>NW_026988422.1:71085000-72293333 GCF_030222135.1 Aotus nancymaae | reverse complement strand
TATTAGTCTGTTAACATTTGTGAAATCTGGAGTTATATTTCTCTCATTCCCGATATTGGAAATTTGTGTGTTCTTTTTTCCTTATCATTCTTACCATAGGCTTATCAATTTTATTGCTCTCTTCAAAGAGCCAGCTTTTGATTTCACTAATATCCTCTATTTCTTTTCTATTTCATAGATTTCCACTCAAATATTTGTTATTTCTTTAGTTATGCTTATTTTGAGATTAATTTGTTCTTCTTTTCCTGTGTTTTTATGGCCAACTTGTTGATTTGTGTATTTCTCCTTGCATTTCTATCCATTGTTGCTTCAGGAATTTTGAAGTTCTGCTATTAGGTACAGGAACATTTAGGATTCGTATGTCTTTTGGAGGAATTGACTCCCTTAATCATTATTAAATGGCCTTTGGTTATTTCTAGTAATATTATTTGCTTTGAAATCTACTTTGCCTTATATTAGTATAGCATTCAGTTTTCCTTTTGTTTTAGTATGATATATCTTTTCCTATACCTTTGCTTTTATCCAAATGACAGATAATAACAAATGTTCATGAGAATGTGGAGAAATTGGAACCCTCATACACTGATGGTGGGAATGAAAAATGATGCAGCCAATTTGGAACTCTGGCAATTCCTCAAAAGGTTAAGTATATAGATACCATATGACCCAGTAATTCTACTTCTAGATATATGTCCAAGAGAAAGACACATCCACAGAAAAACTTGTACATAAATGTTTACAGGATCAATACTAATAATAGCCATAAAGTAGAAACAATCCAAATATCCATCATCTATGAGTGGATAGATAAAACGTGGTATATCCATAAGGTGTAATGTATTGGGCAATAAAAAGGAAATAAATGCTGATACATGCTACAACATGAACGAAATATGAAAATATTATGCTAAGGGAATAAAGATAGTCCCAAAAGACCTCATGTTATGTCATACTATTTATATGAAATATCCAGAATAGGTAGATGATATGGTTTGGCTCTGTGCCCCCACCCAAATCTCACCTTGAATTGTAATAACCTCCACATGTCAAAGGCAGACAATTGAAGGTGAAGACAATTGAATCATGGAGGCAGTTTCTCCCACGATTTTCTCATGATAGTGAGTTCCCATGAGACCTGATGGTTTTATAAGGGGCTTCTCCCTTCACTCAGCACTCATTCTCTCTCCTGATGCCCTGTGAAGAAGTGCCTCCTACCATTATTATAAGTTTCCTGGGGCTTCCTCAGCCATGTGAAAACTGTGAGTCAATTAAACATCTTTTCTTTATAAATTACCCAGCGTCAGGTAGTTCTTCAAAGCAGCGTGAGAATGGACTAATATAGTAAATTGGTACCACAGAGAGTAGGGTGCTCTTATAAAGATACCTGAAATTGTGGAAACGACTTTGGAACTGGGTAACAGGCAGAGGTTGGAACAGTTCGGAGGGCTCAGAAGAAGACAAAAAATGTGGGAAAGTTTGGAACTTTCTAGAGACTTGGAGGTCTCAGAAGACAGAAATATATAGGAAAGTTTGGAACTTCTAGAGACTTGTTGAATGGCTGTGACCAAAATGCTGATAATGGCATGAAAATGAAGTCCAGGTTAAGGTGGTCTCAGATGGAGATGAATAACTTTTTGGAAACTGGAACAAAGGTCACTCTTGCTACGGCAGCATTTTACCCCTGCCCTAGAGATCTGTGGAACTTTGAACTTGAGAAAGATGATTTAGGGTATCTGGTGGAAGAAATTTCTAAGCAGCAAAGCATTCAAGAGGAAGCAGAGCATAAAATTTTGGATAATTATCAGCCTGACAATGTGATAGAAAAGAAAAACCCATATTCTGAGGAGAAATTTAAACCTGCCGCAGAACTTTGTATAAGTAACAAGGAGCCAAATATTAATCATCAAGACAATGGGGAAAATGTCTCCAGGGCATGTCAGAGAACTTCAAGGCAGTCCCTCCCATCACAGACCTGGAGGCTTAAGAGGGAAAAATGGTTTCATGGGCTGGGTCCATGGCCCCTCTGCTGTGTGCAACTCCACACTTGGTGCCATGCATCTCAGCTGCTCCAGCCATGGCTAAAATAGGCCAAGGTACAACCTAGACCATTGCTTCAGGGAGTATAAGCCACAATCCTTGGCAGTTTCCACATGGTGTTGGTTCTGCAGGTGTGCAGAAGACAAGAATTGAGGTTTCAGAATATCCACCTAGATTTCAGAGGATGTATGGAAGAGTCTGGATGTCCAAGCAGAAGTTTGCTGCAGGTGTGAGGCCCTTATAAAGAACCTCTGCTAAGGCAGTGTGTAAGGGAAATATGACAGCTGTGAGAAGAGAAGCACCATGCTCCAGACCCCAGAATAGTAGATCCATGAACAGCTTGCATCATGTGCCTGGAAAATCCACAGACACTCAATGCCAGCCCATAAAAGCAGCTGGGGTGCGGGGGAGCTATATCTTGCAAAGCCACTGGGGCATAGTTGCCCAAGGCCTTGGGAGCCCATCTCTTGCACCAGCATGACCTGAATGTGAAACGGGGAGTCAAAGGAGATTATTTAGGAGCTTTAAGATTTAATTCCTGCCTCATTGGATTTCAGGCTTACATGGGGCCTGTAGCCCCTTTGTTTTGGCCAACTTTTCTTATTTGTAATGGGTCTATTTACCCAATACCTGTACCTCCATTGTATCTAGGAAGTGACTAACTTGGATTTGATTTTACAAGCTCATAGGTGGAAGGAACTTGCTTTATCTCAGATAAGACTTTGGACTTGAATTTTTAGGTTCATGCTGGAATGAGGTAAGAGTTTCGGGTACTGTTAGAAGAGCATGATTGTGTTTTGAAATGTGAGGATATGAGATTTGGGAGTGGCAAGGGGCAGAATGATATGGTTTGGCTGTGTCCTCACCCAAATCTTACCTTGAACTGTAATAATCCCCCTGTGTCAAGGGTGAGACCAAGTGGAGATGACTGAATCATGGGGGCAGTTTCCCTCATGCTGTTCTCATGATAGTGAGTGAGTTCTCATGAGATCTAATGGTTTTATAAGGGGCTTTCCCCTTTGCTTTGCACTCATTCTCTCTCCTGATGCCCTGTGAAGAGGTTCCTTCCACCATAATTGTAAGTTTTCTGAGGCCTCCCAAGACATGCTGAACTGTGAGTCAATTAAACCTCTTTTCTTTATAAATTACCTACCGAGTCTTGTCATAGCAGTGTGAGAAAAGACTAATACAGTAGATTTATAGAGAAGCAAAGTAGATTAGTGGTTGTGCAGGGCTACAGTCAGGGATAGGGATGGGATTGTGAGGAAATGGAAAATGACTGTTAATGGGTATGAAATTTCTTTTGGGGATGATAAGAAAAAAATTGAGACAGGATCTTGCTTCATCATTCAGGCTGGAATGCAGTGGTGCAAACATTGCATTGTAGCCTTGACCTCCTGAGCTCAAGTGATCCTTCTGCTTCAGCCTCCTGAGTAGCTAGGACCACAGGCATATACCACTGTGCCAGGCTAATTTTTTAATGTTTTGCATTAGCCTGTTCTCACACTACTAATAAAGGCATACCCAAGACTGCATAATTTAAAAAGGAAAGAGGTTTAATTGACTCACAGTTCCATGTGGCTGGGGAGGCCACACAATCATGGTAGGAGCTGAATGAGGAGTAAAGTTATGTCTTACATGGAGGCAGGCAAGAGAGAGCATGTGCAGGGGAACTCCTCTTTATAAAACCATCAGATCTCATGAGACTTCACTACCACAAGAACAGCATAGGAAAGAACCACTCCCATGATTTGATTACCTCCCACCAGGTCCCTCCCACAACACAGGGGAATTATGGGAGCTACAATTCAAAATTTGGGTGGGGACACAGTCAAACCATATCAGATGGGGTCTCTCTCACTATGTCACCCAGGCTGGTCTCAAACTCCCGGGCTCAAGCAATTCTCCTGCCTTGACCTCCCAAAGTGTTGGGATTATAGGCCTGAGACACTGTACCCAAACTGAAAGTGTTTTAAAATTGATTGTAGTGATGATTGCTCAACTGTTAATATATTAAAAACCATTGGGTATACATTTTTTTAAGAAAAGGAATCATATAGTGTATGAATAATATCTCAAAAAAGTTATGTTAAAAGAAGTGACCTCTACTTTGGGAGTTACTGGTGACCTCAGTGAAGGCAGTTTCAGTAGCGTGGTGGAAATAGACTCCAGATTAAAGACCATTGAGGAATGAATGAATGATGAGGAAGTAGGTAACAAATGTCACCTAGCTTTCAAGACCTGTGACAAAGGAAATACAGTGGTACTAGAAAAGGGGGCAGATTTTATCAATGATAGACTGGACAAAGAAGATGTAGTGCATATACACTATACTCTGCAGCCATGAAATGGAATGAGATCATGTCTTTTGCAGAGACATGAATGAAGCTGGAAGCCATTATCCTCAGCAAACTAATACAGAACAGAAAACCAAACACCACATGTTCTCTCTTACAAGTGGGAGATGAACAATGAGAACATGTGGACACATGGTGGGGAACAACACACATTGGGGCCTGTTGTGGGGAGTGTGGAGGGAGGGAGAGCATCAGGAAGAAGAGCTAATGGATACAGGGCTGAATACCTAGGTGATGGTTTGATCTGTGCATGTACCCTGGAACATAAAAGTAGAAGAAAAAACACAAAAGAAATGGAAGAAATTTAATAAAATTTACCACACCACCCTCAAGATTCCAACAATATATATGTCTATCAGCCAAATTTGACAGTACGTTTACCTCATATGTAACAAACATTTCAAATCTTTGCTCTCTGAAGAGGTTTAAATTGTATCTTTTTCTTGGGCTGGGCATGGTGGCTCATGCCTGTAATCCCAGCACTTTGGGAGGCCGAGTCAGGCGGATCACAAGGTCAAGAGATCAAGACCATCCTGGCCAACATAGTGAAAGCCTGTCTTTACTAAAAACAGAAAAATTAGCTGGACGTGGTGTCACACGCCTATAGTCCCAGGTACCCAGGAGGCTGAGGCAGAAGGATTGCTTGAACCCAGGAGGTGAAGGTGGCAGTGAGCCAAGATTGTGTCACTGAACTGCAGCCTGGTGACAGAGCGAGACTCCATCTCAAAAAAAAATGTATATTTTTCTTGAATTAATTTCATTTTCAGTTATCAGAGATTTTTTGTTACATATGTTTATCAACCATTTTAATTTCTTTTGTGAGTTTCCTTTTCATGTTATTTGCTTTTCTTTATTTTAATAAACAATTATATTATTTGTTTAAAAAAGGGAGGTAGGCTTAAAGGAAACATGATTTTTTAAAAGAAATAATGCAGTAGAGTGAAATAAATGAAAGCTATTAGATCAGAAGAGGGGTGGGGTTGGGAGCAGTGACAGTTGCAAGGTGCTGGAGTCCATAAAAACTTGAGTTTCAAATATTGGAAGAGGGTCTTTAGAAAGAAAAAAAAAATTCTTCCTAAAGTCTGTGTAGGTCTAGCCTCTTCTCTAAGATAACTTGGTTGCTTTCACCAAGAGTTCCCATTGTTTTCATTTTAACAATCAATTTCTCCTTATTAGTCAGAATTAGATTCAGGTCAAGAAAAGGATCACATTGCAAAAAACATAGGTCCCAAGGATTGTAACAACAGGTCTATTCTTTCATTTCAGGAATTGGCTTTGACATCAAAGAAGTGAAATGATAGTCTCTCTCAAAAATGTTGTTTTTATTTAGCTAAAAATAGAACTAATGCCATCTATATGGACAGATATGAAACTACAGTTATTTTCAAATTGCTAAATAAATTTTTCTCCTTCAAATCAGAGCCTAGATGACCATTTTGGAACTCTGGAAGGAACATAACCATGGAACATTCCAATTTCTCTGTTCCCTAGAATACAAAACTATTTGGTGATGGCTTTTTTTCCTGCACTTGGTTTCTGGGTTCATTATTTTCCAAGGTTTAGTCCTGCCAGTCTTTCTAAAATATTTGTTTTCTGAATGCTTAAACTCAATCCCAGCTGAAAGACCCTGACAGAAATCCCTCATTGTAGTAAAGAGTTGGTTGTGGAAACTACTTTAAAAGTGTAGTGATGCTGGGTGAGGTGGCTCACACCTGTAATCCCAGCACTTTGGGAGGCTGTGGCAGGTAGACCACTTGAGATAAGGAGTTCAAGACCAGCCTGAGCAACATGGTGAAACCCCCATCTCTACTAAAAATACAAAAATTAGCCCAGTGTGGTGGCACATGCCTGTAATCCCAGCTACTTGGGAGGCTGAGGCATGAAAATCACTTGAACCCGAGAGGCAGAGGTTCCAGTAAGCCAAGATCACACCACTGCACTTCAGCCTGGGTGACAGAGCAAGACGCTGTCTCAATAATAATAATATAATAGTGTAGTGACATGTTACCTTTATTAATTTTCTTATCTGTAGGCCATAAGTTGTATCCAGATGGATAATCTGAGCCCAGGAAAAAGCATTCAGAAATGTAATAGAAGAGTTATCACTACGGGGACTGGCTCAGCCATGACACATTTGTGAAGAAGGAAGAACTTCTAACCTCTGTAATATTTCAGTACAGGAAGCCTTCTTGCCAGATCTCATTTTAAGCTCAATGACGTGAATTTTGGTTGAACAATTTGTATCTATGGATTGAACATCTTTTTAGCCACAATGGAAAATTGGAAAACAATTATTAACGTTCTTTCTGTTCTTTCTACAGAAATGTTGGCACAGAAGCCAGAAGTTACACAGTCCATAAGAAATGTTGTTACAAAGACATCTTGAATGTCGCTTCTGATACAGTCATCCACGGTGTTATGTCATCATTCTGCCCTTAGCCACTATGACTCATTCTTTGCCTTGGTGCTCACACTGAATTCACATAAATTCAAGACAAAATCCCTCCATATCACCTTAGGAAAATGGAATTATTTATTTTTTTTCTGTGTTAATATTCCCTTATTATTCAATTTTCAATGTTCATTTTAGGGAGGTGATTTAACATAGTGATTAAGTGCACATACTTAAGGGGCCACCCTGCCTAAACTTGAATCTTTGGCACTTACTACTAGTTCAATAAGCTTTTTTCTACATCTCAGTAGTCTCATAAGTAAAATGGGAATAATTACAGCCTGCATAGGACTATGGTAGGAATGAAATGAATTCATTCCCATAAAGTGCTTAGAAAAGTGGGCATATTCAGTATCTTCAGTAAACGTTTAGCCATTCTTATTAGCTGTCATTTTAAATTATCTAAGAAAATGATTGATATTATACAATTTGAATCTGAATATTGACTACCACATTAGGAAATTTGATAGTATCTGAGGAAACTCTCAAGGGCAAAACAAGCACTAACACATCACAGAGAACCAAGAAAGGCTCAAGTCTAAGGTGCAGGAACAAGACCCTGGGCTCCAGCTATGGCTGTCCCCGCAACTAGCTGTGTGACACAGGGCCTTGCTTTCTTGTCTGTAATGAATTCTAGCCTCAAACAAGCTATTATTCCTTGAATTCAATTTTTTTTTGTTCAGTCAGCTGAGTATACAATTTATTTAAATCTGAACAGAATGTAAGTATCTATCAAATAGTTTCAAGAAGTTAAAAAGATGAAAAATGACATGAAGATCCCAAAGTCCAAAGTATGAGTTTGAGTGCTCCTGTCCCATAACACATTTCCTTGTGAACACTTTAATGAGAGTTCCACTAAATAAGGCAGAGAAAAGTTCAAGAGCCTTTCTAAGACTTTGCAATACCATGCATGGTACTGGAATATCGCTGACTTCCTTGCTGTGGCTAACCAGAAGCGGAATTCCTGGCCTATGGCTCTGTTTCTAATCTGGAAATTCTTATTTTAATAATGTGACATCCTTTTTAGGAAAAAACAGAATTAGTAGTACATCATTTGAAATAAAATTAAAATAATGACAATATATAAAATTACTGGACTTCTGAAAAACCTGTTTCATCAGCAATGATTAAAATAAAAACTCATGAAAAATAATGAAATGATGGTGTTTTACACACAGATTTATTTTAAAGCTTAACAGGCAATCACAAAGTATTTAATAAAAATAGTTTTAAATACATTTTAAAAGTCTTTTTTTTAATTGCATTTTAGATTTTGGGGTACATGTGAAGAACATATAAGATTGTTGCATAGGTGCATACGTGGCAGTGTGATTTGCTGCCTTCCTCCCCTTCACCTATATCTGGCATTTCTTCCCATGCTATCACTCCCCAACTGCCCACCCCCACACTGTCCCTCCCCTATTTCCCCTCAACAGACCCTAGTGTGTAGTGCTTCCCTCCCTGTGTCCGTGTGTTCTCATTGTTCAACACCCAACTATGAGTGAGAACATGCGGTGTTTGATTTTGTGTTCTTGTGTCAGTTTGCTGAGAATGATGGTTTCCAGGTTCATCCATGTCCCTACAAAGGACGCGAACTCATCGTTTTTGATGGCTGCATAATATTCCATGGTGTATATGTGCCACATTTTTCCTGTCCAGTCTATCATCAATGAGCATTTGGGTTGGTTCTAGGTCTTTGCTATTGTAAACTGTGCTGCAATGAACATTCATGTGCATGTGTCCTTATAGTAGAATGATTTATAATCCTTTGGATATATACCCAGTAATGGGATTGCTGGGTCAAATGGAATTTCTATTTCTAGGTCCTTGATGAATCGCCACACTGTCTTCCACAATGGTTGAACTAATTTACACTCCCACCAACAGTGTAAAAGTGTTCCTATTTCTCCACATCCTCTCCAGCATCTGTTGTCTCCAGATATTTTAATGATCGCCATTCTAACTGGTATGAGATGGTATCTCAATGTAGTTTTGATTTGCATTTCTCTAATGACCATTGATGATGAGCATTTTTTCATGTTTGTTGGCCTCGTGTATGTCTTCTTTTGTAAAGTATCTGTTCATATCCTTTGCCCACTTTTGAATGGGCTTGTTTGTTTTTTTCTTGTAGATCTGTTTTAGTTCTTTGTAAATGCTGGATGTCAGTCCCTGTTTATAATTCTCCTACCTCCACCTCCCAACCAACTGGGACTATAGGCACATGCTACCACACCTGGCTTAAAGGTGCAGTTTTAATGGCAGGTTTGAGACTTCTTAAGCTACATGATGGCTAATAGCTTAAGGACTTAAAAAGTGTACATTTATAAAAAAAATGAGGAAATTCACTAAATTCAATAAAATGTTTTATAAACATTATAAAGAAACATCTACTGTATAATGTGGGAGAAAGTTTGATGATCAACTTGGAAAGGGTTAAATCTTGTATTTTATAATATTATTTTACAAAGTTACTATTTCTATAAAATTTTCATTATACATTCTGGTTTCAACTTCCTTATGTGTCACATTCATTAATATCAAAGACAGGTTTGTAAAATATACATATAAAACAATATACATACATAGACATACATAGTTCTTTTTTCCCCTGGCATAATGCCCTTCATAAGAACATATGTGGTCTAAGGAACAATCAGAGCATAGCAAAATGCTGCCTTAATTGTTTAATTAAATGTTGTGTGTCCACATGCTCTGGAAATGCTGCTTCAGACTTCTGCGCAGCAACATAGCTTCTCTGCAGATCTCCAATCTGCAAAAAATACCAGAATAAGACCATAGAATGAGATCAGAAAAAATGAGTAAGGAAGTAAAAAAGAAAATAAGACACACACTATCTGCATGCTATAGAAATTCTAAGGGTTTTTTTTTTTTTAACAAGCCCACAACTAACATCATAACTGAAAGGGTTCTTAAAGGCAAATTACTTAATTATGCTAAAAGTAGCATAATTTTAGAATTCTAGATTATAATTCAGTTTTGAAAAGCATGTGAGAAAGATAAAATAACCAATTATGTAAATAAATTACAGCTGTCTGGTAATGGATTTAGAAACCTATGTCTTCCTTTCCTGTCACTGATTATAAACGTAAAATGAATGACACTTGCATGATGAAACAGCCAGCTCTAGCTAGCTCAGAAAACTTAGGGAAAACTATCTGTATGGTATCACAAAAAATATATTCTTATTAGAGTCACTACCTTTTAGACAGAAAATGTAAGTAAAAATGACTCTATTTAAGGCATGATAAACATGCTTTGAGAGGTTTTAAGTGGTGCTGGCACAATAATGTTGGGAAAATACCTGGTTTTAAAAGTTTATAAAGGGTTTCTCCGACTTTCAATGAACTTTGTATTAATTCCCAAAGAAAAACATAATACTGTCTGAATGTATCATTTCTATTGATAGATAATAACTTCTATTTATGAGGTACATGTGATACTTTGATACAAGCATACAAGGTATAACGATCAAATCAGGGTAACTGGGGTATCCGTCACCTCAAACATTGATCATTTCTTTGTGTTTGGAACATTCCAAATCTTGTAGCTATTTTAAAATATACAATAACTTATCATTAATTACAATCTGAGTATATTTTGATTCATGAATACATTTCAGAAAGGAAGAGCTTTTTGGTGTATATACACAAAATCTAGATCAACTCTGGTAGATTTTTGGTAACAATATATATGTATTAAAACAGAAATTAAGTTTCCTTTTTAAAATTATAGCACTTCTTTTTAATATACTATTTTCTCTTATGGAAGTGTAGCCTTTTGCTTAAAGAAGATGTCTCATTCGAGTTACATATTACTAAAATGTGATGCTATTCCTGAAGGTAACCCAGCCTTCTGGGAGGTTTAACTAACTAAGCAGTAGCACGGTGCAGTGGGAATCTGGACGTCATTGAGAGCTGGGTGTGAATCTGAAACCCGCCACTGCCATAGGACACAGAAGTCTTTTAACGTCTATAAGCCTTGGATTCCATTAGAAACTAAGCTGCATGAGGTAGAAGCTTTTGTCTGTTGTATTCATCATTACATCCTCTGTGCCAAAAACAGGGCCTGGTACATCACAGAGGCTCAATAAACAGAATATCAGTCCTGAAAAAATGAGTGATGAAGGCAGGGTAGTTGGGAGAATTAGAGAAGGTATGTAAAGCACCTAGAACAGTGGCCGGTACCTACAGGTGCTCAATAATTACAACTTATGAATGACATCTTATATTATTTTCAATATAGAAATGACAGTGTAGATGACTTCATATTTATGCTATGAAAAATAACATCGTTTTAAATATCTTTTGGTCTATCAAGACTAATTTACATCACAAATATTTTTAGCCATTTCCTTATTCTCAAAACAGACTCACCTTCCAAGTACAAGCTAGTTATTAGATGTCTTTTGCTTGTTTTCTTATTGTTAAAAATGGCATATGGTTCCTTTTAGCTTTTGGATATTAACTGACTTGCAATACAGTATTAAGTTTTATTTCCTCCATGTTCTTCATAGCTAAGATAACTTTAACATTAGAATATCCCTAATTGTACAGCAATTGTGCCAGAAACTTGGTGGCAATATGATCTACAAATAATACACAGGACTTTGTTGCTGTAAAAGCCAATAACTAAATACTTCCCAGGCAAGAAGTTATTAAATGAGTACTTCTTCCATGACTAAATGCCATATTTCAAAACATAACATAATTATATAATCTGTAATGGTGTTTAGTCAAAATTGAAAGTTTTAAAAACTGTTCCTTGAAGTAAAGATATATATATAAATATAGTAATTAAGAGTTTTTAAAAGCCACTTCCTTCAGGAAGATGAGGTTAGAATTTCCTTATTTATTTGTACTTTTTTTAACACCAAGAAAGAAAAAGAACAGATCAGATGATAAATTAATAAAGAAAGATAATACCTGATCAGAGACTGTTGCAAAATTAAAATGCGGTTCATACATATGGGGTGATAAAGATGATGCAGTCTGTAATAGTGCCCTTGCCTGTGTATAAAAATAAAGAAAAACCAAAGGCATGTAAACATATATCAGCACTGTATTTGTGATTTTTTTTTTTTTGGTAAAAGAATTATTTATCTATGGCAGTACTTCAATAAACATGAGCCTGTGATAAATACAGACAACATTCCTCTTGAAATACAATGACTTACTGAAATACAATTAACTACTGATACCTTGCCAAAATTATATTAATAATAAATGCTTCACAAGACAGAGTAAATAAGAGAATTGAAAATTCCGAGTACACTTAAAGTTACCTAGGAACCAATGTTCTCGCAGAGTTTATATTTCAATATGACATACAATTTGAAATACAATCTTCTCAATACTACAACTTTCTTCTTAATCTAGTTTTTACTGCTGTTGATTGATTAAGCAAGCTCTAATTACCTGTTCTTTAATGTAATAACAACCAAAAAAAAACACTGTAAATTTCAAAGCCCAAAATTCTGTGCTGGATGACACTGAGCAAGTATTTAATACAGTGCTGATCAGTTTTGTTAGTGAAACAGCAATTGAATATGACATGCTTTCTTTCTCTCAGATACTCAAAATAGAACATTCACATTATTTTTTGTGATCATAGGATCATAAAATGCAGAGACCACTGAGTAGCATGAGATGCTTATGCAATCATTAATACCACAAATTCGGCATTACAAGCTGCTAACAATCCCTCAACTTGTAGCTAAATCTTAAACTTCTATCCATGACCCTGAAGACCAGTTTGTATACCTTTTTAATGGAAAACAAAATGGTATCAGTTCATATAGAATGACAGATATAATTTTTAATAATAAAATGGAGTTTATATTATGAAATCTTTCACCGAAACATTTCAAGTCAACTGCATGCTAGAGAAACTACAATAAGGAGGAAAAGAAAATCACCAACATGGGAACAGAGAAAAGTCACAAAAATCACTTGTTTCATCATATGAATATACGCAAAGTTCCTGACAAAACAAGTGTTCATTTTTAGTCTGTAAACTACAAATCCATCTTATTTACCTTGGGAGAATTTATGCAATAAAGGTAACGTGCAATGACCTTTCTTTCCTTGTTGTTGTTAAAAGTTTATCACTGTGCTTAGAACACCAGGCTAATGTCCTGGCATGCTGTTCCCCATGTCTGTGACCTTCGGTAAAGTTACTTACCCTCTTCAAGCCTCTGTTTCTTTATCTCCAAAGTGAGGAATGTAATAATATTTGCCCTTGATTGCCACTAATATTATATGAACATATTTAGTATTTTAAACCTTTTGTTTTACATATATTATTATAAAAATACAATTTATTAAGCATCTACCATGTGCTCCATGCTTCTACTGCGCCAAGTGCATGATCTAATCCTCAGAAAAAATACCTCAGGTCACTACTGTTACACTCTATTTTATGTGTTGTCCATTCATTCCACAAATATTGACTGTTTACCACGTGGCTGGCACTGTTTCTGATGCTGAGAATAGAAAAGTTACATGACAGATACAGTCCCTCTTTTCATGCAGCTGACATTCTACATCCTACACATAAATATGAAAATATCTGATAAAGTGGTAAATACTGAGAAGAAAAAAAGTAAGAAATGTGATAGCACCCAAGGGCTTTTTCAGACTGATGGGGGAGATGACCTTTCTAAGGAGCTGGCATTTAATCTAAGACCTGAATGACAAAAAGAAATTTGTCATTGCAAGATCTGAAGGAAGAACACTCCAAAGGCCCTAAAGGAAGACAGAGCACTGTCTGTCTATAGAGCAGCAAGGCAGTGATATGTCTGTAAGCCAGTGGGAAAGAAGGAGTGGCAAAAGGCATGGTCTGAGAGGGAGCCAGAGGCGAGGTCACATGGTGCCTCACAGGCCATAGTCATGGTTTCAAGTCCAGATTTTATTCCAAGTTGAAGGAGAAGGCACTAGAGGATTTTAAGCAAAATAGTATTAAACAGTCTTGGTTTTAAACAAATCTCTCAGGTTGTTCTGAGAAGAGTGTATCACAGAGTGCACTTACTTGCTGACAAAAGTGAAAACAAAAAGACCAGGAGGAGGCTGTCATAGCAGCCCATGCAAGAGATAAGAGCAGTTTGAAGAAGGGTCATGGGAACGGAGAAAGGTGACCAGGCTCAGATTGTAATGGGACTCAAGGTCAGAATGACAGGGCTTGCTGAATATGATGTGGGTGCAGGTATGGCAGAGGGAAGCGATAAAAAAAGAAAGGTTTCGGGGTGGCTCCAAGGATTTTGGCCTGAGCAGCTATGTAGTGGACAGGGGATGGTGACTGGTGGAACAGTCCACTAAGATAGGGAAGACTGGGGAGGCGCAGATTTGTCCTAATAAAATCAAACATTCTATTTTGGACTCAGAATGGTTAAGTAACTTGTCCCAAGGTCACACAGCTAATACGCAACAGAGCTGGAATTCAAATCCATACCTGTCAGATTCTAGAGCTCATTTTAAAATAACATACAGGGTAACGCTTCCACACATGACAGCTTTGCTCTGAAGAAAGTAGACCGCCCAGCGTGCCACCAGTTCACTGACCTGTTCAACGTGGCCCTTCCGCATTTCCAGCACAGCCAGGTTGTTGTAGGCCTCGGCGTGGTTGTTGTTGTTGACCAGAGCCAGCCTGAAGCACTGATGGGCCAAATTCGTATCTCCTATTCCCTGCAAAAGAAAGCCCATATTCACATCCATGGGTCCATATACTTCCTCCTCCCTTCTTTCCTCATAGATATCCTTCTGCTACCAGACAAAAGGCATCAAGTACCATATGTCAATGTGAATCCTATGTAAGTAGATTTAACCTTAGAATATAAAATAAGCCATAGTCCTAGAAATTTCTTAATTGCCCCATAAGACTACAACCAAACATGAATTTAGGTTAATTTCTGAAAATTTCTTCAAACTAACTTTTTTGTTTGTTTTTGAGACAGAGTCTCACACTTTGTCACCCAGGCTGGAGTGCAGTACTACGATTACAGCTCACTGCAGCCTTGACCTCCTTGGCCCAAGTGATCTTCTTGCCTCAGCCCTCAGAGTAGCTGGGACTACAGGTGTGCACTACCATACCCAGCTAATTTTTAAATTTTTTGTGGAGACAGAGTCCCACTGTGTTGCCCAGGGTGGTCTCAAACTCCTGGGCTCAAGCAGTCCTCCTGCCTCAGCCTCCCAAAATGCAGGGATTATAGGCATGAGCCACTGTGTCCTGCTCAAACCAACTTTCTGTAACAGAAATTATATCAGAAAGACAACATACCACAGCTACATGTCCCAAGTTGTACCAGACATCAGCTGCCTCTTCTTCATTTTCAGCCAAAGAAAGGGCACGTTCAAATGAGGTCAGAGTCATATCATACTGCTGGGCATAGAAGCAACACAGCCCCAGATTGTTAAAAAGCTGGCAGTTATAAATGCCCATCTGCAGCAGTCGCCTTTTCAAAAAAGAACACACAAATTTTGGTGTCACAACAACTTTATAAGTTTTGAGACATATATATATTTACATAGTTAAAATGAATTCATCTTGTGATTTTTGATACTCCTAAGAATATAAATACAATGTGTTATAGTAAATGAAAAAATGTGTAAAGCAAATACAAACACCTATCTTTTATGATGGTACTAGTCATGGGGAATGTGTCTGGAGACAAACAACTGATCTAAGTTTTTTTCCCCAAATGCTTTGTTAGAGAATCAAAATAAGAAATAGTCACTAAAAGTAAAGCCCACACACTTCCAAAGGGTAAACTCCTAAAACCTTCTAATCTAATTTGAGGAATGTGTTTAGTATTAACCTCTATGTTTTCAGCTGAGTTGGAGCCCGTTTTTGGCTCGCTGTACTTGTGCTTCAGCTGTGTCTACTGACCTCCAATGAGCTTCCACTGAGGAAGACAAGACCATCAGTGGATCCTTACATTATCCACTTAGCTTTCACACTGCAGCTGAAGAGCCCCATTTGCTTCTATGCATCATTAATCCCACAGGACAAAGGACAAGCGAGTTCAAATAAGCAAATGAAAATCCAGCCCAGCTGCTGTGAGAAACCCATGACCCACTTCAGGGGTTAGGGAGTAGAGTCAGCTGCATATGCAGAGAACAGCGTTCTTATTATTACATTTTATGCCTCTAACACACATTTGGAAAGAACTCTTGTCAGCTGCCAGTCATCTCTTTGTATATTACCCAAGGGCAAAAGAGGAAATCATAATTTAAAAATTAACTTCAGAAGTCATATGTAGGAAGAAGTACTTAAAAGAGAATCAGTGAATATAATTTATTTAGACTGAAAAAATATTTGGACAAGAATTGACAACGCTGCACAAAACAGGTGATTCTGTTTCAGGTCCTCATCAAGGTTCAGAACATAGGGCCAAATGCTCTTTGCAAATCTTTTCACCTTTCAATTTCAGTGTCTTTATGTTTAATGATATTAATGGAGGCAATGATGATGAGAAGTTTTAAGCAACTACTAAACTGTTATTGGTTGGTGACAAAATGGCTAACGTATACAATGACAATGGGGTTTAAAACTCAGTCAGTTATCCAGTGTGTTTCTGCAAGATGCCAGACATCTGCATGTTTCCAAATTACTGGATATCAATTCAATGCTTATAATACATCTGGGTGCTGAAACTTTTAGTTTCATAAAAACATGATATATCTTATTCCTTATTTCTTATTTCTTATCCTGTATCTTATTTCTCTATAATTTCATTCCAACTTTGTTATTTTTTCATCAATATTTCACAAGAAAGCAGTTCTATGAATTGGATGTAAAGTGCACCTGTAAAACCGGAGAGCTATTTCTGGCTGATCAGAATAGAAGTGGTTGCTTCCAATGCATGCAATGGCTTCCACATGAGTATTGTCTTGTTTCAAAACTTCTTTGTAGTATTCGGCTGCTGATGACATATTGTTCATTTCCTATTCTCCATCAAGACAGAAGAGCAATATTTTATTAATATTGAACAAGAGATTATTTTTTTCAGACTGATTTAAGTCCATTCATTCAACAAGTATTTATTGAGAGGCTACCATGCACCAGACTCCATTCTAGATCCTGGGGATACAATCTGAACAAAAAGAGAAAGTCAATGTCCTCAAGGAGGTACCATCTGGTATGAAAGGCAAACAAATAAGTAACATAAGAGAAGGTTAAGTGCTGTGAAGAAAAACAGAGCAGGATAAGGAGAGCGAGAGAGAAAAAGAGCAGGGAGGGTGTGCTTCAGAAGGGGTGATGGAAGGGGCCACTGCAGAGGAGGTGCTATTTGAAGAGACCTGAATGAAGTGAAGGATCAAGCCCTGAGCATATCTCAGGGAAGCTCACCCTAGACAGAGGGAAGAGCAATGTATGAGCCTGAGAGGGGAACGTGCTTGTCACATATGAAGAACCACATGAAGGTAAATGAGGCTGGAAATAGGGAAAGTGGCACAAAAGGAGATCAGAGGCAGCCAGGACCTTTGTCAGTCATGGTGAGAACTTCAGATTTTTTTTCTAGTTGAGAGAAAGCCATTAGGAGAGGAATAACAATCATATTTGCATTTTGAAAGAATAACTTGACTGCTGCATGCTAAACATACCAAAATAGGGAAGAATAGTAGCAGGAAGAACAAGAGTCCAGCAACCCAGACCAAGCTTAGAAACACATATACAATTTAAAACTAAATAAATCTTCTATAGTTATTATAGATTCTTTCTAAAATACTGATCATCATAAATACATGCATCTAATGTTATAAATAAATGTCATATATCTCAAGTCTACCTCCAAGGCCCAGTTCAGGCTCCACATCCTTCATGAAGATTTCCCTAATGCCTTCACTTCACATAGCTCTCTTCTGCCTCTCAACTTACATGGCATTTATTATATGAACTTGTTCTCATTAAAAAACTCATACTTTTTTAATCATGTCAAATATAACAGACGCTACTGATTGTAAGAAGCACCACACAGTGCTTTTTTAAACAGAATTTTTATTTCATCCTCACTGATATTTAGACATTCATACACAGATTGTATCACAGAGCACTCTTTTGCATACTTTATATAAAGTCTATATACATAAGCAAATAAATTAAATATAGTACTCCTCTTTTACAGAAGTATCAAATTCTTCTGAATCTCTTTTTGACTTGGTCATCAATGGCCGGGTGTTTCCACATTGTATTGTTCTATGCAGTGATGATACAGCACTTCTTTTGAATTGACAAACAGTAATTGTAAATAGCTATGAGGTACAATGTGATGGCTTCACATATGTATATATTTTGAAGTGAGAAAATCTGTCTAATTAACATATATTACCACACATAGTTATCATTTCTTTGCAGTAAGAACATTTAAAATCCACTTTTTAATATTTCTTAAAAGTGTGCTCCACTATTGTCTCCAGGATTTTCTTCCAAGCTATGGACAGACATTCTGCTATGCTGATGCCTGTGTTTTCTTGATCTTACCAGCAGGTGTCAACAAAAGCTTTCAGGCAACAGTCAGTAGTAATTACCAGGTTCACCATGCTCCCACGAGTAATTACCCAAGTTTCCATGTAAGCAGACTATGGCGACTACATGGCAACTGCCACTTGGCCACAAAAATTAAAAGATGCTATCCATTTTAAGATGTACCTCAATTTCAGAGATGTTAAAATGTGAAAATAAATGTGTTTTTAGAATCCATGAAATATGGTATATTCCATTAGAGCAAGATCATCATGTGGTATGCCATTCCTCAGCACAAAATTTAGCACTTCTGGAAACTGAAAAATTAATAAACAAGAATTAAACAACACTAAAAATTTTTCTTAACTTCCCATGTTTCCATTAGAACAGAGGTTCTCAATTGTTTTGGTGCCGGATTCCTTTTAAACTGTTAAAAAAAATTGCTGAGAAGAAGTTGTTTTGTTTATGTAAGTTATATAGATTAATATTAGAAACTGAAACTGAGATATCTTTAAACATTTACTTATTAATTCATTCTAAATAACATACAATAAACCTATTACATGTTCACATACATATTTTTATGAAAAATAATAGGCTCTCCTGAGTGGAGAAAGTCTGTAGGTTGTACAACCATGTGAGTTACAGGGTGGATTAGTCTGTTTAACCCAGAGAGAGAAGGTTGTTAAGTCATTTTGAGCATAGATCTAAAGCCACAAGCTCCACTTCTGCTTTTATCTGTAATCAAGCTAATGGTTTGACCTACATTTGTCTAAATCTTGTATATTTCTCTCTCAGTTGGTTCTCAACATGGAGGAACAGGGGTGTAACTTATCAGTCCCATAAAATCTTAATAAAACATTCACCAGTTGACTCAAACCTATGCTTTATACATATTTTTTCATGTGCTTTATATTTGAAATTCTTTTTCAAAGGCAATAGCATCCCACAGTGCTAGGCTTCAGTGTTACAGCTTCCAAAAGTGGCAATGCCCAATGCAAAGAAGGCTGAAGTCTCAATAAGCCAGTTAGTTCAAAGCTTTGGGTTCTATAAAATTACTTTTGAACACTTGTATACTTGATTAATGGACACAGAAATTAATTTACATAATCTTGAGGAATTTTAGACTGAAACACTTATTGTATTGAAACCTCGTAGTTTTTCAATTAAGTTTTATAAATTTATAAAATATGTGCTTATGCTAAATAAATGTAAACCTTACAAAAGGGTACAAAAATTCAAAGTAAAAGCTCCGTCTCCAAATTTTAGTAGGCAGAGGCTCATTAATAGTTTCTTGAGTATTGTTCAGGAAATTTTGTTCATACATAGGTATACATATGGGTGTGCATATTTTAACCATAAACAGAATCATTCTATACATTCTAATACATGGTGTATTTTTTCACTCTCAGTGTCTTGACTCTTTTCCTATCAAAACCAAAAGCTTTACTTTATATTTTTAAATAATACTTCTGCATAGTGTTCCATCAATATATACACCATAATTTATTTAACCAGTCCCTTTTTGATCAAGCATATGTTTCCTTTTTTTCAACCAAAAAACATTCTATAAAATCATCTTTGAACATATCTTTGTAAACTTATATGAAAATATCCTTAAGGAAAATTCCTAGAAGTAATATTACCAGATCAAAGAGCATACACATTTTAAAATATCATCAATAACTGCAAACACCTTCCAAATGTTCATACATGGAGCTTGTTTCTCTACACCCTTGACAACCTTAGATATAATGGAACTTCTTCATCTTTGCTAATCTGATTGAGTGAAAAATGATTTATCATTGTTGTTTTAGTTTTTTTAGATCTTTAATTATGATAGTGGTTAGGCATTTAACACATCAGATATTATTTATACTTCTCTTTCTGTGAACTGCCAAGTCATCTATTTGTCTGTTCTTCTACCCTATCCTATCTTTTGTCTTTCCACTACTGTGTGTACGGGAGTCTTGGGAACACTGCCCTCCTGGACACAGGAGAGCTGGAGGCTGAGGGGTAGCTCAAGAATCCCCGAGCACTGACTGTGTTCTCATTCCAGATGATACAAGCCTGTGCTGACGTTGGCCATAGTTCAAAAACACAGGAAGGCTCAGTGTTTATAAACATTCTCTTCAGAGGAAAAGTATAAATGGCTTATTTAAGTTCTTCCAGGTAGGTGTCACCAAGCCCTAAGTACAAAAAGGAGGTGGTATAGTCAATGTCTCATCCCTGGGGTGATTTTACTTTCATGGAGAGGGTGAATGGCTACTGTGTAGGCTGACAGGAAACAAGAGCCTAATGAAAAGCCACACTATGACATGGAAACACCTCATTTCTGTGTTTACATTCTTGACTAAACAGATGAGAATTTGTGTGTGGCGGGGGGGATATAAATCTCTCATTTTTAGCAAATTTTTAAGCAATGTGTAGTTTGAGGAAATCAAAAGCAGTCTTTTTGTCTGTCCCAGATATGGCAAATATTTTCCCTGTTTGATATTTTTACCTTTGTTTTGTTGTATATTGGTTTGGTTTCTATTTTTGTTTTTGCCACATAGAAAATTTAATTTTTACATTCTCAAATTTATCAATCTTCCCTATTATGGCTTTTTGACTTTGTGTCATGATTAGAAAAATCTTCCTCATTCCAATTTATGCAAATAATTCATCTGTATTTTCTTCTGAAACTTTCAATTTTTGAAGTTTTAAATCTTTAAAGTTTTAAATCTGGCAATAATGAATAGTATAAATATTCACTTATCCAGCTCTATTTTTAAACTATTTATTAAATAACTAACTAATGCTTAATAAGTCATCTTTATCACATGTTAAATTTTCATATATATGAACACACATGGACTCTATTTTGGTTCTTTATTCCTTTATCAGAATTGTTTAAATTTTACTAGTTCTAGAATAGATTTTATTAATGTAGACTTAAAATAACATTTTCAAGTATATAAATGCCACTTCAAATATATAATAAATTTGGTATTGAGTGATTTTTACAGTGGTTATTTTTTATCCAATTCACAAAATGTAGACACAAAAGCTATAGATTTTTAAATTTGTTAAAATAAAATTGAGTAACTTAGAAAAGGAATGCTGCAGTAGTTTTCAAATTTTGTTCTGCATCAGAATTACCTAGTGAGCTTGCTAAAAATACAGATGCCTGAGTCCCACATTCTGGTACTTCCAATTCAGAGGAAGAGGATGGGTCACACTTCCCATGCACTCCCAAGGTAATTTCATATACCGTAAAGTTTGAAGACCCCTAGAATAACATTTCCAGGGTAAGGTTTTTAATTGCAAATGCCTTTCAACAAAGAACGGCTAAAATTAAGGCCTGTCTTTCAAATGAACAAACAAAATACCTCAAGAAAAACTGAAACCACCAATGAAGAAATTTGGCAAGGATAAATCAACTTAAACAAACAGTGAACAATAAGTAGTTCAACATATTCAACTTAAAATAGACAATATTAAAAGATACACTACAACAATGGAAGATAAATAAAAAGAAGAGAACATAAAGGAATGGAATCCCTCCAGGGACAAGCATGATGTATAAAACAGAAACCCTAAAGGCATACACAGTGCAGGCTGCAATGCTAAAACCAATTTACTAATTAACTGGAAATCTTTTGTCACATAAAGAGAAAAAGAAAACACTGGAAAAGGGAAATTAACTATGTAAATTCAAGGCAAAAGACTGAAATACTGCCACCAACTATTTCAAGTCTGTGTTTAGTCCTTGATCACTCTATTTGTGCATGATCGTCCCTACAATTAGGATGCTTTCTTCTCCACTCCTTTCTTCCTTCAAGTGTAAAGTCAGCTTAGAACAGGGAAAGGTTGAGAAAACGAATCTGCTCCAGAGCTAATCCCTATCACAGCCACAGCAACACTGACTCTAACAGAGGCTTGGAAGGAATTCTTCCTATCAGCAACCACACAATAAAGACGTGACAGTTATCTAGCTCTTTCTGCTAGCACTTCCTGCCTAAGAAAAGAAGGGCAAAGGGGCTGAAATGAGCAGAAGGCAAGGGACTAAATGGGTCAGAGCTCCAATTGCATTGGCATAGTCACTACCAGAACAAGCATGAATTCCACTAGTTAAGCTTGTTAGTCAGTTTTATTCATACTCAATTTAGAGTCCAGAGTATTTTTATAGAATGATCAAAGTCTTCTATTTATACATTTACAAAAATTACATTTCAAAAGGAAATCATAGTTTTTCTAGACAATGTTAAAATACTTTTATTTAAAAAGTAACACGTTTACTATGGAAAATCTGGAAAATACAGAAAGTATTAAAAAAACATTCATACAATATCACCTAGGTATAGCAACTATTGATATATTCCATTCTTTTCTAACAAAATGATTTCAAAATATCATACCTAGCATTTTTAAGGAACTTCAAGAAAACAGACATGTTTCTGCTCAATATTATATTGGAAGTCCTAAGCAATAAGATATCGTTTTTTTTTTTTTTTTTTTGAGACGAAGTCTCATACTGTCACCCAACCCAGGATGTAGTGCAGTGGTGCGATCTCAGCTCACTGCAAACTCCACCTCATGGGTTCAAGCAATTCTCCTGCCTCAGCCTCCCGAGTAGCTGGGACTACAGGCATGTGCCACCACACCCAGCTAATTTTTTAAAAATATTTTTAGTAGAGAAGGGGTTTCACCATGTTGGCCAGGATGGTCTCGATCTCCTGACCTCGTGATCCGCCTGCCTCAGCCTCCCGAAGTGCTGGGATTACAGGTGTGAGCCACCACACTCGGCCGAGATATCTTTTTAAAAGTGGCAAAATAATTGAAAGGAAGAGATGAAACCACCTGTATTTGCAAATGATGATTGTTTTGTTTACTTAGAATATCCAAGAAGATCTATGAACAAGATCTTAAAATTTAAAGAGTTGTCAGTATCAAAAAAACTTTAAAAAAGTAATATATTCCTATCCACCAGAAATGATCAAATAGAAAATACAAGAGAAAAAAATAAGGATACCATTCATAGTTATACCTAGGAATACATCTGCATAGAAAAAAGTTAATATAGCAGGCCTGCTATATTAACTATATTCTTAGAAAGGACTGTATCTGGGAATTTGGCTAGTTCTCTACATTGATATGAAACTTTCCTCAAATGATGAGTAGCTTGCTACACCTAACCTGTTTGTATAAACAGTGTGGTTTGTGTTGAATGCCTGTTTACTTCTTGGAGTCTCTGCTATGTGATAAACAGTATGTGATTATATGACCAGCACCCAATAGTAATGATGGATACAGAGTCTCCAATGAGCTTCCCTGGTAGACATCACTTCTCATGAGTTGTTACACAATTAGAATTGTGTCCTGTGTGACTCCACTAGGAGAGAGCTCTTGGAAGCTTGTAACTGGTTTCCTCTGAACTTTGCCCCAAGAGTTGTTTCCTTTTACTAATTTTACTTTGTATCCCTTTGCTGAAATAAATCATAGCAGTGAGTACAACTGCCTGCTGAGTCCTGTGAGTCCCAGTATGTCACTGAATCTCAGTGTGGTTTGGGAAATCCCCAACACACCATTTTTCTGGAGATAATTACAAAATATTCACTGAAGAACCAAAAAAAAAAAAAAAAAAAAAAAAAAAAAGATCGAGGTAAATGGAGAGTTATATAATGGTTAAGAATGAGAAGAAAGGCAGCCCACCCACCCACTCCCCATCATTCACATACTCAATTTAATTCCTGCAGGGATTTTTATGGTTCTTGATAGGCCAATCCTACAATCAATACGGAAGGGCAAAGGGTCAGAAAAACCAACTGTGAAGAAGAAGTACAAGGTAATAGAATTTCCCCAACCTGATATCATGAATTATTGTAAAACTATAGTAATTAGACAGCACGGAAGATATCTCAATGGGACTTTTCATGGAATTTGACAACATGACTCTAAAATTTATAAGCATGAAGCCAGTAATTTGAGACCAGCCTGATCAGCAAAGCAAGACCCCATTTCTGCAAAAAATAAAAAAATTAGCTGTACATGGGGGCATAAGCAGAAGTCCAAAATAGCCAAGATACTCCTGATGAAGATGAACCCTAACAGATACTAAGTATTATAAAGCTGTAGTAATTAAGGTGGTATAACATTGGTACAAGAATGGAGAAACAGTCCAATGGAACCAGACAGAAAGCCCCAAATGTATCTACCACAAATGGACAAAAATTGATACTGACATTACATTACATACTGACGTCCTTGAGAAAGAATTAATAAAGGTGCTAGGACAACAGGCTAACCATACAGGGAAATAATTCAAATCCCTGTCTTATACCATTCTCTATACTTTTCTGTATATCTGAAATGCTTCATAATAAAAACTTAGTTTACCTAAATGCATACACTAAAATCTCATATTTTACTAAACCACAGGCCAACAATCATAATTTTACAAACTGTTCTCCTTACTAGGACCCCAAAGGACTATGAGCTTCTTTAAGTAGTATATAGCCTCAATTTTACATCAACTTTTTATACAATATGGCAATCCCTACCAAAATACCAATGACATTCCTTACAGAAATAGAAAAAAGAATCCTAAAATGTATATGGAACCACAAAATATCCCAAATAACTAAAGCAATACTGAGCAAAAAGAACAAAGCTAGAGGCATCACACTACCTGATTTCAAATTATACTACAAAGCTACAAACCCAGAAATAAATCCATGCACACTTACAGCCATTTTCAACAAAAGTGCCAAGACTATACACTGGGGAAAGGACAGTGTATTAATCCATTCTTGCACTGCTATAAAGAAATACCTGAAACTGGCTAATGTATAAAGAAAATAAATTTAATTGGCTCATGGTTCTGCAGGCTATACAGGAAGCCTGGGTGGGGAGGCCTCAGGAAACTCACAATCATGGCAAAGAAGGGGAAGCAGGCACATCTTACATGGCAGGAGTAGGAGGAAGAGAGTAGGAATAGGTGCTACACACTTTTAAACAACCAGATTTTATGAGAACTCACTCACAATCAGGAGAACAACAAGGGGGAAATCTGCTCCCATGATCCAATCACTTCCCACCAGGCCCCTCTTCCAACACTGGAGATTACAATTCGACATTAGATTTGGGTGAGGACATAAATCTAAATCATATCAGGCAGTCTCTTTAATAAATAGTGCTGGGAAAACTGGATACCCATATGCAGAAAAATAAAACTGGATCCCCGTCTTTCATCATATACAGAAATCAAGGCAAAATGGATTAAGGACTTAAATGCAAGACCCAAAACTATGAAACTACTAGAAAAAAAATGGGGAAACACTATAAGATACTGTTTTAGGCAAAGATTTTTTGGAGTAAGACCATAGAACCACAGGCAATAAAAGCAAAAATAGACAAATGGGATTCTATCAAGTCAAAAAGCTTCTGCATAGCAAAGGAAACAATCAACAGAGTAAAGAGAAAACCTACAGAATGGGAAAAATATTTACAGGTTATCCATCTGGTATACTTTGCATATTTCTTCCCACCCAAATCTCATGCTGAATTGTAATCCCCAGTGCTAGAGGTGGGACCTGGTGGGAGGTGTTTGGGCAGATCCCACATAGCTTGGTGCTCTCTTTGCAATAGTGTGTTCTCCTAAAATCTGGTCGTTAAAAGTGTGTGGCACCTTCCCCCTTGCTCTCTCACTTATTCCTGTTTTTACCATGTGATGTGCCTGTTCCCCTTTACCTTCTGCTATGAGTAAAAGCTCCCTGAGGCCTCTCCAGAAGCCAAGCCAATGCCAGCACCATGCTTCCTGTACAGTCTGTAGAACTGTGAGCCAATTAAACCTCTTTTCTTTTTCTTTTTCTCTGAGATGGAGTTTCACTCTTGTCATCCAGGCTGGAATGCAATGGCACGATCTCGGGTCACTGCAACCTCTGCTTTCCAGGCTCAAGTGATTCTCCTGCCTCAGCCTCCTGAGTAGCTGGGATTACAGGTGCCCGCCACCGCACCTGGCTAATTTTTGTATTTTTCGTAGAGATGGGGTTTTACCATGTTGGCTAGGCTGGTCTCAAACTCCCAACATCAGGTGATCTGCCCACCTTAGCCTCCCAAAGTGTTGGGATTATAGGCATGAGTCACCCTGCCTGGCCTAAACCTCTTTTCTTTATAAATTACCTAGTCTCAGGTATTTCTTTCTCTGTAGTAATGCAAGAATCATCTAATTCATCATCTAAGAAGGGATTAATTACCAGAATATATAAGAAACTCAAATAACTCAACAAAAAAACAAACAATCCAATTTAAATATGGACAAAAGACTTGAATAGACATTTCTCAAAAGAGGACATACAAATGGCCAACAGGTATATGAAAACATGCTCAATATCACTAATCATCAGGAAAATGTAAATCAAAACTGTGATGACATATCATCTCACCCCAGTTAGAATGGCTATCATCAAAAAGACAAAATATAACAAATGCTGGCAAGGATTTGAAGGCAAGGGTATAAATGCTCATACACTGTTGACGGGAATGCAAAGTAGTACAGCCATTATGGAAAATAGTATGGAGGTTCCACAAAAAAACTCAAAATAGACCTACCATATGATCCAGCATTCCCACTACTGATTATATATCCAAAAGAAAGAAAATCTGTATATCAAAGAGATATCCCATGTTTACTGCAGCACTATTCACAATAGCCAAGATATAGAATCAACCTGAGTGTCCATCAGTAGATGAATGGATGAAGAAAATGTGGTATACAGACACAATAAAGTAATACTGAGCCATAAAAAAGGATGAAATCCTGTCATTTGCAGGAACATGAATGGAATTCGAAGTCATTATGTTAAGTGAAATAAGCCAGACACAGAAAGAAAAGTACCACATGTTCTCACTCATGCAGTAGCTAAAAAAGTGGATCTCATGTAGGTAAAGAATAAAATTATGGTTACCAGAGGCAAGGAAGAATGTGAGGGTATGGGGATGACAGTAGTTGGTTAAGGGATATAAAAATATTTAGATAGAAAGACTAAGTTCTACTATTTGATAGTACAGTAGAGAAATTATGATAAACAATAATTTATTATATATTTCAAAATAGCTAGAAAAGAAGAATTGTAATCTTCCCAACACAAAGAAATGTTTGAGGTGACAAATAACTCAATTACTCTGATTTGATCATTACACATTGTATTCAGGAATTAAAATATCACATGTACCACAAAAATATGTACAACTATTGTGTATCAATAAAAATAATAATAATAATAATAATAACATGAATTACCTCATAGATTCTTGCAATTCCACAGAGCAGAGTTACTTCTCCTGGAAACTTATCTAAGCCTTGTTTGAAAAGATTCAAAGCAGTCACAGGTTGATCCAATGAGACATAAACCTAAAACCAAGATATATTTCAATAAAAGTGTAAGTTCGTAAAATAGTAATTTTTGTTATGATGTTTGTAATTATTGATCAGTAACAAATTATCTCCTACATATTACAGTAAAGAATTTTCAGCTGGGCATGGTGGCTCACATCTGTAATCCCTGCACTTTAGGAGGCTGAGGTCAGAGGATCGCTTGAGGCCAGGAGTTCAAGACCAGCCTGTGCAACACAGCAACATTCCATCTCTACCAAAATAACAACAACAAAAATTATCGAGGCATTGTGGCCTGTAGTCCCAGCTACTCAGGAGGCTGAGATGGGAAGATCACCTCAGCCTGGGAAGTCAAGACTGCAGTGAGCCATGATAATGCCACTGCACTCCAGCCTGGGTGACAGAGTAAGACCCTGACTTAAAAAAAAAATTGTTTAAGTTGAATATATCACATATAGAAGATAAAGTTAGATACCAGATAGTTTCAAATATTTTTGAAAGTCATTAAAACATACTAAGACTAGCACAGTGAATTTATATAACTTTCATCTTGCTTCTTTTTCATATGTTAATTTTTATTCCCATATTTAGGAACTAGTAGCACTTCCTTTTATATCTTATCTTCTTTTGAATCTCCTTTACCACATTTTTAAATTTAAAAACTCTAAAAGATACAAAATCATGTCATGACCACCACTTATGTTTTTCTTTCAAAATTGCCTTGGTAAGGGTCAAGAAGTAATTTTACCCCACTATTAAAAATTCTGGCTGGCCATGGTGGTTCCCACCTGTAATTCCAGCACTTCAGGAGGCCGAGGCAGGTAGATCACTTGAGACTAGCAGTTCAAGACCAGCTTGGCCAACATGGTGAAACCCCATCTCTACTAAAATTACAAAAATTAGCCAGGCATGGTGGTGTGCACCTGTAATCTCAGCTACTTGGGAGGTGGAGGCAGGAGAATCGCTTGAATCCAGGAGGCAGAGGTTGTAGTGGCCCAAGATCGTACCACTGCACTCCAGCCTAGGCAACAGAGCAAGACTCCTTAAAAAAAAAAAAAAAAAGAAAAGGAGAAGGGGAGGGGAGGGGAGGAAATTCTAGGTGGCCTCTCATTTCTGTTGTGGCTGCAGATGGCACTGCAGCAGTGACTAGGTCTGGAATCAGAAAGATCTGGATTTGAATGCTAACTCCTAACCACCAAGTGACCCTGAAAAACTTACCCTCTTTAAATTTAATTTTCCTTAAGAATACAAAGGAAATGATAAAACTCACCTTTGAGGGTTAAATTAAACTGCATATATAAGGAACATGATAAAATGTTTTACACTGAGTAGGTGATCAATAAAGGAGAAGCATTATTTTTATTATTAGGCCTCAGCTGAGTAAGAACCTACATAAACACAGTCCCTGTTGTCTACTACCTGCTCAGGTGGAAGACAAATGTATCACAGAAAATAAGGCCTTACTGGGGCCTGTTACCTATGCGGGTAGTGAGCCTATGGTGTTTTCTCCTGTCCTAATGGGCAATCTTTCAAAGGGGTCTTCTTATTTTTCATGTAAATCAATTTCTTATGAGATAGTTACCCTCCATATGTTCTCATTTTTTCGCTTGCTCTAAAGAAAAACAAGTTAAATCTAAACATAGAAACTTGTCAAATATTCCTGAAGAAACTGTTTACTCTCCCCATGCAATGGCCAGAATTTAAACATTTATTCTGAGAAGACAGATTCCACTCAAATTAAGATTTACTTACTTTTGCCAAGTACAGAAATGTATCTACCATTTCCTGCTGTTTCAGGGCTGATTTAAACTGTTTTTCTGCTTCACGATACATTCCTAACCTACAAATGGCAATTTTAAGAATTAGACATTCAACTTAAAAATAAACACTACATCATACCCTGAGGATGAATAAGACAAATTATAAGATGAAGCACGTGCCAAAGAAGGTAATGTTGCACATACACATAAATTAACATGTTTATTTATACAGCTTAGCAATAAGTTGCCTATCTCCCATATTTACTGGCTTCTAACCCCCAAATGGTATCTAAAGAGTCTGTCTGAAGCCTAGTCACAGCAGGACTAAGATAATAGCTGCTAGTAAGCCAGGTCACATCAGTTCACCACCCAAAGAGCTTATGATCAGCTGGACATATGGCAAGTGACCTGAATAAATGCTTAGAGTCTCCATGTTACTGGAAGAGCCGAAGGATGACATTTATTTGAAAACATCTTCTGCTCTGAGATAAAAGCACATTTTAAAAAGCTATCTTTAAAAGCTATTTTAACGTAAGTAATAATTAGCACTTGGGTAATATAGTTATACCATTTTATTATTCTAGAAGTCTTGTTTTCCCTTATTAGATATCTGATTGTCTTTGTCTATGAATCTGAGATTTGCTCCTTGCTGAAATATGACTGTCCTGATGTACATAGTGCCTACCTGTTATACCCAGGAAAGAATTTGTTGCCACTAAATCAATCATTAAAACACACGACTTGTCCTTAATAGACCTGTTAGGCTTACTCATAACCACTCATTCTTAGCCATCTGAGAGCTACTCAGATATGATAATGTTTTACTTTGTGAAATAAAATCAAAATGATAATACAGTATGCTCCGTTGTGCTACTTTGATTTAAAGGCTTGAAAGAAGAGCTTTAATCACTTTTCATAACCTAAACCTTAAGCACTGGTGTGGCTGATGCCCAAATAGCTATTGGAGGCTTGAGATTAAAGTGGTTAAAGGCTAAAGTTAGAAGATGTGTGACATGGCAGAAGCCCCTACCTCTTCAAAGGTCCCACAATTTTACAGGGTGTATTTATAAAATGTTACCAAAGAACTCTAAAGTTCTGAAAAACAACATATTTATGTACATAACATCAACTAAACATGCAAGTCTTTTTATTTCTTTTGAGATAGGATCTCTGTCGCTCAGGCTGGAATGCAATGGTGGAATTACAGCTCACTGCAGTCTTGCCCTCCCAGGCTCAAGCAACCCTCTGCCTCAGCTTCCCAAGTAGCTGGGATTACAGACATGTACCACCTAGCCCAGCTAATTTTTGTACTGTGTTTTGGTAAAGACAGGGTCTCACCCTATTGCCAAGGCTGCCTGCAAACTCCTGGGCTCAAGCAATCCTCCCACCTCAGCCTCCCAAAGTGCTGGGATTGTATACAGGCATGAGCCACTGTGCCCGGCCATGCATGCAAGTCTTAAATGTATGACTGAAATACAGTCACTAAATTCCGTGAATTTAAATTATCCATGACAGTCTGTGTATTTTTATCTAACTTGTCTCTTTCCAAAATTGATTTAAAAGGGATTACAATTAAAAGATACATATAACACAAGAATATGAAAACAGAAATAGATTATTTTAAAAACAATGGAGATGGATAAATTTTAAAAATAAAAATGTAATCAGAGATATTGAGCTACATGAAAGCTAAAGAACCATGTTTTTTATTACTACATTCTTAAGAGATAACTTCATCTAATACTATCAAAAAGGAATCTATCACATGAATTTTTGTGCAAAGAAAATGGAGCATGCCATGTTCAAAGCAAGTCAAGGAATAAAACATCAGTCAAGTTCATAACACAGGCCAATATCAGAGTCAGAGTCCAGCTGTCAACTTTTTCTCTCCAACTTAATTTAACAAAATTGTAAAGTATCAACTTTATGCTCATTTCATGATGGTAAGGAGATGAAAAATGAAGAAGATAATAACTATGTCCTTAAAGCAATGATAATCAAAGAATGAAACAAAACATGTTCACAAATAAATTTAATCATATTATGGCCAATGAGGAAAAAAGAGCTTTGAGAGGACAGAGGAGGTTCAGGAAGATAGTGAACAGGCAAGATTTCAACAGCTAGATATGGAGGGAAGAGGGACATTTCCAAAATAAAATTAAACCATGAAGGTAAGTACAAAGGCAGAAAAGTACTCAGCATGTTAGGGGAATGCTGAGGAGTTTGGTTTCATTGAAAAGAACATAATAATAAGAGTATGGCTGGATGCAGTGGCTCAAACCTATAATCCTAGCACCTTACGATGCCAAGGTGGGAGAATGGCATGAGGCCAGGAGTTCAAGACCACCTTAAGCAACATAGCAAGAACCTGTCTCTATAAAAGAGAAAATTTTTTAAAATTAGCTGGGCATGGTAGCATGTACCTGTAATCCCAGCTACTTAGGAGACTGAAGCAGGAGGATGGCTTGAACCCAGGAGATTGAGACTACAGTGAGCCGTGATCACACAACTACACTCCAGCCTGGGAGACAGAGCAAGACTCCATCTCTAAAAAATAAAATAAAATATTGTACAAAATTACCTTCAGGCTATGTATATAATAAGGTTTATATGAAGCATATATGAATTTCATTTTTAAACTTGGGTCCCATTCCCAAGATATCTCATTATGTATATTCAAATATTCTAAAATCTGAAGAAAAGCAAAATCTGAAATACTTCTGGTCCCCCACATTTCAGATAAGAAATACTCAACCTGTAATTATTTACTGTCCTCTCTCTTCCATTCTATTGTAAACCATTTGAAAGAAGGAACAATCTAATCTTTGTACTCCCAGTTCCTGACAGAGTAGCTGCCCATTAAATATTTTACTGAGTGAATGAATGAATGTATAAATATTATAAAGATGGGCAGGTATTAAAGAATAGAAAAGAAGGATAATTTAATATAACAAGGTACACTCATTTAAATGTTATCATATATATATGGCAAAAAGAATCAGAGTTTTGCTTTCCTTTAATTATTAAGTATTTCTGAAGGTTTTGCTTGGCAGCTCAAGATTTCAAGATTGTCTCCAGGAATTACATTCTTAAGAGTTTAATGATGTAATGGTCTAAAATTACCTTTTAGCAGAAAATACTTTCTCCATCTAGCAGCAGGAAAAAACACTTTAGAGTTCTAAGTGAAATATCTAAATGCAAAGTAGTCTTAATTTCAACAGCAGAACAATAAACATGCTTTTTGTCCCATTTATAGTCTTCCTTTTTCTCACAGTGCTTATAAATATTGAAACTTATTGAAGTACATTCATAGTAACTGAAGTCTACCTTATTTTTAACAATAAAAGATATTTACCTTTATAAAATAGAATTTTCATTTGTTTCTATTTTACCAAATGTTCTATGTGCACTTCAATATCAGCAACAAGTTTCAGGTGTTATTTACTAGTTGCTATGTAAATATTCATAAAATTAATTATGATTCTTTTGATCTCTCAGTTAATTTTCTTTAAAATACATTTAAACATTAAGAGAATATAAGAATACTCAGGTCCTAGAGAAAGAATATGGAATTGTGGAAACTAACAGAACTGACATCAGAAAATGAGCTCAAATTCTTGTTCTGTGACTTACTGGTTACATGAATTTGGACAAATCACTACTTTTGTGAGACTCAATTTTTCTCATCTGGGAAAAGGACTAACAATAGCCACTACCTTCAAGGTGCTGTGAGACTTAAGTGAGATGTTATAATGTATGAACAGTGTATCTCTAAACTGTGAAGTGTTTTACAGATGTGAGGCATCAGTGTAAATAAAAAGATTTGATTACCAAGAAAACAGAACTAAAAATCAGCAGACTTGGTTCTAGTCCCAGGTCTGTTACTCACTAGCTCCTGATGCAAATTACAGCCACTCTCTTGGCCTCAGTTTCCTCATCTGAAAAGGGGAGGTTGGGCCTGATGGTCTCAAAGCTTCCCCCTCCCAGCTCAAAAGTTGTATTATTCTAAGGGTATCCATTCTTATTTCTACTCTGTGATTGTAAGTAAACTCTTTATCAAGTAAGCCAAAGACACAGCTCTCACTTCTTCATGAGAAAATCTAACCGAAAACAAGTAACAGGTTTGAGACCCTAAAATACATGGCCACTTCTAAGCCCTTCACAAATAATGAAATTTACCTGTAGTAACATTTTCCAATCTGTATTTTCCACCACCAGTCCTTGTACTGAGAATGCTCTGTGGAGAGGGCAGCCAGATCCAAAGCCTTTGAAAACAATTCATTTTAGATTAGTATTTTCTTTTCCAACAATAAGTAGCCAGAAAAATAAATAATGAAATAGACCACATAATTAGTACCAATCAAAACGTGCATTAGAAATCAGACAGAAACTCAAGTTGCTCATGTTTCCAGATGGCCCCACCAATTTTCGCTAATCAGTTCCAGACCAGAGGGCTAATAGCAGATGAGATAAAAACACTCATCAAAGGGAAGCAGATGTACAATATATTTGAATATAATTTTAATATACAAGACACAAAATTGGTATTAAAAAATGCCCAAGTTTTTACCCACTCCCCCTGATTTATCTACTATAATGATTCAAAATGCCTCCAAACTCAGTGGCGGTCAAGTCTTTGGTGTGTAGGTCAGTTCAGTGGCAGTGTGCACTTTCAAGACAGATGCAGAGAAATAGAACCATCAAGTAAGCAGATAGAGAAAAGGTTTAGAAAATGGGATCATGAAGAAGAGTGAAAGGAGCTGGAGTATTTGGATAACTGCTATCCTCAACAACCATCATTCCACTTTTCAGACATCACCTTACGTCCCAGTAAATTCTAAGGGGCAGATTTCCCTTTACCGCAAACTGAAAGAGATCTTCTCTTCAATTGCTTGTATATTTTACATTTGCTTATCCCATATCTTTAATATTCTCAAGTTTGTTCCCTCTATTGTTTATTCAAGATTAGACAAGAGATGACTAAATAAGAATTAGGATTTTATATAGAGGAGGTAGAAACCATTTTTTACAAAGGGGAAAGCAAATCAGTCTTTATAGAAATTTGAAGCTCAGATAAAGATGTGATTAACAGAAGCTGGAGCTACTAGTTAAGAGAGAATTCTGATTTTTTATAATGCTTACTATTTTTCTTTCGTGGCTGGAAATTTTCATTCTTTAGCCAATGTTAACATAATCATGATATCCAAGAGCTCAGTTAAAGTAACTCTTAGATTTTCAGTTCTATTATCTCAAAAAACATCCCAGATTACTGTCCATGTCTTAATGTCAACTCTTTTCTGAAATGAATGTGAGAAGAGTTCCTTAAATCCCTTACTGTAAAATTAATTATTTTTCCTTGTGTTCCTCATCTTCTTTTGCTCCAGGGGAGATCTCTAAATATGCAAACTACTTATAAAGAAATGGTGACACCATGCTGAGCCTCTAATGGACTTGAAAAATCAGCATCTCTACTTGAAAGCTATGAAAATTAAAAACAAGCCACACACTAATTTCATAGGCTATTTTTCTCCCCCATCACCCTGCCCCCAGCCAGAAATAAAAATGAAAGCAAAAAAAAAAAAAAAAAATGAGGAGAAAAGTATAACTTTGATTAGTATTATTTTCAGACATATTAGAAAAATGTATTTCCAACCAGCTCAATTCAGGCATACCTGGTAAATATATAAACATTTTAATTTTAACTTGATCTTTATAAAGACCTTTTCCAGCAAACAGATCATTGTCATTCTCATGCTTAGTATAAATGGATCTTCTATTTTTTAGAAAAATATGTCATTCAAAAATTTTTTATGTATTCTAACTATCCAAGGTTAGATTTAATGCTTCTTACAGGCTGCTGGTTTTGCTTGCATAGTTGGTCCTAAAACAAGTCATCCTATGGAGAATCCATATGTTTGTGCTAATCCAATTAAGGATATTAATATAAATTATTGATACAGAATAAAAATGGCAAAAAGAAATTATAATGATGAAGACTCAGGCTGCTGAGGACTGAACTCTGACCTTTTTTTCTCCTGCCCCAAATCCTTTCTAAGAAGGCTTGGAGAGTCATACTCTAAAAACCCTAAAATCTCATTAAACAGTTTTTTTTAAACTAACCTGGTATAATGTGGCTTACTTTCTAACCTGACTCTATTATAGCATCACATGACAGATGGCAGACATTTCCTGATCTTAAACATCCCTATGTACTGACTTCAAGTCTTTAGACAAAGATTACTTCTTTCAACCAATTGCCAAATAAAGAATCTCTAAAACCCACCAATGACTTGCAAGCCATGGCTTCAAGATGTACAGAATTTTCAAGCCCAATCAATATATACCTTCCATGTATTGCTTTATTATTTTACCTGCAATTTCCATACTTTCCTGAAATGTATAAAACCAAACTGTAACCCAATTAATTGCCTTGGGTGTACTTTCTTAGGACCTTTTGAGACTGTGTCCCCAGACCGAGGTCACTCATACTGACTCAGAATAAACCTCTTTAAATATTTCGGCAGAGTTTGTTTTTTCCTTCCTCACTGCACTAGAGAAAAACATTTGTGAAAATTTCTTTCCTTTGTTTTTTGATAAAGTCTTGCTCTGTTGCCCAGGCTAGATGGAAGATGGAAGACAGTGGCACAATCTCACTTGGCTCCTCCACCTACCAGACTTAAGCAATTTTCATGCCTCAGCCTTCTGAGTAGCTGGGATTACAGGTGTGTGCCACAATGCCTAACTAATTTTTTATATTTTTAGTAGAGACAGGGTTTTGCCTTATGTTGGATAGGCTAGTCTCCAACTCTTGGCCACAAGTTGATCTGCCCACCTCAGCCTCCCAAAGTGATGGGATAACAGATGTAAGCCACCATGCTTGGCACATTTGTGACAATTTTAAGTGGCTGGCAAACTCCCTGATGACAGATAATCCTCTTTTACATCTCTGCTGTTGTTCTGGAATATTGCTGTGCACAGAAGAGGTACTCAAGAACTATCTGTTGACTGAATTAATCATAATCTTTGTTTCTGACCTCTGTTGACAACGCCTTAAGAAACAAACAAAACTGTCAAAGTAATAAGGTTCATAATTAAAAGCTGTTAACCTTAAAAACGTTTAAGTGGTGACAGAAGATCTACATTTCTTTAATTGTTCCCAAATTTTTAACATAAATAACTATAACACTTTAACAATCTTTGGATGATTTAGTAAAACCAGTATCTAGATATTAATAAAAGGTCAGAATGTCATTTTTTAAACCAATAAGTTTGTAAATGTCCAAAAGCAGAAGGAATTTTAGCAGATCAAAGTTTTTAAAAAGTCATCCTTTCACTATTGTTACAGTTGTACCAACTTCAGGATGATGAAATTAAAGAGCATATGGAAACAAAGATTGCAGAATCATCAACCCACATCCCACTTTAGTTTTGTCAATACCATCAATGTTGTCCAAAAAGGAAAAGGTGGGGAAAGGGAGTTATTAAATACTCAAAGGCAGAATTTTCCATAGATTACTTTTTCCTAACACTTAAATACCACTTCACAGCATTCTCAGTCTCTACAGTATTCTTCTTATTTGTCTGTAGACAAATACAGAATCACTAGCCCACATCCCACTTGAGTTTTGTCGATACTGACCCCCACCCGCAAAATGAGAAAAACACTAAAAACTCAAAGACAGTAAAATAGCTTTCCTTGGATGAATCAATTTTATACTTTCTTAATATTTAAACACAATTTTGAGGTATTTCTTATATTTGTCTATAATATTCTCTATGTTTGTGTGAAATACTTTATTTAAAGAGAAATTTGGAGACCACCCAAGGTATCTAAATATAAAAACATCTGATTTCTTAACAAGTTAAATAAACAGAATTCCTTTTTACTTTTTCCAGCAAAAGTTACAAAATATATGTAAGATATAAAAATGCATGCTTTGTACTCATTATCCAAATCCTTCTTCCATTCAGAAAATAACACTTCTGGTAAAAACAAAAATGACATTTTAATGGAACAATCTGATCCACAACAGTACTATAATGTAGCAAGACCTTATCAGAGTGAGAAACGAAACAGGGCATCTGTTCAGCTCAGCACCCCTAGTACCCATCAAAGTACCAATATATATGACTCAATCATTATTGTTTAAAGAAAAACTAATCAACTAATATAACAATATGTGATAATTAGTAAAAAAAAAAATGGAAAACAAAGAAACAATTTGTGTTTTTCACTAAATAAGAACAAAACAGTGGGCATGGTGGCTCATGCCTGTAATTCCAATACTTTGGGAGGCCGAGGCAGGCAGATCACCTGATGTTAGGAGTTCGAGACCAGCCTGACTAACATGGTGAAACCCTGTCTCTACTAAAAATACAAAAATTAGCCAGGTGTAGTGGCGGGTGCCTGTAATCCCAGCTACTTGGAAGGCTGAAGCAGGAGAATCACTTGAACCCAGGAAGCGAAGGTTTCAACAAGCCAAGATCATGCCATTGCACTCCAGCCTGGGCTACAGAATGAGATTCCATCTCAAAAATAAATAAATTTTTAAAAAAAGAACAAAACAAATTGCTCCATTTTATATTCTACAAAAATATGTATGTATATTGGAGGTAAGCAGATGAAAATAACAAGCAGAGTACAAATTGGCAGCATTTTAATATTATTGCCCCTAATTTATAATTCAATTTATAAATGTAAAGGTGCTGTAACATTATTGTTGAAAAATTTGAGAACAAAGGTAAAATTAGACTTAATCTCCATTAGTACCATGAGGCACAACATAGGCAATCAACAAATATTTGTGGAATGAATACATCTTAACCTCGAAATACTATCATTTTCATGCTTAAGTAATACCTTCTGGTATCTGTCATAAATACATATTTTTAAAGTAACATTTCTATTTGACATACTAATTGGTATGCTTTTGGCTTAACATTATAAAATAAACACTCTCCATGTTTCTGCCTAGTGTTTATAATTATGGTTTTTAATGGCAACATAAGATTCCATCATGCTATTTATTATAATTTACCAAACTTATCCCCTATTGTTAAACATTTAGGTTGTTTCCCCAGCATTTTTGCTACTATATCTAAAGCTACAATGAACATCATTACAAGTACAGCACTTTACTTTTCCCTGCAATCTCCTGAGAAGTAAAATTACAGAAACAAATTGAGGAAATATCTTTATAGCCATCTGCTCTATATTATTATATTGTTTTCCAAATTGTGGTACCATGTGTAATATCACTTATAATGTGTAATAACTAATTGTACTTTCCCCTAGAATTTTTTTCTAATTTCATAAATATAAAACTCAAAAGTCCAAAGTCTCTTTATTTTACATTTTTGTTGTTATTAAGAAAGTATACCTCTAATGTGCCTATTTACCAGCATTTTCTCTAATGTAAATTTTCTGGGTTTGGGTCATTTCTATTTTCATAAAAATTTTTCAAAAATTAAAATCAGCTTTTTTTCTTTTTTTTTTTTTTTTTTAGATGGAGTTTTGCTCTTGTCACCCTGATCATGCCTTTACCAGGCTGGAGTGCAATGGCATGATCTTGGCTCACTGTAAGCTCTGCCTCCCAGGTTGAAGTGATTCTCCTGCCTCAGCCTCCAGAGTAGCTGGGATTACAGGGGCCCACCACCATGCCCAACTAATTTTTGTATATTTAGTAGAGATGGGGCTTCACCACGTTGGCTAGGCTGGTCTCGAACTCCTGATCTCAGGTGATACACCCTCCTTGGCCTCCCAAAGTGCTGTGATTACAGGCCTGAGCCACCATACCTGGCCAAGATCAGTTTTTTAATATATGATAAATACTAATATTCCAAAATCATGCTTCATGTACATAATTCCCCCTTCTATTGCCCTTTTAGTTCTGATTTTGTTTCTGTCCACTAGGTAGATTACACAAATGCATCACTAAGTCTTTTTTCTTTGTTTCACAAATCCAACCAAATTTATGAAATACCCTATTGTTTGCTAGTTTAATTTTTTTCAATTCTCCATTGACTAAATATCTAAAATAAAGTCCCTAGACAAATTTTCTCAAGTGTCATTAATGAATTATAAAGATGGATTTCAAAAAGAGTCAATTTTTTTCAATATTGCTTGTTTTTGGTGTTTTAAGAGAGTCACTATTACCAAGAATAAAAATAGCTAATTTATAAATGGGAATCCAGTTCTCAATCATTTTTACTATCACCTCCTTGTTAATGAGATATATTTGAGTCATGTTTGTTGTCTCTTTTCTCTTCATTTGCTGATTTCTTTCACTGAGACAGGTAACACACCTCCTCTTGTTTTGTTATAGGGAGCTCTGGTTTTTGAGTTCTGTTAATATTCCCCAGCTCTATTTTACTACATGGGAACGCCTGGCATTACAGCCTTCTATTAACCATTGGTTTTTAAACTACTATATTCTACAGCAGTATTTTCCAGTCCTGCCTAAAAATTAGCATTGCCTGCAGAGCTTTTATTAACAACAGATTTGACAGATGTACCCTTGAGCATTCCAACTCAGGAAGTCTAGCACGGGTCCAGAAGTCCTTATTTAATAATTCCCCAGGTAATTTAGAAACAGAGCCTAATATAGGAACTACCCAACATCCCTAATATTTGAGGGGCAGAAGATCACAAGGCGGGAGGAGCAAGGAGGAGTCCTGATGGATATGTTCTAAGTTTGCTAGCCCCGCTATAATTCAAGTAGCTCAACTTTTGTCTGTTTTATATATTAGGGTCTAGATAACATTTCACTTGAAGAAAAAGATTTTGCTGTTTAAAATAAAAGTTTAAATGTTACTACTCTATCTGTTTAAAATCAAATTTTTTTACTTCCATATACACAAAGAACTATGATGCTAGTCCTTAGAATCTTTAGAATATAAGTGCAGTAGAGCAGAGAATAAATCTTACATTTTTTTCAATGTGATTTTTTAATTCCTCAACAACAATGAGTAAATTCCAAGATGTAGAATTACATCCTCAAGATGAATCTGTTAGTAAAAACATTGTCACCATGACCTATCAATGACTTATGATCTGTCTAGCTTCTGAACTCATCACCTACAACTCTTCCCCCTCACAGGCCTCACTCAGCCACACTGGCCTTCTTGCTGTTCCTTAAAACAATCCAAGCATGCTTCTTTTCAGGGCCTTTACAGTTAAAGCTCTTTGAAAATACTCTTCCTACGCATAATGACGTGAGTCCTGTCCCCTTTCATTTGGGTGTCTGTTAAAATGTTTTCTTTACTTTTTTCCTTTCTTTCTTTTTTTTTTTTTTGAGACAGAGTCTCACTCTGTCACCCAGGCTGGAGTACAGTGGCATGATCATGGCTCACTGAAGCCTCGCTCTCCCTGGGTTCAGGTGATCCTCCCAGAGTAGATGGGACTACAGCTCTAAACTCTAGGGGTAGCTGGGACTACAAGCACGTCCTACCATGCCTGGCTAATTTTTGTATTTCTTGTAGAGACAGGGTTTCGACACATTGCCTAGGTTGGTTTCAAACTCCTGGGCTCAAGCGATCTCCTGCCTCAGCCTCCCAAAGTTCTGGGATTCAGCCACTGAGCCACATGTTTTCTGCTCAGAGCAACTTCACTGATCACTCCCCACTCCATCCAAAATAGCATCCTCCCCCACATCATTATTTATTCCCTTACCTGCTTTCCTGCTTCTTTGTTGTTACGGTACTTATTAGCCCATGAGACTTCATACATTTTAAAATTATTTTATTCTATTCCTTGCCCAACCAGAATATTATCTCTAAAAAAGCAGAGACTTGGCCTGTTTCACTCTGTGAAACAGAGTGCTGGAAAAGTACCTGGTACACTGTAGTGGTTCAAATATATATAAATATTGGATGAAAGAATAGATACCTCTGATATTTATTAATCTTCCAAATACAATAGTATCACTTTATGATACTCTAGTAACTTGAGATTTACTAATTTATGAAATGGACTAGCATTCTAATGCTTTTTAATTACAGTTTGACCACATAATTTTATACATAATTACACTGAGAGCCTCTAACCAGCTTTTTATGAAGTTAAAATGGCTGGCTTCTATTTACAAAAGTGTGCATGGTTTCTCAGTTGTCCCAATCTTCATTGTTTCTTTTCCTTACATAACCACATCTATGAATACCACATTCTGTATATGTGGCCCAGGCTGTCCCCCACATTTCAATGTCACATCTCCCAACACATGCAATGGTACGTCCACTTAGATAGCCTTTTGTCATTTCAAACTCAAAATGCCTTCAAGTCACTTAGTCAGCTTCTGTACAAACTGACTTCCTTCCCTAATTATCCCATTTCTGCCGGTAAAACTATTATTATTCTCATAGCATCTTTAGGAAGCAGATTTAACCTGTCTCTCTTTCCTTTGCCCTAATATCAAATCTATCACCAAGTTCTGTCACTTCCTTCTTTAAAATGTCTCTGTGGTGCTCCCATTTTCTAGGATAAGGCCTATTTATTGATCATTCCATATCCTGCTCTTGCTTTTGCCCTTTCTTTACATTTCTTTTTCCTCCTTTCCATACATCCTACTTACTTTATGGATCTTTACTAATATCATCCCTTCTGAATTTTTTCCCACTTGGTAACAACTTCACATTTTGACAATTACTTCTTTAATTATTTCATTTATGTCCATTTTATTTCTTCAGCTAGACTACATGGCTTGTAGAGGCAGGAAAAAGTATCATTAGTTCTCTTAGTGTATAGCATAGAAGTTGACATACAGAAAACATAATTAAGGGGATGGCTGTGGTGGTTCACACCTGTAATTCCAGCACTTTGGGAGGCTGAGGCTGGAGGATCACTTAAGGTTAGGAGTTCAAGACCAGCCTGGGCAACACAGGGAGAGCATATCTCTAAAACTAATTTTTTAAAAATTAGCTGGGCATGGTGCCACATGCCTGTAGTCCCAACTACTTGGGAGGCTGAGATGGGAAGATCACCTGAGCCTGGGAAGTCAAGGCTGCAGTGAGTTGTGATAATGCCACTGCATTCCAGTCTGGGTGACAGAGTGAGATCCTGTCTGAAAAAAAAAAAAAAAATGAAAAAAGAAAACACAATTAAGGAAAACACTTTTATTTTCCTTTTATTTTCCTGAATGCTTAATATATGGATATAAAGCCTTTTTCGTGGAACTAATATGAAAATGAGAAAAGATACAATTAGACACTGTAGAATGAACTACATTTCATTTGACCAAAGTTGTACAGTTATATGCTCATTTGCATATAAGCATGCAAAAACCAAAACGATTTGAGAAGTCATACGCCTATAACTTTAAAACTCTCTGTTAAGAGCCTACGAAGATGATTCTCTCTACTTTTGTACGTTTTAAATCTTTGATCATACAACGCCAAAGATAGAGGAAAAGGACACACCACAAAAATAACAGAAATACATGTGTTAGTAAACCTATAATATAATACATGGACTAAAGAAATAAATGGATCAACAATACCATTAGCATAAAAACTATAATTTTAACACAAGCATATTATGACATATTCTCAATTACCTGTATCTTCCGATTTATTGGAGAGCTACATACTCTATGAAGCAGGCATAGTTCTTATCACTTCTATATTTATACACATTTTCCCACTGAAACTGAGAGTGGATTTTAAAGTATTAATAATTCTCCAATCTTTAATAATTTAATGTGTTTATAAGGTCACAAATAGAATATTTCAGAATCTAAACTCTCAAAGTCAGAATAATTACAATAAAAGGAAATAGCATGAATTCAAAACTTACAGTCTTAACATCATTTTCATGATGAAAGATATACTCAAACAAAGCCTGTGAAGAAAAAAGTACCAAAAATACATTAGATTTAAAAAAAATTTTTATGTTAACAAAAGCACTCTAAAGCCCTGGATAGATAGAAGGGTCTATCCATCTTTTGTTACAATCACTCCTTTTAAAATATTACTATTTACAACTGATTCTGATTTTAACAGAATACAAACTGGATTGCTCAAGGAATTAAACATTTTTTTCATATTACATATTTTATTAGAAAAACAAATGAAAAGTTTTTTATTTCTTAAAGACCAACTTCAGGATTGTCAAAAAACAGCTACAGCCAATTCTTTATATACTCTACATAGATTATACAGTGATTATAATATTAATAATGACAATTTAGACATAAAAAAATCTGGAAGTTTCTACTGAAACAAAGTAGAATATATGGGTAAAGCAGGGTGTTTTTTGCTTCATTTTTAAAGCTAATTCTCCTTATATGGTATTTATAGTAACTCTATGATTCAGAATATTCAGGTTTCTTTAACAGGGTGCCACTCAGCCAAGCTGGACATTGGAATCACCTGGTGGTGGGACGCAATCAGACCACTTAAATTAAATCAAAGTTGTGGGGATGGCAAAGCCCTGATGTTACATTTTTTAAAGCCCTCAGATAACTCTCATGTACAGCCAGGGCTGAGAACAATTATTTCTAATATTTCACTCAACTGCTCTAAACTAATAAGCATTTACTCTTAGTGGTACTACCTTTTTCCATAATATCATCATGTTACACTTGCAAAGAGGCTAGCATCCCTGGAAGAGATCAAGGTTATTAACAAAGAAAACTTGGAGGCAACTAATTAAAAAAAAAAATCAAAACAAGGCCTTTCTTAAAAAAAAATTAAAAAATAAAAAATGAAACCTATAACAATGCTTCTGTTTGTTCTGTTATCAAGAAACAAAAGTTAAGAGTGCAATTGGTGCTACCACTGCCATGAAAAGGATGTTACAGCATCAAAGACAGTGTCATAGAGTCACCCTAGATACCCCAAGCCATATGCCTATATTAAAAATGAGTCCTAGTAGGTCAAGGCAAGCTGGGGGCCAAAGGCAGAAAAACCTGGCATTATTTCTACAACATACTAAAAAAGCATAAAATCTAGTTCAGGCTAAATCTAGTAACAGACCAGGTCTGTCCTGGACGCATCTTAATTTAATTGAGAAAAATGTTTCCATTGACTGACTCTCTTGGTCAAAAAATAGCAATGGTATCAACTAGCCAGACAGTCCCTTCAAGTGAGTGGCCTGAAAGGGTAGGGAACCAGATATTCCATATGAGTTGCTTTTAATACTCCACTCTCATAAAAGAAAGGGAAGTAAGCATAGCTTTACAATTTTTCGAAATGAAGTCAACTGGATTGCTGCCAAACAAGAATTTAAGAAAAAAGTCACAGCATTATTACAGTCTGATTCCCTGTCTACCAAATGGCATCTGTTTTTTAGACTTAAACTTAAGTCTGTACAGCTAGTGTCCATTTCAATTTTCTCTAGCGTGTTTGGTATTTAGCAAACACATATGTTAAATACCATTAGAACTGAGATTAGGAATGAGCTCAACACATGCTCAGAGATTTCAGCTAAAAACCTGAGCTAGGTTTAAACCAGTTTCCAGAAGATAAGGGCTCCTTTCTCTGAATTATTCCAAGCTCACTCCCAAGGTTTATATACTGAAAAGGTCATGGACACCTTTCCTCATTTTTATCTTTCTCTTTCTCTCCTTCTCCCTCTCTATACCTTTCTCCCTCTCCCTCTGCCTCTCATTTTCTCTTTACTTTAAAAGAACATTTAATCTTTGGGTAGTGATAATTACTAATGTAGTTGGCATGCCACTATTGGCTTGAGTAATCCTTATCGAGATGGCTGATTAATTACTAATTAGGAGTACATAATTTTTATCATCCTTTGACAGTCCTAAAAACCTACAAGGATAGAAAATTATTTCTCTGAGAATAGTCCAAGCTAAAAAAGAAAAAAAATACAAACATATACTGATGACTACTTAAGTTTCATTCTACAAAGATGATGCTGCATCTGCTTTCTTTGTTATAAATTACTTCTCTTTATCAAAGGAAAAGATTTCCTATAATAATGGTATATGTGCTTTATTTCTGATTGACTTTCCTTAACTCAATTAACTCAAAGACTAAGAGAAATTTTACATATTAAACATTTCCACTTCAGTAAAGACATGGCCGGTCCTTCACAAGTTTTTATCCATTTTCTAATTTGTCATTATCATCATATGTGTAATATTACTTTATGACTCAAAATCATTTTAAGTACATACCTTTGCCAACTTAGGTTTCTGGGAATATTTTGTTAAATTCAATCTAGATAAATTTATAAATGGCCCATCAGGACTTGTGAGCATGGAAGCCTACAGAGGAAAACAATACAACAAGAGATCTGAAACATTCTCTTGAAACGTAAACAAGTTTAATGGGCATAAAAATTATAAAGGCAACATAAATAAAAAAGTCACCTTCAAACATCCTCCATATAATTCTCCACTATAACAACATTAGAAAATGATGTGCCATAATATAAAGCTACTTTGGTAATACCAAAGTAATACAAGGCTATGGGAAAGGTGACAGAATTTACCGTTCCCAGCCTGACAAATCTTCCGGAGGAGCTGGTGATAGGGCGGGCTGTGTAGGCGGTTCTGGGTGTTCTGATGGCCTGTTCCATAGTGCCTGGCCTTCCACTCTGTGTGTTGGGCCTGAGGAAACCCGTAATGGGTCTTCCAGCTTGTGTGATTGGCCTGTGAAGATTATAAATTGTTATAATACAAAGAAGATCTTGAGGAAAGACTCTCATACAGTCTGATCAATATTTAGTGGTAGAGGATATGAAGCAGAAGTACATACCTAACAGCCTGACTAGGCCCTCCTGTCTGATTAGTTCCAGGGAGTTTCAAAGATGTTCCAGGGCCTAGGAGACAAGATGTCTAATTCAACTGATATATGATTTATTAATCTGTAAAAACTTTAAGCTAATACAATTTTCAGAATTGTGCTGGCCTAGTGAAAAAGACATTAATAGCAAGAATTATATTTTAGGGAAATGTGTTTTAGACTAATATTTAACGAGTACCTATCATGTTACTTATGTTATCACATTTAATCTTCACACTAAGTCTGTAAAGTAGGTAGTATTAACCCATTTAACAAAGATTCACAGAACTAAGTAAACAGGTCAACCTATTAGTAGGGCTGGGATTTAAACTCAAGAAAAACAGGCTCCAAAGTTCAAAACAATGGTTCTATCCTCATAGTTCAATTATTTCTCATACGAATTTCTCTCAATAAAAGACAATTTACCCACAATATCTAGAATTTAGATATTTAAATTCTGAAAGAACAAAATAATGGGAAAGAAAGACATTTTTACATGAAAATATGTATTTTCTCTCAATTTCTATTTGAAGGTTTTAAACAGCTTTTACCTTCCAAAACATACAAATGACTGAGAACTATAACAACTAATAAATTACCAGCAAGACCACCATATGTCCTGGTTATCATCCAATACCATTTTTTTTTAAGGCTAGTCAAGTGAAGCAGTGGGAGTGGAGAAGGAACAAAGAAATCTGTAACGAGTTGTGATCAATTAGTTGTAAACACCATTGCACTCAGACCAGCCATATCCAATACCATTTGTACCACCACATCTGCAAGCTGGGGCTGCGCCTCTGTGACAATCCCAACAGACACTCACAGACCAGCATATCACCTCATCACCTCATATCATGACTTAGAGCACATCATGTTCGATTATAACAATAAAGTGATGTTTTTGAATGATCTTTCTTTTTTTTTTGAGACAGAGTCTTGTTCTTTTGCCAGGCTGGAGTGCAGTGGTGTGATCTCAGCTCACTGCAACCTCCACCTCCCGGGTTCAAGCAATTTTCCTGCCTCAGCCCCCTGAGTAGCTGGGACTACAGGCACCACGCCACCATGCCCAGCTAAATTTTGTATTTTTTGTAAAGATGGGGTTTCACCATGTTGGCCAGGATGGTCTCCATCTCCTGACCTCATGATCCACCTGCCTCGGCCTCCCAAAGTACTGGGATTACAGGCGTGAGCCACTGCATCCAGCCGAATGATCTTTTTTTAAAGTCCTCTTAGAATACCCCTGCTGTTTGGGTACTTCCCAGATAAACAATATTCTGATATATTAGACAAGTAGTTCAAATAGAATGCATTTTTATAAATTTTTTCCATATGATCAGCAGTTGAACATAGATATAAATTATTCCTAAAATGTATAATATAGCTTGCATTGGAAAATTTTTATACATCAATCTCATACCTTAAGTTTAAGATAACTGAATTGTGGGGGGAAAAGCCTTTGTACCATAAGGCAGAACAGAAACTATTTACTTGAAGTAATTTTTTTTCTTCATTTTTCTTTCACATATATAATGTTTACATATAGAGAGTGTAAAAATATACGGGCATATATATTTCTCTATACATAGTATTCTTCCTCTTAATGGCATTTCATTAACTTAACTGAAAACCCAATACTTACGTGGAACTTGAGCAATAGCATTTTCATCCAGAATTATTTCTGCAATTCCTTCGTGATCTACATCAATTTCATCTACGTATACCATTTCTGTTAGTGCTCTGGCTTTCAAGATCCAAGCTGCCTAAAAATCATAGATAAATAAAGCATATATTAAAATAGCATTAGAAATACTACAGAGCTTATAGAAGTAGCCATCATTCATTGTTGTTATTTCATTTTGTATTAAACATGTTTACCTCTTAACACATTATTCTAATTTAAAGGGCCATGTCAAAAACTAATACAAGAAGGCATCATTATTAATAAAGAAACAACCAATGTATCAATTACATAGTAAATAATAGTGGGGTAATTACCTGGTAGTCTTCTAACATTCTTCTTTATAAATAAAAAGATAGATCTTTAGAGAAAATTTTACTAAAATAATAACTTGAAAACAAATAAATAAAGCTACAACCACATTGTTCTTCCTGGCTTCCTCCTTCGAGGTCAAGTCCTTTATTATAAAGGCTTCCCTGATTTTCCAGTTCTAAACCTACTACACGTTCTTGTCTTTCTCATAGAGAGTTCTCTGAATGCCTCGCTTATTACACACTTACCCATATTTGAAAAACACTATAATTATTTAGCTATATGTTAGCCCTTCCTTCCTTAGAATGCAAGCTTCTATACCTTGTTCATTTTGGAATTTTCCATAATACCTATGGTTTTTGTAGACAGAAGGTATTCAAAAAATTTTGGTTAAACTGAACTAAGATCAATTTACCGATTCCAACACTGGTTGCTTTGTGATCTAGTCAGTAGAAAATCTGCTAGATAATGAAAGAAATAAAAAAGGTAATTAAGAAATTTAAACTGAAAAAAACGTATAAGCTTTGCTTTACCTTGAAATTTTCAGTCTAAACATATACACAATTAAGTTTCTTATTAAACATATCAAACTGCTTTATCTGAAATTTCTACCTTTCCTTTACTACAGAATAGAGACAGAAAACAATAAAGCTTGGTGTCCTGTGGAGGATCTGGGAAGAAGACAACTCTTGAAGCAGCAGCACAGAAGTGACTCTAGAGACTAGAGGAAGTAGCAGCAAGGAGAATGTGGGGAGGGATTAGGCTCAGTATACTAAGACTATATGGCTATGAAGCAAGCTCAGTGAAGGCCAAGGGACTGGGAAAGGAACAGGTGAGAGCTACAGGAGGTCCAGAAAGTCCCCATGTAAAGATGCATTCAGTCAATCAGTGTATATTCATTTAGCACCCCCTAATTAAATAGCACCAGTCTAGGTTCTGAGAAAAAAACATGAGAAGACTAAAACATGGACCCTAATTTCCCTGAATGTATCACCTATTGGATGAAATCACAGGTGATAAGTGTGTGGTTTTACAGAAGTTGGGAAGTAAAGATCCTTTTGTGAGCTAAAGTAATTGTAATGCATGCTATGAATATTTTTAAAAAAAGAAAAAAAAAAGAACGTCATGCATTAATTTTAATGGGAATAAAGATGGCTGCCTCTACAACATATTTAGGTTCCCAAAGTGAAATTACATTTGGTTAGATGATTGGCTTTTGGCTTGCGCTTTTCTGGTTGAGGTTTACTGGTTTAAAAATTTAGAACAAAGTGTTTCAAAGGTTGAATCTCAGGTTTTCAATCGTAAAAGATCAGGAGAGATACCATATCTATACAACTATTCCCAGGGGTCAGAGAAGTTCTCGTTGGCTTGGGATAATGCTCTAATTTAACTTCAAAGATGGAAACAGGCAATCACGACTTATATTAAATCTCTACAGGTCATACTGCCCTGCAATTATCTGACAGCTTTGATTTTTCAAAAGGGCATTTTTTGCTCAGCACTCTCTGGTGGACAGGAAGGACTACAGATTTGTCTGTTGGAACAGTAAAGAACATGGGTTCTGCTTGTTCATTCTCATATCACTATGGAGCACCTACTGCATGCTACATCCTGGGTATACAGAGGAGTAAATCATAGCTCTAGTTCTAACTCAAAAGAATTTCCATGTAATGGGAAAAATGTAGTAACAGAAATGAAAAACAAAAATAAGTGTGTGATAGGAGAACAGAGAAAATGTGTCCAGCTAACTGGGAGTGGAAGGAAGGGTAGAAGAGAAGAATTCAGCCCAGTGGCCAGGCAAAATGGACAATAGGCAGGCTAGCTAGAGAGACCATGGCATGTTTGGAGACTCTGGAAGAATTGAGTGTGGGTGAAGAATCAGGGAAGAAGCTGGAGAAAAAGTCAGGAGCCAGGTGATGGATCCTGTTATGCCACAGTGAGGTGTATAAATTTTTATCCTGATAATGAGAAGCTAAGGAGACTTCAGAACTATGATTTGGAGTCCTACTTTAATCAAGTTAATTTGTTTATTCACTTATTTTTTGAGACAGAGTTTTGCTCTTGTTACCCAAGATGGAGTACAATGGCACGATCTCGGCCGGGCACGGTGGCTCACGCCTGTAATCCCAGCACTTTGGGAGGCCGAGGCGGGTGGATCATGAGGTCAAGAGATCAAGACCATCCTGGTCAACATGGTGAAACCCCCGTCTCTACTAAAAAAAAAAAAAAATACAAAAAATTAGCTGGGCATGGTGGCGTGTGCCTGTAATCCCAGCTACTCAGGAGGCTGAGGCAGGAGAATTGCCTGAACCCAGGAGGCGGAGGTTGCGATGAGCCAAGATCGTGCCATTGCACTCCAGCCTGGGTAACAAGAACGAAACTCCATCTCAGAAGAAAAAAAAAAAAAAAAAAAAAAAAACACGATGGCACGATCTCAGTTCACTGCAACCTCTGCTTCCCAGATTCAAGAAATTCTTGATTCTGCCTCAGCCTCCCAAGTAACTGGAATTACAGGCATGCGCCACCACGCCCCACCAATTTTCTTTGCTTTTAGTGGAGACAAGGTTTTGCCATGTTGGTTAGGCTGGTCTTGAACTCCTGACTTCAGGTGATCCACCCTCCTTGGCCTTCCAAAGTGCTGGGATTACAGGCATGAGCCATTACGCCCAGCTTTAGGTCAAGTTTTATCATTATAGCAGTATTTATATAGTTGGTTATTAATATATTTTACTTTTAACTATTTTCAAGTTCATACTGTCATTTCATAGTCTAATCTATCATGATTCTTGACATCCATCCCCCAGCTGACCTCTTAAATATTAAAGAGTTACAAATTTTTTATATTAGACTAAACAAAATATACAAAAGAAAATCCATCCTTCCTTCCCTGCAATATGAATAAATACTTCTAAAGTCAAAGTCCAATAGGAACTCTTTTTTTTTTTTTGAAACAGGCTCTCACTCTGTTGCCCAGGCTGGAAGGTAGTGGTGCAGACTTGACCTCCAGGGCTCAGGTGATCCTCCCACCTCCCACCTCAGGTCTCAGGTTCCAGAGTAGCTAGGACTACAGGTGTGTACTACTACACCCAGCATTGTTTGTTTGTTTGCAGAGACAGGATATCTCACTTTGTTGCCCTAGCTGGTCTTGAACTCCTGGCCTCAAGTGATCCTCCTGCCTCGGCCTCCTAAAGTACTGAGTTTACAGGTGTAAGCCACTGCACCAAGGCTAGGAATATCTTTTTAAAAATTTTATTTCATAAAAATGCACTTTTTAAAAAAGATAAACAGATAAATATTAATTTAATCTCTAAAATAATTCTTAAAACGATGGTATGAATTTTTTATATCTACAGTTCTAGAATAAAATCTACTCATACTGTTATTCAATTTTAAATGGTATCACTGTTTGAGAAAATTAATCTTCCTGAGTTATCTTCTGTCCTAACAAAAAATGACCTTGAAAATCACATATCACTGCTTGATTAAACATCAGACTGTTTTCAAAGAACTGCTCCTGGCAATGTGAACAATTCTTGAGATTTTAATGAAAACAGCAGATGGAGCTTTGGCTTTAAAAAAATCATAATTTTTTTTACTTTGGAAACAAGCCAAGTATGTTTTACAGCCCTAAAATCCTCTGTGTGTTTTAAAAAAACAAACCCAGAAAAAGTTTAAAACTATTCAGTGATTAAAATAAAATGAATAACAAAGCATATACAATAATCCCAATCTGCCCCTTGAAACTAAATAAAAATATAAATTTGCCTTATCAGATATGTTATTAATAAATGGGAGTCACACAGTTAAAAAATAGTTTATGTAAATTTGTTTGAATATTAATGTATTTCAAGTGCCGTAATATTAATAAAAATAATTGATGCTTTTGGAATTTTGTTTTTTAAGGGAAAAGCACAGATTCTCCCAAACCAAATGAATAATCATATCAATTTTTCCCTTTATATCTGTGAAACAATCCTATCTCATTCAACAACTGAGTTAGTCTATAGGACATTACTTCTGAGGCAGATACTTGCCAGCAAACATCAGGAAAATATTGACTCACTCATTCTATCCTCTGTGACATTAATTCAGTTTTTGTTATGAAAATAAACATATGAAGATGTTGAAACTCTGCTGACTGAGCAAAACATATTTAAATTATTCTGTTCCTCCTAATAAAGAATGCAAGGCCAGTAGTTTAAAGCATGTAAGAAACAACTTCAGGTTATTATTAGAATAAGGCTACCAAAGGAACAGTCTGTCTGACCTGATTCAGACATCATAAGACTTAGTAACTATTGACATTCTGCCTACTCTATGAAAATGAAAACTTAGGCACAAGATACTGAATTGTTACTGTATACAGTCTCATTCCTTTTGAAGTTGTAAAATTGTGCAAAAAGAAGAAACTCCAAAAGTGTGAATAGTAAGGCCAAAAGAATCTAGTCAGCCTTGTTCCCTTTTGTATCATTATGGAGCGGATAATTAGGTCTATACCAACGGAACTGGAAAACAATGCCAAATACAGGTTTTTCATGAAATCCCTACGCTAGTTTGAAGCTCTTAAATGCCATTTATAGTTTTAAAACCATTCCTACAATGCAAATTATTGATGTTTTAAATTTTAAACAAAATTTTCCAAATGTGCTGAGAACAAAATCCGCAGTATTTATAATAGCGATCCTTTTTGAATGACTTGCATCCATATTATGCCAAAAAAAATAGTTTTGCCACATCAGTTTGTAAATCAAGATTATGAACATTCAAAAGACAAACGTCAGCCTTTTAAAGAACACAGTGCCACATTTTAACCTAATTACAGTGTATGTTTAATACTACACAGACCTCCCTAAGAGTACTTTGTAAATTGCTTTCTATTCTAAAAGGTTTGCTGATTACTCATATGAACCCCTAATGACGTTCAATTCTCTTATTTACCGAAAAAAAAAAAACCTGTTAACATTCCATCTCGTTTGGCAGGGCAAACACCTGGCAGCATTTAAGCTCTCTGATTTACAATTCGGCACAACCTCTCTCCTTAGTCCCAGACTCACTGGCAGCTCTCCTGGACTAAGAGTATCACTGGCCAGGTGTCCCCCTCCTCTCTCCCAGTGCTTCTTCCCAATTCACTCCCTTATGTCATATCCAGTTGGCAAGTCTCTAGCTGCCTCTTATCCTTACCCAAATTGATTCGGTTGATGTGACTGTCTGGCCAGTGTCCCTTCCTTCCTCCCTCACCATGTCAGGCTCCTCTCTCTTAGAGCCACCAGGTCAGTTAAAACCAACCCCTCCCAAGCAGAGTCCACTCTTGACTCAAGACATGCCATCCCATCCATCACAGTCTTTTCAGACATCTGTCATTCCGCTGACTCTCCTGCTCCCTGTCTAAGTCCTTGGTTCCCCTCACCTCCTTTATTTTTTCTTAACCTTCTAGTCCATCTTGGTCATTTCCATTTAAGCTCCAAGTCCCAATAAGTAGAGTGCAGTAGTTCTACAAGGCTATCAATATACACAAAAGTATTGAAAATATAATAATTTATTTACAGAATGTCTGTCAGATAGGGCTAATTTTAAAAACCCACAGGTAGATATGCAGCAAATTTTCTAAACTACTATAGCAACATCTAAGCTATAGCAATTAAAGGATTCTCTAAACTAAAGGTTGCAGCTGAACCTTTCTTTACCTGACACACTGGCAAGTCAGGATCTGGTTCCTGGAAAACATTAAGAAGGCAGTAAAGAGTTTTAAGAAATACAGTTTTTAAAATAAAAAGTCTTAATAACCAACCATGTATTTGTAGGTGAACTCTAACTTATTCAATAAAAATCCAAAAATTAACTTTATTCTTATACAAGTGTTCTCAAGAGTTGTGTAAAACGAATATATACTGAAGAATGCTAAATTTTCTATGATCAGAAAATTCTAATTAACCTCATTCACTCAAAGTGCAAAGAGACGATATCTTAACTACTTGTTTAATGACCATGCAATATGTCAGAAATTAAGGATAGTTTCATAACTATACCAAGGAAATAGTTTCTTTCATTCAAAAATAAGTTCATGGTGGTTAAAATATTCAGACTTTAATCACTTAAGGAGAAGAAGGAAAACCCATACAATACAAACCCTTCTATTCCTCATAAATTTAATGGGATTCATGACTGACAATAAGTTAATTCTGACTATAATATCCTCCAAGAAATTTTTATAAATAAACTACATAATATGCATTAGTGCCAGATGCTGCTAAACTCAGGATCTGAGTTTTTCTGTACAAATTAAATAGAAACCCATCGGTTTTAAAAAATCAGACAACAAATTTATTTATAAAACAACTACATTTACATGTCTGTCTAGTCAGCAGTGTCTGTTGAGCACTTAATCTGTTTTACTGGGGAAAGTACTAAGAAACAGAAAAGGGAAAAAAGATCCTTGCATCTACAGCCTCTATATTCAAAAACAACTTAAATATTTTTTTTAAATATATTATTAGTACAAACAGTGTAAAAACCATATGGTCACCATGTAAAGACATGCAATTTATTTAGCATGACATATGGTAGGGACATGAGAGGAAAAGGTTAAGTTAGGCTAGAAAATGAGGGCCCCAGAGGATGGGAGTTAGAGAAGATTTGGCAATCAACTGAACCGAACACACAACAGCAACTAGAGAACACATAGCAACTGGAGGGTTTCAACCCCAGTGTGACTACAAAGGATGTGGAAAAAGTACAGATTTCCTAAACACAGTCCAAACTTAAGGAAACACACGAATCCAGGGAATGACATGCCAGATGAAAGTAACACTTTCTACTCTTTTTTCTCTTTACTTGCATATATATCTCTATAGCCCATTATCTCATTTGAATCTCATAACAACCATCTAAGGAAAGCAGGTGAGAATTATTATCCACTTTACAGATAAGGAAACAAATTCAGAGATGGTAAGTAATTTGTTTAAGGTAACACAAACAGTTGAGGGAATCAAGTGCTCCTTCTTGCCAGTGCCTCTTGGAAATTAAAAAAAAAGAGTTGGACATAAAAAGGCAGGACTGAAAGGTAAAGTTTAGGAGAGATACAAGATTAATCCAATATATTATAGAAAACTGGGGGAGAAAGTTTACTGGAGGTGATTGTAGACAATGCTTAAAAAGGAAAAAACAGCTAAAGGAGACAGAAGTCACTGATACTGGATGCTGTGGCTTGCCAAGGACAGGTAGATTCTTCCAGTGACATAAAATGAAACCACCAGTTCAGCCTCAGAGGATTTCTGCTCACTGAGGAAGGTCTTTATGACCTTTGTTTTGTTCTTCTGCCCTTCAGGAATACATTTAGGACTGATCATGCGGATGAAGAGTATGTAGGGAAATTATGGGAAATCATCATGTGAAGGTCAGAGAAGAAAATGAGAGGCCTAATGAGTAGGGAGGTGCAGAGACAGGTAAGGAACTGTGTTGATGGAAAATGGAGACCAGGCCTAAGCGGGTATGAGGCAGAGAACACATTAATTCCACAACATTCTAGTGGGCAAGGCACCTAAATTACAGTACAATGTGTCAAACACTATACTCACATTATGGTCAAATTATAGGTGACTTAGGTGAACGAAAGAAAAGCAGAAGACATGGAAGATAAGAAAGTCAGAGAAGGGGGAGGTAATTCTGGAAATTACTGAGTGACAATGATTATGAACTATATTCAACATCCTTTCACCATCCATGTCACTGGACATCTTTCTCACAAATGCTTTCCAAATTTCCAGCAATTCTTTAAGAAAAATATAGATGACAGAACCCTGCATGCAAATATCTGTAGCTGTACAGACAATAGCAGCTAACATTTTTTTTATCACTTACCATGTGTTAATGAGCCTTATAACAACTCTTTGAGGTACAGATGAGAAAACTCTGAGAGCAAAGTGTTGCAGGACCTGCAAGCCCCAAAATTGGGGCTTAGCCCAGGAGGGTTCTTGGCTTTGCCCAGGAAATAATTCTAGGATGAGTCAGTGGTATTAGACAGCAATCTTTTATTGGATGGTACTGCTCCTTCCAGAGTAGGGCTAACTCATAAGCAGTGTGGCCAAAATCAGCAACTATGGACTCTTGGCAACTGCATTTATACTCATGAAAACCCATTTTCAATTACATGCAAATTAAGGGGTGGGCCAATGCAAATTAGGGAGCAGTTTATTTAGAACTTTCTAGGAAAAGGGCAGTAACTTATGGGTTGTTGCCATGGAAAGGGGTGGTAACTTCTGGGTCATTGCCATGGCATTTTTAAACTGTCATGGCAGCTAGTGGGAGAGTTATGCTGATAAGCAGTGAGGGCAGCGAGGGATTGCTTTCCTTGCCATCTGCTGGTTTCCTCACTTTATCCTGTCTGGACCAGATCCTGTTTTGGTCAGCAGTGTTGTGACCAGAAAACAAGTCCTATAGGTCTCCTACCTCAAAGGTATAGAGGCAGTATTTGAACCTAGACACTCTGGGTCCAGAGCAGGCACTTTGCTGAGTATGTGGGATGACAGCAAGAATGGAACACAGACTGCCGTAGGATGTGGAAAGACCAAGAATGGGCATGGCTCTCTGGAGATACATCAAGAGCAGGACTATGAAGGAAAAGAGTCAGAATATTTTAATCTGGAAATAGGGAAAAACCCTTTTTTAAAAAATCACGGAGCCCTTCCTCTTTGGGTCTCTCTCAGTTACAGTTTCATGATTTAAATTAATCCACCCATGTAGCTTCACTTAGTCTAGCAAACCATTTCTACAGATATCAACACAGTTGAGCAGAAAGCTCTAGGCTTTGCCCTAGGGTCAGAACACCCAGGCTAGGCTTGATCCTCAGGAAGCCACTTAGCTCCATGACCTTTAACAAATCATATAAACCACATTACCTTTTCAAATTGAAGAAATATTACCTACTTCATAGGAAAATGTTAAGGACTAATAATAAAACTTTGCATTTTTGAGGGGTGGGGAGGTGGGGAGAGATAGCATGGGGAGAAATGCCAGATATAGGTGAAACGGAAGAAGGCAGCAAATCACACTGCCACATGTGTACCTATGCAACAATTTTGCATGTTCTTCACATGTACCCCAAAACCTAAAATACAATAAAAAATAAAATAAAATAAATAAATAAAAACGAAACAGCATTTTTAAGAAAACTTCACAACTTTTAGAGTTCTTTCACATATATTATCACACTTATTCAAGTATAAGCTTAATAGAAGCACCAAACCACCTATTACTTTCCCTTTGAGAACTCAGAACTGACTCCCAGTGATGGCAGATCAAATTAAAACTTCCTCGGTCTCCCTCAAAGTGGGTAATAGGACATGGAAAGTAGAGTGCCACTGCCTAGAACTAGAAAATACTCATTAGCATCAACTTCAAGTCACATCTGTTTGCTTCCTTCCTTCTACCCTAGGGTTCAGCATTCTCTTAGCTTGTTTCTGTTACTTTAGGGAATTAGATCTCCAAATAATTCTGAATGCAACTTTCTAATTACCACCAGTACTGGCTAAAGAGTCTACTCAGCTACCTGCTTAAACTGCCGAGTGATTATTCAAAATTCAGTAATAAAAGAAGCGGGGAAAAGTGTAAGAGAATAGAGTAATCGATGGGTTTCAGAAGGTTAGGGAGATCTAGTGACCACGCAGCCAAGTGGGAATGTAATCTGTATAATTCAGCAGGAATACAAATTCATAAAATGACCTGCTCCACAGTGTATAGAATCAAAGGATTAAGTCTGGCTAAGTCCCCATGGTCCCAAAGAGGAAACCAGTTAGATAATCACATGATACGTTCTTTGGCTTGGATCACCAGATCACTGTCTCAACCAGCTACTAACATAGAGCTCACTGGGGAGCCCTGGTTTCTTGTCTTTCATCTAAGCCAGTCATTTTCAGCCATTTCTCCTCCTTCAAACCATTTACAATAATAAACCCCTCCTCTCTGTAACATCTCTCATTATAAGCAAAGATTGGGCAAAACGAGAAGAATATAAGTTAGAAAAAAGTCTCTGTCCCATTCTCGTTCAACTAATGGGTCCCACCCTCAGAATCACCGATTTTAATAATCTGAAAACCTACCAGACACCTACCCTATTAATGAAAGCATATTGTCTTGTAAAAATCCCACTGCCTGAAAAAAAAAACTCCACGTTTTATTAACTGTTTAATTATAATGGAGTTAAAAAATCAGGACTGGTTTTAAAGCCATGAATCTGACATATGGAACACAAAGAACAGTAAACAGATTAAGCAACTAATCAGGATGATGATCAACATGAGCTGCAAAAGCAAGCATTCCCTCTAGGTCACGGTGCAGTATGGCGAGGACTGTTTTGAATTTCCTCTCTTTATATCTTACAACTTTAAACCACTTTTTTAATCACAATTTAAAGAACCCTTTGAAAAAGAAAATGCTTCTCTATGAATTGGTTATTCCTACTATATTTAATTTCAAAAGGGAAATTATGATAAATTAATTAGTTATCCTTCTTTCTTTATTCTTAACAGATCTGAACTTTAATACCCTTCATGCTTATAGACCCTGGCCAGCCTCTGTCCCTCACCATTCTGTGTCTAGAAAAAGCAGTTGAGAACACATGTTTTTCAAGAACCCTTCCCCAATGCCAAACACCATATTATTATATATACCCTTCAGTCCTTTTGTAGCCAAATTAAAATGTATTACTCTGAAGAAACATGCTATTGGCATAGTCCATCATACCTCTCTGGCTAGCCTGACTATCAAAAATAATATCCAGAAATCCTAATAGAAAATACAAGGCAATAATTAAAGACTTTTGATGATTCTACACCAAAATAGTATCCCTTAAAGGTGAAATAAATGCATATGAAATAGTCTTAGAGGTGGGCTTCATCTCAATAGGCTAATGTATCAGGACCAAAACATTATCTTTTTGAAGCTCTCTGAATCAGCTTATAAAAAGATTAATAAAGAATAAATCATTTTAGAGAGGTTTTTCTCATCTGGGAGAAAAATAAGCAAAACCAAAAGTGAAAAATGACATTATTAAAAACAAAAACTATCTTTTGTAATAGGGAGGGGAAAACGTAAGAGCAAAAATGAATCCATTTGGCACTCAGACAAAATATTTTAATTTCTGGGCTCCTCTATGGGTCCAGGAGTTTCAAAAGTCACTCCATACTATAATCAGTTTGGTGGCACAGGAACAGTAATTCAAATAGTTATAGAGGAAAAGCACTCTCAAATGTGGAAACCTCAATAAATGCCCATGAGGCTAAAGGAGCATGAAGGTGAAACAGATAACTGCAGAGGAGAGGACCATCTGATCCCGCTCTGATCACATTTCTGTTAGATTGTGAATCTCTCCATCATTTAACTTCCTCTACTGAAACAATGAATACTATAAGAAATAGCAATGATGATCATTACTATTAGAAACACTCTCCTGGAGGAATCCAGAAAGAATGTTAAAAATTGATTTTTAAAAACTGACCCTCAAAACAAGAAATGAATTAAGAATGCCCATAATGAAATTGTATTTATTTGAAAAAGAAAGTGTACATTTAAGAACCTATGGTGCTGAGAATTAAGGATGGGACGGGGAAGACAAAGATCATCAGGCAACTAGGATGATCATCATAGAGGGGAAGCTGGCACATATGAACAACTCCATCAAAATACATATATGAACATTATTGATGCACTCATTCAGCAAATACATAATGAGAGCCCCCATGTGCCTGACTCTGCATCAGGTGCTTGGGATACCACACAGACCTTAGGTCTTGGTGTCATGTTCTAAGGAAAGAGAATTTTCAAGCTTGCAATCAAAGGAACTTAAGCTTTCTTCCTAAAGCTCTTCATTAATTACATTAACACTAACATAAATATTAATTTTTTTAATTAAGAAAAAGGTAGGATTTCTTCAAGCTTGGGAAAAATCATACTGGAAAATATTTCCAACATGACATAAGAAGTGGGTGCAAAATACAGAAACTGGTGCTATGAAAAATATACAATAATAACAGCACAGTGTCTAAAGTTAGGTCAAAGAATGACTGACATGAGTAAACCCTGTAAACATTTCCGTAGCCCTCGTATCAAAAGCCAACTTTGGTAAGATAACATCAAGTTAAACATCTATTCCTAGAAAATGCTACTCATTATTCTGACGATATATACAGTTTAACCATAATAAACTACCTCAACAAAACAAATAAAACAAATAAAAATGATTAGAAGGGAAAAGAATATCAAATTTCCTCCAGATCTGGTACTGATTCTCTTAGACCTACTCTGATATTTATTGGAGCCAAACATATCAACCCTTGCTCATAAAAATAGAACAATAACATTTTTTAAAAACTTCTATTCAGGTCTAGTCACAAGCAGTTCAGATAAGGGATACACAATCTGTAGTAAGCACTTAATAAAAGGTCATTGAGATGAATACATATAAAGTCCTGATATCTCAATTCATAGGTGCAATACTGAATGTCACTATGAACTCAAGATTAGAGGGTCTTAATCATTAATAAAAATACTGCTGCTCCACCTACATTTCCCAATGTACCAACAACTTCCCAGGATAACAGTGAAGATTATTTGACCCTTCCCCTGGGCCAAAAAAAAGGAATCTGTTGGTCAAGTAAGTTTCAGAACTATTTCATTATTTGGATTAATCAAAAATAGGCAAAATTAGCTTTCTTTTCTTCAAAACTACTCAGAGCCTTTAGTGTGCATCCTGAATCTCCAAGAAAGAACATACATTTCCCAAATGTATTTGAGGAAACTTTCTGTCTCTTGGGACTGCTGTTGTGTGGAACACAGAATGAAAACTACCTTAACTCAATGGAAACATGACAACAGCACATAAGGTTCCTGTAAACCATTGTGCCTAGAACAATGTCTGGCACATCAAAGGTTCTTAACAAACTTCTGTTGTACTAATATAAAGGAGTCTATATTTTGTCACGGTTCCCAGACATATTTGATTTTTTTAAGCAGTATCTATGAGATTATTATGCCAAAAAACAACTTGGAAAAATGCTTGTCTACAGAAACATAGTCCTATTAACTAATGTGAACTTTCAAGAACAGAACCTAGCTTTGCATTACCACTAACATAGGCTGTTCTAAGAGAGATGTACTATCTGAAGGACAAAATGTTCATTTCAGCAGGTTATCATCCATCATCCATTTGCTGGGAGCTAAGGCAGAGCCTAGTAACAGTATTCACACTCATGCCTCCGCTTTTGTAACTCCCTTCAATTTTCCATTTTTTTCTAACATCTCCAAGGCAACATCACTAGAGGAAAAGCTAGAGAACTGGAACTATGTAGGTATATTCCGCATTTACTAAAAGCACTGACTAACTGCCGCAGCGCTACTCCTGTTCTCCCATTTTTCTCCTTCTTTTGTCTATTCCACGAGCCACCTGCCCACCAGAATTGTACCCCCCTCACATACAATGTATACCACCTTTTCCACTTGCTATACACATTACTCTAGTTTATTTACGGTTTATTTACTTTTTTTTTTTTTTTTTTTTTTTTTTGAGGCAGTCTCGCCCTGTCGCCCAGGCTGGAGTACAGTGGCATGGCGTGATCTCGCCTCACTGCAACTTCTGCCTCCTGGGTTTAAGCGATTCTTCTGCCTCAGCCTCCGGAGTAGCTGGGACTACAGGCGCCTGCCACCATGCCCAGCTAATTTTTGTATTTTTAGTAGAGACGGGGTTTACCATGTTGGCCAGGCTGGTCTTGAACTCCTGACATCTAGTGATCCGCCCGATTTGGCCTCCCAAAGTGCTGGGATTGCAGGCGTGAGCCACTGTGCCGGGCCTAACTTTTCATCAGTGCCATCATTCCTTCTTGTAAGGAGCCTTTCTTTCCCATATCTCCCTCCTAAAATTATAGCTTCCCTTGCCCAGGTAATTTTTAAAATAATAAATGTATCTTTTCCCCTCCTAGATTCTCGTTCCTCTAACTTCCTCAAGCTAAACTCCTGGCCTCCTCCACTCTTGGACAACAGTCTGAAGATGAGGTGGATCACATGTTCGATCCAAAAGGAAGAAAGCAGCTATGTTAACAGGAGGTGGAGAGTCACAGATCTTTGTTTATACAAATTAATTTTAGACATTAATAACGCAAACGCTGAGAGCTTAGCGCCCATCAATATGCAAGTATAAATGAATTATCAAAGTTCCTCATCAAAGTAAAATTCAGGGCTCTCACTCTAGGACAAGTATAGGGAAGGGAAGGCTGAAGATTGTGAGGAGGGGGCGATCAACGCACAGAACTTGCGATCCCTGCGGACATGGTGGACAAGGGACCCACCAGCCGCAGCTCCACAAGGTCTCGCCCAGGGCGCCTCTGGGGACCGAACGGTCAGCCCCGCCTCGGGCCTTCCTCCCCGGCCTCCCCACCCGGGGCCGGGGGACGCCCCAGACCCCGCAGCCTCGGCGCCAGGATGCTTAGGCTGACGTGAGCTGGCCAGTACCTGGTCATAAGGGGACTTCTCCAGCATCTGCGTGCATAGATCGGCGCAGAGCTGGAACTTCCTGCGCCTAAAATAGCTCCAGGCCAGGAGCAGCGGCTCCATCTCCGAGCCCATGGCTGCACGTAAGGCCAGCAAAGGCCCGGGGCTTCAGGAGAACTGTGGGCGTGGAGCTGGGAGCTGGCGGGCGTCAGCCTGTGCCTGGCAACCCGCGAAGGCTGGGGCCTTACCCGAGAGGTGCCCGCAGCGCGCCTGAGAACAGGAAAAAGAAAAACCACCTCCGGCAGAACTCAGCTACAGCAGAACGTGCCTAAACTTTGGTTGCAAAAAAAGGTCTACTTTTAAAGGCTACAGGTTTCATTAACTTTGAGAAGCAGGCACCGCAGCTAAACAAAAAGGTAGTAACTTAGACACCTGCCCTGGGGTCCTCCACCCTCCCAGGAGGCGCAGTTGCCTAGCAACCGAATGCTCGGCTTGCCCCGTAGGTCCTGAAAAGTTTGGAGAGTTGATCCTCTGTACGTTGTCTGTCCTACTTCTAACTTTCGCTTGTTTTTGTCCCTCTCGCTTTACCTTCCGATTCTAGAAACACAAACAAGTAAACAGCTGCTACAGTACCATCCCACCCATCAAGACCTAAAGCCCTAAATCCTGAAACTCTCCACTCTGTTTCTCGATTCCTTCCCACCAATCTCAACGTCTGAATTGCAAGGGCCTTGCTTTTCTCATTTTACAGATGAGAAACTGACATAGACTCAGAGAAGAGAAATTATTAAACTTGCATTGAGTTAGGGAGTTGGAACTGCAATCTGGTTGACTACAGGCTCTTAATACATTTGTTAATTCGACTTTCGTGGTGATTCTGGATTGTAAATTTGTGACAGTTTTACCAAACTAGATAATGTGTGCAAAAAAATAATTTTTAAAAAGAGCTTTGTGAAACACCGTCTCCTGGCACTTGCTGTTTGGCAAGTGTTTACTTGTGCAGAGTAATTTCTCCAAATATTCTACAAAATACCTGACCAGCACTCTTCAAAACTGTCAAGATCATCATAAACAAGGAATGTCTAAAAAACTGTCGCAGATCAGAGGAGGTGAAGGAGACATGATGACTAAATGTTATGTGGTACCCTAAGTGAGATCTTGGACTAGAGAAATAATTAGAGGCCGGGCGTAGTGGTTCACGCCTGTAATCCAAGCGCTTTGGAGGCCAAGGCGGGCAGATCACCTGAGGTCAGGAGTTCAAGACCAGCCTGACCAACATGGTGAAACCCCGTCTTTAAAAAATAAATAAATAAATAAAATAAAAGAGAAATAATATTAGAAGATAACTACTGAAATCCAAATAAACTGCGGGGTTTAGTTAACAGTAATGTACTGGTGTTGGTTCCTTAGTTGTAACAAATGTACCATCTTACACAAAAACAAATATGCCAACATCTTATACAAGAGAGAAACTGGGTATATGGGAACTGTCTACTATGTTTGTAACTTTTCTATAAATCTAAAACTATTCTTTAAAAATGTTTATTTAGAACATCTGACTATATGGAGTCAGGTTGAAAATCACTTACATAGTAATCTGCTTACACTGTACCAGAAAACAAAAAGACCCTGTGAAATATTGAGCCCAATTGTCAATTATCAGCATGTGTGTTCTTAAACACTTGACACCCAGAAACCATGAGCTGCTTCATTCAGACTTTCAGGGAGATTACACTAGAATATCTGGGAAGTTCTTAATGTCCCAATTCCATCCCTAGAAATACTGACTTAAATTGTTTGAGGTAGGACTGGGCCATCAGTTTTTTCCTTTAAGTATCCCAGGTGATTCTGATGGGTAGCCAGGATTAATCACCCATTATGGTGAGTTCTAGTCTTGTATCTGTTGAGATTATTGCCAACTTGCTACAGAGAAAAACATTTTCGTAAGTGGGGAAATAAACATGCCAATAAACATATAAATAAATGTGAAACAAATGATGCATTAAAATATTTTACTAGCATATAACATATGTTAACTTCATTCAGAAGGCTAATTTTTTTCTCTCACAACAGTCAAATAAATGAGAAAAATTGTAGGATATTTAGCAAATTGCAGGATGTTAAAACAAGTCCAAATGTAGCATAAAATGTGTCTTTAAAAGGATATAAAATATGTCATTTTAATATCATGTAAATATGTTTATGGTTCATTGATTTTATGAATTTATAGACAGATTTACATTTTTTAATAATATCTAACTGATAAAGCAGAAACCTTTTTTTATAAAAATGATATGCTAGTAATAGGAAGAATAGAGACTGTAACATTTCCTGGTGAAGGGCATAGATAAGAGTTACTAGAACCATTTTCCTACTAGAGAAAGCGAAGCACAGAGAAACAAGCCCTTTAAAGGGTCAGTTTCACAATCGATGCTAGATCTCAGTTCATAGATCCTTATCTTTTACTCTCTAGCAACTAGATATTTCTTTAGGTTAATCAGTTTTAAATCAAATACCTAAGTTAATTTAACTTTAAATGCTAAAGTTTAAATTTTCTTAAATGTTAAATTGGAATTATTCTGCCCATTTAACATAACCCAAAAGAAAAACAAAAGGTATAAAATGAGATATTCTCTTGGTCAACAAGTATTTGCCCAGGCTCTGTGCTCAGTGATTAGAATGCAGAGATGAGTAAGTCAAATCTCCTGGCCCAAAGTACTTATACACAAAGATTAATTAGCACGAAGAGAATGGACTTAAGGTTAGAATTAGCAGCTGTGTTTTCTCAGGCAAATTAGGAATCAGTTTAGGATGGTGATTAAGAAGTGGGCTCTGAGGCCGGGCATGGTGGCTCAGGCCTATAATCTCAGCACTTCGGGAGGCCAAAGGCAAGGAGGATCACTTGAACCTTGAGCCCAGTAAGTCAAGACGTCAAGGCTGCAGTGAGCCATGATCATGCCACTGCACTCCAGCCTGGCAGCAAAGCAAGACCATGTCACTTTAAAAAAAAAAAAAAAAAAAAGGTCTCTGGAGCCAGATGTCTTATATTTGAAACCTGACCTTTCCATGCCCTTATTTGTGGGGACTTTGTGGAAGCGACTTACTGGCCTTGTGCCTCAGATTTTTTATTCATAACGTAACATGCATTTGCTGTATTATTTAAGAATTTTCTATTCTTCCCTAAAGCATAGGAAAACAAATGGGATAGATGAAACTTATCAGTAAGTTTGTTACATCAACTCATATGTTAAATACAGATAATAAGTACATCATTAACCCATGAAACATGTTAAACATGGAATAGACATTTACTTCTTAAACATACATTAAAAGGAGAAAACAGGAGTGCTACTTGTAGGTAGAGACAGAAAGAAAAATAAACTTTAAATATTCATAAAGCATGGATCAGTCTTGTCTCCCTCAAAATGACCACCCATTGGTATCATCCATTCTAACCCACTTGTTTTGTGCTTAAAATGTATACTACTTATCAGGTCATTGCTGAGCTATAGGTGTAGCCACACATACTTACCTCTTTTTATTATTTTTATTTATTGGGGACAGGATCTTTCTGTGTCGCCCAGGCTGGAGTACAGTGGCACGATCATGGCTGATTGCATACTCACTGCAGCCTCAACCTCCAGGGCTCAAATGATCCTCCCACCTCATCCTCCTAGGTAGCTGGGACTACAGGATGCATTATCATGCCCGGCTAATTTCTTTTTTTAATTATTTGTAGAAATGTGGTCTCACCATGTTGCCCAGGCTGTTCTTGAACTCCTCGGCTCAAGCAATCTGCCTGCTTCAATCTTTCAAAGTATTGGAATTACAGGTGTGAGCCATAGCACCCGGCAACCTCTGTCTTTTTGATAGAGCAATCATAGATTGGCACCATGAACCTTCCATCTCTGAACATTCTTACCTACACTCTGGTTCTTGTAACCATGCCATCTTTGGAGAAGGCAGATGAAGCAGAGAGAGAGGCAGAACATATGAACATTGAGTGACCCACAGTAGTGTGGTCCTTTCACCTGCCTGGTCTAAATGTATTCACCCACCGAATCTCTTTCTCCTTTCTTCCCACTTTTTTCTAAAAAAAAAAAAAAAAAATCAGTCTCCATAGTGACTGTCAAAAATTGCCAATGCTGACTATCTTGCAAGTTGTCATGGCAGGCTATTGGAAAAAGTTTTCAATTAGCAATAACTGCACCGAGGATAAACCTCATTGGCTACCATATTGTCACTGCACAAAGCTAAGACTGTATGTTTTAAATTGGTTTAACAAACTAACTGATTTGACCATCTTAATCTGGCCTATGAGCCTTTCAGTTCCAGGGCCTCGGGAATAGTCTGCCTGGTTGTGTACTTGGAGGCCACCACAGCATTTTCCACACTGCATTCAAAATGAAGATGAGGATGATATTGAGAGTGGATATTTTATGGGATGATTGTGGAGATCACATCAATTTAATTCAAGTAAGGCACAATTACATTGTCTTTCAAAGAACACAAAAACACATTGGGTGGGAATCAGTAATGTGTGCAACCAGGTAGCTCCTCTATTTCAGTCAGGCAACATTTATTACATGCTAGACATAGAACAGTTTGAGGAATTACCAAAGAGATGGGAGGTTGTTCTCATTTTCCCAGTTCCTTGAGGAAGTTCTTTGAGGAAGTTTCTTGAGGAATTCTTTAAGGATGTTCTTGATATATATCTATTGATACTGATATTTATGCCAAAAATTGTTTTAAATACTATGAGATGCCAGAGAAATGGGGTGAAATGTGCATACGAATAAGTAAGTTTAATAAAGGGTGATGGGAGCCATGATGGAAACCTGTGAGAAAATGCATCTATGAACATAGGCACAGGACTGAGTGATTCTACCTGTGTGTGAGGTTTGTAAATGGCTCTGCTGTCAGCCTCTGAGGAAAAGCTTCCCAACAGCATACAATCCTGTGGGCAGAAAAGGAGAGGTGGAAAAAAAGAAGACACAAAGTTTCACTGAAGCCAGATCATTAAGAATATGGAACACCACGCAGGGAAGTTTGGATTTTAGCACATGTTAAATGAAAAGCCACCAGAGAAGTTTTACCAGTGAAACAAAACAGCTTGATTGCCTAAAAGTGAAGACAAGGAGATCAGTTGGGATACTATTCCAGTAGTCAAGCTGTGAGATGCTGGGAGTAATGAGGATGGACAGAAGAGGCCAAAATATGTTCAAGAAATAGAATCAACAGGACTTGGACACTGACTGAATATGGGGAGGACATTTGGCTAAGGAAAGAAAAGAAGCCAGGATAACTCCCAGCTCTCTAGGTTGTCCATGTGTGGATAGGGGAGCCAGTCACCAAGATGAGAATGAAGGAGACAGAACAGGTTGGAAAAAAAAAAAGAGAGAGAGAGAGAGAGAGATTAAAATCAGTTTGAGACATAATGATTTTAAGTGTCTCTAGGACAGCCAGATGGAGATATTCCATTAGTGACTAGAGATAGAAGCCCGTCAGAAACCATGGAGAGAGGTCAGGGGTGGAGATTAAATTTGAGACTCATGTTATTATACATCTGCTCATGGAAAGCAATAAAGAGGGTGAGATCATCCCGTGGAGAATTTGTAGAATGAGAAGAGAGCCAAGACAGAACCCTGCAGATTCCCAACATTAAGAGGCAGGTAATGAAAAGAGGAAAAATAAAACATACTGAGAAAGAGTGGTCAGAGACATAAGAGGAAAACCAGGTGGACATGGCATCATGAAGCTAAAGTACACATAGAATTTCAAAACGAAGAGGCAGTTCAACCATGTTCAATTCTAAGAATTCATGGAAACCAAAAGCTTAAAAAAAATTCACTGATTGGGCCATTAGGTATCTATTTGCAACATTTGTCAGAGTCATTTCAGGGAGCCAAGAGTGAATAGGAACAGAAACCTGAGTGCAATAGTCTGAGGCAGAAACAGACCTAAAGAAAGAGACACGCGAATGCAGCGTATTCTTTTGAGGGACAATTACTCATGCAAATGATTTTAAAATACTTGCAAAGCCACATGCATATGCTTGAATTCACAGAAACTTTCCACTGTTTGGACCTTTTACCATGTAATAGATGCTCTCTGTAAGACTTTTTAAGACTATCAAGTTCTCTGTCAGTTACATAAACCACTGATTCTTGGGTAGAGATTATTCCCTAAAGCGAATGTAGTCTGAAGTAATTCGTTTATCATATTTTTGCTCAGAAGGAGTGACACTTTTATACTCTTGGGCTCTGTGTGAAAAAGTGAACTCATTATTACACGAAAGTCATCAGAATCAAAATGGTGTCATTTGTGTTAAAAACAAATGAACAAAATCCTGACAAATAGAACTGAGGACGGCTATGAAGAGAGGATTCTCATGCATGACTGCTTCGTAACAAAAACTGTCACAAAAGACTACAAAAAGCGCAACACTGCACAAAGATCATCACAAACTTTCACAAAAAATACTTCTGTGAGGACATCGGCCAGCCAACCTTGACTGATGCCACCCTTGTTACAGATCCTTGTTATGGATCTTTTGAAGGATCATCACTTCAAAACAATTCTGTAATCCTCTTTATTTTTTCTTTAAAAACCTTTGTCATCCTTTACCTCCCTGAATATGCATATAGTTTACTATGGCACATATATTCCATTGCAATGCCCCATTCCTGAATAAATATTATTTTCTTTTAGAGAACAGCTAAAAGAGGTTGGCAATTAGCCCTCGCTTGTCATTTAAAAAGCCATCGAATGGCCAGGTGCAGTGGTAGGTGCCTGTAGTCCCAGCTATTCAGGAGCCCTAAGTGGGAAGATTGCTTAAGCCCAGGAGTTTGAGGCCAGTCTCAGCAACATAGTAAGACTCTGTCTCCAAAAAAAAAAAAAAATAGATAATAAATTAAAATTTAAAAATAAAAACAAATTTTTTAAAACATAGAATGAAAAATTCTTAGAAATATATAGCAAAATGTTTTTTGATATTACTTACATGAAGTAGTAATAAATAATATAAAAATGGCTACATTTATTTATTTATTTATTTTAATTTTTATTCATTTATTTTGAGATGGAGTCTTACTCTGTCGCCCAGGCTGGAGTACAATGGTGCAATCTCAGCTCACTGCAACCTCTGCCTCCTGGTTCAAGCAATTCTCCTACCTCAGCCTCCCAAGTAGCTGGGATTACAGGCTCCCGCCACCATGCTTGGTTAATTTTTGTATTTTTAGTAAAGATGTAGTTTCACCATGTTGGCCAGGCTGGTCTTAAACTCCTGACCTCAGGTGATCCACCTGCCTCTGCCTCCCAAAGTGCTGGGATTACAGGCAGAAGCCACCTCGTCCGGCCCATTTATTTAGTTCTCACTCTGGGCAGGTTAGACACAATACTAGGTTCCACACGTGCTCTTAAATCTTCCTATTAACTCTGAAAGCTGGGTATTATTACTATCCCCATTTTACAGATGAAAGGATAGCCACTTAGGTTTAGTCACTTGCAAAAAGTCCTACAGCTAGTAAGTAGCACAATCAGAATTTGAACTCATGTTAGTCAGAATCCTGCACCCTCAACCAAATGTACGCTTCTAACCACACTTGACTTCTCCCTACTCCTTCTAAACTTTATATAGTGTTCTTCCACATGCTGTCCAACATCTGTAGTGTCCTTATCTCCTCCCCACATGCCTTTTTTTTTCTCATTGGTATAGATAGATTCAGGTCAAATTCCCACTCTGCTGTGATCCTTACAGGTGCTCCAAGGGCCTGTCTGCAAGATACCATTAATACTCTTATTATACAACTAGGCTGGGAGCTGTGGCTCATGTCTTTGGGTGTAATCATAGCACTCTGGGAGGCTGAGGCAGGCAGATCACTTGAGCTCAGGAGTTCGAGACCAACCTGGCCAATACAGCAAAACCCCATCTCTACAAGAAATATAAAAATTAGCCAGGTGTGGTGGCACATGCCTGTAGTCCTAGCTACTCGGGAGGCTGAGGCAGGATCATCTCTTGAACCCGGGAGACAGAGACTGCAGTGAGCCAAGATCACACCACAGCATTCCAGGCTGGGCAACAGAGCAAGACTCCATCTCAAAAATAAAAATAAAAATAAAAAAATAAAATTTATTGTGCTACATTGTAATATCTGATTCCCTAAGTAGACTTAAATGTATTCATCTAGCACATGGCACATGATGATAATCATTTTACAGACATTTGTTGAATAGTTGAATGAAGTTCAATACATACTATGCTATTATACCAAATGCAAAATTGACAGTTATATTTTAAATAAATAATGTAATGTTTGAATATGTACATTGGCATCTATTTAAATGCTTAGGAAACCAATTTTAACCATTTAAAAACATGGTGCTGTATAACATTTTTTATTAAAATGCCAAAGCCTTTGAAGATTAGTCTTTTTAAGTGTAGTTAACCTAAAAGAATTCGAAAATTCGTTTTTGTTTTTTTTTTAAACCAGGTCTCATTCTGTTGCTCAGGCTAGAGTGCAATGGCACAATCTCTGCTCACTGCAAACTGTGCCTCCCAGGCTCAAGTGATCCTCCCACCTCAACCTGCCAAAAAGCTGGGACTACAAGCACGGGCCACCATGCCTGGCTAATTTTTGTAGAGATGAGGTTTTGCTATGTTGCCAAGGCTGGTCTCGAACTTCTGGGCTCAGGTGATCTACCCACCGTGACCTCCAAAAGTGCTAGGATTACAAGCATGAGCCACCATGCCCAGCCAGATAGTTTTCTTTGTAGAAAATTTTATCTAGGAAATCTCTTGTTTTTAAAAATATTTATTTTGCATTCTGTAATTTATTGTACACTTTGATTCAGTAATTTAGAATGCTACCTTCATCCTCTACTAATTCTCTTATATGCTGAATCCTATTTCTGCCTTGTCTCTTCAGTTGGTATGAAGTTAATATTTATGACCATACCACACAGTTAATTTCTGTAGCTTTGTTCTCAGATCTTCACATTTTTTTCAAGTCTTAATCCCACGTGAGCCTTTATTCATAGAAAAACTGTTTTATGCCATAAAGTAGTCACAATCCAATATTACTGGCATTTGAAATACTTAAACAAAATTTTTTCTTTATCTGGTGAGAAATATACAATTAATAATATTCTGCTACTACTATAGTAACCTCCAAGTCAAAAAAGCACTATAAAACTAGCAACCTCCCTAAAAATAAATAAAATTCTTCTCAATTTTTGTTCATGATTTGCATTATATTAATCTCAAATTACTGACCAATTGCCAAGATCTATTTTCTGTTACAGCTCTCCAGTGAAGTTATTACCTGTTATTTTGCCAAAGGTTTTATGAAAGTGAAAATAAAATTGTCAAACATCTCCTTTGATTCTAAATTTTCTTGTTTCACAGGAAACTTCACGGTCAGAATTTTACAGGCAGTTACACATTCACTAAGGTGATCTATCCAGGTGTTTTTAGGAATATTTATCAGTTCCCTCTGATTCATATCATTTAAGACAGGCTAAAGAGTTTTTAAACTAAGCATATAAAGAGAGCTGATTACACTGAATTGCTTTTTCTATCAAGCTTCTTGTACTCTAAAACTCAGGTTCTGAAGTCTGAAAATAAATTAATTTTCAACAATTGAAGTAGGCTGAGAACTCTGTTGGTATAAATTCTATTTATGTGACAGCCATCTCTGGTGCCATTTTATCCTGATGTGATTGAACATGATATGAAAGAGTGCCTTATTCCTATTTAGTGGCAAAGAGCCACGGCTGATGAAAAGAAAAGTAGACTTGGACTTTTTTTTAGCTGAAACAATGACATTTTAATCAAAATAAAATCTACCTCCTATGTAGCATTTATATGTAAAACAGTTAAAGATCTTTAACTTTCATTTTAATTATTTTTTTCTTTTTGAGACAGGGTCTCTTATTCTGTCACCCAGGCTGGAGTACAGTGGTGAGATCATGGCTCACTGTGGCCTCTACCTCCCAGGCTCGATCAATCCTCCTGCCTCAGCCTGCCAAGTAGCTGGGGATACAGGCATGCACCACCACGCCCAGCTAATTTTTTTAATTTTTGTATAGATAGGGTCTTACTGTGTTGCCTAGGCTGGTCTTCAATTCCCGGACTCAAGCAATTCTCCTGCCTTGGCCTCCTAATGTGCTGGGATTATAGGTGGGAACCACCACACCCAACCAACCTTTAACTTTTATTGGGAATCCTGATATAAGCATTTTAAAATATAAAACTTCTGATTTGAAAGAATGCAATATAGAGGCCAGGTGTGGTGACTCATACCTGTAATCCTAGCACTTTGGAAGGCTGAGGCAGGTTCATCACTTGAGGTCAGGAGTTCGAAACCAGCCTGGCCAGTATGGTGAAACCTGTCTCTACTAAAAATACAAAAATTAGCCAGGCTTGATGGTGCATGCCTATAATACCAGCTACTTGGGAGGCTGAGGCAAGAGAATTGCATGAACCCAGGACGCAGAGGTTGCAATGAGCCAAGATCACACCACTGCACTCCAGTCTAGGTGACAGAGCAAGACTCTGTCTCAAAAAAAGAAAAGAAAAGAAAAATGCAATATACAGTATAGACTTACATCCCTACCTTCTACTCTGATCTGCCACAAAGACACATATACATATGTAAGAGGAAGACAATGAGTAAGAAAATTCCTTTGATTTGGCTAGAGTACTGCTATTTTTTAGAAAAATTAAGTTCCAGAATGCTTTACCACCACCATCTAAACTCCCTACCAAGCTAACTAAAGGTCCTACACTTGTAACTACTGGCTACTTCACCAACCATATCTTACCTCCTCGGCCTTGCTCATTCCACTTAAGTGACACTGGCCTTCTTGCTGGTCCTTGACTGGTTTAGCAGGGTATTCACATTTGCTATTCGCTGACAGTCACACTCTTCCACCAGGTATGCACCTGCCTCACTCTGCCACTTCATAAAGGTCCCCACTGAAGTATGTCACTTTGTTAAAGAGGTCCTCCCTCCAAACAATCTCCATCTCATTTCCCTTTTACATTTTTTCATCAAAGCACCTACTAACCCAGACAAAGATTCTCTCCTTGACCAAACTGTAATCAGGCTTCTTTGAGTCCTTTTCTCTATTTGACCTCAAACTTGGGCTTCCGTGTCCAATTCTTGCAGAGTCTGGTTTTACTGTGAATTATACTAAGTCAACAGGAATCCCTCACCCTCAATAGCTGATCACCCTTGATATCTGATCAAATTCCTTATCTGCCACTGTCTCCCAGGGGATGACTGATCACCCTAGCCTGTTGAGTCAGTTCAGTAAGACGTCCCCCTACCCTTGATGTCTCCTCTTAGTGATTTCTGTCCACCGACCACTCACCCCCCAACCCTCTGCAACCTGTTTCCTTGGCTATAAATCTCCACTTGCTCTTGCTGTATTTGGAGTTGAGCCCAGTTCTATACTGAGGTCTCTTTTCCCAGATTGTAATACTTCCTGAATGAAAATCATTTTGCTCTGTTTTTTTTGTTTGTTTGATTGTTTTTGAGATGGAGTCTCGCTCTTTTGCCAGGCTGGTGTGCAGTGGCGGGATCTCAGCTCACTGCAACCTCCACATCCCAGATTCAAGTGATTCTACAGCCTCAGCCTCCTAAGTAACTGGGACCACAGGCAAGCACCATGACGCCCAGCTAATTTTTCTATATTTAGTGGAGGCGAGGTTTTACCATGTTGGCCAGGATGGTCTCAATCTCTTGACCTAGTGACCGCCTTGCCTTGGCCTCCCAAAGTGCTATGATTACAGGTATGAGCCACCACGCCTGGCCAGTTTTGCTCTTTTAATTACTGTCAGGCTCTAGTTCTCTTTAATATCACCAGACATATTTTAGAAGTATGATTGAATAGTTGACCCTCCATAACTGTGGGTTCCACATCTGTGGCTTCAAGCAACCATGGATTGAAAATATTTAAGGCCATGCATGATGGCTCATGCCTGTAATCCTAGCACTTTGGGAGCTGAGGTGGGTAGATTGCTTGAGCCCAGGAGTTTGAGACCAACCTAGACAACATGGAGAAACCCCATCTCTACAAAAAAATACAAAAAATTAGCCAGACATGGTGGCATGGTGTTGTGCACCTGTAGTCCCAGGCTAGGAGAGATACAGAGCAAGACCTTGTCAAGAAACAAAGAAAGAAAGAGAGAAAGAGAGGAAGGAAGAAAGGAAGGGAGGAAGGAGAAAGAAAGAGAGAGATAGAAGAAAAAAAGAAAGAGAAGAAAAACAAAGAGAAAGAAGAAAAAAGAGAAAGAAAGTAAGTTAAGGAAGGAAAGAAGGAGGAGAAAGAGGAACGGAGGAAGGGAGGGAGGGAGAGAGGGAAGGATGGAGGGAGGGAGGGAGAAAGGAAGGAAGGAAGGAAATATTGGGGGTAAAAAAGATGGTTACATCTGTACCGAACATCTACAGACTTTTTCCTCATCATTATTCTTTAAATAATACAATATAACAACTATTTACTTAACATTGACATTGTATTTGTTATTATAAGTAATCTAGAGGTGGTTTAAATTGTAGAGGTGGATGTGTGTAGGTATGTACAAATAGTATGCCATTTGATATAAGGAGCTTGAGCATCCATGGATTTGGGTATCTTTGCAGGATACTGGAACCAATTCTCCTTGGAAACCAAGGGACAATTATATATATTATTGTCTATTTCTGCCCTCTACTTCCTTTTCCCCACAACATAAGCACCAAGAATAGAGTCTTTGCTGTATCTTTAGTGCCTACAATAGTACTTGGCAGATGATGTGTGCCCCCAAAAATTTATTGAATAAATGGCTTTCTTTCCAATAATATACTCAATACAAGTTATGAATCACTTTCAGTTTAAAGATCCAAATATTATAATTACAATAAATATTAACACTTGATAGCAAAAAACTATTTAATTGAACACAATGTCCATACTTTCTCATAAAACCCTACAAAAAACTTTCATCTCAAGAACACACACTATACATGCAATATACACACACATATACAAATATTTACAAATACAGATATAGAAACAAGGAACATTATGTCTACAACTTACTCACAAATGAATTTGTGTGTAATGAATTTATGGAGGGGGAGGGGGAAAGAAGGAGAGGAAGAATGGTAAAGGAAATCCAATAAATGTTAATTTCAAGGAATCAAGAAATACGGATCAAAATTAAAATACACAGGGATTCTCTTTATTATTTCTTTCAGCCTGAAATTGTTTCAAAGTTAAAATATAAAGAAGAAAACAAAAAACTTTTTGCTAACCACTATATCTATGATATGATCCAGTCCTAAACAAGTTGATCTTTTAGCTTGTGCTGAAGAGCATACAATTGTCTTTCTACATTTGAAAAACTATTAGTTTCACAGGCTTCTCCTGATCTGGAGGACAGATTAAGAAATGCTGCCCTAACTCACTTGTTATTATCAGCCAAATTAGAGTGATCAAAACTTTTACAGAGCCTTCAGAGGAATAATGCCTCTGCGGAGTTAACTATTTGCTTGCAAATTGCTCTTGATGCTGTTGCTAATCAAAGAGGTTTAACAAATTGTTTTGGATTACAACACCATTAATAAATTTCATTTGCTTTTTATATATTGACCATGGATATGTGACCTTTTAAGAATCTTTCAGATCTTGGTTCCTCTCAATGTAACTTTTTTCTTTAAAATTTTATCTTTAATCTTCTGTTTTCAGTGCTTTGACCATGATATGTCCAGGATTGCTTGTGTGTATGTTTTATATGTATCCTTCTTACGATTTTCTTAACTTCTTGGACCTGTGGTTGTTACCTTTCATTAATTTTAGAAAATTATCAGCTATTATATCCTCCAATATGTCTTTGTGCCTGGACACTCTTGTTTCCTTCTAGGACTCCAATTACATGTATGTTAGATTATTTGATGTCTCAGCTCTTGAGCGCCATTTTCTTTTTTCCACTTCATCATTTGATTTGGACAATTCCCAATGGTCTAATTTAAAGATCACTAATTCTTTCCACAGCAGTGTCAGTCAGTGTATTGATGAACCTGTTGAAGGAATTATTTATCTCTGATATTACATCTTGTATTTTTAGAGTTTCCATTTGATTCTTTTTTATAGTTTTTGTCTCTGCTGAAATTTCCCATTGCTCATGCATATTGTCCACCTTTTCCCCAAGATTCTTTAACATACTAGTCAGAGTAATTTTAAATTCTCTGTAATAGGACTCTTCAGAGACTCAAAACCAATAGGATATATGTAGATATATATGAAGAAATTTATTATGAGGGATTGACTCATGCAATTATGAAGGCTGAGAACTCCCATGTTCTGCCATCTGCAAGCTGGAGGCCCAGGAAAGCAGTGCAGTTTCAGCTTAAACCTAAAGGCCTGAGATCCGGGAGAGCTGATGACATAAGTCCCAGTCTGAGTCCAAAGGCCCTAAACCAGTAGCATCCATGTCCAAGTGTAGAGGAAAATAGGTGTTCTGGCTCAAGTAGAAAGAAAATTTTCCCTTCCTTTGCCTATTGTTCTATTCAGTCCCTTAACAGATTGGATGATGCCCTTCTTTATTGATAGAGACAGAAGACAGCAAGGGTCCCTGATGAAACTCCACCTTCAAGCCCAAAACAGCCTGAAGGCTGAAAAACCAGACTGCTGTTCCCAGATGAAGTTCACCCTTTCCCGACTAATTCTCTCTGAATAATGAATGCCCATCTGTGCACTGAGAGGACAAGGTGGAGCCTCAGGAAGTTTGTGCCATTTGCAGCGGGGAGGAGCCTAGCCTCTTCAGTTCCTGGGTGATGACCTGGGATTCAATGTACGAGGTAAGAGACCTGCTAGCAGGACTCTCTCTTGCTTTGCTGAGAGTTCCTCTTTCCTTTTTTCTTTTCACCCAATAAACCCTGCCCTACTTACCTTACAGTGTGTCTGTGTGCCTAAATTTTCCTGGTTGTGTGACAAGAATCTGGTTGTTTTCTGCAACAAAAGCAATCTTCTTTAGTCAGTGTACCAATTCAAATGCTTAGCTCTTCTGGAAACACCCTTACAGAAAGAAGTTGTTGGAATAATCAAATAGGGACTGTGATGGTTAATTTTGTATGTCAACTTGACTGGACTAAGAGATGCCCAGATAACTGTAGAGCAAAAATAGTGTTTTACGCTAATGTTTTACCAAAACAAAAAATAGTGTTTTACATTTTTCTGGGCATCCCTTAGCCCAGTCAAGTTGACATATAAAATTAACCATCATAGTCCCTATTTGATTATTCCAACAACTAGTCATCTCTGAATCTGGTTCTATTGATTGTTTTATCTCTTCACAATATCCACTGAACCCCTGCCTTGCTTTCTGTGTGTCTTATAATTTTTTAGTATATACCAGAACACTATAGATAGAAGAATAGCAGAGGATGAGGAACATAGCGCTGTTTATACCTGGAAATGGGTATGCTTCTTCTCTGTCCAGCTGTTATTATAGGAGCTGTGGTTAATCTCATCAGGAGTTGAACTAGTTTTGGGCTTTATCATTGCTATTGTTACTTTCAGTGCACCACAAGCTTCATATTCCTCCAAAAGTGGGCTGTTGTTACTTTGTGCATGTATTATATCTGGGGTGCTGCGGGATTATTCCCAGTGCTTCTGCTCCGCCCTCTACTTTCATTAGTCTCTGCAGAGACTGTGCCACAGTAGGGAGGGAGAGGTTTTCTCTATGTTCCTGCCCTTCCCCAAGAGCAGACTCTTGGTTCTTGTTACTTATACTAAGATTGTGGTAGGGGCAGGAGGGTGTTCTTTGTTCTTTTGGTCCAGCCTCTTGGGCTTCAGCAGAACTGTGAACCTGGGCCTGGGGACAGGGCTTTCTTGGTGCTCCTGCCATCTCCCCATGACAGTCAAACACTACCTTGTTCTCTGTTTGATCTTGTTTGGGAACGTTTTCTGCTTCTGTCTTAACAATAAGCAGACCTCTGCTTTGTATTGGTGCAGATTCACGGGTCCCAGAGGATATTTTCCCCTCTAGGGACTGTTTGGTTTTGGTTCTCTCCCTTCCCTACAAGCAGGGGATCTTTGCCTGGGGTGGGCTTTATGAGAAGATTCCAAGAAAGTAGGTGGAGATTAGCATCTCTCCCCCAGTGACAGTTGATCACCAATCAGGCATGTATGCCTGTACCACTAAGGGAGGCTCTCTCCATTTTCCTACTCTGCTCCAACCTTTCTGATGAAAGCCCTCAAGGAGCTTACAGCTAGTGGGGAACACTGACATGAATGATTTATACAAGCAAATATAAAGCTGCAACTTTGATCAATATTCAGCATGAGGAACATGGTTGTTATGAAATCGTGAGAAGGGAATGTGACATCTTCAGGAAGGTCAGGGAAGACTTTGCTGCCCAGTGATAATTGACTCAGGTATGTGGGCTGGGTACAAGTCAACCAGCTGAAGTGTCCTGAATGAGGGGAGCATTTCCAGCAGCTGAGGATCAGCATGTAAAAAGTCTCCATCAGGCTGGGCACCTATAATCTCAACAGTTTGAGAGGCCAGGGCAGGAGGATCACTTGAGCCCAGGAGTTTTCAGGCTGCAGTAAGTTACTATGGTGCCACTGTTTGGGTGACAGAGCAAGACCCTGTCAAAAAATAAAAAAAGTCCCTATGGCAGGGTAATATGGCAAAGTGCTAGGAACTAAAAGAAAGTAAGAAGTCCTAGGATAAGAAGTCCCAGTGAGTACAAAGAGGGTGTAAAATGAGGGTAAAGAGACAGGAGCAAGACCATGAGGGATATTTTGGTCTTGTTAAGGATTTTGGTCTTCATCTTAAATAGTGGGAAGCCATTGGAGAATTTCAAATTGAAGTTGGTGGGGAAGGGGATGTAACTGCAATTTAGATTTGAAAAAAATAATATTTAAGTAACATATAGTTCAGATCTTACAGTGTATTTTATATATGAATGCCTTTGAATGATGTAAATTTTGTCATGTTTTTAAAGAAATATTTTTGAAGATAAACTAGAGTATACTAGAACGGATCACAAATAAGGGAGTACCATTTGAACTACTCAGTGATATTCCAATATTTTATTTTGGCAGATGATCACCCCATATTTGTAATAATATGTTATAATTTAGAAGAAATTTTAAATGAATTTATCTGGTCCCATCCAATTACACTTCATTATAATGTAGATTAAATTATGAGCAAGTCTGTATTTGGAAACATTTATTACAAGTATATTTACTTTGCAATGGTGGCAAAATATGTAAATCAAGTATTATCTAATGCTCATAGGGGTGCACAGAAGAAAATAAAAACAAATATTGCAAAATGTAAAGGTATTATTTAGAGATAATGTTTCAATTGTTGACTAATAAAACACTAGTTTTATTTCCCAGTACAGTCTGTGACTTTAAAATATCTTTCATTACTATCCTTGTCCTTTATGCATCCTGACTTTATCTTCTTTTATCAGCAATTGTCATATCTCCTCTTTCTAAAAATGTACTATCTAGAATTAAGGTGCATTTGCCTCTCTAGGAAATGCCCTCCTACATCAAAATTAGCTTTTTATCTTTCCATACATAACTTTACAATCAAGTTTCTTTTTTTTGCACAACGAATGGTAAGTCTAATTTTATTTATTATCTTTCCTACATCTATTTTTTTGAAAAAATGTAGTTTTAATAAGTAGAATTCAAAAATGTATGTTTTAGTAAAAGCATGTTTACTCTATAATTCTTTTGTAATTTTTTAAATATGGTGTTTGCTTATATTAAAATATGTATATACAGTTATATATATTTCATTTGTTTATATATTTTTTCACTTGTTTTTAAAGATACTTATGTCTTTATCTCATTTTTCTCTTTGGAACATAAATTTCTCAAAACACAGACTGTGCATTCATTTTTTGTATTACTCACCATAATACCAAGCCCAATGGTTCAAACATGGGCACTCAATTTATGTTTAAAAATGACTATGGTGGTGATTCTTCACCTTTTACTTTCTGTGACATGCTTTCAAACAGTAGCATTGTTGGCAATGTACTTGAAGGAATTAGAAGCATGAAGAAACTTGAAACAAGTCAGCGGTAATTACAGAATAATCACCACTACAATATAAAATAATGTCTTTTAGTATCTTTGCAAGCATCCACAGTTACTACATCCTCACATATTGCATAACTGTTTCAGTAGAACTGTTTATATTCCTGAAGGTGTTATGTTAATTTACTGAGCAAAGATTTCTCACGTTTTCCTTTGTTAGACTGAGGTCAAGATAGATTTCTTATTGGTAGTTTAGCTGTACTATGGCTATATACTATATTGCATTACCTGCCTAAGTCATTATTCTCAGTTGCTGCAAAAATAAATTTTAAATACTGATCATAATTTAGTAGGATTTCCAGTCAGTAAATAAACACTTGGCTGCAGTGTGTTGGATCTGTGTTAGAACAGTGATCTGTAGGTCTCTCACATTTCTCATATCTTGCAAGTATAGGTACTTGCTGCCTTGGTTCCAGACTGTCTTTCAAGGATATTTCTGTAGTGAACAATGTTGGACAATAAAGATAGTGTGATCCTCTTCTCAAACAGAGACAGATTTGTTTATTGTCCCTATAATAAAAATGACATCTCCTTCAGGGCAAAGTTCAGACAGGTTTACTGCCCATTATAAAAGTAAGCTTGGTTGGAATTCCTGTCCTGTAATGCAACTCACTGTGTGTGTAGGTATCACCTGGCTCTCTGCATGCTGCCCTGTAAGAATTGGGGTTCAGTGATCCAGTGGCCAAGAAACCATAGAGGAAGCTGAAAACTGAAACCTGGAAGTGTGGGTATTAATTCCAACTCCTGGAGAGATGAACTTTAACCAAAGGGAAAGAGGGAACAAGAGGAAGCTGGGTGAATAAATTCCCATCCTTTCTCCTTACTATGGATTACTCCATGGCATGATTTGTCCTTGCAGCACATTGAGGGACTTCCTGTGTGCCAAGTGGATATGCCTGCCTGGTGACCTGCTCTGTGTCTTCATGACTTCTGATAAGATGTTAGCCAGGGAGTAATATCACTTTATGTTACTTTGCATTGCTTCACAGTTTTCCTCTCCTCACTTTCTTTTCCTTAACCTCGTTGCCTGGGCTTCCCTTTCCCAATGAAAATATCAGTGCCTTAATCATTGCCTCAGGCTCTGTTTTCTTTCTTTCTTTTTTTGGCATTTCTTTTTATTATTATTATACTTTAAGTTCTGGGGTACATGCGCAGAATGTGCAGGTTTGTTACATAGGTATACATGTGTCATGGTGGTTTGCTGCATCCATCACCCCATCATCCACATTAGGTATTTTTCCTAATGCTATCCCTCCCCTAGTCCCCCACCCCCTGACAGGCCCCAAAATGTATGATGTTCCCCTCCCTGTGTCCATGTGTTCTCATTGTTCAACTCCCACTTATGAGTAAGAACATGCGGCATTTGGTTTTCTGTTCTTGCATTAGTTTGCTGAGAATGATGGTTTTCAGCTTCACCCATGTCCCTGCAAAGGACATGAACTCATTCTTTTTTATGGCTGCATAGTATTCCATGGTGTATATGTGCCACATTTTCTTTATCGGGTCTATAGTTGATGGGCATTTGGGTTGATTCCAAGTCTTTGCTATTGTGAACAGTGCCACAATAAACATAAGTGTGCACATGTCATTATAATAGAATAATTTATAATCCTTTGGGTATACATCCAGTAATGGGATTACAGGGTCAAATGGTATTTCTAGTTCTAGATCCTTGAGGAATCACCACTCTGTCTTCCACAATGGTTGAACCAATTTACTCTCCTACCAACAGTGTAAAAGCATTCCTGTTTCTCTACGTCCTCTCCAGCACCTGTTGTCTCCTGACTTTTTGATGATTGCCAGTCTAACTGGTGTAAGACGGTATCTTAATGTGGTTTTGATTTACATTTCTCTAAAGACCAGTGATAATAAGTTCTTTTTCCTATGTTTGTTGGCTGCATAAATGTCTCCTTTTGAGAAGTGTCTGTTCATATCCTTCACCCACTTTTTGATGGGGTTGTTTTTTCTTGTGACAAAGGGCTAATATCCAGCATTAGGCTCTGTTTTCTTGAGACTTGAGGCTAAGGTAGTGGCTAAGTAAAGAAGGTGAACTGTAGATTCTAAAAGAATCAAGTGGCAAACACATGCTCTTGCGAACACACATCCTGGAAGCATAAACAATTTCCTAAAATCCTGTAAGTGCTGCTATAAAGGTATGTATGATTGTATAAAATGTACCAGGGACTGGCTGGGCACAGTGGCTCATGCCTGTAATTCCAGCACTTTGGGATGCCAAGGCAGGTGGATCACCTGAGGTCAAGGGTTCAAGACCAGCGTGGCCAACATGGCGAAACCCCATCTCTACTAAAAAATACAAAAAATTAGCCAGCCGTGGTGGTGGGTTCCAGTAATCCCAGCTACTCTGAAGGCTGAGGCAGGCAAGTCACTTGAATCCAGCGAGCTAAGATTGCACCACTGCACTCCAGCTTGGCAACAGAACGAGACTCTGTCTCAAAAAAAATTAAAAAAAAAAAATGTACTAGGGACTTCAATGAACACTGCTTAATTCTGGAGGATGTGGATGGGGATGTCACAGTAAACTACAGAAGAGAGGCATGTATTTGATTTCTAGGGCTACTGTTAATAAAGTACCACAAACTGAGTGGCTTCAACAACAGAAATTTTCCGTCTCACAGTCCTGGAGGCCAGAAGTCCAATATCAAAGTGTTGGCAGCATTAGTTCCTTCTGAGGGGTGTGGGGCGGAATCATTCCTATGCCCTTCGCCTAGCTTCTGGTGGTTGTACCAGTCCTTGGCAGACCTTGGCTTGCAAATCTCTGCCTTCATCTTCACATAGAGTTTGCCTTGTGTGGGCGTCTGTATCCCGTTTACCCCTTTGTCACCTTGAATTGGGGCCCACCTTACTCCAGTATGAACTTCATCTTAATTTAAGGAATTGTAATCTGCAATGTAATATTTTCCAAATCAGGTAACATTCTAAGGCAGCAGCCTTTTTGGCAACAGGGACTGGTTTTGTGGAAGACAATTTTTCCATGGACGGGGTGAGGCAGGTTGATTCAAGGGCATTACATTTGCTGTGCACTTTATTTCTACTATTACATTGTAATATGTAATGAAGGACTTATACAACTCACCATAACGTAGACTCAGTGGGAGCCCTGATCTTGTTTTCCTACAACTAGATGGTCCCATCTGCGGGTGATGGGAGACAGTGATGGATATCATCAGGCATTAGATTCTCATAGGGACCGTGCAACCTAGATCCCTCTTGTGTGTGCAATCTATTCACAGTAAGGTTCGCACTCCTATGAGAATCTAACGTCACTGCTGATCTGAGAGGAGACAGAGCTCAGGTGGTAATGCAAGCAATGTGGAGTAGCTGTAAATACAGATGAAGCTTCGCTTGCTTGCCTGCTGCTCACCTCCTGCTGTGCAGCCTAGTTCCCAACAGGCCACGGACTGGTACCAGTCCATGGCCTAGGGATTGAGGACCCCTGTTCCAAGTTACTGGGATTTAGGATTTCAACCCATGAATTTGGAAGGAACACAATCCAACTCATAATAAGGCGGTCCATTTGGGCTGGACCTCAAAGATTCTGTAGGAGGTTAACAGGCTGACAGCGGATGGTTGAGGGTATGGCACAACATGGAGGCTGCAAATGTGCATGCAGTTCTTGAAAGGCCTAGTTAATTTTAGGAATTACCAGCAATCTAGATGGCTAGACAGTAGGGCTAGTTCGGAGCAGGGAGGAACTGGCTGGAGGTGAGTCTGTTAAAAGAGATTGGAGGCTTTGTGTGTCACAATGAGGAGTTTGTACTTTATACAGCAACTAGATGCTATCCAGTGTTTGTTTAAAATTACTTTTGTTATTTTTCCTTAACCATAAAAGCAATGGGTGTGTATAACTGAGATGTCAGTTTGGACTTCACTACTGCTTGGAGAGTTTAATGTGGCTTGAACTCTAAGTTTACCGTTTAGAACCCAGGACTTCCCTGCCTATTCCCCGCCAACTTTATTATTCTCTCCATGTGGCATTCCATCTTGATACATCAATTCACATGAGAAGCCCATTTCTTTAGGTTCCATTTTTAAAAAGAACCCACCTATCATTTCATGAGTTTGGAAATGTTAAGTAAGATTTGAAAGGTTTTGGAGAGAGCTACATGGCAGGACTTGCAATTTTGTCATCTCTCTTATTTCATTCCACCTTCATCTTCCTGGAGCAACAAATTCTTCCTCATTCTTCCTGCAGAACGGTTTTGCCTACATTTGGTTCCTTTAGGATCTAATTTTCCATGTCAAGCACTCACTCAGGTATTTTTTACATACAAACATACAAACATAATTCTTTTCCCATGCAGAATTCTGAAAAACAAAATTATCTCATCTTATTTGTGTGTGTTTTGAGACAGAGTCTCTCTCAGACAGACAGACACACACATACACACACACACACGCAGACTCTATTTCAAATATACAAATGACAAATACATATACACACAAAATAAGATGAGATAATTTTGTTTTTCAGAATTCTTCATGGGAAATGAATTAGGTTTGTATTTTTGTACGGAAAAAATACCAGAGTGAGTGCTTGGCTTGGAAAATGGGCGACAGACTCAGTCACCCAGGCTGGAGTGCAGTGGCATAATTGGCTCACTGCAGCCTTGAACTCCTAGGCTCAAAGGATTATCCTTGCCTCAACCTCTCTAGTAGCTGGGATTACAAGCACGTGCCACTACTCCCAGCTGCTTTTTAAATTTTTTTGTAAAGGCAGGGTCTCACTATGTTGCCCAGGCTGGTCTTGAACTGTTGAGATCAAGTGACCCATCTGCCTCAGCCTCCTAAAGCATTCGGATTACAGGCGTGAGCTACATGTATATTTTTAAAGAACTTATTAAACATGGCAGAAATAGTTCAAAAATTACCCATCATATTACAAAACTGTTCACATTTGGTTTCTTTTGTTCTAGTCCTCATTACATTATATAACCAGGCTCATTCTATCTATCTATCTATCTATCTATCTATCTATCTATCTATGGTTTTATTTTTGTATCCTGCTATAAAACATTTACATTCTGTTATAGGAAATTTGCAATGTTGCCAAAATTTATCTAAAACACCTAATTTTGATAGTTTATAGTATTTCATCATATTGACTGAATCAATTTGCTTAAAGTTTTCCCTGCGTTTACACATTTAGGTTTCCATATTTTTTATTGTCTTAAGATATGCTGTGATAAATTTTCTTTTTTAAAGACAGGGTCTCACTCTGTCACTCAGGCTGGAGTACAGTGACATGATCATGGTTCACTGCAGCCTTGAACTCCTGGGCTCAAGTGATCCTCCTCCCTCAGCTTCCTGAGTAGCTAGGACTGCAAGCATGTGCCACCGTGCCTGGTTGTTTTTTTTTTCTTTTTGTAGCAATGGGGTCTCACTATGTTCCTGAACTGGAACAATTCTCCCGCTTTGGCCTCCCACAGTGCAGGGATTACTAGTGGGAGCTACTGTGCCCAGCCTTTTGATAAATATTTGAACATGAATCCTGATTTACATGTTTTTGTTATTATCTTGTGACAGGTATCTAGATGAGAAATTTGTGGGTCATAGGATAAGAACATTTCAAGGCACAAGATACCTATTCCAAACTTGCTTTTTAGCAAATGTTGTTAAAAGAGGGGAATTGGTATGATCAGATAAATGATTTTTACTATTATTATTGTTTTTTTGAGACGGAATCTGCCTCTGTTGCCAGGCTGGAGTGCAGTAGTGCGATCTTCGCTCACTGCAACCTCCACCTCCTGGGTTCAAGCGATTCTTGTGCCTCAACCTCTTGAGTAGCTGGGATTACAGTCATGCACCACCACACTCAGCTAATTTTTTTGTATTTTTACTAGAGATGAGGTTTCACCACGTTGGCCAGGATGGCCTCGAACTCTTAACCTCGTGATCCACCCACCTTGGCCTCCAAAGTGCTGGGATTACAGGTGTGAGCCACCATACCTGGCCAGATAAATGAATTTTTACAGTTAACTCAGGTAGCAGAATCTAGGGAAAAGATAATTACAGCCTCAACTGTGGCAGTGGGGATTGAGAAAGTGTGGATGGATGTAGAGATGGGGATGAGGTTTAGTAATATTTCTAAAACAGAGCCAAAAGGACATGGGGACTAAATATTGGAGGTAAGGAACAGTTAGGAACCAAAGGCTATCTGCCTATCTTTCCAACCTGCCTAATTGGGTAATACTGATATTAAAACAGAGAAGATGGCAAGATGTGCAGATGTGTAGGAGAAGATAATTTGATTAGAGACTTATTTGAATTATATATGGTACCAGTTTTTAAAGGCTTTATGTGGAACCTAACAGGCATTTGAAAATATAGTTAATAGTAGGGAACGTCTGCTGGTTTTGCCTGCCTGGCATTTGGTGCTAGCTTCAGGCTTTTTCCCGCCCCTCCCCCCCACCCTGAGGAGGATCTTTGGGTGGAGATCTGGTTAGAAGGAGTATTGTCTTATAGTTACATTTATTTACCAAACACCTGTTTTATTATTTAGATTACAGGTGTATTTGGTTTGGCAAATGAAGACTGGGGAATGCTAAAGCATCCAAGTCAGCCCTGGGCAGCCCTGCTGACCCCATTCTTTCTTATACGAGTAATACAATTTTGATTTTCTTTGGGAGGATCACTCACCCCTACTCCCCCTTCCTGTGTTTTTGGCACACCTGGCGCTACTCTATGGATCCAAGGGTGGCATATAAGTCAGCCAATCAGAGTAAAGCAAGCTAAAGTCTAACAGTTTCCAGGGGAACTGCTGAGAAAAGCTCTTTCCACACGGATTGCTAAGCGGGTGGGATATAGAACTGGAGCGGCTGGCAGCTATTTTGCTTGGCTGGCAGTGGAGTCTACTCAAAGTAGAACTGAGTTAATTCTGATGATCTGTTTTTTTTTTTCTTTTCTTTTTCTTTTTTTTTGAGCTGGAGCCTCACTTTGTCACCAGGCTGGAATGCAGTGGTGCAATCCCAGCTCACTGCAACCTCCGCCTCCCGGGTTCAAGTGATTCTCCTGCCTCAGCCTCTTGAGTAGCTGGGACTACAGGCATGTGCCACCATGCCCAGCTAATTTTTTGTATTTTTAGTAGAGACGGGGTTTTACCATGTTGGGCAGGCTGGTCTCGAACTCCTGACCTCAAGTGATCTACCCACTTTGGCTTCCCAAAGTGTTGGGATTACAGGCATGACCCACTGTGCCCAGTCTGATGACTCGTTTTTGATGACTTCACTTGAGCCCTATGATTCAAGTGCATTGATGTCAGTTCTAGAGCTTTTCAGTCTTATGAAGCATTAAAATTCCCTTTTTTATCCTAAGCCATTTGAGTGGGTTTCTGTTATGTACAACCAAAGAAGTCCTGACTAATACAGTATTGGATATCAAAGAAGGTTCAAGGCTTGACATGGTAGCTAATGCTGGCTCGTACCTGTAATCCCAGCACTTTGGGAAGTTGAGGCAGGAGGATTGCTCAAGCCCAGGAGTTTGAGGCTAGACTGTGCAACATAGTGAGACCTCATCTCTACTAAAAAATAAAAAATTAGCTGGGTGTAGTGACACATGCCTGTAGCCCCAGGTACTTGGGAGACTGAGGTAGGAGTATCAGTTGAGCCGGGTGGTCAAGGCTGCAGTGAGCTATGATCACACCACTGTACTCCAGCCTGGGTGACAGAGAAAGATTCTGTCTCAAAAAAGAAAGAAAAAGGTTCAAGTTTTCAGAGATTTCAAGTGTTCAAGGTAAAAACCGTGAGGAATCCTATTGTGACTACACAACATTCTCTCTTCTAATTAATGGCTGATAAATATGTATGGAACAGCTTTGCAGTGCCAGACCCTGTGCTAGGCTCTGTATGTACCATAGGCTGATTAAAGGTAAGGCTACAGAGATTTTTTTTTTTTTTTTTTTTTTTTGAGATGGAGTTTCGCTCTTTGTTGACCAGGCTGGAATGTGGTGGCACAATCTCGGCTCACTGCAACTTCCACCTCCTGGGTTCAAGCAATTCTCCTGTCTCAGCCTCCTGAATAGTTAGGATTACAGGCTAGGCTACTAATTTTTGTAGTTTTAGTAGAGATGGGGTTTCACCATGTTGGCCAGGGTGGTCTCAACCTCCTCACCTCAGGTGATCTGCCCACCTTGGCCTCTCAAAGTGCTGGCATTACAGGTGTGAGCCACCGTGCCAGCCACTACAGAGATAGTTTAATGGACAACTTACTAAAATATCATTATGATTCATAAGTTGGCTAAATTAGCTAGCTAGAAGTAATTGCATGTTTTTTGTTTGTTTGTTTGTTCTTGAGACGGAGTCTAGCTCTGTCACTCAGGCTGGAGTGCAGAGGCTCGTGATCTCAGCTCACTGCCACCTCTACCTCCCCAGTTCAAGCGATTTTCCTGCCTCAGCCCCCCAAGTAGCTGGGATTACAGGTGCGCCACCCCCGGCTACTTTTTTGTATTTTTAGTAGAGACGGGGTTTCACCATGTTGGACAGGCATTCATGTGTTGGGCAGGGGTTTCGCCATGTTGGCCATGTTTTCTACACTTTGCCTTAGATTCTTTATAAACCTAATCAGTAGCCAGCACATGATTTATTTGCCCGAATTTTAGAAATATTTCAAACATCTTAAATTTCATACTAGGAACTCAAGTTTCAGGAACTAGATTACCAAAGCAGGTGATAAGGTTTGGCTGTGTCCTATCCAAATCTCACCTTGAATTGTAGTAATTCCCACTTGTCAAGGGTGGCGACAGGTGGAGACACTTGAATCATGGGGGTGGTTTCCCCGATATCGTTCTTGTGGTAGTGAATAAGTCTCATGAGATCAAATGGTTTTATAAATGGAGCTCCCCTGCACAAATTCTTCTTGTCTGCTGCCATATGTGACTTTGCTCCTCCTTTGCCTTCCAGCATGATTGTGAGGCCTCCTTAGCAATGTGGAACTGGGAGTCAGTTAAACCTCTTTTCTTTATAAATTACCCAGTCTCAGGTATGTCTTTATTAGCATCATGAGAATGGACTAATACAGGGGGTACTGTAGCTTTCATCTGGAATGCTTAACAAATGTCCATTTGTTGATGTGTAGAATTTTTTCTTTCTCCCACATCCTTATTTGCATTACTTCCACAGGATACAGATGATGGAATATCATCTAGCAATAAAAGCTTCACTAAGCTTTCTGATATGACATTGGTAATACAGGATTATATAAAGTTGTGAGGGTAAGAACTGATCAGGTTTTTTTTTCTTCCTCTAGTATTCATGAATGGTTCATTTTCTAGCCACCTTTGTGCCTTGGCTATCTCTTTTGGTCTTGAATTGTCAGTTGAGGATGGTTTAATTAAGAATGTTTTTGCTTCACACTCTACCCTTGGGTCATTAAAATCGTAATGGAAAATATGATAATGGGAAAATAAATTATTTAAATCTCTTATTAATCTGAGTACTTAAGTATGTATCATGGGATCCATAAGATATTGTGCTGGAAAATCTGAAACATATAAAATAAAGTATATTCTTCTACCTCGTAGTCTCATAAAATTTACATGTAACCAGTAATTAATATATCACAAATGTATAGCAACAAAATATTTAATATTTTCTAATTCACTGCTTGAATTTGAATAATCCACAATTTTTCTTTTTCTCATCAGGGGATTTCAAGGAACTCAATAGTGAATTAGAACATATTCTTATTAAAAAACCAAAAAAAGACCTCCAGGTGACAAAGAGAAACTGTGTGTGGCTTTGCCCAGGGTACCCTACATAGGCCTCAGAGCCACTTCTCAGGCCTGATTTCTTTGTTTCTTTCAGCAGCTGCCAGAAACCTATCCTGCATTCCTCTTTTTCAGATTCTACCCAGAATGGAAACTCTTTCCAGTTTACTTTTCATGACATTTATGTAAATTCCTTTCAGATGACCTTTATTCACCAAATGTAAACTGCATGTAGATTAGAAGTCATAATCAAAGCCGAAAAGGTAATCCTCTGTCTCAATTTAGTAATTTGTATCTTCGAGGAAGTAGGCATTGGATAACATCTATTCCAATAAATCTGTACCACACAGGAGTCAACCCCTTTGGAGTCATATTTCTTGAAACGATGGTAGTTTATTTTAGCTTTTGTCAGAGTTCTGTCTTGGTATTTCCTAGGGAAATCAAACAGTAATTTTTAGACAATAAGGATTCATATTGGTGTATCCTGAATTAGTATTTTTTGTTGTAAATCTGTGGCTATCCTGAACACCTTTTAAATTGTGGATTTCAAATTATTTTTACAGGTGTTGATAAATCTTATTTGTATTCCCGTGAGAAAGGGGACACTTGGAAACGGAGTAGAGGGGGAAATGACATAATCAGGAATTGACTGCTCCCAATACTTTTATTATAGGAGTTTTCTACAGGATCACAATTGAAGTTATTCAATTAAGAGTAATTGTTGATGGTGTCCCAAACAGTCATTTAAAAAAATATACATCCAAGTACTTTTTTTTTCTATTTGGAAATCAGATCTCACATGTTAATTTACAATCTAAAGTCTACTTTCAGCTTTGAGGTCACTTAAAAAAATATACACTTAGGGCCCGGCGTGGTGGCTCAGGCCTGTAATCCCAACGTTTTGGGAGGCCTGAGGCAGAATTGCTGAAGGCCAGGAGTTGGAGACCAGCCTGGGTAACACAGCAAGACCTCGCCTCTACAAAATAAACTTAAAAAAAAAAAAACCCAAAACATTATCCAGGCATAGTGACACGCAACTGTACTCCTTGCTACTTGGGAGACTGAGGCGGGAGGATCGCTGGAGCCCAGGAGTTGGAGGCTGCAGTGAGCCGAGATCGCGCAACTCCACTCCAGCCTGGGCGACAGAGCGAGGATCTGTCTCTCAAAAATAATAACTGAAAAGCACATTTAGGAAGCTCGGCGTCATTCCAGTGTCTGGGCCCGAGAGCACTATGAGGTAGCAAGACACAAGGTTATCAAGCGTAAAAAAGAGAATGAGGTTAGCATCCGGTTGTTGCTTTTCCCAGGTATAAACGTGGCCTAGGCTGGGTGCAGGGACCGTGCGGAACCGGCAGGCGCTTCCCGGTTGAGGACGCCCAGCAGCAGGGCCCCGGGGTCGCCTAGGGTCTGCCTGGGTTTGAGCAGCTCCAAGAGCTAGGGCTCAGCGGCCTACGGGCACGCGTTTCCGCAGCTGCACCTTGCACCCGCGAGCTCCAGCCTCTTCTCCGCTCCAGGAGGGGCGGGTCGAGCGCGGATCGGGGCGGGGCCACGCAAAGCTGCGCGCCCGCCGCTCGGCTCGGCTCGGCTCGGCTCGGCGGTGCGCGGCGCGGGTCCGCCAGACTGTGGCTACAAGGCCGCCGTGGGGCGCGAGCGCCGCAGGTGACCGGGGCGGGGAGCTGCGTGCGCGGGCGGCGACTGAGAAGCTGGAGGCGGGCCGTCGCTCTCGGCCCAGGCGCTACGGGCTGAGGAGACGAGGCGAGCCGAGGCGAGCGGAGGCGGGCGAAGGGCTCGGGGCACCCACTTGACAGCCGGCGGCGCTCGCGGCCCTCAGCATGTTCCGTGAGGCGAGGGTTTTCCTCCCGCCCGTGGGCTGAGGCGGCGGCGGCGGCCCTCGAAGCGAGATGCACCTGCCGAGTGCTGCTTAGAGGACGCGGCAGGCGGGAAGTCCCGGCCGCCAGCGGGAGGGCTTTCGTCGCCGGGCAGCCGCCGCCTCCCGCCGCCGCCGCCGCCGCGGGCCCGAGCGGGAGCGGCGGGTGGGCGCCCCGACATGGCGGCCCGGAGCGCCCCCAGCTGCCACCTGCGGCTCGAGTGGGTGTACGGCTACCGGGGCCACCAGTGCCGCAACAACCTCTACTACACTGCGGCCAAGGAGATCGTGTACTTCGTGGCGGGGGTCGGCGTGGTGTACAGCCCGCGGGAGCACCGGCAGAAGTTTTACCGGGGCCACAGCGACGACATCATCAGGTACCGGGGTGCGGGGGCCGCCGTCGTCACCCTGCGAGCCGCTCCCGGAGTTCGCACCCGCAGGTCCCTCTGGACGCCGTCACCGCTCCTGCACGGAGCATCACCCCGAGGGGAATCCGCAGCTGTCTCTCTTGTCCCGAGTCTGCCAGTTAGCACCCTGCAAACGCCTTTCCCCTCTACCTCGTCTAGGGACTCTCTCTCGGGTCCGTGCGGGAAAATCAGGTCCGCGGATCCACCCGGCACTCGGTTTGAAGGCTTTGTCCCCTTTCCCATTCCATCAAAATTATGAAAACTGCGAAAAGGTTGTTTTAGTAGCACTTTATTCCGTTAGCTCCTGTGACAAATTTCTTATTAAACGAAGTCTTAAAGCACCTGGGGTGGAGGGAGTCCTTTACCTAATAAAGGACTGATGGAAGCACTGCAAGCCTTGGGCTGGTTCTGGAGAGCTCTCACCTCCTGCCCATAATTATTAGTTCAGGTTTCACTGTTTGCTATTATCAGCAGACACCCCCCCCCCGCCCCCCGCCCCGGCAACCTCCAGGCAATTATTGGGTGTTAAAATGTGCACACCTGAAGGCAATTTAAGGTAGGTCTTATCTGAAGAGGCTGCTAAAAATAACTTCACTGATTTCCAGTTCTCTTCATCTTCATTAAAATACTCCTAAATAAGCTACTTTTGTATTTTTTTAATTAAATCGCGATTGGGGGCTATTTTTAGTCTTCCTTGGACAGTATCTCAAAGTTGGTCTCAGTGCTTGTTTACATTTCTTTAGTGAGCGGTATATTTGAAATGTAATTTTCAATCAGTGTCTTAGTAGAACTTTTGTGGTGAAGTCAGGAGCTTCAGAAATCGTTTTAGGCCACTGATTATTGCCTTAAGGACAGCATTTTTGTCCTTTACAGAGGAGAATATATTAAAAGCAATCTGAGAATGTGTTTGTGTAGTGCTCTTGGAGTCTTATCAAAGAGTGTATGATTTGAGTTTGGTTACAAAATTTTATTCCCTTATGTATGTTGCACAGGATTTAAATTGGGCATTTCAAATCCCGTACCTTGGATTGAAGTCTTGTAGGCAAGAAGCCCTGGTACTTAAATTTCACAAATAAAGTTGTTTTTCTGTTTTGCGTCTCTGCACATGTATAATGTGTAAGAGGGAAAAGAGGGCCTGGGACAACAAAGGTGTCTAGACAAGATGGAGTAAAGATGAGAAAAGCCAAAATCGAGATTGCAGAATAAGGAATGAGGTGGTGCTGTGTATTCACTTGTTTTTTGTTTGTTTGTTTGTTTGTTTGTTTTGGACACCAGAGTGCTTTTTCAGATTGTATTTAATACATTACTTTGAAAAGGTAACTGATAAGTCATTTCATTTTTCTCAAGCTGGGACTCTTGAGTAGTGATGATTAGGGTCACAGACCTAATATCATAGCCCAAATTGCTGGTAGAAAAACTAAACTAAACCCATAGTAATTATTTATCTTCTTGTTATTTATCCCAAAAGTAGAGTTTACCCCAGTATCTTGTCTTTTTCCCTAATCCTTTCAAGTCTCTCTTCTTTTTCATGTTAGGTCTCCCAAAGTACCAGGCATAGTAGCTTTACCTAGTTGAAGCAGCCTTAACTGAAGCCCTGCTCCAAATAATTTAGTCTGTTAGGTTGAATTCAGCTGGTGGAGTAAGTGTGAAGGATTTTGAGGTCTTCTCATGGTACATTTGTATTGTTTTTACTCCTTGGGGGTTATGAGAACAGTATAGTACTAAGGTCTTCTGAAACTAGATATGATTTATTTGGTGAGGTAAATTACATCTTGTTCTTCTAGCAGTAATTAGAAGCCGTATTATATGTCACACTGCTTAAATTTCATAATTGTGTTTCAGTAAACTGTAAGGAAGGTAATGCTTTGACTTTCTTTTGGTATAGTTGCGCAATTCATACAAAACGACAAACATACTCAAATTTCTCATAGTTGAATACATGCTTATGATTTTATCCAAATGATATATCTTTAAAATAATGTATAAAATGAAAATAAGTATCCTGAAAAGTTATAATGAGGTAGTAAAATCTGAATCATACAGAATCTTGAAATTTGTGGCACGGATTTAATGTGATACTAAGAATATAATTAGGAATCAGTGAAAGGGCTCTGGACATTTTATTTCAAATAGTAATGACAGATCATTCTTGTTTGTGAAATATATTCAGCAAATATTAAAACCTCTGAATATTTTTTCAATTCAGTATTTGACTTGTGAATATAGAAACAACTCTAGTAATTTTTAAATTATGTTACAGCAGAAGACGTAATGTTGAGAAATGTGATGCGTATTGACAACGTTGCTGTAACCTTAGCCTTAGTAATAAAAAGTCAGTGCTGTTTTCATCATCTGTTTTGTTTCCACCTTGGCCTGAAACATGTAAAACTTATTGGTCAAGTATTACTTAGTCTGAGAACTATTCCAGAATGAGCAGATCATTGTCCTTAGGTTTTGAAAATGTGAGTGCAATATTGGTGGTAAAGACTGAATCATGACTAGTCTGTCATTTGCTTACTGGTTCTCTGACCATTTTATTATCACCTAGGATTGTCAGTGGTGGTGCCACATGACAGCTCATCATTTTTTCAGTGTTGCTTGTAGTTCTCCATCTTCCTTTTGCCATCCACCTGTGTATACTTCTCTAGTCATTTATCTTTTACTTATATTCATAGAAACTATACAGCAATTAGTTTCTGTGTCAGAAATAATACAGGACTTTTTGGGTCACTTTTTTTGTTCTTTTTCTCAAGTTATATTGATAAAATTATCTAGTTATTAAGTGTTTATAACAGATTTAAGACTAAGTTATAAAATAAGCTACTACCAGTTTTAGCATAAGTTGCACATCTAGAGCTTGGTCTATATTTTGAAACTTTTGCCAGTTATTAGAAGAATGGGATAGGCTTTTTCTTTTTTTTTTAACTGAGGCTCTTGCTCTTGCTCTGCATCACACAGGCTATAGTGCAATCACTGCTCACTGTAGCTTCTAACTCTTGGGCGCAAGTGATCATCTTACCTCAGCCTCAGTAGCTGAGACCACAGGTGTGGGCCATGATGCTGGGCTAATTTTTTTTTGTAAAGATGGGGTCTCTGTATGTTGCCAAGGCTGGTCCCAGACTCCTGGACTCAAGTGATCCTCCCACTTCAACCTCCCAAAGTGTTGGGATTACAGGTGTGAGCCACCATGTGCAGCCAGAGTGCAATATCTGTTCAAATTAATTTTTCTAGCTACTTCCCATCAGCAAATTTTTGCAAGATTATTCTTATAGACAATATTGACCATTTTCAAATCGTTTATACTAGTGAAGACCATTGATGGAATATAACTTGGGGCATTTTGTTATTTGACTGTGCTTTCCTTATGGGAGTAAACAGGGCCCATTGTTTATGTATTATGTAGGTGTAGGACTTGAAGTACTTTTTTTTTTTTTTTTGAGACGGAGTCTCACTTTGTTGCTAGGCTAGAGTACGTGCAGTGGCGTGATCTCGGCTCACTGCAACCTCTGGCTCCTGGGTGCAAGCAATTCTCCTGCCTCAGCTTCCCGAGTAGCTGGGACTACAGGCACGCACAACCATGCTCAGCTAATTTTTGTGTTTTTAGTAGAGATGGGATTTCACCATATTGTCCAGGCAAGGCTGGTGTCGAACTCCTGACCTTGTAATCCACCCGCCTCAGCCTCCCGACGTGCTGGGATTCCAGGTGTGAGCCACCACACCCGGCTTTACTTTTTTTTTTTTTTTTAACATAGTGAAAGTGTCTCACAAGTTGATGATGAACTCAAATGACAGTGCATCTGAAATATTTTGAAAAGTATACCATACTATATGTTTTCAGGTTAAAATAACTGTTCATTGCTTCTATGTATGGCTTTTTAAAAAGACAAAACAAAAGGTGTAGAAGCTTTTTTCTTTATTTGTGGTAAATGTTGTTCTTAAGAAAAAAAAACTGACCAAGCCTTATTGTAATCTAGTAAAAGTGGTTTTTGACAGTTCGTATTTATGGCACAGAAACTTAATTTATTCAATGCAAGTCAGAAATGTAATTGGAAAAGAAATTCAGAATGACATTTCCATGGTAGATAAATTTTTTTTGTATTCATGTGGGTTCAGAGTGGCAACTTTTTAAGCTCTGGTAGGAATTATTGGAAACCTACTTGTAGTTTACTTAATGCTTCCAGATATATGTTCATGATTTCCTAAACCTGGCTGATCTTCAAAATAGTTCGATGAGCTTTTCACCAGTTTCTGTCCTTTTGCTCAAATGCACAAAGTCAGAAACTTCTAGGGTTGGAGCCCAGGAATCTATCTATATTTTAAAAAGTGCCTCAGATGATTCTGTTTGGGAAATACATTGCCCCCACCATTTCTAGAATTCTTAACACAAGCAGTTTAAGATATGGGCACACACCCTGTCCTCAAACCTGATACTAGAATTTTTTTAAGCACTGTGCAATATGTAGAAGTCGTGCTTCAAAAAGTATTAGAAAACGTATTTAATAAAATGGTCTGTGTTTAAGTAACTAGAATTAGATGGAGTTAACAGTTACAGACCATGTAACAATTATATTTGGTAAGATTTCATTTTATGTGTTGTGATATCAAAACATTTGTGTGTGGTTTTTTTGTTTTTTTTTTTTTTTTTTTTTTTTTTGAGACGGAGTTTCACTCTTGTTGCCCAGGCTGGAGTGCAGTGGCATGATCTCAGCTCACCACAACCTCTGCCTCCCGAGTTCAAGAGATTCTCCTGCCTCAGCCTCCCGAGTAGCTGGGATTACAGGCATGTGCCACCATGCCCAGCTAACTTTGTATTTTTACTAGAAATGGGGTTTCTTCATGATTGTCAGGCTGGTTTTGAACTCCTGGCCTCAGGTGATCCACCCACTTCAGCCTCCCAAAGTGCTGGGATTACAGGCATGAGCCATCATGCCTGGTCATTGGTTGTTTTTTAAGTACTGAATAATTTAAGAAATAAGATTAATAGGTGTTTTCCAGGAAAGGTAGGAATTAACTAGAATAATAGTTGAAATTGTCATAGATGTGTATTGAGTATATATTCTTTAGGGATAAGCCAGATTTTTAGATTTACATTTAATTATTTTCCTTTATTATTTTATAGTATCTTATGTGCAAATATGCAGAAAATAAAACATAATGTTTTGTATATACATTAAGGAAAACGTGGAATAATCAATTATTAGAAGCTATTAAGAGCTTTTGTTTCTAAGTTTTCTCATCCAAGAAATATTTGTTGAGTTTCTGTTTTGTTAGGGATCCCTGCCTTAAGATACTCAGAGTTTAGACACACCAAGTCAAATAATCAATTAGGAATAGCACTAATGTACCTGTGATATGGTATGTACATGGGGTTATAAACAGTTCACAATTAGTATATAATACCTAAGCTAAGTCTTTAAAGACAACAAGGAGAAAGGGTCATTGGAAGAAATGAAAGAAGGTATAGCATTGTGGGAAGAGGTAACATTGTGTGCAGTGGTTTTGTGTTATGAGAGAATATTTTTAAAAGTTGCTTATACTATCTTCAGTTCCTCTTCTCCCATTTACTGTTCACTTTGTTCTATTTCACCATAGCAGTTCTTGTCGAGGTCACCGGTGACCTCTGTGTTGCCAAATCCAGTGGTTATTAGTTTTCATCTTATTTGATTTTTCATCATCATTTGACATAGTTGGTGCATTAGTCTGTTTTCATGCTACTGATAAAGACATACCTGAGACTGGGAAGAAAAAGAGGTTTAATTGGACTTACACTTCCACATGGCTGGGGAGGCCTCAGAATCATGGTGGAAAGCTAAAGACACTTCTTACATGGCAATGGCAAGAGAAAATGAAGAAGTTGCAAAAGTATCACCATCAGATCTTGTGATACTTATTCACTACCATGAAAACAGTATGGAGGAAACCACCCCCATGATTCAAATTATCTTCCACTGGCTCCCTCCCACAACACATGGGAATTATGGGAGTACAATTCAAGATGAGATTTGGGTGGGGACACAGAGCCAAACCACATCAGTTGGTTACTCCCACCTTCTTAAGTCACTTTATTAAGTGGCATGTGGAACATAAACATATCTACTTCGTGGTTTACATGTTCTTTCAGCAAATATTTACTGAACACCCATTATTTGCCAAAGACTATTCTTATCACTAGAGATATGGCAGTGAACCAAACATAAAATTTCCCACTCTTGTGGAGCTTATATCTACTGAATGAGGAGATACTGAATAAACAAGGTAAATTTTATATATGTGTATAAAATTTTACATATGCATGTGTATGTGTATAGTTTACAAGGGCTAAGGAAAACAAGGTGAGAAAATGAGATAGAAACCATTGGAAAGAGTTTACATAGGTATTCAGATAGGGTGGCCAGGAAGACTTCACTTTAAAGGTGACACTTAAGCAGAGACTAGGAGGTAAGGTAATGTGCTGTGTGGATATCTGAGGAAAGGACATGTTAGGCAAAAGGGACTATCAAATGCAAATTCGCTGAAGCAGAATGTCAGTATTTTTGAGAAACAGTAAGAATGTTTGTGTGGCTGGAGCAGAGTGAACTTGAAAGAAAGTAGTAAGAAATGAGGTCTGATGAGCTAATGGTAGTGGGGGCAGATTTTATAGAACTTCATAGGCTACTGAGAGGATTTTGGCTTTCTCATTTGAGAATGGAAGTTATTGGAACAATTTAATCAAAATAGTGATATAATTTGATTTATGGTTTAACAAAGTCACTCTGGCTCCTATATTCAGAACAGACTGAAGAGGGAGGGGCAGGATGGAAGCAGGGAGATCACTTAGGAGACTGTTGCAGTAATCCAGTCAGGAAGTATTGGTGGCTTGGACTAGGGTGGTAACAGTGAAAGTAGTGAGAAAGGATCAAATTCTGTATATATTTTTAAGATAGAGGTAGCATGATTTACTAATGGATCATATATAAATTGTGAAAGAAAAGGTCAATGATGATCACAGAATTTTTGGTCAGAACAATTGGAAGAATGGAGTTGCTGGTTACTGAATTGGGAAACTGTTGTAAGAGCAAGTTTTATGTTTTGGACAGAAGGAAAGATCAACAGCTCTGTTTTATTTTACTAATTTTTTTTTATTTTTAATTTTTGTTGGTACATAGTGGGTGTATCTATGGGGTACATGAGATGTTTTGATACAGGCAAGCTGTGTAAAATAATCACATCATAGAGAATGGGGTATCCGTCCCCTCAAGCCTTTATTCTTTGTATTATAAAGAATCCAATTGCAATCTTTTAGTTATTTGAAAATGTACAATTATTGACTATAGTCACCTTGTTGTGCTATGACATGGTCTTATTCATTCTTTCTAATTCTTATGTACCCACTAATCATCCCATTTCCCCCTGAGTCCTCCACTACCCTTTCCAGCTCTGGTAACCATACTTCTACTCTCTATGTCCATTAGTTCAGTTGTTTTGATTTTTAGATCCCACAAATAAGTGGGAACATGCAATGTTTGTCTTTCTGTGCCTGGCTTATTTCACTTAACAATCTCCATTTCCATCCATGATATCACAAATGACAGGATCTCATTTTTTTTTTTTTACAGCTGACTAGTACTCCATTGTGTATCTATACCACATTTTCTTTATCCAGTCATCTATTGATAGACTCTTAGGTTGCTTCCAAGTCTTAGCTATTGTGAACAGTGCTGCAATAAACATCAGTGTGCAGATATCTCCTTGATATCCTGATTTCCTTTCTTTTGGGTATATGCCCTACAGTGGGATTGCTGGATCATATGGTAGCACTATTTTTAGTTTTTTGAGGAGCCTCCAAACTTCTCTCCATAGTGGTGATACGAATTTACATTCTACACATCCTTGCCAGTGTTTGTTATTGCCTGTCTTTTGGATGTAAGTCATTTTAACTGGTGTGAGATGATATCTCATTGTAGTTTTGATATGGAATTTTTATTATGGATTTGATTTTGTTATTTGTTATTGGTCTGTTCAGGTTTTGGATTTCTTCCTGGTTCAATCTTGGTAGATTGTATGTGTCTAGGAATTTGTTCATTTCTTCTAGATTTTCAAATTTATTGGCATAGAGTTGGTCATAGTAGCCACTAATGATCCTTTGAATTTCTGCAGTATCAGTTATAATGTCTCCTTTTTCATTTCCAATTTTCTTTATTTGTATCTTCTTTTTTTGCTTAATTTGGCTAAAGGTTTGTCAGCTTTGTTTAATTATTTTTTAAAAAAAACAGCTTTTGGGCCAAGCACGGTGGCTCACGCCCATAATCCCAGCACTTTGGGAGGCCAAGGTGGGCGGATCACGAGGTCAAGAGATCGAGACCATCCTGGGCAACATGGTGAAACCCCGTCTCTACTAAAAATACAGAAGTTAGCTGGGCGTGGTGGTGTGCACCTGTAGTCCCAGCCACTCGGGAGACTGAGGCAGGAGAATTGCTGAACCCGGGAGGCGGAGGTTGCAGTGAGCCGAGGTTGCGCCACTGCACTCCAGCCTGGCACCTGGTGACGGAGCGAGACTGTCTCAAAAACAAAAAACAAAAAAACCCAACTTTTTGTTTCATTGAAATTTTGCATTGGTTTTTTAAAATTTCAATTTCATTTATTTCTGCCCAGATCTTATATCTTTCCACAAATTTTGGGTTTGGTTCGCTCTTGCTTTTCTAAAGGTGCACCATTAGATTGTTTATTTGAAGTTTTTCTTCTTTTTTGATGTAGGCACTTATAACCATAAACTTTCCCTTGAGTACTGCTTTTGCAGTATCCCATAGGTTTTGATATGTTGTGTTTTGACTTGCATTTGTTTCAATAAATTTTTCAGTTTCCTTTTTAATTACTTCATGGACCCACTGGTGATTCAGGAGCATATTGTTTAATTTCCACATATTTGTATAGTTTCAAAAATTCCTTTTATTATTTCTAGTTTTATTCCATTGTGGTCACAGAAGATGCTTGATATTGTTTCAGTTTTTTTCAACATTTTAAGACTTGTGTTATGACAACAGTCTATCCTTGAGAATAATTCATGTGTTGAGGAAAAGAATGTGAATTCTGTAGTCATTGGATGAAATATTCTGCAAATATCTATTAGAGCCATTTGGTCTATAGTGTACATTAACTCAGATGTTTCTTTGTTGACGTTCTGTCTGGAAGATCTGTCCAGTGCTGAAACTGGGTTGTTGAAATCTCCAGCTATCATCATTTTGGGGCCTGTCTCTCTCTTTAGCTCTAATAATACTTGCTTTATATATCTGAGTGCTCTAGTGTTGGATGTGTGTATATGTATATACACACACACATTTAAAATTGTTATATATTCTTTCTGAATTAACCCCTTTCTCATTTATGGTGACTTTCCCTGTCTCTTCTTGCAGTTTTTTGTCCTGAAATCTTTTTTTTTTTGGTATACGTATAGCTACTCCTGTTCTTTTTTGGTTTCTATTGGCATGGAATATCTTTTTCCATCCCTTTATTTTCAGTCTATATGTGTATTTATAGGTGAGGTGTGTTTATTGTAGGCAACAGATCAATGGATCTTGTTTTTCCATCCATTCAGCCACTCCGTCTCTTTTGATTGGAGATTTTAGTCCCTTTACATTTACACCGTCCTCCAGACTAGCCCTCTTCTCACAGCTCTACTAGGCAGTGCCCCAGTGGGGCTGTGTTGGGGTCCAACCCCACATTTCCTTTATGCACTGCCCTAACAGAAGTTCTCAATAAGGGCTTCACCCCTGCAGTACACCTCTGCCTGGACATCCTGGTCTGGTCTGGTCTGGTCTGGTCCGGTCCGGTCTTTTTTATTTATTTATTTATTTATTTATTTATTTATTTATTTATTTGAGATGGAGTCTCACCCTGTCTTGCCCAGGCTGGAGTGCAGTGGTGTGATCTTGGCTCACTGCAACCTCCAGCTCTTGGGTTCAAGTGATTCTCCTTTCTCAGCCTCCTGAGTAGCTGGGACTACAGGCGTGTGCCACCACACCTGGCTAGTTTTGTATTTTATTTTTATTTTTTGTAGAAAGTGATTTATTTAGAGACAGAGAAACAGAAGGAGGAGAGAGAAACAGCCAACTCTCACACTGAGTGAGAATATCCAGAAAGGTGGAATCCAGAAGAAGGAAAGCAGCTTCCACACTGAGTGGAAAGGAATAGAGAGAAATGGTGTTTAGGAGGGGAAGACAGGCTTCCACAAAAGAGTGTGGAAGGGGACACCAGAGGGGAAATCCAGGAGAGAGAAAGATGGCTTCCACGAAGGGAGTGTTTGTGGAAGGGGATCCAATCATGGAGTCCGAAGGGATGTGGAAAAAGGGGACTTTTAACCTGGGAGGAACCATCACCTTCTCTAAGAACCCTGGCCAATGAAAGGAGTTCCTTAGAACTTCTGCTGAGGTGACTGACTCTTAGTTTCTTTGCATGCCCAGGGAATTTAAACAGAAACCGTTAAATCTCCCAGATGGAGAGAGATGGGAGGGGGGCATGGTGCTGGGAAGTTCTTGCCCTTAAAACTACACCCTCTCGTGTACCCAGAAAGAGAACACATTCCCTCATTACCCCTCTTCCCCCCGAACAGGAAAGCCCAACTTCTGTTGGAATTATGGAAATCAATTCTCTTTAACTACTTCCTGCTGAAATGGGGCATAGAAGGGGCCCTGCAGTTGAGGTTTCCTCCACAGGGGAGCCTTTCAGGGGTGCAGGTTGATCTAGAGGTCCACGATAGAGCCCATGAGCCAAGGACATCTGGGGTTCCAGCAGCAGGATTATTTGTGACCTCATGGCTGTTTTTGAAGTCTTCTCCAGCTGTACTCCTTTCCTGGTTGTACCCCTCTTCTGGTGTACCCCTCTCCTGGCTGGCTCACCAAAATGTAATATTGGGGTTCAGGGTGCCCTCAGCTCCCCTGAGAGGATGTTCCTCCAGGTTCTTGGTCTCCTGCCCTCTCAAGAATGAGAGAGGGGACCATGGTGCAGTGCACAGTAAATACTGGACTCAAAAATGTTTGTAGAAAGTGATTTATTTAGAGACAGAGAAACAGGAGGAGGAGAGAGAAAGAAATAGCTAACTCTCACACTGAGGGAGAGAATCCAGAAAGATGGAATCCAGGAGAGGAAAGCAGCTTCCACACTAAGTGGAAAGGAATAGAGAGAGATGGAGTTGAGGAGGGGAAGACAGGCTTCCACGAGAGTGTGTGGAAAGGGATCCCAGAGGGGAAATCAAGGAGAGAGAAAGATGGCTTCCACGAAGGGAGTGTTTGTGGAAGGCGAACCAAACATGGAATCCTTAGTTTTGTATTTTTAGTAGAGATGAGATTTCACCATGTTGGCCAGACTGGTCTCGAACTCCTGACCTCAGGTGATCCACCTGCCTTGGCCCCCAAAGGGCTGGGATTACAGGCATGAGCCACGATGCCCCATCTAGGTGTTTTCATACATTCTCTGAAATCTAGGAAGAGGTTCCCAAACCTCAGTGCTTGTTTTCTGCACACTTGCAGGACCAACACCATGTGGAAGCTGCCAAGGTTTGGGGTTTGCACCCTCCAAAGCATGGCCTGAGCTGTACCTTGGCCTCTTTTGGCCACAGCTGGAGTGGCTGGGACACAGGGCACCAAATCCCTAGGCTATACACAGCAGAGGGGTCCTGGACCTGGCCCAGGGAACCAGTTTTTCTTTCTTGGCCTCTGGGCCTGTGATGGGAGGGGCTGCCACAAAGATCTCTGACATGCCCTGGAGACATTTTCCCCTTTGTCTTGGCGATTAGCATTTGGCTCCTTGTTCTTACGTAAATTTATGCAGCAGGCTTGAATTTCTCTCTAGAAAATGGGTTTTTCTTTTCTACTAAATCATCAGGCTGCAAATTTTCCAAACTTTTATGCTTTGCTTCCTCTTGAATGCTTTATCGCTTAGAAATTTCTTCCACCAGGTAACCTAAATTATCTCTCTCAAGTTCAAAGTTCCATGGATTTCTAGGGCAGGGGCAAAATGCTGCCAATCTTTTTGCATAGTAAGATTGATCTTTACTCCAGTTCCCAAAAAGTTCCTCTTCTCCATCTGAGAGCACCTCAGCTTGGACCTTATTGTCCATATTACTATCAGCATTTTAGTCAAAGCCATTCAACAAATCTCTAGGGACTTCCAGACATTCCCACATCTTCCTGTTTTCTGGGCCTCCAAGTCTTTTGGAAGTTCCAAACTTTCCCACATTTTCCTATCTTCTTCTGAGCCCTCCAAACTGTTCTAGCCTCTGCCTGTTACCCAGTTACAAAGTCGCTTCCACATTTTTGGATATCTTTACAGCAGCACCCCAGTATCAATTTACTGAATTAGTTGATTCCCACATTGCTAATAAGTACATACCTAAGACTGGGTAATTTATAAAGGAAAGAGATTTAAATGACTCACAGTTCCTCAGGGCTGGGAAGCCTCAGGAAACTTACAATCATGGCAGAAGGGGAAGCAAACATATCCTTCTTCACATGGTGTCAGCAAGAAGAAGTGTAGAGTGAAGAGGGGGAACAGCCCCTTATAAAACCATCAGATCTCATGGCAACTCAGTATCATGAGAACGGCATGAGAGTAATTGCCACCATGATTCAATTACCTCGAGTAGGTCTCTCCCATGACTGGGGATTATGGGAACTACAACTCAAGATGAGATTTGGTGGGGACACAGCCAAACCATATCAATAAGAAATGCAAAAAGGGGATAAGGATATGCAAAAGAAATGACTGTTTTTAGTAATTATAATTAGTGGCAGTATCATTGGTATTGTTATTCTGAATCTGTGGTGTATGTGAGGTGAGATACAGCAAATCAGTAATTTTGGGACATTCTAATTTATTAATCTATTATATTGAGAACCAAAATTCTCAGGATGGAGGGAAAAAAATAAGATGTAACTGTCAGGAACTGTGAAAGTTCTATAATTTTATGCTACTGGAAAGTTACTAGGAGCCTACTACAATTTCATGGATACTGACAGAACACACCAGCTTCTGGGTCAGAAACAAAAGGATTTATCACTCTATATATGCACAGCAAACAGCATGAGCATTGTGTTTTTTTTTTTCAGCGTCTTTGCCCCCCTAAACCCACAAGGGTGATATAGAAGAGCCTAAGTTGTGAGTTTGCATCACAGCTAAGTAACCTGGAGTTTAGGGAAACTGAATCTTTTATAATAGGCTGCAAACAAACCTCTTTGTGATGGTTAGTTTTCTGTGTCATCTTGAGTAGGTTGTATAGTACCAGATGATTTAATTGAACATTAAGTGAGCTGTGAAGGTATTTTATAGATATGATTAACATCTGTTATCAGTTAGCCTTCAGAAAAGGAGATGATTATTTATAAGGGGCCTCACTCAGCCAGGCGTGATGGCTCACACCTGTAAGCCCAGCATTTTGGGAGGCCAAGATGGGTGTATCAGGAAGTCAAGAGATTGAGACCATCTGGCCAACATGGTGAAACCCTGTCTCTACAAAAATACAAAATTAGCTGAGCATGATGATATGTGCCTGTAGTCCCAGCTACTTGGGAGGCTGAGGCAGGAGAATTGCCTGAACCTGGGAGGCAGAGGTTGGAGTGAGCTAAGATCATGCCACTGCACTCCGCAAGCCTGGTGACAGAATGAGACTCCATCTCATAAAAAGGAGGGTAGGGGCCCACTCAATCAGTGGAAGAACTTAAGATGAAAACTGGAGGAGAAATTCTGCTTCAAGATTGCAACATCAACTCCTGCCTGAGTTTCTAGTGTACTGCTGCCCTGCCCTATGGATTTTAGACCTGTCAGTCCCCACAATCATGTTAGCCAATTCCCTGAAATAAATCCCTTTATATTTACTCTATTCTGTTTCTCTGCAGAACCTGGACTGATATAGTGTGATTTGCCCTGGAGAGAGAGACATTTATTATACTGAACAGTAAACAAATATACCCTTTGTCCAGCTGGGGATATTATCTTTATTTTTCAAGTCTGTTTGCTATACAAGTATCTCTCAAAAAATAGTCTAGAACAAAGACAGTCAATACCTCTGCATTCAAAATTTTCAGAAACACGGGCTGGGTGTGGTGACTCATGCATGTAATCCCAGCACTTTGGGAGGCTGAGGCAGGTGGATCACTAGAGGTCAAGAATTCAAGACCAGCCTGGCCAAAATGGTGAAACCCCATCTGTACTAAAAATACAAAAATTAGCCAGGCGTGGTGGCATGTGCCTGTAATCCCAGTTACTCGAAAGGCTGAGGCAGGAGAATCACTTGAACCTTGGAGGTGGAAGTTCCATTGAGCCAAGATCGCAACACTGCACTCCATCCTAGGCAACAGAGCAAGACTCCATCTCAAAAAAAAAATTCATAAACATGAGAGATCCATGGAGAATTATTTCCTCACAGCAACATAAGAGTACAAATTTTGTAGTTCTGAATTTGAATTGGAAATGTCCATATGAAATCACGATGTACCATATATGCATTTTTTTTAACCTAGTTCTAGCCACTGAAAGTTTACAAAAATGTGACAAAGCCAATATAGATAGCAAGTCCAGACTCTGGTCTTAAAATTCATTCCTCAAGAGAAAAACTAAGGATTCACGGAGAAACAACTGATTCTTGACATCAGAGAGCATAGGACATTTAAAAGACTAGTAGGGTGATACACAAAGTTCCAAGGAACCTATCTGAAGTGACTTCTACATGGGACAATTTATGCTTTTTAATTAGGGTAAGAATTGCAGTCAATTCAAGTTCAAGGTAAATTGGTCACCTTCTGAAGATGACAGAGAACCAACTTATTTTCTTGAGAATGAGGTAAATAAAAGGAAAGATGTGCCATTATCCCCCTTTAGCCTTTCTTATATAAACTGATGACACTATTGGGCATTAGGTAATTAGCCACAGGTCATATAACTTATCAGTGGCAGAAGGCAGGATCAGGTTCAATTAATACTTGTTATTAATAAGTTTCCCTAAGGGTTCTGTTCTTTGTGGTTAACTCTTGAACACAGACTAATGGAGCAGTGATCACCTTGAATATTGATGGTTGCTTATGCCAGAAGAAAAGAGAGCTCTAAAAATTCTCACATATATAATCTGCAATCTAAATGCTTTAGCTTGGAAGTAACTTTCACATAGGTTTCTAACTCATTTGAAAGAAACCCCCAAAACTAGTGACATTGTCCCAACCAAACACAAACCCAAAAATGAAATCATATTATATGCTTTAAAGGGAGAAAACCCAAATATCTTTGATAAACTACATTATTGATCCCTGAAATATTTAACTTACCACTTCTTAACCTTCCACAGTTCTATGTCCAGAAACAGAAAATACCAGAATTGCCAATGTAAATATATACCTAACAAGGTAAACCACATGGCTTCTGAGAAAAGTCACACACTCAAAATTGAAGTTTTCAACTCTCATATAACTGAAGAGAGCACCAAACTTGCAGGAATCCATACAATATTAAACAAATTTATTGTTATTGATAAATAAGAACTTTTGCTATTTTGTTATTTTTCTTGTTGTTTCATGGTCATTTATTTCTTCTTTCCTTCAGGTCTTTTTTTAGTCAAGGTGATGTTCTCTGGTGATATGATTTAGTTTACTGCTTTTTACTTTTTGTGTATCCATTTTATGTCTTTTGGTTTGAGATTACCATGAGATTTGCAAATACTATTTTATGATCCGCTGTTTTAAGCTGATAACAACTTAACACTTTGTATAAACAAAAAGAAGACTAATTAAAATTCTATGCTTTAACTTCATCTCCTCATTTTATAAAATTTGTTTTATTTGTTGAGACAGGATCTTACTCTTTTGCCCAGGCAGGAGTACAGTGGCACAATCTTGACTCAGTGCAGCCTTGACTTCCCAGGCTCAGGTGATCCTACCACCTCAGCCTCCTTAGTAGCTGGGACTACAGATGTGTGCCACCATGCCCAGCTAATTTTTGTATTTTTTTGTAGAGCCAAATTTTGCATGTTGCCCAGGCTGGTCTTGAACTCCTGGGCTAAAGCAATGTGCCTGCCTCAGCTCCCAAAGTGCCAGGATTATGGGCATGAGCCACTGTGTCCAGCCCATCCTCCTGCTTTTTAACTTTGTTATTTCTATTTATAGCTTATTATATTGCCTATGTCTTAAAAAGGTTGTAGTTATTTTTATTGGTTCATTTAGTCTTTCTACTTAGTATAAGAGTAGTTTACACACCACAGTTGCAGTGTTATAATATTCTGTGTTTTTCTGTGTACTTACTATTACCAGTGAGTTTTGTATCTTCAAAACTCACTTAGGATTACTTATTGCTCACTAATGTCCTTTTCTTTCTGATTGAAGTACTCCCTTTAGCATTTCTTATAGGGCAGGTCTGGTGTTGATGAAATCCCTCAGCTTTTGTTTGTCTGGGAAAGTCTTTGTTTCTCCTTCATGTTGAAGGATAATTTCACCAGGTAGACTAAAGTAGGGTAATTTTTTTTTTTACTTCAAAACTTTAAATATGTTATGCCACTCTTTCCAGCCCTGTAAGGTTTTCACTGAAAAGTCTCCTGCCAGATGTATTGGAGCTCCATTGTGTGTTGTTTCTTTTCTCTTGCTTCTTTTAGGACCCTTTCTTTGTCCTTGATCTTTAGGAGTTCAACTATTAAATGCCTTAAGATAGTCTTCTTTGGGCAAAATCTGCTTGGTGGTCTTGCCTTCTCGTACTTGGATATTGATATCTTTCTCTAGGTTTGGGAATATCTTTCTCTGTTGTTATTTTGAATAAACTTTCTACTCCTATCTCTTTCTCTACTTCCTCTTTAAGGCCAGTAACTCTTATATTTGCCCTTTTGAGACTGTTTTCTAGATTCTGTAGGGGTGCTTCATTGGAGACAGGGTTTTGCCATGTTGTCATGCTGGTCTTGAACTACTGGGCTCAAGCAGTTCACCTGCCTTGACCTCCCAAGTGCTGGGATTACAGGTGTGAGCCACCATGCCCGACCCACTTCATTGTTTTTTATTTTTTGTTTTGTCTTCTCTGACTAAAATAACCTGTCTTCAAGCCTACTAAGTCTTTCTTCTGCTTGATCAATTCTGATATTAAAAGACTTGGATGAATTATTCAGTATGCCAGTTGTATTTTTTCAGCTCCAGGATTTCTGCTTGGTTCTTGTAAATTATTTCAGTTTCTGTTAAATTTATCTGACAGAATTCTGATTTCCTTCTCTGTGTTCCTTCTCAAATTGAGAATTGAAACTCAATTTCTTTGAGTTTCTTCAACACAGCTATATTTCGAAGTCTCTGTCTGAAAGGTCACATATCTCTGTTTCTCCGGGATTGGTCCCCGGTAGCTTATTTAGTTCTTTGGTGGGGTCATGTTTTCTTGACTAGTGTTGATGCTGGTAGATGTTCTTTGGTGTCTGGGCATTAAAGAGTTAGATATTTATTGTTGTCTTCACTGTCTGGGCTTGTTTGTACCTGTCCTTCTTGTGAAGGCTTTCTAGATATTTGAAAGAACTTGGGTGTTATGAGCTAAGCTATATCTGCTTTATGGGGCACCCCAAACCCAGTAGTGCCGTAGTTCTTGCAGACTCATAGAGGTGAAACCTTGATAGCCTTGGGCAAGATCCAGGATAATTCTCTGGATTGCCAAGCACACTCTTATTCATTTCTCTTACTTTCTCCCAAACAAATGGAGTCTCTCTCCCTCACTGTGCTCTGAGCCATCTAAAGCTGGGGGTGGAATGACATAATCACCCCTGTGGCCACCTCCACTATGATGGCACTCGGTCAGACCTGAAGACAGTACAGCACTGTGTCTTGCCCAAGGCTTGCTGTATTCAGTCCCTGATTACTGCCTATGTTTGCTCAAGGCCTTGGGGTTCTACAGTCAGCAGGTGGCAAAACCAGCCAGGCCTGTGTCCTTCCCTTCAGGACTGTGAGTTTTCCTAGGCTTGGGTGGGTTTAAAGGTACCGTCCATGAGTCAGGGACTAGAGTCAAAAACCTTAAAATCTATCTGGTGTTCTATTGTACTGTGGCTGAGTTGGCACTCAAACCACAAGATACAGTCCTTCCTACTCTTCTCTCCAAAGACAGAGGAGCCTCACCCTACAGCCACTGCCTGCCACCACAGGCCATGAAGAGTACTGCCAGACTACTGCCAGTGTTCCCTTAAGGCCAAAGGCCTCATAAGTCAGTTTGTGGTAAATGCTGCCTGGTCTGGGATTCACTTTTCAGGGCAGTGGACTCCCTTCTGGCCCAGGGCAGGTCCAGAAATGCCATCCAAGAGTCAGGTCATGAAATGTGGGGACCTCAAGAGACCACTTGGTGATCTACCCACTTCTATGGTCATGCTGGTACCTAAGGTACAAGACAAGTTTTCTTTACTTTTCTCTCTGCTTTTCTCAAGCAAAAGGAGTTTCACCCATGGCCACCACAGCTGGTAATGTGCTGTATCCTACCTGAAGCCAACAAGTCTCAGAGGCTCACTCAAGGCCCTTGACATAGTACCCGGTTATTGCTCCTGGTTATTCAGGGCCCAAGGGCTCTTCAGTTAGCAGGTGGTTAATGCTGCCAGGACTAAATCCTTCCCGTCAAGGCAGTGGGTTCCCTTCTGTACCAGGGAATAGAAATATCATCTGGGACCTAGGGCCTGAAACAGGGGCCTCATGACTTTAAGAAACTCTGTTTTAGAAGTATTCTGTTTGAGATTATCTAATAGAAAACCAAGTGGGGTTTTTAATTAGGCAGTTGAACATACATGTCTATAATTCAGGGAACAATCTGGGCTGGTATAAATTTGAATGTTAACAGCATATAGACAGTATTTAAAGCCATGAACCTGGATGAGACCACTGAAGTAGTTTAGATAAAGGATCTAAAAAATGGATTCTTGTGGCACTCCAACATTTTAATGTAGGGGAAATGAAGAAAATGTAGGGGAAATGAACAAAATTGTGGCCAGAGAAACATGAGGAAAACCAAGAGTGGAGAATCATGGAAGTCAAGTGAAGAGAGTATTTCAGGGAGAAAGGAGTAATCAGCTATATCAAATAAGATGAGGACTGCTTCACCTTAGTGAAAGCATTAGCTCTGTTTTGCCATAATTATATTGTAATCATAAGACTCCCCAAAAGACTGTGTATGCCCAGGGGAAAAGGGAGAGCAGGAAGATGATGACAAAATTAGTCATGTCATTATTGGTACACAAAACTAGCTTCTTTAAATATTTGTTCCGATGCATAATATATACTCATAACATTTTTTAAAAAAAGTTTTGTTCTAGCAGTTTTTACTTTACTTGGTTATTTAAAAAATGACACATAGTTGGCAGCCCTAGATTCTTGCTTCTGAAAAGTGTGGTTTTCAGACTCGCAATATTAGCATCACCTGAAAACTTATTTAAAAAATAAGAATTCTCTGGGCTCACTCCAGACCTACCAAAATAGAAACTCTAGGTGTGGAGCCCAATAATCAGTTGAGTTCATTCTGTTGTTCTGTTCTGTTCTTTCTGTTCTTTCTTTTCTTTCCTTGTTTCTTTTCTTTTCTTTTTTCGTTTTGCTCTTGTCACCCAGGCTGGAGTGCAGTGGCACGATCTCTGCTCACTGCAACCTCTGCCTCCTGGGCTCAAGTGATTCTCTTGCCTTAGCCTCCTGAGTAGTTGGGACTACAGGTGCCTGCCACCACACCTGGCTAATTTTTGTATTTTTAGTGGAGACAGGGCTTTGCCATGTTGGCCAGGCTGGTCCTGACCTCTGGTGATCTGCCCGCCTCAGCCCCTCAAAGTGCTAGGATTACAGGCGTGAGTCACCATGTCCGGTCCCAGTAATCAGTTTTTATAATCTCCAGGTGATGTTAATATAGTCTAAAGTTTGGGAACACTGCTCCAGATTCCTGATTCTCAACCCTGGTTGCTTAATAGAAAGTTAGAGAAAACAAAATAAAACCACCAATGGCCAAGACTTACCCAAATAAATTTTGATTTAATTTGTTTAGAATGAGGTCCAGGTATCATTTGTTGTTTGCTTCCATTTTTAATTTTTAAGCTTCCCAAATGATTGTAATATGCAGGCAGGGTTGAAAACCACTGCTCTGGATTTAATAGTAATCCATGTTCAGCTGCTGGGCTAGGAGTCAACCTGAAAAAACCTCAGGGCCTAGCCAAATCCATTCATTTACTATTATGCATTATGTAACAACATGGGTAAGTACTGGGACCCGCTTAAATATTTTGGGCTTCTTGCCTAAAGCCCTTACATGCTGGATATTTCCTGTTCGGAGATTTATTACCAAGCAAAGTTTTTGTTTTCTATTGGTGGATCTGCTCAGTATCATCATGAGCTGAAAAGACTAAAAGACAGATATCCTGAATCATCAGTCCAGAAAAGTGTTCACTCACAGGGTATCTGGAAGGTCATAATTATGTGCATTGTGGATGATATCAAGTGAGGTGTACTGTGACCCAGTGCCTCAGGTGATGATTTCAGCGGACTCATGGAGTAGCTGCAATGAATTTGGCTGAATTTAAAGACAGTTTGGATTGTTAAAAGATCAAGTGAAACAGTGTCCATGTTAAAAGATCAAGTGAAACATAGTGTCCACCTTTTAACACTGGCATGCGGATACCTCTGAAGGAGTAAGCATGAGGGGAAACATGAAATAATTAGAGTAAGGAACAGAATATGTTGGGATGACTAGGGGTGGTTATGGAAAGCTTCTCTGAGCAAGTTACGTTTGCCCCAAAGCATGAATGATATGAATGCAGCAAAGATTTGGGCAGTCATTCTAGACAAAGACTTTGATAGCACAGCAAGCTTGACCATTTTAAGGGATGGAAAGGCCAATGTGGCTGGAGTGTAGTGAACAAGAGGAAAAATAGTAGAAGTCAAGGTTTGAGAAGTAGGTGAGAGCATATCTTTCTTTTTGAGACAGACTCTCGCCCTGTCGCCCAAGCTGGAGTGTAACGATGTAATCATAGCTCACTGCAACCTCCACTTCCCAGGTTCAAGCGATTTTCCTGCCCCAGCCTCCCGAGTAGCTGGGATTGCAGGCACACCCACCATGCCCGGCTAATTTTTTGTATCTTTAGTAGAGACGGGGTTTCACCATGTGGGCCAGGCTGGTCTCAAACTCCTGACCTCGTGATCCACTCACCTTGGCTTCCCAAAGTGCTGTTACAGGCATGAGCCACCATGCCCAGCAGAGGGCATATCTTAAAAGGCTTGAAAGTGCCATCTTAGATAATTCACGTTTCATTCAAATTCAGTAGGAAGCTTTTGGGTTTTACTAAGGTAAATGATGAGATCAGATTTATGGGTTTTTTTTTTAAATTTTTTGAGACAAGTCTCGCTCTGTTGCCAGGCTGGAGTGCAGTCATGTGATCTCGGCTCACTGCAACCTCCGATTCTCTGGTTCAAACAATTCCCCTGCCTCAGCCTCCCGAGTAGCTGGGATTACAGGCACGCCCACCATGCCTGGCTAATTTTTGTATTTTTAGTAGAAACGAGGTTTCACCATGTTGGCCAGGATGGTCTCAATCTCCTGACCTTGTGATCCACTCGCCTCGGCCTCCCAAATTATTGGGATTACTGGTGTGAGCTACCATGCCTGGTGATTTATGTATTTTTAAAAGATCACTCTGGCTATGTTGAGAAAGCTCTAAAGGGAAGCAATAGAGGAATAATGGTAGGTAGTCAGAAGGCTACTGAAATAGTTCTGATCTAAGAGGAATGCTGGCTCAGATTAATTTTTTTTTAATTGCATTTTAGGTTTTGGGGTACATGTGAAGAACATGCAAGATTGTTGCATAGTTGCATACGTGGCAGTGTGATTTGCTGCCTTCCTCCCCTTCACCTATATGTGGCATTTCTCCCCATGCTAACTCTCTCCAACTCCCCACCCCCCGCTGTCCCTCCCCTATTTCCCCCCAACAGACCCCAGTGTGTAGTGCTCCCCTCCCTGTGTCCATGTGTTCTCATTGTTCAACACCCGCCTATGAGTGAGAACATGCGGTGTTTGATTTTCTGTTCTTGTGTCAGTTTGCTGAGAATGGTGGTTTCCAGGTTCATCCATGTCCCTACAAAGGACGCGAACTCATCGTTTTTGATGGCTGCATAATATTCCATGGTGTACGCATGTTCTCACTCATAGGCGGGTGTTGAACAATGAGAACACATGGACACAGGGAGGGGAGCACTACACACTGGGGTCTGTTGGGGGGAAATAGGGGAGGGACAGCAGGGGGTGGGGAGTTGGGGAGAGATAGCATGGGGAGAAATGCCACATATAGGTGAAGGGGAGGAAGGCAGCAAATCACACTGCCACGTATGCACCTATGCAACAGTCTTGCATGTTCTTCATATGTACCCCAAAACCCAAAATGCAATTAAAAAAAAATATTCCATGGTGTATATGTGCCACATTTTCCCTGTCCAGTCTATCATCGATGGGCATTTGCGTTGGTTCCAGGTCTTTGCTATTGTAAACTGTGCTGCAGTGAACATTCGTGTGCATGTGTCTTTATAGTAAAACGATTTATAATCCTTTGGATATATACCCAGTAATGGGATTGCTGGGTCAAATGGAATTTCTATTTCTAGGTCCTTGAGGAATGGCCACACTGTCTTCCACAATGGTTGAACTAATTTACACTCCCACCAACAGTGTAAAAGTGTTCCTATTTCTCCACATCCTCTCCAGCATCTGTTGTCTCCAGATTTTTTAATGATCGCCATTCTAACTGGTATGAGATGGTATCTCAATGTAGTTTTGATTTGCATTTCTCTAATGACCATTGATGATGAGCATTTTTTCATATGTTTGTTGGCCTCATGTATGTCTTCTTTTGTAAAGTATCTGTTCATATCAGATTAATTTTGTAGCAGAAATGACAGTGATGATTGAGCCAGTAGGACAGGCTAATAGAATGCATGAGATGAATGAGGAAAAGATAAGTAGTGAGGATGAAATTTAGCTTCTTGGTCTGAGCAGTTGAATGGACAGTGATACCATTTACTAAGGCAAGGAGGAGCAGATTGGGAAGATAAGGGGAAATCAGATTGTCTTTAGGATGTATGAAATTTGAGGAGTGTATACGTTCCTCTGACCTAGAGATACAGGTTTGGGAGTTATCACGATCTATATGCATTTAAAGCTGTGGGATTGGATGAAATCACCTGGGAAAGGAAGGGAAGACAGCCAAGACAAAGCCCTCACATGCTTTAACATTCAGAGATGGGATGCAGGGAGATAGTGCCTACCAAAAGGAAGGGCTGATAAACTATGGAGTTGGGGAAGACTAGAGAGGAAAGTCTTTCAAAAGAGAGAGTGGTCAGTTATGTAAAATACTCCTGAAAAGTGGAGGGGATAAGGACATATAGTTTATTATCAGATTTGGCAATGTTATATAACCTTGAAAAAACTGTTTCAGTGAAAGAGATGAAACCCAACTTGAAGTATGTTGAGACAAAGGGAGTGAAAAAGATGAGACACCTCTTTTGAGAAATGTTGCTTCGAATGAGGAGCAGAGAAATGGGATGATGGGTAATGGGTCAAGAGAATTCTTTTTTTTTTTTAATTGCATTTTAGGTTTTGGGGTACATATGAAGAACATGCAAGATTGTTGCATAGGTGCACACGTGGCAGTGTGATTTCCTGCCTTCCTCCCCTTCACCTATATCTGGCATTTCTCCCCATGCTATCCCTCCCCAACCTCCCATCCCCTGCTGTCCCTCCCCTATTTCCCCCCAACAGACCCCAGTGTGTAGTGCTCCCCTCCCTGTGTCCATGTGTTCCCATTGTTCAACACCCGCCTATGAATGAGAACATGGGGTGTTTGATTTTGTATTCCTGTGTCAGTTTGCTGAGAATGATGGCTTCCCGGTTCATCCATGTCCCTACAAAGGACACGAACTCATCGTTCTTGATGGCTGCATAATATTCCATGGTGTATATGTGCCACATTTTCCCTGTCCAGTCTATCATCGATGGGCATTTGGGTTGGTTCCAGGTCTTTGCTATTGTAAACTGTGCTGCAATGAACATTCGTGTGCATGTGTCCTTATAGTAGAACGATTTATAATCCTTTGGATATATACCCAGTAATGGGATTGCTGGGTCAAATGGAATTTCTATTTCTAGGTCCTTGAGGAATGGCCACACTGTCTTCCACAATGGTTGAACTAATTTACACTCCCACCAACAGTGTAAAAGTGTTCCTATTTCTCCACATCCTCTCCAGCATCTGTTGTCTCCAGATTCTTTAATGATCGCCATTCTAACTGGCATGAGATGGTATCTCAATGTAGTTTTGATTTGCATTTCTCTAATGACCAGTGATGATGAGCATTTTTTCATATGTTTGTTGGCCTCCTGTATGTCTTCTTTTGTAAAGTGTCTGTTCATATCCTTCGCCCACTTTTGAATGGTCTTGTTTGTTTTTTTCTTGTAAATCTGTTTTAGTTCTTCGTAAATTCTGGATATCAGCCCTTTGTCAGATGGGTAGGCTGCAAAAATTTTTTCCCATTCTGTTGGTTGCTGATTCACTCTAATTACTGTTTCTTTTGCTGTGCAGAAGCTGTGGAGTTTGATTAGGTCTCATTTGTCTATTTTGACTTTTGTTGCTAATGCTTTTGGTGTTTTCATCATGAAGTCCTTGCCTACGCCTATGTCCTGAATGGTTTTGCCTAGATTTTCTTCTAGGGTTTTGATGGTGTTAGGTCTTATGTTTAAGTCTTTAATCCATCTGGAGTTAATTTTAGTGTAAGGTGTCAGGAAGGGGTCCAGTTTCTGCTTTCTGCATATGGCTAGCCAGTTTTCCCAACACCACTTATTAAACAGGGAATCATTTTCCCATTGCTTGTTTTTGTCAGGTTTGTCAAAGATCGGATGGTTGTAGATATGTTGTGTCGCCTCTGAGGCCTCTGTTCTGTTCTATTGGTCTATATCTCTGTTTTGGTACCAGTACCATGCTGTTTTGATTACTGTAGCCTTGTAGTATAGTTTGAAGTCAGGTAGTGTGATGCCTCCTGCTTTGTTCTTTTTGCTTAGAATTGACTTGGCTATGCGGGCTCTCTTTTGGTTCCATATGAAGTTTAAGGTGGTTTTTTCCAGTTCTGTGAAGAAGGTCATTGGTAGTTTGATGGGGATAGCGTTGAATCTGTAAATTACTTTGGGCAGTATGGCCATTTTCACAATATTGATTCTTCCTAACCATGAACATGGAATGTTTCTCCATCTGTGTGTCCTCTCTTATTTCGTTGAGCAGTGGTTTGTAGTTCTCCTTGAAGAAGTCCTTTACGTTCCTTGTTAGTTGTACTCCTAGGTATTTTATTCTCTTTGTAGCAGTTGTGAATGGCAGTTCGTTCTTGATTTGGCTCTCTTTAAGGCTGTTATTGGTGTATAGGAATGCTTGTGATTTTTGCACATTGATTTTGTATCCTGAGACTTTGCTGAAGTTGCTTATCAGTTTCAGGAGATTTTGGGCTGAGATGATGGGGTCTTCTAGATATACAATCATGTCGTCTGCAAATAGAGACAATTTGACTTCCTCCTTTCCTATTTGAATACCCTTTATTTCTTTTTCTTGCCTGATTGCTCTGGCTAGAACTTCCAGTACTATATTGAATAGGAGTGGTGAGAGAGGGCATCCTTGTCTAGTGCCAGATTTCAAAGGGAATGCTTCCAGTTTTTGCCCATTCAGTATGATATTGGCTGTTGGTTTGTCATAAATAGCTTTTATTGTTTTAGGATATGTTCCGTCAATACCTAGTTTATTGAGGGTTTTTAGCTTAAAGGGCTGTTGAATTTTGTTGAAGGCCTTCTCTGCATCAATTGAGATAATCATGTGCTGTTTGTCTTTGCTTCTGTTTATGTGGTGAGTTACATTTATAGACTTGCGTATGTTGAACCAGCCTTGCATCCCTGGGATGAATCCTACTTGATCATGGTGGATAAGCTTTTTGATGTGCTGTTGCAATTGGCTTGCCAGTATTTTATTGAAGATTTTTGCATCTATGTTCATGGATATTGGCCTGTAGTTTTCTTTTCTTGTTGAGTCTCTGCCGGGTTTTGGTATCAGGATGATGTTGGTCTCATAAAATGATTTGGGAAGGATTCCCTCTTTTTGGATTATTTGGAATAGTTTCAGAAGGAATGATACCAGTTCCTCTTTGTATGTCTGGTAGAATTTGGCTGTGAACCCATCTGGACCTGGGCTTTTTTTTGGGTGGTAGGCTCTTAATTGCTGCCTCGACTTCAGACCTTGTTATTGGTCTATTCAGGGTTTCGACTTCTTCCTGGTTTAGGCTTGGGAGGAGGCAACTGTCCAGGAATTTATCCATTTCTTCCAGGTTTTCTAGTTTATGTGCATAGAGTTGTTTGTAATAATCTCTGATGATGGTTTGAATTTCTGTGGAATCTGTGGTGATATCCCCTTTATTGTTTTTTATTGCATCTATTTGGTTATTCTCTCTTTTCTTTTTTATTAATCTGGCTAGTGGTCTGTCTATTTTGTTGATCTTTTCAAAAAACCAGCTCCTGGATTTATTGATTTTTTAAGGGTTTTTTGTGTCTCTATCTCCTTCAATTCTGCTCTGACTTAGTTATTTCTTGTCTTCTGCTAGGTTTTGAGTTTTTTTGATCTTGCTCCTCTAGCTCTTTCAATTTTGACGATAGGGTGTCAACTTTAGATCTCTCCTTGCTTCTCATGTGGGCACTTATTGCTATATATTTTCCTCTAGAGACTGCTTTAAATGTGTCCCAGAGATTCTGGTATGTGGTGTCTTCATTCTTGTTGGTTTCGAAGAATATCTTTATTTCTGCCTTCATTTCATTGTTTATCCAGTCAACATTCAAGAGAAAGTTGTTCAGTTTCCATGAAGCTGTGCGGTTCTGGGTTGGTTTCTGAATTCTGAGTTCTAACTTGATTGCACTGTCGTCTGAGAGACTGTTATAATTTCTGTTCTTTTGCATTTGCCGAGGAGTGATTTACTTCCAGTTGTGTGGTCAATTTTAGAGTAGGTGTGATGTGGTGCTGAGAAGAATGTATATTCTGTGGATTTGGGGTGGAGAGTTCTGTAAATGTCTATTAGGTTTGCTTGTTCCAGGTCTGAGTTCAAGTCCTGGATATCCTTGTTAATTTTTTGTCTCATTGATCTGTCTAATATTGACAATGGGGTGTTAAAGTCTCCCACTATTATTGTGTGGGAGTCTAAGTCTTTTTGTAAGTCATTAAGAACTTGCCTTATGTATCTGGGTGCTCCTGTATTAGGTGCGTATATATTTAGGATCGTTAGCTCTTCTTGTTGCATTGATCCTTTTACCATTATGTAATGTCCTTCTTTGTCTCTTTTGATCTTTGTTGCTTTAAAGTCAATTTTATCAGAGATGAGAATTGCAACTCCTGCTTTTTTTTGCTCTCCATTTGCTTGGTAAATCTTCCTCCATCCCTTTATTTTGAGCCTTTGTGTATCCTTGCATGTGAGATGGGTTTCGTGGATACAGCACACCGATGGGTTTTGGCTTTTTATCCAATTTTCCAGTCTGTCTTTTGATTGGGGCATTTAGTCCATTTATGTTTAGGGTTAATATTGTTATGTGTGAATTGATACTGCCATTTTGATGCTAGCTGGCTGTTTTGCCCGTTAGTTGATGCAGATTCTTCATTGTGTTCATGCTCTTTACCATTTGGTATGTTTTTGGAGTGGCTGGTACTGGTTGTTCTTTTCTATGTGTAGTGCCTCTTTCAGGAGCTCTTGTAAAGCAGGCCTGGTGGTGATGAAATCTCTAAATACTTGCTTGTTCGCAAAGGATTTTATTGTTCCTTCACTTATGAAGCTTAGTTTGGCTGGATATGAAATTCTGGGTTGAAAGTTCTTTTCTTTAAGGATATTGAATATTGGCCCCTACTCTCTTCTGGCTTGTAGGGTTTCTGCTGAGAGATCTGCTGTGATTCTTATGGGCTTCCCTTTGTGGGTAACCCGACCTTTCCCTCTGGCTGCCCTTAGCATTTGCTCCTTCATTTCAACCCTGGTGAATCTGACGATTATATGCCTTGGGGTTGCTCTTCTTGAGGAATATTTTTGTGGTGTTCTCTGTATTTCCTGGACTTGAATATTGGCCTGCCTTGCTAGGTTGGGAAAGTTTTCCTGGATAATATCCTGAAGAGTATTTTCCAGCTTGGATTCATTCTCTTCGTCACATTCAGGTACACCTATCAAACGTAGATTAAGTCTTTTCACATAGTCCCATATTTCTTGTTGACTTTGTTCATTCCTTTTTACCCTGTTTTCTCTAATCTTGCCTTCTTGTTTTATTTCATTGAGTTGATCTTCGACCTCTGATATCCTTTCTTCTGCTTGGTGAATTCAGCTGTTGAAACCTGTGCATGCTTCGCGAAGTTCTCGTGTTGTGTTTTTCAGCTCCATCAATTCACTCATATTCCTCTCTAAGTTGTCCATTCTCGTTAGCATTTCGTCAAATCTTTTTTCAAGGTTCTTAGTTTCTTTGCATTGGGTTAGAACATGTTCTTTTAGCTCTCGAAAGTTTCTTATTACCCACCTTCTGAAGCCTGATTCTATCATTTCATCACACTCATTCTCCATCCAGTCTTGTTCCCTTGCTGGTGAGGAGTTGTGATCCCTTATAGGAGGAGAGGTGTTCTGGTTTCGGCTGTTTTCATCCTTTTTGCGCTGGTTTCTTCCCATCTTTATGGATTTATCCTCCTGTCATCTTTGTAGTTGCTGACTTTCTGATTGGGTCTCTGAGTGGACGTCCTGTTTGTTGATGATGAAGTTATTTCTGTTTCTTAGTTTTCCTTCTAACAGTCTGGCCCCTCTGCTGTAGGACTGCTGAGGTCCACTCCAGGCCCTGCTTGCCTGGGGAATCACCTGCAGTAGCTGCAGAACAGTAAAGGTTGCCACCAGTTTCTTCTTCTGCTTTGTCCCAGAAGGATACCTGCCAAATGTCAGTCTGAGCTCTCCTTTATGAGGTGACTCTTTGGATATATGTGCGTCAGGGAGCTGCTTGAGGAGACAGTCTGTCCTTTATAGTCGCTCAAGTGCTGAGCTGTGAGCTCTATTGTTCATTCAGAGCTGCTGGGCAGGTACGTTTAAGTCTGCTGCAGCAGAACTCATAAACCCCTTTTTTTCCCCAGGTGTCCTGTCCTGGGGAGTTAGGGCTTTATTTATGAGTTTCCACTGTGCTGCTGCCTTTTTTTTTTTTTTTCAGGGCTGCCCTGCCTGGCAAGGAGGCAGCCTAGTCACTGTCTGCCTGCATGGGCTTCGCTGAGCTGCTGTGGGCTCCGCCCAGCTGCTGTGTGAACTTCCCTGCAGTACTGTTTATATGGGTGTAGTTAGGACTGCCTCAGCAATAGTGGCCCACCTCTGTAATGATGGACTCTCTCTGTAATGGCGGGTTGCCTCGGCAACAGCAGACTGCCTCCATAGTGGTGGAGTGCCTCGGTAATGGCAGAGGCCCCTCCCCCACAGAGCTGGACCGTCCCGCGTTCAGCTGTGCTTGCTGTGAAACTCTCAACCCAGAGCGTTTCCAATTGCTGTTTTTTGGTTTTTGTTTTTGTTTTTGTAGGGGTGGGACCAGCTGGGCCCGATCACCTGGCTCCCTGTCTCAGAGCCTTTTGTTTTTTAGTTGAATGGTCAGCTCTCTCCCAGGTGTTCTGGGTGCCTGTTGGAAAGGCTCCGGGATCTGTGTGATTTCCCATGCGGCGGCACTGCGCCGGCTGAAATGGTGGCTCTGAGATTTGTGGCTCTTTTTTTGCCCAGGAATCTCCTGGACTGGCTCCCTGTTTCAGTCACCCCCTTTTTTTTTTAATCAGAGGAATGAGCAACTCTTCCTTCCTGGAGGTTCCCAGAGCTCCCCGGAGCTCCCCTTGCTGGCTACGAGGGGACCCAGTTCCATTTACTGTGCACTAGGAACCGCCGTGCCGGGGCGCAGGCAAAACAGCCGTGCCAGCCAAAACAGCTGCGCTGGCGCCCCGTGGGGCTCCTCTGCCTGGGAATCTCCTGGTCTGTGGGCAATAAAAATCCGTCTGGAAATGCGACATCCACTCACCCTCTGCGCTTTCACTGGGAGCTGCAATCCTGAGCTGCTCCTAACCGGCCATCTTCGGGAATTCTTTTTTAATGGGCATATTTGAATGGTAATAGGAATGACTCAGATATGAGGAAGCAATAATTGCAGAAAGCATAGTTCTAGGAGTAAAGTACTTGAAACTAAGGAGAATGAGACCTAGAACAAAGCTGAGTGTTCAAGGAGTATAGACATTTCTTACATTTTACAAAAGGGAAGTCAGTCCGACTGTACAGTTGCATTTACATTAGTTAATTTCATGGGAATGAAGTATCTTCTTTAATTCCATCTGTATTTTTCATTAAATACAAGACAGGCTTATCTGTTGCAAGGCAAAGGTTGATAGTAGGGAATTGTAGTCATGTGGGAGTTTGGAGGATGAGAGAGGGATGCACATTTATCAGCTAAGTGTTTAATAGAGTTGTCTAATAGTGTACAGTGCTCATTTGAGATGTGTGAGATAAATTTAAAGGAACGTTGATTAATATGTTTGCATGGAAGAAAGGAGATCTGTGAAGAAGATGATAGCTCACTTTGTTTAACATGTTATTTCCTTATAGTTATGATAAATTTAGTGATTAAATACTTAAAGCAATTTAATATGTAATTGTGGGATTTGATGACAGTGCTTGTACCTAATTAATTTCCATTACTCAGCAATATTAATAGGAAGAACTTTAAAAAAAATTTGTTCTTTTCCATATATTTCAGATGATAGTAGATGATAGTGTCACAATATGGATGGGTAATAACCTTGTTAAATGTTTTAGAATAGGGTAAATGTTTTAGAATGGATAATAATCTTGTTAAATATTTTAGAATATACCTTCAGATGATTGCATCTGTCATTTGTCTCCCAAATTAATCTATAATGTTGAGTTTCACTATATGTTCAGCAATATACCAGGCATTATGTGGATAAAACTTAACTGTAAGATATTGTTGACCTGAAGAATACCTGAACAACACTCATGCTTTCATTCTCATTAAGAAAATTTGACCCAGCAGAAGAGAATCTTCAGATTCCAACTCTCCAAAAGCAATACATTCCGCTCCTATCCAATATTAATCCTTCTGCTTGTGCACTAGATCCCACTCTTTTTTCCCTCTTTCAGAAATGTTCTCGCCTTAACCTACATCAGCATTTTTTCTCTGTACTGAATGATCTCTTGTCAACAAATGATGCGAAAACAGCTGAATGTCTATTATGAGGAAAAAATGAACCCCAGCATATACCTCACCATATGTAAAATTGAAAATGTGAGAGGAAAAACTATAAAATTTCTGGAAAAAGCAAAATAGAACACAAAAAGCGTATATTATAAAAAGTAAAATTATAAATTGAACCTCATTAAAATAACTTATCAGACCTCTGGGTAACTGAAGACAATGGCAAGTATGTAGTTAGTAACCTCCCAAAATCTCTTCCGTAGACTTTTTGTACAAACCATAGCCCCAGCATTATTTAAACAGAGAATACCAAAACTGCAAAGTGACTATCCAATTTCAGCTGCCTTTTCACAAACTCTCTCTCCTCTCCTCTGCTGCTGAGCTTTGTAGCGAACAATGAACCTAAATAACTGAAAAACAGTATCTAAACTATAAGGATAAAGACAAAAAAAAAACCAAAACACTGCATATAATGCTATAATCTAGTTAGTAAAATTGTTCTCTACAGGGCTGCCAATTCTGAAATGTATTTGTGTATACTACAATAAGTAAATAAACCATAGATATTAGAGCCTAGTTTCTCACTCTTAGAGGAAGAAGTTATAAATAAAGGGAGAAGTTTTAGATGAACCCTGTGGTTTCGGATTAGAATCTGAAGTGTTGAAAGGAATTCATGATTTTTAAATACTTAGATACAGAATGTATCTATGTATACAGACTATATAGAATGTATGCATGGGTTAGTATACATAAGTAAATTTCCTGGTTCTGTCTGCTGAGACAGCCCAGAAGCAAGTGCTAATCTTCCAATAACAATGATCACTTCTAGCATCCTGATCTTGTTCTCTGAACACCAGTGTTCAATAAGAGGAACTAGGGCTTCCTAGAGAAGTATTTGATTATAGGGTTAGGGCAGAAAAAATACTGGACTATTTTGTGGTACAAGTAAGTAAGTGCTCAAAAAGAGATGATGCCTTATTAAAAGAATATGGAAGCTGACTTTAAGATTGTCTGAAGGCCAATGATGGAACAATTTGAGTTACAACATACAGAATAATGGTATTGAATTGTAACCCCTAGAATAAAACGGGTCAACAAACAACATACTATAGGCTAATCTAGCTTGCCACCTATTTTTGTAAATAAGGTTTTATTGGAATGCAGATATGACTATTTACCTCAGTATTTTACAACTGCATTTTTATTACTGCCCCCTAAAGAGCTTTTTTAGGTATTTTCTTTCTCCTAAACACCTGTATTAGTCCATTCTCACACTGCTATAAAGAAATACCTGAGACTGGGTAATTTATAAAGAAAAAAAGGTTTAGCTGGTTCACAGTTCATCAGGCTATATAGGAAGCATAGCAGTTTCTGCTTCTGGGGAGGCCTCAGGAAGCTTCCAGTCATGGCAGAAGGCAATGGAGAAGCAAGGCACTTCACATGGCTAGAGGAGAAGGAAGCGGGGTGAGGAGGTCTCATGAGAACTCACTATCATGAGAACAGCACTGAGAGGATGGTGTAAACCATTCATGAGAAACTACCCCCATGATCCAATCACCTCCTACCAGGCACCACCTCCAGCATTGAGGATTACATTTCAACATGAGATGTGAACATTTTAGTACCCACTACAAAATTTTAATACCACAGATACGCTGTATATCAGTTCCTGTGTTGAATTTATTTCTGTGCTTTATGCAATCAAACCTCTATGCATTTAAGAACTAAGTTTTTCCCTTTTGGAGATGATACTGCTCCCAACGGGAATGCATGGTTTACATATTATCCATGTCTGATTTAGTGTTGTAACAGCCCAGTTGAGTAGTTGTGATAGAAACTATATGGCCCACAGAGCATAAATCATTTACTCGCTGGCCCTTTACAGAAAAAGTTTGCTAACTTTTGAAAGAAAATATTCATGAGTTCAAGCTGATATAAATAGATGATGAGTTAAATAAATTGGGGAGAAAAGATAACTTCCTTGTAGTAGAATTCTAGTTAATAAATGTCGAAGAAAAGAGGGAGAAAAGAGAACCACATTATGGGCCAGGCATGGTGTCTCACACCTGTAATCCCAGCACTTTGGGAGGCCAAGGCGGGTACATCACCTTAGATCAGGAATTTGAGACCAGCCTGACCAATATGGTGAAACCCTGTCTCTACTAAAAATACAAAAAAATAGCCAGGCATGGTGGCGGGTGCCTGTAATCCCAGCTACTCGGGAGGCTGAGGCAAGAGAATCACTTGAACCTGGGAAGCAGAGGTTGCAGTGAGCCAAGATTGCACCATTGCACTCTAGCCTGGGTGACAAAGCAAAACTCTGTCAAAAAAAAAGACAATCACATTATGGAAATATTGTAGTAGTAAACATTACAGACAGAATCTGCCAATAGATGCTAAAATTAGTGGGTGAAAATTTGAAGAGAGAAATAGGATTTGCAGAGTCTCACAGTATCTCCTCTAGCATACTTAGTGACTACAAAGAAAAACTTCTTAGTAACTTTACAGTGGCATGTACTGTTTAACCAAGGGATTGACGTAAACATCATCAGTAATAATAGATATTGATACCCTAAACCTTCTGATATGATGTGCAAAGAAGGACAGATGTAATTTTTGTGGTATTTTTGCCCCAAATGCATAACCTCACTTTAATCATGAGAAAACATGACAAATCAAAATTTGGAGACATTCTCTGAAATAACTAGTTAGTACTCTTCAAAAGTTTCCAGGCTATGAAAGGAAAGGAAAGTCTAAGGAAGTGTTACAGAGACTGGAAGTTGCTGAGGGGGAATAACAGTTAAAATGCTGCATGGGATCCTGGATAGGATCTTGGAACAGAAAAGAGACATTAGTAGAAAAAATGGTGAATTTTGAATAAGGTTTTTAGTTTAGCTAATGATATTTTACTAATGTTAATTTCCTTCCTCTTCCTGATGACTGTAAAGTGGTTATGTAAAATGTTTATATTATAATGAAATGTGATGAGGGATATAAGAAAACTGTACTATTTTGTACATTTTTATAAGTCTCAAATTAGTCCAAAATAAGACTCTTCTTTAACAAATTAAAATATTTTGCTTTTTTACATATATTAAGAAAATTAAAAGGCAGGCCACAAGCAGATACACATATGCAAAAAAATATACTTGAGAAAAGAATTGTACCAAGAATATATTAAGAACTCTTACAGTGCAACAATATTATGACAAATAACCAATTTAAAAATAGGAAAAATGCTTTTTGTCCAGAGGCAGGCCCAGTTGTGGGAAGTGCATGGTAGTATGCAGAGGCTAATACCCTAGACTCTTAGCCCCAGTATAATGGTTGTTGGAGATTATAGGGGATAGGGAGCTCAAGGTCGTCTTCATAAGGTTATATTTGATGTCCCTGACTTAATTCTATCTGCACATGCAGGAACTGCCTGCATATCAGAGGCTTTGAGAACTGACCTACAATCATTCAGGTTTCAGATTTGCCCCTGTGGTGTGTGTTCATGTGATAGCACTGCAAAGACTTTAAAACTAAACTAACACTGGAACCCCAGAAGGAGGGCTGGGTTATGTGCCTTGAACCTAATTGGATTGCTTGCCTGCTGCAATAAACAAAAATATCAGCATTCTCTGGAAAATTTTAAGAGGATCCAGAGTTTATAACATAATATTCAAACTGCTTAGGATATAACTCAAAATTAGCACATAAAAATTACTAAAATCTCAACAATTTATAAAAGACAACAGTTGTCAGCCCCAAGATGACCTAGATGTTGAATTTGTGAAAAAATATAAATAGAATGTTGGAAGTTCTCAGCAAAGAAATAGAAATTGTATAAAAATGGAATACTTAGAACTGAAAATATACAAATAGAAATAATTCTCTAGTGGACTCAATTTCTGTGTCTGCATGGTATCCAGACTGGCCCCAAAGATATCTGTACTCTAATTCCTGGAATCTATGAATTTTTTATGTTAAATGTAGCACACATGACATGACTTTGCAGCTTTAAGGTATGGATGGACCTTAAGATATTGAGACTATCTTGAATTATCTAGATGGGCCCAATCTAATTATGTGAGCCCTTAAAAGCAAATAATTTTCTTTAGCTGGAATGAAAAGACATGGAGCAGAAGTCAGAAAGACTCAAAGCTTGAAAAGAACTCAATGTGCCGTTTCTGATTTGAAGATGGAGGTGGTAACATGATGTGGCATGCAGTTGGCCTTGAGGAGATGAGCCGTTCCTCCTTGACAGCCAGCAGGGGAATGAAAGCCTCAGTCCTTTTACCACAAGGAATTGAATTCAGCTAATCTTCTGAATGAACTTGGAAGCTGACTCATCCCCAAAGACTCTAGAAAGGAATTCAGCTGTGTTAATACCTTGACTTTTGGCCTTGTGAGACTATATGCAGAGGACCCAGCTGAGCTACACTGTAGCCAGATTTCTGCCCTAAGAGTCTAAGTTAAGAAAACAGAAATGAAAGAGCAAACTCAAAAGCAAACAAAGTAGAAAATAAGACAGAAATTAGTGTAAACAACAAAACAATAGAGAAAAATCAAACCTAAAGTTCTTTGAAAAGGATCAAATTGATAAATTTCTAGTTAGGCTGACCAAGAATAAAAAGGAGAAGACTAAAATTACCAGTATTCATCAGGATATCGCTACTGACCTAAAGACGTTAAAAGGAGAATAAGGTATTAATATAAACAAGTTATGCATTTGACAACTGAGATGAAAGGAACTATTCCCTTGAAAGATATCAAACTCACAAGAAGAAATGATTCCAATTCCACACAATTGCTTATAGAAAATAGAAGAGGAAGGACTACTCAACTGTGTTTATGAGGCTGAAATCGCTCTAATAGAAAATCCAGACAAACATTTGAAGAAAAACTACAGCCTAATGTCCCTCATTAATATAGATGTAAAAATTCTCAACAAAATAAGCTAATAAGCAAATGAAATCTATCAGTAGGATCATATGTTATGAACAGGTAGGGTTCATTCCAGGAATACAAGGCTGGTTCAATATTTGAAAATTAATCAGTGTGATTCTCTGTATTATCAGACTAAAGAAGAAAAACCAGATGACTATCTCAGTAGATACAGGAAAAGCATTTGACAGAATGTAATACCTATTCATATTTTTTTTTAATGCTTAGCAAACTAGGACTAGAAGGCCACTTCTTTAACCCAGCTATAAAAGCATGTGTAAAAAACCTACATCTAAGTTTATGCCTAATGGTGAGAGACTGGATGTTTTCCTTGTAAAATCAGGAAAAAGACAAGAGTCTTAATTCCTGTCACTTCTAATTAAACATCCTGCTATTTTATTGAGTATTTTCACATCGATGTTCATCAGTAATATTGGCCTGAAATTTTCTTTTTTTGTTTTGTGTCTCTGCCAAGTTTTGGTATCAGGATGATGCCAGCCTCATAAAATGAGTTAGGGAGGAGTCCCTCTTTTTCTATTGTTTGAAACAGTTTTAAATGGAATGGTACCAGCTCCTCTTTGTACCTCTGGTAGAATTCAGCTGTGAATCTGTGAGGTCATAGGCTTATTTTGGTTGGTAGGCTATTAATTACTGCCTCAATTTTAGAACTTATTATTGTTCTATTTAGGGATTCAACTTCTTTCTGGTTTAGTCTTGGGCGGGTGTATGTGTCTAGGAATTTACCCATTTCTTCTAGATTTTCTAGTTTATTTGCATAGAGGTATTTATAGTATTCTCTGATGGTAGTTTGTATTTCTTTGGGATCATGGTGATATCCTCTTTATCATTTTTTATTGTGTCTAATTGATTCTTCTGTCTTTTCTTCTTTATTAGTCTGGATAGCGGTCTATCTATTTTGTTAATCTTTTCAATAAACCAGCTCCTAGATTCATTGATTTTTTTTGAAGGGTTTTTTGTGGCTCTATCTCCTTCAGTTCTGCTCTGATCTTAGTCATTTCATGTCTTCTGCAAGCTTTTGAATTTGTTTGCTCTTGCTTCTCTAGTTCTTTTAATTGTAATATTAGGGTGTCAATTTTAGATATTTCCTGCTTTCTCCTGTGGGCAGTTAGTGCTGTAAATTTTCCTCTAAACACTGCTTTAGTTGTGTCCCAGAGATTCTGGTATGTTGTGTCTTTGTTCTCACTGGTTTCAAGGAACTTATTTATTTCTGCCTTAATTTTGTTACTCACCCAGTAGTCAATCATAAGCAAGTTGTTCACCTTTTGTGTAGTTGTAGTGGTTTTGAGTCAGTTTCTTAATCCTGAGTTCTAATTTGATTGCAGTGGTCTGAGAAACTGTTTGTTATGATTTCTGTTTTTTTACGTTTGCTGAGGAATGTTTTATTTCCAATTATGTGGTCAATTTTAGAATAAGTGCTGTATGGTGCTGAGAAGAATGTATATTCTGTTGACTTGGGGTGGAGAGTTCTGTAGATACCTATTAGATCCACTTGGTACAGAGCTGAGTTCAAGTCCTGAATATCATTATTATTTTTCTGTCTCATTGATCTGTCTAATATTGACAGTGGGGTGTTAAAGTCTCCCACTATTATTGTGTTGGAGTCTAAATCTCTTTGTAAGTCTCTTAGAACTTGCTTTATGAATCTGGGTGCTCCTGTATTGGTTGCATATATATTTAGAAACTATCATCAGAATGAACTGGCAACCTACAGAATAGGAGAAAAAATTGCAATCTATCCATCTGACAAAGGGCTACTATCCAGAATCTACAAGGAACTTAAACAAATTTACAAGAAAAAAACAAACAATCCCATCAAAAGGTGGGCGAAGAATATGAATAGACACTTTCCAAAAGAAGACATTTATGTGGCCAACAAACATATGAAAAAAAAAGTTCATCACTGATCATTAGAGAAATGTAAATCAAAACCAAATGAGATACCATCTCATGCCAGTTAGAATGGCAATCATTAAAAAGTCAGAAAAGAACAGATGCTGGAGAGGATGTGAAGAAATAGGAACACTTTTACACTGTTGGTGGGAGTGTAAATTAGTTCAACCATTGTGGAAGACAGTGTGGCGATTCCTCGAGGATCTAGACCTAGAAATACCATTTGACCCAGCAATCTCATTACTGGGTATATACCCAAAGGATTAGAAATGATTCTACTATAAGCTGGGCACAGTGGCTTACGCCTGTAATCCCAGCATTTTGGGAGGCCAAGGTGGGTGGATCACGAAGTCAGGAGTTCACGACCAGTCTGACCAACATGGTGAAACCCCGTCTCTACTAAAAATACAAAAATTAGCTGGGCGTGGTGGTGCTCACCTGTAATCTCAACTACTCAGGAGGCTGAGGCAGGAGAATCACTTGAACCCAGAAGGTGGAGGTTACAGTGAGCCGCGATTGCACCACTGCACTCCAGCCTGGGTGGCAGAGTGAGACACTGTCTCGAAAAAAAAAAAAAAGGCAATTCCTCAAGGACCTAGAAATAAAAATTCCATTTGACCCAGCAATCCCATTACTGGGTATATATCCAAAGGATTTTAAATCATTCTATAATAAGGACACACGCACACGAATGTTCATTGCAGCACTGTTTACAATAGCAAAGACTTGGAACCATCCCAAATGCCCATTGATGATAGACTGGACAGGGAAAATGTGGCACATACACACCATGGAATACTGTGCAGCCATAAAAAACGATGAGTTTGTGTTCTTTGTAGGGGCATGTATGTACCTATTCAACAATCTTACATGTTCTTCACATGTACCCCAAAACCTAAAATGCAATTTTAAAAACACTAGAAATCATTCTATAAAGACACATGCACACATATGTTTATTGCAGCACTGTTCACAATGACAAGGACTTGGAACCAACCCAAATGCCCATCAGTGATAGACTGGATAAAGAAAATGTGGCACATATACACCATGGAATAGTATGTAGCCATAAAAAAGAATATGAGTACATGTCCTTTGCAGGGACATGGATGAAGCTGGAAACCATCATTCTCAGCAAACTAACACAGGAACAGAAAACCAAACACCGCATGTTCTCACTCATAAGTGGGAGTTGAAAAATAAGAAGATATGGGCATAGGGAGAGGAGCATCACACACAGGGGCCTACTTGGGGATGGAGGGACAAGGGGAGGGATAGCATTAGGAGAAATACCTAATGTAGATGTTGGGTTGATGGGTACAGCAAACTACCATGGCACATGTATACCTATGCAACAAACCTGCATGTTCTTCACATGTATCCCAGAACTTAAAGTATAATACGCAAATTAAAAATTAAAAATAAACATCTTGCTAGAAGTTCAAACCAGTGCAGTCAGACAAGAAATAAAAAGAAAAGGTTTATAGAAAGAAAAGAAATAAATTGTCTCTATTCTTAGACAATATGATTGCCTACATAGAAAATTCCAAATAATTTATTTTTTAAAAACTCACACAAAAAAAACAACTCCTTAAACTCAGTGAATTTATCATGGCTGCGGGATACCAGGTCAATACTAGAAGCTATTTACGACAAACCCACAGCCAATATCATTCTGAATGGGCAAAAACTGAAAGCATTCCCTTTGAAATCAGGCACTAGACAAGGATGCCCTCTCTCATCACTCCTATTCAATATAGTATTGGAAGTTCTAGCCAGAGCAGTCAGGCAAGAAGAAGAAATTAATGATATTCAGTTAGGAAAGGAGGAAGTCAAATTGTCTCTATTTGCAGACGACATGATTGTATATTTAGAAGACCCCATTGTCTAGCCCAAAATCTTCTGAAACTGATAAGCAACTTCAGCAAAGTGTCAGGATACAAAATCAATGTACAGAAATCACAAGCATTCCTATATACCAATAACACACTAAAAGAGAACCAAATCAAGAGCAAACTCCCATTCACAATTGCTACAAAGAGAATAAAATACATAGGAATACAGCTAACAAAGGATGTAAAGGACCTCTTCAAGGAGAACTGTGAACCACTGCTCAAGGAAATAAGAGAGGATACAAACAGATGGAAGAACATTCCATGCTCATGGTTAGAAAGAATCAATATTGTGAAAATGGCCATATTACCCAAAGTAATTTATAGATTCAATGCTATCCCCATCAAGCTACCTATGACCCTCTTCACAGAACTGGAAAAAACCACCTTAAACTTCATATGGAACCAAAAGAGAGCCCACATAGCCAAGTCAATTCTAAGCAAAAAGAACAAAGCTGGAGGCATCATGCTACCGGACTTCAAACTATGCTACAAGGCTACAGTGATCAAAACAGCATGGTACGGGTACCAAAACAGAGATATAGACCAATGGAACAGAACAGAGGCCTTGCAGGCAATGCCACACATCTATAACCATCTGATCTTTGACAAACCTCACAAAAACAAGCAATGGGGAAAGGATTCTCTGTTTAATAAATGGTGTTGGGATAACTGGCTAGCCATGTGCAGAAAACAGAAACTGGACCCCTTCCTGACACCTTACACTAAAATTAACTCCAGATGGATTAAAGACTTAAACATATGACCTAACACCATAAAAACCCTAGAAGAAAACCTAGGCAAAACCATTCAGGACATAAGCATAGGCAAGGACTTCATGACTAAAACACCAAAAGCACTGGCAACAAAAGCCAAAATAGACAAATGGGATCTAATTAAACTCCAGAGCTTCTGTACAGCAAAAGAAACAATCATTAGAGTGAAACAGCAACCAACAGCATGGGAAAAAATTTTTGCAATCTACACATCTGACAAAGGGCTAATATCTAGAATCTACAAAGAACAAAAATAGATTTACAAGAAGCAAACAAACCCATTCAAAAGTGGGGAAAGGACATGAACAGACACTTTTCGAAAGAAGACATATATGAGGCCAACAAACATATTAAAAAGTGCTCATCACTAGTCATTAGAGGAATGCAAATCAAAACCACACTGAGATACCATCTCACACCAGTTAGAATGGTGATCATTAAAAAATCCGGAGACAGCAGATGCTGGAGAGGATGTGGAGAAATAGGAACACTTTTACACTGTTGGTGTGAGTATAAATTAGTTCAACCATCGTGGAAGACAGTGTGGCGATTTCTCAAGGACCTAGAAATAGAAATTCCATTTAACCCAGCAATCCCATTACTGGGTATATATCCAAAGGATTATAAATCGTTCTATTATAAAGACACATGCACACATATGTTCATTGCAGCACTGTATACAATAGCAAAGACCTGGAACCAACCCAAATGCTCATCAGTGATAGACTGGACAAGGAAAATGTGGCACATATACACCATGGAATACTAGGCAGCCATAAAAAATGATGAGTTAGTGTCCTTTGTAGGGACATGGATGAATCTGGAAACCATCATTCTCAGCAAACTGACACAAAAACAGAAAACCAAACACTACATATTCTCAAGAAACTCATAGGTGAGTGTTGAACAGTGAGAACACATGGGCACAGGGAGGGGAACATCACACACTGGGGTATATTGGGGGGTGGGGGGCTTGGGGAGGGACAGTGTGGGGTGGGGAGGTTGGGAAGGGATAACACTGGGAGAAATGCCAGATGTAGGTGACAGGGGAATGGAGACAGCAAACCACCATGGCATGTATGTACCTATGCAACAATCCTGCATGATCTGCACATGTACCCCAGAACTTAAGGTAGAATAAAACAAAAATTCTGAAAAACAAAAAATATATATACAGACTGTAATGTCAGTATTTTTTTCACTTTTTAAAAACTGAGATATGATTCATATAGTATAAAATTTACACCTTAAGTGCACAATTCAGTGACTTTTAGTGTAGTCACAAAGTTCTGGAACCATCACTTCTATCTAATTTCAGAATATCACCCCTGAAAAATTAGCAGTCCTTATCCATTCTCCTCTCCTTCCAGCCTCTGGAAATCACTAATCTGCTTTCTTTATGGATTTGTGTATTCTGGACATTTCATACTGGATTAATACAACATGTGGCCCTTATATGTCTGTTTTCTTTCACTAAGCATAATGTTTTCAGGGTTCATCCATGTTGTAGCATGTATCAATGCTTTATTCCTTTTGTAATTTTTGTGTGGATGCCACATTTTATTTATTTATGATTCAGTCAGACATTTGGATTGTTTCTACTTTTTGGCCATTATGAAGAATACTGCTTGTGAACATTTTTGTACAAGTTTTGTGTGAACATATGTTCTCATTCCTTTTGGGAATACATCTAGGAATAGAATTGCTGGATCATACGGTAACTTTTTTTTAGCTTTTTGAATAGCTACCAAACGGTTTTCCAAAGAGGCTGGATCATTTTATAATCCCACAGCAGTGTTTAAGGGTTACAATTTTTCCATATCTTTGTCGATACTTCATATTTTCTGCTTTTAAAATATAGAAGTGGATTAGGCACTGTGGCTCATACCTCTAATCCCAGCATTTTGGGAGGCCAAGGCAGTGGATCACCTTAGGTCAGGAGTTTGAGACCAGTCTGGTCAACATGGCGAAACCTTGTCTTTACTATAAATACAAAAAAATTAGCTGGGAGTGGTGGTGCATGCCTCTAATCCCAGCTACTTGGGAGGCTGAGACAAGTAATTGCTTGAACCTAGGATGTGGAGGTTGCAGTGAGCCGAGATTGTGCCATTGCACCCCAGCCTGGGCAACAAGAGCAAAACTCCATCTATAGAAGTGGACTGGAAGTAGTGGCTCATGCCTGTAATCCCAGCATTTTGAGAGCCTGAGGTGGGAAGGTCTCTTAAACCCAATAGTTTGAGATCAGTCTGGGTAAGATAGGGAGACCCCATCTCTACAAAGAAATAGCCAGGTGTGGTAGCACCCATCTGTAGTCTCAGCTACTTGAGAGGCTAAAGCAGGAGGATGAGGCTTGAGTCTAGGAGGTCGAGGCTGCAGTGAGTGGTGATTGTGTTCCTGTACTCTAGCAGGGTGACAGAGTGAGACCCTGTCTCAAATAAATAAATAGAAAGGAGAGAAAGAGAGAGAAAGGAAGAAAGCAAGAAAAGGAAGGAAAGAGAAAGAGGAAAAAATGAAATTTTTTTTTTTTTTTTTTTGAAATGAAGTCTCACTCTGTTGCCTAGGCTGGAGTGCAGTGACGCAATCTTGGCTCACTGCAGCCTCCGCCTCCCAAGTTCAAGTGATTGTCTTGCCTCAGTCTCCCGAGTAGCTGAGATTACAGGTGCATGCCACCACGCCTGGCTAATTTTTTTGTATTTTTAGTAGAGATGGAGTTTCACCGTGTTAGCCAGGATGGTTTTGATCTCCTGACCTCATGATCCGCCCACCTCGGCCTCCCAGAGTGCTGGAATTACAGGCTTTAGCCACCACGTCTGGCCATTGACCATCTTTTTATGTGCCATTTGTATATCTTCCTTGGGGAAATGTCTGTTAAAATCCTTTATTTAAAAAACTGAATTATTTGTAGCTTTATTGTTGATTTGTAGGAATTCTTTATATTTTCTTAATACAAGTCACTTATCAGATATGTGCTTTGCAAATATTTTCTCCCATTCTGGGTTGCATTACTGTATTCTTGATGGTTGTCCTTTAAAGCATAAAACTTTTTAATTTTGTTTAAGTCCATTTTATCTGCTTTTTTTCTTTTGTCACTAATGCTTTGGTGTCATAGCTGAGAAACCACTGCTTCATCTAAGATCAGTAAGATTTATACCTATGTTTTCTTCCAAGAGTTTTAACAATTATTTTAGCCTCTGATCCATGTTGAGTTGACATTTGTATATGGTTTGAGACATGGGTCCAAATTTATTCTTTTGTCTGTGGATCAATATTCAGGTGTCCCAGTACCATTTGTTGAAATGACCATTTTCTCCCCCATTGAATTGTCTTGGCACCACCCTTGTTAAAATCAGTTGACCACAAATGTATGGGTTTACTTCTGGACTTTCAATCCTGTTTCATTGATCTGCATATCCTTATGCCAGTACCACACTGTCTTGATTACTGTAGTTTTGTAGTAAGTTTATAAATTTCGAAATTGGAAAGTGTGATTCTTCCAACTTTGTTCTTGTTTTTCAGGATAGTTCTGGCTATTCTGAGTCTTTCTGAATTTTAGAATCAGCTTGTCAGTTCTTCAAGAAAGACCACTAGTATTTTGATAAAGATTGTGTTGACTCTGTAGATCAATTTGAGAAGTATTACCATCTTACAAATAATACATTCATCTAAGCCTAGAACATGAGATATCTTTCCATTTTTTTTTTGTCTTTCCATTTATTTAGATCTTTTTAAATGTTCCGCAGTGGGGTTTTGTAGTTTTCAGTGTACAAATTTTGTACTTTAATTTATTCCTAAATGTTTTACTCATCTTGATGTTACTGTAAGTGGGATTATATTCTTTAATTTTTTGATTGTTCTTTGCTAGCGTATAGAAATGCAATAGATTTTTTATGTTGATCTTATATCCTACAACCTTGCTGAACTCATACTAGCTCTTCATTTTTTGGTTGTTTCTTTGTGGATTCCTTAGGATTTTCTGTATATGTGATCATGTCATCTGCCAGTAGAGATCTTTACTTTTACTTTTTTTCCTTTTCCTGGGCTATTTTTTTTGGCTAGAATGTCTATGACCAATTTAAATGAGTGGCAAGAACTGACATCCTTGTTTTTTCCCTTTACTTAGTGGGAGAGCTTTCAGGCTTTCATCATTAAATATGCTATTAGCTGTGGGTTTATGTAGAGGTCCTTTGTTGGCTTGAGGAAGTTTCCTTCAGTTTCTAGTTTGTTACGTGTTTTTATCATGAAGGGATTGGATTTTGTCCAATAATTTTTCTGTGTCTATTGAGATGAACATGTATGGGAGTTTTTTGTCCTTTATTCTGTTAATATGCCATATTTCTTGATTTCCTATGTTGAACCAACCTGATATTCCCACACATATTCTCTCCCATTGATTACTCCTTTAGTATTCCCTGACTTGATGTTTACCCACCCCAAACCATTCAAATGTCTAAGCCAGAAACCAAGAGTCATCTCAGACCCCTATCTTCCCCTTGTCCCCTGCATCCAGTCTGTTAATTTTGTCTTTGTTTACTTTAGAGACAGGATCTGGCTCAGAAGCCCAGGCTGGAATGCAGTGGTACAGACATAGCTCATTGCAGCCTTGAACTCCTGGGTTCAAGCAATCTTCCCACTTCAGCCTCCCAAGCAGCTGGGAATAGAGGGGTGTGCTACCTGCCTGGCTAATTAAAAAAATTTTTTTGTGTACAGACAAGGGCCAGGCTGATCTTCAACTCCTGGCCTCTCAAAGCACAGGTTTTACAGGCATGAGCCACTACACCCAGCCTTGATTCTGTTTTAATTTCCTCCTACTTTTCTCCTTTTAGTTGATTCTCCACCCTGATGCCAGGAGTGATTTTCTTTTTCATCTCAAAGGAAAATCTGATATTCTATATCAACATACAGAAAAAATTATTAAACAGAAATTTATATTTTTCCCTGCCTTCTACTAATGTACCTAAACCATTACCAACTGTTAGGTTTTTGTCTTGTTTTTAAGAGACTCATAGGTTATTTTCTGTGAATTATAGGTGACCTTTCTGTTTCTTAAAATGGGATTTATAATTTAAGAATTAGCATTATAGTAGGAGGTGCTATTAAATACCATGGTTAGACATTAAGATTTGATTTGACTTTATCCAATAAAAGGTATAGTAAAATGGGAAAGGAGTCTTGAAAACAGGTGAATACTAAATGAGGAAAAGGCTACTGATTTGTTGCTGTGATCCAGTCGATCTCTTGTTAGAGTTCTTTTCTTGAGAAGGCTACATACAATATATTACATGGATTACGAAGGGTATAATTAGCTTATCATTAACTGTTTATAAGATAGTCTATGAAGTAGTAACTGTTAGTGTGGATTTTTATTGAAGTTATTTATTTTAAATCCAAGTTATCAGCCAGCCATGGTGGCTCACAGCTGTAATCCCAGCACTTTCGGAGGCTGGAGTTCGCCTGTTCAACATGAAGAAACCCCATCTCTACTAAAAATACAAAAATTAACCAGGTGTGGTGGCGGGTGCCTATAATCTTAGCTACTTGGGAGGCTGAGACACAAGAATCGCTTGAACCTGGTGGGATGGAGGTTGCAGTGAGCTGAGATCACACCACTGCACTCCAGCCTAGCTGACAGAACGAGACTTCGTCTCAACGAAAATAATAAAAATAAATCCAAATTGTCTAAAATGAATAAAGTCTAATGTTTATACTGGTATATGTATGTATTACGTCTACCAAATACTAGAAAATCTGTATAAGCAATTTCTAATAATATTTATTTCCTTATTTTACAGCCTTGCATTGCACCCTGAACGAGTGTTGGTAGCAACAGGACAAGTTGGGAAAGAGCCTTATATTTGTATTTGGGATTCATACACTGTGCAAACCATATCAGTTTTAAAGGACGTTCATACACATGGTATAGCTTGCTTGGCGTTTGACTTAGATGGACAGGTATGTGACAGTTTTTTCATTTTTTTTCTAAATTGTATGTTAAAGTATATTATAGCAAATGATTATAAATCTGTAAATATTAAATCGAACAGCATTTGATGAAAAGTGTTTGTCCAAAGGTGGAGGTGGATAGGTGGGGTGGGTGGTTGATATATAACAGTGGGGTTTTTATTTAATCATATCAAGAATTTTCTCAATTGAATTAATTACTACCTTGAAAGCCAAAGATATTTTGATATAGTGGAATATTACCTGGTTATTATAGAAATTTTTCTATATAACTCTTTCAAGCTAGGGTATTTTGATAGGACAGATGGATATTATCTTAGGAAAATTAAGTTTCTTAGAAAGCTCTATATATTATAACTTTTTAGTTTTTAGAGACAGAGTCTCACTCTGCTGCCCAGGCTGGAGTGCAGTGACATGATCATAGCTCACTGCAGCCTCAAACTCTTGGGCTCAAGCAGTCCTCTTGCCTCAGCCTCCTGAGCAGCTAGGAATACAGGCACATACCATCATGCCTGGCTGATTTTTTTTTTTTTTTTTTTTTTTTTTTTTTTTTTTGGATAGAGATGGGATCTGTGTTGTCCAGGCTGGTCTCAAACTTCTGGCCTCAAGCTATCTTCCAGTGTTGTTGACCTTCCAAAGTGCTGGAATTACAGGCATGAGCCACTGCACCCAGCCTATATTTCAATTTCCAGTTACCTTAAAGGTCTGTTAAAATTATATTTTTATTGAATATAATGGAACAATTCCTATGAGTTATTTTTTATATGAAATCAAAGTTCACAACTTAAGGATATAATTATCACTCAACTGACTAATCAGTTTCTAAATTATCTACTTCTAGTCAATAATTTAAAAAAGTTAAATAAGCCAAGGGCTTTTTTTTGTGATGCTTTTATGGAAATTGTTATACCTAAAAATACTTTTAAAGTTACCAGTAAAAAGTTGGATCTTACAGGTATGTTCATTTATAATCTTTAAAAGTTTTATGTTAAAATTAGTCTTTAAAATCATTTTAAATTTTAGAACAGTATTATCTGCTTTTTAATTTGTAAAATTCGTTTTATAGATCTCGATTTTACAGAAACAAATTACTGTGTGTTCTATCCCCTTAAACATGATAGCCAGTAGATGTTTTTATATATTACTCTGAGGAATAGCTTCCTTGAGTAGCCTAGGTTAATATGACTTTCTGGTAATGAGATGAGAGAGTTCCTTGACCCTTTCACAGGACTTGTAACAAGGTGTGGCTCATTTACTTGGCTGCCCAGCTCAAACCCCTTGTGGAAGGGGGTAGCACACAGGTAAGAAGTTGCAGAACCCGGGGTGAGTGCCTTTGGCTGCTGGCTTGCCCATGGTAGCATCTAGGGATTATCCACAACCTCTGGAGCCCCAGAGGGTGTACGTTACACACAGTGCTCTTTTAGCTTTGCTAACCGCAGTGGCTTAAGTGCATCCCAAATTCTTGTCCAGCGTCCAGGAAGAACCAGGTCACACAAACAGATTGAAGGGTGGTATATGTGGAGTATTTTATTGAGCAATGGAAGTGGCTCTCAGTGGGATGGGGAACTGGAAAGAGGGTGGAGTAGGAAAATAGTCTTCCCCTGACCATCCCCAGCCAAACTCCTCTTGATGTTCATGCACTTCTTCTCTTCTCTCCCTCTCTGTGGTATTGTTTTGCTCCTCTGCCAGTGAAGTTTGGGTTTTTATGGGTACGGGTGGGGGGTGTGGTGGGCCAGGGTGATTTTGGCAAAGGCAGCATTTGGGCAGGAAAACAGGAATGCATGTTCTCATTTAGGGCCAGGGGTCCAGGTTTGAGGGTGGAGCCCTTGCCAGGGACTCCACCCTCTTCTCCCTAGTATTTCCCTGCCTCCTGTCCATATTAGTAAGAGATGACTTTCTGGTATGGAATCTATAAAGACTTAATTGGAGTCTCTTATTTGGAAAAAAAAATGTGCTTCTAGGTTTATCACTATATAGCAGTGATTGGCAATTGCAGAGACTTAATTCATGTTTTTACTATCATTTTTCAAGTCTTTTAATGTTCTGTCAGAATTTCATTTTCTTTTTTAAAGGAAATAATAATATTTACCTATTTCATAGGAGCATAAAATGTTATAAAACAAACCTACAAAGTAATTTTTAAAAAATCACTTAACATTTAAGGTGTTACAAAATTCAAGCCATTTTAATTATAAGCATCTATAACATTAAATACAGATATTTTCTTAACTTTAAATTTGCCCTTTCTAAGTGTAATATATTGGCTTGCTGAGAAATTTCTTTTATATATCCAAAGAGAAATCATGCCCATAGCTTTTGCTAGTTGAAAGTGTTTAGTTTCACTTATTTTGAGCAACTTATAAGAAAAGTCTTGGGTACATGTATTTTATTATCACAGATCTTCGTGAGAACATATTACTTAAAATTTTAAGTTCATAAAAACATAATAGCTAAAGGTGTTGAGCATATACTGAGTACCAGGCATTATGCTAAGCCTGCATTATCTCATTGAATCCTCCCAACAACCCTATGGAATAGATGCTATTATAATCTCTATTTTATAGATAAAGAAACAGAGAGGTTAAATAATTTACTTCAGGTTACACAGCTAGTAAATGGAGCCAGAGCAGGAACCCAGGTCAGTCATACACCAAACTCATGTTTTTTAACAGCAATTCTCTTCTGCCTCCGAAACGTGTAACTTAGGAGGTGGTTATTTCTATTTCAAAAGAAGTTCATCAGTTTTAAGTACAATTAAAGGTAAAATATAAGGAATTACTACCAACTGAAGATTGGGAGTATGAAATCTGTTAATGAAAAATTTCTTTAACTTGAAAAATATATTTGAGAGAACATAACTATTTGCTTTTATCTATAAACTGTTTATGAGATACCAAATAGAAAATAATGTATAAATTTTGCTTTTTCTACTAGATTATACACTCCAAGTGATTATTTAAGGTTTATACAATGAATAAGTTTCCTAGTTGGTGGAAATGCTGTTCTTTTTCCGGAAGCTTTCTTCTTCTTCCTCCTTCTTTTTTTTTTTTTTTTTTTTAAGAGGTAAAGTCTCACTCTGTTGCCCAGGCAGGAATGCAGTGGTGTGATCTTCACTCAATGCAACCTCTGCCTCCCAGGTTCAAGCGATTCTTCTGTCTCAGCTTCCCAGGTACCTGGGATTACAGGTGCCCACCACCAAGCCTGGCTAATTTTTCTATTTTTAGTAGAGATGGAAGTTCACCACGTTGGCCAGGCTGGCCTCGAACTCTTGACCTCAGGTGATCCACCCACCTCAGCCTCCCAAAGTTCTGGGATTACAGGCGTGAGCCACCATGCCTGGCCACCAGAGGCTTTCTTCTAATGAATTGAATATCTATGCTAAAGTGACAATTTGCCTTACTGAAGATAATTAGGGCCCCAAAAGGCTATTTATGTAAATCCACATCAAACAGGAACTAAAATTTTATAGTAAATGGGAGAGGGGATAGGCATATGGGAAATTTAATTGGTACTTTACCTTGAAAATGTAACTATAATCTATAAAACACATTTCTCATAATTAACAATCTAATTACAGCTATAATTCTGCTAATTTGTAGTATGAACTAAAATAAAGCTTTTTAAACCTAATTTTGTCGATTATATGCTGATACAAAATAAAATGCATCAGTTTGCCATTGACTTTTGGCACTTGATTATAAAGAGGGTCAGTGTTGCAAAAATATTGGAAGAGGAAGATTCACTGTTTTTTCCAAGGGCCTTTTAGTAATCTCTTGATATTTAGACATATCTCAAGTGCCTTATTATTATTATTGAATTTTGTCCTCTTCTGTTGCTCTACCAGATCCTGTATCTTCTGTAAAAATTGAGATATTACATTGTAACATTATAATAGTTAGTTCTTACATAATGAACACTGAGATCACACTGGCCCCTATACTAGAATCTTTTCGGTTTAATCAACCTTTAGTTTAATCAACCTTTATTTGACTTTGTTTCACAATTGCAGAAACTCATGGGATGCTTCTAATGTGTATTGGAGATTTTTCTTATTTAAATATTTGGTATGCTAGGATTTTTTATGAATACTTCCAATTCAGTTAATGGACACAAGATTTTGTCTGGGAATATGATCAGGGAGGAATCTGGGAAGATGGATAGAGGCTTCTTTATCTGGTTTTCTTTCTCTCTGATTATTATTACTTCTTATCTTTAAAGGAGTCTTTCCTTGTCTGCTTCTTAAATACCAATGTTCTTCAGGAGTCTGTAGCCTTCTTTCCTTTTCACTTTACTTAGATTCTCTGGGTGAGTATATAGGCCCATGACTTTAACTTCCATATCAGCTAACAATGGCTCTGGCTTCTCCTCTCAACTCTAAATATCACCCTTGAATGTCCTGTAGATATTCCATTTTATATATTTAAAACTGAATTCTATTCTCTCTTTATTCTATCAAAAAAACAAACCTCTTTCTCTTGGCTTCTGCCCTACCTCTCCAGCCTTGTCTTTTGCCACTTTCCAGTTGGCACTCCTTCCCTCCCCTGCATTGAATTACTGGCACTCTTGACACCATGATCTCTCTAATCTTGAGGTCCTTTGTTCTGAAATGTACTTTCTGTTTTACAGACTGTCTCTGACTCTGTCCTCCAAGATATAGATTAAGCATTACTTTTGCTTCAAACTTTCTTTAATCTTTCTCACCTTCCTAGTCTGGGTTAAAAGAAAAAAAATTGATAAGTAAAAAAATGATAGAAAGCTAGAAGAGGAGGTAGTATTTGCTTTGTTGTTTCTACCTCATCCTGTCTGTTGCTGCGTAGGGATGTTGGTTTGGGCCATAATACGTTTATCAAGGCTATGGAGGAAGTGCTATCAAGTCTAGTTTGTTACTGCCTGTATAGAACTAGATGTCTTGAGGCTCTATTTGGATATGTGGAATTTTAAAGTTTTTGGCTAATTGTGTTTTGCTGTATGTATTTTATGTGCTATGCCAGACAGAAGAGACATCAGGAGAAATGACAACAGTACCCCTCTGGCTATTCCTTACTTAATATACTTGTCCTGTGAAATTTTAACCTCTACACAGTATACTGATAGCAAGAGGTAGATATCTTTGTTCTAGCTAGATTTTTGCTGATGCTCTTTGGTTCCCAAATAGTAAATACTCTCAGGAGGTACAAATCATCTCTTCTTGTTCTCTGGGCTTTCTGCTAGCTTGATTAGATGGAGAGTCATAACAAATTGTATTCTGTATCTTCTTATATAAATTATTCATTCTACCAATTTTGGAGTTTAAGTAGGAGAAACTTTCTTTGCAGAAACTGTAACTGTGTACTAGATGGCATTTCTCATTTGGAGAGTTAGAGGGCATAGGTTCTTAGAGCTAATTATGGTTATGGTAAACTAATAGTAATAACAATATGAAGCAAACATTTATGTAACGTCAATCATATACCAGGCACTCTAACTCCTTTAAGTAGTATGTGTGTTAATTTTAATAGTAACACCTGTGAGGTACTTTTATTTGTCCCCATTTAATTATGGTTATAGTAAACTAATAGCAATAATAACAATGATATGAAGCAGATATTTACATAACATTAACTATATATGAGGCACTCTTAACACCTTTACATAGTATATTTGTTAATTCTCATAGTGACCCCTGTGAAGTACTTTTATATCCCCATTTAATAGGTGAAGAAAGTAAGGTACAGAAAGGCTAAATAATTGTCCAAAGTCACCCTGCTAGTAAGAGATGATGTTCAAACCTAGGCAATCTGCTACCAGAATCCGTGCTCCAAACCACAGTTCGATAAACTTTCTATAGTAAGTGAAATAGTAAATATTTTAAGCTTTGTGGGCCCTTTGGTCTTTGCTATAACTATTCAGCTATGCACTGTAGTGTGAAAGCAGTCATAGACAATGCATGAAAGAATGAGTATGGCTGTATTCCAGTAAAACTTTATTTACAAAAGCATAGGTAAAGGCAGGATTTTGCTGACCCCTGCTCTAAACCAGTACTTTTCACAGTATGTGTTGTGGGTTTTTCCTCACGTTTTTCTTGTTACTACTTCTTTGATCTTTCAGTTACTTAGAAGTATGTTGTTAATTTCCAAATATTTGGGAGATTTTCTTTTATTCTAATTTAATTCTATTTTTGTCAGAGAACGTACTCTGTATTTTATTGATACAAAAATTTATTGATACTTTGTGATCCAAATTATTGTGATCTCCATGATGTTTCATGTATATTTGGAAAGAATATGAAAAAGTATATTCTGCTGTTTCCTTTCTTCTGTTTATGGTGCTACTGTCATTTATTAATACGTCTACATATTTTGAAACCCCAAAATAACTGGGTTTTTTTGGCCTTAAATAGTTGTTAAAATCTTTTTAATGAGAAAAGTCTTACATATTTACCACTTGGACACCCTCATGTGTAAATCATTTCTATTTGGTATTGTTTTCCTTCTGTGTGAGAAAACTTTTATTATATCTTGTAGTGCAGGTTTACTGATGATGCATTTTCTCAGCTTTTGTTTGCTTGAAAAAAGACTTTGTTTTGACTCAGTTTTCAAAGGATATTTTTGCTTAGTACAATTCTGTGTTGACTTTTTTTCTGCCTCAGCACTTTAAACTGGTTGTCCATTGTCTTCTACCTTGCATCACTTTGAGCAGTCTAGGATAATTTTTAAATCTTTGTTTCTCCATACTGCAGTTGCCCTTTTTTGTCTGGCTGCTGTTTAGAATTTTCTCTTTAGTGCTGGCTTCAGCAGTTTGCTTGCCATGTGTCTTGATGTGTATTTTTTCTGTGTGAATGATTATCTGCTTGGGATTTGTTGAGCATCTTCTATTTGTGGATTTATAATTTCATCAGATTTAGAAAACTTTATTATTTCTTCAGTTTTTTTCTTTTCTTCTATCTTTTCTCTCCTTCTGGAGCCATAATTACTTGTACGTTAGACCACTTGATATTTTCCTACAGGCCATTGAAGCTCTGTCAATTATTTTTTTCTTTTTCTTTCTGTACTTTATTTTGGTTGGGTTCTATTGCTATGTCTTCAAGTTTATTTATCTTTTCATCATTGTCTAAGCTGCTGTTAATCCTTTGGAGTAAATTTTCATTTTAGATAATGTAACAATTTTCTATGTTGTTCTTTTATATCTTTTTTTTATTGGTATGTTTGTTGTAAGATAATTCTTGAGTGTCTTAAAAATGTTCGTTTTCACAGCCAATGTCTCCTCATTTTAATCATCTCTGGGTTTCCTGAGTCTATTTCTATTGACTGTTTTTCCCTGGGTTATTAGTCACGTTTTCCTGTTCGCATGCCAATAATTTTATTATATCCTTTTAAAGTATATGGACACTGTTTTAGCAAGCAGTCAAGTTCCTCATGAATCAGTTTGATCTTTGTGAAAAGCTTGCTTTCAAGCTTTTATGGGGCAGCATTAGAATAGCTTTTGCTCTAGAATTACTGGTATAACTTCATTATTAAGGTATGACACCCCCGCCCCAGCCCCCCACAATTCCTAATGACTGCCCAGTGAGTTCAAAGAGATATCTCCATTCTGGTTATTGAGAATTTGAGTGATTCTGGACCCTTGTGATCTCTGAGAATTTTTTGCTTTTAGCATTCTAGTAATTGTTCTTTTTCTAGAATTTCTTTTTGCATGACCTCATAGCTTTCATCCTATGCATGCAGAGATTAATATTCTCAAATCTTACTATAGATAGATTTACTGGAGCTCTTTTCCTGCTCTGCAAATTCTAGCCATCTTGGCCTCTCTGAACTCCAGGCTCTGTTTTTCCAAATTAGTAAGTATACTGGGCTCTATTTGGATTCCACCTTTCTGTGCCATAGTCTGGAAATTGCCTCCTAGATGGAAGCTGAGGTGATTATAGGACTTATCTTGTTTGTTTTCCCCATTCAGGGTTCACAGTGTTTTTTGCTTCCTTTTGCAAATGTCTGAAAACATTTTCTGTACAGTTTTCTAGCTGTTTATGGCAGGGGTGGGGTGGGGGAGGGTAAGTTCAGACCTTGATACTCATTCCTGTCTAGAAGTACATCTTTTATGTTTTTAAACATCTCTCATACTTTCCATCTCACTATCCACTTCTCTTTTCAACTTTGTGTTTTCATCTCCAACTATTCTGGTATTTAACTCTTCCATTGAATTTTTAACTTATTTTTTGTTTCTGGAAGTTCTGTTTGCTTCTTCAGGTCTCCTTGGATGCTTTTTATAGTCTTATATTCTTTGCTTATATACAGATACTTTGAATCCTTAATTTTTTTTCTTTACTCACCTTAAGCTTATTTTATGTTATTTATCTAATAATTTCATATCTGATGTTTTTTTCAAGGCTGACTTTGCTGTTTGTTGTGACTTGCCCATTCTCACTCATAGTTTCTTATTTTGTTGTGTTGTATGTGTGAGTGAGGTGGTTTGTTTATTTTTTTAGCTTACTATTTTTTGAGACAGAGTCTCACTCTGTCCCCCAGGCTAGAGTGCAGTGGAGCTATCTCAGCTCACTGCAACCTCTACCTCCTGGGTTCAAGTGATTGCCCTGCCTCAGCCTCCCAAGTAGATGGAAGTATAGGCGTGCATCACCACACTCGGCTAATTTTTGTAATTTTAGTAGAGACAGAGTTTCACAGTGCTGCCCAGGCTGGTCTCGAACTCCTGGCCTCAAGCAATCCATCTGCCTTGGCCTTCCAAGTGCTGGGATTATAGGTGTGAGCCTTCCAAAGTGCTGGGTGAGCCACCACACCCAGCCTTTTTTTTTTTAGCTTATTTTTATTGAATTGCTACCTGTAGGAATTCCTTGAGGGATGGATTAAAGTTGCAGTACTTCATTTATATTTGCCTGGGCCACATTGTTGAAGTTGCTTGAAGACACAACCAACTCTGAAGACTACTTTGAATTAAATTTCCTAGTTAAAGGATTCATGTTTAATGTGAATTTAGGCCAGCAACTATGTAAAGGCTGCTTGTGGTTACAAATGTTGAGGGAGTTGTTTCTCCCTCTTCATAAGTTGCCTCCCCTTCTTTAGGAAGGGGTTTTTGTTGTTTCTGAGAGGTTTACTGCTTTAATCAGAGGTGGTCTGCAATTCAAATCCCCACCTTAGGTAGGCCCTAGACTTTATCTCCTATTCTTCCTCAGCCTACAGCACAAAAATCATGGGTACTGGTGTTCGTCTGATGCCTTTAAAGTCTAGTAAATGTAGGTGTTTTCTTACCCTCCAGGTTTCCCACTGGAAATCACTTTGGTTTTCTTCTTAGATTTTTAAAATTCTTCGACAGTTCAGCAGTGCATTTAAAAAGATAATTTTACATTTTATCTAGTATTTTTGGTTTTTGGCAGGAGGCATATTTAGGATATTTTGTCAATCCTACTTTTAGAAATGGAAGTCTCTCTTCTGTTTCATAATGTGAAGATCTATACATATGTGCAAATACTACCAAGATGAAATACATTCAGCATTTATGAGGTCTATAAAATATAGGTGTGTATGTTTTATGTTTATAAAAACCCACGAGTATAATTTATTTGCTATGTATAATTTGGTTTCTTTTTGATTTGTTTGCCTTTTTATTCCTTCCTGGATTTCTTGGACATAATTCAGCGCTTGGTTTCAGTTGGACTTGATTCAAAGAATGCAGTTTGTGTTTGGGACTGGAAAAGGGGAAAAATGTTGTCTATGGCTCCTGGTCATACAGATAGAGTAAGTATTCTCTTTTGAGATTTCTAACGAGTACTGAAAGGGAAAGACCAGAGGAGAGTTCAGGGGATTTTATTCGTCTGTATTTTGTTATTGCCAGATAGGTCATATGTAATTAAAATTTTACAATTGGTAAATAATTGTACAAATATAAAAACTCTTAAAGTCTTAGAGTGCATATGTGTTGTAGTACTTAGGAAACATGAATCGATATGTATAGCATTGGCATAAGACGTTTAACCTGGTGTTTGCTTCAGTAAAAACTATTTTCTTTCCATTTTTAAAAACATTTTTATTGAAATGTAATTGATATACAAAGGGCTGCACTTATTTAATGTGTGAAATTTGATGAGTTTGGACATATGCAGACACTCATTATTCAAATCTCCATTTAAAAATTGAGTGGTTTGAGCCTAGGGTCTATTTAGTTTGGTTTACCACTAATTTGTTACATATGTATTATAGTTAAGGTGAAAAATGATGTTGCTTGTGTGGATTTAATATTATGTATTACTATTCAATTTTTTAGCGACCTAACATTTTTAACTGACAACTGGTTGGAATACGTATTACTCATTCCAAGTTGTAAATAAACAGTACATCATAGCCAGCTTTTAATTAAATATTAAATTATTGTTATGGCTGTAGATCAAAAAAGTTCTCATAAACTCCTAAAAGTGTCTAATTTTGTTTATGTATGTGTAGTAAAATCCTAACCTGAACCAGCACAGAGGCATAGTTAATGATTCTATTTTGTGGGAATTTATGATTATAAAAGTTGTATAGAAAATTTTGTGTGTATTTGCATTTGGAGAATACATTTGTCTTTTAGTAGATGCTTAGAGAAGCCTATTACACACACACACACATACACACACACACACAATTTAAACCATTATTAAAATGTTGGATATATTCTATTAAACAGCTGGTATGTTCTTACCTGCTTACATCAAAGCATTTTGCACATTACTCTTTGGAATTTAATAAATAGATCCATTATTATAAAATATGACACCATCAGTGGAGTTTTTAAAAGTATTTTTGTGGTTGAATATTTCAAAGTTGCATTGATATGTTTTTCATATAATCTGTATTATGGTGAGCTGTTAAATATTAACTGTAATATATATTCAGTCTTCATTATCACTAAAGAGTATCACTTTGTAAATTTTTAGAGTAAAACGTAAACCTTTTAGCACTAGGTTGATAAGGTGTCAAAGAAACATGACTACAAGAGAGCAAAATAAATGAATTTTTTTAAATGTTAATTTTTCTTTCATTATTTATTTAATTACATGTCTCTAATTCGTATATTATTTCATCGAGTTTTTGCTTGTTTGCTTTTGTGACAAAATGTGTTGCATGTGTTTAGAATTTATGGAATTTTAGAAAATAATGAAGCCTGGAGACCCTCCAAAATTTAAGTATAAGTTGACTTTGACCTTTAAACAGTAAACAAAAAAAAAATACTGTAAAATCTGTGTTTGAATTCTTTATGTAAATAGTTCTGTATGATAGTTATAAAAATGTTTCTTATTTCTAGGCTGTGTAAGTGTCATGTTCCATTCTGAACCTCTTTTCTGTAGAAATTATGCAAGCACCTCCCGTCATGCCGTAATTCTGTTCAACTATTCTTGTTATTTATGGACCAAATTTTTTTAAAAAATTAAAAATAAACAGAGGTGTTAAATTTTACTCTGGTAGTGTTTCATAAAGTTCATAAAAACTCAGAGTTTTTATTTCTTATCATTTTCAAATTTACTTTATTTCTTATAAGATTTTAAAGTGTGGGATTCTGGTTATTTGTTGAGGAATATTTTTTATCATATGAGTTTGGACCATTTAGTCTTCCGGTCAGGATATTTAAATGACTCTGGAAATAAGTATTTTAATTATGAATCTGATTTGTTTACAGATATTTGATATTTCTTGGGATTTGTACCAGCCAAATAAACTTGTCAGCTGTGGTGTAAAACATATCAAGGTACTAGAAGGGTCTTGTTTTATAATAGTCATGTTTAGTTCTCTGCTGCTAAGTATATATTGCACTGTTAACAATTTAGCCTACTTTCAGAATTTTGATAGTACTTATTTTTTGAATGGCAATGTTTTTAATGTTCTGATGTTCAGTCAAACATATATTTGCTTTGAGTTATTGTAAGGGATATAGGTATGAATAGGAAATTAATAAGCCACATTCCATAAAGAAAATTATAGTCTAGTGAGATAGGATTTATTGTGTCCATCCTGCCTTTTCTTGTTTCACTTACAAAGTAAAATGTGAGACTAGAAAACAAAGTAATTGAAGAGTTTTTCATTTACATAAATAGAATGGTGTGGGAGAAGCAACATGAATAGAGCTGGCTTTGTCATTTATTAGCTGTTTAACCTAGTATGAGTTATTTAACCTCTTTGAGCTTTTTTCACATTTTAAAACTGTGACTGCTGTCACCATCCTCAAAGAGTCGATGATTAAATAAGGCAGTATATATATAAGTGCTTGTCATAGTGCCTAACACATGGTCAGCTTTCTGAAAGTGTTGTTTTTCCTTTTTCTATATTTGCCCCCTGATTTGACCTCAGCCTTAAAATTTTTTTTATTTGACAAATAATAATAATACATATTCATGGGTGTGTAGCCATTTTTTGCTACATAAAAGTGTGTGGTGATCAGATTAGGGTAATTAGCTTTCATCTCAAACATTTGCTATTTCTTTGTTTTAGGACCATTCAATATCCTCCTTCTAGCTATCTGAAACTGTATATTTTTATTAACTATAGTCATTCTGTAGTGGTATAAACAGTAGAACTTATTCCTCCTATCTAGTTATAATTTTGTATGCTTTAACAAATCTCTCCCTGTCTCTCCCTCAGCCTTAATAGCCACTATTTACTTTGCTTATGAAAGCTCTGGATTTTGTTTTATAATTACAGCTCAGGTTTTGAAGCCTGTAAAGTCAGTGTTGGTATTTATTATTTTGTTTAGAGTTACTTTTAAATCATTGGAACAAATTGGAAATAATTTGTTTACTTCCACCATCTGATGTAACAGTTCCTGATAACAGTTAATTCCTAGTGAGTTAATGTTCTGTGTTCACATTCTTTATTTCAACATGTTTAACTCGATCCACATTTTCCCCAGTGCATCTTTCACTGCTGCTGCAATTCTGGATTTGTTATTCTGGTATTGATTTGATTGATGGATAGTAGTACATATTTATTTTTTGACAAATATTTAATAGCAAGAAGGCTGTATGCTGAGTTTTAAGGCACATGATATAAGCACTGTGAAGGTAGAGATTTTTGTCTTGTTCATCTTTGATGGACAGTATGTTTGATACAGTACTTGATATAAAGTGCTTAATAAGTGATTGACAAATTAATTATCAATAAAGAGATTTTACTACTATTTTATATTGTAAATAAAGCTAAAGATTCCATTTTCAGGTTTTTATAAAAAACTCTAAACTATATTTTTATAAGGAGTTACATTTATTTTTCTTTGCTAGAAGAAATGAATAGTAACATAGTTCTCTTTGCAGACAATACGTGTGAGGAAATTAAGTCCCAGAGATGATCTAGAACTGCACTGTACAACCATATGTAGCTATTTAAGCACAAATTAGTTAAACGAAATTTAAAATTTATTTCCTCATTCACACTAGCAGTACATTTCATTTGCTTATGTATCTAGTGGTTACTGTATTGGAAAGCATGCACGTGTGAAAGTGTGTGTGTGTGTGTGTGTGTGTGTGTGTGTGTGTGAGATCATCACTGAAAGTTATTTTGGACAATGTTGATTTGGATTCTAGATCAATAGTTCTTAACCCTTGCTGAGTATCAGACTCATTTGAATACCTGGCAGGCTTCATGCTTCAGAGATTCTGTCTCAGTTCATTTCAGTTGGGAGTCCAGGCATCCTATTTTATAATTTCCCTAGGTGATTCTAATGTGACGCTAACACTGAGAATCACTCATCTAGAAGGAAATAATGGATTCAAATTAGGACATGCTGAAAGAAAGAGAACCAGCCACTTATATACAAAGAAATTATGGAGTTTTTAAGTTTAAAAATTATAAAGTTTCATTAATTAAAGTACTCATTAGATCTTTGAATAGATAATGGTCATAATTTTTAGTTCTTTGATGCTTCAGATTTTAAAATAAGAATATATAATAATTTATGTTATTTTAAATGTTAATTACTTATTACAAAGTTTTTATTATTTGGGCCTAATTTCTTTATATAGAACTATTTAATGTATATATCTCTGCCCTGTCCCATTTTTTTGGTTTAGTTTTTAGAGATGGGATTCTACCATATGGCCCAAGCTAGAGTGCAGTAGCTATTCACAGATGTGATTTATAGCTCACTGTAGCCTCCAACTCCTGGTCTCAAACCATCCTCCCACCTCAGCCTCCCAAGTTGGTAAGACTGGAGGAATTTGTCACTGTGCCCACTTTCCCCCAACCCCCTTTTCTTTAAATTTATCTCTATGAACTGTAAAAATTTACCTATTTCCCACCTAATAGAACATAAACCTTGGTAATAAAGATTCATGTTTAACTTCCTTATTTTCTCACAAGAATGACCAAATCATTCCACATGGACATCTATCTTATTTTTTTAAGCTTTACAGCAAAGCAGTTCCTCAGTTTTGAAAATATCAAATATTATAGCTATAGTGAGCTATAACATACTTCTTTTTTCCTATCTTCAATATTTCTGTCAGAGAGAGAACATTAGATTTGCTTTTTCCTCCTAGTGTATGACGACTTATCTTCATTTTCATTGCTAACCCATTCCCAACTTTTTAACCTAAGTTTTTTTTTTTTCTTTGAGACAGAGTCTCACTCTGCACCTGGGCTGGAGTGCGGTGTTACAATCTCAGCTCACTGCAACCCGTCTCCTGAGTTCAAGTGATTCTCATGCCTCAGACTTCCGAGTAGCTGGGATTACAGGCGTGCACCACCATACCCAGCTAATTTTTGTATTTTTAGTAGAGATGGGGTGGGGCGGGGGTCTCATCATGTTGGCAAGACTGGTCTTGAATTTCTGACCTCAGGTGATCCACCCATCTTGGCTTTGAGCCGACATGAGCCACCACGACTGGCTTAACCTGAGTTTTATGTAGATTTTTTTTTTCTTCAGAAACCTAAGGAAAGCATAGCATATTTAAAAAATGATCTGGTTCAACCCCTTTATTCTTACAGATAAGGATTGAAACCAGTGACTATAGCTCTGCTATAACATAGCTTTTGACAACACTAGGATGAGGATCTGAACGTTGAGTGTGATTTTATCATAAGGCAATTTCTTAGTTAATTTCTAGCACACTGCTCTAATATAGCATCAAACTATTGGGAATGTTTTACTTTATTTTGTAAGAATTTTTTGGTAATTTGATTATACTATATACCTTTTAGTTCTGGAGTTTATGTGGAAATGCTCTGACCCCAAAACGAGGTGTCTTTGGTAAGACGGGTGACCTTCAGACAATACTGTGCCTAGCCTGTGCAAGGGATGAATTAACGTATTCTGGTGCACTCAATGGGGATATATATGTTTGGAAAGGAATCAATCTTATACGAACAATACAAGGAGCCCATGCTGTAAGTATATTTAAATGTTTTAAACACTTTAATGTGTATTACTTAATCTTGTCTTAGAATGACAGACTGCATAACATAGTATATTGTTTCTAGTCAGTTTGGTTGCTTGAAAAATGCTGTTGTAACTCAATTTATTTGTTTTCAAGATTTCAATGAAGAAATCGATTAGACTCATGGATATTTATTACATTAGTATAATTAGTATCTTGTTAAAGCCATCGCTTCAGTATGGTGTCTTTCTCAAGAGTAGTGTTGCGAAAAAGCTTGTTGACTAGAATCTAAAAGTATTCTAGATTAACCACACCAGAATAAAGCTAGTGCTCTTGAGGCTAATTTATCAGAGGCAATTCAGTTTTCATATAAATAACTTACTAAACAAGAAAAAGAATTCTGCTGTTAAAACTTTTTAGCATTTTTTTGGTTTGAGCTTTTTAGCAGTTGGGGCCCCTTTATGAAGTAAAGGTAGCTAGATAGCACAAAGCCTCCACGTTGTTAACAGCAAGATCTTCATGTAGAAAAGTCCTCAGTGCATTAAATTTCTATTAATTGGGTTTTCCTACCCTTTGCTTTTTCACTTTTTAAATTTTTGGTGGTTGTTGAATTGTTTTTCTTTCCGTTACTCATTTGGGTATTAGGTTTATTAATCTTTTGACAGCCATACGTGTTGCAGACATTTCTCTAATCTGTTTGTCTTTGCTTATATCTTTTCTCATATGAACAATTTTAAAACTTGTGGATGACCTGCCATGCATAGAAAAGTCTCTCACAGCCCAAAGTTACCTAAATGTTGTTCTTTTTCTAATATTTTTGTTTTATTTTTTACATTTTGAATTTTAAGTTCATCTATAATTCATTTTTATATGTGGTATAAGGTTTAAATTTATTTTCTTTTATGTTATATCCTTATCATTAAATACCACATTGGTTATATATAGTCATGCCTTGATATTTTGGGGTGATTGGCTCCAGGACCACAGATACCAAAGTCTGCACATACTCAAGTCTTGCCCTGGGAAACCCACATATGTAAAGCCCTCCCAATCCATGGGTTTTGCATCCCACAAAGATTGTATTTTGATCTGGGTTTTTTTGCTGATGTGGAACTGTGGATACAGAGCTGACTGCATTTATTGAAAAAAATCCATGAGTCAGTGATGTTCAAATTCACAAGGGGCAACTGTATTAAGTTCCTATGGATTTTCTTTTGTGTATTCTGGTGTAATTATTATATCTTACCAAAATATTGTTAAATTGGTTTAAAAGGGTTTCTACCTTCATACTGGAGATGTTCTTAAAAAAATTTGTTGTTAAATTATTTTATTTCCTCTTCTAGGCTGGAATTTTTAGTATGAATGCTTGTGAAGAAGGCTTTGCTACTGGTGGCAGAGATGGTTGTATTCGTCTTTGGGATTTAACTTTTAAACCAATTACTGTGATTGATCTCAGGGAAACAGACCAGGGATACAAAGGTATTAACAAAACAAATATCTTATTACTAGTCAAACTCTAAACATCCCAAAGATTATCTCTTTCTTTCAGTAAATATAAATAAGACTTATATTTGCCTCTTCACCCTGTATGCATTTGATTGAAATTCTTCTATTAACGAGAAATTTTGCCTATAAAGAGTTTAGATTCATTGTTAGGAGAAAGGTTCTTTCATAAGTCTAATGTCTGTTATAATGAGACCTGTGGAGAGATGTGAGAGGTACTCAGGTATCTTTGGATTTTAAAAGTATTTTACTATTAGAATGCTAAATAACTATTTAACAAATAAACCGTTCTAAATAAACAGTTTGAGGGTAAATGTTGAGGGTTGGGGAAACTTTTGTTCGGGATGATTTAAATGTGGATAGATGTGTTTTTCCTTCATCCAAATTTGTCAGCAGTTGGGGGAATTTTTTTCTCTTGGGGATTAAAAAAAATTGATGTAATAAAACAGAATCTTTTACTATAAAAGGTACCCACACATCTGTGTTTATACCATATTCCAGTCACCTACAAGTTGTGTGACCTTGGGCTAGTAATTTGGCCTCACCTGTAAATGAGGATAATAAGAATAAATATCTTACTTAGGATATAGGATCAAATGAATTGATACTTCTGAAATGTTTATAAGGATAGTACATAATAAGCATGTAAATGCTGTTATTCTATTTTCATTAGTTTTGCTAAACATTGTGCTTTAAAGCTTACAAAATAATTTGAGACTTTTTCTTATCTGATCCTCACAAGAACATTGTTAGGTACACCGTATCTTTATATTGGCCATGTAACACACATGAGAAACTTAACAGCTTTCCTACAATTACAAAAGACATTGTGGAGTATGCAGAAAAAGTAAAGTTCTCTCTTTTTAATGATTTTATGAGTATATTGAAGAAATGAAATATAGACAAGTAAAAAGTCAGATTATTAAAGGAGAAAAAGAATATAATTCTATAAAGGTAATTTACTTATCGAGTACTTATTGAACAGTGCAGACTGAGTGTTATAAGACTGCCTGAGCAAGCAGACATGGCTAGAGTTGTCTAAAAGGAAGAGTACATGTCTTGAAGAATGGGTAGGAGCTAGGTACATAAAATGACAGAAATACCATTTCATGTAGAAAACAACATGCACAATTAAAGAAAATGTGAGTATGGATCAAGGACTTACATATTTTCTTCTATTTCACATCTAAGATATAAAAGCTACAAAAATTAACTTCAATTTAGGAAGATTGACAATATTGATGCAGGATATTTTGGGTGCTGCTTTGCTAGCTAGAGACCTCTGTGGCTGGCAATGCACCTGTCCAGGGCTGCACTGGGCTCCAGGCTTGCCAGGAGGTTTCCTGACCTCTTGGCCTGACAGGCTGTGCTTGGCTTACACTGTGGCTGGATCCCACACTCACTGTAGGATCCATGTTCAGCCCACGGCTGGGCTGAGCGTGCTGTAACTTGCTTTTGCCTTGGTTGTTGGTGTCTGGACAAGGAGAATATCGTGGCACCCAAAAAACTTGGGGACTCCAGCGACCCTGAAGCCCCAAAGGGGGTGTTACAGCATGTTAATAGCTCTTTCAGTCCTGCCATCCACATCCCAATGAATGGGGGCATGTGGTGCCCAGTGGCTCCCTCTCCTGTTGCCTCGCAAGTAGGAGGGGAATGCTAAAGGGTTGCAGCTCTGCCTGAACTCACCATTTGGTGAGTTCCGAGTTCTTGTCCCACAATCCAAGCAGAAAAAGGTTATGATGACAGCTGGCAGGTGAGCAAGGTGAAGAGTTTTATTGAGTGACAAAACAGCTCTCAGTGGAGAGGGTATGTGGAATGGGCTGAAGTCAGGTAGTTTCCCCTGCCCAAAGTTGGGCAGTCTCCAAATGTGGCTGAGTCAAGGGCTTTTATGGGTTTAGAATGGGGGAGTGCATGCTGACTTGTTTGTGAGTATGTAAAAAAAGTCTTAAAAAAAAGCACCACTCAGATATGGGCACAACACTGTAAAAAAACCAATTAGGGAAGGGCAAATATATGTAAAGTAGGTGAAAGGTAGGGATCAATCGGAGGGAAGTGCGCCAGATGGGAAGAGAGGTTCTCGATGGGTCTGTGAATTTATCTAAGACTTATAGTTTGGCTTTCAGGCTTTAAACTGTCTTAAATTTGAAGGTTGGATTTCACCAGGACATGCCCCTATCTGCTTAGGGATTTGTCTGCCTCCTGCTGCTATCATTATTACAGCATTATATATTAAATACAGTTTACTTTTTACTAGGTTTGTCTGTAAGGAGTGTTTGTTGGCGAGGTGACCACATTCTAGTTGGAACACAGGACAGTGAAATTTTTGAAATTGTTGTGCAAGAAAGAAATAAACCTTTTCTAATTATGCAAGGGCATTGTGAAGGTGAACTTTGGGCACTTGCTGTCCATCCTACTAAACCTTTGGCTGTGACTGGAAGTGATGATCGTTCAGTCAGGTAAGCAAATTCTAATAATTCCATAGGCTGGAATTTATCCTTAGATCAACATAAAGAAACTTTAAAATACTCTGATTAAAACTTTATTGGTTCATGGTATAAAAAATGAACATAAGTAATAAGTACTGAACATTAATAGAATTAACTATTAGTAAGATTTTGGTTTTTTCTCTTATATGATACGGAGTTTGTTCCATATCAGAATATTACAGAGCTATCTCCTTTTTAACAGCCATATAATATTTCACTGCATGGATATACTATAATTTATTCAACTAATCCATTACTGATGGAAGATTAGTTTCTTCCAGTTTTGTGTATTTTATAAATACAGGGCTTGCAGTGAATATCATTATACATTTGTCATTTTGTACATGTGTGAATATCCCTGGTAAAAGTTTAGCAGTAGTCAAAGGATATATGCATTTTAAATTTTGTTAGATAAGGCCTTACGTAGAGGCAGCAACAATTTATATACCTATCATCAATATATTGACAGTACCTGTTTTCTCACATCCTTAACAGAACTAATTATAATCCCAAAAGGTAAAAAATAATATCCTGTTACATTTTGAAAATACGTATTTCTCATATTGAGGGTTGTTGAGTATGTTTTTATATGTTTAGAGGACATTGTTTTTCTGTGACTTATCCAAGCTCTTTGCCTATTTTCTATTAGTTCATAGGTCTTTTTCTCTACTTAATCTAAAATAAGATATAATGGTATCTGTCTATATATTAAAGAAATTAGAAACCTTGTCTATGACAATGGTTCTCAAAGTGTGGCTCCTGAATGAGCAACATCAGGATTACCTAAGAACTTGTAAGAAATGCAAAATCTCAGGTCTTTTACAGCACCTAATACCAGAAATTCAGCAATTTGTGATTTTAGAAGCCTTCCAAGTGACTACGATATACGGTAAAGTTTGAGAGCCAGTGATCAATTTTAGGAGTTGAGGTTTGTTTCCCCAAGTTTGCCATTTGTCTTCTTTTTTCCCTTGATTTCATCTGTAAATATTTCAGTTTGTATCTTTAAAAGATATCTCAAACATCACCACAATACTGTTATTACAAAGTGTTCTGTATCTAGCTAGTACAGAAGTTTCCAAGTGTCTCATAAAAAATTTTTGTGATTTGTTAAAATCAGGATCCAAATAAGGTTCATATATTGCGATTGTTGATATGTCTTTTCTATCTCTTTTATTCTACAGCTTTCTTCCTTCCCTTTTTGTTCTGCTTACAGCTTATTCATTGAGGAAATAAAGTCTTCACCCTGTAGGATTTCTCATATTCTGGATTTGGCTAATTGCATACCTGTATTTTAACAGAGTCTGTGTTCTCTGTATCCTGTAAATTGGTAGTTAGATTTAGAGTTTGATGAGATACGTTACGAATTTTCACCAAGGATATTTCCTAGGTGGTGATGTACTCCTGCTTGATGATATGTAATGTGTAACCTCCTTTTCTATTAGCAACCATTGATGATTATTGTCTAGATCAGTATGTCCCAATCTTTTTTCATTGTCACTTTCTTAATGAGACTTTCTAGACATTTTTTTTTTCCTGATCACACCCTCTCTCTGAAATTTTAAGACCACAGACAACTGTGTGTCTCTTTTTGTATTGTGGCCCCTAAAGAGAACACAAACCATTGTAATATTTAACATATTTTACCCTTAAGAAATCATTTTTACCGCCTTTTGGGAAATAGCCCCTGTTGGGACTGCATGGCCTAAACTATCAATTTAATAAGAGTTTCAAATGGTGGCATTCTAATATTTATATTTATCACTCATTATTTGTTAGCTGTAGTATTTCTATAAAGAGAATTTCTTCTCATCAATTATTTATTTATCCTGGGTATAATCAAGGCAGAAAAGTGCTTAATTCTTTCCCTGTATTTACTAATTTTAAAAAGTTAGGTGGGTCCCTAGAATCCTTTCTGTAAACTTCCCTTATTTCTTGCCGTTTTTTCTGTAGGGTTGTTGATCTTTTTCTCCTTTACTTTTAGTAGTTCTTTATGTATTCTGGATATTAATCCTTTGCTGATAATGTAAATTGCTTATAATTTCAGTAGTTTGTTACTTGCTTTTTTACTTCGTGTAGGTTGTTTTAGATATGCAAAATTCTTGTTGTTTTATTTTATATAGCTGAATTTATCAGTATTTTCTTTCATGACTTCTAGGATTGTGTCAAAGAGAAATAGTCCCCAAAATCACTTTTTTAAATTTTTCAATATATTTTTTCAGTTCATTAGTGGCTATATTTTTGTGCTTAACTCCTAATCTATGTACAGCTTCCTTTAGTGTAAGGAGTTATATAGAGATTCAACCTAATTCTTTCCAGATAATTATTGATATTTTTTATGCTACTCACATCACTTTGCACTGCTCCTCAGCGCATTACAAATTTCAGTGACACAGTTACAACTTGACAGAATTTTGAACACTATGTGCATTACCATATGGTGACATTATTATTTATTAGCAGTGCATTCTCATCATGTTGAAATAAGAGGAAAAAGATAAAATTGGACGTAGAATGTTACATTTGTAAGGCACAACGGAGCATGGACTTTATTGTTATTCAATTAGATGGCAAAGCATTCATTGTGTTTATTATGCAGTGACACTATAGCTGTGCTTTAAAAGGATACCAAAACAACAACAAAATGTAATCAGGTTAGATGACACATTCCTGTAGTTCCAGCTACTCAGGAGGCTGAGGCAAGAGGATCACTTGAGCCCACAGGGTTGAGGTTACAGTGAGAGATGATCATGCCACTGCATTCTAGCCTGAGTGACAGAGTGAGATAATGTCTCTAAAAAAATAAAAATAAAAACAAAAGATTCTACCAACTTCTGTCATTTAAGCATGAACGATTCCCATTTTCATAGATAAGAATTTCTTGATAGTTATCTAGATTTATCTTAAGCAGATAGTTATCTAGATGACTTTAATTAAGGTGAGGTTATTATTTTAACCAAAATATTTTCATTATTTTTAAAGTATGCATTAGCTAACTATTCTTTTTTATTTTTAAAATTAAATTTTACAGGATATGGAGCCTGGTAGATCATGCATTAATAGCAAGGTGTAATATGGAAGAACCAATTCGTTGTGCAGCTGTAAATGCAGATGGAATCCATCTTGCCCTTGGAATGAAGGATGGCTCATTCACTGTACTTAGAGTAAGGTATGGTATCAGGGTAGAAATAGAAACACAGTAATTTTCTGTTCAGTGATACAGAATATATAATACTTGTTGTTTTTACCCATTTATCCTTTTCCCTTCCCTTTCTTAATATATATAATTCAGATATTAATTTCATAAAGTATAACAATATATTTATAAAAATTTCTTTGTCAGAAAAATAAACCCAGAAACCTTGATCTGGAGGGTTAAGAATGCTTAATAGATTAATGGCTAAAATTTTGAGATATAAAATTTGGGTCTCAGCTACCTTTTCTTATCAGTGTAGATTTTCAGTAATGATTCCCTTACCATTTAACAAACTGAGGCTGTTTAAATAGCTAAACGGTTTTTTGTTTTTGTCGTTGTTATTAATTACAGCTTTATGTTTTTTAAAAATGCCTCCATCTCTTCTTTTGTTTGAGTAATTAGAAAAATTTAAAAGAATTTGGTAAAGCAATTAGCATTTTGTGCTGAATTATAGATAGGTGAATTCAATTGAATTCTATGCAGCCAGTAAGAAATTTGCTGACATCTACACTTGTTCACAGGATAAGTACTTATGAAGTCTTTCTTCTCTTCCTCAGTGAATGGCAAGATCCTTCACTCAGTTGCTCAATTCAGAAACTGTTAACACAGTTCTCTCTCTCTTTTGCCTCCCCTATGTAGTTAATTAAGAGTACTGAAGAGTCTACTTCTGAAATACCTCTCAAATTAATCTCCTTCCTTTCATTCTCACCATTATACTCTTGTGCAGGCTTCTGTCATCTACTAAGTGGATTGGTGGAATAGCCTCTTAGCTGATCTTCTTACCTCCTAATTTGCTTCCCTCAAGACCTTTCTTTACTCCACAGTGATGGTGATTCCTTTTAAAATATATTTGTGTCCATTCCTCTTACTTCTGAAGTATGATAAAGGCTTTGTACTGTCCTTAGGATGAAATTCATAATCCCTCATGTGATATGTAGTGCCCATCTCTCCAGCCTGTTTCTCAGTATCTCAGTGTCTTTCTTTCATTTATAGGAAACTCCTTTCACTTCTTCAGATACATTATGTTCTCTTGTACTTCCAATTTTCTACACATGTGACTTCCCTGAGACCAGTTTTTATAATGAGATATGCTGAGACTTTTAACATTTTTTTATTGTGGTAAAATATATGTAATATATAAATTTAGCATTTCAACCATTTTTGAATGTACAATTCAGTGGCATTAAGTACATTCATACTGTTGTGCAACCAACACCACCCTCTAGCTTCAGAATTTTTTCATCTTCCAAAATGGAAAAGAAACTCTGTATCCAGTAAAAAATAATTCCCATTCTTCTGTCTCTTAAGTCCCTAACAACCATCATTCTACTTTCTGGGTCTCTATGAAAGAGAGAATTTGACTACTCTAGGCATCTTATATTTTTTAAAAATATGAATATAACATTTGAATATAAATTAAAGCTTTTCCCAGAGCTCTACAAATATGTTGCATTACTTTATTTTGTCATGCTAAAACAGCTTCTTATTTTTTTTAATTGTACTTTGGGTTCTGGGGTACATGTGCATGTTCTGCATCCTGCAGGATTGTTACATAAGTACATACATGCCACATGCCACATCCCTGCCCACCCCCCAACCCTGTCACCTACATCTGGCATTTCTCCCAGTGTTATCCCTCCCCATCTTCCCCACCCCCCTGTCCCTCCCCTCCCCACCACCTCCCCACCTAGCCCAGTGAGTGTTGTTCCTTCCCTGTGCTCAAGTGTTCTCATTGTTTATCACCCGCCTATGAGTGAAAACATGCGGTGTTTGGTTTTCTGTTTTTGTGTCAGTTTGCTGAGAATGGTGGTTTCTAGATTCATCAATGCCTCTATAAAGGTCATGAACTCATCATTTTTTATGGTTGCATAGTATTCCATGGTGTATGTGTGCCACATTTTCCTTGTCTAGTCTATCATCGATGGGCATTTGGGTTGATTCCAGGTCTTTGCTATTGTAAACAGTGCCACAATGAACATATGTGTGCATGTGTTTTTATAATAGAAAGATTTCTAATCCTTTGGGTATATACCCAGTAATGGGATTGCTGGGTCGAACGGAATTTCTATTTCTAGATCCTTGAGGAATCACCACACTGTCTTCCATAATGGTTGAACTAATTTACACTCCCACCAACAGTGTAAAAGTGTTCCTATTTTTCCACATCCTCTCTAGCATCTGTTGTCTCCAGATTTTTTAATGATTGCCATTCTGACTGACGTGAGATGGTATCTCAATATGGTTTTGATTTGCATTTTTCTAATGGCTAGTGATGATGAGCATTTTTTCATATGTTTGTTGGCCTCATATATGTCTTCTTTTGAAAACTGTCTCTTCATATCCTTTGCCCACTTTTCAATGAGTTTATTTTTTTTCTTGCATATCTGCTTTAGTTCTTTATAGATTTTGGATATTAGCCCTTTGTCAGATGTGTAGATTGCAAAAATTGTTTCCCATTCTGTTGGTTGCCGATTCGCTCTAATGATTGTAAAACAGCTTCTTAAACAGAGATGAAAGACTATGAAACCTCCCTTTTGGGCTATCCATACTATTAAAATCTGGGCACTGATTTGATCATTGATTCTAGAATCTCTGTAACTATCATCATATAAATTTAAACATCTGTTCTTTTTCTCATTGGTTGTTTAATTTCTTTGGAGGTTACTCTTCAGTTTTGCAAGTTATAAATCATAAATAGAAACACCCGGTCATTACTTATGAATAATAATATTCATTATCAGCTTCATTTTTTCTTGTCTGTAAGAACTGAAAGTATTGGAAGTACTGGAATTGGAGTGCTCACTTACAGAGGTTTTACAAGAATTTAAGATGCATATAAAACATCTAAGGATTCCTATCATATAGCTCATATGCATTCAAAAATAGTGATTTTTTTAGTTATACATTGACTTGCCCTTTCAGTTATTGAATGAAGTAGACTGGATGAAAAAGTTTTGATTCCTAACAAGGCTGTATTTTAGCACCTGAATCCAACATCACTAATAGTACTGAAAGGGTTATTCTGATTATTAACTGCTTTTGTAGGTGAAGCACAAAATTCCACCTCACAAAATGGTATTCTTAATCCACGTAAATTTACCTGGTCACTATTCTTCTTGATTTGTTTTGTATTCTCCATATGGTAAAGCAGGATTCATTACTAAACGTAACATATTAAAGTACCTGCACCAAGAGTGGGGGTTATGTTATATTTTGAAGAAAATAGAATAACTTAGAATCTCACATAATATTAGTGTATAAGGTGGTATGTTCGGGTAAAGCCACAATATCTTCTTAAAACATATCTTTTCTTCATAATAAAAACTGTTAACAATTTTAAAATTATTTTGTAACCAGTCTGCCTTTTTTAAAAGTTTATTTTTGTGCCCCCCACAGGTTTCATTAAGGCATAATTGACAAATAAAAACTGTATATATTTATGATGTACAACATGAGGCTTTGGTTATACATATACTTTGTGAAATGATTACATCAAGCTAGTTAACATATCCATCACCTCACATACTTGCCACTTTTGGGAGTGAGAACATTTAGATGTGTCTTAGCAATTTTCAACTATATCATACATTATTAACTCTAATCACCATGCCATACAGTATGTCTTCAGAACTTATTCGCTCATTCTGACTGAAACTTTGTACTGTTTGTCCAACATTTCCCCATTCCCTCCTGCACTCCTAATCCTTGTTAACCACGAATCTACTCTCTACTATGTTTGACTTTTTTGGATTCCACATATAAGCAAGATCATGGAGTATCTGTCTTTCTCTGTCTGGTTTATTTCACTTAGCATAATGTACACCAGGATCATCCATGTTGTAGAAAATGACAGGATTTTTTTCATTTTCTAAAATTATTTTTTAAAATTTTTGTTGAGACTGGACCTTACTATGTTACCCAGGCTTGTCTCAAACTCCTGGCCTCAAGCAGTCCTCCTGCCTCAGCTTCCGAAAGTGCTGGGATTACAGGCATGAGCCACTGTGCCCAGCTGATTTTCTTCTTTTTTAAGATGAATGGTATATCTGTTTCTTCATTCATACATTGATGGACTCTTAGGTGGCTTGAGGGAAGAGGTGACATGAGTAATGTGAAACAGTCCTTCCCTCCTTCTTCCAATATGTCTTTTCTGATTGCTGTGTTACACACAGATTCTGTCATCTGTCACCTGGTTTTCTTAGCTCTTATGAAGGTATTTTTTTTATTATTTTTTTAAGTTGCAAGGTACATATGCAGGATGTGTAGGTTTGTTACGTAGGTGAACATGTGCCATGGTGGTTTGCTGCACCTGTCAACCCATCACCTAGTTATTAACCCATTTATGCCAGAGATTGCAAATTTTTTTAATGAAAAATCAGACCTTGGCAATGGCCTTGAGCAGTAGAATATAAATAACTCTCACAAGCTTAGTGTTCCAGTATTGGAACACTAGGCATACATAGGTTGAGCTCAGCATGCATTAGCTGTTTTTCCTAATGCTCTCCCTCCCCCTACCGCACCTCCTGAAAGACCTCAGTGTGTGTTTCCCTCCCTATGCCCATATGTTCTCATTGTTAGCTCCCACTTATAAGTGAGAACATGGGATGTTTTTTTTTTTTTTTCCTACATTAGTTTGCTGAGGATAATGGCTTCCTGCTCCATCCATGTCCCTGCAAAGGACATGATCTCGTTTCTTTTCATGGCTGCTTAGTATTCCATGCTGTATATGTACCTCATTTTCTTTATCTAGTCTATCACTGATGGGCATTTGAGTTGATTCCATGTCTTTGTTATTGAGAATAATGCTGCAATGAACATTACACATGCATGTATCTTTGTAATAGAATGATTTATATTTCTTTGTGTATATACCCAGTAATCGGATTGCTAGGACAAATGGTGTTTCTCGTTCTAGATCTTTGAGGAGTTGCCACACCATCTTCCACAGTGGTTGAACTAATTCACATTCCCACCAACAGTGTAAAAGTGTTCCTATTTCTCCTCAACCTCACCAGCATCTGTTGTTTCCTGGCTTTTTAATAATTGTCATTCTGACTGACATGAGATGGTATCTCAGTGTGGTTTTGATTTGCCTTTCTCTAATGATCAGTGATGTTGAGCTTTTTTTCATATGTTTGTTGGCCGCATAAATGCCATCTTTTGAGAAGCGTCTGCTCATGTCCTTTGCCCACTTTTTAATTGGGTTGTTTTTTTCTTGTAAATTTGTTTAAGTTCCTTGTTGATTCTGGTTATTAGACCTCTGTCAGATGGGTAGATTGCAAAGCAAAAATTTTTTCCCACTCTGTAGGTTGCCTCTTCACCCTCATGATAGTTTCTTTTATTGCACAGAAACTCTTTAGTTTAATTAGATTCCATTTGTCAATTTTCACTTATGTTGCAGTTGCTTTTAGTGATTTCATCATGAAATCTTTGCCCATGCCTATGTCCTGAATGGTATTGCCTAGATTTTCTTCTAGGACTTTTATAATTTTGGGTGTTAAGTGTTTAATCCAGCTTGAGTTAATTTTCATATAGCATGTAAGGAACATGTAAGCCTTTGTATAAGGCTAGCCATTATCCTCTTATCCTAGCTTAAGGGATCCAGTTTCAGTTTTCTGCATATGGCTAGCCGGTTTTCCCACCACCATTTATTGAATAGGAGATCCTTTCCCCATTGCTTCTTTTTGTCGGGTTTGTTGAAGATCAGGTGGTTGTAGATGTGTGGTCTTATTTCTGAGTTCTCTATTCTGTTCCATTGGTCTATGTATCTGTTTTGTACCAGTACCATGCTATTTTGGTTACTATAGCCTTGTAGTATAGTTTGAGGTCCAGTAGTGTGATCCCTCTAGCCTGTTCTTTTTGTTTAGGCTATATGGGCTCTTTTTTTGGTTCTATATGAATTCTTCAGTAGTTCTTTTTTTTTTCCAATTCTTTGAAGAATGTCAGTGGTAGTTTAATGGGAATAGTACTGAATCTATAAATTACTTTGGGCAGCATGACCATTTTCACAATATTGATTCTTCCTATCCAGGAGCATGGAATATTTTTGTTTCTTTGTGTCCTCTTTTATTTCCTTGAGCAGTGATTTGTAGTTCTCCTTAAAGAGATCCTTCAGTTCCCTTATTAGCTGTATTCCTAGGTATTTTATTCTCTTTGTAGCAATTGTGAATGGGAGTTCATTCATGATTTGGCTCTCTCCTTGCCTGTTGTTGGTGTATAGGAATGCTTGTGACTTTTACACATTGGTTTTGTATCCTGAGATTTTGCTGAAGTCGCTTATCAGCTTAAGAAGCTTTTGGTCTGAGACAATGGAGTTTTCTAGATATAGGATCATGTCATCTGCAAACAAAGACAATCTGAATTCCTCTCTGCCTATTTGAATATGCTTTATTTCTTTATCTTGCCTGATTGTCTTGGCCAGAGCTTCAATACTGTGTTGAATAGGAGTAGTGAGGAGAGGACATCCTTGTCTTGTGCCAGTTTTCAAGGGGAATGTTTCCCACTTTTGCATGTTTAGTATGATATGGGCTGTGGGTTTGTCATAAACAGCTTATTATTTTGAGGTATGTTCCTTCAATACCTAGTTTACTGAGAGTTTTTAACATGAAGGGATACTGAATTTTATCAAAGGCCTTTTCTGCATCTATTGAGATGATCATGTGGTCTTTGTCTTTAGATCTGTTTATGTGATGAATTAACGTTTACTAATTTGCATTTGTTGATCCAGCCTTGCATCTCTGGGATGAAGCCCACTTGATCATGGTGGATAAGCTTTTTGATGTGCTGCTGGATTCAGTTTGCCAGTATTTTATTCAGGATTTTTGTATTGCTATTTATCAGGGATACTGGTCTGAAATTTTTTGTTGCCTCTCTGCCAGGTTTTGGTATCAAGATGATGTTGGCCTCATAAAATGAGTTAGGGAGGAGTCCCTTCTTTTCAATTGTTAGAATACTTTCAGAAGAAAGGGTATCTTCTCCCCTTTGTATTTCTAGTAGAATTCAGCTGTAAATTCATCTGGTCCTGAGCTTTCTTTGGTTGGTAGGCTATTTATTACTGTCTCAATTTTAGAACTTCTTATTGGTCTATTCAGGGATTCAGCTTCTTCTGGTTCAGTCTTTGGAAGGTGTATGTGTCCAGGAATTTATCCATTTCTTTTAGATTTTCTAGTTTATATGCATAGAGGGCCTAATGAATGGCACCATTGTCCATATTCCTGGGCAAGCCAAAAACCTAGGCATTATCCTTGATACCTCTTTCTCCTGCACCAACTGTCTATAATTCATCACCACCACATCCTGTTGATTTTGCTTTCCTAATGAATTTTCTAGGAAGATATTAATTGAGGTTTATGACTAAGATTAGATTTATATTTTTAACCTGTAATATGTATTACATTCTATCATAGTATGGAATATAATACTACATTGTATTTTAAAGAGGCTCACTTTTTTCTCAAGTCTGAGAAACCATCATCTGCAGTAACCTTGTAATTGGTCTTGATCCTATTACTATGCTCCTTTAATTTATTTTTTACCAAATCAGTGATGTGACTGGTAAGTCTTATCCTAGCTTAACCTCACAAATTAAGGCCGAAAATCTTAACAAGACATGTGAGGCACCCACTTCATGATTTTCCCCCAGCCTCTCTCAACAGACTGAGTTCATACCAAAGCCCCCTTGCTTATGTCAATTTAACTACAGCGTCCGTCACAAGCTGAACTTGAATACTTTCTCTTGCCATCAGCTCTTTCACATACTCTTGTCTCTGCTGAAATATGGGTCCTTTACCTCCAGTTCCTGTCTTCTGCTAATCTAAATTTCATTCGCTCCTCAGAATAAAATGTAGACATCATAGCTATTTACTCCACTTCCTTTGATATGTCTCTCCAGAATCCCTCAGCTAGAAATTATTCTTCTGTTGTATGCTATGATCAGCTCTATACCTTTACTTTGTGATATATTATGAACTGTTCACGTATGAGTATTCCCAGGCTTTTGCCTCCCTCTGCTTCTTAAAAGAAACCATAGTGATCATATATTAGTCTCCTAGAAAGCTTTATTCAGAATGTTTTAAATACATTAACAAATTTTCATCTAATAGTTATCATCTTTCCTTTAAATTTGTCAGAGAAACTCTTCATGTGAGAGAGTAGGCATATAATTCATATTGACGTAGCAATATTATTTATATTATAAAAACAATCAGTCAACTAGAATCTGTGTTCTCTCTCTCTCTCTCTCTCTCTGTGTGTGTGTGTGTGTGTGTGTGTGTGTGTGTGTGTGTGTGTGTTGATGGGCAGGGGGCATGTTAACAGAAAATGCTCCCAATTAATAAGAGAAGAATGGCTTATGTCCATGTTATCTTGGACATAAGCCATTCTTCTCTTATTAATTGGGAGCAATTAAGTCTCTAGAACAAAAATGCTGTAAAAAATACTAGAATACTTCAGAATAATTTTCCAGAAGCATTTTAATAAAGGTCATGAAGAAGATTATAAAATTTTAAATAAAGGAAGCATAAAAAGTAAAAGCTGCCAAATAGTGCCTTAGACTTTTCTTAAAAATCTTGTTCCATCTAGGGAAGAGGGATGGATGGATGGATGGGTATGGAGCAAAGGGCAATCAGTTATGTGGATTTAACGATAACTTGAAGGAGTCACTGGGAAATGCAGAGAGGGAGGCAAAAGTGATGTTGACTAGGGAAACTTAAAAGTACAGAAGCTTCAAATAATACAATCATCGATTTATCTTAGGGCTCCTTTTTCTATTTTTATTTCTAACACTACATTGGTTAGGGTAATCACTAAGTACAACAGGCCCACAGCTGTATAGTGACTCAAATACAACTGAAGATTAATTCTCTCACATGTAACAGAAGTCAATGAAGGCAAAATTTATTTGAAGAAGAGTCTCTGACACTGATTAGAAAAAAGAATTTTAACTTCTTCCTACTTTTTCTCCTTCCCTCTGCTTCTCTTCCTCCCGCTCACAAATGTCACAACTTTCGAAACTGAGCAGTGTTTTACTACCTATTTATCCATTTTTTGGCTGTTACTAATACTTGTATTTTTTTGGATACTCAATAAGAAGTCATTGAAAAAAAGTTCCACTTTACTGGTCAACATGGTTCCTAAGGGAGGAATGTGTGTTCTATTTTAAAAGGTCAAAAAAATTAGCCAGGCATGGTGGCACATACCTGTAATCCCAGCTACTCAGGAGGCTGAGGCATGAGGTGAGAATCGCTTGAACCTGGGAGGCTGAGATTGCACTGAGCCAAGATTGTGCCACTGCACTCCAGCCTGGGCAACACAGCAAGACTCTGCCTCAAAAAAAAAAAAGGTCAAAGAGGTTGAAATAAAAATAACTAGTGGTAGCTATATAAAGATGTATATTTAAATGTATTACTGAAGTAATATAGATGAATTCATTCTTTCTTATTTTCTGAATGTAATTTTGCACATCTAGCTCCTTACAAAAAATTGTTTGAAAAATATAGTGTTTAAATTAAACATTTTTCATAAATTCCATATTTATAAAGAACTTCTTTTAGCATAAAAATCTGTTGCTTTCTTTATTCTTTATTAATTCCAGAAATTTGGTATGGATCTCTAAAGTACTTAAAGTAATTTAGAAACTAAAATTCAGCATTTTCATGTACTTCTGGCATATATTGTTTCCATGTATTTCTGTTCAGCAACGTATTGTTCCTGAACTAATACTACTTGTGTTATTTATGTTTATTTTATAGTTTATAAGCATTTGATACAGCTTCACAGTCATTTTAGACATGTTTGAAACTGAATTAATTCTGTTGTGACTTCTGTTCATATAGTCTTATTTTTTCTTTTTAACAGAGATATGACGGAAGTTGTACATATTAAAGATAGGAAGGAGGCAATTCATGAGTTAAAATATTCACCAGATGGAACTTACCTTGCTGTTGGATGCAATGACAGCTCAGTTGATATTTATGGAGTTGCTCAGCGTTATAAAAAAGTTGGCGAGTGTTTGGGATCCCTTAGTTTCATCACTCATCTGGACTGGTCCTCAGACAGTAGATATTTACAGACAAATGATGGAAATGGGAAAAGACTTTTTTATAGAATGCCAGGTAACAATTTCTAGCAAATTATAGATTTGTAGTGCCTATACAATATTTTAGAGTTTTACTAGAAGCAGAGTGTAAATTACATTTGATCATAGGAAATCAAAGAAAATCTGAGCTAATATTTGAAGCATTATAGACTTTTCTGTAAGCCTCCCTTATTTTATTGAAATTCTTTTGTTTTTTTCCCCTCAACTTTATTGAGGTATAATTGACATTAAAAATTGTATATACTGAAAATACACAATATAATGTTTTGATATATACACTGTGAAATGATTTCCACAATCAAGCTAAATGATGTTTCTGTCACTTCACATAGTTACCATTTTGTGTGTGTGTGTGCGTGCACACGCATGTGCTGAGAACATTTAAGTTCCATTCTCTTAGCAAATTTCAGGTATACCATACAGTAACAGTATTATTAACCATAGTCAACATGCTGTACATTCGATCTTCTGAATTTATTCATCCTATATAACCGAAGCTTATATCTCTTTATATCTACCCCCACCCAGCCCTCACTGTCCTCTGCCTCTCCCAGTCCCTGGCAACTACTACTCTAAATCCTTTGGTTCTGAATTAAAACTCTTTTGCCTGGAGGATCTAAAACAGTTTCACTTTTTATTGAATTCCATACCATGAGCATAGTATATGGTAAAGTACCACTGTATCTTAGAGAGTCAAAATGCAACTTTTGTGGATAGAACTAATTAAGTGACTATAATTACTGGAAATATGTGACCAATAAATTATTTATTTTTTGCGATTATCTCAAACTTTTCAGGCTGGGCATAGTGGCCCACGCCTGTAATCTCAACACTTTGGAAGGCCACAGTGGACTGACAGCTTGAGCCTAGGAGTTTGAGACCAGCCTGGGCAACATAAAAAAAAAAAACAAACCATCTTTGGCCGGGCGCGGTGGCTCAAGCCTGTAATCCCAGCACTTTGGGAGGCCGAGGCGGGTGGATCACGAGGTCAAGAGATCGAGACCATCTGGTCAACATGGTGAAACCCCGTCTCTACTAATACAAAAAATTAGCTGGGCACGGTGGCGCGTGTCTGTAATCCCAGCTACTCAGGAGGCTGAGGCAGGAGAATTGCCTGAACCCAGGAGGCGGAGGTTGCGGTGAGCCGAGATCGCGCCATTGCACTCCAGCCTGGGTATCAAGAGCGAAACTCCGTCTCAAAAAAAAAAAAAAAAAAGCCATCTTTGCCAAAAAATACAAAAACTAGCTGGGTGTGGTGATATGCACCTGTAGTCCCAGTTATTCAAGAGATCAGGATAGGAGGGTCACTTGAGCCTGGGAGTATGAAGCTGCAGTGAGGCATTATGTTGCCACTTGCATTCCAGCCTACGTGACAGAGCAAAAGCCTGTCTCAAAAAAAATAAACTTTGCAAATATTAATAATATAACTAACAAACTAACTTTGAAAAACAGAGTTTCAAAGATTTTAAAAGAGGAATAGACTGTGTTCAGTGGCTCATGCCCATAATCCCAACACTTTGAGAGGTTAAAGTGGGAGGATCTTGTGAGCCCAGGAGTTTGAGAACAGCCAGGGCAGCATGGTGAGACCACATGTCTACCAAAAAGAAAAAAAAAAAGAGCAGGATGTCATGGCCTGCGCCTACGGTGGAAGGATCATTGGAACTGGGAGTTTGAGGCTGCAGGGAGCCAAGATCATGCCAGTGTACTCTAGCCTCAGTGAAAGAGGAAGACTGTGATTCTAGCTAAACAAATAAGTAAATAAATTAGCAAGTGAGTGAGTGAATGAATGGATGGAAAAAAAGCTGAATCCTCAAAATATTACCTCTTAGTAATTTTATTATTTTTTTTTTGAGATGGAGTTTTGCTCTGTCACCCAGGCTGGAGTGTAGTGATACAGCTAGGCTCATGCAGCCTCTGCCTCCGAGGTTCAAGTGATTCTCCTGCCTCAACCTCCTGAGTAGCCGAGATTACAGGTGCCCAACACCATGCCCAGCTAATTTTTATATTTTTAGTAGTGACAGCGTTTCACCATGTTGGCCAGGCTGGTCTCTAACTGCTGACCTTCAGTGATCTGCCTGTCTCAGCCTCCCAAAGTGCTGGGACTACAGGTGTGAGCCACTGCACCTGGCCACCGCATAATACTTTATTTATTGTGGTGCTTAGTGAATTTGTCACTATCTTCCAAGAACTTATTATATAAAATGAGCTGCATAATTCAATTAATGCGTCTCCCCAAAAGTTTTTCATTAACAGTCTATATATAATGAAGATTGACTGGCTCGTAAAGTCTTTTTACCTAATGTAAATATATTGCCCCACACTCATCCTTTCTTCTTGGTGTTTTCCAGTTCTCTCTTTTTTCTCAACTATGTATCTTAGGCTTCTTTTTTAATACCTGATTTGCCACTTTCTCATAGCTTTTACCTTTTTTAAATAACTTACCCTGTTATCACTAATCTGTATCATTTTTTAAATAGGATTCAGTTTTTTTCTCCATATAAGTGATCCTGCTAAGCTAATCATTCAAGGCAATGTGTGTCTCTGAATCAGTGTAATTTTGGTAGTAGCTTTTAAAAAAATCCTTGCATTTAGTTTTTTTTTCTCTTAACCCAAACTTACCTACCTATATGTATTTTCCTCTAAGTGGGGTGGGAAGATATTTTAAATTTTAGAATTTACTATGTTTTCGGTACAGTTTAGGCTTGAGAAAATCAAATGAAATAACTTCTTAAATTAAGACTCTGATTTATTTTTAGGGGGAAAAGAGGTGACAAGTACAGAAGAAATAAAAGGTGTTCATTGGGCTTCATGGACATGTGTTTCAGGCCTTGAAGTAAATGGAATTTGGCCCAAGTATTCAGATATCAACGATATAAATTCAGTAGATGGAAATTATATTGGCCAAGTTTTAGTTACAGCTGATGACTATGGAATTATAAAGTTATTCCGATATCCATGTTTAAGAAAAGGTACTTTTTCTTTCAAAATATTATTAAGTGACCTTTCTCTCACAAAAGACTTTTGTATTCTTGCAGAAAATTAGTCTTGAGATAAATTAAAGTATTTTGCATTTTTTTAAATGTACACTGATTGATGAAGGGTTTTATTTTGCTAATTCAAAAATTAATGTCATATGTTGCATTTATTTTGATCATGAAGTTTTATTAGAAAATTCTTTTTGAATTCATATGTTGTTATGAATGCACTATATCTCTTTTTTAAAAAAAAATTTCTTTTCATTTCCTGAATTCCTTCATATAGTCAGACTATACAATGATGGTTGTTTTTGTTTTTGTTTTTGTTTGAGATAAAAGTCTTGCTTTGTTGCCCAGGCTGGAGTGCGCTGCAGCCTCCACCTTCTGGGTTCCAGCAATTCTCCTGCCTCAGCCTCCTGGGTAGCTGGGATTACAGGCATGCACCACCACACCCAGCTAATTTTTGTGTTTTTAGTAGAGACAGGGTTTCACCATGTTGGCCAGACTGTGTCTCAAACTCCTGACCTCAGGTGATCTGCCTGCCTTGGCCTTCCAAAGTACTAGGATTACAGGTATGAGCTGGGGTCTGATATGGTTTAGCTTTGTGTCCCCAGCCAAATCTCATTTTGATTTGTAATCCTCAGGTGTTAAGGGAGAAACCTGGTGGGAAGTGATTATGGGCAGTTTCCCCCAGCTGCTGTTGTGATAGTGAATGAATTCTCACAAAATCCAATGGTTTTATAAATGGTAGTTTTTCCTGTGATCTCACATACTTCTCCTTCCTGCCACCCTGTGAAGAAGGAGCCTTGCTTCCCTTTCCCCTTCTGCCATGATTATAAGTTTCCTGAGGTCTCCCCAGCCATGCTGAACTGTGAGTCAATTAAACCTCTTTCTTTATAAATTACTCAGTCTTGGGCAGTTCTTTAAAGCAGCATGAAAACGACTAATACGGGGTGTTATCATTTGGTTATTTTCTACATGTTTTATATGTCACCTGTTTTTCTTGGATCTCTTCTAAAATGATAGGAATCATTCTGTTCATAGACCTGGGATAATTAAATAAAATTCTTTATTAGGCATCATTTAGTTATTCCATGCCTATTTCATAAAGTATTTGAGTCAGTTTATAACAAGTCCATATGTACTAAAGTAATTATACAAATAGACAATCAGTATCAGGGAAATATAAATAGAAGTACCATATTCAAACTAGATAAAATGACAGCAGTCAAACATCAAATTTGATTCTGAGCTTTGTGGAAACCAAAAATAAAGCAGGGCATAAAATAGTTTCATTATATATTAAAAAAAAATAAAAGCATACTTAACTCCTCTAGCAAATCAAAGTTTCTTTGAAAATTTTTGGAGAACTTTCCTGTGGTATGGGACTTTATACTAGGTACAGTGAATGTGTATTTTTAGAGCATCAACACCTATAGCAGATGCAGTAGTGATTTTTTTTTTTTTTTTTTTTTTTTGAGACGGAGTCTCGCTCTTGTTACCCAGGCTGGAGTGCAATGGCGCGATCTCGGGTCACCGCAACCTCCGCCTCCTGGGTTCAGGCAATTCTCCTGCCTCAGCCTCCTGAGTAGCTGGGATTACAGGCACGCGCCACCATGCCCAGCTAATTTTTTTGTATTAATAGAGACGGGGTTTCACAATGTTGACCAGGATGGTCTCGATCTCTCGACCTCGTGATCCACCCGCCTCGGCCTCCCAAAGTGCTGGGATTACAGGCTTGAGCCACCGCGCCCGGCCTGATTTTTACCTGGCTTGTTGATACAAGCCATTGGGCAAACATTAAAAGTGCAGCTTAGTAAAGGTGATTTTGGGGAATAGCTAAAGTAGTTTGACTCAAATATATAATCTACTGATGTCAAACTTAAGGGCTCGATTTTTCCAGAAGCCCAGGCTGGTATTTCTGTTGTGCTCCTAAGGTACGGTGATGAGTTTAAGGTCTTGCCAGCTTGCCTTGTTGTTGATTCCTGCCTGTGAGATGTCAGCTTCCTAGATGCATGTGAAAATATTTTACTAAGTATGTTAGTAAAGATGTGTTAGTCCATTTTCACACTGCTACAAAGAACTTCCTGGACTGGATAATTTATTTTTTTAAAATGAGGTTTAATTGACTCACAGTTTCTCATGGCTGGGAAGGCCGTCAGGAAATTTACAGTCATGGCAGAAGGGGAGGGAGAAGCAAGGCACATCTTACATGGCAGCAGGAGAGACAGTGGGAGCAATGGGGGAACTGCCAAACACTTTTATACCATCAGATCTCATGAGAACTCACTATCATGAGAACAACATGAGGGAAACTGCCCCCATGATTTAATCACCTCCCACCAGGTCCCTCCTTCAATATGTGGGGATTACAATTCGAGATGAGATTTGGGTGGAGACACAGAGCCAAACCATATCAAAAGGCTGGCTAAATCTCTAGCAATTAAAGTACCCTATTTTTGAGTCCCACCACATAGCCAGAATGTGCGAGTCACCATGCACAACAAATTTTAAGATGATACTTGCCTGGTTATAGTGTGAGATTCAGTAAGAGTCATGATGATCTTACTTTAGACATTCCTCCTACTTATTGTTTCACATACTGACCTCTATGCAAAAACAGAAATGCTTTAATCTTCTGAGTTTTCTTAGTCAAGTGAATAGTATTTATTGATTATTGTTATAATTTGTAAGATACTTCATTTATAATATATATAGTAGTTCTTTGAACTGCTTTGTGAATATTTTACCAAAGCCTAGTATCTAAGAGATTATTCACTCCTCCAAGGACAGAAGTATAAATTGTTTTTCTTTTTTGTTTCCCTTTTGTTAGACTTTTGTTAGTAATGCATTTTCTAGTAAGGATGATTTTTATTTCTAGGCACTTGTGAGTCAACTTGAGATTGTGGCTAGGTAAGTGGGAAAGACAGAATATGACTACTGTGTTTTTAATGGATTAATATAAGTATTTTAGATTTTATGTTTTGCAGACCACTCGGACCGAAAAAGATTATGTATTTATTGAATTCACGTTATTATATACTTTGAAGTTAGCAGTATTACTAGAAAAATTCTCTTTTTAGATTAATTATTAAGTTGCATTGCTAGTCCAACTTAAGGTTAGAAAAATGTAGCTGATGTATTAATATGTTTTGGGTATCCACTCAGGTAATATTCATTAGGTGACTTCTTAGAAGTGTAGCATTTACAAAATGTGGATTTTAAATAATAGAAGTAGTTTACATTATAAAATCATTGTAATTGAAACAAAAAAATATGAAGTTAGCTCAAAGAGAGAATGATTATGAGCCATATGTACCCTACATTTACTGCACTTTAATTTCAGCCCAAAGCATTCCACCCCCTCTATATATTTTTCTTCATTATCATTCTCTTTTCTCTAGTTTTACCTGCTCTTGACCATAATCTCTCTGAAAGAATCCAGTACTCTTCCCAGGCAGCAGCATAGGGGCTGTGGTAGAGGGTGAGTAGGTCAGGATTAGGGAGAATGGAGAGGGCAGGATTAGTTTAGTCTATCCCCTTCATCACTGTTAATAATGGCCAAGACCGTCTCTGTACTTCTTGTTGACAAATGAAAATTTATATTTGGAGAAAGTATCATTTAGATTGTAGGAAATACATAGGGAAAACAATAACAAAATATCTAACAAAAAAATTTATAACAGACTGATTTAGTGCTGTCTTCCATTTTGTTGCACGTAGCTTTAATGCCTTTTTTCTACTGCTGCGAAATACTGTGTTGTAAATATATGCTGCAATTTATGCATTTATTCTCCTGTCATTGGACATTTGGGTCATTTTTAATCTTTTGATATTAAATGCAAGTTTCTCAAAGGAGTGAAATACCTAGGAGTGAAATTTCTGGGTCATAGAGAATGTGAACTTCATAAGAAAATTATTTTCCAAAATGGTAATACAATTTTACAAAGCCTGTTGATTCAGCACTTGATATTGCTACACTGTCTAATTTTTTCAAATTCAGTTAGTGTAAATGATGTCACATTGAGGTATTAATTTTCATTTTTCTGACTATGAATGAGGTTAACCATCTTTTAAAATATGTTTTGGTCTTCTGAGTTTTCTCCTCTGTCAAACATAGGTTCATATCTCTTTCCTATTTTTCTATTGGGTTATTTTATTGATCTGTAAGAGTTACTTTATATACTCTAATGATACAAATGCTTTGTAATTTTTGTAGTTTGCAGTTGTCTTTTCCCAGTTTGTGGCTTGCCTTTTTATTTTCTTAATGATGTGTTTTCTTGGCCAGTTCTTAATTTCAATGTAGTCCAGTCTGTTTCTCTTCCTTTTCCTATAGTAGTGAAGATTTATATATTAAGAAATTCTTACTTTTACTAGTGTCAGATATTTTCATATATTTATGTATTCCCATATCTAGAAGTTTAAAATCATTAAAACATGGTTAAATGGAAAAAAATCTTTTGTCATATTGCTGCAATTTATTCAAAATATTTAGTTCATATCAGCTTTGTGTGAAAATACACATTAAAACACATTAGAAAATAAATGGAGTCATTGAAACACAAATACTTCAGTGTATTTCTTTATCCTTACCAAGAATTTTCATCCTCTTTTAAATTAGGAAAGCTTCTGTGATCATTATAGCTTGCTTTGATAAATCTTTTCTCTGAGATATTCATCCTCATTGATGACTGTTTAGGCCTTAACTATTCTTATTATTTAATCATTTTATCATAGTTTTCATAATTAAAAGGTACCTTGTGAGCATATAATCCAATTTATATTTTAAAATGAGGAAATGGAGTCCAAAAGACGTTTAGCGGAATGCTCAAACTTCTGTGCTATTAAATGGTCAAACCAATGCTCAAGCCACTAGTCTTTTGATTTCAATTCTGAAATTCTTTAAGCTACATCAAATTTTTACCTTCTTCTGTGCATCATAGGGGTTGGAATCATGTTCATGGCCTTTTAGTTTCCTTCACTACTCTTTCTTCCATTACAATTTAGCATTCCATCTCAAACGTCCAGACAGAGCAAAGGGAAATTTAATCTTTCCTTTTACTTTCTTTTTCTCTTTCTTCAGATATCTAATGAGTTTTTGGTATATATACCAGGCACCAGGGATATATATTAAACAAAATATCACTGCTGTCTTCAAGGAGCTTATAGTTTTATTGGAGGAGTTAACATGTAAATAAACTATTACATTTCAGTGTTGCATAAGTATAATCACAAGGGGTAATCACAGAGAATTCTGGAAGCATGTAACTTGGTCTTGGTGAGTCAAGGTCACTTCATGAAAGATGTGATATCCAAGTTTGCTTTTAAGATATACATTTATCAGAATGAGTTATTAAAAATTATTAATACAGTCCCATTGACTAAAAATAACTGGTTTCCCTTAGACTTATTTTACAACTTTCTTGTTTAGTTGCCTTGGTTTATCCAAGAGGGTCTTTGAAAAGTCTCAAAAGTTTGGAAGGGACTTACAAGATTGTTTGTACCTCTCTCTCTATCACCCAGCATAGGCAGAGTAGATGCTCAGATAATTCTTTTAAATTTGCCCTAACATGACAAATTAGTACATCTTAGAACTTGGAATTTTATTTGTTAGAATTTCTGGCTTTAACTTTTAAGACTCTCTGGTGTCTAGGAGTGCTTAAGCGTTGCATCAAAGGAAGTAGTAGTCAAAGCTTCCTCGACAGGCAAGTAATGCATTCCTATATAAGAGCCCTTACCTTATAGGGCTTTGCTGAGTTGAACTACGGGAAGTTAAATTAGTGACTTAGATTAAGCTACATTAAAAATTTATTCCTAAAATAACAGTATTACTATGAAGCAGCAGTAAATTGTAACTTTAGATGACTTTTGATTGTATTTTATGCTTTAATTATGATAGTTATCCCTAAATTCAGGACTAAGATGAAAGCTTTTCTCCAGAATTTCATTGATGGGGCCTTGGCATCCTGATATACAAGATATACAAGTCTTCTATAACTTAGTATAACTTAATATAAAATGTTTAAAACAATATCAAAATGAAGCTAAGCGTTATTGTATCCTGTGTACTTTAACAAGAATATGTGTATATTGCCACATACCAGGAGAAGGAGGAGATAGAAAATATATTTTAAAATTATATTCTTGTCAGATGCAGTGGCTCATGCCTGTAATTTCAACACTTTGGGAGTCTAAGGCAGGAGGATTTCTTGAGCCCAGGAGTTTGAGAACAGCCTGGGCACATAGCAAGACCCTGTCTCTGCCATAAATAAATAAATAAAATATATCCCTATTATCACACAGATTTTTAATAAAATTAACCACAAAGTTAAATGATTCCTTTATAATTGGAGAAATTGGGTGTATACCACCTTAGCCAAATGATACAGCTTAACATCTCCAATGACAGAACTGACCATATCCCCTGAAATGACATATCCAAAAGGATACAATATTGCTCATGCTGAAAACACATCACCTGAATCTAATCATGAGAAGGCATTAGACAAAACCCAAATTGAAAGATATTTTTAAAAGTATCTGGATTTTTAAAATGATTATAAAGGACAGTTTTGTAACAATGGACATATTTGACTTTGATTAATATGATGTATTACATTGATTGACTTTTTATGTTGAACCAAACTTGTATTCCTGACATAAATCTCATTTGATTATATTGTATAATCCTTTTTCTATGTTGCTGAATTCGGTTTGCTGCTATTTTGTTGTTGACTTAAGTGTTGAAAGGATCCTCTGGCTGCTTGGGTTGAGAATAATGGGGGTAAGGTCGACTTGATTAGTCCTTTGAATTTCACTTACAACCAAAGGCCTCAGGCCAAAACATTCAAATGTCTTAATATAAAAACAGTTGATCCCCAGGTTTTTCTAAAAGTAGTAAAAAAAAAAACCTCACAGCCCTTGTGGTTCCTTGTGAATCAGCAGAGGAGGTATTTACATTCCTTGATATAGATTCATTCATTTGTTCATTCAACCAATTTTTGAGTCAGCATTTTTCCCATTTGTTCATAATTCATATAATAGGATGACACAGTGATTCATATATAAAAATTGTTTGAAATGGTATTCTGTGTGATAGCATTTATCAATTTAAAGATATATTTTTATTATAGGGGCCAAGTTTAGAAAATATATTGGCCATTCAGCTCACATAACTAATGTCAGATGGTCACATGATTATCAGTGGGTTATTTCTATTGGTGGAGCAGATCACTCTGTCTTTCAGTGGAAATTTATTCCTGAAAGAAAACTGAAAGATGCTCTTCACATAGCACCCCAAGGTGAGTATTACACATTACCTAAACAATTTTCTTGTCAAATAACTCTTCAGTAACCCCCAAATAACAATTTTATATTGAAGTATAATCTAGCCTCATAAGTTAACAGTATAGTTTGTTATTAGGAGAAATTTCAAGTTAAAATATTAGTTCTATATGTTTAAAGTTAGATGTCACAGAGTATAGAATACAAAGTAATTTTGGTTGCATTTTAATCTATCAAATAATGAGTGGAGAAACAGTTATATTATGAATAGCAAAACAAACATTTAATATATCCTCTGGGAGATGGGTATCTAGATTTTGTAAATGCTTTTATTGACAAAAATTATCTAATGTCAATTCATCTGTTGCATATAGTATTTTTAGCTATTTTTCATGTTAATTATAGGTTATATTCACTTATATTTGCACAGACATTTAAATTTGATGTAGCGGTCATTGGGGAGCCAGTGAAGGGATTTAAAGGAGCTATTGAGTTTGCAGTGAGTGGAGAGGAAGATAATCTGTAGTACAGTTTACTGACATCTGTGTCACTTGAATAGGTAATTTCATTTGATTGTTTTATGGCTTGTCTCCATGTCAACTGACATAGCTCTTAATCATTAATTTTACAGTGCTGTTTTGAAAATGAATCTTCTTTAAACAAGTAACATTTTATTTTTAAAACATTACAGAAAGTCTGGCTGACTCTAATAGTGATGAATCAGATTCAGATCTGTCTGATGTTCCAGAACTGGATTCTGAAATTGAACAAGAGACACAGCTCACCTACCGTCGACAGGTAATTTTCCATATCACAAGGTTTTTCTCTGAAAAGTCCAATTTCTTCTTTGTCTTGCTCCCAATTAGTCATCTGTTGTTACCTTTGTGACTTTAATTTCCCAAGCAATGTATTACTATATTAGTTTTCCCACTGTCAGTGTTGAAGTACGTTTGTGTAAAAATTTTTTTATATTAAATGCTTGGTATATTAAGTGTGCTTGCCTTCTATTTGCCTATAGTCTTTTGTCATAGTATACTCACATTTATTCCCTTAAATGAAGTATATTCTTTTATGAAGTATAAAAATTTCCTGGAACACTATCTGTTTGTCAGTGTGATACATAGAAAATGTGAATTTGTTCTTTCCAAGGGAGTAAATTTCATGAATTACCTTCTCATTTAAGACAATTATTAAAGCTGATCATGTTTTCAGACAATGTCTGAAAGTTATATTGGGAGTATATGAACACCATTATTAATATATATTCTAAGAATATTCCTACTTATATACATTTTTTTAAAAGGTTTACAAAGAAGATCTACCTCAGCTTAAAGAACAATGCAAAGAGAAACAAAAAAGTGCTACTTCTAAAAGAAGAGAGCGGGCTCCAGGAAATACTATTCGATTACACTTTGTTCACGGGTATAAAACAACTGTCTTTCATTTATATGTTTGAATTTTGGTTCACACTTACTAGCTTAACATCTCTAATGATAGAACTGACTGTATCCTCTGAAATGACATATCCGAAAGGGTACAACATTGCCCATGCCGAAAATATATCACTTGAATATAATCATGAGGAGACATTAGACAAAACCAAATTGAAAAATATTTTTTAAAATATCTGGATTTTTAAAAATGATTACAAAGGACATTGTTGGGACAACTGGGCATATTTGACTTAGATTAATATGTGTGTAATACATCATATTAATGATGTGTGTGCTTTGTGAATTGGAACAAATCAACCTCTCTGTGCCGGTGTTTTTGTCTGTAAAATGGAGATAATAGTACTGTGTTAGTCCATTTCACATTGCTATAAAGAAATACCTGAAGCTGAATAATTTATAAAGAAAAGAGGTTTATTTGGCTCAGTGTTCTGCAGGCTACACAAGCATGGCACCAGCATCTGTTCAGCTTCTGGTGAAGTGTCAAGAAGCTTTAACTCATGGCAGAAGGCAAAGGGGGAACAGGTGTGTTACATAGTGGGAGCGGAATCAAGAAAGAAGGGAAAGAATGGCACCAAGCCATTCATGAGGAATCCACCCCCATGACCCAAACACTTCCCACCAGGCCTAACGTCCCACACTGGGGATCACGTTTCAACATGAGATTTGGACAGGACAAATAACCAAATCGTATCAAGTACCTGCCTTATAAGGTTCTGATGGGGAGTAAATAAGACAGTGCTAGTGGTAACTTACATTATGCGACACATAATAAGCACTATGTAAGTGTTTATTTAATAAAAAAAAAATTTGTCTTATGGAAGTTTCGTATTTATGGAAATGGACCTCTTTAAACAATTAAAATAAGTAAAATGTAAGAGATAATCGTCTCCCCTTACCATGTCTAATTTGAAATGATATTGTGACTTCCTCTTGCATGAGCATTTTTGCCTAAATATTTTAATTTTACTGAAATACAGGTTCTGGATTCTCTTAGAACATCTGGCAGTATAGGTCTCACATTTCAGCTTGGCAGAAACAGATTTTCCAGTCTGACTCTTTTCTACCTTTCACCCAGCATTAATTTTCTTACCTGACTGATAATACTTATCAAGAATTTGAAAAAGGATTTATTTAGTAAAAGTATTTTTTCTCTAGTGTTAAAATGGGCAGTAGTTTCTATGCAGTTGTATTTTATGAATTGGGTTTCTTTGAAGTGCAAAGCAAGTTTGCTATGAATAGACATACTTTTTCTTGGATGAGTGTAATATTTTTAAATTGTTGTTTTTCCTTGTTGGTATAGTGGTGAAAAAAAGAGAAAAAAATTGTTGTTTAAACTTATTTTTGGAATATATGTTGTAGTCTTTGGTCCAACAATGTGTGTAAAAGGGTACCATTTGAAAATCTTTCTCCCACCTCTTCTCTTCCCAGCCATCATTTCCCCTCTCTGCAGATAGTTACTGTGACTTAGTTTCAGAAATACTTACACATATACTACAAATACAAATACATATTCTTTTCTATACCCTTTACTTATAAAAAGCAATTTTTTGTTTCATAGTATATAATATTATACTTACGTAAATATTATACTGTACATACTATCCTCTACCTTGTTTTTTTTCATTCAGTATTATAGCTTAGATTTAGCTATTTGTAGTCCAAGCAATTCATAAAAGTTTATTGGATCTGAGATGGCGGTATTTTTTTAACTGTTTAGACTGGGTGTGGTGGCTTACACCTGTAATCTCAGCACTTTGGGAGGCCAAGGTTGGGGAAGCTCAGGAGTTTGAGACCAGTCTGGGCAACATGGCAAAACCCCATCTTTACAAAAAAATACAAAAATTAGCCAGGCATGGTGACACACTGCTGTAGTCCAGCTACTTGAGGGGCTGAGGTGGGAGGATCATTTGAGCCTGGGAGGTAGAGGCTGCAGGGAACTGAGATCACACCACTGCACTTCAGCCTGAGTGACAGAGTGAGACCCCATATCTTAAAAAAAAAATTGTTTGCTATTCTGTAAAACTGGAAATTGAATGACTCATGCGAAAGGTACCTACTTCTCCTCTGTATATTCTGTATTGATCAGATAAAAGGCCAAAATTAATTGTGTGTGATTTGTTTTCTATATTAGTTACAGAGGTTATGACTGTCGAAGTAATCTGTTTTATACTCAAATTGGTGAAATTGTGTACCATGTAGCAGCAGTGGGTGTCATTTATAATCGACAGCAGAACACACAGCGTTTTTATCTGGGTCATGATGATGATATTCTCTGCCTAACTATTCATCCTTTGAAAGACTACGTGGCAACAGGGCAGGTAGGTTGGAAAGACTGACAATAAGCCAGATAAACTACACTGTTGTTTGAGTTTAAATAAATTAATCATATATCTCCTTTGTGTTCTAGGAAATGAGAGTAAAAAATTCTTTAGGATGGGTTTTATTTTCAGATTATAAATATAATTTACCCCAAACTTTTTTCCTACAGTTTTAAAGTTTTTATTGTTTTAATTAATTTAACTTGGAACTCATAGCTCTGGCTTATTTTATTTCTGTCATGATATTAAATTTTTTAATTTGTGAGTAAAACTAGAGAAAACATAAGACTAGAAATCTGGTTTCTTTAGGTTGGGTTACCTAAAACAGTAAATTATTCAACAAATGTCCTGTGACAAACCAAAGGACTATGTCTTTTTACTTTACAGCCATGATACTAATCTATTCAGGTTTAGCAAAGTAGAAAGCACAAATATTGAAATAGAAAACACTGAGAAAAGTGTTAACTGATACCTCTCTATATGAGTATTCTTAGAGAAGGGAGGGAAGAAATGATGTTTATAGATTCTTACTATGTGTAAGTACTTTACTGGTTTATGAATGTATATTCATTTTATTCTCACCTCAACGTTGTGAGAATAAAATTATTTCCTGCAGTCTACAAATGAGAAGGTTTAGGTTTGGAGAATTTGCTTTAGATCAGTCAGCTAATAGGTAGTAAAGCCTAAAGCCTTCAGTCTATCTGGCTTTAAACAGTATGTAAATATACCGTCTAGCTGGGATATATGGAAAAAGGGGCAACTTGCATCCTCCTGTATGGCTTTCTTGAAAGAGAGAAAACTCCCTTTTTTCTTTCTCCCATTCTTCCTCCTGTTCTTTATGCCTCTCCTTACTTGCCCTTTCTCTCCCTCTCTCCTCCTTCCTTTCTTTCATTCACTCAAAAACATTCATCAAGCACATTCTATGTACCAAGAATTGTGCTAGGAATATAAAGATAAATAAGACAACTTCTTGCCATGATGAAAACTCATATTCTGAGTTGCGATACAGTGTCATAAGTATAGATCAGAGAAGCTTCTCTGCTCTGTATTTATGACAATACCTTAGCCCTATTGATGTTTTGGGCCAGGTTTTTTTTTGTGGGAGGCTGACCTATGCATTGTAGGATATTTAGCAGCATCCCTGGTCTCTACCCACTAGATGCTAGTAATACCCACTTCCCTGAGTCATGGCAACCCAAAATGTCTCCAAACAGTGCCCAGATGTCCATTGGAAGGCAAAATCACCATTTTAAAGTGTAAAGATATGTACAAAGTCCAGCAGCAATGCAATGAAGAACTAATGATTGATTATGTCTGGGAGAATCAAGGAAACGCTCATACAGATGATGACATTTGAGCTGAGTTGTTTACCTGGCAGTGGGGAGGTTTGGGGAAAGCATTCAAAGTATATTATAGCATGTGTAAAAGTAAGGCAAAAAAAAAAAAAAAACCCCAGCTTATTTAAAGAACTGTGAGTTCTAAGTGCACAAGTTGAAGTTAAAAAACAAAAAAGAACTATGAGTAACCCACAGCATTCAAATCTTAGAATGCATTATGGACATTAATGGAGGAACTAATCAGGAAGGTAGGTGGGGGCCTCAGGGACACTACTGACCTTTAGTTTATAGAAATAGTTCCTCTTGAAGCACAGTTATGTGCTCATGTGCTATGGCAAGGAGTTGAACATTATTCTGGTACTACTGGAATGGAAACTGTAAAAAGTGGTCATTTGCTACCATGATCCTGGGATTTGAGGAAATTCAGGTCAGATTAAATAAAAAATTAGTATGCCACAGGTTTTCCCTGGCTACCCATCAAGTCATAGCTCCTGTGCTTCTGGCTTTGCTTACCCAACAGCATTTCTGCTTTACACACTGCAGATTCAAATTCTTTCTTGCAAGGTATGGGCTCATACTGCCTTATCTCCTCCCAATGTTTTCCAGTTCTTTCCTGGGTAATAGTGCAGCCAACCAGTCCCATCTATATAAAGTTTTAGACTTCTAACATAAATGTATTAAAATGGTTCAGAATGAAAAAAAAAAAATGTGTTGAAAGGAGAAATACTTTTTTTTTTTTTTTTTTTTTTTTTAAGACTGAGTCTTGCTCTGTTGCCAGGCTGGAGTGCAGTGGTGTAATCTTGGGTCACTTCAACCTCCGCCTCCCAGGTTCAAGTGATTCTCCTGCCTCAGTCTCCCAAGTGGCTGGGACTGTAGGCATACACCACCACGCCCAGCTAATTTTTGTATTTTTTTTTTTCTTCTTTAGTAGAGACGGGATTTCACCACGTTGGTCAGGATGGTCTTGATCTCTCGACCTCATGATCTGCCCGCCTTGGCCTCCCAAAGTGCTGGGATTCCAGGCATGTGCCATCACGCCCAGCCCCAGAGAAATATTTCTGAGTATTTTGTCTGAGTGTTTTGAAATTTAGATGAAAAAGCCTTCTGGTCCAGACATGGGATGTGGATCCTTGAGGTCTCTGGTGAAATCTGCACATCTGTGTTTTTATATCTGTTCCTTACCCTGTAATCCCCACCATGTGCACTTCTATGGTTTTGATCTCTTGTTTAATTGCACACAAGTTATACTACTGGGTAACCAGAACCAGGTGTGAATACGTTGAGATTTCTACTTGCATGATAGGAAAATTGAGAAATAATACGTATAAAAGATATAGAGGCATAACATCAATGCGTAGTTGGAAGTTGACTCTCAAGGGCTGACGTGGTGTGTGTGAGTGTGTGATAAGCTTCTTATCCCTGCATAGATGCAGTGTTCTTAGCCTTAGTAGAAAAACTTGGTTTAGTGGTTTAAGCCTTGTGTGGTTGATAGATCTTAGAAGACAAAGCTGTATATTGGTAGTTGTCAATATAGCAGTGCCTAGCTCTGTATAAATAGAGAAATGGGATTAGCCATAAAGGTTAAAACTACCTTGTTATCCCATATATTAACACAAACTGTGTCTTGGATACACAGTTGTATTTAATGTTTTACGATCTAGCCTTTCCAGTACAGGCACTTTCTGAGAAACCTTTGTCCTCATTTGGGGCATTTTGTTGTCAGGTTTTTGTGTTTGTTTTTGTGAGTATTTGCTTCATTTCACCCCTGAGCTTTCAGATAGACAGATGTGATTCAAAACTCTGTTCTGAGCTGTTTATTGTAGTGGAGTAATGGGTTTCCAGTAATAATTCATACTTTTCTACCGAAGGGGAGGGCTTGGGAATCCCTGAGACTAGCTAAAGTTAAGTTGTTGGAAGAATTCCTTGACTGGAAAATTTACCTTTGTGTTTTGTTGCTCTGTTTCCTGAAAATAACTTGGGGATGTCCCTTGTCCATCTACTGCTTTGATTCCTTGGATCTCACCTATTCTTTCACTTTAAGAAAAAACAAATAATTGTTGCAGAGATCTCTGTATTTTGCAACTGCCCGTTTATAAGAAGCACTTTTTCCAAATAAAACAATTTAAAAAAAAAATTAGATGAAAAATCTAGAGAGTTTTGTCTTTTGGAGAATTAAATACAAAGAATAACCCCTTGTCAGGAACTGTGACCTTAAGTGGAAATATGAAAGAATGTGAAAGAAACTCACCTAGAAACTTGAGTAACGTTGACTAATTGTACTATAATTTGGAAATTTTGTTTAATTCAGCAAATACTTGTTGAGTGCTTCCTATTCAAAAGCATTAAATGTTGTGGGGGAAACATGAAGATAACTCAGATTGGCTGCCACTATCAGGAGCACTATCTAGTACAAAAATTGGACAAATTACTCTGTGTGTATATATATGTGTGTGTTTGTGTGTGTGTGTGTATGTGTATAAAATTCACTAAAAACACACTAATTTAGATGTGGCAGCTCAGATTCAACGTATCTAAAATGGAGATAAATAGGATTAATCTTCCCTTCAAAACCTGTTCATCCTTTTCTGTTTCCTTCTTAGAACATAGCAGTATATTAACTTGGTTGCCTAAGCCTGGAAGTTAATCTTGTTCTTCATCCTCTAAAACTAGTCAGTTCTCAAGTTGCACCCATTGTTTCACCTGAATATATATATATACATATGTATGTGTGTGTGTATATATATATATACACACACACATATATATTCTTTATCTTCAGTATTCTTTTTTCTTTAATTTTTCCATATCACTACTGACAATCAGTGCTTCACAATTTCTGAAACATTACTATAGCCAATTGATCTCCTGCTTGAGTATTTTCCTCTATCCATTTTCTCCATTCACTAGTAATCTTCTAAAAGACTTAAAATTCTGTGATGTTTATTAGTATTAATAACTTGTAGGCTAAGAAGCTGTCTTAATAGCCACAAGCTCTAAATGGTAAGAGCTTGTGGCTATTAAGGGAAGGTTGAGAGTCAGACTTGGGTTAAATGCCTTGAATTTCATTTAACCAAGTCTGACTCTCCAACCTCCCCATTTTATCTCTTACCATTTGCCTCTTTGAATAGAGGCAAATGGTAAGAGATAAAATGGGGAGGTTGGCAAGTTCTTGTCTGTGGGGATCACTCCAGCATTGAGACCCCTAAGTGTCTCCACCATAATGGAGTTTGAGCCCAGACACGTTTCTCCCCACTGGAAGCAGTTGAGCTAAGGGAAAGAAGAAGCTGAAGGAGATTTGTTTTGCAGAAGTTTATCTCTGGTTCACTGACTTAATATTATGGCTGGGTGAAGGCTGTGTGGTTTTATTAGACATTGTGTTTCTTGAAGTTTTTGTACTGGGCTAGTTTTATCACTTTGTTTACCAAGTATTCACTGAAGCTTGTGACTATTCGCATGCCATTTGAAATTGTTGTCCTCAAGATTTATCGCTTGCTTTGACAGTTGTAAAATGTTATCTTATTCCTGTAAGTAGAAAAAGTCATCTGTTTGTTTTATGATCTTTTGGATCAATCTTTATGTACTAGTTTTATCTTGATCTCCAGGCTTGCAGTGTTCTGTTCCCCTTTGTTGTAATGATTTGATGTCAGCCATTGCAGGCTGACAAGTATATAATGAGACCCTGTGCATGAAATAAACTGCTGACTGGGACATTGCCTCATCAGTCCTCCAGACCCCATCTTTCTGTCATTCTTTTCTTCCGTGCAGTCTCTCTTCCAGGTATTGGGACCCTCTTGCAGGTCAAGAGACCCTGGCAGACGTGCTGTTTCATATCTTTTACTTAGTTTTATCCTGTTAGAAAACTCTTTCCTTCCACTTCTATTCAACCTTCCAACTTTATCTAATTTCTGCTCCTTTTAAGACTTAGGCTAAGCCTATCTGAGAACTCTCCCAACCTCTCCCTTCTCCCCTTCATCCCTGAGTGAGATGCTCTAAGTGTACTTTAATAATTCTCAGTATCATACTAAATACTGTCTATACCTCCTTGAATATGATATTGAAATCCAAGCTCTTCCAGTTACTAGCTACTGGCAAATTACCTAACCTCTTTTTGCCTTCATTTATGTATCCTTTAAAATAAGGATGTTATCTGTTCCTATCTTGTAGAGTTGTCATGATTGGTACCTGAGTCAATATTTGTAAAGTGCTTAGAACAGTTTCTGGCACATAAATCAGTTCTCAGTGAATGTTAGTCATCATCATAATTTCCAGGTGAGATGTCCAGTAGACAATTGAAAATCTAAGTCTTGGATTCAGAGGAAAAATAACCATTCAAGAGTAGGACTTGGGAGGTTTTTATTGATTCAACCACTGAAACTATAGAAGTGAGATACCTCAGGGCAAAAGTGAAGAATGAGAAGACGGAAGAATTAAAGACAACCTTGGAAGAGGTTTGTATTTAAGCAACAGGTGAAGGAAGCTCAGTATTAGGAGTCAAGGAAGCTGGGTTTGGTGGCTCATGCCTGTAATCCTAGCACTTTTGAAGACTGAGGCGGGTAGATCACTTGAGCTCCGGAGTTCAAAACCAGCCTGGGCACAAGGTGAAAACCCATCTCTACAAAAAATAAGCTGGATGTAGTGACTCATGCCTGTAGTCCCAGCTACTTGGGAGGTTGAGACAGGAAGATCACGTTAGCCTGGGAGGCAGAGGTTGCAGTGAGCCGACATCATGCCATTTCACTCCAGCAGGGCAACAGGAGTGAAACCCTGTCTCCAAAAACAAAAAGGGGCGGGGAGGATCAAGGAAACCAGAGAACCGGAAGAGAGTAGCACAGTAAATTCATAAAAAGCATCAAATTCTGTAGAAGTTTTTAGGAGAGAGATCCAAGATACCGATTACTAACAGCTCAGGATTGTAGCTCCCAGTGAAAGCCCAGAGAACGAGAGGATGCCACACTTTCAGATGAATTTTTGTTGCTCATGGACCAGGAGATTCCCAGCAGAGGAGGAACCCCACAGGTGGCCAGCATGACTCTTGTGGCCGGCACGGCGGTTCCCGGTACAGAGTAAATGGGACTGGGTCCTCTTTTGGTCAATGTTTGGAGCTCCGGGAAGACAGAGTCGCCTATTCAGCTGATTGAAAAAGGGACTCAAGAAGGAAGCCAGACTGGAGATTCCCAGGCAGAAAAGCACCATGAGTCTTAACACCGCTGTTTTAGCCGGCGCAGTGGGTGGCCCAGGTTCCGGTGCTGGGAATCAACAAGTTGGACGTCCACTCAGAGACCTAATTTGAAAGTCAGTAATTACAAAGATGACAGGTGGATAAATTTACAATGATGGGAAGAAACCAGCATAAAAAGGCTGAGAATACCCAAAATCAGAATGCCTCTCCCTCTACAGGGGATCACAGTTCCTCATCAACAAGGGAACAAGGCCTGATGGAGAACGAGTGCATTCCATTAACAGAATTAGGCTTCAGAAGGTGGATAATAAGAAACTTCTTTGAGTTAAAAGAACATGTTCTAGCACAATGTAAAGAAACTAAGAACCTTGAAAAAAGGTTTGACGAAATGCTAACGAGAATAGACAATTTAGAGAGGAATATAAGTGAATTAATGGAACTGAAGAATACAATACAAGAACTCCACGAAGTATGTACAGGTTTTAACAGTCGAATTGATCAAGTAGAATAAAGGATATCAGAGGTCGAAGACCAACTTAATGAAATGAAACAAGAAGACAAGATTGAGAAGAAAGAATAAAAAGGAATGAGCAAAGTCTCCAAGAAATTTGGGACTATGTGAAAAGACCTAATTTACGTTTGATAGGTGTACCTGAATGTCATGAAGAGAATGAATCCAAGCTGGAAAATATTTTTCAGGATATTATTCAGGAAAACTTTCCTAACCTAGTAAGGCAGGACAATACTCAACTCCAGGTAATACAGAGAACACCACAAAGATATTCCTCAAGTAGAGCAACCCCAAGACACATAATGGTTAGATTCACCAGAGTTGAAATGAAGGAGAAAATTGTAAGGGCAGCTAGAGAGAAAGGTCAGGTTACCCATAAAGGGAAACCTGTCAGATTCACAGCAGATCTCTCAGCAGAAACCTTACAAACTAGAAGAGAGTGGGGGTCAATATTCAATATCCTCAAAGAAAAGAATTTTCAACCCAGAATCTCATATCCAGCCAAACTAAGCTTCATAAATAAAGGAAACAAACAAGCAAGCACTCAGAGATTTCATCACCACCAGGCCTGCTTTACAAGAGCTTCTGAAAGAAGCACTATACACAGAAAGGAACAACCAGTATCAGTCATCCCAAAAACTTACCAAAAGGTAAAGAGTATCTCCATAATGAAGAATCTATATCAACTAATGGGAAAAATAGCCAGCTAGCATTAAATGACAATATTAAACTCACAAGTATCAATATTAATCCTAAATTTAAATGGATTAAGTGCCCCAATCAAAGACATAGGCAAATTGAATAAAAAGTCAAAACCCATCGGTACGCTGTATCCAGATCCATCTCATAAGCAAGGACACACTAAGACTTAAAACAAAGGATTGGTGGAAGACTTACCAATCAAATGGAGAGCAAAAAAAAAAAAACAAAAAAAAACAGGAGTTGTAACTTTAATCTCTGACAAAATAGACTTTACTAGTAACAAAGACTAAAAGAAACAAAGAAGGACATTACATAATGGTAAAAGGATCAATGCAACAACAGGAGTCAATGATCATAATATATATGCACCCAATATAGGAACACCCAGATCCATAAGACAAGTTCTTAATGACTTATAAAGAGACTTGGACTCCTGCACAATAATAGCAGGAGACTTTGACACCACATTGTTAATATTCGGCGGACCAACAAGATAGAAAATTAACAGGGACATCCATAATTTGAACTTAGACCTGGAACAAGTAAACTCAGTGAATATTTATAGAATTCTTCACTCCAGGTCCACAGAACATACATTTTTCTCAGTATCACATTACACCTATTTTGAAAGTGACCACATAATTGGAAGTAAATCACTCTTCAGCATTTGCATAGCATTTCACAGACTTAAATGAAATATTGGTTGGCTGTTTGTTATTTTCTTCCCTTATTCCTTCCCATCTCCTCTGTTAAGCACAATTATTGGCATAAAAGAGGTTTTTAATACCTATTTTTAGATTGCATTCCAACCTGGGCAATAGAGCAAGACTCCTGTTCTCTCTCCCCCTTTCTCTTTTTCTTTCTTAAAAAAAAAGGAAAGAAAAAGAAAAAAAGCTTTTATATAAAAAGAAAAAAGTTACTGGCACTACCATGTACCCACAAAAAATGTTTAAAAAAAATTTAAGTTACTGGTAATGTTTGCCTGAATAACTTAGTGAAATATTGGCTAATTGCAGTGTTATTTGTTATATCTTTTTATAAAATCAGTCTCAAAATTAACTATAATTGATAGCTCTGTTTATTTCAGGAATTGTCTCTATATACAAAAATATATCTCCTTATGCTTATGGTTAAAGAAAGTGATAAGTTACTTGAGTCCAGAGGAATAATTAAGAATTGATAGTTTACCTGTACATTAGTGAACATCATAAACCAAATTTAAAAATACAAGTGACAGAGTGCTGCAGTAAAATTGCCTTTTCAGGTCTTGTTGACATGCTTGGTACTTTAACTCCTTCTGAATATTTGTTTACACGATTATCTTATCTACAGTGTGCTTGCTTTCTTTATATTCAAGTCCTGTACTTTCTGAAGGCCCACCTCTAGTACCTTCTCTTCCATAAATTGTTTCTCCACAACCTTTTCATGTTCATTAAACATCTATTACCAGGTGTTTGTGTTTAATTGGTAATGTTCTGTTTTCCCAGTGAGTTTGCAAAAACTACCTGAATGTCTTATTGCTCATTGTATCTAGCATAGAAACAATAGATGTTCAGTAAGCACTTATTATTTTTGTTGATGAAATATAGAATAAAAATCACATAGTCCTAGTTACATCATTCCTAGAAACACTGAGCCTAGCCTCATTAGCTTTTGAACAAGTATGAGAAAAAAAAATCAGTCAAATATATAGTCTACTTTATATTTTTATTTAATAAATTTCTGTAGTAAATAAGCTGTAAAAATCTCTTTGTTTTATTTCCTTTTAATAGATATAGAAATAAATAATTGTATATAATAACTTTTATAATTCTTTCTATTTTAGGTTGGTAGAGATCCCTCAATTCATATATGGGATACAGAGACCATTAAACCATTGTCTATATTAAAGGGCCACCACCAATTTGGTGTTAGTGCTGTTGATTTCTCAGGTAAGGCTGTTTTCTGTCTCAGTAAGAATGAACAAAATGCAGAGGCAATACATAGCATTTTAATTTAAGCCAATGTTACCTAAGCTTGTCATTTAGCTGTGACATTCACAGTTTTTATCAAATGTATATACTGTTGTCCTAATCAAACACTATGAAAGTGTGGGTTTGCTAGCTAGTTTATAATTATAACTTAAGGGTATAGTTTTAATACCTATTAAAATCAGCACATTTCTGTAAACATAAAAATGTTTATCTACATAACAACCTAAATTCATCTCATTTCTACAAGTAGTTTGTATTTCCCATGTTGGGCAAGCGCTGATCTCACTTACTGTTTTATAGCCAGAGTAAACTTTGAAAATGTTTAGGGTAAAAGGCTAGCAAAGAAAGAGTTGAGAACTGAAATACTTATTTTAGAGATATTTATAAAGTGACAATTTTAAGCTGTCTTGTAAAAGTAATTTCAGATTATGTTAGCAGCTTTCTGTTTATTTAAAGGTTTGACAACTACAGGTAGATATTATAGTGAAAGCTAGGGTGTGAATTGGGAAGAGGGAGGAAATACTATTAATAGAGGTTTCTATGTTAAGAAACAGTGAATTAGTGCTTTTGCTGCTCTGACTGAAGTGATAAATTATCCATAGTAGAGTTCAGAGGGAAATATGAATACATATTCAGGGATTTGTTAACAGTTAAGAAACTAGAAAATGAATTGCAAACCAAGTGAGTCACCAAGAAAAATACCACTGTCACAATGAGGAAATAATTTAACCTAGTAAAGTGTGGTAAAGTGGAAAATACTTTATTGTGGTCTGAGCTTTTACAGCCTATAAGCATGCACACCCATAAGGATATTCAGTGATCATTTGTCTCAATGATTTGTTTAATATATTAATTATGTATTACTTGATAATAATTGACCTTCACTAAAAGTAGTCATATTAGTGGCAGTATGTTGTTGTAACTTACATGTTTTTCATTTGGTTAACTTTTTATAATCACTCTAAGTTCTTATTTATATTACAGTAGATTTCTTATGGTGAATTTAATTAAGTATTTTCTTAATCCCTTTGTTAATTTTCCCTTTCCTTCTATTTTTTTAATCTCTTTTTTCCATTTTTCTTGTCTCCCTCCCTACATCCCAACCTGATGGATAGATAAGAAAAAGGAAGTCAGGTGCGATGACAGTAGATATTTTAAAGGATTTGAGAAACTTTTATTCCCCATCCCTTATAAATTCTGGTTCTTTTAATAGTTGTAAGCATGCCTAACATTTAACATTATTTTGTCAAATTTTAAATAAAGGACATGGGTTTAGAATATCTACTGAATGTTTTCTATCATCTGACTGTTAATAGTTTATCTCTCTCAATTTTCCACAGCGGATGGGAAACGTTTAGTGTCAGTTGGCATAGATGATAGCCATACTATTGTGCTGTGGGACTGGAAGAAAGGAGAAAAACTTTCAATAGCAAGGTAGGAAAAAACTTGATATCACATTGGCAAAACACTAGAATTACTTTGGACTTAAAAAACTTTTAAATTAAAACAATTTTGAAATCAAGAAAATACGTAACATTTTATCGCTTCCATGTTTATTACCATTGAATAAATAACATAATCGTAGTAAATGATTTCAGAATGAATTTGTAGATATATCCCTTGTGAACCCACTTTTAAATAGAACTATACTATGGCATTGGATATAGCTATCTAAAACCTCCATGTACAGGTAAAATGTGTTCTACTGTATGATAGGCTATTATATAGCCATTAGAGAGCATGATCAAATTGTCACATTAGATATTTAAGTGAAAAAAGATACATATGCATATATGTCACAAAGAAGTTATATGTTTTTTTCTTATATTTTTCTTCATTTTCTAAGTTTTCTACAGTGAGCATGTATTATTTTTATAATAACTGCTTTAAAGGAGGAAAAAGTCAACAAACAATGTCAGATTTTAACCTTGTATTTATTAAAGTGATGCTAAAGCACTTTAAAAGTATAGATAAATGCTTTTTACAGAGTGTATAGATAATGCCCAAATTAACAGTAGTTTAAGAGAAACTTTGTAGTTGGGAATACTAGCTTAAGGTATAACAAAGTATTGTTCTAAAATTGTCTTCAACTCATTCTTGCCACAAATAGCATTCCCTATGCACAGTACTATAGTAGGTATTATAGGTGCTGTCTGAAAGAAGTTTAGTTTTGACTGTTTCTGTCTTTTGAGATTCTCTTGAGCAGAGTTACCATATTAAAATGATAAAAGAACAGATATACAAATGTATGATTACACAGCCCAAATCTGAGAGATAAGTGGGAGAGAAATATTCAGTAAATAGAATAATCAAGATAGGGTATGGATTAGGCAAGAGATTAGTACAGGAAAGATGAATCTTGAGAGCTCAAAAAACATTTTGATATTTATTTCAGAGGAAGTAAAGATAAGATTTTTGTTGTAAAGATGAACCCCTATGTGCCTGATAAACTAATTACAGCTGGAATTAAACACATGAAATTTTGGCGTAAAGCAGGTAAGAAAGTGCTGCTTTTTTACTCCTTTGAGTTTTAAGAAATTATTGCTTTTGAAAGTAATTTAGCTAAGTGCAGTCTGTACCCTAGACTGCATCCTGGAACAGAACAGGAACATTAGGAGAAAAATTAATGAAACCTGAATAAAGTCTTGAGTTCATTTAATAGTAATGTATTAAATATGTTGATTTCTTAGTTTGAGCAAATGATCTATGGTAATATAAAATGTTAACATTGACTGGGCACAGTGGTTCATGCCTATAATCCCAGCACTTTGGGAGGCCATGGTGGGAGGATCACTTGAGCCTAGGTGTTCAAGAGCAGCCTGGGCAACATAGTAAGACCCTGTCTCTACAAAAATATAAAAAATTAGCTGGGCATGGTGGTGTGTACCTGTGGTCCCAGCTACTTGGGAGGATGAGGTCGGAGGATCACTTGAGGCTGGGAGGTTCAGGCTGCGGTGAGCCATGATCTCCCACTGCACTCCAGCCTGGGCAACAGAGCAAGACCTTGTCTCAAAAAAAAAGAAATGTTAACATTAGTAGAAACTGAAGTGTATAAAAGAACACTCTGTAATACCTTTGTATCTTTTCTGGAAATCTAAAATTATCTAAAATAAGTTTATTTTTTTAAGTAATTTACTTTTCTATTGATGCATTTTAAACAAATACAGGATTTATTGCCATTTTTTGGCGCATTTATGTAGTTGACATAGTTTGGCTGTGTCCCCACCCAAATCTCACCTTGAACTGTAATAATCCCTGTGTGTCAAGGGCAGGGCCAGGTAGAGATAATTGAATCATGGGGTCAGCTCCCCCATATTGTTTTCACGGTGGTGAATAAGTCTCACAAGATCTGATGGTTTTATAAATGGGAGTTCCCCTGCATAAGCAATTTTGCCTACTACAATGTAAGATGTGACTTTGTTCCTCATTCACCTTCAGTCATGATTGTGAGGCTTCCCCAGGCATGTGGAACTGTGAGTCAATTAAACCTCTTTCCTTATAAGTTACCCAATCTTGGGTATGTCTTTAAGAGCAGTGTGAGAACAGACTAATACAGTAGTATTCATACTTAAAAAGGATTTAGCGTATGAGATTAATCAAATTATGTCCAGACTCCTTCCTTCTGTTAAAGACATGTTCTATAGTCTAAACTGAAAATGAAAATTTAAAAAAAAATTATTCATATGCTATAAAATGATATAAAAGTAGAATGTTATATTACTTTAGCCATTTGTAACTATAAAATAAAAATATATCTGTTTTCTAAGCAGAATAATATACTTATAAATTCCAGCAATGTGACATCAAAATCTCAATAAATTGAAACTGTTGAGAGAAAATATGTAAATATAGGAAGAAGTGAAATATTATTAGAAAAAAATAAACAATGAAGACATTTCCCAAGTTCAAGTAACTTTCAAGTTGTAAATTACATGGGACATGAATGAATTTTCAGTCTTGGATTTAGTGCTTCATCACAAACTCATCAGATAACAGCATATGTGTTTGCAAAGTAAAAATAAGTGTTTTTAAATTTGTAATTTTGTTCCACATGCTTAAACTTTTCATTTGGGTACTTTAGTCACTTGTAATTGCAAATTCCCAGCAAATAATATAGTTGTACCTAAGGTCATCAGAAAGTATCAGGGATTGGTTCCAGGATTCCCTAAGGATACCCAAATTCATGATGCTCAAGTCCCTTGTATAAAATGGTATAGTATTTTTATATAATTTATGCACATCCACCTGTATATTTTCAGTCATTTCTAGATACTGATAATACCTAACATGATGTAAGAGCTATGTAAACAGTTTGTTATACTGTTGTTTAGAGAATAATGACAAGAATAAAAAGTCGGTACATATTCAGATGCAACCATCCTTTTTTTTTCTTTTTTTGGGATGGAGTCTTGCTCTGTTGCCCAGGCTGAAGTGCAGTGGTGCAATCTCGGCTCACTGTAACCTCTGCCTCCTGGGTTCAAGTGATTCTCCTGCCTCAGCCTCCCGAGTAACTAGGATTACAGGCGTCCACCACCACACACAGCTGATTTTTGTATTTTTAGTAGAGACAGGGTTTCACCATGTTGGCCAGGCTGGTCTTGAACTCCTGACCTCAGGTAATCCACCCACCTTGGCCTCCCAAAGTGCTGGGATTATACACGTGAGCCACCGTGCCCTGCCCATCCTTTTTAAAAGGAATATTTTCGATCCACATTTGATTAAATCCACAGATGCAAAACCTGAGAACATGGAAGGCCGATTGTACTTAGTATTTCTGTCTTGGAAAAAAAATATGAATTTGTTAGAAATAAGATTTCAAGAAAGTAAATAGTCTTGCAATTAAAACATTTCCAAATGAATGACTTTTTTTCTTAAGTTTGATTAGACGTGTAATAGACCTGAAAGTGAAGCATGAAAGGATAAATGTTAAGACTTTGGTGAACATTTCAACCTTCCTCACTTTTGGGGTCTGATACACAGAGTTCATTTACCCAGTTGGGAAGTAAGTATCTACTTTTTTAACCTGACTAAGTATTGTTTAACCCTCTAAATGCATAGTTAGGTAAACTAGGTTGGAGGAGATGACTTCGGCTTGAGGTTGACATGGGGCTTCTTGCCTCGCATTCCAGATCTAGGCTTTGAGAATTTCAAGTTATGAATTCTTAGTCTCTCCCCTAAGGAATTTGAACTCTGAAGGGACAGAGGGATGGGGTGCCACTGAAAGTTTCTGATGCAATTATGACATGACCTGATTACATGACCTTGTGTAGAAGAAACATGTTATGGTGTGTGTATCAAGAAAACCCAGCTATCAATAATCTAAACCAAGGGTGGCAAACTTTTTCTGTAAATGGCCAGATGGTAAATATTTTTGGCTTTCTAAGCCAAAGGACAAAATCAAAAGTATTATGTAGGTAATTATAGAACAAGAGAGAAAATTGTCCTGCCCTGCTTACCCTGTTTGCAACCGGTTTCCATTAGACATTCTGTCTGCCAGGGAATGGGCCTGGCAGGTTGTGGTAGGGAGTGAACCTATAGTGAGCTTCACCCTTCCCCAGTGACACATAGAACCCAGTGTCTCCTTCTGTTCCTGGAGAGCCCAACCTTCTAAATTTGGGCAGCTGACCAGAAGTGGGGCAACTATTAGACTGAGATTCCACTGCCAGATACCCAGCAGTTGCCATTAGTAGAGTCTCCAGCTTGTAGCTGGGGACCAGCTCAGACCCTGGGCAGATGCTAGTTACAGCCATAAACCAGGGAGGTAGACCCTGGGTGCAGAGAAATAAACAGACGTGGTCTCTGCAGCTCAGAGTGCTAACCTGCTCTAGTGGACATTGTACAAAAACAGGTAGCAGCGGGATTTGATGTTCAGCCCGTAGTTTGCCCACCCTGCTCTAAAGGATAGTTTGCCCACTAGTGAAGGCCAGTTCTTCCACTTGTGCACTAGGGTTTTTTCTCTCATCTACTCAAGGATGCCACTCTAACTCTTCTACCCTTTCATTGATTTTTCTCTCTGCTGACTTTCTCTTCAGCATACAAATGTGATATGATTTCTCCATCTTAAATAAGTGATACAAAACCCTCTTTCAACTCTATTCTCTAGTTGCTGATCAATTTGTCATCTCACTTTGTTGCTAAACCATCTCTAAACAGTTGTTCCTACTTTCAATTTGCAATTGATGTTCTTTTTCTTTCTCTTTAGAAAAGTCTAACCTAGTTTTTTTTCACCTCACCACTCCACCCACCTGCTCTTATAAGGCCACTAATAACTCTGCCTTCTGTATTGAGAAAAGACAGATCTCTGAATCCGACCACTTTTCGTCATCTTCTATGATATTACTTTGGTCTGTGCCACCTTTACCATTTGCCCAGATGATTGAAATAGCCTTCTAACTCCTTTCATTCTTGACCTCCCTTGTATCTATTCTCAATCCAGAAGTCAGAATAAACCTCTTAATAAATCAGTTGCCAGATCTTGTCATTCCACTACTCAAATGTTTTGCATCTCATGTAAAGAGAAAGTTAAATCCTGACAATGGTCTGCAATATTGCCTTTGACCTCTCCAACTCCATTTCCCATTGCTGTCTCCCCTTCTTTGCCACTCCATACTGGTCTCCCTGGTTGTTACTTAGCAATTTCAGTCACATTGTTGTATTGGGGCCTTTGCACTTGCCGCTCCCTCTGCCTGGAACACTATTTTAGCATGACTTGCTCTTGCTAGCTCCTTCAAGTCTTCATTTAGATACACCTTTTTGATGAGGCTTACCTTAACTGCCTCAATGGACTCCTCCCACTTCCTGTCTCATTTTTATGCTTATATTTTCCCCAAAGCACCCACCATCATTTAACACACTGTACATTTTACTTGTTACATTTATTGACTGTCTCTCACCATGAAGCTTCATGAAGCTCCAGGGAATTTTGTTGTCTTGCCTGTTCTGTTCATAGCTCTGTCCCTGGTACCTTGAATAGTGCCTGTCACATATATTTCTTTTTTCTTTCTCTCTTTTTTTTTTGAGACATGGTTTTGCTCTGTCACCCAGGCTGGAGTATAGCGGCACATTTATGGCGGACTGCCACCTCTTCCTCTCAGGCTCAAGTTATCCTCCTGCCTCAACCTCTCAAGTAGCTGGGACCACAGGTGCACATCACCATGCCCAGCTAATATACTTCTTAAACACATGAAGGAAGGATTAGTGAGTTCAACTAGAAAAAAATGGGCAAAAAATATCAATAGGTGATGATGGCCAATAAAAATATGAAAATAGGATCAAGCATAATATTCACAGAAATTCAAATTTAAACCACAATGAAATTCAGTTGGTATTTCTTATTTCCCAGTCTGACAACACAAACTGTTCCTGAAGGTGAGAAACAAGGAATTATTTTCACTGTTAGTAAGAGTGTACGTTGGTATATAAACTTTGGAACAGTTTGGCAAGAGTTGAGCCTTCTCTGATCTATATGCTATACCTCTTCTAGGTATTCCTAGAGAAACTCTTTTGATGCTAGCGTGCTGGGAAAAAAAGAAAAAAAGAGAAACTCTTGCACTTGTATAGAAGAAGCCTTTACAAGAATGTTTAAGGCAGCATTGCTTTTCATAGCAAAAACTTGGAAGTAACTTAAATGCCAATTAATAGGAAAATGGATAAACCATGGTATATTTATATAATGGAATGCTATATGGTTATGAAAGTGAGTTTTCTAACATGTAAAAATCTCTGTAACAAGTCATTCTTGAATAAAGCAAGTTGCAAAAGAATACATAGAGGGTGATATTTATGGAAAAATTTAAAACATGAAAAAATACGACTGCTTAAAAATTCACAAATATGTTATATATGTGTGTGTGTGTGTAAAGGAATGCATGAGACTAAGCAGTATCACGGTCACAATAGAGAGAGCGAAGAAGGCAGATGAGATTGGCATGACATTTCAGTTATTTTGGTATCTTTTTGTAGGTCAGTGGTGGATATATAGACATTCATTTATTGGAGCTTTTTAATGCCTTTTTGTATTTTTAAGTATGTCATAATAAAAAATTTTTAAAACATCATCAAAAGTGCTAGGGACTGATTAAAATGGACTTAGTCCAGCTCTTTGTTTATCTAAAAAGTTATGGCCTAAATGCAGCTATGCAAGGTGTTACCCACATCACTGTTTGAGATACCGGTATTTTTCAGTTCTCTTTGCTGTTACATACCTTTCTATTCAAAGAACAACAACAGTAGAAAAGAAATTTTGCTTCTTTATAATTGTGTACATTTTGAAAGTGGTACTTTTATAATTTTTTTGTGAACTAGGGGGAGGATTGATTGGAAGAAAAGGCTACGTAGGCACACTGGGGAAAAATGACACGATGATGTGTGCAGTGTATGGATGGACTGAAGAGATGGCTTTTTCTGGAACATCCACAGGAGATGTGTGTATCTGGAGAGACATCTTTCTTGTAAAAACAGTGAAAGCACATGATGGGCCAGTGTTCAGTATGCATGCATTGGAAAAAGTAAGTAACCTAAAGAGATGTTAAGTTAAACATAATTTGTCATGGAGTGTAGAGCATTTTCAGAAGTAAAGGAGCACTACCTTTCTACTTGGCGGGACTATCCAACAGTAGTCTGTGGGCTAGGGTCATCTTGACCTTTCTTTGTTTCTCTTTTCAAACTTCTGAACACAGATTGAAATAAGTCTACAGTGTTTTGTTTTGAGACAGGGTCTCACTCTGTTGCCCAAGCTGGAGTGCAGTGGTGTGATCATAACTCACTGCAGCCTCCTACTCCTGGGCTCAAGAAATCCTCCTGCCTTAGCCTCTTGAGTAGCTGTGACTACAGGCAAGTGCCATCCACACCCATCTAATTTAAAAAAAAAAAAAGTTTGGTAGAGATTATGCTGCCCAGGATAGTCTCCAACTCCTGGGCTTTAGCTATACTCCCACATCAGCCTTCAAAGAGTTGGATTACAGGCATGAGCCACCATACCAGCCAGGTCTGCTGTTTTTTGTTTGTTTGTTTTTTTCCTTAAAGTTTAACTTCATGTTCTTAAGCTCGTACTGTGTGTCAAAAATCAGCTGGTTATAATAATCATCAAATTCTATCAGGTAGTTACCATTATTTTTTTCTCTTTTTAAGGATGAGGTTATTCTGTAGACTCCAGGAGAATATATGTAACTTTTTGAGAGTGGTAATCTTAACTTTTAGTTACAGATTTTAAAAACTATGTTTCTAAAGCCCTATCCTAAAAGTAAAATGTTTAATGTCACTGTAAATATTATTTCAGATTCCATGTAGACATTTAAAAAACAATGGATATGCTAATTCCTATTTTTTACAAGCTGTAACTTTTGGCTGTGTTCTTTCCTCTACGATTTTTCAATATAAGGAAAAAGGTTACTATTTAGAAAAATATTTAGATCTTTATTAACTTGAACTTTTTTTTTCATAGGGGTTTGTAACTGGAGGAAAAGACGGTATAGTAGCTCTTTGGGATGACTCTTTTGAAAGATGTCTCAAGACCTATGCTATAAAAAGAGCTGCATTGGCCCCAGGATCTAAAGGTGATTTGAGACTTAGTGGGGTTTTTTTTTTTTTGTAGGAAAAAGATTAATTGCTCATTAATACGCTTGATCACTGAGATGGAACACATGGCATATATTTTTCTTTCTTGTTGGGCATTAGCATTAAGTGGAAGAAATTATTTAACTCGATACCAGAATCATTGCTGTCTTTTCAAAAATCTATTTTCTATGATACATATGGTAAAATATTAGTGAAGTACAAGATTATGAATCCTAATTTTTAACATTAATTTTCCAAAGAAAATTTCCATGCAAACATCACATTTATCACCAGTTAGGAACTTGCGTGCAACTTTGACATTTTGTTTCACCTTGGCATTTTGTTGACCCTGCCTCTCTAGCCTCACATGCCCTTTTCCCCTTTGCCATTTTTTTGTTTGTTTATTTCAGAGACAGGATCTTGCCACGCAGTGATAACAGTTTTTCCCTTTGCCATTTGTTTGTTTGTTTATTTATGTAAGAGACAGGGTCCAGGCTGGAGTGCAGTGATGTAATCATGCTCACTGAAAGCTTGAACCCCTAGACTCAAGCGGTCCTCCTGCCTCAGCCTCCTGAGTAGCTGGGACTAAAGGCACCTGCCACCATACTCAGCAAATCTTCAAATTTTTGTACACTCAGGGTCTCTCTGTGTTGCCCAGGCTGGTCTCAAACTCAAGAGATCCTCTAAACTTGGTCTCCCAAAGCACTGGAATTACAGGCATGAGCCACTGTGCTTGGCCTCCCTTTTTTTTTTTAAGAGGAAGAAGGGTGCAAGGACAGCATCTGGCACAACTCCCTGTCCCCTGACCGTCCACCAGGTTGTGGGCCCAGAGGGTGCATTTTCTTTGAGCACATTTCTTCCGTTAAGGCATGGCACCACACTCTCTCTGATCTCCAGACCTTTCTTCATGTTTTTACTTTTTCCTAAAACTTGCCCTTCCTCTTCCCTCCTGCTCCCTCCATTTACTTGACCACATACTTATTTTTTAAATATCAAACATAATTTTTTTCTAGGATGATATCCCTCAGCCTCACCTCCTCTCAAAAAATTTAGATTCCACTGCTATGTGCTCCTATTTCAATATGCCCCTAACATAGGGTCTGTTTCCTCATTGTATGGTCTGTAAGTGCAGAAGTTGGTCTATCATCTTTACTAATTGCTGAAGTTTTCCTAGGATAAGTCGACATAAATAAATAGAGTTGGCCGTCTGTGTCCGTGGATTCCATATCGTCAGATTCAACCAACTTCACATAGAAAATATTCAAGAAAAAGTAACAATGAACAATAAAAATACAAATAAAAATACGGTATAACAGCTATTTACATTGTACTAAATATAAGTAAAGGTGATTTAAGCATTTGGGGGCCGGGTATGGTGGCTCACATCTGTAATCCCAGCACTGTGGGAGGCCCAGGCAGATGGATCACCTGAGTTTGAGACCAGTCTGTGCAAAATGGTGAAACCCCATGCTATTAAAAAAAAATAGAAAAAAAAAAGTGTATGGAATGATGTATATGGGTTATACGCAGATACTACACCAAATTATATAAGGGAATTGAGCATCCATAGATTTTGGTATCTGTGGCAGTCCTGGAATCAATCCCCCAAGAATACTGAGGGCCCACTGTGTATCTTAAATTGAATTGAATAAAATTACTAATGAGAATATTGTAAATACTCTTAAGACGGGCAGGAGATGGATAAGGAAGGGCTAATATAAAAAGACGTAAATAAATAGTTGTCTGAATGGTAGGATGGAATCTGAGAATAGAATCATAAAATTATAGTACATAGGTGGTACTTATTTTGAGATTAGTAAATTGAATGGGGGTAGTGTACATTTATTAGAATACTTAAAATACAGGAGAAAAGCTTGTAATGTGATTTTCACTGTCAAAATAGCTTAACTGGCAATATATACACCCTTGTATTATAGTAACTGCATGTCTAGAAGAACATCTTCTTTTAACCTTTCAGGTCTTCTCTTGGAAGATAATCCATCGATACGTGCCATATCATTAGGACATGGTCATATTTTAGTTGGCACAAAGAATGGTGAAATACTAGAAGTGGATAAAAGTGGCCCAATAACACTTCTGGTTCAGGTAATTTTAAATGCTAATATGCTTTGTTTTTCTTTACATACAATTGATTATTTCAATATATAGCAGCCAAAAATTGACAGTGATGAAAATTAATGTTAAATTAGTTAGGGAAATATTTGTTAATGTATACAGAAAAAGTTTTAATTTGGTAATAGCTAAATGATTGGGTAGCAGTAAATATACATATTTTTATATGGAATGATTACCAATATTTTAAGTAATTTATTATCACAAAGTAAGGGACCAATGAAAAGAAAAACCAGTTGTAATTAATTTAACCCAGTCTGGTTTTCATTTTATTTATTTAAGGTATAAAATAAATACCTTAAATAAATATTTAAGAAATAATAAAATATTTATTTTATATATCTAAAATAAATAAGAAATAAATATTTAAGATATTTATACCTTAAATCAATATTTAAATAATTTATTTTAAATAAATAAAATTATTTTAATAAAATAAATAATTTTATTTATTTAAGGAATTTATTTTAATAAAATAAATAATTTTATTTATTTAAGGGATTTATTTTATACCTAAGGCAGTTATTTTTCTCTGAAACACTTATGTTATTAAAATATAAAATTATTTAATAAATTAAATAATTTTATATTTTAATAAAATAAATAAAATAATTTTATTTTATTATTAATAATTTTTAAATATTTTTTAAATAATTTTTAAATATTTTTTTTTTTTTTTTTTTTTTCTTTTTTTTTTTATTGCATTTTAGGTTTTGGGGTACATGTGCAAAACATGCAAGGTTGTTGCATAGGTGCATACGTGGCAGTGTGATTTGCTGCCTTCCTCCCCTTCACCCATATCTGGCATTTCTCCCCATGCTATCCCTCCCCAATTCCCCACCCCCCCGCTGTCCCCCCCACTCCCCCACAACAGACCCCCATGTATAGTGCTCCCCTCCCTGTGTCCATGTGTTCTCCTTCTTCAACACCCGCCTATGAGTGAGAACATGTGGTGTTTGATTTTGTGTTCTTGTGTCAGTTTGCTGAGAATGATGGTTTCCAGGTTCATCCATGTCCCTACAAAGGACGCGAACTCCTCGTTTTTAATGGCTGCATAATATTCCATGGTGTATATGTGCCACATTTTTCCTGTCCAGTCTATCATTGATGGGCATTTGGGTTGGTTCCAGGTCTTTGCTATTGTAAACTGTGCTGCAATGAACATTCGTGTGCATGTGTCCTTATAGTAGAACGATTTATAATCCTTTGGATATATGCCCAGTAATGGGATTGCTGGGTCAAATGGAATTTCTATTTCTAGGTCCTTGAGGAATCGCCACACTGTTTTCCACAATGGTTGAACTAGTTTACACTCCCACCAACAGTGTAAAAGTGTTCCTATTTCTCCACATCCTCTCCAGCATCTGTTGTCTCCAGATTTTTTAATGATTGCCATTCTGACTGGTGTGAGATGGTATCTCAATGTAGTTTTGATTTGCATTTCTCTAATGGCCAGTGATGATGAGCATTTTTTCATATGCTTGTTGGCCTCATGTATGTCTTCTTTTGTAAAGTATCTGTTCATATCCTTCGCCCACTTTTGAATGGGCTTGTTTGTTTTTTTCTTGTAAATCTTTTTTAGCTCGTTGTAAATTCTGGATATCAGCCCTTTGTCAGATGGGTAGGCTGCAAAAATTTTTTCCCATTCTGTTGGTTGCCGATTCACTCTATTGACTGTTTCTTTTGCCGTGCAGAAGCTGTGGAGTTTGATTAGGTCCCATTTGTCTATTTTGGCTTTTGTTGCCAATGCTTTTGGTGTTTTGGTCATGAAGTCCTTGCCTACGCCTATGTCCTGAATGGTTTTGCCTAGGTTTCCTTCTAGTGATTTTATGGTGTTAGGTCTTATGTTTAAGTCTTTAATCCATCTGGAGTCAATTTTAGTGTAAGGTGTCAGGAAGGGGTCCAGTTTCTGCTTTCTGCATATGGCTAGCCAGTTTTCCCAACACCACTTATTGAACAGGGAATCCTTTCCCCATTGCTTGTTTTTATCAGGTTTGTCAAAGATCGGGTGGTTGTAGATATGTTGTGTTGCCTCCGACGCCTCTGTTCTGTTCCATTGGTCTATATCTCTGTTTTGGTACCAGTACCATGCTGTTTTGATTACTGTAGCCTTGTAGTAGAGTTTGATGTCTGGTAGTGTGATGCCTCCCGCTTTGTTCTTTTTGCTTAGAATTGACTTGGCTATGCGGGCTCTCTTTTGGTTCCATATGAAGTTTAAGGTGGTTTTTTCCAGTTCTGTGAAGAAGGTCATTGGTAGCTTGATGGGGATAGCATTGAATCTGTATATTACTTTGGGCAGTATGGCCATTTTCACGATATTAATTCTTCCTAACCATGAACATGGAATGTTTCTCCATCTGTTTGTGTCCTCTCTTATTTCGTTGAGCAGTGATTTGTAGTTCTCCTTGAAGAGGTCCTTTACGTTCCTTGTTAGTTGTATTCCTAGGTATTTTATTCTCTTTGTAGCAACTGTGAATGGCAGTTCGTTCTTGATTTGGCTCTCTTTAAGTCTGTTATTGGTGTATAGGAATGCTTGTGATTTTTGCACATTGATTTTGTATCCTGAGACTTTGCTGAAGTTGCTTATCAGTTTCAGGAGCTTTTGGGCTGAGATGAGGGGGTCTTCTAGATATACAATCATGTCGTCTGCAAATAGAGACAATTTGACTTCCTCCTTTCCTAATTGAATACCCTTTATTTCTTTTTCTTGCCTGATTGCTCTGGCTAGAACTTCCAGTACTATATTGAATAGGAGTGGTGAGAGAGGGCATCCTTGTCTAGTGCCAGATTTCAAAGGGAATGCTTCCAGTTTTTGCCCGTTCAGTATGATATTGGCTGTCGGTTTGTCGTAAATAGCTTTTATTATTTTGAGATACGTTCCATCGATACCTAGTTTATTGAGGGTTTTTAGCATAAAGGGCTGTTGAATTTTGTCGAAGGCCTTCTCTGCATCGATTGAGATAATCATGTGGTTTTTGTCTTTGGTTCTGTTTATGTGGTGAATTACATTTATAGACTTGCGTATATTGAACCAGCCTTGCATCCCCGGGATGAATCCTACTTGATCATGGTGGATAAGCTTTTTGATGTGCTGTTGTAATCGGCTTGCCATTATTTTATTGAAGATTTTTGCATCTATGTTCATCATGGATATTGGCCTGTAGTTTTCTTTTCTTGTTGAGTCTCTGCCAGGTTTTGGTATTAGGATGATGTTGGTCTCATAAAATGATTTGGGAAGGATTCCCTCTTTTTGGATTATTTGGAATAGTTTCAGTAGGAATGGTATCAGTTCCTCTTTGTATGTCTGGTAGAATTCTGCTGTGAACCCATCTGGACCTGGGCTTTTTTTGGGTGGTAGGCTCTTAATTGCTGCCTCGACTTCAGACCTTGTTATTGGTCTATTCAGGGTTTCGACTTCTTCCTGGTTTAGGCATGGGAGGAGGCTACTGTCCAGGAATTTATCCATTTCCTCCAGGTTTTCTAATTTATGTGCATAGAGTTGTTTGTAATAATCTCTGATGATGGTTTGAATTTCTGTGGAATCTGTGGTGATATCCCCTTTGTCATTTTTTATTGCATCTATTTGATTATTCTCTCTTTTCTTTTTTATTAGTCTGGCTAGTGGTCTGTCTATTTTATTGATCTTTTCAAAAAACCAGCTCCTGGATTTATTGATTTTTTGAAGGGTTTTTCGTGTCTCTATCTCCTTCAATTCTGCTTTGATCTTAGTTATTTCTTGTCTTCTGCTAGGTTTTGAGTTTTTTTGATCTTGCTCCTCTAGCTCTTTCAATTTTGACGATAGGGTGTCAATTTTAGATCTCTCCTTTCTTCTCATGTGGGCACTTATTGCTATATATTTTCCTCTAGAGACTGCTTTAAATGTGTCCCAGAGATTCTGGTATGTGGTGTCTTCATTCTCGTTGGTTTCGAAGAACGTCTTTATTTCTGCCTTCATTTCATTGTTTATCCAGTCAACATTCAGGAGAAAGTTGTTCATTTTCCATGAGGCTGTGCGGTTCTGGGTTGGTTTCTGAATTCTGAGTTCTAACTTGATTGCACTGTGGTCTGAGAGACTGTTTGTTATGGTTTCCGTTCTTTTGCATTTGCTGAGGAGTGATTTACTTCCAATTATGTGGTCAATTTTAGAGTAGGTGTGATGTGGTGCTGAGAAGAATGTATATTCTGTGGATTTGGGGTGGAGAGTTCTGTAAATGTCTATTAGGTTTGCTTGTTCCAGGTCTGAGTTCAAGTCCTGGATATCCTTGTTAATTTTCTGTCTCGTTGATCTGTCTAATATTGACAATGGTGTGTTGAAGTCTCCCACTATTATTGTGTGGGAGTCTAAGTCTCTTTGTAGGTCTTTAAGAACTTGCCTTATGTATCTGGGTGCTCCTGTATTAGGTGCATATATATTTAGGATCGTTAGCTCTTCTTGCTGCATTGATCCTTTTACCATTATGTAATGTCCTTCTTTGTCTCTTTTGATCTTTGTTGCTTTAAAGTCAATTTTATCAGAGATGAGAATTGCAACTCCTGCTTTTTTTTGCTCTCCATTTGCTTGGTAAATCTTCCTCCATCCCTTTATTTTGAGCCTTTGTGTATCCTTGCATGCGAGATGGGTTTCCTGGATACAGCACACTGATGGGTTTTGGCTTTTTATCCAATTTGCCAGTCTGTGTCTTTTGATTGGGGCATTTAGTCCGTTTACATTTAGGGTTAATATTGTTATGTGTGAATTCGATCCTGTCATTTTGGTGCTAGGTGGCTGTTTTGCCCTTTGGTTGATGCAGATTCTTCATTGTGTTGATGCTCTTTACCTTTTCGTGTGTTTTTGGAGTGGCTGGTACTGGTTGTTCTTTTCTATGTGTAGTGCCTCCTTCAGGAGCTCTTGTAGAGCTGGTCTGGTGGTGATGAACTCTCTGAGTTCTTGCTTGTTCACAAAGGATTTTATTTTTCCTTCACTTATGAAGCTTAGTTTGGCTGGATACGAAATTCTGGGTTGAAAGTTCTTTTCCTTAAGGATGTTGAATATCGGCCCCCACTCTCTTCTGGCCTGTAGGGTTTCTGCTGAGAGATCTGCAGTGAGTCTGATGGGCTTCCCTTTGTGGGTAACCTGACCTTTCTCTCTGGCTGCCCTTAGTATTTTCTCCTTCATTTCAACCCTGGTGAATCTGATGATTATGTGTCTTGGGGTTGCTCTTCTAGAGGAGTATCTTTGTGGTGTTCTCTGTATTTCCTGGACTTGCATCTTGGCCTGCCTTGTTAGGTTGGGGAAGTTTTCCTGGATAATATCCTGAAGAGTATTTTCCAGCTTGGATGCATTCTCTTCGTCACATTCAGGTACACCTATCAAACGTAGATTAGGTCTTTTCACATAGTCCCATATTTCTTGTTGACTTTGTTCATTCCTTTTTACCCTGTTTTCTCTAATCTTGCCTTCTCGTTTTATTTCATTGAGTTGATCTTCGACCTCTGATATCCTTTCTTCTGCTTGGTCAATTCGGCTGTTGAGACTTGTGCATGCTTCACGAAGTTCTCGTGTTGTGTTTTTCAGCTCCATCAATTCGCTCATATTCCTCTCTAAGTTGTCCATTCTTGTTAGCATTTCGTCAAGTCTTTTTTCAAGGTTCTTAGTTTCTTTGCATTGGGTTAGAACATGTTCTTTTAGCTCACGGAAGTTTCTTATTATCCACTTTCTGAAAGCTGATTCTGTCATTTCATCACACTCATTCTCCATCCAGTCTTGTTCCCTTGCTGGTAAGGAGTTGTGATCCCTTGTAGGAGGAGAAGTGTTCTGGTTTTGGGTGTTTTCATCCTTTTTGCGCTGGTTTCTTCCCATCTTTGTGGATTTATCCACCTGTTGACTTTGTAGTTGTTGTCTTTCTGATTTTGGTAATTTTAAGTCTGCTGTGGCAGAACTCATAAACCCCCTGCTCTTCCCCCCAGGTGTTCTGTCCCAGGGAGTTACAGTTTTACGATGTTCCCCTGTGCGGTTGCTGTTTTCCCTGCCCACAAGGTGGCAGCCTAGTCACACTCAGGTTGCAGAGGCTTCGCTAAGCTGCTGTGGGCTCCACCCAGCTTCCGTGTGAACTTCTGGGTGTAGTTAGAACTGCTTCCGCTATGTTGGCCCGCCCCTGTAGTGACGGAGTCTCTGTAGTGGCGGATTGCCTTAGTAGATTGCCCTGGGAACAGCAGGGTGCCTATGGAGAACGCCCCTCCTCCACAGAGCTGGACCGTCCCGGTTTCAGTTGTGTTTCAGGTCTTCTTGCTGGGTAAGAGGGGACACCGTCTCGTCTGATCTGCCTCCGGAGCCGCTGCGTTGGCTAAAGCCGCGGCTCTGAGATTCGTGGCGCTGGCCTGGCTCCCCGTTTCAGCTCCCCTTGCTGGCTTATAGGGGACTCAGACTCTCTCACTTTGTACAGTGAGCCGTTGCCTCAGGGTGCCGGCCCAGCGGCTGCGCCGTTCAAGCCAGCGGCGCCAGCGGCGCTGGCGACCCGTGTGGCTTCTCTGCGTGTGAATCTCCTGGTCTGTGGGCAGTAAAAATCAGTCTGGAAATACGGCGTCCACTCACCCTCTGTGCTTTCTCTCGGAGCTGCATTCCCGAGTTCCTCCTAAGCGGCCATCTTGGATCTCCCCAATTTTTAAATATTATTAAATTTATTTTTTAATAAATTTATTTTATTTATTTTAATAAAATAAATTAAATTATTTATTTTATTTATTTATTTTAATAAAATAAATTAAATTATTTATTTTATTTATTTTAATAAAATAAATTAAATTATTTTATTTATTTTAATAAAATAAATTACTTTATTTTATTAAAATATTTATTTTAATAAAATAAATTACTGTATTTTATTAAAATATTTATTTTAATAAATAAATTACTTTATTTTATTAAAATATTTATTTTAATAAATAAATTACTTTATTTTATTAAAATATTTATTTTAATAAATAAATTACTTTATTTTATTAAAATATTTATTTTAATAAATAAATTACTTTATTTATTAAAATATTTATTTTAATAAATAAATTTAAATAAATTTATTTAAATAAATTTATTTTATTAAAATAAATTATTTTATTTATTTTATTTTATTAAAATAATTTAAATTATTTATTTTATTTATTTAAGGTATTTATTTTATACCTAAGGTGGTTATTTTTCTCTGAAACTCTTCATTAGGTCATTCTTAAGTTTCTAAGAAAAAATAAAAATGAATATATGAGTGTATGCTAAAATTTTATTACTGAAAATTAAATATCAGTGAAAAGATATAAATAATAAAACAAAAATCCAGAAATATAAAAATTATGTGATAGAGAAGTAAAATTAAATAGAAGGATTAGCTGCTGGTTATATGATTCTTAACACTTTCATCAAGAATGGTGGATTCGATTTGTATATTTCTTCTATGTATTATATTTTTCTGGAAAATAGAGAGGGAAATAATACCATAAAACAGAAATGAAATAGGATATATTCTGATGAAAAATTGTCCTTGTGCAACTCTATATAGTAGCACCAAACCTTGGCTTGCCTTTTTACCCTGAAAAGGGATTTTCATTCTTAACACAGACTTTATTTCTCCTGCAATCCCCACTTCACTCTGTTATGACACCAATGAGCACACATAGATGAGAACACTGCATATGCTTTAATGTTAATATAACATTTTGATGGGTCAAGGGAAATTTGTAAACAGATGACAAAATGTTATATATTAAGTTAACTGGTGTCTTACTCTTTAATTTCACTTATGAAATATGCCTTTGAAGTAAAAAGATGATGGGGTCATGGTGTTAACACTTTTATGATGTCTTGGAAAATATTAACCCAAGTATGCTTTTACAGGTGAACCCAAATATGAAATTACTAAAAAACACAGTTTCTGAATTGTGAAAAAAGATTTAGAAGTCACAAATAATATCTGTTAACAGGAAAACTTTAGACAAAATAAATCTAACAGTTTATCTGCGTATTAAAAGAGGGCAGGCACAGTGGCTCATGCCTGTAATCCCGGCACTTTGGGAGGCTGAGGCGAGCTGATTGCTTGAGTCCAGGAGTTTGGGAAGCTGAGAGCGGCAGATCGCTTGAGCCCAGCATAAGCAACACAGTGAGACTTTGTCTTAAAAATAATAATAATCATCATAAATTAGGTAGCACTCAGCACTGGAAAAGGCTTAGAGAGATCTGCTGTAGCAGTGTGGACAGTGAGATTTTATAGGCTTATCGTGGAAGTAAGACAAAGAAAATATATTTGATTGGTTAGAGTGGAAAGACCTTACTTAGAGATTAGTTGGCAGATTCTGCTTGGCATAGTCTGTAGTTTCAATTCACTTTACATTGGGCTTTGGTTTGCTTACATAGGAACGTAAAGTGCTGAAGCTGTCCCAGCCTAATGGCCTCCCAGTTAAAAATTTGTTAAATGTCCCATTATTTTTAGTATTATTGTAGAGTTCGAGATTTCAATTGTCCTATTATCTTCTTGACATTGGAAACAAGACAAGGATGCAAAATCACACCATTGTCATCCAACATTTTGTGTGAGGTCTTAGCCAATCCAGTAAAACAAAACAATAAAAGACGTATGTGTTGGAAAGGAATGGACAACAGTGTTGGTGTTTTTGGGCATTATAACCGTATACCTTGAATATCAAGGGAATAAACTGAAAAATTATTAGAACTAAATAAAGAGTTCTGTAAAGCGCTTAGTTGCAAAATCCATGTAAAAATCAATAGTATTTTTATATACCAAAAATAACTAGTTAGAAAATATGACATTAAAAATGCTACTTGCTGGCCAGTCACAGTGGCTCATACCTGTAATCCCAACACTTTGGGAGGCTGAGGTGGGCAGATCACGAGGTCAGGAGTTCAAGACCAGCCTGGCCAACATGGTGAAACCTCATCTGTACTAAAAATACAAAAATTGGCCAAGCATGGTGGCAGGCGCCTGTAATCCAAGTTACTCGAGAGGCTGAGGCAGGAGAATTGCTTGAACCTAGGAAGTGGAGGTTGCAGTAAGCCAAGATTGTGCTACTGCAGTCCAGCCTGGGCAACAGAGCAAGATTCCATCATGAATTAATGAATAAATGCATGCATGCATGCTACTTGCACCAGGTGCAGTTGCTCGTGCCTGTAATCTCAGCTACTCAAGCTGCCAAGATGGGAGAATCATTTGAAGCTGGGGGTTCAAGATCAGCCTGGGAAACATAGTGAGACCCCCCTACCTCTAAATAAAATAAAATTAGCTGAGTGTTCTTACACACATGTGTAGTTCCAGCTACTCAGGAGGCTAAGGTAAGAGGATCACTTGAGCCCAAGGGTGCAGTGAGCTATGATTGCACTACTGCATGGCAGCCTGAGTGACAGAGGGAGACCTCATTTCTTTTAAAAAAACACTACTCACACACACAAAAAATACAATAACTGGGAATAAATATAGCTAAAAATATGCTCAATCTGTGTTAAGAAAACTAAGATTTTACTAAAGAATAAAGTAAATAAGTTATATAAATTTCATATAATCACAATCCGAATTAGAGTTTTTACAAATGCTGGGACAATTAAAAACCATATAGAAGAGAAAATATTCAAGAATAGTTAAGAAAGCTTTGAGAGGCTGGGCGCGGTGGCTCACGCCTGTAATCCCAGCACTTTGGGAGGCCAAGGTGGGTGGATAACGAGGTCAAGAGATCAAGACCATCCTGGTCAACATGGTGAAACCCTGTCTCTACTAAAAATACAAAAAAATTAGCTGGGCATGGTGGTGCATGCCCGTAATCCCAGCTACTCAGGAGGCTGAGGCGGGAGAATTGCCTGAACCCAGGAGACGGAGGTTGCGGTGAGCCGAGATCGTGCCATTGCACTCCAGCCTGGGTAACAAGAGCGAAACTCCGTCTCAAAAAAAAAAAAAAAAAAAAGCTTTGAGAAACTCTCATGCATGAAATAAAAATATTATAAAATGATAGTAATTATAAGTATAGGAATGTATATACCCTACAGAAGTGTTTATATATATTTAACAACAACAAAAACTGTACAATGTTTGTAGCAGCTGTATTCCATGGATCAGTTTGGGGAGTAGTGCCATTCTATCATTAAGTCCATGAACATGGGATAGCTCCCCATTTATAGATCTTCTTTTAACTTTTTCTGAATGTTTTATAGTTTTCAGTGTATAAGTCTTGTACTTATTTTGTTAAATTTATCTTTAACTATTTTTGATGCTATTATAAATATTGTTTTCTTAATTTTGATTGCATTGTTTATTTGTATCAAAATGCAGATTTTGTACATTAACCTTATAACCTGTAAACTTGCCAACCTTATTTATTAGTTCTGATAGTTTTATGGTGGATTATTTAGGATTTTCTGTATACAAGATTATGTCATCTGTAAATATGCATAGTTTTACTTCTTCCTGTCCAATCTGGATGCCTGTTACTTCTTTCTCTTGTCCAATTGCCCTGAGTAGAACCTCCAGTACAGTGTTGAATGTAAGTGGTGAGAACAGAACATCCTTGTCTTGTTCCTGATCTTAGAGTGAAAGTATCTAGTCTTCCACCATTGAGCATAGTATTAACTGCAGGTTTTTTTTATAGATGCTCTTTACTAAGTTGAAGTGTTACTACCATTTTATTCCAAGTTTTTGGAGCATTTTCATCATAGATGGGGAGGGATTTATCAAATGCTTTTCTATGTCTATTAAGCTGATCGTGTGGTTTTCATTTTTAATTCTGTAGATGTAGTGTATTACATTAATTGACTTTTGGATGTTATGCCAATCTTGTATTCCTGGGATAAATCCTACTTGGTTGTGGTATATAATTTTTTTATATGTATTGGATTTGGTTTGCCAGTAGTTCATTGAGGATTTTAGCATCCGTATTTATAAGGGATATTGGTCTTTAGTTTTCTTGTGATATCGTTTTCTGGCTTTGATATCTGGGTAATGATGGCTTTATAAAGTAATTCAGGAAGAGTTCCCTCCTCTTTGTCTCTTTCCCTGACCACACCCAACTGTTAAACTCCTTTAATTGCTAGCTTATTGCTCTATTGTTTTCAACATTTTCCTCTGTCAGGTATAAATTGTGCCACAGACTAAACCAATTAAATTAAGGCTCCTTTAAAGGGACACTTCCCAACATTAGTGTTTGAGGTTTCTGACTCCAAGCAGGCTCCTCCCAGCTATCTCAGAGTTTACTGATTCTCTTGGACAAACTAGCTGGCCTATAATTTAGCCTATATGTCCACTGAGCCTTCCAGTTTCCTCCGAATTACTTTTTGAGTGCATCCTTGTGCATGAGCTTTTTTACACTCTGCTGTAAATGAAGTCAGTTCCTTTGAGAAGAGATTAGGAGCTATCTGGTTTTCTGGATTGCCTCTCCCTCCAGGCAAAATCTCTGAACCAGGGCCCTGGAGTTGAGAGTGAAGTCAACGGCTCTTTTAGTATCTCAGGCTTTAGGCCCTGAGATCTTGGTAAGGGGAGAGGGGACAGTAGTCTCAGGTGTTCCTGGGTTACCACCAGGACCCCATTATTCTCAGAGACACCACATCCAAAGTAGAGCCTCCATCTGGAGTAGAGGCTGGGCAGAAGCGATCTCCCAACTGTCAGCTGAGCTCACCTAGAATTTAGTTTCAGCAACAGGAGGCTGAGGGCAGGATGAGAAATGCTGACATCCTGCCTTACCTAAGAAAATAGAGCTCTGACCGGGAGCTGGTGGGGAGAGAGAGCCTAGTGTTCTTGGTTGCATCAGTCTCACCTGAAGTTTCCATCTAGATGATGAGGGAGGAAGGAAGTGGATCTCAGTTTAAATACTATAGACTCTCATTGTTCTTACCAAATTTTAGCAGATTTTCTTGAGTAAACGTTCCTTCCTTTGTTGCATCTCCCTGGAACTATTTTCAGAGATTTTAAATGGTTGTTTTTTTAAAAAATTAATTTTTTTCTAGTTTGACTAGTGAGCAGGTCTGTGGAGCTCCTCATTGTGTCATGCAGGAAAGTGCCTCCTGTGTGGCAATTATTAACATTTCAGAGCAGCCAATTCCTATTCTCTCCACCCAGAAAATGTTTTAGGATTATAAGTAAACTTTAATGGTAACTTGGTTATATTGTAATTGTGGAGCCAAAATTGTTACGCAAATATTTTATTGTGTTTCCCAAAGATAAACAGAAAAGTTTTATTAGACTTACTCACTATTCAGTATCCTATTATTATATATTATTGAATGTTATCTTTAGTTTTATTCTAAATAACACTGTACACACACACACACACACACACACACACACACACATCTTTAGGTTAAATTGATCCTATGTTTTCTTTATAGGGACACATGGAAGGAGAGGTGTGGGGTTTAGCTACACACCCTTATCTGCCCATCTGCGCTACTGTAAGCGATGATAAAACCTTAAGAATATGGGATCTCTCTCCTAGTCATTGTATGTTGGCTGTCCGGAAGCTGAAAAAGGGTAAGAGGCTCTCAGACTTGAACATAGATTAAGCTGTCACAGTTTTCTAACCGTTGCAAATATAAGAAAGAAATAGTAGGCACATTTTAAAAAGATTTTAAATACATTGAAATATTTATTGAATGTCTACTTGCTCATGGTGCCAGATATAGAAGCTTAATTGTACTCAGTCTTTGCTTTATGGGACCTCCTATCATCATGCTTAAACTGAGCAAATTTCCAATAACATGTTAAAGAATATAGGAAGTAAACAGATGTTAAGTTTTTCTCTCCTTTGTGACTGTGGATTATACATAATTTAGAACTGGAAACTTTTCTAGGGCATAGTGGGTACTAAAAAAAAATCAAATAAAAACGAACTGGAAACTAAGAAAGAAAGCCCTAGCCTAAAGAGGGTAGACAGTTGAGGGAAGGATATTTTAAATAGAACTGAGCCTATTTGTAGGAGGCAGATGAAGCTATCAGTGTGGAGAGATGGGCAAGGCTCAATTATAGCCAGGCTGTTACTATCAACCTAGTGTAGTTGAAGATATATGGGCAGCTTTGAATTTCTTAGCAAAGTGGCAGGGAATGTTACAGGGTGAGGATACTATAGGAGGAGTGCTAGTTGCAAAAGTTGGGAATGGTTACTATAAAATATATGATAGCAAGGCCGGGCACAGTGGCTCACATCTGTAATACCGTCATGTTGGGAGGCTAAGGCAGGAGCATCACTTGAGCTCAGGAGTTCAAGACCAGCCTGGGCAGCATAGTGAAACTGTCTCTACACAAAATACAAAAATTAGCCAGGCATGATGGTGCATGCCTGTAGTCTCAGCTCCTTGGAAGGCAGAGGTGGGAGGGTCTCTTGAACCTGGGAGACGGAGGTGGCAGTGAGCAGAGATCATGCCACTGTACTCCAGCTTGGGCAACAGAATGAGACTCTATCTCAAAAAAAGAAAGAAAGAAAGAGAATGAATCAACAGATGAAGAAAAGGATTATCTAACCACAGTAAAGGCCAGTTTGAAATTAGGTAGCATGAATTGTAATTCTTCTATTGACTTAAAAGTCATAGTCTGTTCTTTTAGGGTTACAGTTAAGTATTTAACATATAAACCTAACTAAAATCTAAAGTTTATCATGATCTCTAGAACACTTGAACTCTAGTCACTGTCCTCCCCTTTTAGTTATTGATGTCCAGCATTGATTTTTTTTTACCCTCACAACCCCCTTCAATTGTCATTATTATTGTTTTATTGAGTCATTGTTTATTCAGGGTTTTTTGTGCGTATACATTTCTTTGTTCACCTTTTCTTCTTGCATGTCACACTGTTTGCTTTTATCATTTTCTTCTTCCTACTTTAGAGTTTCTTTAATAAAAAAATTTGTTGAAAATTTCCTTAGCTTCTTTTGTCTGAACCAGTGGTTTATCAAGGGCAGAATAGTACGAGTGGTCCATACCAGCAAGAGTATTTTATAAAACACTGATATCAGGCCAGGCGCGGTGGCTCACGCTTGTAATCCCAGCACTTTGGGAGGCCAAGGTGGGTGGATCTCGAGGTCAAGAGATCGAGAATATCCAGCGAACATCGTGAAACCCCGTCTCTGCTAAAATATAAAGATTAGCTGGGCATGGTGGTGCGCGTCTTTAGTCCCAGCTACTTGGGAGGCTGAGGCAGGAGAATTGCTTGAACCCAGGAGGTGGAGGTTGCAGTGAGCCGAGATTGCACCACTGCACTCCAGCCTGGCACCTGGCAACAGAGCAAGACTCTGTCTCAAAAAAAAAAAAAAAAAACACTGAAATCACCGTTCCTAAAAAGCAGATGGATTTTTATTCAGTTTTATTATTATTTTAAAATTCTTTATAGGCAGCACATTGCCACTTAGAATAAACTGTTATAACCACCCTGACCTTAATATACCACTAATCTGAACATATTTTGATTTTTTTACTCTCATTCTTAAATGCTAATGCAACTGCTTCAGGAGTTCTTGGTTGAACACAGAAAATTCATGATTCTGTATTTTTGTTTTTAAATATTCCTCTTTAAGGGCCAGGCATGGTGGCTCATGCCTGTAATCTTAGTACTTGGGGAGGCCGAGGTGGGCAGATTCCTTGAGATCAAGAGTTAGGCCTGGGCAGCATGGAAAAATTATGTATCTACAAAAGAATATAAAAATTAGCTGGGCATAGTGGCGTACATCTTTAGTCTCAGCTACCTGTGGGTGCTGAAGCAGGAGGATTTGCTCAAGCCCAGGAGGCCAAGGCTGCAGTGAGCCATGAACATACCACTGCACCCCAGCCTAGGTGACAAAGCGAGACCCTGGGTCAAAAAACATGTATATATTCTTCTATACTCACCTTTATTTTAATTTTTGTCATCACTGATTCAAGAGGAAAACAGATGGATTTTAACTCTAGAGGGATATGTGTGGTTTTACCCTGGTTAATTACTGAAGTCATGCTAGATTCAATATTATAAAACATAGTTATCTCTTTGAATCATTCAATAAGCAAATATTGTTTTCTTCAACAAATGAATGTATATCTATCATGATCCTGAGATTTATCATTTCATAAAAAATAATTCATTATAATTAAATTAGCTTGTAATAGGGAAATTTCTAGCAAACAGCTCAATTTTATGGCACCCAGTTAAAGAATAAGCAGAAGTATAACGATGCAACATGGCTTAATGATTATATTCTTTTTTTTTTTTTTGATACAGTGTTTTACTTTGTCACCCAGGGTGGAGTGCAGTGGCAAGATCTCTGCAACCTCTACCTGCCAGGCTCAAATGATCCTCCCACCTCAGCCTCCTAAGTAGCTGGGACTACAGGCATGCAACACCACACCTAGCTAATTTTTGTGTAGAGATGAGATTTCACCATGTTGCTCAGGCTGGTCTCAAACTCCTGGCTCAAGTAATCTGCCTGCCTCAGCCTCCCAGGGTGCTGGGATGACAGGTGTGAACCACTGCACCCAGCCTAATGTTTATGTTCTTGATGTTCATGAAGTAAACACTTTCTAAATTTTTGCCAGCATTTTGCACTTTTCTATATAATGACATGTTGGAAAGTTTCTTTTCTTTTTTTTTTTTTTTGACAAGGAGTTTTGCTCTTGTTGCCCAGGCTGGAGTGCAATGGCACAATCTCAGCTCACTGCCACCTCCACCTCCTGTGTTCAAACGATTCTCCTGCCTCAGCCTCCTGAGTAGCTGGGATGACAGGCACCTGCCACCACACTCAGCTAATTTTTTTTATTTTTAGTGAAGATGGGGTTTCACCATGTTGGCCAGGCTGGTCTCAAACTCCTACCTCAGGTGATCCACCTGCCTCAGCCTCCCAGAGTGTTGGGATTGCAGGCATGAGCCATCACACCTGGCTATACACATAAGAAAGTTTCTGTTAAAAACTTGTATCCTCCAGGTTCAAGTTTTAATTGTAATCAATTCTGAGTTTTTAATGAACTTTCTGTTTTTTAATTCTACACTGTTATTCCATGTCTTGTTCAGATCATGTTTTATGTCTGTCTCTGTGTGGCATCTGCATCTGTGTAATTTTTTCAGATTAGTCTAGTTTTTTTTTTTTTTGGAAGTGATGTCTCGCTCTTGTCCCCCAGGCTGGAGTGCAATGGCACCATCTCAGCTCATTGCAACCTCCATCTCCGGGTTCAGTTGTTCTCCTGCCTCAGCTTCCCAAGTACCTGGGATTACAGGCACCTGCCACCATGCACAGCTAATTTTTGTATTTTTAGTAGAGATGGGGTTTCACCATGTTGACCAGGCTGGTCTGAAACTCCTCACCTCAGGTGATCCACCCACCTCCGCCTCCCAAAGTGCTAGGATTAGAGGTGTGAGCCACCGTGCCTGGCCTCTAGTTTTTAATTCTCTTTATAGCAGTTTATTGCCATCAGTTTTTTAACCTACCCATTTAGTTAATTTTGTTTGTCAGTTTTATAGCTTCTTTTTGTTTTCAAGTTTGCCTGAGATATTTTAACATCATATTCCTTGTTTATATTTTAGATTTCCTCCTTTCTATCTTTAATCTTAACTACCTGTTTCAGATAAAGAATATAAAATCTAATTATCTCCCAGGATCTCATTTACTGTGTTTTCTTGCCATTCTTTTGGATGTTTTCTTGTTTGTTTGTTTGTTTTTCTGCTGACTCCCTCCTAGTGGTCCATCTTCTTGTGCATTTTGAATTCATATTTTAAGTTCATGTTTGATTGGGCTTTCTTTACCTCTGGGGATCCCATGATGTCTGAATCAAGGGTGTGTGCTTCTATAGAGATTTTGTGTTTCTCTCTTCAGGTGTCTGAGGTGCTACCATCCAGAACCACTGAAAATTTATTTAACTGAGATTATGTAAATCATGTAATGAGTATAAATTTGAATCTAAGATTTGTGAAAGCCACGCTGTGTTTGTGAATTCTCAAGTATGATTTTTCCCCCTCTATGGAGAACCCAGGCCAGGATAGATAAGCCTATTTCATTAAGTCTTTATTGCCAGATACATTTAAAAAAAAAGGTTTCTCTGTTTTTCTTCTGAGATATTGTTGTAATACTAGAAGAAAATGACAGTATGCTGTTTGGAGAGTTTTTGCCAAAAAAAATTGCATGTAATTGTGTCTGTATTTTATTTCTTAAGATAATCATGAGTCAAAAAAATGTAAAAACTAGAGAAACTAAATATTTAATATTTAGTATATTGAAATTAAAAAAAGACAAAATCATAACAATATAAGAATAGCTGTGCAGTATTTTAATTATTAGTAAATTATTAAAATGAAGAAAGTTTCAGCATAAAACACTGAAATAAATAATTGATTCTTGTTTTAAAGCAATCTTAAAGAGCAAAGTTTATTAATGATATTGTTATTGAGTTGAAGGTAATTCATTTTGAGCAAATCTTTCCAATGGCCTTAAAGGCCCTTACTATACACTGTACTATACTATACACTACACTATATGCTAGTCTGAGTAATGATAAAAAGATAAATGTAATCCAGTGCTAAATTTCCTGTGACTCTTTCTTCATCAGATAATACTATCTCTTGTTTGATGGCTTTGAGGACATTTTTTTTTGAAATTTTTTTTTGTAGGGACTGTAGCCTCTTTATTTTTGTTTTTCAAGACGGAGTCTTGCTGTGTCATCTGGGCTGGAGCAGTCTGGATGATATTTGCTCAATGCATCCTCCACCTCCCAGATTCAAACGATTCTCTTGCCTCAGCCTCCCGAGTAACAGGGACTACAAGTATGTGCCACCACAGCCAGCTTATTTTTGTATTTTTAGTAGAGATGGGGTTTCACCATGTTGGCCAGGCTGGTCTTGAACTCCTGACCTCAAGTGATCCACCTGCCTTGGCCTCCCAATGTGCTGAGATTACAAGCGTGAGCCACCATGCCTGGCTATAGCCCCTTTATTGATAGCAAGCTATGATAGTTGTTTTAAAGAAAACATTTCCAGGGTACATTGTCTTTAGATTTATGATTTCTAGAAGGAAATTATAATTCATTACTATTGTATTTGTTGTGAGTTGAATTGTGTTCCCCTGAAAAGATATGTTGAAATTCTAACCCCCAGTACTTGTGAATGTGTCCTTATTTAGAAATAGAGTCTTAGGAGATAGAATCAAGTTAAGACACAGGTATACTAGATTTGAATGGGCTCTAAATCCAGTGACGGATGTCCTTATAAGAAGTCCATGTGAAGACATAGAGACACAGACACACTGAGAGAGTGCAGCATGATGATGGAAGCAGAGGATTGGAGTGATGTACCTATGAACCAGGGAGCACCAAGGATTGCTAGAGAGAAGCAAGGAAGGATTATTCCCAAGAACTTTTGGAGCAGAGCATGGCTCTGCCAACATCTCAATTTCAGATTTCTAGGCTCCAGAAACTGTGAGAGAATGGATTTCTGTTGTTTTAGGACATGCAGTTTGTGGTAATTTGTTACAGCCTCCTAGGAAATCAATACTGTGTTCATATTCCAGTGTTCAAAAAGTCTTCAAACTAGAGCGAGAATTATTCTCAGTATTAGTTTTGCTTAGTTGACCATTATTTTCTGTGAAACTTGAGGGATAAAATCACTAGCATCCGGCATACCCTGGATGCTAGTGATTCAGAGATCAGATTTTTTTTTAAAAATTCGAAATAATGGTATTAGATTATCACTATAAGTACTTTGGAACCTAAAATTAACATAAAAAATTGAAAGCTAGTACTATAATGAGTACAATGAATGTATGTCTTTTCAAGAATTCCAGTTTTGTTTAGGAGGTCCAGGTGCAAGACTAGTCTCCTATGCTGTTACGGCAAATGTGGCTTTTTAAAAATTTTTCATTTTATGTTATTTTAAGTTCCAGGATATATGTGCAGGATGTGCAGGTTTGTTACTTAGGGAAACATGTACCATGGTGGCTTGTTGCACCTATCAACCCATCACCTAGATATTAAGCTCCATGTGCATTAGCTATTTATCCTGATGCGCTCCCTCCCTCCCCCATAACAGGCCCTAGTGTGTGTTGTTCCTCTCCCTGTATCCATATGTTCTCATTGTTCAGCTCCCACTTATAAGTGAGAACATGTAGTGTTTGGTTTTCTGTTCCTGTGTTAGTTTGCTGAGGATAATAGCTTCCAGCTCCATCTATGTCCCCACAAAGGACATGATCTTCTTACTTTTTATGGCTGCATAGTATTCCATGGTGTATATGTACCACATTTTCTTTATCTAGTCTATCATTGATGGGCATTTGAGTTGACTCTATGTCTTTGCTATTGTGAATAGTGCTGCAGTGAACATATTTGTGTATGTATCTTTATAATAGAATGATTTATTCCTTTGTGTATATACCCAGTAATGGGATTGCTGGGTCAAATGGTATCTCTGGTTCCAGGTCTTTGAGGAATCGTCACACCGTGTTCCACAATGGTTGAGCTAATTTACATTCCCACCAACAGAGTAAAAGTGTTCCTATTTCTCCACAACCTTAGCAGCATCTGTTGTTTCTTGACTTTTTAATAATTACCATTCTGACTGATGTGAGATGGTATCTCAATGTGTATTTCTCTAATGATCAGTGATGTTGAGCTTTTTTTAATGTGTTTGTTGTCTGCATGAATGTCTTCTTTTGAGAAGTGTCTGCTCATGTCCTTTGCCCACTTTTTAATGGGGTTGTTTATTTCTTGTGAATGTGTTTCAGTTCCTTGTAGATTCTGGATATTAGACCTTTGTCAGATGGATAGATTGCAAAAATGTTCTCCCATTCTGTAGGTTGCCTGATCATTCTGATGATAGTTTCTTTTGCTGTGCAGAAGCTCTTTAGTTTAATTAGATCCCATTTGTCAGTTTTTGCTTCTGTTGCAATTGCTTTTGACATTTTCATCATGAAAGCTTTGCCCCTGCCTATGTCCTGAGAATGGTATTGCCTAGATTTTCTTCTAGGATTTTTTATAGTTTTGGATTTTACATTCAAGTCTTTAATCCATCTCGAGTTAATTTTTGTATAAGGAATAAGGAAGTGGTCCAGTTTCAATTTTTTGCATGTAGCTAGCCAGTTTTCCCATCACCATTTACTAAATAGGGAATCTGGCCAGGTGTGGTGGCTCATGCCTATAATCCTAGCACTTTGGGAGGCCAAGTACGGCAGATCACATGAGCTCAGGAGTCCGAGACCAGCCTGGCCAATATGGTAAGACCCTGTATCTACTAAAAATACAAAAATCAGCTGAGTGTGCCTGTAGTCCCAGCTACTTGGGAGGCTGAGGCAGGAGAATCACTTGAACTCAGGAGGTGAAGGTAGCAGTGAGCCAAGATTGTGCCACTGCATTCCAACCTGGGTAACAGAGCAAGACTCTGTCTCAGAAAAAATAAAAACAAACAAATAAATAAATAGGGAATCCTTCCCCCATTGCTTATTTTTGTCAGCTTTGTTGAAAATCAAATGGTTGTAGATGTGTGGTCTTATTTCTAAGATCTCTATTCTATTCCCTTGGTCTATGTGTTTGTTTTTATACTAGTACCATGCTGTTTTGGTTACTGTAGCCTTGTAATATAGTTTGAATTTGGGTAACATGATGCCTCCAGCTTTGTTATGGCTTAGCATTGTCTTGGCTATACGGGCTCTTTTTTGTTCCCTATGAATTGTAAAGTAGTTTTTTTCTAATTCTGTGAAGAATGTCAGTAGTAGTTTAATGGGAATAGCATTGAATCTATAAATTACCTTGGGTAGTGATATGGTTTGGCTGTGTCCCCACCCAACCTTCTTGAATTTCCACATGTTGTGGGAGGGGCCTGGTGGGAGGTAATTGAATCATGGGGGCATGTCTTTCCTGTGTTGTTCTCGTGATAGCAAGTCTCACAGCATCTGATGGTTTTATTAAACGTCTGGCATTTCACCTGCTTTCACTCACTCTATCCTGTCACCCTGTGAAAAAAAGTGCCTGCTTCTCTTTTGCCTTTTGCCATGATTGTAAGTTTCCTGGGACCTCCTCAGCAATGTGGAACTGTGAGTCAATTAAATCTCTTTCCTTTATAAATTACCCAGTCTCAGGAATTTCTTCATAGCAATGTGAAAATGGACTAATACAGTAAGTTGGTACCAGTGGAGTGGGGTGCTACTGAAGAGATACCTAAAAATGTGGAAGCAACTTTGGAACTGGGTAACAGGCAGAGGTTGGAACAGTTTGGAGGGCACAGAAGAAGACAGGAAAATGTGGGAAAGTTTGGAACTTCCTAGAGACTTGTAGAATGGCTTTGACCAAAATGCTGATAATGATACAGACAATGAAATCCAGACTGAGGTGGTCTGAGATGGAGATGAGGAACTTGTTGGGAACTGGAGCAAAGGTGACTCTTGTTATGTTTTAGCAAAGAGGCTGGCTGCATTTTGCCCCTATCCTTAGTTAGTTGTGGAACTTTGAACTTGCCTGAGATGATTTAGGGTATCTGGCACAAGAAATTTCTAAGTAGCAGAGTATTCAAGAAGTGGCTTTGGTACTATTTTTAAGCATTCAGTTTTAAAAGAGAAACAGAGCATAAAAGTTTGGGAAATTTGCAGCCTTACTATGTGATAGAAAAGAAAATCCCATTTCTCAGGAGAAATTCGAGCTGCTGTAGAAGTTTAGATAAATAATGAGGAGCTGAATGTTAATTTCCAAAACAATGGGGAAAGTAAGTTTCCTGGGGACTCCTCAGAAATGCAGAAGTGTGAGTCAATTAAATCTCTTTCCTTTATAAATTACCTAGTCTCAGTTTTTTTTTTGGTGGTTGTTTTTTAGATGAAGTCTCACCCTTTTAGCCCAGGTTGGAGTGCAGTAGCACAATCTGAGCTCACTGCAACTTCTGCCTCCTGGGTTCAAGTAATTCTCCTGCCTCATCCTCCTGAGTAGCTGAGATTATGGACATGTACTACCACGCCTGGCTAATTTTTGTATTTTCAGTAGAAACAGGGTTTCACTGTGTTGGCCAGGCTGGTCTTGAACTCCAGACCTTAAGTGATCCACCCACCTCAGCCTTCCAAAGTGCTGGGATTACAGGTGTGAGCCACGGTGCCCAGCCAGGTATTTCTTTATAGTGGTGTGAGAACAGACTAATACAGGCAGTGCAGCCATTTTCACAATGTTGATTCTTCCTATATATGAGCATGGAATTATTTCATTTGTTTGTGTCCTCTTTTATTTATTTCCTTGAGCAGTGGTTTGTAGTTCTTGAAGAGGTCCTTCACTTCCCTTGTTAGCTGTATTCCTAAGTATTTTATTCTCTTTATAGCAATTGTGAATGGGATTTCATTCATGATTTGGTTCTCTGCTTGTCTATTGTTGGTATATAGGAAAACTTGTAATTTTTGCACATTGATTTTGTATTCTGTGACTTTGCTGAAGTTGCCTATCAGCTTAAGAAGCTTTTGGGCTGAGACAATGGGATTTTCTAGATATATGATCATGTCATCTGCAGAGACAGTGTGACTTCCTCTCTTCATATTGAAATACACTTTATTTCTTTCTCTTGACTGCTTGCCCTGACCAGAAGTTCCAATACTATGTTGAATAGGAGTAGCGAGAGAAGGCATCCTTGCCTTGTGCTGGTTTTCAAGGAGAATGCTTCTAGCTTTTGCCTATTCAGTACGATACTCACTGTGGGTTTATCATAAATGGCTCTTACTATTTTGAGGTATGTTCCATCAATACCTAGTTTATTGATAATTTTTAATATGACGGGATGTTGAATTTTATTGAAGGCCTTTTCTGCATCTATTGAGATAATCATGTGGTTTTTGTCTTTAGATCTGTTTATGTGATGAATTATGTTTATTGATTTGTGTATGTTGAACCAGCCTTGCATCCTGGGGATGAAGCCAACTTGATTGTGGTGGATAAGGTTTTTCATGTGCTGCTGGATTTGGTTTGCTAGTATTTTATTGAGGACTTTTGTATCAGTGTTGATCAGGAATATTAGCCTGAAATTTTCTTTTTTTTTGTTGTTGCATCTCTGCCAGGTTTTGGTATCAAGATGTTGCTGGCCTCATAAAATGAGTTAGGGAGGAGTCCCTCCTTTTCAGTTGTTTGAAATAGTTTCAGAAAAAATGATACCAGCTCCTCTTTGTACCTGTGGTAGAATTCAGCTGCAAATCTGTCTGGTCCTGGGCTGTTTTTTGTTGGTAGGCTATTAATTACTATCTCAATTTCAGAAACTGTTATTGGTCTATTTAGGGATTCAACTTCTTCCTAGTTCAGTCTTTGGAGAGTGTATGTGTCCATGAATTTATCCATTTCTTTTAAATTTTCTAGTTTATTTGCACAGAGGTGTTTATAGGATTCTCTGATGATTTTTTGTATTTCTCTGGGATCAGTGGTGATATCTCCTTTATCATTTTTTTTATTGTATCTATTTGATTCTTCCCTCTTTTCTTTTTTATTAATCTAGCTAATGGTCTATTTTACTGATGTTTTTCAAAAACCAGCCCCTAGATTCATTAATTTTTTTTTTGAAGGGCTTTTTGTGTCTCTATCTCCTTTAGTTCTGCTCTGATCTTGGTTATTTCTCATCTTCTGCTAGCTTCGGGGTTTGTTTGCTCTTGGTTCTGTAGTTCTTTCAGTTGTGATGTGAGATCTTTCTAGCTTATTGATGTGGGCATTTAGGGCTACAAACTTCCCTTTTGACACTGCTTTAGTTGCATCCCAGAGATTCTGGTATCTTGTCTCTTTGTTCATACTGGTTTCAAAGAACTTATTGATTTCTGCCTTAATTTCATTATTTACCCAGGAGTCATTCAGGAGCAGGCTGTTCAATTTCCATGTAGTTGTGTGGTTTTAAATTATTTTCTTAATCTTGAGTTATAATTTGATAATGCTGTGGTCTGAGAGACTGTTATGATTTTAGCTCTTTTGCATTTGCTAAGGGATGTTTTACTTTTAATTATGTGATTGATTCTAGGGTAAGTGCTATGTGGCACCAAGAAGAAAGTATATTCTGCTGTTTTTGGTTGGAGAGTTCTGTAGATATCTATCAGGTCCATTTGCTCCAGAGCTGAGTTCAAGTCCTGAATATCATTGTTAATTTTCTGTCTTGATGATCTAATATTGACAGTGGGGTGCTAAAGTCTCCCATTATTATTATTTGGGAGTCTAAGTCATCTCTTCATAGGTCTCTAAGAACTTGTTTTATGTATCTGGGTGCTCCTGTACTGGGTGCATGTATATTTAGGTTAGTTCTTCTTGTTCAATTGACCCCTTTTTCATTATGTAATGCCCATCTTTGTCTTTTTTTATCTTTGCTGGTTTAAGATCTGTTTTGTCAGAAACTAGGATTGCAACTCCTGCTTTTTCCTCCATCCTTTTATTTTAAGCCTATGTGTGTCTTTGCACATGAGATGGGTCTCTTGAATACAGCATATCGATAGGTCATGACTGTTTATCCAATATGCCATTCTCTGTCTTTTAATTGGGGGCATTTAGCTGATTTACATTTAAGGTTAATATTGTTATGTGTGAATTTGATTCGTCATCATGATGCTAGCTGGTTATTTTGCCCACTTGATGTAGTTGCTTCATAGTGTCATGATCTTTGTACTTCAGTGTGTTTTTGCAGTGACTGGTAACACTTTTTCCTTTCCATATTTAATGCTTCCTTCACGAGCTCTTGTAAGGCAGGCCTGGTGGTGACCAAATCCCTCAGCATTTACTTGTCTGAAAAGGATTTTATTTCTCCTTCGCTTATGTGGCTTAGTTTGGCTGGATATGAAATTCTGGGTTGGAAATTAAGCATGTTGAATATTGGCTTCCAATCTCTTCTGGCTTGTTGGGTTTCTGCTGAGAGGTCTACTGTTAGTCTGATGGGCTCTCCTTTGTAGGTGACCTGACTTTTATCTCTGTTGGCCCTTAACATTTTTTCCTTCATTTTGACCTTGGAGAATCTGATGATTATATGTTAGGGGTTGATCTTCTCATGGAGTATCTTACTGGGGTTCTCTGGATTTCCTGAATTTGAATATTGGTCTGTCTTGTTAGGTTGGGTAAGTTCTCCTGAATGATATCCTGAAGTATATTTTACAACTTTGTTGTATTTAGTTACCCCATTTGGTCATAGGTTCAGTCTCTCTCCATAATCCCATAATTCTCAGAGGTTTTGTTCATTCCCTTTTTTCCTCTAATCTTGTCTGCCTATCTTATTTCAGCCAAATAGTCTTCAGGCTCTAAAATTCTTTCCTCTTCTTGGTCTATTCAGTTATTGATACTTGTGGTTGCATTGTAACATTCTTGTGTTGTGTTTTTCAGCATCATCAGGTCATTTATGTTCCCCTCTAAACTGGTTATTCTGGTTATTCTGGTTAACAGTTCCTATAATGTTTCATCATAGTTCTTAGCTTCTTTACATTGGGTTAGGACATGTTCCTTTAGCTCAGCAAGTTTCATTATTATCCACCTTCTGAAGCCTGTTTCTGTCAATTCATCCATCTCAGCCTTCGCCCAGCTCTGTGCCCTTGCTGAAGAGGTGTTGTAATAATTTGAAAGAGAAGAGGCACTCTGGCTTTTTGCGTTTTCAGCAATTTTTCATTAATTCTGTCTCATCTTTGTGAGTTTATCTAGCTTCAATCTTTGAGGCTGCTGAACTTTGGATGGGGTTTTTGTGGGGACTTTTTTGTTGATGCTCTTATTGTTGTTGCTTTGTTTGTTGGTTTGTTTTTCTTTTAACAATCGGGCCCCTCTTCCATAGGACTGCTTAGGTTTGCTGGGGGTCCACTCCAGACCATCTTTGGCTAGGTTCCTTCCACACCTCAAGGTGTCACCAGTGGAGGCTGCAGAACAATAAAGGTGGCTGCCTGCTCCTTCCCCTGGGATCTCTGTCCCAGATAGTCACTGAACTGATACCAGCAGGAATACTCCTGTGTAAGGTGTGTGTGGTGACCCCTGTTGGGGTGGTCTCACCCAGTCAGGAGGTACAGGATCCAGGACCCACTTAATGAAACACTCTGACTGCCCCTTGGCAGAGGGGGTGCATTGCACTGGGGGAATTCCCACTCGTTCTGACTTCCCAGATTCTTCAGAGCCAGCAGAGGGAAAGACTAAGTCTGCTGATCCGTGGAGACCATGGATGCCCCTCCCCCCAGGAGCTCAGCCCCAGGGAGATCAGAGTTCTGTCTACAAACCTCTGGCTGGAGTTGCTGAAATTCCTGGAGGGAGGCCCTGCCCAGTGAGGAGGGATGGTTCAGGGTCAGACCTAAAGAGGCAGTCCAACCACTGTCTGCCACAGCCTCTGTGCTGCACTGTGGTGAATTCCTCCTGGGTCTAAACTGTTCATTTTCCCAGGCACCAGCAGGGGAGAAATGGCAGACTGGAGCTGCAATGATGGCTGCTGCCTCTCCCCGAGGGAACCCAGTCATTTTAGGTAGCAGGCCGCCAAAGTGTTGACTACCAAGGAACTTGGTAGTTTTTGGCAGTCCCCAGCCAAGTAGGCACTGACAATCTGCATAACTCTGTGTTTGGGACCCAAGGCCCTGGTGGCATGGGCTCATTAGGTCGTGATCTCCTGATCCACAAGTTGCACAGATCCATGGAAAAGGTATGGTTTCCTGGGCAGGGTAGCACAGTCACTCACTGCCTCTCTTGGTTGGGAGTGGGAGCTCCCCTTTCCCGTGCAGCTCCCAAGTGAGCCATTGCTCCACCCTGCTTTTCCTCACTCTGTGGGTCATGCCAACCACCTCGTCAGTCCTAATGAGATAACCTGCATACCTCAGTTGCTGGTGCAGGATTCACTTGCTGTTTTTGTTCTTCTCCATGGGAGCCTCTGACCACAGCTGTTTCTAGTTGACCATCTTGGCCCCCCACCTTCCCAATGTGACTTTTTTACTCTGGTTTTCTGCTCCCCTTTTATTTTTGATACCTAAAACATTTTTCTTATTTTCCAATGATGTCAGCTATGAATTTAAAAGGATACTTACTATGTTAATCTTTGCTTAAACTTAACTTTCTACCTGCTTTATGCCTGCACCCAACCAGCAGAATAAGCATTGAGTAAAACAGGGAACTGTGATAATTGGCCTCACTACTGTTTTGTTTCTCTACCCCTCTTTTGTAGCAGAAGTCCTCAATATTGTTAAGGGTCCCTTCTCTGTGTGTTCACATGACAGTAGCTCCACAACCCACCCCAATTAGGCTTTTGTCCCTATTTGTCCATTTAACCTGCTGCCAATTTGTTGATCAGTTCTTGGTTCTCAGTGTATTCACCTCACAGCAATTTTTGACACAATTTATCATTTCTTTTTTTTTTTTAACTGAACTACTTTATGCACTTATCTCTGCAACTCGTGCATGTCAGTTTTTGCTCCCTACTTCACTGACTCCTTTTTTCTGTTTCCTTTGCTAGGTCTGTCTCTTCTTCCTGCATGCTGCATTTAGGAGTGCTTCAGGGCTTCTCCCAAGACTTTTCTTTTCATATGTACACTCACACTTTAGATTCAGTCTGTCACTGTCCAGTCAGAAGACAGAGACTTGTAGGGTTATTTGAACAGTGGGAATTTAATAAAAAGAATTGCTAACTAGTAAAAGGTGATTACCTACTGAAAAAGCCTTAGAGGGAGCCACCATAGAAAGCAGCCACCAACCCTAGTACTAAAAGAGAGTGAACAAACAAGTTAAAGAAGATTCAGACCTGTTTGGAAGTGGTGTGGCTGCCACCAGAACATTCAGTGAGCTTGTGGCAAAAAAGCTAGCCAGAGGGTGCAGCCCTCAGTGGAACAGTGAGAGTAGTCACTTGATGAAGGAGAAGCTTGCCAGAGGCAGCAGGCCAGAGCTGAATGGTCAGAACCATCGCTTGGTGAAGAGCTTAACCTAGGGCAAAACTCATTGAACTGAGAGGACTACTGCCAGAGAATCTTACTGAAGTCTGCAAATTGCAGCTAAATCGTTAGGGTGATGGTGGAGAAACTCCCTGGAAGAGGCAGTTGGGGCTGCCACTGTAGTGTCAGGCCCCCTTCATGCCAGTGCCCTGGCTGTGTAAAACAGCACACTGGAAGAAGGGAGTCACTTTTGGCCTTGTAGTGTCTCTGCAGCTCCCTCTGCTGGCAAAGTTTAGTGTCAGTCAGCTAGCAAAAAAAAAAAGTGTGAGGCCCAAAGAATGGTAGATATGGAACTGAGAGGCAAAAATTAATAACAAACACAATCTTTCCCTCTGGCTAATCAGCATCCACATGAACCTTTCTACACACCTTTGAACTTCAGTACAACCACAGAACTAACCTTATGTTTCTACCCAAAGAGATGCAGCTACCTTTGGTACAAGTGAAGTAGTTCTAACCACTAGAGAGAGAAGACATACAGTTCCAACAGTCATCATATGCATTACTGACTATATTAATTATCTCAAACTTAATCACAGTCTTACTGAATATTCTTTTACCTTAACACAAAATTGTTAAGTTAACCTCCAACAAACTCGTATAAAATACTGTAAAGGAGAGAAAAGTGAAATAGTTAATATGCACAAATAAAAATATACATATAACAAACATTTATGCAAAGTTAGTATAGTCTTCATTTCTATTACTGGTCATAAGGCTGTAGTTGATATCTATAACATCTTTCTTCCACTACCCATTTCATATTTTTCTTGTCCTTAGCCACAACCCCAGGTGATTGTGGTGATGTAACTGGTGGGTGACCCAAACCTTCATTACTGAAGCATCTGAAGAAATCCCCTTTTTCCCCTAGTTGCTGTCATTTTCCATTAAGCTTTACCATTGATCATGGTGGGACTAAGAGGTGTCCCAGCAAATTCCTGTGTTCCAGACAGCCTCTTTGCTTTCATTATGTAGTAGCAACTCAGTTCCCCTTTGTAATCAGGATCAATCACGCCAGCCAGAAGAGTAATACCTTCATTCTTTTTCTGTTGGTTTAGTGACATAAGGAGCCCCACCATGGCTAGGTGGCAGTCTCATCTTCCAATGCAATGGAACTATTGTTATATCTCCGAGTAGAAACATTCCCCCTGTTCTTGGAAGCTAAGGCTCTGAATCAACAGGGTTCAGAGTTACCAGGAGGCAAAACAAATTGTGCAAATTGATTATTAGATATAATAGAAGAGCCATTCTCAATTTCATCTTTCGATTTCCAGACCCCTGAATTCTGGCTATGAGGTAGACAGCACTCTATAATGGTTTATAATTCAGAGCTTACACTGCATCCTATAAAACAGATACCCAGTCTTTTGAGGTGTTGTTCCCCAAATGGTGCCACATATAAGTCTTCAGTTAGGAAATGAGGGTATGTGATAGAACCAGTTAATTCCAAGAGTATGCGCCTAATGCTACACATTCTTTGCTATGAAATGAATTCCTTTGTCAGAAGTGTGAATTCTGTGATGGTAGTTAAGGCATCCTGTGTGTCCATGGATGGTGATGCTAGTAGAAACATTATGATAAGGGAAAGCAAATCCAGAATTCATGTCTATTCTACTGAGTGTAAATCTTTGCCTCCTCCATAGCAAAAGAGGTCCAGTGTAACTAGCATGCCATTAAGTAGCTGGCTTGTCTTCCTGGAGGAATGGTGCCATATCCGAGGTTCCATTAATCTTTTCTGTTAATAGATTAGACAGTCAGCAGTAGTGATAGCAAGATCAACCTTGCCAAGAAGTCCACATTTTTTTAGCCCAGTCATAGACTCTGCCCTTGCCACCACTGTGAGCCCACTGGGCAAGTGCTGGGTAGCTAGGAAAAGAGGCTGACTGATATTCTCAGAGAGTATCATTTTTTTTCATCTGATTATTGAGAGCCTCCTCTGTATTGGATACTTTGATGAGTATTTTCTAGAACACAAATCTTCATGGCCTGTCCCAAGAATTTCATCCACACATCTATTTTCTATATTTCCTTGTCTCTAATATTTTATTCCTGTTTCTTCCAAGTCCCTATCATTCATCCAAATTGTTAGCAATTACTAATGAACCAGTGTAAATCTGCACATGAGGTCATCTCTCACCTCAAAGTAGAAAACCAAGTAGACTTCTTGAAGTGCTGCCCATTGGGAGATTTTACCTTCACTGCTATTTTTGGGGGGTCACTTCCGAGTGGGGCTGTAATGCTTTAGGTACCAACATATCAATAGAAACTTAAGTCTGACTCAGGAGATCAAAACCATCCTGGCTAACATGGTGCAACCCCATCTCAAAAATACAAAAAAACAAATTAGCCAGGTGTGGTGGCACTTGCCTGTAATCTCAGCTACTCGGGAGGCTGAGGCAGGAGAATCACTTGAACCCAGGAGGCGGAGGTTGCAGGGAGCCGAAATTGCAGCACTGCACCCCAGCCTGGGTGACAGAGTGAGACTTTGTCTCAAAAACAAACAAACAAACAAAAAACAGAAACAAAAAAAAGAAACTTAAGTCTGACTTAGAATTTTTTCTTCTGTAGTGAACTGATCATAAGAAACACCCATGAGGCCGTAAAGACTGAGTAGGAAGAGGCATTGCAGCAGAAATTTTTGAAGGATTTTGAGGCACCTGTTCATGTAAATTACTTGTAACTTCCAGACCTTTCAAGCTTGATCTTTTCTACTTGATATATTGCTGCCGTGCATACCCAATCTCTGGCTTGGTTGGTCGTGTAACTTCCAGTTCATGATAGGAAGCTCAGGACACGTAGTTACCTGCTATCCTGTAGTTAGGCATTTGCTCTCTAATAAGGTCTGGTAGCAAGCAAGAAGCTGCTTCTCAAAAGGAAAATAATTATCCATAAAGGAGGACATAGATTTGCTCTCAAGTCCTACAGTTCTGCGGTATGATTCTCCTTTTGTAGCCTCCAGAGAATCTATAGAGCATTTCTATTTACCATAGACACTTTGAGTATGATTAGATCTACTGGATCATAGGCCCAAGAGGAAGACTAGCTTGTCTTCTTTTTCTCTGGTCCTCACTGGAAGCTGGAAGCCTTGTAAGTGACTTGGTAGATGGGTAGAAGCAGCCACTCAGTGTGGCATATGTTGCTTTCAAAAGACCTACCAAACATTTTGCTCATTTTGTTCACAGCAGGCAGTGGCAGATACAGTGACGTGTCTTTCACCTTGTAGAGAATATCTTGACATACATCAGATCGCTGGACACCCAGAAACTTCACTGAGGTTGCAGATCCCTGAATTTTTGTCAGGGATTACCTGCTACTCTCTTGATTCACATATCTTACTAAGGTTTCTAAAGTACTTGTTGCTGCCTGTTCTCCAGATCCACTTAACATAATGTCATCAATGTTGTGGGCCATGTAATGGTTTGTGGAATGTCAAGGATATCTGTGGATGGTATTATGGCAGAGAACAGAGAATTGAAAATAGTCCCGAGGCAAGGCTCTGAAGGTGTACTCAGGTATAAGCCAGGTGAAGACAAATGGCATCTACTGATCCTTACAAATTAACATGGAGAGAAAAACATTAACCAGGGCAGTAGCTGCATAACAAATGCTAGGGGCTGTATTGATTTGTTCCAGGATAGATACTACATTTGGAAGAATGGCTTTCAGTTGGAGCCACCATCTGAGTAAATTTATTATCCATAGTTATTATCTCAAATTAGTCTAAATTCAGCATATACCCAACAGGCAAGTTTACGTGGTAATGTGGTAGGTATTTGGACTCCTGCGTATTTCAGGTCTGTGGTGGTGTTATTGATTTTTGCAATTCTCAGGCTCGAGGTTTTGTTTCTGGTTTTTTGCCTTGGAAGGGAGGAGAATTTCTAGGGGTTTTCACTTAGTTCTTATTATAATCACTCTTACCCCATGGATAATAGAGCCAATGTGGAGGAGTCTACCAGTTGCCACATATATCTATTTTAATTCAGGAATTGGATGGGTTCCACAGACTGTTTTGGCCTACTGTGATTGAAACTTGGCTTAAGACTCCATCTGTCACAAGATCACCATAAGCTCCCACTTTGACTGGTATACAGCAGCAGCATTTTATGTTCCCAAGAATTATCAATTCAGAGCCTATGTCTAGTGTCTAGTAATCCCTGAAAATCTGAGCATTTCAGTTTCCCCAGTTCACCATTATTCTATAATAAGCAGCTACAGAGTCCTCAAAGAAAGATATTATTATAGACTTGGTGGTAGTGCTACTTGGTCCTTCCTTATTGTCTGGCCTTTTCTTCAATCAAGGAGCTCTAAGTGTTTGAATTGGCTTAGGTGTGAAAACTGAGAATCCGTGATTCTCCATTATGGTGATTTAATTTGAGTCAGGTTTCTAGTCACCAGGTATGGAGGTTTCTCTATTAAATAAATCAAACATTCATCTAGTAGCCTACCCATCTACTTCATTCCTAAATAAACGTGATTCGTTACCCACCAACAGGAGTCTCCACAGGCTAAAACATTCTGATTATCACTACATTCCTCCTGTCCTTTTCTGTGAAAGCATCTACCTTTACAAAATCAGGAGGCAGGCTGGTTAAGTGCTGCTACTTAGCCTCTGCTTCTCCATGATTATCTCGGTTAAATCAGGGAGGCTATGACAATGGCAACATCTCCTATGGCAGGGGTGTCCAATCTTTTGGCTTCCCTGGGCCACATTGGAAGAAGAATTGTCTTGGACCACATGTAAAATAACACCAACGATAGCTGATGAGTTAAATCGCAAAACAAAATCTGATGATGTTTTAAGAAAGCTTACAAATTTGTGTTGGGTCATACTCAAAGTCATCCTCGCTTGCGTGCCACCCATGGGTCACAGGTTGGACAAACTTGTACTATGGTCATTTATGTATGAGAACAGTCACAGAACCTTTTGAGATGCAGATGCTGCCCTTAATATATTTTCCAATGTATTAGTGAACGGACTATTTTCTAGACTTTCTTGGGGGATGTAGTTGGTAGATTGGTGTGCAGGTTGCATATGAAAAATCTATTCAAGGCTGGGCACAGTGGCTCACACCTATAATCCCAGCACTTTTGGAGGCCGAGGCAAGCAGATCACCTGAGGTCAGGAGTTCGAGACCAGCCTGAGCAACATGGAGAAACCCCATCTCTACTAAAAAGACAAAAGTAGCCAGGTGTGATGGCACATGCCTGTAATCCCAGCTACTTGGGAGGCTGAGGCAAGAGAATCGCTTGAACACAGGAGGTGAAGGTTGTGGTGAGCCAAGATCGCAGCATTGCACTCCAGCCTGGGCAACAAGAATAAAACTTCGTTTCCAAAAAGAAAAAGAAAAGTCTTCTTTTTTTGACTAGAAAAATCTACAAACATTCTTACCTCCCTAAGCTTTTAGATTCATTCCTCTCCATCAGGTGTCAGCCCATGGGTCAAAGCCAGCCCACCTCTTGATTTTGTAAATAAAGTTTTATGGGCGTAGCCGGTGCCTGCGCCGTCTGCTCCACCTCGCTTCTCCTCTCCTGGCCGAGGCCCGGGGGTCAGAGCGAGAAGCGGGGACTGTGTTCCGACGCAAGCTGATGGCTCTGGACTACCACAACCCCTCTGGCTTCAACTGCAAAGATGAAACAGAATTTAGAAACTTCATTGTTTGGCTTGAAGACAAGAAAATCAGACACTACAAGATTGAAGACCGAGGTAATTTAAGAAACATCCACAGCAGTGATTGGCCCAAGTTCTTTGAAAAGTATCTCAGAGATGTTAACTGTCCTTTCAAGATTCAAGAGTGACAAGAAGCCATTGACTGGCTTCTTGGTTTAACTGTTAGACTTGAATACGGAGATAATGCTGAAAAATACAAGGACTTAGTTAGTACCTGATAATGCAAAAACTGCCGACAATGCAACTAAAAATGCAGAACCATTGATCAATTTGGATGTAAATAATCCTGATTTTAAGGCTGGTGTGATGGCTTTGGCTAACCTGCTTCAGATTCAACGTCATGATGATTACCTGGTAATGCTTAAGGCAATTCGAATTTTGGTTCTGGAGCGCCTGACACAGGATGCAGTTGCTAAGGCAAATCAAACAAAAGAGGGCTTGCCTGTTGCTTTAGACAAACATATTTTGCTTTTGACACGGGGGATGCAGTTCTTAATGAAGCTGCTCAAATTCTGCGATTGCTGCATATAGAAGAGCTCAGAGAGCTACAGACAAAAATCAATGAAGCCATAGTAGCTGTTCAGGCAATAATTACTGATCCAAAGACAGACCACAGACTGGGAAAAGTTGGAAGATGAACGCTTCAGGACTTCTGCTTCTCACCTACTTAGTACAGTTGGGAACCATGTACACTTCTGGCATGTTTGGAAATCAAAATGTCACATTCTCGGCGGAGGAAGCCCAGAAAATTGGGTATGTTCTAGAGATTTACCACCATTGCTTTTTTCTTTAATAAAGTTTAGGAAAGTAGAATTTTTATTAAAAAATAAAAAATAAAGTTTTACGGAATCACAGCCATACCCATTCATTTATGTATCATCTAGGGCTGCTTTCACACTATAATAGCAGAGCTGAGTATTTGTGACAGAGACCATATGGTGCACAAAGTTAAAATATTTGCTATTTGGTTCTTTAGGAAAATGTTTGCTGATCTCTGTCCTAGAGTATGCTGGAGTTTGACCCACGTTGAGTCTAGTAACAGCAAAGGAGTGGTTATGGTGATTCTTCAGAAAGATGAGCATTTCCCTGCAAGGCAACTGCCCCAGAAGGTCAGACTGCTCAGAAACAGGGAAAGCAAGCTATTTGCACTGGAAAATGAGACTCAGAATAACACAGAAGTTTGAGTTTATCAGCTTTATTTAAGTCCAACCAGATATCCCCATTCCAAGCTTCAGAGTGCCCAGTTAGTGCCCTGACATTCATATAAAAAACTTGGTAAGGCTGTCAATTCAATTGACATTGTCAATTTGAAACTCACACAATTAAATTTGTGTTTAATGTTTAGTGATATCAGTCCTGTGGTTTTAAGATGCCAGAGATTATTTTAGACTTGCCATGGAAACATTCTCTGCTTAAACCACAACTCGTGCTGATAGTTTAAAGACCTGAGTTTTACTTATTTCTGTGAATGTTTCACACTGTCAGTAAAATCTATTGCACACCACAGTCCTTATAATCATCATTATGGTAATGCTAAGGGCAGCAACCTTGTGGGCTCCCAAGGCGCTTAGCTCAGTAGACACTTTATCATAATCAACAATAGGAGATAACTTGATTAATTGTGATGCCAATGTATACCTTGGGTTGTTAGCATTCCATTTCCCATTGGTAAGGACTCAGCACTGTGCTCAAGCCCAATGGGATGACTAAGCCAATCCACCTTTGCTGGTCTATCTCCGGAGACCACTTCAGTACCAATTCTATATCTGTCAAGAAACAGAAATTACCCCCAGTAATTTGAACAGAGAAAATTTAATACGACATGTTAACTCATTGAAGGTGGTTTAAAAAGGTGTAAAAGAGGATTCCAAAGGGTGTCACTCATAGGCTGACACCTGTTGGAGAGGAATAAATCTAAAAGCTTAGGGAGGTAAGAATGTTTTAATAGATTTTTCATATGTAACTCAGAAGTAGCAACTGCAGAAAGCAGCTCCTACCCATAAGACTAATGAAAAATGAACCTCATGGAGGGGAAGGATGGGCTTTCCTCTCCACCCTAGGATGAGATTCAGATCTCTTTGTAGAGTATCTAGGTGCCACAGAAAAGCACAACCTGCCAATGGTAAAGAAATGTGCCAGAGGACATGGGCCAAAGCTGATCTAGGAAATCTGCTGTGGTTGCAGAGACCCTCCCTCCCAGGCCCCCTACTCCCAACCCCTCACCCTCACACCCTCCATTGACCCTCTGGCTCCAGCACATGGTAAGAAGGAAGAAGTCTTTTCCTTGTGCTTTGGCCTTGCAGTGTCCCTCCAGTATATCTACTGGCAAAAATCAAGTCAGCTAGCAAGGGAAAACATATCTACAGGATTCAGCTTCAGTATCACATAGCAGGAAAAAGAAGGCTGGATTTGGAGCTGAGAGGAAATCAATTAATAACAAATTCTTAACCAGTTTATGGTTGTAACTATTATCTGTGTGCGACTGTGTCCCTTATTATATCCCATCTGTTCTTCTCCCTTGAGTTCCTGGAAAGGATTAATATACTAAATTGTCTCCTTCATGTCTTCACTTGAACTTCTCATAGGCATCTTTAACTTAATTTGTACAGAACTAAGCACTGGTTCCTCCTCTAGTTTATCCCATCTCAGTAAATGGCATCACCACTCAAGCAAAAACATGCCCTTGACTTACCTTTCACTCCACATCCAGCTGGTCAAGTCCTCCCAGCTCTGCCTTTGAAATATATCCAAATCTTTCATCTTCTCATCACCTCCACTACTGCCACCCTGCTCCAGGTCATCATCATCTCTTGACTCTCAAATCTGAGAAATTACATCTTAGATTTCTTCATTTCCAATATATGCTTGATAATTAAATGACTACTTGTTCTCAATTTATTCTATAACTTTTCATTCTGTGTATACCCTGTCCTTTCCTCATCAGATTTCATACAAGATACCAAAATCCTTAGGGCTTTTGAATATGCCTGCTGCAACTCTTGCTGTTAGGGTAAGCCCATTTTTTTTTGTGTTTACCAATGCAGCACTAACCCTTACTTTTACAAATTAATGTTAACATCATTAATGATATTAATGAATATCATTCTATCATTAATAAAATTAATATTAATATTTCATATGTGGTTTTGAAACTTATATAGATAGATCTTCCTACCTTAAACTAATAATGGCCTATTACCAGATTTTTAAAAATATTTTATAGGCCGGGCACAGAGGCTCACGCCTGTAATCCCAGCACTTTGGGAGGCCGAGGCAGGTGGATCACCTGAGGTCAGGAGTTTGGGACCAGCCTGACCAACATGGCGAAACCCCATCTCTACTAAAAGTACAAAAGTAGCCAGGCCTGGTGACACATGCCTGTAATCCCAGCTACTTGGGAGGCTGAGCCAGGAGAATTGCTTGAACTTGGGATACGAAGGTTGCAGTGAATTGAGATTGTGCCATTGTGCTCCAACCTGAGCAACAATAGTGAAACTCCATCTCAAAAAAAAATTATGAAGATGACTTATTTCTTGAATTTCTGTTTTGTTAGAAAGAAGCTACAAAGGTAAAACCTACTCTACAAAAAAAAAAAAAAAAAACTTCCACATACGTCATTGGCTTTTTATGTTACTTTAAATCTCTCATTCTTTTTCATCAACTTAATTTCTTTTAAGGTAAATATTAGAATTCCGTAACATTGACTTCTATAGAAAACTTTATCTGTATCTCTTGACCCCTTTTTAATATTGATTTGAGGCCATAATAAAGAGGCAACCTTTTTAAAATAAAAGATTATTTTAGCAAATACTTTTTTTTTTTTTTTTAAATGGAGTCTCACTCCGTTGCCAGGCTGGAGTGCAGTGGCTCAATCTCTGCTCACTGCAACCTCTGCCTCCCAGGTTCAAGCGATTCTCCTGCCTTGGAGTCCTGAGTAGCTGGGACCACAGGTATGCGCCATGATGCCTAGCTATTTTTTTGTATTTTTAGTAGAAACGGGGTTTCACCATGTTGGCCAGGATGGTCTCAATCTCCTGATCTCATGATCCACCTGTCTTGGCCTCCCAAAGTGCTGGATTACAGGCTTGAGCCACTGCGCCTGGCCCTAAAAGATTTTTTTTTTTTTTTTTTTTTGAGACAAGGTCTCACTCTGTAACCCAGGCTGGAGTGCAGTGGTGCAATCATAGCTCACTGCAGCCTCAACCTCCTGGGCTCAAACAGTCCTCCTGCCTCAGCCTCCTGAGTAAGTGAGACTACAGGTGTGTGCCACCATGCCTGGCTATTTATTTATTTACTTACTTACTTGCCTTCCCTTCCCTCTTCCCTCTTCCCTCTTGCCCCTTTCCCTTTGCTCCTTGCCCCTTCCCCCACCCTGCCTACTGGTAGAGATGTGGTCTTAAATGCCAGGGAATGTAGGCATGAGCCACCACACATGGCCCATACTTTTTTTAAATAAGGGAAAATTGCCTAATATACTCTTTCTCTTTCAGGTGGGAGGTGTTGCTGTTTTTCTCCTGATGGTAAAGCTTTAGCTGTAGGTCTTAACGATGGAAGCTTCTTGATGGCAAATGCAGATACTCTAGAGGATCTTGTGTCTTTTCATCACAGAAAAGATATGATTTCAGATATTCGATTTTCACCTGGTAAGATCCGTTGAAATTGTATTTGAGCATTAACTTGGGCCTTGCAGTGTGTAAATGTATCAGTGCATAATTTTTATTAACTGTTATTTTATTTCAGAACTTAACTTTTTTACTAGAAAAGGCAGTGTATAAAAGCCCTGTTACTAGATTAGAGCAAATATCTGTCTTAGTGTCAATTCTGTTACTAAATTTTTTGTGTGACTGGAGCCAGGATGCTTCTCTGAGCTTTTGTTTCCTCATTTGTGACATAAAAGGGGTTGGATTGCACTCATTTTACTCCATCAGTTTTCATGTATTCATTATCTACTACAAACCTACTGTAATGTAGCAATTACTAATGTTAAGGCAGAATTTACTTGTGTTGGTTTAGTTCCATGTTTTCTAAATTTAGAGGAAGTATTTTTGTTTAATACAAAGTATCAAAACTACATCATATAGTTTTTGACATTTGCTTGCCACTGAACTAATTTGTTACCCTAAAAAATTATTTTGTTAATTATACTTGAAAATATTATCATTTGTCACTTGACTTACCTGTCTTGTTATAATTTATGAAATAACTAAGATTTCTCCATAAAGAAAAGGAAAATTAACTCTAGTTGCAGAGTGTAAAAAAGTATTTCTGAAGATAGAAAATGTCAAGCAAATACGTTTCTGTTACAGGTTCTGGGAAATACCTGGCTGTAGCATCCCATGACAGCTTTATAGATATATACAATGTAATGAGTAGTAAACGAGTAGGAATATGCAAAGGAGCTACCAGTTACATAACTCATATTGATTGGGATATTAGAGGTAAGACTTTAAATAACTTAATATTTGATAAAAGTTTCATTTGATTTAGTATACCTATTTTAGAGAAGAAGAAAAGTGATTCAACAGATGAGTTCAAAAGCATTGGGAAAACAACCATTATTCTCAAAGTTGTTTTTTACTGTTTTACATCTGAAGATGAACACTATAGGGTTGAGACTTTTTCTTTTTTCTTTTATTTTTTTTGAGACAGGTCTCACTCTGTCACCCAGGTTGGAGTGCTGTGGTGCAATCACATCTCACTACAGCCTTGGCCTCCCGGGCTTTAATGATCCTCCCAACTCAGCCTCCTGAGTAGCTGGGACTATAGGCACACACCACCATGCCCAGCTAATTTTTAAATTTTTTGTAAAGACAAGGTCTCACTATATTGCCCATAACTCCTGGACTAAAGCAGTCTTTCCACCTTGGCATCCCAAAGTGCTGGGATTCTATGTGTGAGCCACTGCACCCAGCCTACACTTTTCAGTACTTCATCTAATATTCAAATAATACTACAGTAAGTGATTAGTTGTTTAATTTGTAATTTAAATATTATGCAAAAAATTGTTGTATAGATGTCTTGATCTTTGTCATATAAATTTGATATAAATAGAATAATAGAAATATTGGCCAGGTATGCTGGCTCACGCCTGCCATTCCAGTGCTTTGGGAGGCCAAGGCTGGAGGACTACTTGAGCCCAGGAGGTTGAAACCAGCCTGGGCAATAGAGTGAGACCCCATTCCTAAAAAAGTAAAATAAAATTTAAAAAGAAATGTTAATGAGGACTTTAAAGTCATTTTTCACATTGTTATGAAATATATTCTTTAATAATAGTCATAATCATGTAACATAAAGAACTTAATGAGTATCTTTGTATCTTTGCAGAATGCATGGCATATGATTGTATTTAATATGTTTGATAAATGTTAAATATTTTAAATGCTCTCTTTTTAAGGATTTTGTTTCATGTATTCAGCTATATAAATTAAGTATCATAAAGTTTTTCTAAATATTGTCAAACAGATATTTACACTTTAAAAAAATTCAACATTTGTTTCTAGGAGTTTTTTACATATGCATCACCAAAGAAATCATTTTTATGTATATGTTTATATATATTTTATATATATATATACACACACAAAATATCAAACCATTTATGAATTTAGTTAATTATTATGGAATTTTTAAAAATAAAATGCTCTTACTATATGTTGACTGCAGCAGAAAATGTTTTTTATATTTAAGCTGAATTTTTCTCATAAAACTTAAACATCATACTGATGATAAAGGTATATATTTTTTATATATGTAAATATTTTTAAAAATTTTTTTTAAGGAAAGCTTTTACAGGTCAACACTGGTGCTAAAGAACAATTATTCTTTGAAGCTCCCAGAGGGAAAAAACAAACCATCCCCAGCATGGAGGTAGGAAAATAGTGGTGCTTGTAGTGTTGTTTGTGTGAATAAGAGTGGCTGGAAAACTGATACCTACTTTCTATTATTTAGTTACAGGTGAACTCTGTTCTCAAATTATTAAAATAATGAATATTCTTGAGTGAGCTTATTTTATTGAGTCAGAATAGATAGGTAAAGGAAAAAATACTGTATTAATAAAAGGAGTCAGTGGGCATGGTGGCTCACGCCTGTAATCCCAGCACTTTGGAAGCTGAGGCAGGCAGATTGCTTGTGCTTAGGAGTTCAAGACCAGCCCAGGCACATGGTGAAACCCCATCTCTACAGAAAAATAGAACAGATTATCCAGGTGTGGTGGCATGTGCCTGTAGTCCCAGTTACTTGGGAGGCTGAGGTGGGAGGATTGCTTGAGCCTGGGAGGTGGAGGCTGCAGTGAGCCGTGTGCATGCCACTACACTCCAGCCTGGGTGACAAAGTGAGATACTGTATTAAAAAAAAAGAAAAAAGAATAAATCACATGTATGGCTAGCTACGCTCCAATTACTTTCCTCAAAAGACTAGAAGCATGAAATAGCAAATAGAAGATATGCCATCTATAGAATACTGCATATCTGCCTCATCCTTAGGACTCCATATGCCTAACATATATGTTGGCAGATTACTGTTTTAAAAAACAAAAAAAACAAGAAAAATTGTGTCGCATTTGTTCCTAACAATATTAACCTTTTTTACTAACTTGGCCTAGGAAGAGAGGCTCAACAGATTTAACATGAAAGTGGTTTAATGAAGAGAGAGATCACAAGTAAAAGTTCTAAATTTCTAGTAAGGGTTTAGTTGGAAAACATGCTTATAATGCATTATTAGAAATGTAAGAATCTTTCTTGATTATCCTAAAGCCAGAAAGAGTTTTATTTATTATTGCTATATTCTTAGCACCTAGAACACACAGTGGATATATAATTATATTCTGAATAATGCTATGTTAAAATTTTTCTACAGCAACTAGTAGACTCTGGGGAGCTACATAACCAAGACAACTAATAATTTAACCATTTTTTCATTAAAACTTTAATTTTACTTATGACACACATAATTACAAAGAAAAATGTTAACATTTTGGTTGTTAATATTTTAGGTTTGGATGATCTAAACATACAGCAATATTTTTCCTTTCTAGGTAGAAAAAATTGCTTGGGCATCATGGACAAGTGTACTTGGTTTATGCTGTGAAGGAATTTGGCCAGTAATTGGCGAAGTTACAGATGTAACTGCTTCTTGCCTCACCAATGACAAAATGGTTCTAGCTACTGGGGATGATTTGGGATTTGTGAAGTTATTTAGATATCCTACTAAAGTATGTGTTTTTCTTTAACTTTCCTAATGATCATACATTATGAAATCGTTAAGGTAATGTCTTGTCATAGCACTTCATTGTTATGAATTGTACATATGTAAAATGTAATGTTGTAATATGAAAGGTTCAGAATTATGTTTCATATCTATAGGTTTTAAGTATTATAATTTATGATCTCATATCTTAAGTTATGTATCATATCCTATAGTGTTTTTCAATATTGACTAATATAAATAACCCTTTTAAAAGAAGCATCTTGGCTGGGCACAGTGGCTCATGCCTATAATCCCACTACAGTACTTTGGGAGTCCGAGGTGGGAGGATCACTTGAGGCCAGGCATTCCAGACCAGCCTGGGAAGCATAGCAAGACCTCTCTACAAAACATAGAAAAAATTACCCAGGAATTGTGGTACATGCCTGTAATCCTAGCTACTCAAGAGGCTGAAGTGGGAGGATTGCTTGAGCCCAGGAGTTGGAGGCTACAGTGAGCTGTGTAGGATCATGTCATTGCACTCCAGCCTGAGTGGCAGAGCAAAACCCTATGTCCAAAAAACAAAAAAGAGAGAAAGAGAGAGAGACATTCCTTTCATCCCCAAAATTAACTTCAATAATGTGTCTAGTTTTTTGATTAAATATATACTATTAACAGTAAATATAAACTCTTTATAGTTATAGCTTCAAAGTTTAAGTTGTTTTAACCAATTAAATACAAAGTACTTATAATACTTATAAAATTAAGATAAACACTATTGATTTAATGTAATGAATAATTTTTTTGTTGTTGAAACCAAATAGTACAGATTTGGCATTCTATGTACCTATGCTACTGTGTGCTATGCAGTTACTTAATTCTTTTATCACTTCCCTCTGTTCAAACTACTGTAAAATATTAGGCTTTTCCTTAACACAGAAATAAAATTTATATATCAAATCCGGACACAATGCATTCGTTTCTCTCTCCCTCTTTTTTTTTTTTAGACAGGGTCTCTCTCTCTCTCTCTCTCTCTCTCTCTCACTCAGGCTGGAGTGCAATGGTGCAATCACAGCTCACTGTAGCCTCAACCTCCCAGACCCAAGTTATCCTCCCACCTCAGCCTCTTGAGTAACTGGGACCACAAGCACCCATCACCATGCCTGGCTAATTTAAAAAATTTTTAATAAAAGATTTTTTTTTTGTAGAGATGGGGTCTCCAGATGTTGCCTATGCTGGTCTCAAACTCCAGAACTCAAGTGATCCACCTGCCTCAGCCTCCTAAAGTGGTTGGTTTGAAGGCATGAGTCACTGTGTCTGGCAGCATTTTTTTCTTAATTCACAAATTAAGTTATACTCTGGCACCAACATGAACATAAAGATAAATTTGAAATAGGGAACTGAAATAATATTGTGGTATTCAGTTCATAGTGATCTTAAGTAACTGCTTATATTAATATTTTTAGATCAACATTGAAATGAAAAAACAGGTTTAAAAATTCTCATTGAAAATCAGACACCCAAGAAAATATTTCACAGATTCCTGTTTAGATACATATAAATGGTAGAGTCTTAGTTGTTAAGAATGTGTCCCACTAAAATGTTTGTCAGAAATTTCACTTCCAGCATTCCAAATGGTATAGATCCTTTAGGAATAGGTTCTGGAATATTGGTCTACAGATTCTTTTCACCTTAGCGTATCAAGAACCACACAGTCTTAGAGAAACTACCTTCTTGCCATGCTTTGATGGCAGATCCCTTGCCCTAACTTTTATTAAGAGTTATCATTCCTGCTGGGCACAGTGGCTCACATCTGTGATCCCAGCACCTTGAGAGGCCAAGGCAGGTGGTTCACCTGAGGTCAGGAGTTTGAGACCAGCCTTGTCAACATGGTGAAACCCCGTCTCTACTAAAAATACAAAAAAATTAGCTGGGCATAGTGGCGCGTGCCTGTAATCCCAGCTACACAGGAGGCTGAGGCAGGAGAATTGCCTGAACCCAGGAGGCGGAGATTGCACGATGAGCCGAGATTGCGCCATTGCACTCCAGGCTGGGTAACAAGAGCAAAACTCCGTCTCAAAAAAAACCCACAAAAAATTAGCTGGGCATGGTGGCGGTTGCCTGTAGTCCCAGCTACTCGGGAGGCTAAGGCAGAGAATCGCTTGAACCGGGAAGTGGAGGTTGCAGTGAGCCAAGATTGCACCACTGCACTCCAGTCAAAAAGGGTGGTCAGCCAGGCACAGTGGCTCATGCCTGTAATCCTAGCACTTTGGGAGGCTGAGGTGGGCGGATCACTGGTCTCGGTCGTGAGATCGAGAACATCCTGGCTAACACGGTGAAACCCCATCTCTATTAAAAATACAAAAAATTAGCCAGGCATGGTGGCATTGCCTGTAGTCCTAGCTGCTCAGGAGAATTGCTTGAACCCAGGAGTCGGAGGTTGTAGTGAGCCAAGATTGTGCCACTGCACTCCAGCCTGGTGACACAGTGAGACTCAGTCTCAAAAAAAAAAAAAAAGAGTCATCATTTCTAGGGAATTCACAAATTTTGCTATCACTGTGTTTTGTTTAAGACATCTATCATTTTAACACCTTTGAAAAGATGTTAACAAAACCTGCTTAGATGCTTTGATCTGAAATTTATGTAACTTGGTAATGCTAGATTTTAAAGTTGCCAGTATTTATAACTTAAATTTTTATTGATATTTAAAAGGAAAATACATTCCTATGTGTATTGCTTACAAACAAAAGCACTAATGAATTAAGATGAAAGATACTTACATGGGTATATACATATATGTGTACCAAAGCAATTGATAATTACTTTTGGTTAACATTTATGCTGTACATAGGCATGTGTATCCTTTCTCAATTATTTCATCTATTTCCAACAGTAATACATCTGCATAACCATTGTCTTTAATATATATACACTGCTCCATATACATTGTAATTAATTATTACTTTGAACACTTAAGGCATTTAATTTTTTTCACTGCTATAAGTAAATACTATGATAAATATTTTTTTTTTTGCACACATAGCATTTTCTTAGCATAGATCCCTAAAAGGGAGATGGGTGAGTCAAATACAAGAACATTTTTATCCTATCAATGCAGAATACCAAGTTGGTTTTTTAAAGAGTTTTACCTAGGGTACTAGCATTTTGTGAAACTACTGGTTTTATATCTTGTCCTTAACAGGTTTAGGAATTGGTATCTTTTATTCTACTTAGTTTCAGTATTTTCTCATATTTTTTTAACACATTGCACTTGAAATGATTAATTTCTAATTATAAAATCAAAATCATAATGGAATTAGTTAAATAATGAAATTTCTCAGAAAGATTGTTTGAATTTTTTTCCTCTTTAGGGAAAATTTGGAAAATTTAAGAGGTATGTGGCCCATAGTACACATGTCACAAATGTTCGCTGGACTTATGATGACAGCATGTTGGTTACCCTAGGAGGTACAGATATGTCTTTAATGGTGTGGACAAATGAGATGGAAGCCTATCGAGAAAAAAGGCCTTGTGATAGTGAAGAATCCGACATTGATTCTGAAGAAGATGGGGGTAAGTTATTTTATAATACTTTAACAAAAATATAGGAAAAATTTAGCACAACTTATTTAAGCTGTAGAAGTTAAATCAAGTATTAATAATGTTTGAATAATTGCAGTGTTACTGTTTTTAGTCTGTTTAACATCAAAATCAGTTTTGTGACTCAAGAACAACAGGTTGGCATGTATTTATGACTTAGATACTATTTATCTACAAACAAAGACTATCAATTTTAAATAAATACTGGTAAATATTATATTATTACACATTTTAAAATTTTGATTTTCTTCTAATATACCAGTAATACCAGTTCATTATAGAAAATATATTTTGCCGTAAAAATTAAACACAGCCTCCATAATTTGACCTCACAGATAATACCTTTTTTAACATTTGGAGTGTATCCTAAAATGTATGTAGCTAATATTTTTTAAGAAAAGCGTGATCGTATTGAACTTACTTTTTTTTTGATTTTTTTTTTTAGCTGCTTCTTCCTATTGATTTTCATGAACTTAACTTTTTAACCTGCCGTTATTACTTAGTAATACGTTGAAAACATGATTGCATATAAATATTATACATCTTTTTTCTGGTTGCGTATTTCTTCATACTTTGCTTATAACTAATTTATTTCATATTGTTGAACATCTTTGTATCCAATTTATAAGATCATAATTGATCTCAGTTATTGCTTAAGAATAACTCGTGTATTTTAATGGTAGGCTATGACAGTGATGTTACAAGGGAGAATGAAATCAGTTACGCCATCAGAGCCTTATCAACAAATATTCGCCCAATGTTTGGAATCAAGCCTCATTTACAACAAAAAGAACCCTCAGTTGATGAGAGGTAAGAATTTAGTTTAATATTATGTGAAGAAAGAGATATTGGTGTTAAAAATTGAATTTATTGTTTAAATGACTTTTTTACACAAACGAAGTAACAGTGATACTCTTGCTTTATGCAATTCACAGCACCTAGCCTGGGTGACATAGTGAGACCTTGTCTCTATGGAAATACAAAAATAATCCAGGTGTAGTAGTGTGCGCTTTTAGTCCCAGCTACTTGAAAAGCTGAGGCAGGAGCATTGCTTGAGTCCAGGAAGGTGAGGTGGCAATGAGTTATGGTAGCACCACTGCACTCCCATCTGGGTGTCAGATTGAGGCCCTGTCTCAAAAAAGACTCTATTGGTGGTAACACTGTCTGTTAACACTAGTGGTTTAGGGAATTATGCATTTATATAAAGTTGGTATGATTAATCTTATTTGCTAACTTTTATAAATGTAAGTGATGGGGTTGGAGGAGATAATAAAAATTGAATCCAATACCAAGTACTTTTAAGTACGTGAGCAGAATTGTGATTCAGTTTTGAAAAGGCATGCCTATTCGTGTGCCTTTATTCAAGCATAGCCAATCGTCTTTTCAAAAATTTTTCAAAAAGGCAGGTTGTCTTTGATGGGAATTATTGGTCTTAGTCTAGAATCAGCAAATAAAAAAATAAGGACATATGCAAGTCCATTTTATGAGGAGAGACCACTTTTTTTTTTTTTTTTTTGAGGCAGAGTTTTGCCCTTGTCACCCAGGCTGGAGTGCAATGGCGCAGTCTTGGCTCACTGCAACCTCTGCCTCCTGGGTTCAAGTGATTCTCCTGCCTCAACCTCCTGAATAGCTGGGATTACAGGTGCGTGACACCATGCCCAGCTAATGTTTATATTTTTAGTAGAGATGGAGTTTCACCACATTGGTCAGACTGGTCTTGAACTCCTGACCTCAGGTGATCCACTTTGGCCTCCCAAAGTGCTGGGATTACAGGCGTGAGCAACCACACCTGGCTAAGATAACTTTTTAAAAATTATACTTTAAGTTCTGGGACACACGTGCTTTAGGTTTGTTACTTAGGTATACACGTGCCACGGTGGTTTGCTGCACCCATCAACCTGTCATCTACATTAGGTGTTTCTCCTAATGCTATCCCTCCCAAGTCCCCCATCCCCCAACACGCCCTGGTATGTGATGTTCCTCTCCCTGTGTCCACGTGTTCTCCTTGTTCAGCTCCCACTTATGAGCGAGAACATGCGGTGTTTAGTTTTCTGTTCCTGTGTTAGTTTGCTGAGAATGATGGTTTTCAGCTTCATCCATGTCCCCGCAAAGGATATGAACTCATCCTTTCTTATGGCTGCATAGTATTCTGTGGTGTATATGTGCCACATTTTCTTTATCCAGTCTATCATTGATGGGCATTTAGGTTGGTTCCAAGTTTTTGCTATTGTGAACAGTGCCGCAATAAACGTGTGCATGTATCTTTATAGTAGAATGATTTATAATCCTTTGGTTATATACCCAGTAATGGGATTGCTGGGGCAAATGGTATTTCGAATTCTAGATTCTTGAGAAATCGCCACACTGTCTTCCACAATGGTTGAACTAATTTACACTCCCACCAACAATGTAAAAGTGTTCCTGTTTCTCCACATCCTCTCCAGTATCTGATGTTTCTTGACTTTTTAATGATTGCCATTCTAATTGCCATGAGATGGTATCTCATTGTGGTTTTGATTTGCATTTCTCTAATGACCAGCGATGATGAGCATTTTTTCATATGTTTCTTGGCCACATAAATGTCTACTTTTGAGAAGTGTCTGTTTATATCCTTCACCCACTTTCTGATGAGGTTGTTGGCCACATAAATGTCTTCTTTTGAGAAGTGTCTGTTTATATCCTTCACCCACTTTCTGATGAGGTTGTTTGGTTTTTTCTTGTAAATTTGTTTGAGTTCTTTGTAGATTCTGGATATTGGCCCTTTGTCAGATGGATAGATTGCAAAATTTTTCTCCCATTCTGTAGGTTGCCTGTTTACTCCAATGATAGTTCTTTTGCTGTGTAAAAGGTCTTTAGTTTAAATAGATCTCATTTGTCAATTTTGGCTTTTGTTGCAATTGCTTTTGATGTTTTACTCATGAAGTCTTTGCCCATGCCTATGTCCTCAATAGTATTGCCTAGGTTTTCTTCTAGGGTTTTTATGGTTTTAGGTCTTATGTTTAAGTCTCTAATTCATCTTGAGTTAATTTTTGTATAAGGTATAAGGAAAAGGTCCAGTTTCAGTATTCTGCATATGGCTAGCCAGTTTTCCCAACATCATTTATTAAATAGAGAATCCTTTCCCCATTGTTTGTTTTTGTCAGGTTTGTCAAAGAACAGATGGTTGTAGATGTGTGGCATTATTTCTGAGGCCTCTGTTCTGTTCCATTGATCTATATATTTGTTTTGGTACCAGTACCATGCTGTTTTGGTTACTGGGAGGTTTGAAGGCTTACTTCAAACCTTGTAGTATGGTTTGAAGTCAGGTAGCGTGATGCCTCCAGCTTTGTTATTTTTGCTTAGTATTGTCTTGGCTATACAGGCCTTTTTTGTTTTGTTTTGTTTCCATATGCAATTTAAAGTCGTTTTCTTCTTTTTTTTGAGACGGAGTCTTGCTCTGTTGCCAGGCTGGAGTGCAGTGGCGCAGTCTCGGCTCACTGCAACCTCCACCTCCTAGGTTCAAGCGATTCTTCTGCCTCAACCTCCCTAGTAGCTGGGACCACAGGCATGTGCTACCACGCCTGGCTAATTTTTGTATTTTTAGTAGAGATGGGGTTTCACCATGGCCAGGATGGTCTCGATCTCTTGACCTCATGATCCACCCGCCTCGGCCTCCCAAAGTGCTGGGATTACAGGCGTGAGCCACCGTGCCCGGCCCCAAAGTCGTTTTCTTCTAATTCTGTGAAGAAAGTCAATGGTGGCTTGATGGGGATAGCATTGAATCTACTTTAAACCAACAAAGATCAAAAAAAGACAAAGAAGGGCATTGCATAATGGTAAAGGGATCAGTGCAACAAGAAGTGCTAATCCTAAATATATATGCATCCAATACAGGAGCATCCAGATTCATAAGTCAAGTTATTAGAGACCTACAAAAAGACTTAGACTCCCGCACAATAATAGTGGGAGACTTTAACACTCCATTGTCAATATTAGATCAATGAGACAGAAAATTAACAAGGATATTTAGCACTTGAACTTAGTTCTGTACCAAGCGGATCTAATAGACATCTACAGAACTCTCCATCCCAAATCAACAGAATATACCTTCTTCTCAGCACTACATCACACTTACTCTAAAATTGATTACATAATTGGAAGTAAAACACTCCTCAGCAAATGCAAAAGAGCAGAAATCATAACAAACAGACCACAGTGCAATCAAATTAGAACTCAGGATTAAGAAACTCACTCAATAAAAAAGAAAAGAAAAGAAACTCAAAACCTCACAACTACATGAAAACTGAACAACCTGCTCCTGAATGACTACTGGGTAAATAACAAAATTAAGGAAGAAATAAGTAAGTTATTTGAAACCAATGAGAACAAAGACACAATGCACTAGAATCCCTGGGACACAGCTAAAGCAGTGTTTAGAGGGAAATTTATAACACTAAATGCCCACAGGAGAAAGCAGGAAAGATCTAAAATTGACAAACTAACATCAGAATTAAAAGAACTAGAGAAGCAAGAGCAAGCAAACAAATAATAACACATTTAAAAGCTAGCAGAAGACAAGAAATAACCAAGATCAGAGCATAACTGAAGGAGATAGACACATGAAAAAACCATTAAAAAAATCTGTGAATCCAGGATCTGGTTTTTTTTGAAAGGTTAACAAAATAGACCACTAGCCAGAGTAATAAAGAAGAGAAGAGGGAAGAATCAAATAGACACAATAAAAAATGATTAAGGGGATATTACCACTGATCCCACAGAAATACAAACTATCATCAGAGAATACTATAAACACTTCTATACAAATAAACTAGAACATCTAGAAGAAATGGATAGATTCCTGGACACATACACTCTTCAAAGACTGAACCAGGAAGAAGTCGAATCCCTGAATAGACCAATAACAAAGTCCGAAATTGAGGCAGTAATAGCCTCCCAACCAAAAAAAGCCCAAGACCAGAGGGATTCACAGACGAATTCTACCAGAAGTACAAAGAGGAGCTGGTACCATTCCTTCTAAAAACTATTCCAAACAATGGAAAAAAAAGGGACTTCTCCCTAACTCATTTTATGAGGCCAGCATCATCCTGACACCAAAACCTGGCAGAGATACAACAAAAAAAGAACATTTTAGGCCAGCATCCCTGATGAACATCGATGCGAAAATCCTCAATAAAATACTGGCAAACTGAATCCAGCAGCATATCAAAAAGCTTATCCACCATGATCAAGTTGGCTTCATCCCTGGGATGCAAGGCTGGTTTAACATATGCAAATCAATAAACGTAATCCATCACATAAACAGAACCAATGGCAAAAACCGCATGATTATCTCAATAGATGCAGAAAAGGCCATCAATAAAATTCAACACCCCTTCATGCTAAAAACTCTCAATAAACTAGGTATTGATGGAAAGTATCTCAAAATAATAAGCTATTTATGACAAACCCACAGCCAATATCATACTGAATGGGCAAAAACTGGAAGCATTCCCTTTGAAAACCAGCACAAGACAAGGATGCCCTCTCTCATCACTCCTATTCAACATACTAGTGAAAGTTCTCGCCAGGGCAATCAGGCAAGAGAAAGAAATGAAGAGTATTCAAATAGCAAGAGAGGAAGTCAAATTGTCTCTGTTTGCAGATGCCATGATTGCATATTTAGAAAACCCCATTGTATCAGCCCAAAATCTCCTTTAGCTGATAAACAATGTCAGCAAAGTCTCAGGATACAAAATCAATGTGCAAAAATCACAAGTATTCCTATACACCAATAATAGACAAGCAGAGAGCCAAATCATTAGTGAGCTCCCATTCACAATTGCTACAAAAAGAATAAAATACCTAGGAATAAACTTACGAGGGATGTGAAGGACCTCTTCAAGGACAACTACAAACCACTTCTCAAGGAAACGAAAGGACACAAATGGAAGAACATTCCATGCTCATGGATAGGAATAATCAATATCTTGAAAATGGCCATACTGCCCAAAGTAATTTAGAGATCACTTTTTAATAAAGTCTCTGAGCTAAATGACAGATTAAGAAATAAATTGTGAACCTGATGTTTTCAAAATTAAAGGTGGTAAACAATAAAAAGACATATGGAGCAGTGAATGGCATGGACTTCAGAAGCAAAGAGGTTTTAAGAATGAAAAAGTAAAAGGTGTCCAGAAACAGCAGGAAGGAACAGAGGGAGTGGGAGGTGGGAACAGCAGTGGGAAGTGGTAACAAGGCTGTGGTGAGGAAAACTTTATTATGAGAAGTTAGTAAGAGTATTTGAGGGAGAAATTAAAAATAAGAGGGAATTCATTCACAGTTAAACAGGATGTGTAGAAAATTCAAGCATATTTGTGGCCATTTAGGATAGTGCTGAAGAGCTTTGGAACTCAGCAAGATAGAAATGACATTACAGGAAAGCTTTGGCAGAGGGATTTGAGTTTGCACTTGTGGGTTTTATATTCGGGGAAAGGGATGAAATTTAAGGTCAAAAACACATTTGTGATGGGGAAGGGGGAACTGAGAGATTTTGTGAATTAACTGACCCCAGCATTGCCAGGGAAGTTCTAGGTGGAATGTTGAAGACACAGTGCCTCTTCAGCTCCTCTTCCAGGTGTCGTTTGCTGATGGTATACCTTGTATACCTCAGATCATAGAAATGGGAGGTCACCTAAAGAAAGGGGATGGAGAGTGATCATCCAGTTTTTCATCACATATAAACAGGCAAAGTATTAAATTAGGGTTTTTTTTTTTTTTTTTGAGACGGAGTTTTGCTCTTGTTGCCCAGGCTGTAGTGCAATGGCGCCATCTCGGCTCACCGCAACCTCCGCCTCCTGGGTTCAGGCAATTCTCCTGCCTCAGCCTCCTGAGTAGCTGGGATTACAGGCACGCGCCACCATGCCCAGCTAATTTTTTGTATTTTTAGTAGAGACGGGGTTTCACCATGTTGACCAGGATGGTCTCGATCTCTTGACCTAGTGATCCACCCGCCTCGGCCTCCCAAAGTGCTGGGATTACAGGCGTGAGCCGCCGCGCCCGGCCTTAGGGGTATTTTTAAGCAAGCACAGTATACCATAATCTAAGTTCTTGTACAGAATTCCATGTTTGCAAGCAACTTGCTAGAATGCAACGTCATGTAGTACAAAGGACATGGATTCTGGAGTCAGACAATGGGTAAAATACTAATTTTTATCGTTACCAGTTGTGTGACTTTCAAAAATTATTCATTCTTTCTGAACCTCAGTTTCCTCAGTGGCAAATGAACATTATAATCCTTAACTTACGGTGTATTTCAAGTTTTAAATGAAATAATGTAAATCAAGAATTTAGATAGTAGGTCTTCACCAATGACCCCTATCCCTTGGAATGAAATACAAAGTAACCTGAGGAATACCTGGTAAGTATTTAAACATTATTTCTGAAATTAAATATTCACAAAGCAATAAGCACTACATATATATTTATTTATTAGAGAAATGCAGATAGATATGCAAATTGGATATTTAAATATTATAATTGGAATATTTGAAGTATAGTGCTTAATATGACTTAAGGAAAATTATGTCTTCTAAGTAATGAAAAGTGAAAAATGTTCTTTGGGGAAGAAGGAACTCTAGACATTCCCACAAATTTCTTTCATTTGTTATATCGGTTTTTAAAAATATATGTCATTTATCGGATAAGTTTGGTTTGTCAGAAAATATGACCTAATTTTAATCTTTAGCCTGCTTCGTTCATGGTAAAACACTTAAATGTAAATTTCTGCCCATTGCTGAAGTAAGGCGTGTTCTGACAGAAGGAAATATTTTACTCGTGAAAAATGATTAACACTGTTATAATTGTAATCTTTGATGTTAGGTTATATATTCTGCAGCTAACTTTTTCAAAATAATTTTTGCAATTGTTTTGCACTTTGTTCTCAATTTACATTTCAACCGTGCTAAATATTTTGAAAATGACAAGGTGTGGGGAGGGAGAGAGGGGTCTGTTGGCCCCCATGGTGGAGTCCAAGCACTGCTTTCTGCTTAAAAAAAAAAAAGAAAGAAAGAAAGAAAATGACAAGGCAGAAGAAATCATTAATGTGACTTCATTTTCACAAAATAAAAAAAAACAAGGGAGATTAAAAATTAAGAGATTCATATCTCTTTTTACCAACTTAGAATATTTGTGAGGAGATAATATGGTTCATGGTTTATTTCAATAATTACCTTTTTAATATTAAGTAACATATATTACTGTCATAAATATGAAATAAAACACTTTAAATGCAAAACAGGCCAGATGCTATGGCTCATGACTGCAGTCTCAGTGCTGTGGGAGGACTGCTTGAGGCCAGGTGTTCAGGACCAGCCTGGGTAACACAGAAAGACCCCATTTCTACAAAAAATAGAAAAATTAGCCAAGCATGGTAGTACATGCCTGTACCAGGAGGCTCCTACTCAGGAGGCTGAAGCAGAAGGATTGCTTCAGCCCAGGAGTTGGAGGCTGCAGTGAACTGTGATCGCACCCTTGTACTCCAGCCATGGCAGCAGAGTGGGATCCTGTCTCTGGGAAAATAAATAAAAAAAAAACTTTTAAAAACTATTAAATACTCATCAAATACCCACTTAAAGGAAAAATGCTTCTGATGACAATAACCATTCTATTCTGTTGATATTCTTGTGGATTTTTTTCTTTTTCTTTTTTAATAGATGTTTTTGTGTTGTTTTTTGTTTGTTTGTTTGTTTGTTTGTTTTTGAGAATGAGTCTTGCTCTGTTATCCAGGCTGGAGTGCAGTGGCACAATCTTGGCTCACTACAACCTCCACCTCCTAGATTCAAATGATTCTCCTGCCTCAGCCTCCCAAGTAACTGGGATTAAAGGCACATACCACCACACCGAGCTAATTTTTGTATTTTTGGTGGAGACAGGTTTTCACCATGTTGACCTGGCTGGTCTCAAACTCCCAACCTCAAGTGATCCTCCCACCTCGGCCTCCCAAAGTGCTGGGATTACAGGTGTGAACCACCTTGCCCGGCCAATAAATGTTATTGTAACAAACATTGTATATTTAAAGTAGTTAATTTTGGTCAAATTTCTAATATTTGTGAATAAAGATATTTAAATCAGTGTGGCATAAGTTAGACATTTTTATATTTTCTTAAAATTCTGTTGACATGTTGCCTTTCTTCTGTTTGCTAAACTGGTCTGTTCTATTCATCATCAATTTTTAATGTTTTCCTACTTTTTTCCCCTTGCACCTTTTGAAGGCAGGGAGTAGTAAGGTAAGTGTTTTATTAAAGAAAATATTTTATTCAAAAATTTATTCTTTATTCTTTATAGTATTTTAAGGTTTTGATTTTTTTTCTTATAAAACATTTAACTGCATTTGTCAACAAAGCATTATAAAATGAAGTATGACAAATCCTATAAAAGAGTTGCATTTTAAGATAGTATATTTGGTTATTATAAGGGTATTCATTATGATAAATTGGTTTTACATGTGACTATACAAACTACTGCAATGCAAATAAATAGTTTTAGTTTTTCCTTACATTTCAGAGCCTCAGAAAAACAAACTTAACCACACATATATTTAAGTGAAAGACCATTCAATTTTAAACCTGTTAACTTGATTTAATGCATGTTTAATCATTTAAAAAGATGAAAAGAGTATAACTGTGGTATTTGTATGTTGAATAAAATGATGTGTTAGAAAGGACTCTTTGGGATACTTTTTTATATTTACCTTTGGTGTTAAGAAAATGTCTTGAAAGAGTTGCTGAAACAAAGCAATGTGGAAATAGCTAGTCTGTTTTATAATTTAAAAAAGGTTATCATGGCTGGGCACAGTGGCTCAGGCCTGTCATCGTGGCTCAGGCCTGTAATCTCAGCACTTTGGAAGGCCGAAGTGGGAGGACTGCTAGAGTCCAGGAGTTTGAGACCAACCTGGACAACATAATGAGACCCTGTCTTTTCAAAAAATAAAAGTAAAAATAAATTAGCTGGATGTGGTGGTAGGCCTGTGGTACCAGTTACTCAAGAGGCTGAGGTGAGAGGGTCTCTTGAACCTTGGAGTTTGAGGCTGCAGTGAGCTATGATTTCACCACTGCACTCTAGCCTGGGCAACACAACAAGAGCCTATTTTTGGGGCTGGGGGAAGGTATTACTAGGAAAATGATGCTGGGAGATAAGAATGAAAATGGTGGACTTGAGACCAGATTGTGCAGAAACTCAGCTAATAGGCATCTGTTAATATTAGACAGCAGGAATCCATCATGTATTTTAAGCAGAGTGATGTGTACAAAGATGTGAGTTCAGAGCATAACGCAATCTCTAAAGTGACCCATAAAAATCCTACACTATTTTAACAGAAATAAAGCACTGGTATCTAGCCTCACATTTAGAATAGCTTACTCAGTACTGATCTCTGCATTTTAAAGGAGATTTGTATAGTTTATAATGGGCTAGAAGAAAGCACAGGATGAAGGAAGGTTGGGAGGCCACTTCATATAAAGAATAATTAATTGACCAAGTGCAGTGGTTTATGCCTGTAATCCTGGCACTTTGGGATGCCAAGTTTGGAGAATCAGTTGAGGCCAGGAGTTAAAGATCAGCCTGGCCAATCTGGTGAGACACAGTTTCTATTAAAAAACTTTAAAATTTAGCTGGGTGTGGTGGTGTACACCTGTGAGCCCAGCTACTTGGGATGCTGAGGCAGGAGGATCTCTTGAGCATGGGAGGTCAAAGCTGCCATGACCCATGATCTCTCTACTATACTCTAGCCTGGGTGACAAAGCAAGACCCTTTCTAAAAAAAATTATTATTGGAATCTTGTTTTAAAACAAAACTAAATGGAGATATTATTATCTTAGATATGAATGGCTTTTTATGTGGAAGTGACCTCCCTGTCACAAGCAGTGTTTTGTTGTTGTTGTTATTGTTGCTGTTGCTGTTGTTGTTTTTGAGATGAAGTCTCGCTCTGTCACTAAGCTGGAGTGCAATGGTATGATCTCGGCTCACTGCAACCTCCACTTCCCGGATTCAAGGGATTCTCCTGCCTCAGCCTCCTGAGAGCTGGGACTACAGGCGTGCGCCGCCACGCCTGGCTAATTTTTTTATCTTTAGTAGAGATGGGGTTTCACCATGTTGGCCAGGCTGGTCTCAAACTCCTGACCATGTGATCCACCCACCTTGGCCTCCCAAAGTGCTGGGATTGACAGGGCGCGGTGGCTCACACCTGTAACCACATTGTGCCCAGCACTTTGGGAGGCCAAGGTGGGTGGATCACATGGTCAGGAGTTTGAGACCAGCCTAGCCAACATGGTGAAACCCCGTCTCTACTAAAGATACAAAAAATTAGCCAGGCGTGGTGATGCGCACCTGTAGTCCCAGCTACTCGGGAGGCTGAGGCAGGAAAATCCCTTGAACCCAGGAAGCAGAGTTTGCAGTGAGCCGAGATCGTGCCATTGCACTCCCCAGCTGGGCAATAGGGCAAGGCTCCATCTCAAAAAAATATGAAAACAAAACAAAACAAAAAAAAAAGTGCTGAGATTATAGGCATGAACTACCATGCCTGGCACAAGCAGTGTTTATAGAGTTTAGATGACCAGTTGTCATCAACGCTATACAAGGATGTCCTGGACACGTAAAGAAGGTTCCTGGGTTCAGTGGGAGAATGGATGAAGTGACTTTTGTGATTGTTTCCAATTTTGTTTTGATCATTATGCTATTAAGAGAGAGAGAAAAAACAAACTTTTCAAAGATTACTTCTTTTACTAGCAAAATCCTAAATTCAGCATAGTCCCAAGTGACTAATTCTGCCTGCTTGGATTCACTGACTGGGGAACCCTCTTAGATCAGAATAGAGGTGGAACTTAGGCTCTTTAGACAATTTCCTTTAAAGTATCTCCAGTACTACCAGCTTTTTAAATTAACATGTTAGTGCCAGTGCCCATTCTTAAAGATAAGCTTAAATGTTTTGTTTAATATGACTCTTAGCGGTGAAAAAAAGAAAAAAATGTTTTAAAATTCAGATTACATTGCAGAATGATAATGGCAAGCTTTAAAGTTCACAACATAAAATATATTAAATTCTCATTTTTTTCTTTTTTCACCATTCTTGTGATTTCCCTGCCATTAATGGAGTAACTTAAGCATTTTTTTTTTTTTTTTCCTGAGACAGGGTCTCATTCTGTTGCCTAGATTGAGTGCAGTAGTGTGATCACAGCTCACTGCAACCATAACCTTCCAGGTCAAGTGATTCTCCCACATCAGCCTTCCAAGTGGCTGGGACTATAGGTGCGTGCCACTAGGCCTGGTTAATTTTTTTATTTTTTGTAGAGACAGGGTCTCATAGTGTTGCCCAGGTCAGTCTCAAACTCCTGGGCTCAAGCAATCCTCTTGACTCGGCCTCCCGAAGTGCTTGGATTACAGGCGTGAGCCACTGTGCCCAACCTTAAACCTTTTCTTATGTGCAGTAATAAACTAAAAACAACAGGCCTTTAATATATGCAACATAGTTTTTCTGCATTAAACTTGTTAAAATATTTTATTACAGGAGGTATTTTACTAGTGTTTTCAATTCAAATTTATGTTTTACTCTTTTCCCTCTTCATCTGCTGCTGAAAAGAGGTTCCAGGTAATCCTTTCTTTGCTGTGTTTACAAAGCCTAATTTTGTATTTTTGTCATATTTTTATTTAGCATTAATGGGATACTGTGTTACTTGGTGTTCTTTGCCGCTCTTCACAGTTTTGCACATCTTTTTCCTTTGGAATTGGTATCCCTGAAATGAATAGCATCTTAATTATTGGACTTACACTGTATAAATAACTGCTTTACTGAAACTTTATCCATTCAACTTGTATAATTTTTATAAGTTGTAGAATTTTATTTTAAGCAATGATAGACTTTATATAAATGATCTTTATAAAATTAAAACATGCTTAAATGATATTTATAAAAATTAAAATACACTTAATTGTTACATAGATTATATAGATAAAAATTACCTGTTTATTGTTTGGGTTACATTTAAAGCTGGCAGACAGTAACACAGAATAAGGTTCACCAACAAAGTTGACTTGAGGAAGAAAGCCAAAGTTATTGTTATTCTGGGAATCTTGTTTTGTTTTGTTTTTCTTTTTTAATTTCTTTTTTATTTTTTTTATTTTTATTTTATTTGGGAATCTTGTTTTAAAACAAGAAAACTAAATGGGAATATTATTATCTTGGATATGAATGGCTTTTTAAATAGAAGTGACCTCCCTGTCACAAGAAGAGGTTTTCTGTTTTGGTTTTTTTGGGGTTTTTTTTTGTTTTTTTTTTTTGAGACGGAATCTCACTCTGTTACTCAGGCTGGAGTGCAGTGGCGCCATCTTGGCTCACTGCAACTTCTGCCTCCCAAGTTCAAGCAATTCTCCTGCCTCAGCCTTCCAAGTAACTGAATATTTTATATTATTCTTAATAATATTCGTTAATGAAGTTAATATTAACTTCATTATTTGAATATTAACTTCATTCTTTGAAATGGTCCTAGCAGAAATATTTTTAAATGTTAAATATGATAAATTCTGTTTTATTTTTACTTGTGGACATCCAAAAAAGTATATGAAGAAGGTTTGAAACCAAAATTTATATAATAATTTGAAAAATGGTTCATGTATTCTTGAAAAGCATGTTTACTTTTTATGACACCAGTCATGCTTATATATGTGACATGCTGCCTCATATTACATATCCACATCCCATTCATTTCTCTTTTTTTTTTTTTTTTTTTTGAGACAGAGTGTTGCTCTGTTGCCCAGGCTGGAGTGCAGTGGTGTGATCTCGGCTCACTGCAACCTCTGCCTCCCAGGTTCAAGTGATTCTCCTGCCTCAGCCTCCCGAGTGGCTGGGACTAAAGGCACATGCCACAACAGTTGGCTAATTTTTCTATTTTTAGTAGAGATGATGTTTCACCATATTGTCCAGGTCTCGCCCTCTTGCCCTTGTGATACACCCACCTTGGCCTCCCAAAGTGCTGGGATTACAGGTGTGACCCACTGCGCCTGGCCAATCCCTATTGAATGTTTAAGATATAACACATTTGCTTTTTATTGATGTATAACTTGACAACCATTTTGAAAATGCAAGTATATTTTATGCCTTTAATTTTATGAAACTTGTTCCTAAATGTTGGAGTCTTTTACATGGGAAAGTTAATTTTTGTATCATTTCCTGATTTAGGTGTTACAAATTGAATATTAACTTAAAATTTGGAAAGGGGTTGGTGCATGATTAATTTAAATTCAGTGTTCAGGTTATTCAATATTTGAATAATGGCTGAGGTAAAAATAAACTAAATTTCATTTTTTAAAAAATTAAAGGTTCTAGAGAAGAAATTCTACATTTAAATAATTCAGAATGTGAACTCAATACACCTGTTGCGACATGACACATTATAAATAGATCCTGAACAGAGAAGAGGGGCTAGATTTGAGATTTGAGAGCTACTGTGTAAAGTTGATAAATTTTTAGTAAATAGTGAGAATAAGAGAGTTGGAAGCAATAATAATAGTAATTTCATTTTACAGCATGTTATATGGTTTACAATGCTTTGTGACTATAAAATGTCTTCCTTGAGTAACCATCTGATGGCAATGCCATTAACCAGTACTAGGGACTTCAGCAGGTAGAGAAGGTAAAGGACATGGAGAAACAGATGAGTACAAATTTGAACCACAAATGTGATTTATGTTGCTAACAGTATGGAACATTCATAGAACTATTATGAAAATTGACTGGGTGTAGTGGTTCATGCCTGTAATCCCAGCACTTCGAGAGGCCAAGGCAGGCGGATCACCTGAGGTCGGGAGTTTGAGACCAGCCTGACCAACATGGAGAAACCCTGCCTCTACTAAAAATACAAAATTAGCTGGGCATGGTGGCACATGCCTGCTCAAGGAGAATCGCTTGAACCCAGGAGGCAGGGGTTGCAGTGAGCTGAGATCGTGCCATTGCACTCCAGCCTGGGCAACAAGAGCAAAACTCCATCTCAAAAAAAAAAAAAAAAAGAAGAAGAAGAAAAAAGAAATATTATGAAAATTCACTTTCAAGAAGGATGTATTGAATACCTGCCATGTGAAGATACTCTGTTAGAAAGTTTAGAGCAGTAATCCAGGATTTGTCAATAATGCACTCATCAAGAAATATTTGAGTATATTAAATTAACATTTTCACATTTGTTTATAAACAATCTACTCTTATGCTGTTATGTTATTTACGTTATGACATGTACACTAAAGAAATCAAAAGTAAGACTGGGTGTGGTGGCTCATAGCTGTAATCCCAGCACTTTGGGAGGCTGAGGCAGGTGGATCTCTTGAGGCCAGGAGTTCCAGACCAGCTTGGCCAACATGGTGAAACCCCATCTCTACTAAAAATACAAAAATTAGCCAGGCTTGGTGGTACATGCCTGTAGTTCCAGCTACTGGGGAGGCTGAGGCACAACAATTGCTTGAACCCGGGGGCAGAGGTTGCAGTGAGCTGAGATCGTGCCAATACACTCCAGGCTGGGTGACAGAGTGAAACTTGGTCTATAAAAAAAAAAAAAAAAAAGAAGAGAAGAGGCTGGGTGCAGTGGCTCACTCCTGATTCTGTAATCTCAGCACTTTGGGAGACTGAGGTGGGTGGATCACCTGAGGTCAGGAGTTCAAGACCAGCCTGGCCAACATGACGAAACCGCTACTAAAAAAGATACAAAAATTAGCTGGGTGTGGTGGTGCACACCTGTAATCCCAACTACTTAGGAGGCTGAGGCAAGAGAATCGCTTGAACCCAGGAAGTGGAGGTTGCATTGAGCCAAGATCATGCCACTGCACTCCAGTATGGGCAACAGAGTGAGACTCCATCTCAAAATAGCATAAAATAAAATGAATAGAAGTTCTAATATTTTCTTTCTACCTTCTCACTTTAGAATCTCTCAAGATGTAGAAGGCAGTCTAGTGGACCACAGAATGAGGTCATCTTTGGGAAAGTGTGACAGACACTTCTCTGGGAGGGATGGTGTAAGAGAGTCAGTGAAGGCACTGAGTGCTGCATGCCTTTCCTCCTTCCCACTTCTCTGTTGCAGGCCCCCGGTGAGCAGGGCCCCACCACAGCCAGAGAAACTCCAGACGAATAATGTAGGCAAGAAAAAGAGACCTATAGAGGTAAGGAAAACTCACTCTCCAGTGTCACTGAAATGTATCCAGAGTTCCTTTTTATAAAACACCCAAGTCTTGTCATTAGTTTTCATGAAAATTAGTATATTGAGTACTCTTTTTTTTTTTTGACTTAATTCTTAACTAAATCTGAGTTTTGGATTGATATTCTCTGTTTCTCTTAATTTTTTAAATTAGTCTTCTTTTTACTTTTCTGTGAATAATGCCCTAATTGAACTGTATCTCAGAGAACTCCTAAAGCTAAATATGTGTGAATGATCTTTTGCTTACAGAAGCACAGACACCTTGGCAGTATCTAATACTTAGTGGCTTCAATTTGTAAATTAAAGATTAAATACTTATACCGAATCAGAAATTTTGACCCTATGTGATATATTCACTGTATAGGGTTCATGAATGCTATTTCTCCTTCAGTCTCTGCTTTCAACCAAAGTAACCTTCCATAATAATTGAGGAAGAAGGAAGACTTTCCAGGCATTTCATAATACCAGTATCAGCAACAAACAAGCAAACTCTGCTAAATCAAACAAACAAAGTGTAAAGCTGTGCAATGCTGATTGCTGTAGCTCCTTCCCCAACCTAGTTCTACAAGGTCAATGAAATATACTTTTCAGTTGCAGAATTATCTGCCAGAACTTTAGCATGAATTGTCAGAGACAGTATACTTAGTATTTGTCCACCAGTGATGAATGTACTGTTTGGATTCTTCAAAGTATGTGACTTGGACGTAATTTATCCTGAATCATGTAGGTAGATCAGATATTTTGATTAACAATGAGCATAAAATTTTTTTTCTTTTGAGCACAAAAGAAAAAAAAAACAGATTTGGAGATAGATTCCCCCTGGGGATGCCAAAATCCACAGGTGCTCAAGTGCCTTATATAAAATGGCATAGTAATTTGCATATAACCTATGCACATCCTCCTGTATATTCTAAACCATCTGTAGATTACTTATAATACCTAATACAATGTAAATGCTGTATAAATATTTATAGTTTCTGTATAAAAATGTTATAGTTTTTTAAATAATATTTTATTTTTTATTTTTTCTCCCAAATATTTTCTCTCTGAAATTGGTTGAATTCTTGGATATGGAGGGTCAACTGTACCTCAATGTTTGTGAAATCTTAAGAACTAAAGTTCTTGGAATCAGACTACCTTGTGATTCCATTTTCCTTTTTATGACTTTATGTAGAACAGTATAGAATATATGTTTAAGCCGCCCAAAACAGGTTATATAAAGAAGTATGACTAGCTTAATTGTGTATATGAAGTTTGTAAAATATTAAAAATGCATACTCCGTTTTGACTCCAAACACTAGCATTATGTATACGGGAAACAATGGTGAACATTTAGACATGATAAAGAATATAATGGTTTTATTATTATTATCATTATAGGACCTTGTGTTGGAGCTTGTTTTTGGTTATCGAGGCAGAGACTGTAGGAATAATGTTCACTACTTAAATGATGGAGATGATATAATTTATCACACTGCATCCATTGGAATTCTGCACAATGTTGCTACAGGTAGGAAACACTGATTCTCCAACTAACTGCTCTGAACTCATTTTCCACCTCTTCATTTTACTTGCACAAATCTATCTTTATTCCCTTCTGCACGAACTGCTGTCGCAGTCTTACAAGGTTGCTTGTACCTTGTTGCTACTACCAGATGAATCACATTACACTTCTTTGATCAAAAAACTTCAGTTCCTTCTGGGCATGGTGGCTCATGTCTGTAATCCCAGCATTTTGGGAGGCTGAGATGGGCAGATCACTTGAGGCCAGGAGTTTGAGACCAGCCTGGCCAACACAGCAAAACCCCATATCTACTAAAAATACAAAAAATTAGCTAGGCATGATGGCATACACCTGTAATCCAAGCCACTTGGGAGGGTGAGGCATGAGAATCGCTTGAACTGGGGAAGTGGAGGTTGCAATAAGCCAAGATCGCGCCACTGCACTCCACCCTGGGCAACGGAGTGAGACTGTCTCAAAAATAAACAAAAGCAGATTTCAGTTCCTCCCCCACTGACTTCAGAACAAATATATAATATGACTCAATATGGCCCAAATTATTAAATGGAAAATTACTACTGGTTTCTGTGTGACCCTGGTGAATCTTTTTCTTTGAGCAACCAAAACAGAAGGATCATGGGCTGGCATTCAAAATCCTCCCTAACTCTAGTCCCAAGCTGCCTTTCCAACCATGTTACTCATCTTTCTTCTTCATGACCCTACACTTCAGCCAAATGAGCCATTTATATGCATACACAACACTTTCCTGCATTTATGCCTTTGCTTAAAGTGTTCCTCTGTCTAGAATGCCCTTCCCCACTGACTTTTACATTTGTAAAACCTGTCTGGGTCGGTCCAGGAGTACCATATTCCCATGATGAGATTAATCTTTTCTGCTTTGAATTCCCTTAGCATTTTGATCCCAACTCTCTTGTGACACTTGGAACATTCAGCCTTGTACTGTATTGTTTATCCCTTTTACTGGTCTATACCATTAAAGAATTCTGAATCAATTTTCTATCCTTATGATGCTGTATACATAGTAAGCACTCAAACATAATATTTTAAATAAGCAAATAAGATAAAGGGTAGTTTATTGTTCTGGGTAAGTGCATTTGGCTGTTACATCTTAAAGTTTTCAAACTTAATTCTCAAATTCTTTTTTTTTGTAGGTTCTCAGAGTTTTTATCAGGAACATAATGATGACATTCTGTGCCTCACTGTAAATCAGCACCCCAAATTTATCAACATAGTGGCAACTGGCCAAGTAGGTATGTTTCTATATTTTAAAAAGAAACAATTTGAAGCATTTGTTTTGTTCAAAGAAATTCAATATCCAAGAAAAAAAATCAAAATATAATATGTTTATTGATTGTTCAAAATCTATGTATACGTAAAGCACTACCCAATTATAGCATATTATTTGCTTCCAGGTACCTTTCTGTCACTCACTCTGATTATCTGAGTTGGTCTTGACAATCCAGAATTTAAAGTAAACTATTGTATGGTAGTTGAAATAGTTGGATTTAGTCCTTTAGCAGGAATTTCTGGTCAGCATATATTCATATTCAGTAGCATATAAAGCAAAAAAGAAGAGTTTGAAGAGGAAGTAGCAAATAAGGGCAGCTAAGAAATAACTAGACTGGGTGGGGTGGAACACTGCTTCAGCAGGGGTTTAGGCTAGAAAGAAGAGAGGACCCAAGTCTGTTTTCTGTTGGTAAATCCCTTCTGCCTTTTTCTTTTCTTTGCCATTGATCTAATTCACCAGCTGTTTTGAGCTGTTTTGAAATATACCTCTGTTATTTTACCTCTGTGAAAAACTTAAACAAAGGCCATAACTCTACAGTCAAACTGATGAGAGGATAGCAGGTCTGTTTAGGACATATCTGCCAACTTGTGATTACTAAATATGAATATGGCAGAAGTTTCATAAGCTTCAATAAGTTTGTAAAATTTATTGAAATCATTGAGTTTGTTGGATTTCATTGGGCCTTGATTGCTAAGCTAGCTTTCCAGTTGTCTTTTCTTCTTGACTAAGATAATTTATACTTTTAATATTTTTATTTTTCATGCAAGTACTAAATTGATAGTCAGGAATTTGTTGCCTGGGTTGCCTGGTTCTGAAGCTATGCCACATAGACTCCTGTATTTTTTCTTTCTGTACAGTTTTCTACTTTTAAAAGTAAATAGAATATTACCCATTATACAGAAAATATTCTAATCTTTGCATATAAATAAATATGAAGGTCTAGCCTCTGTTTTTTGAAAACTTAGCCTCATCGTGCTAAGTTTTTTGAAAGTGGAGTCTTATTTTCACTCTGCACAAGGAACAAGGCCCATCTCCTTGAGGAATGAAGAGACTGTGTTACCTAAGTACCTAGCTCAATGCCTCTTGGTACATAGTTACTGTTTAGTTAATTTTTATTGAGTAAATTCATTTATTCAACAAATTTACTGAACACCTGCCATGTGCAAGGTATTATTTTAGATGCTGGGGATACAGGCAACTTACAAAAAGGCAAAATCCCTGGATTAATGGAATTTATATTCTGCAAATAGAATTCTAGAAAGTATGGTTCTTTCATTTCCCACTTTGGCTTCTCCTTTCTTTTCTTTGCTCTCCCTCTGTTAGGCAACTTTATTTATCATTTTAGTGCTGTGGTTTTCACTCTTAGTTAAGAAATACCATGGTCACAAATTAATCTTTTAGGAATTTGGCCGTTTTCTCCCCTTCTTTCCCTTTATTTTGAAAGACAACACTGTAGGAAATATGAAATGGTTAATGATATCCCTCCTCTTTCTTTCCAAGTCAAACTCTGGGCAGTACAGAGGTAAATTTTAGATTATATATGTAACTCCATTCCTTGCAGCATTTGTACCCGTCCAGAAAATAGATTAAAAAAAATTACTGGAGACTAATTAAGATAGACTCAAGGGAAGACTAAAGAGTGAGGAAGGATTTTTTTTTCTCTGTCTCTCTCTCCACACATAAAGAGAATTGTTTTGTTAGTTACTTTGCTGTCAGGCTTGTTTAATACCCACAAAGCATAAAACAACATTTACAATGTTTATTGTTCCTTTTGTTAAAAATCATATAGATCATAGAGGAATTGAAATGTTTGATTTTGTACTGTTTTAGCCAGTTACATTCAAACTTTTCTTTTTCTTGGCTAGAATCTTGGAATTTTAGGGCCAAGTATATCATTTTATCCTCTCTGTTATAAGGTGCTTGAACCCAGCTGCCACTTAATGCCTAATGAAGTAGTTAAATGTTTTCCTGGAAAGCTTAGTTATAAAATGATTCTTCACATAGAACAAAAATCTGTCTGTGATTACTAATCTTTGGCCCTCATGTGGTGCCTAGAACATCTAATCCCATTCCCGTGACATTATCTTCCAGCTTTGGAGATAGCTAGCATGTTCTCCCTGAGTCTTACCTAGTTCTTCTTTTTCATTTATTTTTATTTATTTATTATTTTTTTGAGACAGAGTCTCTCTCTGTCACCCAGGCTGGAGTGCAGTGGTGAGATCTTGGCTCACTGCAGCCTCTTCCTTCCAGGTTCAAGCAATTCTCCTGTCTCAGCCTCCTGAATAGCCGCAACTATAGGCTCGCACCACCATGCCTGTCTATAATTTTTGTATTTTTAGTGGAGACAGGGTTTCACAGTATTGGTCAGGATGGTCTCGATCTTATGATCTTGTGGTCCTCCCGCCTTGGCCTCAAAGTGCTGGGATTACAGGCATGAGCCACCACACCCGGCCTAGTTCTTCTCTTTTAAAAGGTCTCCTTTGGACACCCTCCAACTACATTCCATGGAACAAGTTGTACATGAGAGCAAGGGATTGCTTTTCATGGGGGAGCCTACTTCTCTACTGGACCATGCTTTGGGTATATGGAATTCTCTACCAGATGGTCCTGAACTTACTAATGGGCCTACATGAGCCTTTTCTCTGCATCTGTCCTCCCAGTGACAAACTGTATAACCAATGTGCATACTCTTGAGGGGTGGCCAAGCTGTTCATTGTATAGGGGTGGATGGAGCTTTAATGTACTAGCTGGGATAACCACGTCTTAAAAGAAAAATTGAGCTGCCATGACGGATATTACAGAGTTTGTAGCCTAAACAACAGAAATGTTATTTTTCAGTTCTGGAGGTTGGAAGTCCAAAATCAGGGTGCCAGCATGGTCAGGTTGTGGTGAGGGCCTTCTCTGTGGTTTGCAGATGGCGGTCTTCTCATTATATCTCCACATGGTGGAAAAAGATTATCTTTCTCCTGTCTCTTCTTATAAGAACACTAATCTGGCCGGGCGCGGTGGCTCAAGCCTGTAATCCCAGCACTTTGGGAGGCCGAGGCGGGTGGATCACGAGGTCAAGAGATCGAGACCATCCTGGTCAACATGGTGAAACCCCGTCTCTACTAATACAAAAAATTAGCTGGGCATGGTGGCGCGTGCCTGTAATCCCAGCTACTCAGGAGGCTGAGGCAGGAGAATTGCCTGAACCCAGGAGGCGGAGGTTGCGGTGAGCCGAGATCGCGCCATTGCACTCCAGCCTGGGTAACGAGCGAAACTCCGTCTCAAAAAAAAAAAAAAAAAAAAAAAGAACACTAATCTCACTGTGAGGGCTTCATCCTCATAACCTCCCTACCTCCTAACACCATCACACTGGAGATTAGGGTTTCAGTATATGAATTTGGGTGGAAGACAGACATCCAATTCATAGAACCACACATGAGCTTCCATGGTTCTTTGTGGTGTGGGATGGAAGAGAGTGGGACAGGTTGTCTCGTGTTACCCAAACTCCAAGGAGTTCTGAATTGCATCCGCCTTCTAGTCATTGTAGGAGTGTACTCATCAAGGTAGGAGGCTAGAATATATTTCATTTGAAAAGTTTTACCTCGATGGATAGCTTTAAAATATTTTGGCCAATGACATTTAAGCCTTCATTTGTACTTCTGTCCCAGACCATGTTAATATTCAGAGACAAACCTGGTCTCTCCAAACCAAACACTCTCAGTCTTTCAACCAGTCTTCAGGTGGCATAGTTCCAAGCCCTCTCACCATTTGATTGTTAATAGAGCATATTCATAACTAAAAATGGTATTTCCTATGTGGTCTGCTCAGCAGAGTTAAGTACTTTATTCTGTTTTTCCTCATGTTCCAGGTCAAGACACTATTGTCCTATGTTATCAATATGTTTTTGAAATCATTATTTCATATGGATATAAAGTTTTACCAAAGCAAAAAACAATCACCTGTCTTCAGTGGATTTCTAAGTTTTTACTCCTTTCTTTCTTGCTCTGAAGACTGCTACTTTGAAAAGTTTGGTTATTAGGTATTTCTACCACAAATATAATGAGCATAGGCTTTCACATTTTCTTTCTTGGCAAACTTGTACTCATACGGAAAATCTTTAGTTGAAAGGAAGAACTTTTTTCCTTTCTTGAGTTATACAGTAATCTCTGCTATCATGTCTCCCAGCTCAGAAGGTTTAGATCTAATTTTTTCCCTGGAGATAGAGATGCATTAAAACTCCAGAGAGTCTATTATTAGCAGTACATTTTTGTTAACCAAAATGAGGGTAATATCAATTTAAATCATACCAATATAATTCTAAAAGTTGTTATAATTAAATGTATGTAACTCATTAAATGCAAAGAAAACAAAGTTTTTATCCAAAGGAGGATTGAAAGATCATACACAAAATGTTAATATGTGTATAACTGGAATGAGTGCCTTCTCAGTTTACTCAATTAAATGTAATAAAACCAATTTTATATATAATAGTTTATTTATAATTAATATCTTTTGATATTTGGGTTTTTATAGGTTTTACTGTTAATATTTATGTTATTTATAGATAATTATTTTCCATTATAGGTGATTCAGCAGACATGTCAGGTAAGTAAAACTAAATACTTTCTGCTTTATTTATATTGTTTGGTAATGATGGTGCAAATTGACCTTAAGTTCAAGTATATGAGTCCGTTCTTGCATTGTTATAAAGAACTACCTGAAACTGGGTAATTTACAAAGAAAAGATGTTTAATTGGCTCATGGCTCCACAGGCTGTACAGGAAACATGGCTGGGGAGGCCTCAGGAAATTTACAGTCATGGTGGAAGGCAAAAGGGAAGCAGGTATGTCCTACATGGCTGAAGCAGAAGGAAGAGAGAGAAAGGGGAGATACTACACATTTAAACAAGCTGATCTCAGGAGAAATCACTTTCACAAGAACAGCAAGGGGGAAATCTGCCCCTGTGATCCAGTCACCTCCCCCCAGGCCCCTCCTCCAACACTGGGGGTTACAATTCAATGTGCAGTTTGGGCAGGGACATAAATCCAAACCATATCATCAAGTATCTTGTTACTCTATAAAAAACTCATGGATTATTTTTTAAAATTGAGAATACATTATTTTAATGTCATGATTCTGAACTCAATCTGTGGTAATAGTAATGGTTTTTTGGGACAAGCATGGTGTCTCACACTTGTAATCCCAGCACTTTGGAAGCCAAGGTCTGAGGATCACTTGAGCCCAGGAGTTCAAGACCAGCCTGAGCAACATAGACCCTGTCTCTACAAAAATTTTTTAAGAAATTTAAAAAATAGTAATAATGGTAAAAAAGAACATATTTTGACCTATTTCATGTGCCCAGCACTGTTCTAAGCACTTTAAGTAAAAGTTTTATTTGACTTGCCCATGCTTATTAAGTTACATATGTTCTGTGGCAGCTTTTGTGCTACAATGGCAGAGGTGAGTAGCAGCTACAGAGGCTAAAGATGACACTCATTTGTTTGTACTGCTTTTTGGTACTCTGCAAGTTCCAGTAACGCAATTATAATTCGCAGATTTTGAGCACTTTCTGTTATCTCTTGTTATTTTATTTTGGTTTTTAACCAGTAAATCTCTATCATGTCAAAACAAGGGTCGAAAAAACAAAAATAGTCTTTGAATATCACACTTTTAAGGCACAGTGAATCATGGATTATATTGTAATCAAATGAAATGACAGGTTGGGTATGGTGGTTCACACCAGTAATCCTAGCACTTTGGGAGGCCGAGACAGGAGGAGTGCTTGAGGCCAGGAGTTCAAGTCCAGCCTGGGCAACAGTAAGACCCTGTATCTACAAGAAAAAAGAAAAAAGGAAAAACTAAAAAACGGTGACGATTTGAGATGAGAGGGCAATAAATGTGATGAAAACAATAGATGATGGCAATAAAACCAAGTATTTGTTTTCTCCCACACATTAGCAGTTCACTAGGAGAAATCATAGGACTCAGGTCCTTAAGGCTATAGTTTATACAGTGAACAGCAAAAGGAAAATACACATGAGGTGGAATATGGAGCATCTAGTCACAGGGTTTCTATGTCTCCCTAACACCCTCGTGCCAGGGGTTACACAGAACTCTGCTGCTTCCTCCAGCAGTCAAATCCAGCAACAGACATGAGGTGCTTCTACCTAGGCAAGCCTACTGAAGTCTGAGTCCAAAGTTTTTACTGGGGGCTGGTTACATAGGCATAAAGACCAGCCTCAATTACCAAAATACCAAATTCCCTGAAGAAAGCAAGTGTTCAGCGCCTCGGGTAAAAAGAGCTTTGTCGACACGGAGAACACTAGCCCAGCAAGCAGGCCCTTCTGATAACAGTAACCTTGGGCCTGCTTGTATTAAATCTTTCCTGAGCAAGCCCTGAGGCTGGATCAAGAAACTGGAAGGTCAGTGTGACTGGAGGAAGGCCTCTGAGATGAATGTAGAGAGTGATAGTGCTCAGCTCATGCAGGATATTGTAGCTCAGGGAGCAGAGTTTGGATTCATACTAAGTGCAAAGTCTGTCACTGGAGAATTTTAAACAAGGGAGTGATGTGATCTAATTTATACTTTGAGAAAACCACTATCACTACATTATTATAGAGAATGTAGAGGGGGAAGAGAGCAAATTGGAAAATTAGGGGGCTGTTACCATAGTCCAAGCAAAAAAACAGTTAAATTGGGGTGGCAGGAGTGAATGTGGAGAGAACTGGACAAATATGGGATGTATTCTGGAAGGAAAGCCATACGGGGGTATAACAAAGTGAGGAATCAAGGCCAGTTGTTAATTTTTTGTTTGATCAGTGAGCTAAATGAGATGAGGAATACTCTGAGATAAATCAGTTTGGCAGGAAGAAATTATCCACAGATATAAGGAGCGAAATTTATTCAACATTCTTTCTTGTACAAATATAAGAAGACTGGTAGATTTGGGGATGGGAAAATAAGGAAGTCCTGTCTAATGACTTCCATTTTCCCTGTATCATCAGCTGAGAGTGAGGTGGTAGGGAATGGGACAAGGATAAAGTTTTTAAATTGTCACTTTGGAATGCGGGAGAATAAATACATTAGAAGAGATATGAGCTGAGTGCAGTAGCTCACACCCATAATCATAGCACTTTGGTTTGTCTTTTTTTTTTTTTTAGATGGAGTTTCACTCTGGTTGCCCAGGCTGGAGTGCAATGGCGCAGTCTCAGCTCACTGCAGCTGCCACCTCCCAGGTTCAAGCAATTCTCCTGCCTCAGCCTCCTGAGTAGCTGGGATTACAGGTGCCCACCACCATGACCCACTAATTTTTTGTATTTTTAGTAGAGATGGGGTTTCACCATGTTGGCTAGGCTGGTCTCAAACTCCTGACCTCAGGTTATATACCTGCCTTAGCCTCCCAAAATGCTGGGATTATAGGCATGAGTCACCACACCCGGCAGTCCTAGCACTTTGGGAGGCTGAAGTGGGCAGACTGCTTGAACTTAGGAGTTCAAGACCAACCTAGGCAATATAGGAAATCTCGTTTCTCCAAAAAAAAAATACAAAACTTAGCCGGGTGTAGTAGCATGTGCCTGTAGATCCAGCTACTCAGGAGGCTGAGATAGGTGGATTAGTTGAGCCCCAGAGTTCGAGGCTGCAGTGAGTCTTGATTCCACCGTGGCACTCCAGCCTGGATGAACTTGTCTCAAAAAGAAGAAATCTATGGTATAATTATCATTGAACACATCAGTTGTGTTTTCAGTGGACACTAAGGGAATATCTTTTGTCTCTGACAAAATAATTTCAGCCCTCCTAAGACCTTAGAATTTGATATTTTTGATCCTTAAGGCAATTAAGCAGAGAAAGCTCACCCTCTGGTCTTGGTTACTATTTGTAGTGACAGGCAGTTGCCCACAAATAACTTTAGTGGGTGTCTATGCATCTTACAGCAGAGGAGAAGAAAATGCATTAGCACACAAGAATGAAGAAGGAGGGTAGTCTCCTGAGTGTGCTGCCTCAGGAGCTTCACGATATCATCCAGAACCCAGGGACTTTCCAGCTCTTCTGCTCTGCTATTCACAGTATTGGCTTTGCCCATAAGGCTGGTTGTATTTGTGGACATGAAAATGGCTGCAGCAGCAATTGGAGTTACATGCTTCCTTGCTGTTATCCAGTGGGAAAGAAGGAAAAAAAGTCCTTTTCAGAACCGTGACCTAAAAATCCTTCCTTTTAGCCTGACTGAGTCATTCTAGGACACAAAGCAAACCTCATACTAAGAAGATATTAGGAGAATACCATGTGCTGATTGGTTTAAATCTGGGTTATTAAACTAATCACTCAGGTCTGGGTTGGGAGTGGAGGCAGTATTATCACAGTGAGCTCAGACTTATTAGTTGAGCATGCAGTTTGTAAGTGAATCATTTACACTCTAGGAGGGAGTAGATTCCTGAATAAAATTGGAGCCTTGGTAGGAAGAAAGGATGTAATGGATGCTGAGTATGCAGTAAGAAGTTACTCACTACAGAGACTAAAGGGCAAAATACAATTGGCATACCTAATGGCCCATGTTAAATTTTTCTTTTAAAATACAGTTTTTATTATATTGCATCAGAGGCAAACTAGGGGATAAAGAATATCCTTTAAAACTTTGATTCTTGTAAGACCCAATTCACAATTTAGACACTTATGGCATCTCTATACAGGAAACAAAGAGTCAAAAATGGTAGTGAAAAGTTAGTGGGATTGATTTTCTGGAGGGAACTAGATAGGGGGAAAGAGCAAGAATGGAACCTGAATACTGAGAACAGTATACCTGTGCTGCCTCTCCCAGCCTTGAGTTATGTTAGGGCAATTCAGTTATCCTCTCTGAGCCTGAATTCAGGAAAAAAACATACCTACCTAGAAGATAGGCATTAGAAAATATGACATGTCCCCAGTAACATGCCTGCCATGATAGGTACTTAATACCTCATGTCCTCCTGGAACAGGAGGAATAAGAGTTGTATCTGTGTTACTCAAGCATCAGGAATGACCGTTTCCAGATGATAGAAAATATAATATACCTAATGAACATAGTTTTATCTTTCTTTAGTAACTTCGAAAGGTCCTGAAAATTTTCATTAATGTTAAATACTGTTACTGATGAAGTTTAGAATACTTTAAGTATGTGGCAATTCCATTACCTCACATACCTGTAGGTTTTAAAACATAAATTCTGCTTTCAGCTTTTTGCTATCTCCTTTAATTTTTTATAAAAATATGACAAGCTTAGTAATTTAAGATTACTTGCTGTTTAAATTTTAGATAAATAAAACTTTGAAACTTGTGGTACACTAAATTTGGCAGCAAGGCCAGGCATGGTGACTCACACCTGTAATCCCAGCATTTTGGGAAGCCAAGGCAGGTGGATCACAAGGTCAGACATTCGAGACCAGCCTGGCCAACATGGTGAAACCCTCTCTCTACTAAAAATACAAAAATTAGCTGGGCATGGGGGCGGGTGCCTGTAATTTCAGCTACTTGGGAGGCTGAGGCAGAAGAGTCGCTTGAAACCGGAAGGCGGAGGTTGCAGTGAGCTGAGATCGAGCCACTGCACTGCAGCCTGGGCGAAACAGTGAAACTCCATCTCAAAAAAAAAAAAAAATTTGGAGGCAAAAATTAGTGATATTTCTTGAAAATCTATTGTCTACCTCATCACGATTTGGCAAATATAACATATGAATTGCCCAGAGGTGCTTTTTGTAAATATAAAAATATTTATCACTGACAAAATTTATAGAGTGATCTACTAGTATATATTTACATTTTAAATTTAAGCCACCTAACATTCTTTATTGAGGTTAAGTTTACCTGTGCCTTGGGGGTACTGACTTTTAATAAATGAAGAATATTTTAATTTTAGTCCAATACTTACATTATTGTCATACATTTTACAAATATAAATAACCTATTATATGATAAACTTCTGTGTATATTTCCATGTAGTTTTGATATTTTACAGTTGCATAAATCTTTGAACAGTTTCTACTTCATGATACTCAAATTTAAGTCTCTGGTTTAATATATTTTAACTGCTTTGAAGAACTGTCAGATTTAACTTATCATTGTCTACTACAAATAGCAGATGGTATAAAATCTAATCTAAATTTATCAGAATATTTTCTTTAGGGACCAGCATTTATTTCTGCATTGAATGATTTAACGCAGCTTGTCTTATTTAATGTTTCTCTATTTTCAAAACATTTATAACATTTATAATTTGAAACAGATACACTTTAGTATTTTGATTGCTTCATTAAAAGTACTTATGTTCTGAGATTGAATTAACTGCTGAATTGACCTATCCATTTTTTATAGGGTACAGTTCATAAAAAAAAATAAAGCTATGTTTTTTTAAATTTAGAAAATATGGAAAACTGGGATAACTTTTTAAACAGCAGAAACAAGCTACACAAGATTAATTAATACTAAACACATTTTTTTAAAGATTAGCAGTTTTATGTTTCTCATGAAATCCTGCTTTTTAAATAAATGTCTTATAAAGTGAAGTGAAATTAGTTTTTACCAGATGTCTGTCTGTATGGTTGAAAATTTCTTTTGCGATCTATTCAGGTGGTTTCCTATCTACTGCCTTTCTCAATTTGTGTCTGCTTTTCATTTCTCTTTCAGGTAACATCAGTACTGAATATATACTCGGTGTTTAATATTTATTGTGTAATATTTGTATAATTCTCCATATAATTGTATAAAGATTAAAAGTATACATAAAACATTCATTTGTTTTTAATCCTTTAAAGTTGAGATTGCCTGATTTGCTTGTCTAAATGCTGTTTTTCCAATTTGGAATATAGCCTGAAGACGTGTTCTATATTTTTTCCTTTTCTTTCCTCCCTACCCCCAAAACATTCCTGTCCTTTTTTAAATTTAGTCTTAGTTTTGAGCTGTTCTTTGTTAGTACAGTTTTTGTTTGGCACATATTTGTCCATGTTTCAGAGATGAGTATGCATCAGCTTTAGAAACAGAAACATTTATAACAGGTCGATTACAACTTTTTGATTTTATCTTTCTTTAGCTACAGCTCCTTCAATTCACATCTGGGATGCAATGAACAAGCAGACTTTATCTATCCTAAGATGCTACCATTCAAAGGGAGTGTGTTCAGTCAGCTTCAGTGCTACTGGCAAACTATTGCTGTCTGTGGGACTAGACCCAGAACATACTATTACAATTTGGAGATGGCAGGAAGGTAGGATTCTTTTGTATGTCTGATTTTTTAAAAAACAAGAATACAAGGGTAGTAGGAATTCTGTATTTAATATTTGTCTTAAAGTTTGTGGTTGAAACAATTATTTGATGTAGCCCTACTCAATACACTGTACACTGTTAGTGGTACTGTAGATATATTTCACTTTAAAAGCCCAGTGGATCTGTAACCTCACAAAACAGATAAATCAATGAAACCATTATTAGTATTACAAATGATTCACTGCTATTTCCTTTAAGCAAGAAACTATGTATTTGTTTCTTATTAATGATTTGATTGGTTTTGGAGAATCTTATCAATGAAAATTATATATATTTCTAATGATAATGGCAGATCAGCAGGATAATACTACCTACCATGCTTTAGACAAAACGTTTAAGTTATATAAAGAAAAGTTAATGGAGTGAAAATAAGTGAAAAGGACTCAATAACAAATAACTGTAAATCACATATTGTGAGGTAGTACAGCAGGGGCCACTGGCCTCTCTTCTGAGTCTTTTAATTGCGTATTTTACATATTTATTTGATGCTAACTGTTGATTAGCTTAGTTCTTATAATAACCTAGATAATTTTGTTGTATCTTATCAGGTGCCAAAATTGCCAGCAGAGCTGGTCACAATCAACGTATTTTTGTGGCAGAATTCCGACCAGATTCAGATACCCAGTTTGTCTCAGTGGGAGTAAAACATGTGAAGTTCTGGACCCTGGCAGGAAGGGCTCTTCTTAGCAAAAAAGGGCTACTGAGCACACTGGAAGATGCCCGGATGCAGACCATGCTTGCTATTGCTTTTGGTGCAGTATGTCTCTTAAAATGCATGTGATGTGACTTTGACTACTTTACATTCTCTTGCCTTAGATCATCAGCCACATTAATGTTGTTGATATGGCACTGTGATCTGCTAATCATTACATGTCCTGGTCAAGCATATATTTCATCTTTCAAAAATCTAGAAATTAGGGAGTGAAAAGAATGTTAATGAGAGGGAAAAAGGATTTTTTTTTTTTTTTGAAACAAAGTCTCACTCTGTCGCCTGGGCTGGGGTTCAGTGGCACGATTATACCTCACTGTAGCCTCCATCTCCCAGGTTCAAGTAATCCGCAGCCTCCCTAAGTAGCTGGGACTAGAGGGCGGGTACTACCATGCTTGGCTATTTTTTATTTTTATTTTATTTATTTTTTGAGACAGAGTTTCACTCTTGTTGCCCAGACTGGAGTGCAGTGGTATGATCTCAGCTCACTGCAACCTCTGCCTCCCAGGTTCAAACAATTCTCCTACCTCAGCCTCCCCAGCTGAGATTACAGGCATGCGCCACCACACCCAGCTAATTTTTTGTATTTTTAGTAGAGATGGGGTTTCACCACATTGGCCAGACCGGTCTTGAAGTCCTGACCTCAGGTGATCCACCTGCCTTGGCCTCCCAAAGTGCTGGGATTATAGGCATGAGCTACCGGGCCTGGCCTAATTGTTTTTCATTTTTAGTAGAGACAGGGGTGTATGTTGCTTAGGCTGGTCTCAAGCTCCTAAGCTCATGTGATCCTCCCACCTTGGCCTCCCAAAGTGTTGGGATTATAAGCGTGAGCCACCGTAATAAGGATTATGATGAACATTTGATTTCTTGGACTCCTGTCATACTCAAATGCATTCTTTAATCTTGTAATTGTCACCCTAAATATTCTAAAATTTCTGTCTTCCTCATAGTTCTACATGGTTCTAAAAATTAGAGTAAAAGAAAGGTAAACCAAGAAACGTGATTTTCAAATGACTTAAGCTGGTACTTGGGTTTAGGATTTCCTTTGCTTTTTATCATTTAACACATTGCTTATCATATAGCCGGAAGCGCTTTGGGCCAGTGTCTTGAAAGAGGTAGAGAGATAGAAGGAAATAGCACAATTCCTGGCCCTGACAGCAGTGTGCTCAGAAGCCCTGCTCTCCCCTCACTTCATTCCATCTCATCTGGGCCTGTGGCTTCCAGTCCACATCTCTTTCCTTTAATATCCTGCATTTGCTAGTCTGTATAAATCCTTTGGTGCATCAAAAAACTAAGTGGATCTTTTAATTGAAGTGTTTATGTGGGTATGCAATACTTGCAGGAAAAGTTAGAATTTTAGAATATTTAAGTACACTTACATTTTTTAGAAAAAGACCATTGAAATGTTGTTTGTGCCATGTCAAATTTCAGTTGAACATTTTGGGTATTCTTAAAATAAGACCAGGCAGGCACAGTGGCTCAGGCCTATAATCCCAGCATTTCAGGAGGCCAAGGCGGGTGGATCACCTGAGGTCAGGAGTTTGAGGCCAGCCTGGCCAACATAGTGAAACCCCATCTCTACTAAAAATACAAAAATTAGCTGGGCATGGTGGTAGGCACCTATAATCCTAGCTAGTTGGGAGGCTGAGACAGGAGAATTGCTTGACCCCAGGAGGTGGAGGTTACAATGAACTGAGATCGCACCACTGTACTCCAGCCTGGGCAACAAAGAGTGAAACTTCGTCTCAAAAATAAATAAATAAATAAATAAATAAACTGGAATTATAGTATGTTAGAATTGGAAGGGAAGAATTGTCCAAGGTTATTCTAGCTAATAAGCAACAGAATTGGAAAGGAAAAGGTCCTGACAAAGCTAAGCCTCCAGGTCAGGTTTCCTGACTCTTGAATTCAGTGCTGCCGCCACTAAACAATGCATGCTCTTTGTATCATGGGTGAGACAGCATTACACAGACATAGAAAATTACATGGATTTGAACTCTATTTGAACTTTTGATGAGTTTATCTCCCCCCTCCCCCACTCCTTTTCAGAATAACTTGACGTTTACAGGTACCATCAGTGGGGATGTCTGTGTGTGGAAAGATCACATATTGTGTAGAATTGTGGCAAGAGCTCACAACGGGCCTGTGTTTGCCATGTACACCACCCTGCGAGATGGACTTATCGTGACTGGGGGCAAGGAAAGGCCGTGAGTCCTCTTTCTTTTCACAGAATATTTATGCATTTGTGACCTACCTGAGGTTTGCAGTTAATTTTTCTAGTTGTTTCTAGGCTACAGAGTATCCTCTCGGACCTTCCTCCTCATATGCTTCTCCTTTATTGCCTTTTATGTGCCTTCTATTGATTTGGATTTCTGGTCTTAATTCACTTCCAACTGTTTTCCTATTGGGGTGATACTTTTTCTGAGGTATGGTTAGGCAGTTGTCCTACAAGTTAAGAATTACTTTTCTTAATGTCTGTATGCCTGTGTAAGTATTTGCTGAGTAGGAGACCCATGGGGGAATCTTAAGCCAGGATTGTATTTTGTCTGCCTGCTCTCTTTGTTTTCGTTCAGACTGGATTCTAAGGAGTTGAATGCGCGCTGCTTTAGAAACAGATGAGGGGACTAGAGGGAACTGCCTTGTTTCCTTTTGCTTGAGGCAAATTTAAACTGTTTTATACAAGACCTCAAAATTTGACAAGAGGCCTTTTCCTGAGTGATTGTCAAATTTCCCAACAGTAACCACATACTTATGATGATTTGTCACCAACATAGTCATATGCATGTTGAAACATGACATGTAGGCCAGGCACAGTGGTTGACACCAGTAATCTTAGCACTTTAGGAGGCCAAGACAGGAGGACCACTTGAGCCCAGGAGTTCGAGACCAGTCTGAGCAACATGGTGAAACACCATCTCTATAAAAAACACAACAATTAGCTCAGTGTGGTGGCACATGCCTGTAGTCCCAGCTACTTAGGAGGCTGAAGTGGGAGGATCACTTAAGCCTGGAGAGGTCAAAGCTTTAGTGAGCTGTGATCATGCCACTGCACTCCAGCCTGGATGACAGAGTGAGACCCTGTCTCAAAAAAAAAAAAAAAAATGAAAAACAAATGTGACATATAGGTGACTGACATGTACATTTCAATACAGGATTGAAAGAACCCACATATGTTCATTAAACATAAGTGCAGAGCTTGTGCCTTTGACATAAAGGAAGAATGCACATAGGCATGCTTTTTCCAAAGACAAGCAATTCATCTAGCAGAAAATGAAGGAATACATTTTTCACTTCTTCCAGGAGAAAATCCATAAATGGGCTCTATTTCATCCTCCAACACTTGTATTTCCCATGTCATTTACTCCTGCACACCCCAACTCAATAGCCTGCTAAACGGTTCCAGTGAGATATTTTAATAGATGGTAGGGAAGAAATAGGCTTCTGTTTGGGCCTTTAAAAATAAACTCTGGTGGGCCGGGCACGGTGGCTCATGCCTGTAATCCCAGCACTTTGGGAGGCTGAGGGTGGGGGCGGTGGATCACGAGGTCAGTAGTTTGAGACCAGCCTGGCCAATATGGTGAAACCCCATATTTACCAAAAATACAAAAATTAGCCTGCTGTGGTGGCACGCACATGTAGTCCCAGCTACTTGGGAGGCTGAGGCAGGAGAATCGCTTGAACCTAGGAGGTGGAGGTTGCAGTGAGCTGAGATCATGGCACTGTACTCCAGCCTTGGTGACAGAGCAAGACTCTGTCTCAAATAAAATAAAATAAAATAAATTCTGTAGCATAGTATTTACAATTCTATTAACTTGGCTTACATTTCCATTATCCTTTTAATAAAATCTTTTTTACATCTTCTTAATCAAGAAGTATTATGAGGCCAGGCACAGTGGCTCACGCCTATAATCCCAGCACTTTGGGAGGCCAAGGCAGGTGGATCATCTGAGGTCAAGGAGTTTGAGACTAGCCTGGCCGACATGGTGAAACCCCATTTCTACTAAAAATACAAAAATTACTGGGTGTGGTGGTGCACACTTGTAATCCCAGCCACTAGGGAGGCTGAGGTAGGAGAATCACTTGCACCTGGGAGGCGGAGGTTGCAGTGAGCCAAGATAGTACCACTGCACTCCAGCCTGGGAGACAGAGCAAGATTCCATCTTTAAAAATAAAGAAAAAAAAAAGTATCATAAAACAGGATAATATATGGTAGAGGCTAAATAAAATTACGCTCATGTCAGAAAAAAAAAGTTTTTCTCAAAATAAAATTCACTGAAACTGAATGTTTATTTTGATTGATACAGTAAATCCTGAAATTGCCATTGAAAGTTTAGAAGAGGCCGGGCGCGGTGGCTCACGCCTGTAATCCTAGCACTTTGGGAGGCCGAGGTGGGTGGATCACCTGACGTCAGGAGTTCAAGACCAGTCTGGCCATCATGGTGAAACCCCATCTTTAAAAAAAAGAGAAAGTTTAGAAGAATATTAGAAGTAAATTATAAATATCAGGATCTTTTTTTTTTAAGGATTCTGCTTATAACTTAGTATTTGTTTATAATAAAAATTATAGTAGCCAATAATAAACACTTACTCTGGCTTGGTTATTTACTTAGGTCAAAAGAAGGAGGAGCGGTTAAACTGTGGGATCAGGAACTGAGGCGGTGCCGTGCCTTCAGGCTTGAGACAGGACAAGCCACAGATTGTGTTCGTTCTGTGTGCAGAGGCAAGGTAAGATGTTCCGTGAGCTGATACAGTGCAGCAGAAAATAAACAGTGGCTATTATTTTGATTCTCACCTTTTGCAGCTTAATGAACAATACTTAATAATGCATAAAGATGGATTTGCTTACCAGCATTACTGTCTTTGCTGCTTTCTTTGCCAAAGTTGGCACTAGTGTGGTGCATAAGCTAGGAAGCTATTCTGTCTAAACACTGTATATAAACCTCCAATATTTTCTTGAATCTGCCCCATTCAACAACTGCGGTAGACAGAATTGAACACCTTAGCCAATTTACTCATTTGGCTTAGGACAGCTGTCTCCATTTTTAAAAACACACACACACACCCTAGATAAAATGTGTTATAAACAAACAATGGAATACTATTCAGCCATAAAAAATTATGAAATTCTGTCAATCTTGGTGGCAACATGGATGGGACTGGAGGACATGATGTTAAGTGAAATAAGCCAGGCACAGTAAGATAAATACATGTTCTCACTCCGATGCAGAAACTAAAAAAGATGATCCCACAGAGATGGAGAATAGAATAATGGTTACTAGAGGTGGAGAAGGGGGAGAGGGAAATGGGGAGGTGATGGATATGCAAGTTACCCTATGCCCCATAACTGTACAATTATGTGTCAATTTTAAAAAATTTTAAACTACAATTCCTATGAAAATTTTTGAGCGTGCATGTACTGTGTATTTATAAATCATATACAGATATTATCTTCAGTCTGCATATTAAATAGTAGATAAGCTTTTACTTTTTAACTAAAAATAAATTCTAGTACTTTCTTCCTATATACCACTGCACTTACCTGTTTGGAGATCCTAACATTATCATAGTCAAAATAAAAACTTTGATTACTGAAGAATCCAGGTATATTGTCACAGAAATGTTCTATTCTGTAGCATGGGCTCTAATATGTAACCCATCCCAATGTTCTTACAGATAGATGTGTGCCTGTTGTCACAGAAAAATTTGCATGAGTTAATGACTGCCTTGCTACTAGATTAGCTCAAAGCAAAAAGTTCTCTGAAAGTAGGTCAATAGGGTCATTTTTATATTATGCTGTTGTATTATGTTCAACATATTGGTCCTACTTGTGTTTCAGGGCAAGATACTTGTTGGGACAAGGAATGCTGAAATAATTGAAGTTGGAGAGAAAAATGCAGCATGTAATATTTTAGTTAACGGTCATGTGGATGGACCAATCTGGGGACTAGCAACACATCCTTCCAGGGATTTTTTCCTTTCTGCTGCAGAAGATGGGACAGTGAGACTTTGGGATATTGCTGATAAAGTAAGTACAGATAATTTTTAAAAAGAGATTACAATTTCTAAGAAGAAAAGTTGGAAGTTCTAAATTGCTAGTGCTTAAAGATCTCAGAATTAGGTTGAGAATGTTGTGGGGAAACTGGTTTAACTTGGACGTACTTAGTGTTTCCTATGACTTTTTTTTTTTTATTTAAATGCAGAAGATGTTAAACAAAGTGAATTTGGGACATGCTGCTCGTACTGTGTGTTATAGCCCTGAAGGGGACATGGTGGCTATTGGAATGAAAAATGGAGAATTTATCATTTTACTAGTGAGTTCTCTAAAAATATGGGGAAAGAAGAGAGATAGGCGATGTCCAATCCATGATATCAGGTTAGTGAACAAATGAAATAGAATTTCTAGTGTATACTTGATACAGCTTGCATTTGAAAAATTTTCCTTAGCTATACCTTCAAAGAGGTCCCCAGGGCCTGTAGCATTTTCCCACATTAGACATTGTATGCTGAAATATGGCTGTTTGTATACTTAATTCTTCTTGCTAAATTGTAAACCCACTGGGCACCAACACGGTGCCTTATAATACCAAGTACTAGGTAATGTTTGATGAATTCATGTTAACACTTAGCCATGTCCATTCAGTTCATCCTGCTAAGAAGTATCTCCCACTGTAATAAAAGGGAGTCATCTGCCCTTCAAAAGTTGTCACCCTGGAAAACTGAAGCTGTGACTCCGAACTATCTTCTTAATAACCCCAGTTTGGGAATATGTAGTTCATTAATTTAATCAATACTCATTGAGTAAATGTTCCAGAATCTAAATTAATTTAATGTTTCTTGAACCTTTTTCAGTGGTTAAGCATATTTCAACAGTGGCTACTATTTACTGAGCACTTCTATGTGATCAGTGATAATATTGAATCTAGGTCTGCCAAAAGCTTGTACGCTTTTCCTCAGTAAAATCCTTTTACAAATGAAACCTTCCTCAGAACTTCAACATAAAAAACAGTAACAGTGGCTTCCCTTAGCTTTTACATGTCCCTATGGTACCTCAGTAAGACTCATGGGCCATTTCAAGAGACTGAATTGTCCCATACGACTCCAGGGATTGCTAGGCAAATAGCATTTCACTTTGTCTTTTAAATAAATTCTTCCAAGCTTCAAGTTGTGTCACTTCACCTTAGTAACTGGAGGTTAGTTAAGATGGGCTATGTTCTTTGCTTAATATTAAGACACCATTTTTTCCAGATGGAAGAAAACTATCTTAATGAATTGTTAGCTTAGTAATTATGTAATGCTAATAGCTTTAAAAAGCTGAGATGTTTTGGCTGGGTGGTGGGGAGTGGGGATGGACATGACTTATACCTGTAATCTTAGTACAGGGGGAAGGATTGCTTGAGGCCAGGAGCTTGGGACCAGCTGGGCAACATAGTGAGACCCCATCTCTATTTAAAAAATTAAAAGTTTTTTAAACCATGAGATATTTTTAAAGGAATTGGGAGATGATAATTGATGAAATATTTAAAAATGAAGTAAAATATAAACTTCATTATTTCATATACCCAGACAATCTCAGTATACATAATCAGTTGCCTCTGTCAGGATCTATTTGAGACCGTATCACACGTTACTTTTAAGAGAGAAAGGAAGTCACTGATCTTAAATGTTTGTAATACTTCATGTGGTCTAACTAACACCTTCTACATATTTTGTTTTGTATTCAGATTTAGTCCGGATTCCCGGTATCTGGCAGTGGGTTCTAGTGAGAATTCAGTGGATTTTTATGACCTGACATTGGGCCCCACCCTTAACAGAATCAGCTATTGCAAAGACATTCCAAGCTTTGTCATTCAAATGGATTTCTCTGCAGATAGCAGATATCTCCAGGTACAGTATCAATACTATATACCCAGGTGGCAAGTTCTTCTGTTTTTATATTTCGTGTTAGTGAATGCATTTAAAGCTCCCCGGCCCGAGCTTCTCAACTCTTGCCTTCATATCTTCCACCCAACAGCTCCTCTTTCTCCCTCACTTATCAGTGCTTTTATCCTCTAAATTTTTGTAGTGATCTTTTGCATACTTAATAATGCTAAATATGTAAATCAAGTAGCAATATGCTAGTATTCTGTAAACCACCTGTGGATTTTATCTCTCACCCAATGCAATTCTTGTCTCATTTTAATGATGAAAGGTCTCTAGTGGCTGCTATAAACGGCATGTCTATGAAGTGCCTTCAGGAAAACATCTTATGGATCATGCTGCTATTGACAGAATTACTTGGGCTACATGGACTAGGTAAATACTTCATATATTCACAAGGCAAGAACTGACTTTGAAAGCCAGTTAGAAAAATTGGAAAATCCTATTTCCGAACTGTTAGAGCCACTCGACTAAGGAATAGTAATTGAGTTTCAAGTTTGTTACCATATCTTGAACTTTTCTTAGGAAGAGAATAACAGTATGTTCATGTTGAGACCCTTTGTATTGAATATATTTCCATGTTTTATCAGTTCCCATGATTTATCAAGTTTTTTTTTAAAGGAAATGAAATCAAAGTTTTAATTTTAAAGATACTCTGGTATTTTTCTTAACATTGAATTTAATGACTGGCAAAAAGGTATTGGGTGCTGTTAAGCAACTATGAGTTCTCTATCTATGGGAATGCTATCTTGACTCTATTAGAAGTCAAAGCTTATAAATCTCTTCCAATTTTCTGGCTGTATGACAGGTAACCATGACTATCGATTTTTTTGGCCAATGAAAAAATGCCACCAAATTTTTCTATCAGCCAGGTATATGGTGGCTCATGCCTGTAATCTCTGAAGCAGGAGGCTGAGTCGGGAGGATTGCTTGAGCCTAGTTTGAGACCAGCCTGAGCAACATAGCGAGACCCCATCTCTGAAAAAAATATTTTTTTTAAAATTTCCTATATAATAAATCATTTTCATTTTTGTAGAGATGGGGGTCTCACAGTGTTGCCCGAGCTGGTCTCACCTCTTGGCCTCAAACAGTTCTCCTGCCTCAGCCTCCCAAAATGTTGGGATTACAGGTATGAGCTGCTGGACCCAGCCAAGTATCACTTTTAATTTGACAAACAGTTCTATCAGTTTTTGGCCCGGCGCAGTGGCTCACGCCTGTAATCCCAGCACTTTCGGAGGCCAAGATGGGAGGATCATCTGAGGTCGGGGGTTCAAGACCAGCCTGACCAAAATGGAGAAACCCCATCTCTACTAAAAATAGAAAATTAGCTGGGCGTGGTGGCACACGCCTGTAGGAGGCAGAGGTAGGAGAATCGCCTGAACCTGGGAGGCAGAGGTTGTGGTGAGCTGAGATCACGCCATTGCACTCCAGCCTGGGCAACAAGAGCAAAACGCTGTCTCAAAATAAAGTAAGAAAAATAGTTCTATCAGTTTTCATAAAGTACTACTTTAATCATAAAATGAGTTATCTAGAAACCCTTCAAATTATAAAATTTCATTTTTAAAAGGAGATAATATATTGATGAAATTCAGGTATCCAAACAACTAGCCTTACCATAATTTACTTCCTGTATTTTAATAATACATTAGGGTACTTAAAATTGCCAATCAACTTTTTGAATACGGTCAACCTGCCCGCACTTGCTATGGTGAGTTTTCTTTTGTTCCTTCCCTCTAGTATTCTAGGAGATGAGGTTTTGGGAATCTGGTCCAGACATGCTGAGAAAGCTGATGTCAACTGTGCCTGTGTATCCCATTCAGGAATCAGTCTTGTAACAGGAGATGATTTTGGCATGGTTAAGTTATTTGACTTCCCATGTCCAGAAAAATTTGTAAGTATGTGTGTTTAGTATTAGCAGTTTGCTCCTAATTTTGATGTCTCATCATCAGCACTTTTTCCGATATATTTTAAATGTTTTGTCCTAATTTGAAAATATTTTCAAATTTATATTTCTGAATTTTCCCCAAACTTTCTAAATCTATTTACTCTGAAATAAAAGCTATTAGAGCCAGGCCTATCACAAGGTCAAGAGATCGAGACCATCCTGGCCAACATAGTGAAACCCTGTCTCTATTAAAAATACATTATCTGGGCGTCATGGCACATGCCTGTAGTCCCAGCTACTCGGGAGGCTGAGGCAGCAGAATTGCTTGAACCCAGGAGGCAGAGGTTGCAATGAGCCAAGATTGCACCACTGCACTCCAGCCTGATATAGAGTGCAAAAAAAAGAAAAAGGCTATTAGAAACAAATCCTTTCCCTCGAGTAATACCATCTTTGGAAACTATCCTACAAAAGCTGTAATTAGCTTTTCACCAAACCTATACTCAGTTATCAAATTTCAAATGCTTTTCCTTGGAGAAAAATTGTCAGTGTACTTGGAGACATCTGACTGCCCCAACAGCCTGGTTTGTGTTAAGTGCAGATCCATCACTCACTCTGAAAAAGCATTCTAATCACTGGCTGTGGTGCTAACTCCCTACTCTTTCCACAGCTCTTGTCATAGAGATTACAGTTCCTAGTAAGAGCCTTTGACTTCTGATATGTGCACCAAATGCCCTGAACTTTGTCTGTCATTGCTTTTTAGGCAAAACACAAAAGGTTCTTGGGTCATTCGCCCCACGTGACAAATATTCGATTTACCAGTGGTGATCGACATGTTGTTAGTGCTGGAGGGGATGACTGCAGGTTAGTAACTTTCTCAGCCCATGAAGAAGAGCAGACTATCTGTTACTAGTTCAGAGATTTAATATACTAACTCCTACAGCTTTGATTTATGAAATCAGCTAGTCAACATTAGCAGAAGGTAGTATAACCAGATGGTTCTTAAGAATCTCAACTTATGCAAATATAGAATAAAAGGAGTTAATGAGGAAAAACATTACATATGTGTAATTGAAAGTTCAACTCAAAAATATTAAAATGTTATGAAAATCTAAAAATTGAACTTCCTGCAATTGTCTTCTCTAATTGCAGCTTATTTGTCTGGAAATGCGTACATATGCCTCACTGAGAGATGCTGAGATGACTACACAAATTAACCTTGAGACCAGAATTACAGGGGAGAAGAAAAACCAAAACCAAACCCTGCATGGTCAAGTGGTGCTAACCCAAGACTGTAACAGGGAGAAATGCCCAGACCCATCAAAAGAGTGAAAGACTGATCTATTCAAAATACTTGCTATATGTACTGGTATAATCCATACACTGCCAGATAATGCCATTTCAGGAAGGATTGAATACTTGATGGTAAAAGCCAAGTCCCCGTGGTGTTCTGGGAAGTGTGCGATTTTGGCAGACCTGCTGGGAAAATTTAGGATACTTCACCCTTTACAGAAAAGCTCAAAAACCCAATTTGGATAATTTTCATCATCTTTTTAGTAAAATGGTTTCTTGGTGTTTATATTTTATTTTCAAGGTTCATTGTTTAATGAAGTATTTTATTCTTGCATTTCCATAAGGAAAGGGAAAGTCATGATCACCCTAAAGGATCACAGTTTTTAAAAGGCAAACATTTTCCCTAAGGAAACAGAAGCTTTCCTGGAGAATATGATGTTTTTTTAAGCATTAATAAACTCCTTTTTTTTATAAAGGACACTTTTCTCCTGGTAGTTTTGAATTCAGGAACAGATCCAAAGTTAGTTGTATATGGCTGCTTCATTTTCATTTTTGAGCCATCAGTTTATGTTCAGACGCCATTTCTGTAACTGAAAATTTAAAACTGAATTGTAGCCTCACTAATGCAAAAGTGGTACGATAAACAATTCCCAATAGTGTATAGTTTAAAGGTTTTTCTAGAGCAACAGTATTTAACTGGAAGAGAGTGTTGCATATCTAATGATGTGGGCTAATATAATAGACGTTTAACATGTAAACAAAAGTGTTAAATTCACATATACAACACTATACAATTTAATCACTCTTGGAATAAAATTTTTTAGCTTTTTTTCTATTGAGAAAATGTGTTCAGCTAGATGTGTGCCACTCCATAGGCTTATTTCCAAAATGAATGAACCCAACTCCATTTATAAAACTTGTCCATTAGAATTCCTTTTTTAGTGGACTAGGGCTGAATTCTTAGATCTTTTTTTTTTTTTTCACTTTAAATGCTGCCAAAGATCAGTATTCATCATTCAGGAATTCGCTGTCTAGTCTATCTGTAGTTTCCTGAAGACTGAAAATTACGTGGAGTGCTATTTAAAAATATATTTTTCTAAGTGTGAAGTTTAAGATGCTGTATTGGTCCTATGAGTTTTCACTTTAATGTGTTAATTGTCTTTATAGCATAATAGATCCCTTCAGGTTTCTGGAATCCCATTTGGTTGGACAGGATATATGAAGATTCTTAATATCTATTTTCTGTGTCTAATACTTGGTTAATACTAAAAACAGAAATTACTAAATTACATCACAGAAAGCATAACCAGTGATTGAACCTGGTAGTTTTAAAGCTCTAAATTGCTGTGGCTGAAGGACTGATAATGGGGCTAAGCAGCTTGAAATGTAAGTTGGTACTCATTCAATAGATTCTCCCAAATTAAGCCAAATTTTGGAATACATGACTTTTAAGTTTCTACTCATATATTTATAGTCAACAAATTAAAGGGGAAAAAAAAAATCCCTGAACAACCCATCCATAAAAAGAAAAATACTCTACATTTGAGCCTCTTGCAGTTTTGAATTTTCCCTCTGGGTGAAGTTTGCCACCTTTTGGCTACAGAGAAATTATATTTCCACTGCAAGGCAGTTAGAAACTCTGTAACCTTAAGCATGTAAACTACATAGAATAAAACTGTTTCCATTGCATTTTTGTCCTTCAAAGTGGCCAACCTGATAAATCAGCCTCAATCATTGCTGCTGTCAGTTTCACGACTAAAGATCATATTGACTAACTTGTCATCCCCTGACCATCTTGATGTATCAGCCAGCAATGATGGGAAGGTGAAGAAACATGATAGGCCATATAGAATCTGCCCTATGTTTCCTTTTTTAACCCAGAGAATTATTTCTGTGTGCAGTATCTAAGCTCCTGATTGTGTAACCTGGGACTTCTGGCACCTTTCGTTGCGTTCATTTTCTGTGTAAAATGCATGCCAAAGCACACCGTGCACTCCGGTACCACTCACTTCACATAGCCAACCGTGCTTGTTTCCTTCCTTTTCTGTGATCCCTTTTTGTGGTGATCATTTTAGACCAAGTCATCCAACAAATGTTTTAGGGTCAACCTTAGCTTGTTCTTAAGCCATAGTAACTGAAAACTTAAACTCTTAAATGTGTGTCTGGGCAGTGTCTATTAAATAGCAAAAACCAATCAGATTTTAGTATTTTATTTACTTGTAAAATGGCTGAACTAAATTAAGCCCTTGTTTCCCATTGCTCTTTATAGTGAAACTGAGAACGAAACTATTTACCGTTTATAAATGATTGATAGTTAAAAGTATTTCCAGAAATTTAAACAATTTAAAATAAATTTCTTCTGCAGAGATGCAAAGCATCTCAGGTAATGCTGAAATGAACAAATGCCTTAAATTCAATGGAGTAAGCTTTTAGAATGAAGAGGAACTGTCATTTCATCCAAGCCGAAGACAATAGCCTTATGCTCGTTTGTGCTCTGTCTTTGCTGCTTCTCATGTTTCAAGCCTTTCCTGTGGGATCAGCACAGCAAAATGCAACTTACCAAATGGTTTAATGACTGGTTAATTCTTTCTTCTCCCAATGGAAAAGCAATGGCAGCACAAGAGTAGACTGCTGGCTTGACAATCTTAAAACATGAGCCTTTGCACATGTAGGTTTATCATCATTTGGGTATATGACTAAGCAAGTCAATGAACTTTTTAGCAGTTTAATTTGGTCCTGAGAATGTTGCAGTCTTTATTATCCCTTTTGCATTAATCTACTTTTCTAACCACCTTTTAAGCTTTAATTTTTAACAGTACTATACATCAAGTCTTCGAAATCAGTGATCTGTTTGTTTTTTAACTCTAAAGCATTTGACACTTCTTGCCTTAACAGTTTTAGAAACCACACACACACACACAAAACTCTAATACAGTAGGCCAAAAGTTTCATCTTATCTATCTTGCAGTTTACCTATCTGATCTCTGTAATTATAGTTTTGTCATTTAAAATATACTATTTCAGTCTAATTTTTACATTTCAAAAATTATCTTCAGTAGTAACTAAGTATATTTTCTGTGGAGCTATTTCTGAGAATGTTATTTTTCAGAATGTGAGAATATATATGTACATTTATAATCTTGTGACTTTAAAGTCTGTTTTCAGATACCTTATGTAAATACTTGTAAAAAAAATTTCTATAATTTTGTGATAATGTAGTTTCCCAAAATATTTATTTAGAAGGTATTATGCTATTAGTAAATGTGTTTAGAACTATTCCTATTTTCTGCACTTGCCATTCCAACTGTCTTCACTGTCCATACCCACCTCGTTCATCCTGTCACAAAAGGCAAGGAAACTGGGAACTTTACCAAAGTAGCACTGAGCCTGAGAGGCCTATATTATCATGCTTTTCAAACTAAATTCACTTAAAAATTAAAAAGCAGAATTGAATATTTTAAGCAGCCTCCGTACCTTTGGCCAATCCTGTTTCATGGTGGATTATGAACATCATTATATAATCTTTGGGAAAAGTAAAAGCAGTTCAGTTTTCAGAATAATGACAACTGCCTCACTGCATCTCTCCACTCACACAGCAACCGTGTAGCCCTGTAAGCTGCAGTACCATTACTAACCATGACGTCAATTTCATATGCTGATCCTCACAACAGCAGTGCACAAACATGCCCCAAATATTTTAACAGAATTTAGCTCTTCTTTAAGCTGTCTTTGCATAGTAAAAACAAAACAAAAACACCCAATGTTAAAACCACTTAATAAACTTACAAACTTGAAAAATTAGACAATTCAGATAGGCAATAAACTTCATATTATGAAAGCAATATATTCCAAGTTTCAAAGATTTGATAGGTTCTGTAGAGTATTCATCAGTAGACGGAAACTTCCAAACTGCATGATCTTCTGCCAGGTAGGACTGAGTGTTATTCGCTGAGTGAACAGAACAAAAATTGTTTTAATTTTCTGCTTTGTATCCATATATACCATATATCTCAGTTAAAAAGTAGTTTTAGACAATATTTGGTCATAAGATTAGAATATAAATGGCAGATTTTTTAGAATAATTCAATTATATAAGCTAAAAGATAATACCATATGTAATTAGGCCACACTAAAATATTTTGAAACTTGACCTTTCAATATTTCCCATTTGCTAAGGTCAAAGAAAATGGATTTGAGGTTCATGTATATATATATACTCTTACTGGCCTTAGTATATTCTTATGGTAGTATATAATCAGAAGTTAAAATCTGGTTGGGTATGGTGGCTCATGCCTGTAATCCTGGTACTTTGGGAAGCCAAGGTGGGAAGATACCGCTTGAGCTCAGGATTTCAAGACCCCATCCCTACTTAAAAAAAAAAATTAGCTGGGTGTAGTGGCGGGCACTTGTAGTCCCAGCTACTTGGAAGTCTCAGGTGGGAGGATGGCTTGAAACCAGGAGTTTGAGCTGCAGTGAGTTGTGATAGCGTAACTGTACTCCAGCCTGGGCAACACAGCAAGATAATCTCTAGGTTAAAAAAGTAACCACTAGGTAACATAAAATTTAGCCCATGTAGTAAATTATTTTGCCAAAGGATCCTTGTATAATTAAACAGCAAAGAAAAAAATTCAAAGTAACAGTCTAGTTTCCCATTTTGTGTGCTTATAAATTAAGAAACTGCAAATTAGAAAAAGATTTGAAATGACATTAGAAAAACTATTGTTAATGTTTACCTAGTTTGAGGTCGAATCCATTTCAAGGCATGTCGTGGTGGTACATTAATGGTGGGATGGTAGAATGTGCAGTCCAGTCTCGTACACTGAGTGTTAAACCTACAGTGCTGAATAGAGAGAACAGAGCTTCAACAACATCCATCAGGCTAATATAAGTAAACACACTTTTATTATTTGAGACGGGGTCTCTGTCACCCAGGCTGGAGTGCAGTGGCATGATCATGGCTCGCTGTAGCCTCCACCACCCCGGGCTGAGGTGACCTCTTGCCTCAGCCTCCTGAGTAGCTGGGACTACAGGCGTATGCTACCATACCTGGTTATTTTTTATTTTTTTTTTAAGAGATGGGGTCTCACTATGTTGCCTAGGCTGGTTTCAAACTCCCATGCTCAAATGATCCTTCCACTTCTGCCTCTACCTCCCAAAGTACTAACAGGACTGAGCCACCCCACCTGGCCAACATACAACTTAAGATGACAACAACCAGCTCAACCTAACCATTAACAAAGTAAGAGATCCCATCCATAATGACCATTTTAATACTAGTGAAGCCTTGAAAAAATGAACTTACTCTTGAGACACAAAATTCTAGTCAAAGAATCACAGCAAGTGAAATTTCCAAAGATAATTTAGCATACCATATAAACTTCTAATGGATGCAGTAATTATCCTTTATACTCTTCTCTTGTACCCTCATCTACACCCAGTTACAGATGGGGCAAGTGAAAGCCTTTCATGTAGTCCTCAGGCTACTAGGGGAAGGAGATAATTCATTCTGAGCAACTAAACATCTGGAGAGTCATCAACCATCATCAATCTTTAGCACACAGACAATTAAAACTATCAGTCCAAGTTTGGATGGTTTTAAGCAGTACCTACTGGATTTCATCACCTCAGTTCTGGCATTAAATTCAAACCTCCCCCATACACCCCCCAAAAAACCACCCACATGCTTAAATGCAGAGAAGAATGGAAAATACGACTAGCAAAGGCATGCCTCTTCCTACTGAGTGCTTAGGATACTAACATTGAACAGTTTCAGACCACCTGGCCTAAGGAGCCAGATGGAGACTCAGTGACAGTGAAGGAACAACTTAATAGATTTTACTGGCAAAAATCACAATTACTTTTGCACCAACCTAGTAACTCTGACAAAAAGAAGTTAGATGAGTAATTTGAGATATTATCATTAAATTGATTTTTGGGAAAAGTTCTTACTTTTGGATGATAGAAGGGACATTCCATCTTCTTACAAGCTGGGAAGTAGCGGCAGAGCTGACTACTGGAAGGTGGTGCTGGCGGTGCAACTGCTAACAAAATAAAAACCGGGACTGACCCAATCTGTCTGGAAAATCAATTTTTAATACAGTCTACTGATTTTTTTTTATGAAAGTGAAAACCATTTTTAAATTAGAATGGTAAGGTTTATATATTCACTAGTCAAAATACTTCAGAGTACTACAGATAGGCACATTGCTCTTTAAAGACTGGCTGGATTAACAGATCCTGCCAAAATTATTTCTAAAACCACCTTTTTGTTTGTTCAATTCCGTTTAGTCATAAGATGCCATTTTACATTTTTTACCCAAATGCAGTTGCAACAGTAAGTTACTCACCTGGTTTTGGAGACAGTACTGGAATTCTTCTACTCACATGAGTGAAAGGACAATCTGGTTTCGTACACTTGGCATCATATTTACAATTTGGGTGAACAAACAAACATTTTTCAGCAAATTTACAATTGGGGAAGGCTCTACAAAACAAAAAAGCATATTTCATAACCTTCTCAATGCATGATTAGTTTTTTGTATAAAGGCTCTTTACACTCCCCATCACTACTTGTTTTGAGAAATGCAACAACAACAAAAAGTATTTTAAAATGAGGCCATTTATCAAAATAGGACACAGTCATTTATTCCAAGGCCTGGGATAACACAAATACAGGCTTTTTTAAGATGAGTTTTTTTTTTTTAATTTTACTTAAGTTCTGGGGTACACGTGCAGATCTTGCAGGATTGTTACATAGGTATACACATGCCATGGTGGTTTGCTGCCTCCATCCCGCCACCACCATCACATATATTAGGTATTTCTCCTAATGTTATCCCTCCCCAAACTCCCCACCCCCTGCTATCCCTCCCCTAGCCCCTGACCCCCCAACAGCCCCCAGTGTGTGATATTCCCCTCCCTGTGTCCATGTGTTCTCACTGTTCAACAACCACTTATGAGTGAGAACATGAGTGACAAACACAGGCTTTTGACTCAAGCCAAGCCACCAGGAAAGACTAAAGCTTTTGTGATAAAAATCACACCACTTAATAAGTAAGGTCTATGTTTTATGCAGTGAACTCAATACAATAAACACATCCTCTATGCAAGGCTTTGTGCTACAAAAAGACTCATCCCATATTCTCCTTATATGTACAGCCATATTCCCACATAATTAGTTCTTTAAGAGAATTAAAAATGGAGATTCCATTCATAGGACCCCTGCTCTCGAAAAATAAAGCCCCTAAAAGACATCTCACAAAGTTCATTACATTAAGCCAGCCAGCTTGTAAGGAAAAATTTAACCCGAGTCCAAAATTTTCATTATCCATAACTAACTTTTCCCTCAACTCCTCAAAATCTGTGTATAGTGTGTGTGGCCAAAATGCATACAAACTGGGGCAGTTATCATACACCCATCTCCTTAAACGTACAGAATTCTTTTTTTTTTTTTTTTTTTTTTTTTTTTTGAGACGGAGTCTCGCTCTTGTTACCCAGTCTGGAGTGCAATGGCGCAATCTTGGCTCACCGCAACCTCCGCCTCCTGGGTTCAGGCAATTCTCCTGCCTCAGCCTCCTAAGTAGCTGGGATTATAGGCATGCGCCACCATGCCCAGCTAATTTTTTGTATTTTTAGTAGAGACGGGGTTTCACCATGTTGACCAGGATGGTCTCGATCTCTTGACCTCGTGATCCACCCGCCTCGGCCTCCCAAAGTGCTGGGATTACAGGCGTGAGCCACCACGCCCGGCCATCGTACAGAATTCTTAAGGAACTCCAGGTATTTCTGTATCTCACAGGTCTGAGGCACAAAGAAAACCCCCCAACCCTCAACTCTCAACAGACACACATAAACAAGAAATATACTGCTCTGGAAAGGGCCATGGTAGTCCTCACTGCATTTAGTTATAAAACTCAAAACTCATCCACAGAAAAGAAAAACAAAATAAGGGATAAGATATAGACACTAAACTGAAAGCCAAAATCAGCTGGCTATGACTCACTTGCAGGGCGAGATGGGGTGGTGGTACTCACCTGCAGGGTGAGATGGGGGGATGGTACCCACTTGCAGGGTGAGATAGGGGGATGGTACTCACCTGCAGGGTGAGATGGGGTGATGGTACTCACCTGCAGGGTGAGATAGGGGGATGGTACCCACTTGCAGGGTGAGATGGGGGAATGGTACCCACTTGCAGGGTGAGATGGAAGGATGGTACTTGCAGGGTGAGTTGGGGGGGTGGTACTCACCTGCAGGGTGAGATGGGGTGATGGTACTCACCTGCAGGGTGAGATGGGGTGATGATACTCACCTGCAGGGTGAGATGGGGGATGGTACCCACTTGCAGGGTGAGATGGGGGAATGGTACCCACTTGCAGGGTGAGATGGAAGGATGGTACTTGCAGGGTGAGTTGGGGGGGTGGTACTCACTTGCAGGGTGAGATGGGAAGATGGTACTTACAGGGTGAGATGGGGGTGGTACTCACTTGCAGGGTGAGATGGGAGGATAGTACTTGGAGGGTGAGATGGGAGGATGATACTTGCAGGATGAGATGGGGGTAGTACACACTTGCAGGATGAGATGGGAGGATGGTATCTACTTGTAGAGTGAGATGGGGGATGGTACTCACTTGCAGGGTGAGATGGGGTGATGGTAGGCACACTCATCCCCGTTTTTACAAGCAGGCCAGTACTTGCAGCGCTCCAAAAGTTTTTCTGGTTTCTGTGCCACACTCAGTTCACTCATCTCAGCTACAAAGAGAAAGGAATTAAAAGTATTTCATTCATTATGATCAATTCAGTACACAGCACCTTCAACAAATTTCCCTCAAGCCCCAGTCTTCAAATCTTCCGTTAAATGTAAATAAGTCATGTAAAATAAGTGAGCCCAAATAATAAGATTAACACTGGCAACAGAAACCTATAAAAGACAACAGGAAGGAGACAATAGTTCTCACTGTGAAAAGGAATGAGAATAGTGCTTCTGCAGCTAAGGCCAAAGTTTTCACCAACAATTCTAATTCTCAATACTAATTCACAGCTGAATTAAAAGAGAGGGGAAGGATGTTAAGTAGGGAACCAATAAAATTAAAAACAAAACATGTAAGGTGATAAGGAAATGTGAATTCTCACATGCTAGCAAGATTATGAGTGATCCAAATACAAAAGTATTCCCACTTGCTGAGCTGTAAGTCTAGGTGCTAAACTCACAGCAATGTCTATTTTTACTTTTTTTTTTCAAACAGGGTCCTGCTCTGTCATCCAGGATGGAGTGCAGTGGTGTGCCAGTGGCATGATCTGAGCTCACTGCAACCTCTGCCTCCCGGGCTCAAGTGATCCTCCTACCTCAGCCCCTACCCAAGTAGCATGTGCCACCATATCTGACTAATTTTTATCTATTTTTTGTAGAGAAGGGGTTTCACCATGTGCTCAGGCTGGTCTTAAACTCTGGGACTCAAGCAATTCACCCACCTTGACCTCCCAAAGTGCTGGGATTATAAGTATGAGCCACCGTGCTCAGCCAGCAATGTCTAAAAAGGGGAAAATATTTTTGCCTACAATGGGGTCACAAATGCCATCACCTACAGGGACTGGGCAATTCCCCTAACACAGCAAGACTGACTGGGCTGATGATGATAAATCCAGTAAGGGACAGATGGGGAGCTGCAACCCGGAAAGCAAGTACCACCCCATTCCCTGTGCCATCTCCAATCACAGCTTCAATAACTATGACAGGGCAAAGTGGGAACCCTGTTGCCAGATTTTTATCATGTTTCAGTAGCCAAAAATCTGCTTTCATTGAAACTGTAATGCTGGTAATTTATTCAAATAACACTGAATTGCTGGGCAAGGTGGCTCACACCTGTAATCCCAACACTTTGGGAGGCCAAGGCAGGTGGATTACCTGAGGTCAAGAGTTTGAGACCAGCCTGACCAACATGGGGAAACCCCGTCTCTACTAAAAATACAAAAATTAGCTGGGCATGGTGGCACATGCCTGTAATCCCAGCTACTCAGGAGGCTGAGGCAGGAGAATCACTTGAACCCAGGAGGCAGAGGTTGCAGTGAGCCAAGATTGCGCCATTACACTCCAGCCTGGACAACAAGAGCAAAACTCCATCTCAAAAAAACCAAAAACAAAACAAAACAAAAAAACAAAACAAACCCACAAAACACTGAATAAGTAAAATTACAGCTACAGCTGATAATCAGCTGCTAATTTCTGGCCTGAGACACCTTAACCTCCCCCAAAATATCATCATGGATATTATGTATTATGGTTCACATTCATATTCACAAAAGCAAGTATCACTTCAACTATATTCCTCTAGTCCTCAGCTAGACACTCTGTGCAAATGTCAGCTAAGTTCTCTGAATTCCGCTTCCTCACCTATACAAAGAGAAAACAATGTCCTCCTTAGAGTCTGATGATTAAATGGAAAAAATACAAAACAGGCAACCAATCATAATAGCAGCAGCAGCTAGTACTATGAGTACTTACTGTTCCAGTGACCCACGTTCTGTCCTCATTACAGGAGAACAAGGCACACAAATCCAGTCATGCAGCCCAGATAGGAGCATCATCAAAGAGCAATTATGACAATGCCTGATACATACAATTTTCTATGCTACTTTAAAAACAGTAAAAGTCCACTGGGCATGGTGGGTCATGCCTGTAATCCCAGCACTATGGGAGGCCAAGGTGGGCAGATTACTTGAGCTCAGCCTGGGCAACATGGTGAAACCCGGCCTCCACTAAAAATACAAAAAATTAGCCGGGCACAGTGATGTGCACCTGTAGTAACCCAACTACTGAGGAGGCTGAGGTGGGAGAATCACTTGAGCCTGGGAGGCTGAGGCTGCAGTGAGCCTTGACTGCGCCACTGAACTCCAGCCTGGACAATGGGAGTGAGACCTTTTCTAAAAAAAAAAAAAACCCAGTAAAAATCATTTTAGTTCTAAGATACAAGAATATTCTTAGTTCCAAAGAAAATCAGATGACTGGAGTTTCACTGACTTTTAAATTTTTTTTTGTGTCATCCCTGCCAAGTAAATGTGTCTTGCCTTTTTCCTATAATAAATTACACACAGGAGACTATAATACTTACACAAGAACCCAGTACAAATAAAAGATTCAGAGAATACTCAAGAGAAGCCTAGCTGGGAAGTAAAGTAGCTAGATAATCAGGAACAATATAATACTTTACAAAGAACCTTTATTATCAAAATAATACTTTACAAAGAAATGATCTTTCTGATAGAAGCATTAAGTCATAATGTTTCTATCAGTCATTTCACTGGCTGACACTGACTTTGTAAGCTATTAAAACTTTTCCTGTTCAAATTTTAAGAGGCAAATTCACTTTTTATTGAAAGTTATAGGTTGGGTGCAGTGGCTCACACCTGTAATCCTAGCACTCTGGCTGAGGTGGGTAGATCACTTGAGGTCAGGAGCTTGAGACCAGCCTGACCAACATGGTGAAACCCCATCTCTATTTAAACCAAAATTAGCCAGGCATGATGGTGCATGCCTGTAATTCCAGCTACTTGGGAGGCTGAGGCAGGAAAATGGCTTGAAACCAGGAGGTGGAGGTTATAGTGAGCTGAGATCGCACCACTCTAGCCTAGGGGACAGAGAGAGACTCCATCTCAAAAAAAAAAATCTGTGCTGCCATATGATGGTAAATGAAAAGGCAGCAGGTTGAAACAGATGTTGCTGTTTGAAACAACCCAACATAAAACCAACCAGAAGCAATTGCAGTTTCAAACTCCTTGCTCACAAGGGAAGAGGTATAGAGGCTGGAGACTGCTGAGAACTGTTCTGCGGGAGTCTCTCCAGCCAGACCCACATGCTAATTCTTACAAAGCTTCATCCTTGAGCAGCAGCAAATCACTGAGTCCCCAGTCAAAGCAATGGAAAGGAGGCTCACCACTCATCACAGCTGTCAGCACAATGGCCACGGCACTGGCAAGAATGTTTACTAACATGTTATTTACAGTGTCACTGCTGCTACATGTATACCCCCCATAAAGCCTCATATGGACATCTACATTTAAAACGAAATCAGATCCTAGCAGACCAAAAAATTAAACTACCAAATTGAAATGTCAAGAGTTGTAAAAACACTAGAGTTTCCTCTTTAGACAAAACATACAGAGTCAAGAAATCTGTACTGCCTAATTACTGCAGCTTTTACTATTTTTAAGTTTTTCTTCAGAGTCAGATTTTCAACTCCCTCCACTAATCCAAACCACGATACTACGTCATTGGTCCACAGGAAACGCATCCAGTTAAAATAAAGCTAAGTGTTACTGCTCCACTAACATATGAGTCTATTTTTAGTGATCTAAAAAGGCAGTCAATACATTTTCATAGAAATAACTTCCAAGAAGAGGACTAATCAAGGAAATGTTTCAAAATCCATTACTGTTTTTCATCTGAATCTGTACACTTTTAAGATTCAGTAATTATCCCTCCTGCCAATGAAGAGGTGTTTCTGAAAATTTTAGAGGATATGAGGAACATAATTACCATTCTCTATCGTGAATGAAAATGATCAGTGTTGCCACTGATACCCAGTGAGAGAAGAAGCGGTGATAAGAAACTGTCACCTGCCTAAAAGCGTGGTGCTATCTGAATTAAGTTCATCTGAGTTCTGCTAAATATTACTCTCCAACATTAATTTAAACAGTTCCAAGAAGTATCCTGACAGAGTGAGAAACTCCTTTCGAAGAAATTTCACTGAGGTAGAAATAGCAGCAAATCTAAATTTTTCTCTCAAGTTAATTACAAGAGACTATTACCAATAAAAGGGCAAAGTGGCAGTACAGTTTCTGAGGAAAATAAAAAGGTAAACAAGGCATCAAGAATGATGGTTCATCCTTTAGCCAGCATAAGGAAGAGGACTCTTAGGTTCCACGGCTGAACTCCATTTTCGCACTGGAGTAACAGCTCAATGAAACAGACACAGAAAAAAGAGTCTGAAATATAATCGGTGGTTTTGTCTGAAAGAAGAAAAAAGGCCATTACTGAATATAAATAAAAGCAAGGCCTTTAACCAATATTCATTCAAGGTAGAGAAACAAGTCAAAGATTCCCTTGACAATGACAGCACCCTAAAAATCTGAGCTCTCAACACACCGTTGGAAAAGCTACCATTTGGGTCCTCAAGCTGCCTGCTCAGCAAGTGCAACTGCTGTGGGTGGAGGAGACCTCTGAGTCCCTTGTTTGAGGCTGCAGTTTGGTTTACGGGTTTCATTCCTTCAAAGCACATGTCCTCCTCTTGATCTGACATGTATCCTGGGGGGCTGGGGACACCATCCAGCGTCACTATAAACTTGGGACTTGCAGGTTTATCTGGTTGTACAAGATCTCTGCCAGACAGATAAAAAATACCATAGAATTAGGGAAACAAACACAAAACGCTGAGCCCCCTCAAGTGCTCTTCAGTAGAACTATCACTCCCTTGCTTAGTGTTTGGTTCGGTAAAAAAAGACTAGGTAAGGCTTCCAGGTGCAGCACTAGGGGGTTCCCTACTAATACACAATGACCAAGGCCAGTCACAGTGGCATCATCACCAGTGACCCTCCAGCCTGCACTTACTAAGGACAATCTCCCCTCAAGCCTGACCCCATTACCCATTTGATCCTCATAGGGTCAACATGGAAATAAACCAAAAAATTAGCATCAATGTTCAAAAGACAAGGGCCAGCAGCATTTACGCTAATTCATTATCTGTATGTCTGTTCTTTTTTTGTCTTTTTTTTTTTTTTTGAGACGGAGTTTCGCTCTTGTTACCCAGGCTGGAGTGTTCTTTTATAGAATCAGTCAATTTTCTAAGGAAAAAAAAAATCACCCAAATCTGATCTGCCAACTCCCTTTAGACAGATTTCCTGATTATGGTCAGTTGGCTTTTAAACTTGCATTTCCTGGATTTGCATAAAGAAAAGAATCTTAATACAGTTAAATCATACACTGAGCTCTATTTTGTGGGTTAATGGATTTCTGAACAAGAAAGATGAACTGGAATTCTTGAAAACTGAATTTGGCTAACTATTCATAGGCTAGCTACTGAATCACTGAAAGCATTCTAAGCTAGGGGCTGGGGCAGGGAGGAGGGAAACTGCAAATGAATGGTTAACCTGTACTATCTAATCACACAAATTAACTACACAAGAAAAAGAAACCATCTACCGTGTCTGCATAAGGTGTCCTGAAAGTACCCGAAGGGAATCTGCAGTCTTCATCCCCGACTCTTGGTTTGGTGCCACTACTATTTCCTCAGACAGCTTTGGCTTCTTCAGAATAAATGATCTTGTGTCTGCATGGACCATGGATTCCATGTCATAGTAATCTGAGCCAAAAAAATTGGCCATAAATGTTTACTTTTGAATATACCTTGCATTCCCAACATCATACATGTGAGAAGAACGTCAATCTTTTAAATATTCAAATTATTTCAAAGGAAAATCACAACTGGTTCCACTCAGGAAAACAGGGCTGTAATTCTATTCCAAACATGTTTTCAAAGAACTCAAAGAGCCCTTTCCTCCAGGGCACAGTACAAGTGATTGTGATTAACACTCCCTACCTAGAGCAAAGAAAGGTTCTCAGGTGCAGCATCTAATGAGGTATTAACAATGTACCCTTAAAGTACAACAGTCCTTTCTAAAAACCTGGAGAATCTGAGTCGTAAGGCTCCCTACAATTATAAGACTACTGAACCACTTTTCAAAAATCTGGTTTGTTCACCTCACACAGTACCACTTACAGCTAAGAATCACGTCCCGATAAAAAGAATTCAAGTGGCATAATTTCCAATTGGTTGCAGTCCGAGGACTTTTAAAGGGAACTGAAAGATGAATGGGCATTTACACATGTGTATCAAGAAAAACACTGGCCTTTAATGCAAAACCCATAAGCTCACATCATCTACAATATGCTTAAGGCTATTTTATAAAATATGCCAAGACCTACAACCCAGAATGGATATGGATGACCTGTCAATATGCCATCAACAGACTAAAGTTAATACATCTCTTTTAAAGCTTAGAGACCAAAATTCACAAGATATTCATTCACATTCATTCACTGAGTATTTACTGAACAACTAAGAGAACTGAGCTAGGTACACAAGAAAAAAAGATAAATAGACACATATACAATTTCAGAACAGCATGACCCAAAAGGAAAGCCAACGAGGTGCTGAGAATACAGAGCAGTCCACTCCAGCCAAGAACCAAAGAAAAGCTTACCAAGGAGGAACATCTGAAGTTGGCAGTAAAGGAACGAGCAGGAAGAAACGAGAAGAATCAGAGACACAAACACAGCACTTGAGGCAGAGGAAAACGCACGTAGAAAGAAAGGGACTTTCACAAGGCCTAAGGTATCTAAGAAAGGCTACAATGTGGAATGTCTGGAAGGGTGTGTGTGGTGGGCTCAGCGGTGTATGGCAAGGAAGGCTAACATATATAATAAAGGTTCTTCTATACCTCAGTGACTCTGGATTCTGGTCTCTACATAGTAAGAAATCAAGAGGCCTGGTGTGGTGGCTCACATCTATAATTCCAGCATTTTGGGAGGCCACGGCACAAGGATTCCATAAGCCCAGGAGTTTGAGACCGGCCTAGGCAACATAGTAAGACCTCCCATCAACCAGAAAAAAAAAAAAAAAATTAGCCAGGTAGTCCCAGCTACCTGGTACTTGAGAGGCTGAGGTGGGAGAAGTGCTTGGTCCCAGGGGGTCGAGGCTACAATGAGCATGATTGTGCACTGCACTCCAGCAGGAGTGACAGACGGAGACCCCATCTCAAACCAAAAAAAGAAATCAAGAGAGGTTCCTAAGTAGGGAGGTGACCTGATCAAATTGGTTTTTAGAAAAACAAACAGCGTTAAGAAAGAACCAGAGTCCTTGACCTGTTGTTGCCGGGAGAGAGGGTGAGGCTCTGAATGAAAAGATTCTCCGCCATGTGTCCTGGTCCCATACAGCTGAGAAGAAGAGAAGACATACTCCATCTTGGGAAGGGGCACGCCCGCCTTCCCCAGCAAGGGGAGTACAGATGGTAAAGGGAGACAGGTGGAAAAGAAAGCTGGGAGACAAACTTAGGAAAGGAAAAAGAGCAAAGCTAAAGAGGACAAAGATACATTTCAATGTTAGATTTATTTAAAGTCTTTGTGGGACTCTCCATGTTTAAGAGGAAATAGAAAATTCAGATTTGACCTGTAGGTGGAGGTACAGAAGACGCTGAGTCAAACTGAAGGTGACAGAAGAGTGTTTAACATACTTAGGTGGCCGTTTCTCATTGAATCCTCACTCAAAGCCTAAAAAAAGTAGTTTTCCTCCCATGTTATATATGACCGTTTGCAGCTCCAAGTTATTAAATGATTCACCAAGGTCTCACCACTATCAAAGACAGGCCCAAACAATGGTCCAGGGGGCAGCTTCACTCCTTGCCACCACCCTGCACTTTTTAAGATGAACAAGTTCTGCGAGTTTACAGGTTGGGTGAACACGGAAGAGATGAAGATAATGCTGAAGGTGGGAGAGAACAAAGCTAACCTTTTAAGGAGGAGTGGAGGAGAGGAGCTGATACATGAGAATGAAAGGGAAGGAGAAGAATAGAGACAGTGAAGTCCTGGAAGCCAAAAGGTCAAAGCTTGGAGAAAAGTACGGGAAGCCAAGTGTAACACACTCCAGGGATGAGGAAACCGTGCACCAACAGCAGACCTATCCCTCCCACACACCTCTCTGCAAGCTAAAAGTCAGCAGCCTGGGTCACATGGAGACCGGACAGACGGAGTAAGTACCATCTTCTAAGTAAAAGACCACAGGCTGAGTCCATGCATTTACTTTTTGTTCCCTCCTGAAAGCCCACAAAAATGTCAATAAGGGTTTTATGTTTTAAAAACTCACTAAGAAAGTAAGTGTACAAAGAAATTTTGAAAGTGGAAAACAGATGATTAGGAACTAAAGGGATCTGTAAAAGCTGAATTCTAAGGCAATGATGAAGCAATCCTATTCAGACCACAGGATTCTCCAAAGGCTGAGGAACTGGCAGTAAAAGGGACGTTGGGAAGAAATGAGAGAGGTGACAGGCAAAAAGAGGTGCTGGAGGTGTCCCTCTGAGAAGCAGTTAGTTCTTCAACTCTAATTCCAGGTAACTGTTTTCTTTGAGACAGTCTTGCTCTGTTGCCCAGGCTGGAGTGCAGTGGTGTGAGCTCAGCTCACTGCAACCTCCATCTCCTGGGTTCAAGTGATGCTCCTGCCTCAGCCTCCCGAGTACCTGGGATTACAGATATACACTACCATGCCTGGCTAATTTTTGTATTTTTTAGTAGAGATCAGATTTTGCTACGTTGGCCAGGCTGGTCTGGAACTCCCGACCTGAAGTGATCTGCCCACCTTGGCCTCCCAAAGTGCTGGGATTACAGGCATGAGCCACCATGCCCGGCCACTGTTTTCTTGGTTTTGGTCCTTGCCACACCAATCCGACCTCTACACTGAAGACAGCTGGGATGACTGGTGATGTGCTTTCCTGTAGATTCTCACAGAAGAGGCCTATGGATGAAGTAATCAGGGTCTCTGCCAGAAAGATGCTGCAACAGAATCAACTGGATGTACACTGTTAAAAATTTCTAAAGGCAATTACGTTTCCTGATGAAACTTTACCCACTGCATGCATTCTCCCTTGGAGAAAGTGGAGCTTTAGACTCTTCAGAGGGTAACAACAGAGTCCCTGGACCAAGAGACACCAGCCATGATGAAAGAAGTACTCAACTGACAATAGTGGGGGAAGGGTTATGTAAACATTGCATAATTATTAATGTTGAGGTGCCTCCCCCAGCCTTCTATTCCCACTTAAGCTCCCAGAACTCTTAACTACCAGGCTATTACTTGAAAAACCTTTTATTGGAGAAGCTGACCAGCCTGAGAGGAAAGACTTAAAGGCAGTGCCATCAGGGCGCCCACAAACTAGACAGGCAGGAGAAATCGCTTTCCAACACAGGATCTATCTTCAAATAAAAAGTCAAAGCACCCCATGCCCCAACTCATGAACCCAGAGTACCAGTGAGCTTCTGAGTGCTCCACTCTTAAATGTAAGACCACCTAGGATCCCCAAACACCAGAGAGAAACCTCCAGCATAAAAGACAACCAAAACAGACCACTTACAGAAAACAAGACCAAGCAGGGAGGGGGAGAAATGTCAAAACAACCTTTCATATCCTCAGAGAAATAACAAAAAGTATTGCGTACATAAAACAAAATCAGTATGTTTTTTAAAGAGTAATAGAATATGAGGAAACAAAGGGCTCTTAGAATAAAAATGTGAGAGGAGCTAAGGACTGCAGTCATTCATAAGCATCACAGAACTACTTGATGTTTCAAACTGTGTGCACTATGGATACAATGAAAAGAACAACGAAACAGAAAAGAAAACACGCACAAGAGCTAGTGAAGTGGATCCCACACACAGACCTTGGCTGCCAACCTTTTCAAAGCCTCCTGTTTAGGAGGCAGGACGGACTGCTGGGAGATGAGAGAGCAATGTCTGAACACCTCTACAGACAGAAGAGAAGAGGCAGAGGATGAAGCTGGAGGAGTGCAGTGACATGCCAGTGCTCACCAATCTGGTGGGATCTGGGCTCTGGTGGAGGCTGACCCTTGAGAAAGTATAGTACACTTTCTGAGGTGGAAAGCTGGGGAAGGGTCAGGAACAAAGTGACTCACTGTGGAGTCCTGACAGAAGGGAAAGAAAATCTAGGAAGGGACTAACTGGGAGGGGTCAAGGGACCAGAACATCCCACAAAGGACAGACTTAGGGGAAACAGAACTGAGATGATTCTGGGTCTCTAATGGTTGCCTGTGTTTATCCTGCAGTCATTCTTAAGACACTGAACATGCATCTGCCAGGGGCTGGGCACTGAGGACAGAGACGATAAAAACGAAGGTGCCAGCTCCAGTCCTGAAGTAGCCCTTGGCATGCGTGTCTGTGGGAAGAGGAAGGGAAACAGGTAAACTAAAGTGGCTCTAGAACAAGTTCTAGGTGTGGCCCTGGTGATAAGATTCCAAAGTGAAGTACAAGAAGATAAGGCTAACCAGGTGAAAAAGAGGATACAAAAGCCATGCGTGGCAATGGCAAAAGCTGGGTTGAGTAGGAGGACAAGTCAGAAGAAACTCAAGTCATTCCTGACAGCAGGAGAGTGACAGCCAACAGTGCTAGGGACACACATGGAATGGTGTGAAGGGAACAAAGCTTTCCAATGAGGCAAAAAATTAAAACACTGTATAACATGAAGAAAACGCAGATCTTATCTCCTGGCCCTAAAATATTTTCACAGATCTAAATATAACATCTTAGGGCAGGATCTAAGAGATAATGAGATACATTAAATGGGGTGTAAGAAATGGAAATGGCAACTGAAACTGCTAGATTACGGTACAACTATAAACATTACCAACCTTGACTGATCTGCAGAGTTTCTGCCATTACTGGGTCAATTTGTAGTCGGGATAATAATTGCCTCTGTTGAGTTCCTAGAATATAAATTTTAAAACTTCACTAAGCTTACAACACAGACAATACGAGCATGTGGTTCCCAAAAATCAATCCTTCTGGGTTCTTAACTGAAAGTCTTAAAAGTAACTTAAAGCTTCAGCAATGAAATTTAATAGTATTTATGGACCAAAGGATATCCTGTAAGACAAAAAAGGCTGTACTCAGGGTTAAACGAAAAGTGCCAATGTAAGACACTCCTGGTTCTCCCTCTGTGGGGATATCAGGTTTCCTGGATTTGAATTCTGCCGGGAAAGTAAAGGTGGCAAAAGGGTGGAAAATCCAGGGAGAGGCACCTTGTGGCCCAGCAGCTCACATCACACCAACTGCAAAATAAAGATGGCAAGCACCTCCCTCCGTCACCTGAGCTCTTACCATCACGGCTCACTCACCCATGACCTTTGAAGGTAACAAATAGCAAAACAAAACACTCTAGAATCATCTAAATATAGAGTTCCTAAAAGACAAACTATGGGCTTTGATGCATGCTAAGAAAACAAGACACTCAGCTCTGGAGTCCACACCAGATGTCAGGAAGCATGATAGTAACTGGCTCTCCCACAAGAAAAGATGTTCAACTACTTATTTCTTCTAACACAGGTTCATAACATTAATTCCTAATATTAGGTTCACAATTTCTAATAATAATATGCTCAGCGGTCTGCACAAAATAAGGTTAAAGAAGTGATTTTCTCTTTCTTCCATTCGATGTTATAAGGTCCTTGAGATGGGAGAATGTCACACTTTTCTGCAGCCCCCACAGTGCTTGGCAGACGTCAGACACTCACTTGCTCATTATAAGGTACTGCACTACGGTGCACAAAGGGATGTAATTGATAGGGTTGCAAATACTGAAATCTTATTAAGATGCCCACATCCTAATTTTTGGTACATCCATTACAGGTGGCTTCACAAGGACAGGCTTTGCTTACTGAGTGCGAAGAAGTAAGTGGGCAATCTCCCACCAAACACATTTCATTAAAAGGTGTTTTTAAATTTTAAAAGATAAACCCAATTTGAAATTTTATCAGTTGATTTCTTTTAAAACATATGTTATATGACATTTTATTGGTGCATCCCAAAAATGTGAATTCCTTCCAGAATTGTTACCGAAAAAAAGCACACATTCTGAGGAACTGTAACCAAGATGTCACTTAGGTCAAGCTGTATTCCTGTGGGAAGCTTGGAGAACTGAGGTAAAAGGTTACAGGAAGAAGGCTCTTTCGATCCAAATACTGCAACAGGATTTCACATAAACAGTCGATGATGAAAGAATTAGGCATTTTAAAATAATTTCACACAGATACATGAAAGACCACTCTTCCACATTTCAAGTTTTGCTTTATTGCTCTAGGTTCATCTATCTTTTCAAAACATCATTTTAGAGAGTTCAATTAAAGAGGATGGAATTCTGATCAATTCTAGGTTTCTAAGTTAAATTAAGCAGAATCCAAATTTGTCATTGAAGGTCCACAATAAATTCAAGTTCTCTGTAACTTGCTCCCTCCACATCAAAGCTACACACGTGGAAAGATACAGATCAAAGGATGGGTACCTAGAAGATACTGTATATTAAGAGTTTACCTTTCTCAACGTTTCTAAGGAAGCCAATTATTTTTACAACAGTGGCTCTTGACTGTGATTCAGTAACTTCTTCTTTAAGATCTTCCAACTGTCTATTGTATTCAGATGTTGTTGAATATTCACTCATTTTAACCTCAAAAGATGAAATTTTTGCTTCATTCTGGGACACTCTAACATTCAGACCAAACAGATTTGCTTCTACTGTCAAAATAGGAGCTTTCATTCCTTTAATTTCATTGATATCAGCTGCTATTTTCCTTAAACGAGAGGAAACATTGTCTCATTCAGTGAACAAGAGGAGCTTGTTATGGAACCTAAGTCCACTGGCTCCGATGGAAGAAAAACTGGTAGAGGTGGTGATGGAAACTTCGAAGACATTCTCGAAAAGGTCATAGAAACCACAAAGACATTTCGTAAAATTCTCTCTCTCCCTTAAAATCTGGTAATTTTTTCTTCACAGCTCATTAAGTTATTTCATCAAAAGTAAAAGCAGTGATCAATGCTGCTACCTTAAGAAGTATTAAAAGTAGGCCGGGCGCGGTGGCTCATGCCTGTAATCCCAGCACTTTGGGAGGCCGAGGCGGGTGGATCACGAGGTCAAGAGATCGAGACCATCCTGGTCAACATGGTGAAACCCCGTCTCTACTAACACAAAAAATTAGCTGGGCATGGTGGCGCGTGCCTGTAATCCCAGCTACTCAGGAGGCTGAGGCAGGAGAATTGCCTGAACCCAGGAGGCGGAGGTTGCGGTGAGCCGAGATCGCGCCATTGCACTCCAGCCTGGGTATCAAGAGCGAAACTCCGTCTCAAAAAAAAAAAAAAAAAAAAAAAAGAAGTATTAAAAGCAAATTAACATCTTAACCTATAACTTAAAAGATAGGGTTGTACATTTCCAGAGTCAGATCTCAAAAGTAAATGTGAAAAAGCTAAACATACCAGACCAATTGCCTCTTCGCTACAACTAAGAAGCCCTAATATGCAGGGCCCTCTATCCTCTTAAGTCCTACCATATATATAGCTCCTCTTCCAACAAACCCTATTATTACATGCAAAATAATCCTGGTTTCTGATTGGCTGAAACAGACATGTGACCCACAAAGAATTTTCTATTATTTACTTCATGTGATGAGAACACTGAAGAGCTACAAAGTTAAGCAATATAACATCCAGTGCTTTACACCTAAATATGATATGAATTAATTTTCCCCTTTCATCAACTAAACCATAAATTTTTAAGCTTAGATTTCTGAATTGTTTTGAGTTGTAGTTCCCCTTGAAATTAGTACATAACATTACTGAGATTGAGAAATCCTTTGGAGGGAGAAGGCAGAGAAAGTAACTGGACCCATGATCCAAACAAACTTCTTTAAAGATACATATGGTAATAACAGAATTCAACTTCACTAATACAGTATCGTGTACATTTAAGGATGGAGAAATAAGAACTCAACCTTGGCTTAATACTAGACTATTATTAGATAGGTGTTTCTTAAATATTCCCTCCCATTTTGTGGGTTGTCTTTGTTTTTTTCATAGTATCTTTTGAAACACAAAAATATTAAATTTTGATGAAGTTCGATTTATCTTTTTTTCCTTTGGTTGCTTGTGCTTTTGGTGTCGTATTGAAGAAACCATTCACAAATCCAAAACGTAACTATTTTTTCCCCTAAAAGTTTTATAGTTTTAGATCTTATATTTAGGTTTTTGATCCATTTTAAGTTAATTTTTGTATATGACGTAAGGTTCCAACTTCATTCTTTTCCATGTGGATATTCAGTTGTCCCAGCATCATCTGTGAAAAGCCTATTCTTTTGTCAATAGACTCTTAGCACCGCTGCCAAAAATCAATTGGTCATGAAAGTATGCATTCATTTCTGGATTCTCAAATCTGTTCCATGGGTTTGAATGGTCATCCTTACGCCAGTACCACAGTCTTGATTACTCTAGCTTTGTGTTAAGTTTTGAAATCGAGCAACATAACCTTGCCAACGTTAATCTTTTTCAATAATTTTGGCGATTCTAGGTCCCTTTTTATTCCCATATGAATTTTAGGATCAGCTTGCCAACTTCTACAAAAAAGCAATCAAGGATTTAAACAGAGACTGAGTTGAATCCATAGATTAACTTGGGGACTACTGCCATTTTAAGTATAGTAAAGACTTCCAGGCTGGGCAAGGTGGCTCACGCCTGTAATCCCAGCACTTTGGAAGGCTGAGGTGGGTGGATCATGAGGTCAGGAGTTCCAGACCAGCCTGACCAACTTGGTGAAACCCCGTCTCCACTAAAAATACAAAAATTAGCTGGGCATGGTGGCGCGGGCCTGTCATCCCAGTTACTCAGGAGGCTGAGGTAGGAGAATTGCTTGAACCTGGGAGGTGGAGGCTGCAGTGAGCTGAGATCCCAAGATTGTACCACCGCACTCCAGTCTGGGCGACAGAGTGAGACTTTGTCTCAAAAAAAAAAAAAAAAAAAGAATAGTAAATCTTTCCACGTCCTTAATTTGAGAAAGGACGTTTTTACTTTGGTTTACTCCCCAAGCAAATACTTAAGATATGAAACATACAGGGATGCAAGCTGGTAGATGCTGCTCACTACAGCCTCTTCTAAAAGAATCCTGGCCGGGCACGGTGGCTCACATCTGTCATTCCAGCAGTTGGGAGGCCAAGGCAGGTGGATCACTTGAGGTCAGGAGTTCGAGTCCAGCTTGGCCAAGGTGGCGAAACCCTGTCTCTACTAAAAATACAAAAATTAGCTAGGCATGGTGGCATGCACCTGTAATTTAAGCTACTTGGGAGGCTGAGGCATAAGAATCATTTGAACCTGGGAGGCAGAGGTTACAGTAAGTGAGATCACGCCACTGCATTGCAGTCTGGGCGACGGAGTGAGACTCTATGTCTCGAAAAAAAAAAAAAAGAAAAAAAGAGGAATCCTTATAAAGAATTGTAGTCTTTGGTTTCCTAGTCAAATAGATGTCACTCACAATAATAGAATCAAGAACATGCTAAGTGCTAGAATTTATAAAATAAAAATCTGTATTCAGTCTTCCACCATATGAATCAGTCTTCAAAATTCCAAACAGAAAATAATTTTCAAAATTCAAAAGGCTTTGGATTCAGACATTTTTTTTTTTTTTAACAGAACCAGCTGACATAGGACATCCATAGTAACTATTAACAAACAGCAAGACATTCTCAGCCAAGTACCATCTGCAAACCAGCTGGCTCACTAGAGGACAAATAATCTCAAGTGAAAAAGTAGGAAAGAGGTCTAACAGAACGGGTCGTAGAGAAACAAGAGCCCATCTGATGGCACCCGTATAGCCCACTGTGTCCAGCCCAACTTTAGAATGGAAAATAAGCAAGGACCCTTTCTAAGACTCCAATATAAATATTCATCAGCAGAGAAAGTTTACTTATTTTAACATTCACTTCTACCAATAACTCTGAAGTAAGTGCTACTGTTATCCTTCATTTATAGATTAGGAAACTGGGGCACAGAAAGGTTAAAGTCAACTAGTAAACTACAGGGTCTGCACCTTAGGCAGTCTGGGTCCTGCGTCCATACTCAAGGGCTCTTGATACATTAAGTGGAACAAAAAAACACATCAGAGAGCTCTGCGTGGTGTAATTCCTGCTTTATATGTACTTGTGTGTGTGTACATAAGTAAACGTATAATTCCACTTTATATACAAAGCGTGCATATGTTCACAGATATAAGAAATACCTAGAAGATGACACCAATACACGTCAAACTTTTAAGTGCGTGCTTCCCTCTGAGGAAGGCAGGGGATTTTCCATTTTCTCGGAGTATAAAATTGCCCCTTTACTAAGAATCTTTCACAGTGCTTCCACTCCAACACAATATATCAAGTACATACAATTATAATCTCTCCTTCTGAAGGGTCCATAAAAATGAATTTGAAAACTTACTATTTACATCTCTACCTTATGATCTTTGGATTTCTATTCTTATCTTTTCTAACATTCATACTAATACAGCATGTGTACATAAATAAAATATATATATTGGGTATACATATTTTTAAATGACTGCTATACAAAAATTGTTAGTTCAAAAATATGACAGATCACTGATTTAGGGATGGGGGTTACAAGGTGGTCACAGCAGATGAAATGTCAACAATCTCTGGATAATAGAAAATACATGGACAAATACTGGCTGTCAGGCAGAGCAGGCAAAACCACAAATGAGCCCCTGGGAAAACTGCAGGTTAGATGCAAGGCAGGAGTGACATCCACTCAAACAACAAACACTGACTAAGCTGCTACTACTGTGTGCCAGATACTGCTCTGGGCACTCAGTAATATCCATACACAACAAACACACAAATCCTTGCTCAAAAAGGATGAATTCTGTTGAGATGGGGAAGGATATAGCTCTCAAAACCCCCAAAATAAACATATGTTAAAACATTTCATGTTGACATGTAAAGATCTAAGTCTGGACAAAAAATACCTAAACTACAAAAGCATAAACTATGTATTTGATGGTGACAAATGTTATGGAGAAAAATAAAGCTTTAAAAAGGAGAGAGACAGGGTCAGAGAAGGCCTCAAAGATGACACATGGATGAGACATGAAAACATCCGGAAGTAAACATTCCCAGGAGAGGGCAAAAGCATCTGAGATGCACACCTCTTCAAATGTCCTGAAGGACATGCAGGCCAGTGTGCAGAAGCAGCAGCAAGGACAGGGAGCCAGAGTAGAGGGAGGGAGGTGAGTGATGAGACAGCAAAAGACTTTGACTTGCAGTGTGATAGGGAGCCCCTGGGGGGTTCTAAGCTGTAGAGTAGTGTGATCTAATTTACAGTTTAAATGATCACTCTGCTGCTCTGTGGAACAGACTGAAGGAAGGCAAGTTTGAAAGCAGGTATACCTTGTAAGAACACTATTCCAATAATCAAGTAATCAAGGCAAATCACAGATGGTGACTTTGCTTTTGTTTTTTGTTGTCGTTTTTTTTTTTTTTGAGACAGAGTTTCGCTGTGGTGCCAAGGCTGGAGTGCAGTGGTGTGATCTCAGCTCACTGTTACCTCCGCCTCCCAGGTTCAAGTGTTTCTTGTACCTCGGCCTCCCGAGTAGCTGGGACTACAGGCATGTGCCATCATGCCCAGCTAACATTTCCATTTATAGAAGAGACAGGGTTTCACCATGCTGACCAGGCTGGTTTTGAACTCCTAACCTCATGTGATCCACCAGCCCTGGCCTCCCAAAGTGCTGGGATTACAAGCATAAACCACCACGTCCGTCCAGACGGTGACTTTGATGGGTGGTAGAGGCAGAAGTGATAAACGGTGGTGAATTCCACAAATCTGGAGGTAGAGGTAGACAGGTGGAACAAGGAAAGGAGGGAGACAGAAGTAGAGGGGGAAGAGGAAGGAAAAGAGAGAGAGCGAAGAAAGAATGGCAACAGGTTTCTGTCCCAGAAGCTGGAAAGGTGAAGTTGCCATTAAACTAAAATGAGGAAGACTGCAGAAGAACAGACTAGAGAGGAAAATTCATAGTTGAGTTTTGGACAAGTTTGAAATGATTTATTATATATCCAAGAAGAAATAAAAAATGGTTGAACAGAAATTGGGAATTCAGAGCAAGGTCCCGGCTGGCAACAGAATGTGACAGTCACGATGCAGAGATGATATATCAAGCCTTGAATCTGGATGAAACAAAGGGTCATCCAACTGTAAGAGATTGGAGCAATGAGCAAAAACCAAGAAGGACAAAAGGCAGAGAAAAAGGTTTGTGATGGTATTGCCATAGACAGACGTTTAAAAGACAAAATTGAAATATTTTTAATAGACAAATAGTGGGACTGTAAGCATACCAACCTGCTCCTGCAAGAAATTCCTCCACAACTGCAAGGCCAAATGCAGCTCCTTGTCTGCTTCATTTAAAGATAAACCTGCCTGCAGAAAAAGCTCAGCCCGTAGCACAACTCTAAGTAAGCCTCTGCATTACGTTTCCTTAAACTAGGAATCACTATCTGCAGATGTTATTGAAAGAAAATCCCACAAATGAAAGGGCAAGAAAAAAAGCATAAACTCTGACTCTGACTCCATTAATTAGGAAACGAGTGAATTCCTTGAAAAAAATAAAAAATCCCTCTACTTAGGATCTTCAGACATAGTTAAGATGATACTGTATCCACAAAATAAGGTACTACGAAAAACAGAAAAAAAAAAAAGTTTGTGGAAATTAAAAAATATGCTTGCCTACATTTTTAAAAAGTTCAGTAAGGAGAGGCCGGGTGTGGTGGCTCACGCCTATAATCCCAGTACTTTGGGAGGCCGAGGCGGTGGATCACGAGGTCAAGAGATCGAGACCATCTTGGTCAACATGGTGAAATCCCGTCTCTACTAAAAATGCAAAAAATCAGCTGGGCACGGTGGCGCGTAATCCCAGCTACTCAGGAGGCTGAGGCAGGAGAACTGCCTGAACCCAGGAGGCGGAGGCTGCGGTGAGCCAAGATCGCGCCATTGCACTCCAGCCTGGGTAACAAGAGCGAAACTCCGTCTCAAAAAAAAAAAAAAAAAAAATACAAAAATTAGCTGGGCATGGTGGCGCACGCCTGTAGTCCCAGCTACTTGGGAGGCTGAGGCAGGAGAATTGCTTGAACCCAGGAGGCGGAGGTTGCGGTAAGCCGAGATCACGCGATTGCACTCCAGCCTGGGTAACAACAGCGAAACTCTGTCTCAAAAAAAAAAAAAAAAAGTTCAGTAAGGAGATTAAAGACAAAGTCAAGGAAGTATTCAAGGGTAGACCAACAAGACCAAGTCAAAAATGAGGAGAGAAAAGATATACAACTGACAGAACAAAGTAAGAGCTTATCATTCAACTAACAGAATTTCCACAAGAGAACAATGAAAACAAGGACAGTAAATTTTAAAACGAATAATGCAAGAGAATTTCTCTCACTGAAGAAAATGGATTTTCAAATTAAAAGAGTGCCTAATGTATCTAACTAGCATCTAGACATATCACAGTGAAATTTTAGACACCAAGAACACAGAAAAAAAAAACAAAACCAAAATTCCCAGAGAAAAAATTCCCACATATTTCACAATGGTGTAAGACGGGCAACCACTTCTCAGCATAAACAATGAAGCCTCAAGATATCAAACTATGCCTTCAAAGTTTTGAAGAAAATGACTTCAACCTAGAATTCCATACCTAGCCAAAGTATCAAAAAATACAAGGCTAGCTTCAGATTTCCAAGCACTCAGAAAATTAACCTTCCAAACTTTCTTAAGGAGTTTCTTTGTGATGTGATTATGAAATGGAGAAATGAACTGAGAAGACAAAATGGAATTCAGGAAATGCAGAGCTGACTCAGGGGAGGAGAACATCCCAGGATGACGGCCTGGAGTAGGCCTAGAGCAAGCAGTCAGGTAAGAAAAGGAGAGAGGCTCCAGGAGGAAGGTACCTAGAACAGGCAGGAAACCCAAAGATTCAAAGCACAGAGTGATAGACTTTTAAGCTACAGTATAGGTAGGCAATACAAGGGAAAAAAGAGGAACCTAAGGCAAACAAAAAAATCTGTATGAAAGGGGAAAAATTTAAAAAATAAACTCTAGAGAGTCCCTACACAAAGCTGTGCAAGAAATAGAGTATAAATTTGGCCCTGTAGTAAATACTTTTATAGTCTTTTAAATTTTTTTAAATTTTTTCTTATTTTTAGAGACAGGGTCTTGCTCTGTCACCCAGGCTGGTGTAATCACAGCTCACTAAAACCTCAAACGCCAGGGCTCAAGCAATCTTCCAGAGTAGCCATGACTACCGGTGCACATCATCACATCCAGCTAATTAAAAAACATTAAAAATATATATATAGATGAGGGTCTATGTTGCCCACACTGGTCTCAAACTCCTAGGCTCAAGCAAACCTCCCACCCTCAGCCTCCTAAAGTGCTGGGATTACAGGTGTGAGCCACCAATCATGCCCAGCCTAAATAGTCTTAATAGTGTAAATGCTTACTGTTTATCAACTCTTAGAGTCAATCTAATAAGTCTTAACTAAAGTTGAAAACAAAATGTAAATTTGATCAGCTTTGACAATATAAAAGTACAGGTGGCAATTTAGAAGGCGGAGGCAGGACAGAATGTAGGTGGCAGCAAGAAATAAAATATAAGACCTGGAGGGGCCTGGCATGGTGGCTCACACCTGTAATCCCAGCACTTTGGAGGCTGAAGTGGGCAGACTGCCTGAGCTCAGGAGTTTAAGACCAGCCTGGGCAACACAGTGAGACCACATCTCTACTAAAAATATAAAAAATTAGCTAGGCATGGCACAGTGTGCCTGTAGTCCCAGCTACTCAGGAGGCTGAGGCAGGAGAATCACTTAAACCCACGAGGCAGAGGTTGCAGTGAACTAGGATTGTCCCACTGCACCCCAGCCTGGGCGACAAACTGAGACTCTACCTACCCCCCGCAAAAAAAAAGGAATCGAAGGAGGAGAACGTAAATGTTCATATCGTTCAGAAGTCAAAATATACTAAAATATAACCAGACAAGAAATATTTAGGTATATTGCTTACAAGTACTAACGTACCCAATAAATGAATTTAAAACTGATTTTGCTGTATGAGTTTGGAAGCAAGGGAAAAGTATAAATGAGCTAGATCTTTTCACACAGCAAGAAATCAACAGATACTATCTATAGTTCATCAATGAAGAAACAGTATAAAGCATATTATTACAACATGGAGAAGGGAACTGAAGCATTTAAAAGTGGGGGATTCTGAGGAATGGGACTAGTATAGAGAAGAATGTAGCAAAGAATGTTGCTTTTTATTTTCAATCTTTTTATACTATTTGATTATTTTCTCATCTGTCAGGAGATATTACATTGATATGTTTTGTTTTCCCAAATTTTCTATGGTGAGCATATATTTCATAATGTAAAGTATTTTATTTCAAACATATGGGATTTTTCCATACATTGTACCAAACAGGAAAAATAAAAGGAAATCCACGCCTAGACACATCGTAGTGAAACTGCAGAACATCAAAGACAAAGAGAAGATCTTGAAAGCAGCCAGAGAAAAAGGACAGATCACCTACAAAGGAACGACAGACAATTAGAATGACAGAACTCCACTCAACAATGGAATGCAGAAGACAATGGGATAATAATATATATAAGATGGGAGAGCAAATAACTATTAACCTAGATTTCGGTATCCAGCAAAACTACTGCACAAGAACACAAAACACTAATAGGTGAATAGACTCTTGGAAAATACACTGCCAACAGACACATTCCAATGAAACTTCCCAAAAAAAAAAAATACTTCAAAATATTGGAAAATAATGATCCCCAAATAACACTTAGAGATGTTAAGAATAAGTAAAATGATAAACAGGAGGTAAACCTGAAAAAATATTGCCTGGATAAAATTACAAGAATGTCATTCAACTTATGTATTTAAAAAAGATCAAATTGAAACACTGAAAAGTAAATTAGGAGAGTAAAGACTGAAGCTCTTCAAAAACTCGAAAGTCCTTTTACTGTTTGAGAATGGGGTCAGGATATTAACTTTTAGAATACTAAATTAAATTTGCATGTAATATTTCACTGATAACCACTAAAAAAAAAACAGCATGGGCAAGCGTGGTGGCTCATGCCTACAATCCCAGCATTTTGGGAGGCCGATGTGGGCAGATCATGAAGTCAGGAGATCAAGACCACCCTGGCCAAATTGTTAAAACCCCGTCTCTACTAAAAATACAAAAAATAGCTGGGTGTGGTGGCTCATGCTTGTAATCCCAGCTACTCGGGAGGCTGAGGCAGGAGAATTGCTTGAACCAGGGAGTCAGAGTTTGCAGTGAGCCGAGATCACGCCCCTGCACTCCAGCCTGGCAACAGACCAAGACTCCATCTCAAAAAAAAAAAGAACAGAAATGGAAATTTTAAATAGTAAACTAGTTTATAATTGTAGAACCAGGGTTAGGGTTTTCAACAATAACAGCAATTAATTAACCTTAAAAAAGATGAGAAAAAAACAGAAAATACAAACCAGAAATGATGATGGAAACTAATCCGACTGTATCAATAATTGTAATAAATGTGACTGGTCTAAATGCTCCAATAAAAGGCAAACTCAGATTAGACTAAAAAATAAAATCTAGCTTTATGATATTTAAAATATAATATACAGACAATCCTTAAACAACATGAGTGCTTAAACAACATCCCCCCACAAAGTTGAAACCCACAAATAACTTTTCACTTCCCAAACATTTAACTACTCCTGTTGTCAATGTAGCTCCAGTGACAGCTTCATAAATTTTTTCTTTTTCTTTTTTTTTAACCATGGTCCTTATGTTAAGTTCATTTATCTTGAAATGGTGAATAACTGCAGCCACATACTTCAATCTCTGGTACATATTGAGCAATTCAACTTTTTCTTGTAATGTTATGACTTTTCCCCACTTCTTAAGAGAAGTCCAGCATCACTAATAGCACTTCATTATGGGTCCCCTGGTGTTATTCAAGGTTTACAGTATTGCACGGAACAAGATGAAAAATACGTAAGAACCGTGAGATCACCTTTTTACAGCAATACACAATTTACTGGAGAGCTGAACTACTCACACAGAGATGGTAAGCATCACACAGCATTTTAAGTGGACATTCAAAACACCTCAGCTCACCATAAAGCAACAGAAGATAACTACAAAATTATTACAGTAGTACAGTATATATACTACAGTGAATTTTATACGGCTATTACTGCATTTTTATGTTTGCTTACATTTCTCTTAACTACAAATGGCATCATGTAGTCTGTGTGTGCATCATTTTGATAAATTTTTTTCATAATAGATTTGTGTATATTTTACGATAATAAATGTTAAAAGTCTAGTAGCTACATATACTTTATGTATTCATGACATCTAAATTTTTCTTAATTCTGTCAGTATTTCTAGGCTATATAGTTTATCTGCAATGTCTTTCAAATTGCCACATATCAAAAAAAATTTTCCAATGTATTTATTTTTTAAAATCCACATGTAAGTGTATGAGTGGACCCACACAGTTCAAACTTGTGCAGTCCAAGGGTCAACTGAGAGAGAAGACTGAAAACGAAGGCAGGGAAACCAGATATATAGAGCAAATATAACTCAATGGCTATATTAATATCAGACAAAACTGACGTTAAGATAAAAACGTCTTTTGCTGCAGAGGGTCATAAATCAAGATAAAGGATTCAATTTGCAAAGAAGACATAACAAATTTAAATATGTATGCACCCACTATTAATATATAACAGCCTCAAAATAAAGCAAAAACTGATAAAAGTACAAGGAAATTAAGATAAATTTGTCATAATGTCGGGCAATTCCAATGCCCTTTCTCAAGTGGTAAGTCAAGCAGCACAAAAACTCAGCAAGGTCAAGATCTGAATAATGTTAACAGTAGAGCTTTATCTACTGAATGAATGTAAAGTTCCCAATCCAACAATTAGTCTACTTTCTTTCAAAATGCACATGGAAGATGCATAAACTTGATTATGCACTAAGCAAGTGTTAAAAATTTTCAAAAACTAGGCATTGCAAAAATTACATAATCTAATCACAGTGCAATTAAGTCAGGTGTATATAGTAAAAAGGATTAAAAACAAAAACACATACCACTTCCAAATACTGTATAAAAAACACACTTTCAAATAATGCATGGGCCAATGATGAAAATTATAATGGAAATTAAAGACAGTCTGATAATGAAAACATGATGTATTAAAACTTGTCATATGTAGTAAACAGGGCACATGAAGAAAAAATTACAGCTTAAATGCTTACATTTGAGAAAAAGGCTGAGATGAATACTTTTAAAATATGGAAGGATAAATTAAAAGTAACAGAAGTTGGGCCAGGAGCAGTGGTTCATACCTGTAAACCTAGCACTTTGGGAAGCTGAGGTGGGCAGATTGCTTGAGCTCAGGAGTTCAAGATCAGCCTGGGCAACATTGAAGAGTGAGACTCCACCTTTACAAAAAAAAACTTAAAAATTAGCTAGGCATGGTGGCGTGTGCCTATGGTCCCTGAGGTGGAGGATCATTTCAGCCCGGGAGTTTGAGGTTACACTGAGCTACAATTGTGTCACTGTACTATAGCCTAGGTGACAGAGTGAGACCTCACCTCTTAAAAAAAAAGCAGAAGTCAATGAAATAGAGAACAAAGATACCAAAAAAGAATCAATAAAGCCAGAATAATTGTTGTTAAGCCTTTGAAAAGATTGGCAAAATAAACTTCTAGTGACAGATAGATGGCAAGATTAAAAAAAAAAAAGGTATACATATTGTGAGGTGGGTACACTAGCAAAAATAAAGTCATCAGAGAAATGAGAGAATGCCATTTGCTCAAACGAAGAAAAAAAGCTATCAACAACTTATGCCAATACAGGTGCATGTTTAGATTTTAAAAACCTGCCAAAGATTTTACTGTACAACTGTGAGTAAGCACATCAACAGGTAACAATTGCTTGCATTATCACTTCACACTTGTCAATAAATCTAGTAATACTAAGAGTCCTCATCAACAAAGGTACCTGACACCATTTCAATTACCTCTTTTAAAAGCACAATATAGAAAACCACACAAACATATAGCTTATTGAATTTTTATAAGGCAAGACACCCTTCTGACTACCATCCAAGACAAAAGATAGAACTTCACCTGCTACCTACCCCAGAAGACTCTGTGTGCCCCATCTTTAGTAGACCTCTTCAAAAGCAACCACTATGTGCCTTTTACATTAATGTCTAGAGGTTCTTTACAATTTCACACATACTGTGTATCCCTAGCCACTGCAGCTTAATCTTGCTCCTTTTATTTTACTTCAATTTGCCTTTTAACCTCAAAATCTCGGGCTATTCGACCCACAGTGTCCCAAAGACTACCTTGCCGGCTGCACACTCATGGTACAGCTCAACCAACACATTCCTCTGGCCTCTGTACTTCTTGCAAACTGACTACTGAACTAGACACTTGATGACTTAGGTTTACATTTTTGGCAAGACTGAAGTTTTTTTCTTTTGAATCAAGAGGCACAAAACAACTGTTTTTCAGTCTTAAAAGCAAAACTCTAATTCTACCATCTTGTTCCCATCCAGCAATCCTCCCATCTCAGCCTCCCAAGGAGCCAGGACTACAAGTGTACACCTCACCCAGCTAATGTTGTTATTTTTTGCAGAGACAGGGTTTTGCTATGCAGCCCAGGCTGGTCTCAAGTGATCCTCCTTCCTCAGCCTCCCAAAGTGTTGGGATTACAGGCATGAGCCACCACACCCAGCCTCAAAGTTCTTCTAATTCTATTTTACGTTTTCCTTGGTTTTGTCTTCTATTTAAATAATGTCTTCTAGCTCACTTTGCAATGGTATTTCTTTTTAGTATACCTTTCAGCATGCCTTCACTGAAACAATGCTATTTTGTCTTTTATTCCTTTTTATCTTTTAATTTGGCACAGGACTTGACCTTGATACTTTTCTGTTGTTCATTTTAGGGGAAAGTTTGTTTCGGATAGCTATTCTAACTTCAGAATCAATAACCTTCTTCTGTTGATTCTGTGATGTAAAAAATATGGCACCTTGCTTTGAGATTTCATATTGTTTCCCTCTCCTATTTTTATCTGACATTCTTTCCTATCTCTACTGTCTATTTCCCTGCTCCATCTGATTCTACTCCAAGACTCTCATGGAGAGTCCTATCTTTGAAGAAAACACTGGGGCAACACACTGCAGACTCCACAGGGAGTAGACCGCTGCAGCCCTTCTACATTAGCCTCATCTGCCACTGCACTGTGCAAAATCCCTGCTAGGTTTCAGCTTCTCTTCTCAATTTGGCCCATTCACATTTTCCAATTGGTACCTATGGGCTGTCTGGGGAACAAATAGGTCTTGTCCTTAGGCCTATCATTTATCAGAACAGCATATAACGCTGTCACGGCAAACTGCACAATATAGTCAAAAATTTTCAAAGAGACACAATGAGGAGACAAATACAGAATTGGCAATTTTGAAATCATAAGGCTTCATGAAACCTGGAATAGTTTAAAGGATAGTTTCAGAGATATGAAAAAATATATTCCAAGGTTCTTGAAACATATATGAGAAATCATATAATAAGCATACAGATTTTCTTGGTGGGGTTTTAAAATTCAAATCTTAGTAGAAAAAGAAACAGGAATCCTTCTTGATGGGAACAGAAGAAACAAAAAGTTTGAGAGTCATGGAGAAGGGCTGTGCAAGCTCAGTGGTCAGACAACAGAGATACCAAAAGCCCAAACTAATGGCATTAATTCTGGTCAATAAAGAGGAGGGGAGAAACACTTCCGCAAAGGAGTCAGAAGATGAGAGACACACTTTCAAAGTCAGAGGATTGTATAGGAACTGGGGGAGAAAGCTGAGAAAAAAGGAAGCAAAAAAAAAAAAAGAGCTAGGGTCACTGGGACACATACGGCAGGTCAGAGACAGAATGCTTAGGAGAGGGGAGATTTTAAAATAACTAAAATTTCCAGTTCAGGTAAATGAGTAGGAGCAACAAAAAGAGAAAAAGAAAGAATGCAGAAATAAATATATCTTTAAGAAGGAGCTATCTGAAGACCAGCAAAATTCTGATAATAATTAAGGGTTCATGAGAGTTCACTGTACTACCCTTTCCATTTTTCAGAATGTTAAAAATTATCACAATAAAAAGACTTTCAAAAATTTCTAGAAAGGGCTAGATGCAGTGGCACACACCTGTAGTTCTAGCTACTCAAGATGCTGAGGTGGGAGGACTGCTTGAGCACAAGAGTTTCAGGCCTGCCTGGGCAACATAGCAAGACCCTATCTCTTTAAAAAAATTTTTTTTTCTTTCTGAAGTGTTGGTATGAACCTTCCTCATGATATTCTTCTCATTCTATTTCTGGTCTTAATCATCACTTTTTTAAATAGTGTAACATTTCATAAAAATCCATTGGAAAATATGTAATGCCTCATGAAAAAACTGTAGTAAAGAATGAAACACCATTTAAGTTATTACCTTGATTTTTTTCTATGGAATCTCCTTTTGTTTCCTCTTCTTTAATGGGGGGACTTATTCTGGGGGTCCTACTTTGTCCCTGGACCACTTCTGCTAGCAATTCTTCTTGAGAAGTTCGAGTTCTGGGAGCAACTGGAAGTGTCTGTTTCTGTGGGACTTTCACATAAAAGCAAAAAAGATAGAAATACAAATGCAGTAATACATCAAAACTCAACAGTAACTACATCATATTAAATATAAATGCCTCCTTTGGTTTAGAACATATGAGGAGTTCAGGCTGGGCATGGTAGCTCACGCCTGTAATCCCAGCATTTTGGGAGGCAAGGTGGGTAGATCACTTGAGATCAGGAATTTGAGAACAGCCTGGCTAACATTGTAAAACCCCATTTCTACTAAAAATACAAAAATTAGCTGGGTGTGGTACATATGCCTGTAATCCCAACTACTTGGGAGGCTGAGGCAGGAGACTCACTTGAACCCAGAAGGAGGAGGAGCTGAGATTGTGTGACTGCACTCAAGCCTGGGCCACAGAGTGAGTCTTCATCTCCAAAACAAAAAAGAAAAGAATAGAATAGAACATATATATGAGGAAGTCAATCCACATACCATTCATTTTTTCTTACATTACTGAGCTAGATACCTGACCTATTTATCCACACATATGTAAATAATGTCCATACATTTTAACCCACGTCATGAATACAGTACATATGTATTCACTTTCAACAAAATGTGATTTATTTAAACTTAGCTTCATGATTTTATATCAATTTCAAATAGACAACCTAGGTAAAGAAAGAAATTTTCAAAGTCATGGAAATTCTCTAAACTTCTCATTATTCTAGACAATTAATATGCTGATAGATCAGGAAATGAAATGTAGACTGACATACCATTAGGTTAAGGGCAGACCTTTGCTATCTTTATCAATCCTTATTCCATATGCCAAACCTGTTGAATTTTGTGTTCAAGGTTAAATTACGGATAAGGAGAAAGAAGAAGACAGGCAAATATCAGAATCAAAACCTGATGGTGCCAGGCATGGTGGCTCACCCTGTAATCCCAGCACTTTGGGAGGCCGAGGCAGGTGATCACCTGAGGTCAGGAGTTCGAGACCAGCTGGGCCAACATGGTGAAATCTCATCTCTACTAAGTACAAAAATATAAGCTTGGCATGGTGGCGGGCACCTGTAATCCCAGCTACTTGGAAGGCTGAGGCAGGAGAATCGCCTGGACTCAGAAGGCAGAGGTTGCAGTGAGCCAAGATCATGCCACTGCACTCCAGCCTGGGCAACAGAGCAAGACTTCATCTCAAAAAAAGCAAATAAAAAAACTGATGGGTACAGTTTACCTCACTTTAGGAAGGGGTAAAAAAAGAGATGCATGAGAGAGTGGACAAGCAGGGCAATGCTGTAAGTACATCCATCAAATCCACAGCAAAAACTTACATCTTTTTAGAGTAGCTCATTATCATGTGTAACACAAGTTTACACACTGGCTACAATACGTTGACCATAGAGTACAGAATTTAATGACAACACAAAATGACACCCATCAGTTGTTTGCATTTCCGAATGAGCTTTCCCTAAGACCAGCTTACAGCTGATTCATCTCCTGTTCTGAAAACACGTAGGCCGGGAGCAGTAGCTTATGCCTGTAATCCCAGCACTTTGGGAGGCCAAGGTAGGTGGATTACGAGGTCAGGAGATCAAGACCATTTTGGCCAACATGGTGAAACCCCGTCTCTACTAAAAATACAAAAATCAGCCGGGTGTGGTGGCGTGCATCTGTAGTCCCAGTTACTCAGGAATTGCTTGAACCTGGGAGGCAGGGGTTATAGTGAGCTGAGATCATGCCACTGCACTCCAGCCTGGGTGAGAGATCGAGACTCTGTCACAAGAGGAAAAAAAATGTAATACTTTTATATTCTCTCATAAAATGATTTAGTACTTCCACTAGAATTGGAGCAGGAACGTCACAAATGATTAAATTCTTGAGTTCCACTGAAAGGGAGGAAACCAACCTGTTTATGTACTACTGTTCAACAAATTTCTATTACTTCAGCTGCCTATTATTATCCAATTGTACTCCCCTTTATATATCACAGATTCATATCTAATGCTGAATCTAATGCTACTAATATGAAAGTCCCACTTCATCAAAATTCTCTTCAAAATGTTTATGTACTATGTATTTCACACACATTGGAAAGAGTATAAAAGGCATTATATGGTGCTCAAAAAACTACAGTCCACTAACACTTGGCAAAGTTCCTCTAACTGGTCAACCTCCTTTAAAGCCATTCTTCTACAGGGGAACCTCATCTGGGTATTGACATCTGACAGGCACATTTATTTTATCTAATTTAAAAAGCAATCACTTTCAGCTTACTCAAGAATTACAGAAATCTTTTACGAAGTATAAACATAATACATTTAAGTTACCTGTGGAATAGTTAGTTGTTTTTGTTACAGATTCTTGAGCTTCAGATATAGCCTTCAAAATCAGATTCTTGTTAGCTTGTTTAGAAGGTGGAAGAGAAGGTCTAGAAGAGTTAAGAAAGGTATTTTTATTAAACTTTAAATTTCAGTTCTTCACAGGCCAGCCATTATGCCTTTACCACAACCTTCTCTAGGTTTTAAACAGACTAGCTGCAGTTTTTAGAAAATGCCAACTACACTGGAACTTTATTTTTTTTTAAGGAGACAGAGTCTTGCTCTATCACCCAGGCTGGAGTATAGTGTGTCACTGCAGCCTTAAATTTCTAGGCTCAAGTAATCCTTCCACATCAGCCTCTCCAGTCTAAGGCTATAGGCACCTGCCACAATGACCGGCTAATTTATCTTTGTAGTGACAAAGACTCATTACATTGCCCAGGCTGGTCTTGAACTCCTGGCCTCAAGCAATACTCCTGCCTCAGCCTCCCAAAGTGTTAGGCACAGGCATGAGCCACCATGCCCAGGTCCCTTTTAGTTTTTGTTCTGTTTTAGATACGGAGTCTCAATCTGTTGCCTAGGTTAGAGTGCAATGGCGCAATCTTGGCTCACTGCAACCTCCACCTTCTGGGTTCAAGCAATTCTCCTGCCTCAGCTTCCCTTGTAGCTGGGATTACAAAGGCACTGCCACCACGTCCAGCTAATTTTTGTATTTTTTTTTTTTTTTTTTAGCAGAGATAGGGTTTCACCATGCTGGCCAGACTGGTCTCAAACTTCCAACCTAAGGTAATCCACCCGCCTCGGCCTCCCAAAGTGTTGAGATTACAGGCATGAGCCACCGAGCCCGGCTCTAGTTTTTTTTAAACATAACAAATCTGAATATTAATTGATGTGTTCCCCCTCATCCCACCATCAGTGTTTAATATTCTCTGCAAATCTTTACAATGTTAAACAATTTCTCTCATTAATGTGTTTCTCAAAAGCCAATGGAAAAGTCTACATGGTATTATATTAAGTATTTACGCTGGGTGCAGTGGCTCATACCTGTATTCCCAGCACTTTGGGAAGCCAAGGTTGGCGGATCACTTGAAGTCAGGAGTTCAAGACCAGACTGGTCCAATATGGTGAAACCCCATCTCTACTAAAAATACAAAAATTAGCTGGGCATGGTGGTGTGCACCTGTAATCCTGGCCATTCAGGAGGCTGAATCAGGAAGGAGAATTACTTGAACCTGGAAGGCAGAGGTTGCAGTGAGCCAAGATCACACCACTGCACTCCAGCCTGGATGACAGAGCAAGACTCCATATAAAAAAAAAATTATTTTAATGATTATTCTCTTCAAGAAATTGAGAAGACTCCATCAAGGCAGTAAAAGATTAATTTACAGCCACGTTTAAGGTACCTCCTTTCAGGCTTTGCTGGCACAGACACACTGCTGGAGATGCTTCCTGTTCGAGACCCATAATCATCATCTTCTTCCTCCTCTTCTCCATCATGATTGAATTTTTTTACTTTAACAACTGAACTTACCACAGGCAACTTTCTCTTCCGAAAGTTTTCATCCTGCAATCAGATAAAATTTATGCTTAACTTATCTCAGAAAATAACAAAAGTTCTACCACAAAATATTTTTTAATTTTAAGAAAAAAACAGTAATATGAAAAATTCACAGGATATTTCCTGGTTTTGTATAAAACTATGCATATTATCCCTAATAGCCAACCTTTAGCTAAAACAAAAATTAGAACTTTATGTTTATTTTATTAACAGCTGCATAGAGTGCTATTGAGGAAACTAATAAAACAGTTAATTGGTTGCTTACTAGCAATTACCATGAACGATCTAAACTTGATCTGAAATCCCCTCCCCAATTAACATAAGATTAAAGCTATCTCAAATGCTGGAAATCTCAAAAAGGTGTTCAGATGTGATAAAAAAGAACTCTAGGAGCAAGCCATGGAGAGGAAAATCTGACTGGTGTATCATGAGAAACAGCAGTTAAACAATTTAAAAATAAACTTGCAACATGTGTTTAGTTACTTCACATATTATTATCAAGAACTGCCAATTTTTAGCCTAATAAGCCAGAATTTAAAAATACATACAAACCTCCATACTCATTTTCTCCGAGTTGTTTCTAAAGAACGGACTATATGTTTCTTCTAAGCTGTTAAGCACTTCTGGTTCACACAAACGTCCTGTTTCATATACCCAACTATTCTGTATATCAAGCTGCTTGGGAGCATGAATACTATTTTGCTGCTGTTGAAATTGCAACCTGTTTAAATGAACACCACTATCTGCATTTCTACTTGCAGGTGGTCGATAAATTTCAATAGAAGGGCGAGAAGAACCATATGTAAGTGTCACTGTAGGTTTTTTCTGAGATAAAGGGTTCTCCTGCACAAAGTTCAGGTCTTCGTCAATAAGATCATCTGGTTCTGGCTTAATATCAATCACATCTTCAGAGGGTGCTGGCTCCCTCAAAGGTTTCACTGTTGACATTAGTCGGGTTGCAGCTCCATCATCGTAAGTCTGCCTATTTAAAAAACAAGAAAATGTATTACACCAAATTAGGGCAATTATCTCCAAATCTTCAGAGGAATGTTTACTTAAAAAATTTCAATGAAGACGGGGCATGGTGGCTCACGCCTGTAATCCCAGCATTTTGGGAGACTGAGGCAGGTGGATCACGAGGTCAGGAGATCAAGTCCATCCTGGCCAACATGGTTAAAACAAAAAAAAATTTCAATTAAAAAAATGAGGATATTCTCTTTATACATTCCATTCAAAACTACTTTGAAATTGCACATTCTCTAAACTTTGATTTACTAAATCTGTAATGAAAGGTAATCATCCTTAGATCTTCTCCATTATTTTATTCAAAAAACTGCTCATGATCACTTCACTGTTTCTAAAAATTGCTGAAAACAACAAACTGAAAGATATAAAAACTAATATAAATGTCACATACACAGAGCCATCTGCCCACAACAGGTCTACACCAGACTCTTACCTGACATTAGTGGTTTTTGACTCCTGTGAACTTGTAGAAACTCTGGAATCTCTTTTTTCAGGTCTAGTGCTAGGAATGGCAAGTGGTGGCACTGCAGCTTCATGCCTCCTCTCATCTCCCCGACTGAAACTGCTCTTGTTTGAAGACACATTACTATCAAAGATGTTGGTATCAGAAGACTTTAGACTAGAAGGTTCTGAAAAGAAAAACATAGTCCTTTGAATCTATTTTTATTACTTTAAGTCTTTTCCTTCCTCATCACCAATTCAAAAGCAATACATGTTTATTGTAGAAAATTTTAGAAATATAAATAAAAATCACCAATTATCTTTCTTTCTTCTCCCCCCTTCCCACTCTCCACCAATTATCTCAAAGGTAATTTTTGGGGGAAGAGTATACATACATATTTTTGAAAACATCTACCTATGTGTGTATATTCAAATGTTATTCTTTCACAACACTATTTTTAATAGTTGATTATTATTCCATACATGGTAAGATAACAATTTATTTTATTATTACTGGACTTTTAAATTGTTTTCAATTATAAAATACTGAAATATCCTTGAGGCTAAATTTTCACACACATATGTAAGTATTTCCTTCGGATAAAGTGCACTGCTCTCTCTCCCACACTTAAATTATCTTTGAATTATATTACATTTACTACTCTTAAGTTCATAAAAATATGTGCTTTCTAAAAAAGTTCAAATGAACCACTGTTCTGAAATTGATGGTTTTTTTCCAAAGCACTATAAATGACTTTAGAAAGAAACAAATCATATGCCATAGCAAGCAGAAATTTTTTTTCTTTTTCTCTATTTATTTCTTTTATTTTTATTTATTTATTTATTTATTTTTTTTGAGACGGAGTTTCGCTCTTGTTACCCAGGCTGGAGTGCAATGGCGCAATCTCGGCTCACTGCAACCTCCGCCTCCTGGGTTCAGGCAATTCTCCTGCCTCAGCCACCCTGAGCAGCTGGGATTACAGGCACGTGCCACCATGCCCAGCTAATTTTTTGTAGTTTTAGTAGAGACGGGGTTTCACCATGTTGACCAGGATGGTCTCGATCTCTTGACCTCGTGATCCACCCACCTCGGCCTCCCAAAGTGCTGGGATTACAGGCGTGAGCCACAGCGCCCGGCCCTCTTTTTTTTTTTTCGACACAGGATTTTGTACTACAGAAAGGGCAAGCAGAAATTTTTTAAAAAAACAATGTTATGAATCTTACCAGTTGTAACAGAGCGAAGTTTATCTAATACACCATGAAGCCTGAAAAAAAACAACCAAAAAAACAATAAAGCCTCTGTTAAGAAAGATTTCAATTCAACCGTCACTCTAAATTCATGACATTATTTTCAGAGATAATTTTTTAAAATGTTTTATACTTTTATCATTTTAAAATAGAGACAAGGTTTCACTGTGTTGTCCAGACTGGACTTTAAGTTCTAGCCTCAAGAGAACCACCTGCCTCAGCCTCCCAAAGTGCTGGGATTACAGGCATGAGCCACCATACCCAGCTGAGATAAATATTGATAAGCTGTATTAAGTGATAAATGGTATTAAAATTAACTTTCAAATTTCACATTTTTAAAGAAAGGCTTTGTATAAATCCTACAGAAGTCAATAAACTGTATTTTTTTCTTCACTGTATTCAACATCTAGCCTCTGCAAAAATAAGGGAAAGAGCATCACCTGACCAGAGTCTTAGTCTACAAAATGTCACCCTGTTTTCTAAGTACTAAAGACTTACTGCAGCTTACAGTAAAATAAGACCAAGTATCATAAACATGTAATATTGCTTATTATTACAAGCATTTAGGCAGTTTATATTAACTGCTTAAATTAGATGGTTTCTTGGACAACTTAATTCTGAGAAGTTAAAAAAAGTTATAATTTCAAAATACGCTTTATCATTTCACTCTATTACTTTCAAAACTGACGCTGTAAGGCTATAACCTTGCTTGTAACATAACCTGTTTTGGTAGTTATAAATGAGGTAAGTTGCTTTATATCCCTTCCCAGTACCTCCAAAAACATGCCAGAAATCTCATGTTTCAATGAGAACCCTAGTCACATGTTACTGTCCCCACGGACATGGGCTAGAGACATCTATAAGCACAATTATTTCAAGGCTCCAAATAATCAGAATAGTCCATTTGGGGCTGGTGTTAATGAACATTAACTTAAGAAAGCAAAGTGCCAAAATGGGGACACCCTCCATCACATCAGTACAGGTTAAAGAACCAAATTTATGGCCAGATGAGAATGCTGAATTAATTTGGTTTTAAGTTCAGTTCATAGTCTGTTTAAAAAAATCTCTCTAGGCCGGGCGCGGTGGCTCACGCCTGTAATCCCAGCACTTTGGGAGGCCGAGGTGGGTGGATTACGAGGTCAAGAGATCGAGACCATCCTGGTCAACATGGTGAAACCCTGTCTCTACTAAAAATACAAAAAAAAAAAAAAAATTAGCTGGGCATGGTGGCACACCTGTAGTCCCAGCTACTGGGAAGGCTGAGGCAAGAGAATTGCTTGAACCCCAGGAGGCGGAGGTTGCAGTGAGCAGAGATGGCGCCGTTGCACTCCAGCCTGGGTAATAAGAGCAAAACTCCATCTCAAAAAAAAAATCTCTCTAAAGTGTTCCATAAAGTTATCTGGACTTTAGAAAAAAAAAAACAAAAATAGTACTCACAATAATGGTAATTTCCCTAGTCAAAAGCCCCACAATCTTTTTTGTGGGGGAGGCTGGGAGAGAATAACCTCTGGGGACAAATTGTAACAAATGGGCTGGGTCACCCACAGTGAGGCAGCAGTGTGTGTATCATAACTACTGATGACCACTATACAGCGTTCTTTAAATTTGTGCAATGTATAAACCCGGAGAATTCTGTGCAGAATTTCAACAAGGCTGGTAAGCATACAGTTGCCTACTGGGGCAAAAACACCTTAAAGACGACCTCTGATATAAAGGCAAGAAGTTAACCAGGCCCATCTCCCCACTTAGTGCCTTCTCTTGCCATTCAAATTCAGCAGGCCACTTACTCACTTAACTTTTGCTACATCAGCAGCTTTCACGGTAACTGGTAGTTCCTAGTCTGAGGGGCCTTATAAAGTATTTCTTGTCTATTCTCAGCTATATCATTATCTTCTAGCCCCTATCCTCTCTTTACCTCAAACCTGGTACCAGGACCTAGCATCTTAAGTTGAATCTTACTCTTCTAGTCAGTATTCTCTAAATACTAAAGACATGTAACAGTAATTTATGTATAAAAGCAAAGTTACCTATTTTAAAATTCCAAACTTAAAAAAAAAAATCTCAAATATGCTATAAAATTACACTATAATTATTACTTAAAATGAAGGTGTGAGTTTAATAAAGAGCTTAAAAAGTTAGAAACAGAAAACCTTGCCGTATAAGAGGTAACTCATTGTAAAAGGCAACATAAGAAGCCAACCCAGTTCAAAAAAGATCTGTAACTGGTTTTGGTATGGGAAAAGAAAGTATAAGATGCAGAAACTGGCAGCTGCAGCAGCTCACACCTATAACCCGAAGACTTCTGAAGGCCAAGGCGGGAGGACTGCTCGAGCCCAGGAATTCAAGACCATCCAGGGCAACATAGAAGACCCTGTCTCAACAAAAAATTAAGAAATTAGCCAGGCATAGGTGTGGGGGAGGGAGGATACTGAGATGGGATGATCACTTGAACCCAGGAAATTGAGGCTTCAGGGACCCATTATTGTACCACTGTGCTACAGCCTAGGTGACAGAGCAAGATCCTGTCTCAAAAAAAGATAGAAGCTTACAAAAGAAACATAATAACTATAGCTGACAGATACTAAGAATTCCTTAGGGACATAGGCTAGAGACACCTATAAGCACTTTACACATATGAGCCCATTTGATCCTCACAACAATTTTATAAAGCAGGTGATTTTACTATTTCCATTTTACAGATGGAGAAACCAAGGCAAGACGCAGGGCCAAGATTCAACTTTGGCAGTCTGGCTTCAGAGGCTGGTAAAGTTTGGCTCTGTGTCCCCACCCAAATCTCATCTCAAATTATAATCCCCCCACCTGTCAAGGGAGGAAGGTGACTGGATCATGGGGGTAGTTTACCCCATGACAGTCTCATCATAGTAAGCTCTAATGAGATTTGATAGTTTTATAAGTCTCTGGAAGTTCCTCCTTCACTCTTCTCTTTCCTGCCAACTTGTGAAGGTGCTTGCCTCCCCTTCTGCCATGATTGTAAGTTTCCTGAGGCCTCCCCAGCTATGTGGAACTGAGTCAATTACACCTCTTTCTTTTATAAATTGCCCAGTCTCAAGTATTTCTTTACAGTAGTGTGAAAAAGGACTAATACAGAGGCTGTGCTCTCATCACTCACAAACTGCCTCTCCAAAGTGAACCTAACTCGACTGCCAAGAACCATTCTTCGGACAGGATATCAACTCTGGTTTGTGCCAAACTTTGGTCTGAGGCACAAAAACTCAGAAACATACCATACGGTGAATCGAATTGTGTTGTTCCCTAGAAACAGGGATAGATCCTCTGTCATTTGGTCCTGACTTTTCTTGTTGGCCACCATCACCATAATGTAATCAGGAAGTTCTTCATCTATTTAAAAGGAAAGGTATATCAAAACTTTGTTTCCTCAAAACTTTCTTCTTAAAGTTGATATGCTTGAAAATATAGATGTAGCTCTAAGCTTTAGAGTCTCAGAGCGATAGTGGAATTATATTGGACAAAAGAGCTTAGCTTTAATTTTTTTCTCTTAATTCCACAGGTATTTTAATTACTAGAAGGATGGAAATTAAGAATTAATACTTACAAAACTAGACATTCTGAATTATAGAATCAAACTTGAGTGTGCATTCACTTCCTTGAATCTTTTTAATAATGCTTATTCATTTCAAAGAAGCTTCCAGGAAATATATGAACATTCCCCAAGAAAAAGAACTGAGTTTTGTTTAAATTTACAATGTTTCAAAATAACACTAATTCCTCAAGAGACATCTTTACTTTTAGTAAAGGCAGGTTTCAATTACTCAGGGTAACAAACTTGCAGCAACATCAAATAAACAATAGACCCAAAAGCACTACATCATTTAAAAAACTCAATTTACCTCACAGTGGTAATTCTATAGTGATCATAAGGGTGAGGTCTAGGATTTAAAAAAAAAAAAAAAAGCCAAAAAACACCATCACAGTGGGAATCCTACAGTGAAGAAAAAAAAATCCTCAGTAACAAGATAAAGAGGCAAAAGTTGTTACTAGGAACTCCAAGCTCTGCACCCCCAAAACTCCATTAGGTTTCTTTTTGAGACAGTCTTGCTCTGTCCCCCAGGCTGGAGTGCAGTGGCACAATCTTGGCTAACTGCAACCTCTGTCTCCCGGGTTCAAGTGAGTCTACTGCCTCAGACTCCTGAGTAGCTGGGATTACAGGTGCCTGCCATCATGCTGGCTAACGTTTGTATTTTTAGTAGAGATGGGGTTTCACCATCTTTGCTAGGCTGGTCTCGAATTCCTGACCTCAAGTGATCCACCCACCTCAGCCTCCCAAAGTGCTGGGATTACAGGTGTGAACCACCGTGCCCTGCCAGGTTTTTTAATACCTTAAATACTTGTAATATTTCTACATGGGCAGAAAGGTTCATTCAAAGTATTTTCAAACATTTGTTTCAAAGAAAAATATTAAAAATGCAGTTCAAGTGTTGAGAAAATAAAAGAATAAATCAATCTTGGTTCAGCTTCATTTTCTCTGAGCTTCAATTCTCTCATCTGTTAGTCTTACAACAATCCTGACAACAAATTATTTATGAAAGTACCCAGCAAATGGTGGTAAGCACTCCATAAATTACCTATTCTCAATCTTGGGCCCCTTCTCTGGTTTATGCAGGTTCTATCTATTATTTACCATGTTCAAAATTAGAACTGAGAATTTTTAAAGTATTTATTAATTCATTAAAAAATACATCCATCACATGCTAATCACAAACCCAATTATATTAACATAAGTAACATTATTTTTATTAAAATAAATTTTCCAAAAAAAAATTTAGGCTGGGTGTGGTGGCTCACGCCTTTAATCCCAGCGCTGCGGGAGGCCAAGGTGGATGGATTACCTAAGGTCAGGAGTTCAAGACCAGCCTGGCCAACATGGTAAAACCCCATCTCTACTAAAAACACAAAAATTAGCAGGGTGTGGTGGCAGGTGCCTGTAATCCCAAGTACTTGGGAGGCTGAAGCAGGAGAATTGCTTGAACCTGGGAGGGGGAAGCTGCAGTAAGCCGAGATCTCGCCCATGTACTTTAACCCAGGTGACAGAGTGAAACCCCTTCTCAAAAACAAAACAAAACAAAAAAAACTTTAGTGCAAAGAGTGGCCTTGTTTCATATTTTTATATATCTTGTGCTTTGTCCTCATGATTGAAGAATGTGAAGAAAATCTGGTCTCACAGATATTCAGCTGGAAAAGAAAGGAATATTCTGACAGTCTTTTCAGATAAGGTGGATATCCTTCTGTGACACTGCACCAAAACTAAACAAGTGGTAGCTTATTAAATGTTAGAGCAATGTGGAATGTCAAATACATCAATGACCTTTTTAAACTGTTACAGAGAAATCCACCGACCCACCCTACAGTTTATTTATTTATTTTTTATTTTTTAAAGACAGGGTTTCACCATATTGGTCAGGCTGTTCTCGAACTCCTGACCTCAGGTGATCTGCTCACGTCAGCCTCCCAAAGTGCTGGGATTACAGGCGTGAGCCACCATGCCTAGCACACCCTACAGTTTAAATAAATCTTTAACCATGCATAATTTTGTGACATTCTGCATTGGTTATTTAGAAAATACTGGTTCAGGCCAGGTGCAGTGGTTCATGCCTGTAATCCCAGCCCTCTGGGAGGCCGAGGCAGGTGGATCACGAGGTCAGGAGATCAAGACCATCCTGGCCAACATGGTGAAACTCCATCTCTATTAAAAATACAAAAATTAGCTGGGCATAGTGGGGTGCACCTGAAGTCCCAGCTACTTGAGAGGCTGAAGCAGGAGTATCACTTGAACTCAGGAGGTGGAAGTTGCAGTGAGCTGAGATCAAGCCACTGCACTCCAGCCTGGGGACAAAGTGAGACTCCATCTCAAAAAAAAAAACCAAAAAACAAAAACAACAACAAAAAAAACAAAAACAGGTTCACTGAGCTACAAAAACCACTGACATATTTGATATATTTCATTATGCAATATAAAATTATTTTTTAATATCACCATTGATTTAATCAGAAGTTTTTTTTAGTACTGGGAAGCTGTCAAGTTCATGGAGGCAGGCTCAGATTTTCCAAAATTCTAATTTTCATTTGAAAGCTCACATGTGATTGGCAACAAAGACTATGGGTTCTTTTCCTTGTTCACTTTCAAGTAAATATCTGCCAAATATCCTAGTGTATGTAACCAGATTACTGGTTCTTTGAAGTTAAAAATGATGTTCCATGAAAGAGGTGGCTAGCTTAGTTCTCAACTCAAATGATGTTCCTTAAAACAACCATATTTCAGTATACAATAAAAATGTTTTATAAGCATTTCCATTTCCTCACACTGAATACGAAAAAGACAAAAAATATTTTTTAAACCCTGGACTTCACATCTTCATCAATGACATTTTAAATGTAATTGGCGTTAAAAAAAAAAAATACAAGTGGGGAGTGATTTGAATATGATCTCTCTATTATGGTGTGACTATGTTGACCAGTTTACCAATCATTAGTTTTACATAATTCAAATGTCAACACAGTGGAAAAATAGCAAACACCATCTTAGTTACTATCTTAGTACTACTACGAAAACAGTTCTGACTTCAGAGACCCTTGGAGTCTCCCACACTTTGAGAACCACTGTCATAAATGGTAGCTATTATTTTTACAGGAGGCACTAGCTTTGGGGGCAAACCATAAAACCTTGCTCAAGTAGGCAAATCCTCAGTTTCCATGTTTACACAGTCAAAGATACTGCCACTTACCTTCTCGTGTTCTCGTAAGGATTATTCTGAGTTAATGCATATACAACAGTTAAGCACAGTGCCTGGACCAGAGTAAACACTCAAATTATAAAACAATAAGGTGAAGGAAAACGCTTTACTGTTTCAGAAGAGAGAAAGAGGGAAAATATAGAGATCTGAAAATAAAACTCACTGAACCATTTTACAGAAGCAAATGCCAGAAAGCATCAAACATTCACATCCAAAATCAGAGTTCTAAAAACAAATGTTAAGAGGAAAGTAACAAGAATAGGACACCTTAAACAAGCATGGTGGCTCACACCAGTAATCCCTGCACTCCCAGCACCCTGGGAGGCTGAGGCCAGAGGAGCGCTTGGGCCCAGGAGTTAAGACCAGCCTGGGCAACGTAGCGAGACTCCGTCCCTAGAATTTAAAACGAGAGAGAGAGAGAATAGCAAAAAACATAAAATAAAATTTGGTTAAACATTATGTAAAATATGACAGAGCCTTAACGCAGGAAACTAAATTTCAAAACACTATAACAGAAGGTGGTTTGGGAGAAAAAAAGCAAGGTTGCAAAAAGAATGATAAGGCAAGGAGTGTAAGATTTGAAGAAGATAGAAGGGAGTCTCTCCCAACGTCCAAAGCACGGTGAGAAATATGCCCTAAAATTCAATTAGCTGCAAACTCAAATTCCATGAGACTAACAACCAAAAAAACACTTACCAACATAAGCTCCTAATTCTTGCAATTTCCCCTTAATGGCACTCTGAGAGAAAAAGAGCAAACGTGCACGTGAGAAACGCGGCTCTAGAACAAAAAATAAAAATAAAAAAACCAAACAAACAAAAAAAGAAAAATAGGAGAAACGCGGCTCTAGGAAAAGAACGACTCCGCAGCGCTGAGGCCACTTTGCTGGTGCGCGCACCGCGGGGACCCCGGGCGGGGGCGAGGAGGGGCCTCGCCCGTGCCCCCCCACACCCCGCTCCGGCCCCGCGGCGCCCACCTCCCGCAGCGGATCCTGAGCTGTTCGCTTCGCCGCAGTGGTGGCTCCCGCCGGGCCTGCACCCGTCCTTCCGTTTCCCGGCGGCTACTCCAGCCGCAGCCCCGCTCGCCCGCCCGCCTCGGAGCCCTGCTCCTAGGCCGCAAATGCCCCCAGGCCCGAGGCGGCCTGGACCAGGAGGCGCTGCAGCCCGCTAGGAGCGTCCGGCGACAGCCAGGCCGCAGCGTCCACCCGGGCCCAAGGTCCCCGTTACTCCTGACAACCGCCCGCCCGCCGAGACCCGGCTTCCCTCCCCCGTCCGGCGCGGGCCTCACCCGGATCTTGCGGCTGATCTCGGTGCCAATCTCCATGGCTCCGCAGCGTGCTGAAACTCAGCACTGCGCGGCGCGTAGCTTACCGGAGCCTACAGCGGGATCCTACCCCGCAGCCCGACCACCACCGCCTCCTCCTCCGCTCCGCCCCCGGCAGCGCACACGGCGTATCCCCGCCCCCGCCGGCACGGCGCGCCGGAGTAAGCGCGCATGCGCCCGTGGCCGCGCCTGCGTACACCTTCTACCCGCCAAACCTGTCCTCCGGTAAGGAGGGCGATGGCTTGCGCTTGCGGTCGGCTTTGCCGCTCGCCTCCTGGGTGCCTCGGAGAGCCTTCGTTAGTCTCTCTGCTGGCCCTCGGCTTACTCATTTTATTCTCTCTTGAGTGGGAAGAATGAATTAAATGTGTAGCAGAAACATCTTGGGCTATGATATGAGATGCGAGTTCAAATCCAACCCTCACTTACTGTTACTATGGTATCGGTCCAGGTATTTCAACTTTTCTGACCTGAAAAATGGAGTCTGCCTCTTAGAAGTTGCACTGCAATTACCCTTGAAGGGAAAATGGACTATCCAGAGCAACAGAACCAATCTGTCAAGTCTTTTCTTTGACTCTGCACTACTCTGGCCCTCCTGGGTTTGGTTCTGCCTTCCTTCTCCCGGGCCCACCCGTGGCCTCTCCCCGAGACGAATCCTCATCCTCCTGCTCCTCTGAACACCCTCCGTGGGACAATACTTTTGTTCTGGGGACTTCAGATGTCAACTCTGCTGATAATGACCGAATTTTCCATCAGCCTTAAATTCTCACATAAACCCCACTCCCAACTTCTTTATTTATTTTTGAGAAGGAGTCTCACGTCGGCCAGGCTGGAGTGCAGTCGCGTGATCTTGGCTCACCGCAACCTCCACCTCCCGGGTTCAAGCGATTCTCCTGGCTCAGCCTCCCGAGTAGCTGGGATTACAGGCTTGCGCTACCACGCCTGGCTAATTTTTTGTATTTTTAGTAGAGATGGGGTTTCACCATGTTAGCCAGGATGGTCTCGATCTCCTGACCTCTTGATCTGCCTGCCTCAGCCTCCCGAAGTGCTGGGATTACAGGTGTGAGCCACCGCACCCGGCCCCTCAACTTTTAAGTGACTACTCTTATTTTATTTTCTTCAAATTCAGCACTTAAACAGAAGTCATCTTCATCTCGCCTTTCCCCACTCATAGGTTTCTACTCCTGATTCCCATATTTGTATCAATAGCTGAATTCTCTCTATCCCTGATCACAAAACTTGGGAAACAGGAAGCACAGAGAGATCTTTCAGCCTTATATCCACTAATTCCTGAGAGTGTTGTCTGTTATCCTTTGCTGCATAACAAATGAACACAAGTTTAGCAGCTTAAAACACAAATGTTTATCATCTCATGGTTTCCATGGGTCAACTTCACTGGGTCCTCTGCTCAGGCTCTCACATGGCTATAATCGAGTTGTCAGGGAGGCTGTGTTCTCATCTGAAGGCTTGACTGAGTTTCTATGTTCAGGCTCATTCAGGTTGTTAGCTAGAATTCATTTCCAGCTAAGTACGGTGACTCATGCCTGTAATCCCAGCAGTTTGGGAGGCTGAGGCTGGCGGATCACTTGAGACCAGGAGTTCGGGACCAGCCTGGGCAACATGGCAAAAACCTGTCTCTTCAAAAGTACAAAAAATTAGCTGGGTATGGTGGCATGCACTTCTACTCTCAGCTACGTTGGAAGCTGAGAAGGAGGATTGCTTGAGCCTGGTTGGCAGAGGTTGCAGTGAGCCACGATCATGCCACCGTACTCCAGCCTTGGTGACAGAGTGAGACCCTGTCTCAAAAAAAAAAAAAAAAGAAAGAAAGAAAAGAAAAAGAATTCATTTTCTTGTGTCTTTGTAAGAACCCTGATTTTTTTTCTGGCTATCATCTGAAAGCCACCCTCAAGTCCTAGAGGCTGCCCACAGTTCTTTACCAAAGCGTTCTCTAACATTTCTGTTCACATAAGCCAGTGAAGGCCAGGCACAGTGGTTCATTCCTGTAATTTCAAATCAGTGAAGTAGAGGTGGGAGGATCACTTGAGGCCAGAAAATTGAGACCAGCCAAGGGCTTTTATCTAAGTTAGGCCCACTCAGGACCTGACCCCAAAATCAACTGATTTATGACTTTAATTACATCTGTCAAACCTCTCATTTTTGCCATATTTATTACCTAAGCAATCCACAGTGGGGATCAGGAGCAGCACAACAGTGTGTACCCTGTGTGGACAGCAGGAGCAGGAGTTGTGGGGCTACCTAGGGTCTGTCATATGGTCCTTTAATAATCTAATATCCTTTCTTCTGAATTCCTATGGCATCTATATGGAAGCTATCATTATAATAATATACTGTCTGCAATGTTATTTTGTGTGTGTGTGTGTGTGTGTGTGTGTGTGTGTGTGTGTGTGTGTCTCTTCCCTAACAAAATTAAAATTATAAACGCTCTGCAGGGCTTTATATTTCTGCAACCTTTCTTTCAGGATGCTGGACACATAGTAAGCACTCATTATATTTATGAGGTAAAAGAAATTAAAGACCTAATTTACAAAAGCATTCCTCAAGGATAAATCCAGTGATCATACACTCATTCAACATTGATGACAGGCAGCAAAGCAGAATGACAGAGAACAAGTGCACTGCAGCCAGACTGTCTGGTCTGAATCTTGGCTCTGCCAATCCTTCTTAGACTTTAGGCAAATTGCTTCTCATCTCTGTGCCTCAGTTTCCTTATCTGTGACTGATAAGGTATGATACTACTTTCACCTGCAAAGGGTTACTATGAGGATGAAATAAGTTAATAAATGTGAAGCATATTGAACTGTGCCTGGCTCATAGCAGCACTAACTTGCTGATTAAAAATTAAGTACCTACAGTGGGCCAGATACTGTGCCAGGAGCCAGAGCACAAAGAGGAGCAAGACCAAGTCCCTGCTTTCATGACACTCAACAATCCAAAAGACAGATGAATTGCTTTTATTCCTTTACCAACCATTTCAGAATTAAGAACAAAAACACTTGTTTTACCCTTACTGGGTACCCAATCCTCAGTCAATATTTACATAATATTGAAAATAACATTTAATAAAAAGTAATGTTTTTGTTAAAGCATATTCAGAGTAAGGAAACTTATTAAAATATATTCAAGAAAGTGTTAACTTTTAGCACAATGAGCTAACTTTTAGGACAACTATAGAATAGAGACTGGAAGGCTGCTTGAGACCTCCCACCCTTAGGTCTAAGATGTTACAATGTCTGGATCACAGGAAGGGCAACCCCACTAAACCAATGGCATTTGGTGGTCCAGTGCAATTTCAGGCACTTCCCTGTAAACTGCGGCTTCACAAACTACATCACATCTTGAAAATGTTCATGATCATGCCCTAAGAGAAGCCATTAGAGGGAGTAGGAGTGCTAGGCTTGGAAAAGACTAAACTGGACATTTTTTTTTCCCAGCTTGGAAGTGTTCTCTGATTCAGGGGAAACAACATGTTTTCCTCTAGGGGATAGTATGAATACTAGATTTCAACAAACCAAAGTGCCAGCTAAGAGGGCTCTGGGCTATCTTCCAAAAAGAGAAGATGACTGAAAAGAGCATTGGCTTTGAAGTTAGAAGGGCTGAGTACCAACCCCATCTCCATGGAGCCATGAGTCTTCCAACTTGCCCTCCACCACGCCTGCAATCTCTTCTCAGGTTGCATTTCAGCTAGATGTTGCACATTGTTTGGGTGCGCGCGCGCGCACGCCTGTGTATAGAAGCAGTAGGGGGTGGGGGAAAGGGGGTTGGGGGTGTCCTCCTGTCTGCAAAGCTTTTCTTTTCTTTTTTTTTTTTTTTTTTTTCTGTTTTTTTGAGATGGAGTCTGGCTCTGTCACCAGTGGTGCAATCTTGGCTCACTGCAACTTCTGCCTCCCGGGTTCAAGCAGTTCTCCTGCCTCAGCCTCTCTGGAACTAGAGGCACGCACCACCACACCCAGCTAATTTTTGTCTTTTTAGTAGAAATAGGGTTTCACCATGTTGGCCAGGATGGTCTTAATCTCTTGACCTCATGATCTGCCCACCTTGGCCTCCCAAAGTGCTGGGATTATAAGCATGAGCCACTGCACCCGACCCAAAGGTTTGCTTTTCTTTGAGTGCTCAGTCAACCTTTTGTTGTCCTTCCAGACTCAAGCAGAAGCTGATCACAGTGATTAAACAAACATTACCAGTCCATTCAGACTATACAGTATAACCATGTATAAATTTCCTTACCTGCTACAATTACATATTCACCTGTTATTCCCATGCTGAGTATTTGAGGACAGGGGTATGTATCTATTTACCTGTCTCCTTGCAGCACCTGGCTTCTATATGTGGGCTGAATGGACAAATGTTTTCCAATAGTGATTATCACATAGCATAGACACACTTGGATCAAAGTCCCTAAGTGTTGGGAATTACAGTCACAGCAGTCACTTGCTACCAAGGCAGACATTCTTCTCCATTTGAACAAACGCATTGCCAACATCATCATTTCTCTGATGTTCAGGGTAATCTATCCATAAAATTATCACTCTTTTATAACTGAAAAGGTGTTGCATGTGACACAGTGTTGAGCGTGGTAGGCAGAACTTAAAGTGTAGATTCAGAGACCAAGGACTTCACATTTCTAGTTCTAGCCCTCACTATCCCCTTCCTCAGGGGTAATTATCTTTGTGTGGCAGGGCATTCATTCAATTTGGATTTTTGCAGATGATGATAATTCATACAGCGGGTATTTACCATGCTATCAAAACAGATTAACTTTTGAAATTTTAAGAAAACACTAGTCAATGCACCCACCAAACCAAACCACAATTTCCCTTTTTTTTTTTTTTTTTTTTGAGACAGATTCTTGCTCTGTCACCCAGGCTGGAGTGCAGTGGCACGATCTCGGCTCATCACAACCTGCGCCTCCCTGGCTCAAGCAATTCTCATGTCTCAGCCTCCCCAGTAGCTGGGACTACAGGTGTGCTCTACCATGCCCAGCTAATTTTTGTATTTTTATTTTATTTTATTTTACTTTAAGTTCTGGGGCACATGTGCAAAATTTTTGTATTTTTAGTAGAGATGGGGTTTCACCATGTTGGCCAGGCTGGTCTTGAAATCCTGACCTCAGGTGATCCGCCTGCCTCAGCTTCCCAGAGTGTGGGATTACAGGATTGAGCCACTGTGCCTGGCCTCTTTTCCTTTAATCTTTTTGTCTTTCATCATTTTATATGCTGGGCTTTCTTTTTACATTTTAACTTATTTATTTTAGTAAGAATTAACTTCCAGCATAAATGTATAAATATGCCACCTTCTAGATAACAAGGGGGGGGTAAAGATACATATATGTAGTTGTTTGTATCTCTGCAGAACATCTCTATAAGGCTACAGAGGAATGATGGAACACTGGTTATCCCCCAGGAGAAGAGCTGGGTATCTAGCAGGCAGAGTGAGAAGGGGACTTTTTACTTACACCCTTGTGTATCTTTGGGGGTGGAACTATATAAATTATCTCACTTCCTTAGATATGAAACACAAGCTAATAATAATTTTATGTCTAATACTTCGAAGGCGTTATTCAAGTGCCTTGCCATGAATGTTCCTGCCAAATTAACATGGTTGAGGGAAAATAGGGCTTAGGTACTTGGTTAGTAAATGACATCTGTGGACTTGAGGGAGGAAGTTCAACTCAGTTGTCTAACATCTCTTGGGTTTTATGTTCATTTTCTATTTTAAAAATTCTTTTATTTTCTTCCCGATTCAATTAACAAGTTTTTATTTAGTGCCTACTCTTTGCCCAGTACTGTCCTGGAAATTCTAGAAGATATAAAAGAAGCCTTCATGAAACAACTTTTAAAGTTCTTGCCAAGTGTAGAGATCACTGTGGAATGATGTGGCTAGAAAGTCATCCTGGAAGCAGAGTCTTACTTGGAGAGAAGCAGCAAGGCTTAGACAAATGGAAGGAGGACAGGAGGGGCTGCTGGTGAGGGGCAAAGCTTGATAGGGACAGAAAGCGATATGAGTGGTCAGAGAGACCAGTTTGGAAAGTCCCTAAAGGTCAGGCAGAAGAAGTTTACCTTGGGAGTCCATTAGGAGTGATAACTCAAGAGAGGGAAGCCTGTGGTATTAGCAAGGAAATAAGAGAGAACTGAGAAACCAGATGCTAGGAGACCACCCTTGTTGCAATAATTGGATGTAAAATGATGACAGCTTGGATTTAGAATGTTCCAGAGGGAACAGAAAGGAAAGAAATAATTCATGAGGCATTTCAAAGGAGGAAATACCAGGTCTTGATGACAGGCTGGAGATGAGAATAGGAGAAGTCACACATGATTCCAATTTTTCTAGCTTGGGAAGCCAGCAAAGTGACTTCTTTTCAGATCTATCTTTCCTCACACACAAATTGACCCCCTCATAGAGTTCAGTTGAAATATCAATTACAAACAGAATTGATCTGTTTTTTCCCTTAGAAACACAATCTTATTTGCCTTTAGGTAAATGACCCAAGATGCACGTTGCTGGGCTTTGCTCTTGGATATAACTCATACCTCTATGACAGTGCTCCTCACTTTGGCCTTGCACTGTGTGTGTGGTATGCAGGTGCGTTTATCACCCACTAGACCAAAAGTCCTTGTTGTGCAGGAACTTTGTGTCATTCATAGATAAGTATTCAAAAGTTTTTCTTGGCCCATGCCTGTAATCCCAGGACTTTGGGAGGCTGAGGCAGGTGGATATCCTGAGGTCAGGAGTTTGAGACCAGCTTGGCCAACATGGTGAAACCCTGTCTCTACTAAAAACACAACAATTAGCCAGGTGTGGTGGCAGGCACCTGTAATCCCATCTACTTGGGAGGCTGACGCAGTAGAATCGCTTGAACCCAAGAGGCAGAGGTTGCAGTGAGCGGAGATCGCACCATTGCATTGTAGCCTGGGCAACAGAGGAGACTCTGTCTCAAAAAAAAAAAAGTTTTTGTTAATTGTTGAAGAAAATGAGATTTAAATGAAACATAATACTTAAAAAAGCTTTCCAGAAACAACAGCATTAAAACAAAATCATCGAAATTAAAATTTACATAAATTAAAAGGTTCTCTGTTCCACATGCCAAAAAAAGATCTTATACTCTATTGTAATAGTGTTAGGATCACACAGCTTTATTCCTTAGCTTAGGTGTTGCAATACAGTAATAATAATGCAGTGCAAGAATACTGTGTAATAAACGTTAAACAAAACACTTCATATATATTTTACAGAAGTTACTGGATATTGCTTAGTATTTCTTTTTCCCCCCTCTGCGGTGCAAAGATATTGTTTAATATTATCCCCGTTTTCTAGGAGAGGAAACAGTTACAGAGAAGTTAAGAAATTTGTACAAGGTCACCTAGCTAGTAAATGCTGGAGCTGCGATTTGAACCCAAGATCCGTCTCCCCGGATCCATCCACCCGATTTGAACCCAGACAACTTAGTCGACTCTCCACCCTTAACAGCTCTGCTCCGTATTATATAAGCAGACAGCTCTCTTTTGGGGACTGAGAGGTTATTTGAGGTATATGAACCATTTTTGTTGTTGGTGGTGGTGGTGGGGGCTTTCCCACCCAATACTGGAAGTGTTTAGTTATACGGAGCATAACCTTAGGAGCAAGCAGGAAAAGAAGAAATGTATTCCAACAGTCTTCAGAAACATACCAGAGTAAACGAATAACCATTAATAACAGTATTTTACAGCCTACCTAATAACACAAGAATAAACCCCTTTATCTGGAACGTAAATAATACCCCCTCCTCTCATTTTATTAAAAGCCTTGTTTTATTTGGAAACTCTTAAAATAAGTGGTCATACGATTAAAAAAAGCTGCGGCGCGCCCCCTCCCCGGCGGCCGGGCGCAGCTGTCCGCGCCTCCCCCGCGCGGCTGCCCGCATTCCAACTCTCTGAGGTCACGGGCCGCCACCGCCTCCCTGGATCCGCCCGCCCGACCCAGGGGGAGGGACGCCCGGCCCGGCCGCCCCGCTGCTCCGGCGGCGCGTCCCGCGTCGGTCAGACAGTCCGTCCGTCCGTCCGTCCTCCTGCCTCCCGCCGCCCCCGCAGGGCTTCTTTGTGCGGCGCTACTCGCCGGCAGGTCCCACCCCCAGGCCTCGCCCCTCGCCGTCGCCACCGCCGGACTCTGCCCAGGGGAATGGTCTGCGGGCCGGGTTTTTGGAGACAGGAAGTGAGGCGTGCGAGCCCCATGAGAGCGGCAAGGCGCGGGCTAGCGTGCGGGCGCGGCTGCGGCGGCCGCGCTGCGGGGACTCGGGAGGCGGGCCGCTGAGCGGTGCGCGCGGCCCCGAGGATGCGGGAGCGGGAGCAGGTGAGGGCGCTGGGCTTGGCCGGCGGGAGGGGCGGGCGCCGGCACGAGCGGTGGGGTGTGTCCGCTCGCCGGGACCCCGGAGGGCGCCCGCGGCCCCGGAGTCCCGGAGGATGGGGCGCGGCTGCCAGACCCGTAGCGGGAGCGTAACAAAGACAAAAGTTTTGCTTTTCCAGATTCGCTCTCATGTACTCGAGTAATTTCTAAAAGGAGTCTGGAACTTCTATTCTGAACGCCCTGGCCGATTGTTGCGGGTTATTCTGGATCGGGGTTTTAAATGTGTTAGGCATATTTGTGCCTCTCAGAATATGTAAACGTGGAATTCGCCAGATAACTTTGGCGAGAAGGGGCGCAGGGAAGGGCTGTTTGGTAACGCCTGGTTTGTTTTTGGAGTAGAGTATTTACTCTGGAAGAGAATTCTTGGATCTGCAAATTCCGACTTGTGATTTCTGCAAATCCTGATTAGATTGGCCGCTCTTGGCATATTCGTCCTATTTTCTTTTTTGCTGAGAAAGTCTTATAATAATAGCATATGCTCGCAAACACATTGAAAACATTCATGTGCTCCAAGTGACAACTGCTGTACGCCTCTTAGTTGCTGACAGTTTATTTTTTTAAGTTTGGAATACGAGAGTAATTTTACTCTGAATATAGCTGTCCGTTTTGTTTCTAGGGCATTTTATTCTGGAGCATCTACGCACAAATGTTTTCTCCGCTAAGAAGCATGGATTTGATTTAATGCTATAGATATTACTCTAAATATGTCAAATACTCCTTTTAGTGTTCATTTTATTTTAAAGCCACTTTAGCAAAATTACGTGTGGTAAGGACCTTAGCAGGAAAGGGGAAACGCTGTAAGATTCAGAGGTAAAGTGTATTTGAGAAACTTTTGGAAGGGGATGTAGAGAGGGAAAATTAAAATGAATTCACAAATAGTTCAGACTGCCTTTTGTAAACTTGTACTGAAGCGGAATCTAGTATGTATCCGTTTATTTACTACAAAACAGATTTTGTAGAGAAACAAAGTTATCCTAGTTTTCCTTTAATAGCTATTTATGAATTGTGTTTAATTTAGTAAATTTTAATTCCAGACCCAACCATTTCCAGATTATTGCATATTATTTTATACCTGAAACAGACCTCCCCAAAGAACTCTTTAAATTTCTACTCCTCTTGGTTTTATTACCTTCAGACATTCATATTGTATTATATCATTTGGCAGCAAATACTGAATATTACTGAAAATTAAGATGTGTAAATCATTGATCAGTTTGTAAATTATTAAACAAAAACACTGTTTTAGCATGGGGGTTTAGCAAAAAGCAAGGCATTCTTATGGATAGATCTTGTGGGGGGCGTGCACCATACACACACACACACATGCACACACGCACACACACAGCAACTTTTTCAATTTCATCAATCAAAATAAGAGATAACTTTGACTTTTCCTTTATCCCTCATGCTGTAATACATTTCAAATCGAAGGGACAATTGAAAGTTTTACTGAGTTTGCTTAATCAGAACTTAAGTTAATAATTAAGTTACAGTGTAGTATCTATTGCTTTCAAGGCATAGTTCTATGTAGTGAAAAGACTACCATATTTGAATGGCACCTAATACAAATATTGATCTTTTCTCTACACATATGCTATATCTTATCTTTTCCTCTACACTACTTAATCTGTCCAGTTTCCAGTTACCATAATTTTTATATAAAATTGAAACTCACCATCTGATCTCATGAAAGGGTGTTTAGTATGCATATTTATAATCCTTAACTATTTACACTCTTGGTTTATCAGTTTTCTAGTTAAAAGCTTATTATTTAAGGTTCTCATTTGCTAATTTTTTTTCATCTTGCTTTACTTAGTTTATACCCCTGAAACAGCAAAGAGCAATGAAACTTACTGGAAGTGGAAACCGTGTCTTTTAATATTTATTTTCTGTTTCCCTCCATAGTGTGGTGGTTTTACCTACAGAAAGCAGTCAGCAAATGCTGTTAATTGACACAGTGCTTTAGCTAGTTCCAGCTTTGTTTTTTTCCTCTGGCCTTCCCCTATCCCTTGTTTTTAACATTTTGATTTTCCTGGCTATAGGGAATAACCAGAGCTCAAAACTAAAGAACTAGCCAGATAAAACCGTGGTTGGGTCCTTATTAGAGATACAGCTCTGTATGTAATTATAGCATGGTTGTAATCTCCTTAAAGACAGCGACGGCTTAGGATTCGTCTTAGATTTCTCACGATGCTCATTATGCTGTCTTGTACCCAGAGAGGCAATACACATTTAAGGAATGGAATTTCAAAATGTTAAGTTTGGCAAAGCCGAGGGTAGTAGCCGAACTCTTTTCTCCAGCTCTGCCATTCCCTAACCCTGAGTGCCCATCGCCTCTGGGCCTGAGACGCAGTCAGGAGAGCAGGACCCAGCAGAGGACTGGGAGTGTGGAATTTGGAATCGATTCACAGCCCAGCCCGTCCTAGCGTGAAACTGCGAAGTAGCTTCTGTTTCTGAAGGCTGGGTTCTGCCTGCCAGATGAGAGGGTCGGGGGCACATTCTGCCCCTCCGCGCGGTCCCGGGCCCGAGCTCAGCGTAGCCAGCCATAGCTGGTTCTCGCTAAGCGATTCATCCCCAGCAGGCAACCTCTGCTCGGAAGAAGGAAGTGGGGAACCATCCCAGGACCCTGGAATATCCGGGATTTTGTAGACTTGTTTAGGGAGAAAAAACTAATTCAGCTGATGTAAAAATCCCCAGCTGTTATAAGCTTTATCAGTGAAATGAAAAAAAAAAAAAAAAAAAAATCCCCAGTTGGTGCTCGCCCTCATTTGTCTCGGCCCAGAAGTTACCATCAACTGGTCTGGTTAAAAACTCTGTTAGAGCCCAGCGTGGTGGCGCGCGCCTGTGAGCCCAGCTAGTCGGGAGGCTGAGGCTGGAGGATCGCTTGAGCCCAGGTGTTCGAGGCTGCGGTGAGCTGCGATGGCGCCACTGCACTCCGGCCTGGGTGGCAGAGCGAGACCCCGCTCTATGAAACACGTTGTGAGTAGCGTATTTCGGTGTGCTGTGGCTCCAAAGCCGGCATCGCACGAGGCCCGCCCAGTCTCTTCACCGCCTGTAGGTCGCGCTGGTCCCTTTAAATGTTCCCTCCGGGAGCAGAGCGACCGGTCCTTATCAGAGCGCGTCCGTCCAGGAACGCGGCTGCAGAAAGAGAGTTCCGGGGCCTCTGAGGCTACCGGTTGTCCTGGCAACGCCGCGTGCTCTTCCCGAGGGAAGGACGCGGGAGAAGCCGGGGCCTGAGGTCTCCAGGGCCCCGTGGGCTTCTTGGGTTTGCTGCCCCCCGGCCGCTCATTAACTCAGGATGGCGTGGAAGTCCTCGCCCGCCTCGTTTTCTGGGCCGCGGCCCCGCTTAGGTGAAGGCTTGTTTGGGCGTCCCCACCTTGGAGAGGGGCGGGGCCTCGCCTTTCAGAACTGCCACTCTTCTAGTGGTAATTGGATAAGGAGTATTTGTAGGGTCTTTTATGATGTCTATCAATTTGATGGCGTAAATACTTCCACAAGCGCTTGTTAGGCAGCTCACCGTGCTTGAACCACACACCTGCCATTCTTAGTGAGGATTATTCCTCCCATTTGCCTTCAGGGTTAATTTTCTAAAGGGATTGGTACTGGAACCTAGTTCTTTTTGGGGTATTTTGCACTTTTCTCATTTAAGGATTAAAGAACTCTGACATTTGGAGTATTACAGCCCGAAAGAGTTACTTACAAAAAAAAATCTTATCCAAAATAGGAGGACGACTACGAATGCTAACTAGTAAATTTGGGATTACAGTAGTGCTGGCCATTATCTCATTTAATCCTGACGATAGCCACAGTTTGCTATCACTATTTGTAGGCTCAAGTGAAGGGTGGAGCCTGACCCTGGGCCCAACGCACCTCTGAGATAAAATTCCACCCTGCCTCCCGGGTCCTATTTGTGCCTTCTTTTTCCAGCGGAGAGGGACGGCTTACTCTTTGGACACAGCTTGATTGGCTTTTCTTTGTATAAGCAGAGCCCAGCGTTACCTTTGTTTAAGTAACTCTTGGCGTTCCTCTTTCCCCAGCGCTGGCGTCGATGCTGCCTTCTTGGGGCCATTGGAGACTCCGTTGCTTTTTAATGGCGGCAGCGGCTGCTGGGTGAGCAGCTGGAGGCTGGACAGCGTTCGTCCCGTCTGGAGAGGATCGCTTTGGTGGGGGTAGCTTTTCCCTCTTTGCTCCTCCACTCTTGAAAGGAGAAGAAGATGCCACTGCCATTTGGGTTGAAACTGAAACGCACCCGGCGCTACACGGTGTCCAGCAAGAGCTGCCTGGTTGCCCGGATCCAGCTGCTCAATAACGAGTTTGTGGAGTTCACTCTGTCGGTGGAGAGCACTGGCCAGGAGAGCCTCGAAGCTGTGGCCCAGAGGCTGGAGCTGCGGGAGGTAAGCCACCTAAAGACACTGCAGGCCGGGCGCGGTGGCTCACGCCTGTAATCCCAGCACTTTGGAAGGCCAAGGCGGGTGGATCCCCGGAGGTCAGGAGTTGGAGACCAGCCTGGCCAACATGGTGAAACCCCATCTCTCCTAAAAATACAAAAAATTAGCTGTGCGTGGTGGCATGCGCCCGTAATCCCAACTACTCGGGACGCTGAGGCAGGAGAATCACTTGAACCGAGGAGGGGGAGGTTGCAGTGAGCTGAAATGTCCAGCCTGGACAAGAGTGAAACTCCCTCTCAAAAAAAAAAAGACATTCTGTGGCCCCCATACTGGCTGTGTGTTCGGGCCCACTGGGTACTCAGTGTGTGTCCCTGCCTGAGATGTCTGAGTTGAGTCTGCAAGTCCCCTTATGAGGCAGGAACAGATTAGAGCAAGAAGTCTTCCCTTGGGGGTGCCCTGTAAGAACTTATAGTGCCTGAGTTTTGAATATGTTTATATTTTCCCCAAACGTAATCCAGAATCAAATGTGAATGCACTTTGGGTTGTTCAAGTTTCCATTTTCTAATATACCCACAAGGGTATTCCTGATCTCTAGTACAGTTTTCTGACTTCATTCTTTCTTTTTTGTTCACTTTTATTTTTTTAGAGACAAGGTCTAGCTATGTTGCCCAGGTTGGTCTCAACTCCTAGGCTCAAGCGATCCTCCCGCTATAGGCACGTGCCAACATGTCCAGCTCCTGACATCATTCCTTCAACATTCATTGAGTAAACCAAAAATTCATTGACTATATTCTTACAGGGCGGATCAAGGTTCTAGAGACATATTGCATGAACTTAGTTTGAGTTCTAGTTTCCTCACCATCTGCTTCTGTTACCTTGGGCAAGTTATGTGATATCTCTGAGCCCCAGTTCGCTATCTGAACCATGGGAATGACTGTGACACCTAATTCTCAGAGTAGCATAAGGCCATAAGCTCTACTAACTAGTCTGTTAGAATACTCATAGGGAGGTATGCTCAGGAAACCCCTAATCTAGTTGGTAGAGAGTTATGGAGTACTCATGTATCTATATAATATCTTAAATTTAAAATACTAGGCAAGGCCTGTGAAGAAAGGCCTCTAATTAAACCTTTGACCCTCCCTACCTTTGGCTACCTGGTTCTGGGGTAAAGGAAAGAGAGATAAACTCATTATTCCACTTAAAAAGTCAGGAATAGATGAACTTTGCCCCTGTTGACCATCCAGTCTTTGATATGATCATTAAATACTGAGGACCCCTAAGTACCAAGCACATACACTTGGAAGCTTACCTTAGTGTTGTTACCAATAACCAAACAGGTGTGATGCGTGCTGTGATGAGGGAAGTAAAGGGTGTGCTATAGGCCAGAGGAGGTGCAGCAAAAAGAAGGTGATTCTGAGCTGTGACCTGAGGATGGGACAAGGGAGTCCTGTCAGGGGCTAGAAGAGTGTTCCAACAAAGAGAACTGCACAGGGCCAAAGACATGCACACAGCTGGTCTGCCTGACCCAAGGGCCACACAATGAGGATTTTTTGTTAAAAGACTTGTACTTATCCTGAGGGTGGTGGGGAAGTTAATGAAGGGTGTAAACAGGTGTGGTACGATTGTTTTTGTGAAGAGTGAGCCCTTTGGAGAATGATTGGAGAGAATTGGTTCAGGTGCAGATGGTAGCCACCTGGAGTTGGATAGGGTTGGAGAGAGGTAGTTGGAATCTGCAGATATTCAGGACCTACCTACCAAGTAATAGGGAAGGGTTAGCATGAATTCATGTTGATATTCAGGTTTTCAGTAGATGGTGGAGCTATAACAGAGAGGAAACGTGAAAGGAAGAGTAGATCTATTAGGGGCAAGGAGAAGCGTGTGGTGAGTTCAGTTTTGGAAATACTGAGTTTGAGGTGCCAATTAGAGGTGTTGAATAGACAGATGGATCTGCTGGTCTGGAGTTCAGGCATGAGATCCAGGTTGGAGGAAAGAGATTGGGAAGCATCAGCCTAAGTGAGTTCATTAAAGCCAGAAGAGGGTATGAGCTTCTCTAGGGGAGAAAAAGGACATCACAGACCCCTCATGGTAGATTAGAGGAGGGGAGAGTGTTGGAAGGAAACTGAGATGGAACTGCCCAAGAAGAAGAAGGAAAACCAGAGTAGCAGGCCTCAGCAACCAGTCCCTGCTTACTTGCATTTATTTTTTTTTAGGGATGGGTTCTGACTCCATCACCCAGGCTAGAGTACAGTGGCACCTTCGTAGCTCACTGCAGCTTCAAACTCCTGGGCTCAAGTTATCCTTTTGCCCCGGCCTGCCAAGAGCTGGGACTACAGGTGCACACCACCACACCCAGCTAATTTTTTTTTTAATTTGCGTTTTTGAGATGGAGTCTTGCTATGTTGCCCAGGCTGGTCTTTTTTTTTTTTGAGATGGAGTTTCACTCTTAGTACCCAGGCTGGAGTGCAATGGTGCGATCTTGGCTCACCGCAACCTCCACCTTCCGGGTTCAGGCAATTCTTCTGCCTCAGCCTCCTGAGTAGCTGGGATTACAGGCACGCACCACCGTGCCCAGCTAAGTTTTTGTATTTTTAGTAGAGACGGGGTTTCACCATGTTGACCAGGATGGTCTCGATCTCTTGACCTCGTGATCCGCTCGCCTCGGCCTCCCAAAGTGCTGGGATTACAGGCGTGAGCCACCGCTACCGGCCCCTAGGCTGGTCTTAAAGATCTTTCCTCTAGTTGTCTTCGCCTCCTGAGCAGGTAGGATTACAGGTGTGTGCCACCTTGCCTGGCTTAGTGGCTTATTTTATTTTATTTTTGGCTTGCTTTGACTTTTTTTCTTTTTTCTATTATGGTTTCTTCTTCGTGTAATTTTCTTCCTCATGCATCAGGTCTGTCTATAACCCCTAGAGAGTCAACTTTTTGAGGAACTATGGTTTATTTATTTTTGTACCAGGTGTGGAATGTGTTCAGTAAATACAGGGAGAACTGAACCCATAGTAAGTCCACAGAAATTGCCATCCTTTGTTAGAAGTTATCAGTCTCAGGGAATAAGTAACTTTATATAGCTGTGGGTATATTTTGAGCCTGTTTTTCAACAGAAGAGGAAACAGGCATGGTCCCTAGAAAATGTTTTGCCCTTGGAGAGTCTGTTCCACAATTTCCAATATTTAATAACAGTCATGGTTAGAAAGTTTGTATAGCAAACTTTTGCTTTGAAAGCTCCAGAAGCTCTGATCTGTAGCATATAAACAGATGGCTCAGGCATCAGGCCTAATCTTGTCAAATGACTGTTCAAAAATAATCTGAGTGGGGTCACACCTGTTTCTAGTTTGTACGTATAGCCTGTGTATGATTCACACTAAGAAATATTGGTATGCTGGTTTCTTGCACTGTTCTCCCACCAAGCAAATCTGGAATTATCATAGCATATAGATTGGGGTGAAAAGTTTTGCTCCTGTCTAAATATAAGGGGAGAGAAAAGTCTTTACTCTTCTTGCTTAATTGAATACCATTTTACTTCTATAATGACAGTTTTTTTTTTCTTTTGAGATTGAGTTTTGCTCTTGTCGCCCAGGCTGGGGTGCAATGGTGTGATCTCGGCTCACTGCAACCTCTGCCTCCCAGGTTCAAGTGATTTTTCTGCCTCAGCCTCCCCAGTAGCTGGAATTACAGGTGCCCACCACCATGACTGGCTAATTTTTTTTTTTTTTTGGTAGAGGTGGGGTTTCACCATGTTGTCCCACCTGGTTTCTAACTCCTGCCTCAGGCGATCCACCCACTTCGGCCTCCCAAAGTGCTGGGATTATAGGAGTGAGCCACTGCGCCTGGCCCTATAAAGACAATTATAAGGGCTGCACAATAATATTATTATAACATTATACCCAGGGGTTTCAGCTGTATCAGTAATATTTCTTCTTTTCTTTTCTTTTTTTTTTTTTTTGAGATGGAGTCTTGCTCTGTCGCCCAGGCTGGAGTGCAGTGGCACCATCTTGGCTCACTGCAACTTCCACTTCCTGGTTTCAAGCAATTCTCCTGCCTCAGCCTCTCTAGTAGCTGAAATTACAGGTGCCTGCTAGCACACCCTGCTAATTTTTGTATTTTTAGGAGAGACGAGGTTTCACCATGTTGGCCAGGCTGGTCTCGAACACCTGACCTCAGATGATCCACCTGCCTTGACCTTCCAAAGTGCTGGGATTTCTTACACTGGGTATGTGGGTAGTATTTCTTATACAGGGTATATGGGTTTTTTTTTTTTGGTTTGTTTGTATTTTTAGCCTTCATATTTTTACAAGTGTCTAAGATATTTTATATTAAATTAAAAACAAAATGGTTAATATACATATATCCAATGTAGTTAACTTAGGTGTAATCTCAGCACTTTGGGAGACTGAGGTGGGTGGATCACGAGGTCAGGAGTTCAAGACCAGCCTAGCCAAGATGGTGAAACCTCATCTCTACTAAAAATACAAAAATTAGCCGGACGTGATGGTGGCGCCTGTAATCCCAGCTACGTGGGAGGCTGAGGCAGGGAATTGCTTGAATCCAGGAGGCAGAGGTTGCAGTGAGCCAAGATTGCACCACTGTATTCCAGCCTGGGTGACAGAGTGAGACTTTGTCTCAAAAAATAATAACAAAATATAAAAATAAAAATAGGAAAATGAATTATTCCCTTAGGAAAATATTGGTGTTCATTTTAGCAGTAGTTTATCAAAGCTATTGGAATTCCCTGTCTATCATGAATTCTGAGATTCAAAACAGTTTTTCAAGAGAGGCTGTGAGTCCTTATGTAATTTAAGGGGAGCTAGAAAATTCTCTCCGATTTTAAAAGTATATGCTGTAGAGGCTTGAAGGAGGTGGTGAGACGAGAGGGTCAGCTGGGTATGGCCACTGCCTGGGGCATCTTCACCCTGATGGAATCAGCACAGTTCAGAGTGCAAGAGTCAGGCTCAAACATCTCATGTCATGGGAAGAGCTGATTTAATCTAGCTCACTAATAATGATGTGCAAACCCAGGACCCAAGTTTAGTGGTTTTGTTTGTTTTGGCTTTTTTTGAGTTGGAGTCTTGCTCTGTCACCAGGCTAGAGTGTAGTGGCGTGATCTCGGCTCAGTGCAACTTCTGCCTCCCTGGTTCAAGTGATTCCCCTGCCTCAGCCTCCCAAGTAGCTTGGACTACAGGTGCACACTACCACGCCCAGCTAATTTTTTGTATTTTAGTAGAGTCAGGGTTTCACCATGTTGGCCAGGATGGTCTCTATCTCCTGACCTTGTGATCCTCCTGCCTCAGCCTCACAAAGTGCTGGGATTACAGTCGTGAGCCACCATACTTGGCCAAGTTTAGTAATTTATAAGCAGTTAGAGACTGCCAAGGATCCCAGGTATGTGTGCCCTCTGCCCAGGCCAAGATTATCCCATAGGTAGGGCACATGGGAGTCAGAAAAAAACAGAAGTTTCATGGTGAGCATGGGATCAGAAGAGGTGTTGCCTTGAAAATTTACGTATTTTCATAAGTAGGCTGGACGCAGTGGCTCACATCTGTAATCTCAGCACTTTGGGAGGCTGAGGCGGGCAGATCACCTGAGGTCAGGAATTCGAGACCAGCCTGGCCTAGCCAACATGGTGAAACCCTGTCTCTACTCAAAATGCAAAAAAAAAAAAAAAAAAATTACCCAGGCATGGTGGCGTGTGCCTGTAGTCCCAGCTCTTTGGGAGGCTGAGACAGAAGAATCACTTGACCCTGGGAGGTGGAGGTTGCAGTGAGCCGAGAATACACAACTGCACTCTAGCCTGGGTGACAGAGCAAGCCTCTGTCTCAAAAAAAGAAGAGAAAAAGTACATATTTTCATAAGCAGAGTAGTGCTGCTCAGATTCCTTTGAGTCAGGCACCCTTTCCTCTGGCGGTGCTTAAGTGAGCACTGCCTGTCTGCCTCTTGAGATGGCTGCTTAGCAAAGTGGTGAAGACAGTCTGCAGTAGTCAAAAACACCTTGGTTGCATCCACATACTGTCATTTGAGTAATTCTTAAATCACTTAATTTCCCAAGTTCATTGGTTTTGCATCTGTAAGTTGGGGATAATAATAGTATCTACTTGATAGTGGTTAACAGGATTCAGTGTTAAATGTAAAACATTTAGCAAAGGATCTGGTATTTGGGAAACTCTGAATAAGTGTTCATCTTTATTACTATTACCATTGTTGTTGGTGTTATATTATTGTTATTAGTGACACTTATGCCCATGTTATAGTAACTGACCAAATTCTATTCATAGGAATTCTCTTCCCTCCCCATCCCTTCCCACCCCAGCCCTCCTGTTCCCCACCCCACCCCTCCTCACTCGCTCTTTCTCTAATTTCTTTTTCTTTTCTTTTTTTCTTTCTTTGGTGCGATGGAGTCTTGCTCTGTCACCCAAGCTGGAGTGCAGTGGTGCAATCTCAGCTCATTGCAGCCAGGTTCAAGCGAGGTTCAAGCAAGTCTCATGCCTCAGCCTCCCAAGTAGCTGGGATTAACAGGCGCCTGTCATCACACCCACCTAATGTTTATATTTTTAGTAGAGCTAGGGTTTCAACATGTTGGCCAGGCTGGTCTCAAACTCCTGACCTCAAGTGATCTGCCCACCTCAGCCTCCCAAAGTGCTGGTATTACAGGTATGAGCCACCACACCCAGCCTCTTTTCTTTTGTAAATATTGTTTCTTACATTTACTGAGAGAATACATGCTTTTTTTATAAAATGTCTCTTTAGAGGGCACTGGTAATCACATTTCTTAGACATTACTAAACTATTTTTTTTTCTTTTTTCTTTTTGACATTACTAAACTATTAAAATGTTTGTATGTCATTGTAATTTAGCAGTCATCTTTGAAATTCTGATTCCATGTCTGTTGAAAAAATCAATTTATCCAATGTCACTGCCCACTGACCTCATAAAACAAAGCTTCTATAGGGTTTAGTTTTCTCTTAGCCTGTTTTCTTCCCTCTTGCCCTCAACTCAATTCCTAGGTAAAAAAAATAGTTTTATGAAAGTTTAGATTAAGGACTATGTATTTTTCCTTGAGGCTGTAGTGAGCTCAAGAATCCTTGTTCAATATTAGATATTATAATCACATTTTTATGCCATATGGATTTCAATTAGATTCATTACAAACCTGTCATTTTTTTGTCTACCTTCTTTTCCTTGATCTAATCAGTTTAAATTTATCTTTGGTTGAAGTTCTTAAAAGTTTGAGGTTTTTTTTTTTTTTTTTTTTTTTTGAGAAAGGCTCTTGGTCTGTCACTCAGGCTGGAGTACAGTCATATGATCATAGCTCATTGCAGCCTTAACCTCCATGCTTAAGTGATCCTCCCACCTTAGCTTCTTGGGTAGCTGTGACTACAGGCACATGCTACCCTGCCAATTTTTAAATTTTTTGTAAAAACAATGAGGTCTCATTGTTTTTCCCAGATGGGTCTTGAACTCCTGTGCCCAAGTAATCCTCACGCCATGGCCGCCCAAAGTATCGGGATTACAGGCATAAGCCATTGCTCTCAGCCTTAAAAAAGTGTTTTTTTTTTTTTTTTTTTTGAGATGGAGTTTCAATCTTGCTGCCCAGGCTGGAGTACAAATAGTATAATAGTATGATCTCAGCTTACTGCAACCTCTGCCTCCTGGGTTCAAGTGATTCTCTCACCTTAGCCTCCTGGGTAGCTGGGATTACAGGTGCCCACCACCATGCCTGGCTAAGTTTTGTATTTTTAGTAGAGATGAGGTTTCACCATGTTGGCCAGGCTGGTCTCAAACTCCTGACCTCAGGAGATCCACCCGCCCTGGCTTCTCAAAGTGCTGGGATTACAGGCGTGAGCCACCACACCCAGCCTAAAGAGTTTTTAATCCTCAGGATATGAAAGTGCTGAAATGATGAAAGTCTCTTTAAGATTTTTTTTTCATGTTTTTGCTATGATATATTGTGTTAGTTTTATAACTTAGAGGGCAGTTTTCTTTCAGCTGTTTCTGAGGGGGTTGTGTGTGTGTTGGGGACTCTTTATTGTTGTTCCCATATGTGGTCTTCATGCATAACTGTGGTTTTGAAGTTGAGTTAAATACTGAGCCACTGCTAAAAAATTATCTCCAAGATATTTTGTTGAAGATGAAAAAAATCTAGCAAAATTTATAAGTGGCCTCTCATTTCTTAATTATAGGCTTTGGATATTTGGTTACTCTGCTGTGGTTTATCATCGATCTTTACAAAATGTTTTTTAAATTGCGTGTTCAGTGTGTTACACACAATGTCAAGTTTTTGTTCCATAGAATGTAAGCTCCATCAAAGTAGGACTCTTGTTGACTGAAGCATTGTCAGAGTTTGGGACAGCACCTTGTACCTTACAGTATGTTGTTGCTGAATATGTTTACTTAGTTTAAAAATTAAGATTCTTGTTTTGAATTTAGATTGATAAACATGGACAGCAGTACAATTAAGTCTTTGCTCTGATTTTATTTCCTGGAGAGAGTTAAACATCTCCGAAGTTTTGTATACAGATAAAAAGGCACCGTTTTTTTAGACTCTTCTTTTTCACTTTGGGGCTTTTTCTGAAACACTTAGAAAGTGATCTAGTTGTAGTGACTCCCTGAGGTAAGATTGCTGTGTCAAGGGAGTGTCAACTTCCTCACTGAACTTTGAGCAGATACTTCACCTAACACCTTATGGCAAATGGGGATATTTTTTGGCTAGAGGATTTGTTGGTATAGAGAGGAATCAAGCATATAACATAAACCATAACCCTCAAGCACAACTTTAGAAAGTGTTCTTGGCCATCAAAGTGTTTTATTTTAAATTAGCGTCTTAGGTATTCCAAATATCCACTGACCTTATCGTGACTGTTATATGAGTAGACATCAAGAATTTCATGCTATTTCCTTCGGTACTAGCTGTTTTCATTTGGACTCTAAAAATAGCTGAAATATGTGTAAAGTAAAAGTCTAGTACCCAGAAACTTTTACCTTTTGAGCCAAGTAGTTATTCATTTAGGTATGTATGTTATAAAACAAATACAATTGAGGTAGAGACAAGAATCTCTGAATATTTTCAGTTAGAGCTTTTGGACCATCTGAAGCAAATATGTCAGATTGGCCTCTCACCTAGATAGAAAAAGCTTTCCCAAGTCTGACACCAATTATAAATGATCAGGGATTTTTCCTGATATTTAGGTTTTCTGTTACTTTTCTTCTTTTGTCTAGATAATTAAGAATTAGCCATGTAAATAAATATAGAAATTACACAAGGGGATATTCATTTTAAAGTCTATTTTGTAATCACAAGTTATTGCAGAATTTGGAAACCTGTTTATTTGAAGAATGGAGTATTATTCAGCCTAGGCTTAGTGGCTAATAAACTTAAAGGCTAATAGCCCAAGATGTTTCCCTTCCAGTATTGGATTTTTCCCTTGAGATACCAGATGTCCTTATTCTCTTACCATTGGTGTGTCACAGTAGTGTAGTCTCAGGACCATGCAGAATTAAGCATGAATTTACTCATTTGAGATTTGTAAGGTGAGTTACAAAATGGTGGACATGAGGGAACTGTGGTGTTTTGGAGGCTCTAAGTGTTGTCATTGTCATTGGTGTATGGATTCAGATTCCATTGCTTCTAATATCTCTAGAAGCTTTGATTTTCGTCTGTCTCCATTTGGGTAAATAAGCATTATTGTGCTGGAAGCTTAATTTGCCTCATTTAATCTTCACAATGTGTTAAGCACTGCATTATCTTTCCCATTTTAAAATGAGGAAACTAAAGTTATGAAAAGTTTGACGGATTACCTAGCTAATAAGCAAAAGACCCAGGATTTGAGATTTTATGTCGGACTTCTGCTTGAACTTTGACCTTTAAATTTATAGGGGTCATGGACCCTTTTGAGGTCTAATGAAAACACAGAATTTTGCATGCAATTTCAGGTAGTTCATTGTTACTCTCTCCCCTAAGTCTGTCTGTAGGCCTAGGCTGTAGGCCTGGAGGCTTTCTGGATAAGGCAGTTTTTTCCCTTTTCTCCCCTTTTCACAGAGCAGGATCTTTCTTCTCTGGTCTTCTGCTTCCCAGAGTGAAGATGCTGTGAGGATGGAATATTTGCGAACAATTCAAGACCTTCATAATTAAAAAATAAGAATTTGCCTCTGAATATAATTTTTCTCCTCACTGCCCCTTCTACTACAAACACCCTTTTTTCCTCTGGCCTTGATCTTTAGGTCTCAGGAAGGGCCACTTATTCCTCAGTGGGACAACATACTATTAAGGAAAAATCCCCCTTCGGGGGACAGTGGGGAGGTCGTGAGTGGCAATTCCCCAACTGTACCGCTGATGATAGGTCCACGTCTGTCTTCCCTGCTAGGCAGCAGGTATGTGATGAATCTTCAGGAATTGAATGGATGATACATTCTTCCTTTATACATTAATCAAATTCCCAGGCCAATTGTTGAGCCCTCTGTATCAGTCTTCTTGTCAGATATGCACCTTACGCGAACATGGCATTTTCTATTAACAAGGATTCATCATTCTCTTGACAATATGCCAGTTTAGCAAATATTTTTCTATTCAGTTCTCCAAGCAATTTGTTCATAAACAAATGTCACTTAGATTTCCTTTATCTTTTAATGAATTGACTGAACATCCAGAGGCAATTTAAATTTTTGCTTAAGATGCTAACATCAGTAGAAGAAATGATGTAAGTCACAAATCCTTCATGAGAATTGGCAGCATGTAATAGAAATAGCTTCCTATCAAGGATTTGTACCACTTTCTATAGTAGATTACCCAAATATGATCATTAAAAGGTATATAATGTCGAGATTTATAAATAGGGCAGAGTAGTTTTGTTATTTTAAATAAGTTTTGACTGAGTAGACTAAGAAAATACACTGGTAATCTTATGCTGAGTAGCAAGCTCATGTGAATCTAAACACAACTTGTTGGCCAGGCAAGGTGGCTCATGCCTGTAATCACAGCACTTTGAGAGGCCGAGGCAGTAGGATCGCTTGAGTCCAGGAGTTGAACACCAGTGTGGGGAATATAGTGAGACCCTATCGATACAAAAAAAATTAAAAAATTATCTGGGCATGGTGGCACATGCCAGTAGTTCCAGCTGCTCTGGAGGCTGAGGTGTGAGGATTGCTTGAGCCCAAGAAGGTGAGGCTGCATTGAGCCATGATCATGCCACTGCACTCTAACCTGGGTGGCAGAGCAAGACCTTGTCTCCAGAAAAAATAAAAATAAAAACAACTTGTTATGTTACAGTTACTTAGATGGCTCAGACTTCGTTGACTTGTCAAATGAATCTCAATGTCAAGTGAATTTCCAGCATGTTGAACTTTATACCATTCAATTCAACTACAGCTGGCAAAGTGGGGTTTTGATAAAGTTTTGGTGCTCAGTGGACTTGGGTTCAAATCCCTGCAGACTACCTGTATGAACTGAGGAAACCAACTTCTCTGGGACTTGTTTCTTTTATATGTGATATGGCTGCATGTAATAGTAAGAATGATAGCTATTTATTGGGTACTGACCATATCCATGCACTGTGCTCATTGCTTTACATATGTTTAACCCTGTGTATAATCAGCTTTGTTTCCTCCCACCATCTCGTTGATGGAGTGGATCAAAGACCAGTAGCATTCATAGGACAGTCATTAACTCATTGCTCTTTTTCAGAATTCTTTAGCCATTTCTACTTTCTCTTTCATCTTGTACATTTGTTAGTTGGAATAATATACTGAGGGAAAATAACGGGTTGAAGAAAAATCACTGGAGAGGTATTATTGTTAAGTCAGGCAACTAAGTTCAGAGCTACACTGCTGAGAATTAAGAGCTTCACCATGACTAATATCTATTCTCTTCCTGTAAGTTTTGGTTTGAAATATCTAGAAAATAACCTCAATTCTCATTCCCTTGTGTTTTGCACTTACAAATAATATGTAGACACTTGCATACTTGACTTGCCTGTGTTTTTATGATTGGCACCTTTTTTGAAGTCAAATTTATGTTTAGTGACTTAAGGAAAGAGCACTTAAATTATGCAGTATAACAGAAAAATGAAGCATGTTTAATAGTGAATATATCTAAAATTGTATTATTATTACTTGTATAACATCTGCTACCCTCCAAAAGAATGCAGATTTCTCTGTATGATGCTATTCAACCAATGCTTGGCTAGGGCAGCTAGTTAGGGACAGCCCCCTGTTAGAATTCAAGTCTTCCAGCTCTTGGTTTAGCACTTTTCTCCCAACATACTACTTTTACATGGAGCCATTGCCATTTTCCTAAAAGAAAAGCAATCCAAGTGTTGGTATTGTCTATTTACTTTTAAAGGAAATAAAGGGAAAGAAGGCCGGGCATGGTGGCTCATGTCTGTAATCCCAGTGCTTTGGGAGGCCAAGGTGGGTGGATTGCCTGGGGTCAGGAGGTTGAGTTTGAGACCAGCCTGGCCAGCATGGTGAAGCCCCGTCTCTACTAAAAACACAAAAATTAGCTGGATATGGTGGCAAGTGCCTGTAATACCAGCTGCTTGGGAAGCTGAGGTAGGAGAATTGCTTGAACCTGTGAGGCAGAGGTTGCAGTTAGCTGAGATCGTGCCATTGCATTCCAGCCTGGGTAACAGAGCGAGACTATCTCAGAAAAAAAGAAGGGTGGGGTGAAAGAAAAGGATAAGTTCCCAAAGACAGAATCCTATTAGTGAAGGAAGTATTTAAGCGTAGGATTTCCTCTACTAGATAAATGTAACGAAATTTTATACTGTTTAAAGAAAACCATGATAAGAAGATCTCATGTTACTTGAGCACTTGTTTGCATGAGACACTTTTGTAAGTGCTTTAAATGTTTTTGCTTATTTTGATCTTTACAAAAGTCCTATATGTGAGGCACTGTTATCCATTTTACTGATCGGAAAACTGAGACACAAAGGTATTAAGTAACTTGCTCATGGTTACATGATAGAAACCATAGCTAGTGTAGTTCTGGCTCCTTGAATAGCATCTTTCTTCCTAGTTTGTAACCTTTGACAAGTGACAGATGTCCTGCTATGGAGCTCATGCTCTTATGGATAGCCTGGCACAGACTGGCCTCCTAAATGTGACAGTTGTTGTTTTAAGTACTCTGGAATTTGTTATTTAATTTTTTAATTTTTACAATTACCTTGCTTAAGATGGGTTTTTGCAGTCATGTCAGGCAAGGAAAAGTAAGCATGAGAAGGAACATGAGTGTCATTAGGCCAGCAAGACAGTGCTGGGGTATCCCCGAGGTGTTTAGGGCAGAGCTGTTTGATAAGCCTTTGGTGAGCTTGTTCCCTGGCAGAGTTGGACGTATCAGACTGATGAAATACATCCCAGGAGAGTTCCCTGCCGAGATATTTTCCAAAGCAGTATCTGCTTGCACTACTGTTAGATGAATTTGGTGGACTTCTAGATTCAGACTCTGCATCCAAGCAAGAAGAAAGGTAGAGCCAGTGAGCCCATTGAAATGCTGGCTGCATTTCCTGATGAGCCCAGGCTGTGACTGAAGAATAAGTTCTGGTTTATCTTTGGTTATATGGGTCATAAACAAAACAACCTTTTATATGGTAGCACATAGAGCACATTAGCTTTTGCCTGTATTGAAACTTTGTGCAGTAACATCACAATTATCCCTGTCATTCTTGTTGATAAAATGTATAATATAGTCATGTGCTGCATATGACATTTTGGTCAATGACAGACTGCTTATAAGATGTTGGTCCCTTAAGATTATAATACTGTATTTTTACTGTACTTTTCCTGTGTTTACATAAATGTAGATATACAAATGCCACTGTGTTTCAGTTGCCTACAGTAGTCAGTACAGTAACTTGCTGTACAGGTTTGTAGCCTAGCAGCAATAGGCTATATCACATGGCCTAAATGTGGAGGAGCCTGTACCATCTAGGTTTGTGTAAGTACACTCCATGATGTTCACACAGTGAAATAGCCTCCTGATGCATTTCCATATCATTAACGGACACGTGACTGTACTAAAATTTCCTCTTTAATCCTAGTTTACTCTTTAAAAACATGTTGATATTGTCTTAATCTTATAATTCAGTATCTTTCTCCATAGCACTTATCAGTATCTGGCATACCATATATTTTGCTTATTTTTCTGTCTTTCCCTACTGGGATTAAGCTATGTGAGGACAGGAGTTTTGTTCTCTTGTTAAATGCTGTATTCCTAGTTCCCAGAACAGTGATTGACATATAGTAGTTATTCAGTCAATATTCATTGAATGAATAGATGGATCTTTCTAAACATTAGTTCACTTAAAATAGTACATTTATTTCTGTTTCAGAGTCGTCATATTCATAGCATCTGCTTGTCCAGGATAGTAAAAGAGAAAAGAGACAAGCAGTTTATCCATGTGGACAGTGATCCTAGTTTGTGCCTCGTACTGTCTTTCAATCCCTGAAATTGGCTTATCATTTGACTCTTTTCCTGAAAGTTAAGTGCTACAACAACAATAAAAATCTACCCACACGAGAAGTTCAGTTACTTGGATTTCAGTATAATTTCAGAATAATTTAGAAGGCCAAGATGTACTCTGATTATTTTCTTGAGTCTTCATTTAGTTGTAATAAGAGTATAATGATATTGCATGTTATCACTTTGGCTGTAAAATATATATTATTTGATCAAGTATAGACGAAAACTGATTGAAATTAAACAGAAAAGGAAAAAAATGCTGCCTGCTTTGAGGCAATGTGACTGCCACTATCTGTCACAAGGAAGAAGTATGATACTTCATTATTTATGGCAGACTCAGTGTAGAGGTAAGTTCCAGGCTTGAATTAGGTTAATACTTGTTAACTACCCTTGTTAGATGATCTCTTCCTAGGATAGACTTTATCTAGTGCTATGTCCTCTCATCTCTTTCCTGATGAAAAGTCTTCTGACTTTTGCCTAGTCTAAGAAAGGCATCAGGATAGAATTATATTTGCAATTTTAGATGGGATTAACTTTTATCAACCCAATGCATCAGTGGCTTTAAAAACCCTTCAGCTAATTTGTGTGTCCCTCTGCTCTACTTTAAAAATAGTACAACCAAAAAGACTCTTAAAATAATTAGACGAGAAATGACTTAGGGATTAGGAAAGGGTTTACATTCTGACAGGATTTGGACCTGCTTATAATAGCTGATGTCTCCTTAGAGGACTGTGATTTGGGGTGCTGCACATTTTTTCCCCAGCTCAAATTTGTAAACTCTCTTTTGCTTTGAACAAAAACCTTGGTTATCAAATCACTTTGTTCTCAGTCAACATCAGTTCATGTAAAGTAAGTAAACCATATTGTGTCTGAAAAGAAGCCAAGTTTGTTTTAAGGTTTATTTTAACGTAGTTTATAGAGCAGGCACGTTCTCTGTATAATTTTAGAAGAGTAGCTATGAAAAAATTTTAAACTATGAAGAAATCATTGAATAACTTTTTGAAAACTTATCGTGATATGTTTGTTCAGAACAAAATAGGAAAAAAAGGGAGAATGTAAACACACCTGACAAAGTTTCACAAAAATCTCTACAGTGACAATTGAGAATTGATCTAAGGGATGCTAGAAGATTCAGTGATTTAGCAGCTTCTGCTGGAATAAGTTTCCCACAGGTCAAGCCATCTTGCTTTCATCACCAGTGAGAGTGGATGTAGCTGTGGAGAAAGAGAAGCCACATGGAGGTAACGTTTCTTACCAGGAAAAGCACTCGGAAGTTATATCCAAAGCTTGGAGGGAGGCATGAACTGAACGCCAGTAACTAAAGGCTAATTTGCTGGAAAACTTCTGTTACAATTAAACCCATTAACAGGACATGCATAGTCCAGAAGATCTGGACTTGAGAGGACGCATGCTTTTGGGAAGATATCCTAGACCAAGGCACCAGTTGAAATTTAAGAAATTTAAGGCACACGGGGCCTGTCTATATCAAAGTCTTTGCATTTTTTTTTTTTTTTTTTTTAAGACGGGGTTTCACCATGTTGGTCAGGCTGGTTTTGAACTCCTGACCTCAGGTGATCTGCCCACCTTGGCCTCCAAAGTGCTTGGATTACAGGCGTGAGCCACCACACCCAGCAGTCTTTGCATTTTTTTAAAATAATAAAGGTCCTAGTATATTCAGACTTTAAAGGAAAAAATTAGTTTGACTCTTACTTGAGTAGTGATATTTTCAAGGAAGAAACATGCTTGATTCAACTTTTCTTCTATTTTCTATCTACCTGAAGAGATCCTGTCTGCTAAATTTATGTACCATAACAAATGTAAGAGTGCTTTTTGGCATTATCAATACAATTAGAACTTACAAAGTTCTTCACTACAGTGGAGGGTGCACGCTATTTTCCTTACTAAGAAACAGCCTCAATGAGGAAGTGAGTTACTCCAGAGCTGGTGAGTGGTAAAGCCAGGACTCAAAGGCCAAGCCTTTTGCCTGCAAATCTAGTACTCTTTGTACCACACCATGCTAGTAGCAGCTATTGGAATCTCAGGCATAGTTTGCCCAGAGGAAATACAGCCATGTGTCACTTAAGGACAGGGAAATGTTCTAAGAAATTCGTTAGGCAATTTCATCGTTGCGCGAACATCACAGGGAGTACTTACACAAACCTAGGTGGTATAGCCTATTACACACCTGCCATATGATGTAGCCTAGTCCTTGTAGGCAATAAACTGTCCAACATGTTACTGTACTGAATACTATAGGTAATTATAACAGTGGTATTTGTGTACTTAAACATATCTAAGCACGTGCAGTAAAAACGTGATGTAAAAGTTTAAAAAGATACACCTGTATAGGGTACTGACCATGAATGGAGCTTACAGAACTAAAAGTTGCTCTGGGTGAATCAGTGAATATGAAGGCCTAGGAAGTTGCACTATAGTAGTAGGACACTATCATAGCCTCTAGAAACACTGTACAGCTAGGCTACATTAAATATATCACAATTTTTTCTTCAATAATATATGTATACACATATATATATTTTTGAGGCAGGCCTCACTCCATTGCCCAGGCTGGAGCTCACATCTCAAGGAACTAGAGAAACAAGAATCAACCAAACCCAAACCCAGCAGAAGAAAAGAAATAACAAAGATCAGAGCAGAAACAAATGCAATTGAAACAAAACAAAACAAAAAACAACAAATAGTTGGTTCTTTGAAAAGATGAACAAAATTGACTGACCATTAGCGAGATTAACCAAGAAAAGAAAATATCTAAATAAGCTCAATTAGAAATGAAACAGGAGATATTACAACCAATACCACAGAAATACAAAAGATCATTCAAGTCTACTGTGAACACCTTTTCACACATAAACTAGAAAACCTAGGGGAGGTGGATAAAATCCTGGAAATATACAACTCTCCTAGATTAAACCAGGAAGAAGTAGAAACTCTGAACAGACCAATAACAAGTAGACTGAAACAGTGCTTAAAAAAACTGCCAACAAAAAAGTCCAGGACCAGATGGATTCACAGCTGAATTCTATCATATAATCAAAGACGAATTAGTACCAATCTTACTGAAACAATTCCAAAAGATAGAGAAAGGGAATCCTCCCTGAATCATTCTATGAAGCCAGCATTACCCCAATACCAAAACCAGGAAAGGACATATAAGTAGACATTTTTTAAACTTTACTTTAAATGTTTAATTACAACAAATTCAGTTCATTAAGTCTAAGAAAAAAAATGAGCCAGAAATAGATGAGCCTAGCTATGAGTTCATTACAATTTCTATTTTCTAATATCTATACTTATGTCAGGATTTTGTGCAGTTTAACAGTTCACTGGCAATCTCATGTGAACATAATTGAAGAACAGAGAATAAGGAAAAGTGTGTTTGAGCAATCAAAACTAAATGTTAAAGTCAATGTTAAAAAGTATATGCCCTTGACAAAGAATAAATTTCTCCTATCTCTTTTATGGATTTTTTTTCTTATTTTATATGTACTTTTAATGAGTTTAGTAATTTGGTTATCCAATCCGAAGCAGATTAAAAGATGACAAATTAAAGGAAAGGACTTATTAAATAATAGTAAGTTGGCAGTAGAGGGAAGTGATGGGCAGTATTCTTTTTTATACAAAGGAGAACACGTACATACAAACAAAAACTCCTTAAATAGAATTTGCAAAGAGTTACGTGTGCAGGGTAGTCTGAAGTTACTTACTAAAGGTACAAATAACTCCAAACATTAATTAGTCATGTATTCAACAACAATCACTGTTCTAAAAGTAGAGTTAGTACTTTATTTAATATAGATAGAAGTTTATAAATTGTTTCCAAAACTTAGCACTCAAAATAGTTTGAACAAAGGATTCAGCCTTGTTTATCAGGCAAAGTTAGTGATGAAGCACTTTATTTCCCAAAGATAATTGAAAAATAACTTAGTTTATATACAGCTTTAGCCAATTTAATTGTGGTTTCATTACTTCACTTACAAGTGCAAGCATATTTTCCAAAGCCAAATATGAAAGCTGTTTCCATTTCTGCGGTTTTGGTACCTGCTGTTATTTGTTTTTTGAAAGGTTTAACTAGTAGCATAGAAGCTAATTACAGTCATGTGCTGCATAACAATGTTTTAGTCAATGACAGATCTCAAATGCGATGGTGGTCCCATAAGATTGTAACAGAGCTGAAAAATTCCTATCACATAGTGATGTTGTAGTTGTTAAGCTGCAGTGCAGTGCATTACTCACATGTTTTGTAGTGATGCTGGTATAAACAAACCTATTGTGCTACCAACTGTCCAAAAGCATAGCACATAGAACTATGTACGGTGCATAACACTGGATAACAATAAATGACTATATTACTGATTTGTGCATTTATTATACTTATTTTATGTATACTCCTATTTATAAAACATGTTAACTGTAGGCCAGGTGCAGTAGTTCCCACCTGTAATCCCAGCACTTTGGGAGACTGAGATGGGAGGATCACTTGAGCCAAGGAGTTTAAAAGAACAGCCTGGGCAACATGGTGAGACTCCATCACAACAAAAAATACAGAACTCAGCCAGGTGTGGTGGTGTAGTACCAACTAGGAGGCTGAGGCAGGAGGATTGGCTGAGGCAGGAAGATTGCTTGAGCCCAGGAGTTCAAGACTACAGTGAGCTTTGTTTATCTTTTCAAAGAACCAGCTTTTTATTGTCTTTTGTTTTGTTTTGTTTCAGTTTCATTTGGTTCTGCTCTGATCTTTGTTATTTCTTTTCTTCTGCTACGTTTGGGTTTGGTTGGTTCTTGTTTCTCTAGTTCCTTAAGATGTGAGCTTCGATTGTCTATTTGTGCTCTTTCAGAAATTTTGATATAGGCATTTAATGCCATGAACTTTCCTCTTAGAACCGCTTTTGCTGTATCCCAGAGGTTTTGTAGGTTGTGTGACTATTATTCAGTTCAAAGACTTTTTAAATTCCCATCTTTATTTCATTGTTGATCCAAAATTATTCAGGAGCAGATTATTTAATTTCCGTGTATTTGTATAGTTTTGAGGGTTACTTCTGGAGTTAACTTCCACTTTTATTCCACTGTGGTCTGAGAGTACTTGATGTAATTTTGATTTTAAAAAAATTCGTTGAGCCTTGTTTTGTGGCCTATCATATGGTCTATCATAGAGAATGTTCCATGTTTTGATGAAAATAATGTGTATTTTGCAGTTGTTGGGTAGAATGTTCTGTAAATGTCAGTTAAGTCCATTTGTTCTAGTGTATAATTTTAATCTGTGGTTTCTTTGTTGACTTTCTGTCTTGATGACCTGTCTAGTGCTGTCAGTGGAGTGTTGAAATCCCCCACTATTATCGTGTTGTCATCTATCTCATTTTTTTGGTTTAGTAGTAATTAAATTTGAGAGTTCCAGCATTAGGTGCATATATATCTAGGATGGTGATAGTTTCCTGTTGGCCTAGACCGTTTATCATTATATAATGTCCCTCCTTTGTCTTCTTAAAGTGTCATTGCTTTAAAATCTGTTTTGCTTGATATAAGAATAGCTACTTTGGCTTGCTTTTGGTTTCCATTTACATGGAATATCTTTTCCACTCCTTTGATTTAAGTTTATGTCAGTCCTTATATGTTAGGTGAGTCTCTTGAACACAGCAGATACTGGGTTGGTGGATTTTTATCCATTCTGCCATTCTGTATCTTTTAAGTGGAGCATTTAGGACCATTTACATCCGAGGTTAGCATTGAGATGTGAGGTACTTGTGCTAGTTGTTGCCTGAATAATTTGTTTTTTTTTCTTTCCCATTGTGTTACTGTTTTATAGGCCCTGTGAGATATATGCTTTTTTTTTTTCTTTTTATTGCATTTTAGGTTTTGGGGTACATGTGAAGAACATGCAAGATTGTTGCATAGGTACACACATGGCAGTGTGATTTGCTGCCTTCCTCCCCATTACCTATATCTGGCATTTCTCCCCATGCTATCTCTCCCCAGCTCCCCACCTCCTGCTGTCCCTCCCCTATTTCCCCCTGAGATTTATGCTTTAAGGAGGTTCTATTTCGGTGTATTTTGGGTTTTGTTTCAAGATTAAGAGCTCCTTTCAGCATTTCTTGTAGTGCTGGCTTGGTAGTGGCAAATTATTTCAGCATTTGTTTGTCTGAAAAAGACTTTATCTCTTCTTCATTTATGAAGCTTGGTTTCATGGGATACAAAATTCTTGGCTGATAATTGTTTTGTTTAAAGAGGCTAAAGAAAGGACCCCAATCCCTTCTGGCTTGTAGGGTTTCTGTTGAGAAATCTGCTGTTAATCTGATAGTTTTTCCTTTATAGGTTACCTGGTGCTTTTGCCTCACAGCTCTTAAGATTCTTCTCTCTTTTTTTTTTTTTTTTTTTGAGATGGAGTCTTGCTCTGTCTCCCAGATTGAAGTGCATGGTGTGATTTTGGCTCACTGCAACCTCCACCTCTGGGCTCAAGCAATTCTCTGGCCTCAGCCTTCCAAGTAACTGGGATTACAGGTTCCTGCCACCATACCTGGCTGATTTTTGTGTTTTTAGTAGAGACAGGGCTTCACCTCGTTGGCCAGGCTGGTCTCAAACTCATGACCTTAAGTGATCTGCCCACCTTGGTCTCTCAAATTGCTGGGATTACAGGTGTGAGCCACCATACCTGACCTTTAAGATTCTTTAAGATCCCTGGTATGAAACCCACTTGATCATGGTATATTATGTTTTTGATACGGTGTTGGATTCAGATTCTTTCCTCTGTCTTGACTTTAGATAATCTGATGACTGTATGCCTAGGTTGATCTTTTTGCGACGTATTTCCTGGGTGTTCTTTGAGCTTCTTGTATTTGGATGTCTAGATCTCTAGCAACAACAGGGAAGTTTTCCTTGATTATTCCCTCCAATAAGTTTACCCAACTTCTAGATTTCTCTTTTTTCTCAGGAATACCAATTATTATGTTTGATCATTTAACATAATCCAAAATTTTTTGGAGGCTTTGTTCCAAAAAAAGCTACAGACCAGTATCCCTGATGAACATAGATGCAAAAATTCTCAACAAAATACTAGCTATCTGAATCTAACACCATATCAAAAACATAATACACCATGATCAAGTGGGTTTCATACCAGGGATGCAGGGTTGGTTTAGTATCTGTAAGTCAATAAATGTGATAAACCACATAAACAGAATTAAAAACAATATGATCATCTTAATAGATGCAGAAAAAGCATTTGACAAAATTCAGCATCCCTTTCTGATTAAAGCCGTAGTAAAATCAGCACAGAAGGGACATACCTTAAGGTAGTAAAAGCCATCTATGACAGAGCCACAGCTAACATTATATTGAATGGGGAAAGTTGAAAGCATTCACCCTGAAAACTGGAACGGGACAAGGATGCCAACTTTCATCACTTCTATTCAACATAGTACTGGAAGTCCTAGCTAGAGCAGTCAGACAAGAGAAAGAAAGAAAGGGCATCCAAATTGGTAAAGAGGAAGTCAAACTGCCACTACTCACCAATGATATGAACATAAACCTAGAAAACCCCAAAGACTCTTCCAAAAAACCCCTAGATTGATAAGTGAATTCAGTAAATGCTTTAGTCCACTTTCATGCTGCTGATAGTCATACCAAGACTGGGCAATTTACAAAAGAAAGAGGTTTAATGGACTTACAGTTCCACAGGTTGGGAAGGCCTCACAATCGTGGTGGAAGGTGAAAGGCACATCTCGCATGGCGGCAGACAAGAAGAGAGTTTGTATAGGGTAATTCTCATTTTTAAAACTATCAGATCTCATGAGACTTATTCACTATCACCAGAAGGAGCTGCCCCTATGATTCAGTTACCTCCCACTGGGTCCCTCCCACAACACATGGGAATTCAAGATGAGATTTGGGGGGACATGGCCAAACCAAATCAGTAAAGTTTTAGGATACAAAATTCATGTACACAAATCAGTGGCACTGCTATACACCAACAGTGATGAAGCTCAGAATGAAATCAGGAACTCAACTTCTTTTATGACAGCTGGAAAAAGAAATGAAACACTTTGGAATATACCTAACCAAGGAGGTGAAAAATCTCTACAAGGAAAATTAAAAACACAGCTGAAAGAAATCATAGATGACACAAACAAATAAAAACACATCCCCTGCTCATGGATGGGTAGAATCAATATTGTGAAAATGACCATATTGCCAAAAGCAATATACAAATCAGTGCAGTTCCCATCAAAATACTATCATCATTCTTCACAGAACTAGAAAAAAAAAATCCCGAAATTTATATGGAACCAAAAAAGAGCCCCCATAACCAAAGCAAGGCTAAGTAAAAAGAACAAATCTGGAAACATCACAGTACCTGACTTCACTGGACTACAAGCCTATGGTTACCAAAACAGCATGGTACTGGTTAAAAACAGTCACATAGATCAATGGAACAGAATAGAGAACCCAGAAATAAAGCCAAATACATACAGCCAACTGATCTTTGACAGAGGAAACAAAAACATAAAGTGTGGAAAGGACACCCTGTTCAACAAATGGTGTTTGGTTAATTGACAAGCCACATGTAGAAGAATGAAGCTGGATCCTCATTTCTTACCTTATACAAAAATAGACTCAAGAGGGACCAAATACTTAAGTCTAACACCTGAAACTATTAAAATTCTAGATAACATCAGAAAAGCTCTTCTAGACATTGGCGTAGGCAAAGAGTTCATGACCAAGAACCCAAAAGCAAATGCAACAAAAACAAAGATAAATATATGACATTTCATTAAACAAAAAGGCTTCTGTACAGCAAAAGAAGTAATCAGCAAAGTAAACAGACAACCCACAGAGTGGGAGAAAATATTTGCAAACTATCCATCTGACAAAGGACTAATATCCAGAATTTACAAGGAACTTAAAGCAGTGAGAAAAAAAAAAAAAACCAAAAAACACCCCCACAAATAATCACATCAAAAAATGGGCTAAAGACATGAATAGACAGTTATCAAAAGAGGATATACAAATGGACAACAAACATATGGAAAACTGCTCAACATCACTAATTATGAGGAAAATGCAAATCAAACTACGATGCTATATGCCTTACTCCTGCGTTAATGGCCATAATCAAAAAATCAAAAAATAATAGATGTTGGTGTAGATGTGGTGAGAAGGGAACACTTACACTGCTGGTGGGAATGTAAACTAGTACAACCACTATGGAAAACAGTGTGGTCCTTCCTTAAAGAACTAAAAGTAGAACTAACATTTGATCTAGCAATTCCACTACTGGGTATCTACCATGAGGAAAAGTCACTATATGAAAAAGACATTTGCACACCCACATTTATAGTAGCACAATTCGCAATTGCAAAAATATGGAACCAGCCTAAATGCCCATCAACCAATGAGTGGATAAGGAAAATGTGACACACACAGACACACATACACACACACACACACACTCATGCACGGAATACTACTCGGGAATGAAGTAATGACATTTGCAGCAACCTGGATGGAGTTGGGGACCATTATTTTAAGTGAAGTAACTCAGGAATGGAAATCCAAACGTCGTATGTTCTCACTTGTAAGTGGGTGCTAAGCTATGGGGATGCAAAGGCGTGAGAATGATATAATGGACTTCGGGAGTTCTGGGGGAAATGTTGGGACTGGGATAAGGAATAAAAGTACACATTCGGTACAGGGTACACTGCTCAGGTGACGGGTGCACCAAAATCTCAGAAATCACTGCTGAAGAACTTACTCATGTAACCAAATACCACCTGTTCCCCAAAAATTATTGTAAAAAAATAAATTATTCACTTGATTTTCATTATGAATATTTCTGATCTTTAAAAACATTTTTTACTCAGGTCAAATTCACATGATGTACAACTAACCGTTTTTAAGTAAACAACTCATTGGCATTTAGTACGTTTACAATACTGTCTAGTTCTAAAACATTTTCATTACCCCAAAAGGAAATTCTGTATCTCTTAAGCAGTCATTCTCCATTCTTCCCTGCCTCTAGCAACACCAATTTACTTTCTGTCTGTCTCTGTGGATTTATATATTCTAGTCTTGAACTCCTGGCCTCAAGCTATTTTCCCACCTTGGCCTCCCAGCACCTTGGGATTACAGGTGTGAGCCACCATACCTGTGGGATTTATTCTAGATGTTTCATATAAACAGAATTATACAATATTTGACCTTTTGTCTTCTGGCTGCTTTTGCTTAGCATAATATTTTAGAATGTCACCCACATTGTAGCATGTATCCAGCATGAAACTGGAGCCTCATCTCTTATACAAAAATTGACTCAAGTACATTGTTACATCAGATGTATCAGTACATCATTGTGTTTTATGGCTGAATATTCATTGTATATGTACACCACAAGCTTGTTTATCCATTCATCTATTGATGGACATTTGGCTTGTTTCCACCTTTTGGTTATTGCAGATAGTCCTGCTGTGCGTATGCATATACATGTGTTTGCTTGAGCACCTGTTTTTCATTTCTTTTGGGTATGTACCTAGGAGTGGAATTGCTGGATCATATGGTGATTCTATATTTAGTGTTTTGAGTACCCACCAAACTTTTCCACAGCAGCTGACCCATTTTTCTACTCCTACTAGCAATGTGTAAGGGTTCCAGTTTCTCCTCACCAATGCTTACTTCCTATTTTTTGAATTATAGCCATCTCAGTTGGTGTGAAGTGGTATCTCATTGTGGTTCTGAGTTGCATTTCCCTAATGACTAATGATGTTGAGCATCTTTTCATGTGCTGGTTGGCCATTCATATCTTTTTTTAAAAAAGTATCTAAGTCCTTTGCTCATTTTAAAATTGGGTTTCTTTTTGTATGTAAGAGTTATTTTATACATTCTAAGTAGTAGACCTTTATCAGATACATGATCTGCAAATATTTTCTCCTTTTCTCCTGTTTTGTAGGCTGTTTTTTTACTTTCTTCATATTTTTTTTTTTTCTTTTTTGGAGACAGGTTCTTGCTCTGTCACCCAGGTTAAAGTGCAGTGGCACAATCATGGCTCACTGCAGCCTTGATCTGTTGGGCTTTAAGTGGTTGTCCCACCTCAGCCACTCAAGTAGCTGGGACTACAGGTGTGTGCCACCATACTCAGCTAATTTTATTCTATTATAGAGGCAAGGTCTCACTGTGTTGTCCAGGATTGACTCAAACTTCTGAGCTCAAGCAGTCCTCCTGCCTCAGCTACCCAAAATGTTAGGTTTACAGCTGTGAGTGACCATGCCTGGCCTGACATGTTTTTTTGCAAAAATGTTCTAAATTTTGTGTCTTTTTTTTTTAAGAGGGTCTTGCTGTGTCACTCAGGCTGGTATGCAGTGGTGTAATTATAGCTCACTGAAGCCTTGGTCTTTTGGGCCCAAGTGATCCTCCCAATTTTGCCTCTTGAGTAGCAGGGACTATAGGGGTGTGCCAGCATGCCCAGCTAACTTTAACATTTTTTGTAGAGACAGGTCTTGCATTGTTGCCCAGGCTGGTCTCGAACTCCTGGCCTCAAGTTTCTCCCACTTTGGACTCCCAAGATGCTAGGATTACAGGCATGAGCCACTGTGCCCAGCAAGTTTTGTAATTTTGAAATGTTTATCTGTTTTTTCCTTCGTTGCTCATGTTTTTGGTGTAATATTCAAGCATTCATTCCCAAATTCACAATCACAGAGATTTACCCTAATATTTTCTTCTAAAGTATTTTATGGGCCACTTCTTATATTTAGTTAATTTTTTATATGGTATGGAGTAGGGATCCAGCTTCATTTTTTTGTATGTGGATCTTCAGTTGTCCTAGCACCATTTGTTGAAAAAAGTATTTTTTTCCTCACTAACTGGTCTTGGTACCAGTATTTAAAATCACTTGACTGTAGATACGTAGGTTCATTTCTGGACTCTCTGTTCTATTTGTCTATGTCTCTTCTTATGCCAGTACCACACTGGTTTGATTACTATAGCCTTGTAATAAGTTTTGAAACAAGGAAGTGTGAGTCCTCCAACTTTGTTATCCTTTTTCAGTATTGTTTTGGCTATTTAGAACCCCTTGTAGGCCCATATGAATTTGAAGATTGGCTTTTCATCTCTGTGAAAAAGCATATTGGGATTGTGATAGGTAATGCATTTGAATCTGAAGATTACTTTGGGTAGTGCTACACCTTAACAACATTAAATCTTTCAATCTATGAACATGAGATATCTTTCAATTTATTTAGATTTTCCTTAATTTCTTTTAGCACTGTTTAGTTGTGTTCAGTATATGCCTTTTCACCTTCTTGGTCAAATTTATTCCTACATATTTTATTCTTTTGGATATTACTATAAATGGAACTGTTTTATTAATTTCTTTTTTTGACATGTACATTGGTGTTACATAGAATCGCTACTGATTTTTGTATGTTGATCTTGTACCCTGCAAACTCCACTGAATTTATTACCTTGAGTAAGTGTGTTCATGTGTGTGTGTGTGTGTGTGTGGCAGGGTGGGGAAGTGGATTTGTAGGATTTTCTATGTATAGGATTATATAATCTGTGTATAGAGATAGTTTTACTACTTCTTTCCAGTTTAGATGTCTTTTTTTTTTTTTTTTTTTTGAGATGGAGTTTCGCTCTTGTTACCCAGGCTGGAGTGCAATGGCGCGATCTCGGCTCACCGCAACCTCCACCTCCTGGGTTTAGGCAATTCTCCTGCCTCAGCCTCCTGAGTAGCTGGAATTACAGGCACGTGCCACCATGCCCAGCTAATTTTTTGTATTTTTAGTAGAGACGAGGTTTCACCATGTTGACCAGGATGGTCTCGATCTCTTGACCTTGTGATCTACCCGCCTCGGCCTCCCAAAGTGCTGGGATTATAGGCGTGAGCCACCACGCCCGACCAGTTTAGATGTCTTTTATTTTTCTTGTCTAATTGCTCTGGTTAGAACTTTCAGTACAATGTCAAATAGCAGTGGTGAACATGGGTATCCTTGTCTTGTTACTGATCTTAGGGGGAAAGCTTTTAGTCTTCCACCATGGAGTATGATATTAGCTGTGAGTTTTTCCTAAATGCGCACTGTCATGTTGAGAAGCTCTTCTCTGTTCTTCTTTTCCTAGTTTTCTAGGTGTTTTTATCATTAAGGATGTTGAATTTTGTCAAATGCTTTTTCTGCATCAATTGAGATGATCATGTGTGTTTGTTTTTTCTTTTGTCTTAGTAATATGGTATAAGATTTTGGGAGGTATGTTTTACCACCCTTGCAGTCCTGGGATGAATCCTAGTTAGTCATGGTGTATAATCCTTTTAATGTGCTATTAGACTCAGTTAGTTAATATTTGCTTAGGATTTTTTTTGTTTTTATTTTTTATGTTTATTTATTTATTTATTTATTTTTTTAAAGATGGGGTTTCACCATGATGGCCAGGCTGATCTTGAACTCCTGACCTCAGGTGATCCACCCACCTTGGCCTCCCAAAGTGCTAGGATTACAGGCGTGAGCCACTGCGCCTGGCCTGCTTAGGATTTTTGCATCTGTATTTATAAGGGATGTCTGTCTGTAGTTTTCTTGTTGTTATCTTTTGTCTGGCTTTGGTATTAGGTGAATGCTGGCCTGTAGATTGAGTTAGAAAGTGTTCTCTCTTTTCCTTGATTTTTGTGCTCACCCCCCTCACCTTGTTTGTTTTTTGAATGGATTTTAAATTATTTTGGAAAGCTAATTATTCAGATTCTTAAGGTTGTTATTCAAGACGAGCCAAAAAAAAAAAGGTCTTACCCAGGAAAAATCTTTGCCTGATGAGAATTTAATCACAATATTTTGTTGCTCAAACTCTACCTACCTATTTTAGAAGCAGACGATATTATAGTCATAAAATCTCATGGAATCAGATGTTGTAACTTGATTATGTGTAGGAATTCTTTTTTTTTTTTTCTCTTTCCTTTTTTTCTTTATGATTCAGTCTACGTAGAGACTGCCAAAAATTGCCAACGCCAACTATATTTCAAGTCGTCATGGCGGGGTATTGGGAAAAGTTTTCAATTAGCAATAATCGCGCCTCAGATAAACCTCATTGGCTATGATACTGCCACTGCACAAAGCTGATTATGTGTAGAAATTCTAAGAGAGCATTCAATCCAAGGATTATGTTATGATAATGTAGTTGCCCATATGTATATAAACATTTCTAGCAGCAATTTTAGAAATATAATACCTCGTAGGAGGTATTTAACAAGATATAAATTTTGTATTTGGCTAGCTTTCATCATGTCTTAAGATAGAACTTGAACACTGGGGCAGGTCCCAAAGCAAATACTTTAACTACAATAGTTATGCATGAGAAAGTCATGTAAACAGTCTTTCCTTGACAAGCTACAAAGTCAATGTTCAGGTGTCCCAAATCTTAGACTTCTTCATTTAAAAGAGCTCACCAACAAAGAATTTACTTAGCCCACCATTCTTTTTTTTGAGACAGAGTCTTGCTCTGTTACCCAGGCTGGAGTGCAGTGGCACAATCTCAGCTCACTTCTGCCTCCTGGGTTCAAGCGATTCTCTTGTATCAGCCTCCTGAGTAGCTGGGATTACCTACCACCATCATACCCAGCTAATTTTCTTGTATTTTTAGTAGAGATGGGGTTTTGCCATGTTGGCCAGGCCTGTCTCAGACTCCTGACTTCAAGTGATCCACTGGCCTCTGCCTCCCAAAGTGCTGGGATTACAGGAGTGATCCACCATGCCCGGCTTAAGCCCACCATTCTTTTCAGCTATTTGTACCATTAGATAAAGTTTTTGCTACTTTCTTCTATGGTATATAATTTGTGAAAAACTAATTATGATGCAATTTCAACAAATGTATTTGTCCAGTTCTATTTGATTTTCTAATTCATGTCTTATGAGTAATAGATGCACTGATAAACTTAGCACATTTTAACAGTTTTCCTTTCAGAATGTGCTTTTTAAAAGAACGCTAGCAGACTGTTCAGTGTTATTTTCTTTTAATTCTATCACAGCCCATTCACAAAAGGTACAACCACAAATTATACAATAAACTTAAAATTTTATAATTCTATTTTTGTATTTGAAACAGTCTAGTCCAACTCTATTTAGAGGGAAAGTTAATTTGTTCAAAGGGTATTTTTAAGACATTTTCATTTTGGTTAAAAAAGACGACATACTGTTAACGACCAAAACAGTTTTAGATCCTAAAGGATTCCTAATCTGGCAAAAATAAATGTCTGTGGAATTAAAGTGCATAGTAGTAATACACGTTATAGACCAAATGTGGTACATTCAGCCCCAAACTTGTGTTCTAAGATGGAACAAAAAGTAGACATAGTAACAGAAATGTATTTTGTTGTAATCAAATACATGTAGATAATTTCGAGTCTTTTGAGGGGCAGAGTCAATAATTGATTTTGTTCATGGTGGGGAGAATGGGTGAAACTAAATAATATTTTTAAAAATATAGTGGTTTTCAGGCTAGCACGGTGATACACTCCTGTAATCCCAGCACTTAGGGAGGCTGAGATGGAAGGACCACTTGAAGCCAGGAGTTTAAGACCAGCCTGGGCAACATAGTGAGACCCTGTCTTGACAAAAAAAAGAAAAATAAATTAGCCTGGTGTGTTGGCATGCACTTGTAGTCTAGTTACTTAGGAGGTTGGGGCAAAAGGATCACTTGAGCCTGGGAGTTCAAAGTTGCAGTGAGCTTTGATCATGCCAGTACACTCCCACCTGAGTGATAGAGTAAGACCCTCTTTCAAAAAAATAAAATATGATGGTTTTCTCATAGGAAAATGTACTTATATGGTTTTCCCTTATCCAGTCCTCATGATATGATTTTGAGGGCGGTATTACCTTATTTTACACTTGAGAAAACCAAATTGGACTGTTTGACTTTGCCCTTTCACATCTAGTAAGTAACTGTTGAAAATCAAACTCAGAACTTTGTACTTAAGCATCAAGCTCTTTCTATTAAGCCAGATTTTCCTTTTCTATAAGTTGCAGTTTAAAAGAAGAAAAGAACAGTACTTGTTTTCTATAAATGTGTGGTACATATTCTGTGCTTACAGATAATAAGCAGTTCATTAAAAAATATAACTTCAGAATATGATTAACCATAGGACTTGGCCTTTCAGATATATTACAGTATGCTTGGAGTTTCAGAAGTTTTATTTCCATGAAGCTTGTCAACGATAAGGTTTTTTTTTTTCTAAGACAGGGTCTCACTTTGTTATCCAGGTTGGAGTGCAGTGGTTCGATCTCAGCTCACTGCAGCCTCTACCTACCTCCTGGGTTCAAGTGATCAGCCTGCCGAGTAGGTGAGATTACAGGCGCACGCTATCACTCCTGGCTAATTTTTTGTATTTTTTGTAGAAGCAGTGTTTCTCCATGTTGCCCAGATTGGTCTCGAGCTCCTGGGCTCAAGCATTCCTCCCACTTTGACCTCCCAAAGTGCTGGCATTCCAGGTGCGAGCCACCATGCCCACCAAAGATAAGGTTTTATATAACTTTCTCCTGCATAACTTTGGAGGGGCAGTGTAGTGTAGTGCAAAGTTATCAAACTTTAAGGGACACAAGAATTACCCAGGAGATTAATAGCTTTTTAGTGTCCAGGAAGCCCTCTAGGTAATTCTGGTAGAAGTAGTCCAGGGACAATACTTGGGGAAAACACTGGCTTTGGGGTTTAGCACAGATAAAAATACCTACTTCATAAATTAGTGATGGTGAGTTAATCTATGATATCTCTACAGTTCTTGGAATAGAACCTGGTACATAGGAAATGTTCAAAATAATCCATTCTTGTGTGATGACTTGGGTGGCAACTAAGAAACAAGAGAATATTCCTTCTTTTCATTCAACAGAATTTATCGAAATCCAGGAGTAGTCTAGAGATTTGTGAATCTAGGGGAAAATGGGCACATTTGTCACTCTTGTTGAATTTATTTGATTAACTAATCTTAAAGGTATAGCTCTTACCTTGTTAAAAAAATAAGAAAATGACTATTGAGGGCATGTTTGCATAAGCTTTTCCCTTACAGATTAAAGTTTTATTTTATATTGGAATGAGGATTGCAGGTCAAAGAAATAGCCTATTGTTTCTCAGTTTTCTTGTTGATTTAAATCTGTACTATCCAGTACAGTAGCCACTAGATACTTGCAGCTATTTAAGTCAATTAAAATTGTGTAATATTAAAAATACAGCTCTTGAGTGGCACTACCACATTTCAGGTGCTCAGTAGCCACATGTGGCTAGTGACGGCTTTATTGGACATCATCACACAAAGTTCTGTTGGGACAGTGTTATTCTGGAGTGTACAACTACAAAGCAGTGATTTTCCATTGTCTTGATCTGTAGATAGATTTTGAGGCAAGTATTAGCAGTGGCTTGAGGCTGCCATTTCAATAGTAAGTACATTAATACCCTTTCAGGTTGACCAGGCCCAGGGCTAGTATTGATTTACCTTAACAGTTTCATTACACAGCAAGCGTGATCTAAATGCTAAGACATTTGGGCATTTTCTTTAAACTTCTGAGCAATACACCAACATTATTTTATTGCATTAGTCATAGCTTTTCTCATACACTGTGTGTGTGTGTGTGTGTGTGTGTATAAAGAGAGAGAGCATTCCCTTCCACAGCATTAAAATTGTTTTAAATTTGTATCTAATGAAATTTCGGGGACAAAGGGGTAAAGAAGAGTTGCATTTGCATCTGAATACTAGAATTCGTAGTATTTACATGAAATAATGTTTTTTTATAGAAACCAAAACTAAGAGTAGTGACAAGTTGGTTCAACACTATTTACTCAGAAGTCCACTGGGTAGAACCTGAGTTATGATTATTTAAAAATATTAATTATGAGGCTGGGTGTGGTGGCTCATGCCTGTAGTCCCAGCACTTTGGGAGGCCAAGGCAGGCAGATCAACTGAGATCAGGAGTTTGAGACCAGCCTGACCAACATGGTGAAACCCTGTCTCTACTAAAATTACAAAAAATTAGATGGGTGTGGTGGTGCACACTGTAATCTTGGCTACTCCGGAGGCTGAGGCAGGAGGGTGGCTTGAACCTGGGAGGTGGAGGTTGCAGTGAGCTGAGATTGTACCACTGCACTTCAGCTTGGGCAACAGAGCAAGACTCCGTCTTAAAATATATATATAGACAGATAGATAGGTAGATAAATTTAGTGTTTTAGTAATTGAAAAACCAAGGATAATATTCTTCTGTATTTTGGTGGTGGTTGTTAAAACCTGCATGTAAAATTGAGTAGCATCCGCTACATTCTAGTGTCTAGGTTATGAATGCATTTTTTTTTTGGTGCAGAGTTTAATAAATGATATGCAAGTGCAATTGACTTTTCGCCTCTGTTTCCTGAATATGAGTAGCTAGTTACAGATATGTCTTACCTCCTTTTATTCCCTCCCATTTTTGCTGTTGTTCCTCTCTGAGAAGAGAGGCAATAGGAACCTGCTGTCACTTAGTCCCAGGCCACGGATTAGTGGGACTGAAGTCATTGAAATCCTTTTGTATGTTACTGCCTCCTTCAGTGACCTTCTGTCTTTCCAGGTCACTTACTTCAGCCTCTGGTACTACAACAAGCAAAATCAGCGCAGGTGGGTAGATTTGGAAAAACCTTTGAAGAAGCAGCTGGATAAATATGCATTGGAACCTACCGTCTATTTTGGAGTGGTGTTTTATGTGCCTTCAGTTTCTCAGCTGCAGCAGGAGATTACCAGGTGAGAAATTACATGCTGTTTGTTTTTAGGAAATAATCTATCGAGATGTAAAAAATGAAACTAAGGTTGAAGTCAGAAGATAAGCTTGAAACTTTGCCCTCTCGCCCCACATTTTTAGCCACTGTATTAAAAGGAGGTTCTCATGTGGCATGTCAGAGTGTTTTACTGCATGTTAGGTAACTTACAGGTTCACTAGGCACAAAGGAATCATTAAAGAGAAAAATGATGTATTTATCCTAGCTGTGAACTCTTCTTGTAGTGATGTTACCTTGAATGTTTTTGTTGTTTTGTTTCTGATTCTTTGTAGTGAGGAAAGGAGAGAAGAGATTTTTAAAAAATTAGTCACAAAATCTGTGTTCATTCCTCAAGGAAATGTGCTGAAAGGCTCCTGGAGTGCTCTGCCTCTAGCCATACTCTGTAGACAGGTTGGGGAGGGAGTATAGAGGAGAGGGAGGGAAGTGTTTAAGATCAGGAAATTTTGGCCAGTAGGTGCACTTAATAGGGACAAAAGCAGAATGGGAAGATGATATTAAGGAGCAGAATAGAGGAACTAAGGATTCTTACTTTTTCTCCCCGAAAACATACAAAAAAAGGAATAAAATTTGAATTCTTGAGCCTGCCTTTCAGAGTTCTCTGAATCCTATCACTACCTTATCTTTTTAATCCTATTTAATGTTACTTTTGAGTGAAGCTGCGCTACTTCAAGGGCCCAGAACGTGCCGCATGCCCTTTCATCTTTGTGTCCTAGATATTTCTCTCACATTTATTTACTGGAATCCTGTTTGCCTCCTGAATTGTGATTCTTAGAAGGTACCTCCTCCATGAAGCATGTATGACCCCAGGATAGAGTGAGTTTTGCCTTATGACCTAGAATTTGATTCTACTTGTGTTAAGGTGGTAATTGTCATAGCCTGTTATTACAATTGTGCATGTATCTTTTTCCTAGGTTTTAAGTCCATGTTTTCATTAGTTTTACTTAATGATATCTTAGACAGTGCCTTGGAGATAGTAAGAACCTGGTACTGCCCCATGTTTGTGGAGTGCTGTTTGAGTCTGCCAGTTAATTATTAGGAGAGAATGAAAAGTTGAAGCAGTAAGGATCCAGTGGTAGGGATAAACACAAACTGACTGTAAACGTCTCAGATAGAAATATTGAAAAGTGGAAGCCAGAAGGAAAAGCCTGAACTGATCACTTTAACTCATTTAAACATTTACTGAAGATATGATCTAAGAACTGTGTTGAATAGAGTGGGCAGTGAATACGCTTTGAAATCCTATTCTGGAGGAGTTGTTTGCAGTCTGGAGGAATTGGCAGTTCATATAAATAGTTACAGCATCCTATGATAATAAATGCTTTAATTAAAGCCATGGATTCCTAGGGGTGGGGCAAGGGGAACTTGAACAAGAAAGGTAAAGAGACTGACTTTTAAATTGACTTTAGAAATGTTCTAGAGGGAATAGCTTTTGCAATTGAAAATGATTACAGGTCTTCAGGAAGTTTCAGGTATTAACCAGAGAGGAGGTTTAAAAAATAGGCATTAGCAATAAAGTCATAGTACAGTGAGGAAGACATTTTCAAATTTTAATGGAATCATGAAATTTACATTTTACAAAGATCACCCATCGTAGAAGGTAGATCAGAGATGACAAGACTACAGGCGGGAGACCAGTTTAGGAATGCCTGTGCCGTAATCTAGGCATTGGTTTACAATATAGAACTGAACAGAAAGGCATTAGCTGGATTGAGAGAGAATGGGCCTGTTAGATTCCATCAACAAGATTGCTCATTGATTCGGTATAGGAGAGTCTGACAGAGAAGTTGTATCAATGAGGATTAAAGTATAGCTATATATAACACAAAACCCTAAATATCATTGACTTCTGTGAGAGAAGTTCAGAAGTCAGCCTTGCAGAGCTTGTCTGCCAGCTCCACAGAGTCTTCAAGGACGATCGCTCTTTCTCTCACTGCTCCAGCATCCTCAGCGCGTCCTTTCCATGCACTAGTTAATTACCTCTTGGTCCAAGATATCCAGAGTCTGTCTATCTTCCATAGACAGAAAGCAGATGAGTGGTTTCCTAGGAAGCGGGGAGGAATAGGAGAGAAAGATTGTGCAGGGTACAAGGAAACTTTTGCAGGTGGTCAGTATGTTCCTCATCTTGTAGTGATGGTTTCATGGATACATGCATGTGTCAAAACTGTACACTTGAAATTTCAACAGCTTATTTGTATGCCAATTATACCTCAAAAATGGTGTTCTAAAAAAACCCACTCAAAGATATTGTAAGAAAACAAATGAGGAGAACAACAGTCCTAATAATACGCTTCAGAAAGTACAGACTTAACAGAAAATGTGACCACAAAGCAGTAGAAAACTGGTACCTGATACTACAAAATGAACTAAAGAAAATTAGGAAAATAACAGATGATATGAAAGAACTATTTAAATCTGAATTAGAAAAGTTTGGGAATAATTTGGCTATGTAACAGGTGAATATGAAAATAGCTGTCAAAACAATTAGAAATTTTGAAATGATAGAAACGATAAAAGTATAGAAGACAAGGTAAAAAGCAGATGTAATAGGATTCCCTAAAGGAAAAAGCCAAAGCATTCTTCTGACAGTATGATCTAAGGCAAAACATTGGCAAAGAACAAATTCTAAAAACGATATAACAAATTCTATATTCTAGCTATAACACATTCTAAAAACTTTCTTGAAAGGAAGATGACTTGACGCTGTATGTTGAAAAGGCCTACTGTGTACCTGGGAAGGTCAGTCCAGAAAAATCAGTGCCAACACATTCAGCAAAGTCACCGGAAATTGGGCATCCAGACTAAAACTCTATTACGCATAAAATTAAGAAAATAAGATTGGTATCAGACTTCCGGAAAAACGCTTCATGCCAACAGACAAAAAAGTACCATTTAACATCCTGAAGGAAAGGAAATATGAGGCAATGATTATATATCCAGCAAAAACGACCTGCGAATATACCTTAGCATGGGCTGCCATAACAAAATATTATAGACTGGGTAGCTTAAACAGCTGACCTGTTTTCTGTTGGGAGATTTGAGCATGGTTGAGGTCTCATGAGGACTCCCTTCCTGGCTTGCAGAACTTCTGGCTGGGTCCTCACATGGCAGAGAGAGCAAACACTCTGGTGCCTGGAGTTTTTACTTGCAAAAGAGGAAATTTTTTTTTTTTTTTTTGAGACAGAGTTTTGCTCTTGTTACCCAGGCTGGAGTGCAATGGTGCAATCTTGGCTCACCGCAACCTCCGCCTCCTGGGTTCAGGCAATTCTCCGGCCTCAGCCTCCTGAGTAGCTGGGATTACAGGCACACGCCACCATACCCAGCTAATTTTTTGTATTTTTAGTAGAGACGGGGTTTCACCATGTTGACCAGGATGGTCTAGATCTCTTAACCTAGTGATCCACCTGCCTCGGCCTCCCAAAGTGCTGGGATTACAGGCGTGAGCCACTGCGCCCTGCCAAAAAAGGAAATCTTGTTTAAATTATCAGTAATTGTGCCTTGGATAAACCTCATTGGCTATGATACTGCCACAGTGCAAAGCTTGGAAATTTTGACCATCATAAAGAATACAACTGTGCCAGGCATGGTGGCTCACACCTGTAATCCCAGCACTTTGGGAGGCTGAGGTGGGTGGATCACTTGAGGTCAGGAGTTTGAGACCAGCCTGGCTAACATGGTGAAACTCCATCTCTACTAAAATTACAAAAATTAGCCAGGCATGATGGTGCATGCCGGTAATCCCAGCTACTCAGGAGGCTGAGGCAGGAGAATCCCTTGAACACGGCCTGGGTGACAGAGTGAGACCCCGTCTCAAACAAAACAAAACAAAAAATACAACTGCATGGATGAAAACACATCAAATATATCTTTTAAAATTCAGACATTCACAATACATTCAAAAAAAACCTTATTGGTCACCTTTGAAACTTGCTAGAATACCAGTTCATTATTCTGAATGGCATTAAATTTATCCTATCTTTTCTTTATAGACTGTTTAAAGAGGTAACCAAATATTTGTTAAAGAAATTATCTTTATAGAAGAATCATAGCTAATAAATGCAGGAGAAATTGTGAAATAGAAGAATCACCATTTTCATTTTTTAATGGAATAATGTGTCTAGATAACCATCATCGATATCAGCTAAAACCTTTGGGTAAAAGGAACAGGCTGGCATCATTTGAACTCAGTGGGCAATGTCAGCATCACTGTAAGTGGGACAACCAAATACCATTTCTTCTGATGTAATGCATCAGGAAGTACCAGGCACCACCAATGAAAATGACTAAAATGAACTTGTATCGAAGCAAGCCTTTAGTCTGCGCTGTTCGATAAGGTAGTCATTAGCTACATGCGGCTATTTATAGTTAATTAAAATTCATACAATTAAGAATTTTCTTGCACTAGCCACATTTCAAGTACTGAATAGCCACATGTGGCTAATGGTTACTATATTGGGCAGTGCAGATATAGATCATTTCTATCACTACAGAATGTTCTATTAGATAGTGCTGCTCTAGATCTAATGATTAGTTTTCAGGAAAAATTGGAGAACATGTAAACTTGCCAAATGACTCCATGAGACTACAATCAGAAAAGTCTAGAAGGTAGTAAATTCTACATAACAAGTGGCTCCATTTCTGCTAATAAATTACATGAAAACAAAAGGGAATAAAAATTTTCATTTTTATAGCAAGAGAGATTTTGAAATACCCATCAAATGTAATCTGTAGACCTTGTTTGGATTCTAATTTAAGAAAACTGTAAAAATGCATTTTTGAGGTGATCATGAAAATTGTTCACGAATCAGGTATTGGGTACGAAGATGTTCATTTTTTGGGTGTGATAAAAATGTAGCTATGTTTTTTAAAAAATAAAGCTTACCTTTTAGGAATACCTACTGAAGTACTTGTAGGTGGCACAATGTCTATAGGTTTGTCACGGTTAAGAACATGACCTTAGGGGTCATTCAGACCTGAGGATTCAAACTCCAGCTCAGCCTAGCATTGTGTATTTGAGCATGTTGCTTAATCTGTGAGCTCCAGCTCTTCATCACTGAAAGGTAACTATTTTAAATAGTGGAGAAAGCAATTAAGAGAGATAATAATGAGTGTGACTATGCCTGGATTTTAGCTCTGAGCTTAATGGCAGTCAAAACAAAAGAAGAAATATGAGTTCCATCATTCATTATGTGACACAAAGAAGCATACCTGTTTGCAAGCATGACACATTTTCCTGGTATATCATTTAAACAGAAACTTTCAGGTGTGATTTTATGTAAGACATTGAACCAGAAATGAATAAGTTAGAGCAAATATGGAAGAATCAATTCTCATAACAGTGTAATGTAAGGCAAAAAAATGTTTTTGTGGAAGGCTACATTAATTGGGTCCAGGTAAGTTTCTTTTACATGTTTTTATTTTTTATTTTTTATTTTTTTGAGACGGAGTCTCATTGCCACAACCAAGCTGGAGTGCAATGGCACCATCTCGGCTCAGTGCAACCTCCGCTTCCTGGGATCAAGCGATTCTCCTACTTCAGATTCCCAAGTAGCTGGGACTACAGCCTTGTGCCACCATGCCTGGCTAATTTTCGTATTTTTAGTAGAAACAGTGTTTCGCCATGTTGGCCAGCCTGATCTCCAACTCCTGACCTGAAGTGATCCGCTCACCTTGGCCTCCCAAAATACTGGGATTACAGGCATGAGCCACCGCACCCGGCCCTTTCTAGTGTTTTTGATTTAAGGAAAAGGCCTAGAATATTTAGAATGAAATCAGTGAACAGCATGTTCAATAGATAGACTTCCTTAACACGTTCTTCCTCAGGTAAGCTTTTGAAAGGAGCTGCCTTATAGAAAATCTCAAGTTTTTCTCTTTGATGGATCCTAGAACTACCAGCATCCCATTAGCTAATAGGGAGAAATCCATGGGTTTGGCCATTAGCAGGTGGAAGGGGAAAAGCTGGATCTTAATTCAATGGATAATTTTTGGTAAGGTTCTTTGGTAATAAAGAACAGAGGTTTACATGCCTGTGGCTGAAATAAGATGATAAGGACTCATATGAAATGATTAAAGGAGTGGGCTCTCAGAGGAATTCAAACATGAACTATAACTGGGCTGCACTTCATGGGCACCAAATATGGAGGACATTTTGGATTCCAGATGGCTCCATAGACTGCACTGACAGAGTGTCCATGATCTCCATTTAGCACTGTATTCCCAGCATCTAGAATAATGCTGAACACATAGTAGACCCCAGTAATTACCTGTTAAGTGAATGAATAAAGGAAGTAGTAAATCTTCACTCTAAAGCCTTATGAAAGAGGAGAAGTGAGTGACTTCAAGTATGTGATTGATACAGCTGCTGTGCTTTTAGTCCTTTACATACATTATTATTTGAATATGTTGAGTCCTGTGAAGGGGTGATGGTACCCTCATTTTGCTGGTGTTAGAATTTAAACCCACAGATTATGAGTTGCCCAAGTTCATGCAGAATACTAGTTGGTGAGTTCAGGTCTGCTTGACTCTAAAGCTTGTTCTGGTAACTGGAGCCCTGCATATTGAAAGTACAAACAGGGTGGTAAACAGAAGTAAACCCACACTACCATATATTAAGAAAGCATATTAACAGCTGTTTTGGGGGATTTCATTAGACATATTTTATTATCAGCCTGTTCTGAAATATCAGAAACCATTTTTCTCTGGCTTTACTTTCCAGTGCTAGGGAACTTTCACCAAACAAGGTAAGCACAGTCTTATTTACCAAGTTACTAGTCAGAGTTTTTAAAATAAAGATTGGCCATTGGCTTTCCATTTCTCCAACTAAAAAGAAATTGTAGGGACTATTTTACAGGGCATGAAACAGATAACTTAATTGTCTTACAGGATTGTTTTAGTTTTGAAATAATTATCATCTGGGATAAGTAACTCATTAGATTGATTAAAGTGTGTGTAAGTGTCATATGGTTGAGGACTTCCTCATCCTTGTTTGAAACCATCTGGGGGCTCTGCGTGGTGGTTCATGCCTGTAGTCCCAGCATTTTGAATCCAAGCACTAGGATTGCTTGAGCCCAGGAGTTCAAGACTAGCCTGGGAAACATGGTGGAACTCCATCTCTACAAAAAATAGAGAAATTAGCCAGGAATAGTGGTATGTGCCTGTAGTCCCAGCTACTCAGGAGGCTGAGGTGAGAGGATCACCTAAGCTTAGGGAAGTTGAGGCTACAGTGAGCTTTGATCATGGCACTGCATCAAGCCTGGGCATCAAAGGGAGACCCTATCTAAAAAAACAAAAACAAAAAAAGAAACCATGTGGGATTAAGGTTTTATTTTACTGGTTTTTGCTTCTCTACCAAAGTATGGTTAAATGTATTGTGTCTGAATTGGAGATAATATTGACATTGACCTTATAAAACTGACATTTTTTATAGGTATCAGTATTATCTGCAACTGAAGAAAGATATCTTGGAAGGAAGTATTCCTTGTACCTTAGAACAAGCAATTCAGCTAGCAGGCTTAGCTGTTCAAGGTAAATAAGAATAAATAAGCAATTCATAATGAAATAGTTCTATCAGATTAAAATGTGTTGCAACAAAATAGCAAGGAATTTTTAAGTTAACTGTCTATTTACATTTTTAGTAGTGTTTACATATTAGTGAAATACTCTGTTATCAAAGGGGCTTCCTTTTGGGAAAGAATGAACTTGGAATAGCTGAATGAAATATGAGACTTCTGGAAGTTAATCATGTTATATGTCAACAGAGCAAACAGTACAATAAGTAGAAGTATGTATATATGTGTATACATACACATACATACAATCACATGCCGAATGACATTTCGGCCAACAAAAGACCTCATATAGGACAGTGGTCCCATAAAATTATAACACTGTATTTTTAGTGTACCTTTTCTGTTTAGATACACAAATACCAGTGTGTTACAATTGCCTACAGTATTCAGTACAGTAACATGCTGTTTAGGCTTGTAGCCTAGAAGGAGCAATAGGCTATACAGTGTAGCCTAGGTGTGTAGTAGGCTACACCACCTAGGTTTGTGATGTTTGCACAGTGACAAAATCTCCTAATGATGCATTTTTCAACATATTCTCATCATTAAGTGACATATGACTATATATGTATATATATATTTTTTTTTATTTATTTATTTATTTATTTATTTTTTTTTTTTTTTTTTTTTTTTTTTGAGACGGAGTTTCGCTCTTGTTACCCAGGCTGGAGTGCAATGGCGCGATCTCGGCTCACCGCAACCTCCGCCTCCTGGGTTCAGGCAATTCTCCTGCCTCAGCTTCCTGAGTAGCTGGGATTACAGGCACGCGCCACCGTGCCCAGCTAATTTTTTTGTATTAGTAGAGACGGGGTTTCACAATGTTGACCAGGATGGTCTCGATCTCTTGACCTCGTGATCCACCCGCCTCGGCCTCCCAAAGTGCTGGGATTACAGGCTTGAGCCACCGCGCCCGGCCTATATATGTATATATTTATTAATACTATGCTATGTATTCATCTAGTTCAAAGACTTTATCTGCTAATAGGTAATATTTTAAGAAGAAGTGCCAGTCAGTGAGTTTGATGAGGTTATATTCACTTATAGTTTAAGTACATTTCATTTGTTTGGTTTCTTTTTATTTATTTATTTCAATAGGTTTTTGGGGAACAGGTGGTGTTTGATTATATGAATAAGTTCTTCTTATTTATTTAATTTTTTTTGAGACTGAGTCTTGCTCTGTGGTCCAGGCTGGAGTGCAATGGCATGATCTTGACTCACTGCAACCTCCACCTCCTAGGTTCAAGTGATTCTCCTGCCTCAGCCTCCCGAGTACCTAAGATTACAGATACCTGCCACCATACCCTACTAAGTTTTTTATTTTTAGTAGAAATAGTGTTTTGCCATGTTGGCCAGGCTGATCTCAAATTCCTGACCTCAGGTAATCCACCTGCCTCGGCCTTCCAAAGTCCTGGATTACAGGCACGAGCCACTGTGCCTGGCCATGGTTACATGAATAAGTTCTTGGTGATTTCTGAGATTTGGGTGTATCCATCACCTGAGCAGTGTACCCTGTACCCCATGTGTTGTCTTTTATCCCTCACCCTCCTTCCACTTGTTTGGTTTCTTAAATGGTTGTCCTGGATTATATAGTAATATCATCAATCATAATAGATAAAGATGACTGGGTGCAGTGTCTCACACCTCTAATCCCAGCACTTTGGGAGGCCACTGTGAGAGGATTGCTTGAGTCCAGGAGTCCGAGACCAGCCTGGGCAATATAGCAAGACCTCATCTTTAAAATGTACATATATAAATGAAGATTCTGCATTTCTCAAGCATTTTTGAATTGTTTAATTTTTTCATTTTTACATGTCTAATTTACATGTATCTACATTTGTGTGTTTTTCTTGGAGAGTCTTGCACTGTTGCCTAGGCTTGAGTGCAGCGATGTGATCGTGGCACACTGCAGCCACGACCTACTTGGCTCAAGCACTCCTCCCACCTGAGCCTCCCAAGTAACTGTGACTACAGCTGTGTGCTACCATACCTAGCTAATTTTTAAATTTTTTTTGTAGAGATAGGGTCTTGCTGTGTTGCCCAGGCTGGTCTCAGACTCCTGGGCTCAAGCTATGCTCCCTCCTTGGCTTCCTGAAGTGCTGGGATTATAGGTGTGAGCCACTGTGCCTGGCCAGGAAGATTCCCGATGGGGCATTATTTCAAACAATAACTGGCATTTAACCTTGGGAGTGAACTTTAATCAGAAGAATTATTAATAAAATTCCTTCAGCTATTAGTAGGCATGGAGACATATATCATTTTGAAACAAATGCCTGATATGGAGCCATATTCCTTTTCAAGGTACTTTGCATTTTCTTTTTTTTTTTTTTCCTTTGTTTCCAGTAATGGCTATAAAAAATGGATTTTCTTAAGTATCATTTTTGGCTTTAAGAATTACTTTTTTATGAGCATTTTGCTGAATTGTCAATTTTTTTTTTAAATTAAAAATTTCAAAACAAATATATCTTGCTCCAATATATTCAAGTGGTCTAAGTCCATTCCCCAGAGGTCATCCTACTGTTGGCAATTTGGTTTCTCCTTGACATTTTTCTGTACATAAGCATATATGATGACAGGGTAGGTTTTGTTTGCATTTTAACTATAAAAATGAGATCATATTATATATAGCTTGGAACTTATAAAAAATTTAATTCATAGGCATTTTTCCAAGACAAGACTCATATCTACCTAATTAATATTTTTTAAAAGATACTTTTAAAATATACTTTTTATAGCTATAAAAAATTTGATTCTGGGCCAGGTGCGGTGGCTCATGCCTGTAATCCCAGCACTTTGGGAGGCCAAGGCGGGCGGATCATGAGGTCAAGCGATCAAGACCATCCTGGCCAACATGGTGAAACCCTGTCTCTAATAAAAAATACAAAAATTAGCTGGGTGTGGTGGCGTGCACCTGTAGTCCCAGCTACTAGGGAGGCTGAGGCAGGAGAATTGCTTGAACCCAGGAGGCGGAGATTGCAGTAAGCCAAGATTGTGCCACTGTACTCCAGCCTGCGCCTGGTGACAGAGCAAGACTCTGTCTCTAAACAAAAAAAAAATTTGATTCTGAAAGATAAGCATACTGTCTATATATACTGTATTGAATTTTGTTATGCATATTTTGCAATGCAATTTAAATATAATTAACGTGAATATTTATCATTCCATATAGCTGATTTTGGTGACTTTGATCAGTATGAATCCCAGGACTTTCTTCAGAAATTTGCCTTGTTTCCTGTGGTAAGACTTCTTTTGACACTGGGCCTTTTGAAAGAAACAGTTTACTTCTTTACCCTTAATAATCCCTGAAACAAAGTCCGTATGATAGGCTTACTAGTCAGAAATAGCATTATATAAAAAAAAGTCCCTCGTATAAATATCTCAAGTGTGAATGCTTTTCCGATAGTAGTCATCTTGGTCCTTGTGAACCTACAGAAACTGAGGTGTCTGTAGTCACTGAACTGTGCTTGGAGACATTTGTTTTCTACTTAAATGTGAGTTTAAAAAGAAGGATTCATTTTCAGCTTCTCAGGAAGCATGCATAGGTTTTGTTTTTACCTGAAGGCTTGAAACCTTACAAAATTATATTGAGGAATGAATGTCGCTTTTCATCAGCAATTTAAAAAGTAGATGACAAAGACACTGCCTTCTCCTTTTATAAAGTCATTACTGATGGAAGGGACACAGAAACTGCATTGCAGCCACTAAGGGAGGTGTGGGATGCTCTTCTTCTGAGTGTCTACACAGCCAGCCAGAGAACGCACAAGATGTTTTTATCTTGCTGGGCTGAGGACTGGCTGACTGCTGTCAACAACCTGAAATAACTCAGTTGAAACTTTCCCTGGGATGAATTAAGAAGGTAGGGCAACTTTTTTTGGCTCATGTGAAGAAGCCACTTAATTCCTTAGAAAGATGATTACGTATGTAAGTAAAGCTCTCATATATTAACAGTAGTCATAATTTTGCCTCATAGTGACGAGAGTCAGTAACAATCAGTGGCAATGATTCCTTCTAAGAAATTTGGGTGAATTATTATGTACTTACTACTGTGTGTTTTCTTCAGGGGTGGTTACAAGATGAAAAAGTATTGGAAGAAGCAACCCAAAAAGTGGCCTTACTACATCAGAAATACAGGTAACTAAGAAATAAGACATGGAAATAGCATAGAACCAATGTCTGCTTGAATTTGAAATATTCAATCAAATATTTAATTTACATGATTAATATTTATTTGCCTAATTAAATTTGAAACATTACTGCTGCTGCAATTACAAGTAGCCAACATTTACATAGCACTCACTATGTGCCACGTGCTGTTCTAAGTAAGTACTTTCCCACATTACTCATTTATTGTCCATGTTTTACCAGTGAGAACACTGAGGAAGTTGAAGGCAGCCAGTCATTGAAGGGTGCCAGTTCTCTTTTTTTTTTGAAAGAAAGAAAGAAAAAGAATAAAGAAGAGGAGGAAAAAGGAAGAGAAAGAAAGAGAGAGAATGGGAGTATTGCTTTCTTGCCCAGGCTAGAATGCAGTTTAGTAATGGGTATTGAAAACCTCTTTTATACCAATAATTATACTTGATGTAAACAGGAAGGAATAAGGGAAGAAAATAACAAACGAGCAGCCAACCAATATTTCATTTAAACCTATGAAATGCTATGCGATTACCGAGGAGTGATTTACTTCCAATTATGTAGTCACTTGTGGAATAGGTGTGAGGTGGTAATGTATGTTTTATGTATTTGAAGTGGAGAGTTCTATAAATGTTTATTAAGTTTACTTGTTCCGGGTCTGAGTTCAAGTCCTGGATGTCCTTGTTAATTTCTGTCTCGTTGATCTATAAAATTGTTAGCTCTTCTTGTTACATTGATCCTTTTGCCATAATGTAATGTCCTTCTTTGCCTCTTTTGCTCTTTGTTGCTTTAAAGTCTACTTTATCAGAGGCGAGAATTGCATCTCCTGCTTTTTATTTGTTTATTTTTACTCTCTGATTGGTTGATAAATCTTCCTCCTTCTCTTTGTTTTGAGTCTTTGTGTATGGTTGCATGTGAGATGGGTCTGGATGCAGCATACCAATGGGTTTTGGCTTTTTATCCAATTAGAATATATATAACTTTAATACTGTCATTTGATGCTAGCTGGCTGTTTTGCCCATTAGTTAGTGTAAATTTTTCGTTGTGTTAATGTTCTTTTCTTTTTGATGTATTTTTGGAAAGGCTGATATTGGTTGTTCCTTTATATGTATAGTGCTTCTTTCAGAAGCTCTTGTAAAGCAGGCCTGGTGGTGGTGAACTCTCTAAGTACTGCATATAGTAAAGGTTTGTGTGATAACCTTATCCTGTATAGGTTAATGTAAAATTAGGGAGGTTTGCTTTTTTTTTTTATGATACAGCATAGCAAGTACAGGGTTACTTCCCTCTGTATACCTATGGGCTGTGTCTGTCATCTGGGGAGGAGCTATGCTAAGAGCTATGGTGCCTATTACTCTGAACTATGCTCTTGCATACCTTTGCGTACTTGTAGATATTGACGTTCTTTCATGGTGAATCTCTGTGTTGCCTGTAAGAAAATATACTCTTCTAGAGAATGCTAGGTCTTATTCTAAACCAACTACAACACAGTTCCAGGTACAGATGCTCCTTGACTTATGATGGGGTTAAGTTCTGATAAAGTCATAGTAAGTTGAAAATTCTGTAAGTTGAGATGAATTTAATACACCAACCCTGCTGGACATCATAGCTTAGCCTAGCCTACCGTACGCATTCTCAGAACACTTACCTTAGCATATGGTTGGGCAAAATCGTCTAACACAAAGCCTGTCATATATTTGATAATGTTGAATGTCGCATGTAATTTGTTGAATAATACTGAAAGCGAAAAACAGAATAGTTGTATGAGTCCTCAAAGTACAGTCCCTACTGAATTTGTATCACCTTTGTACCATTGTAAAGTTGAAAAGTCATTCAATTGAACCATTGTAAGTTGGAGACTGTCCATACTCTATTATTAAATTCTTTTTTTTTTTTTTTTTTTTTTTTAAAGACAGGGTTTCACCATGTTGGTCAGGCTGGTCTTGAACTCCCGACCTCAGGTGATCCGCCTGCCTTGGCCTCCAAAGTGCTTGGATTACAGGTGTGAGCCAACACGCCCAGCCTAAATTCTTATAACTACTCATTAAGGTAAACATTATTATCTCCATCTTACAGATGGGGAACCAAACTCAAAAAGATTTATTTATCTCTACATGGCATAGAGGTGGGAATTGAAAGCAGGTCCATTTCATTAGAACCTATTGCTTATCCCTTTCCAAATAAAATAAGCTTTTGCCTCTAGTCTCTCTCCACTCAAATCCACAGTCGCTCACAAAAGATTAATCTCCCTAGAATATATCACTTTCCTCTTACCTGTCTCCTTCTCCTTCCTCCTGCTCGTGTGTATTTTCATGCTTCCCACGAGCCTCAGTTCATTACCCTGGTATTAAAGGCCTCCCACAAGTTGGTTAACTCCTGCCTTTCCAGCTTTACCTTCTGCCATTCACATGAACCATTTCTTTTCTAGTCTAATTGATCCCTCAGGCACACATTGCCCTGCCTTTTGTCACTTTCATTCATTCATTTGTGCATTTCCTTAAAAGATAGTTTAGTGTTCTTACTCTGTATTAGGCAGAGTAAGAGTGCCAGATGCTATGGCGCACAAATAAATAGAATAATTTCTTGTCTTCCAAGAGTGCATTCCCAGCCCTGCAATCTGAGGGCTGGTAGGACAACCCACTGTGGTAATTATAATACATATAAGAAGTATAAGAGTATACGAGTGCAGTTAGAGGGGTATGGGCAGAATGTATTGGGACTGCACAGAGCTGGGGCATTGGGGAATCCCAGAAAGTGACCCAGGGGGAATGATGCATTGGCAGAGTCTTGAAGGATATTAGGGAGTGGCCAGGTCCACTAGTGAGTCACAGGTGTACCAAGAAGAGGGATTCACATGTGTAAAAACCCAGAGGGGTGAGGGAACATACTCTATCTGAAGACATGCAGGGTTTGGGATGGCTGGAGTGTGGATGCCTTGAGGACAACGGGGAGCATCAGAAGGTGAGGCTGGAGATGCAAGTCTGCGTGCACTTGGGCACTGCTCCTTTACCCACACTGCCTTCCTACCTATCCTAGTAGTGCTGTACTCACCTGAGCGAAAAGGGGTTTTCATGTGGCCTCTTCATACGCTTATTCCCTGCATTTGACGTTTAGCACATAATTCTCAGTAATGCCTGATATTTTGTGTTTTTGTTTTTTGTTGCCCAGACTGGCATGCAGTGGAGCAATCACAGCTCACTGCAACCTTGAACTCCTGGGCTCACGCCATCCTCCCAACCTCAGCCTTCCAAGTAGCTGGGACTATAGATGTGCACCACTATGCCTGGCTAATTTAAAACATTTTTTTTGTAGTGACAAAGTCTCATTATGTTGCCCAGGCTGGGCTCAAACTCCTGGCCTCAGGTGATCTTCTCTCTCTCTTGGCTTCCCAAGGTGCTGGGATTACAGGCATGAGTCACCATGCCCAGCCCTGATATTTGGGATAATAAGCAATTACTTGGTAGTTTATGAAAAGTCCAAGCTTTCACCTGAAGATTTTTTAGGGAGTTGTTTTGTCCCCATCCTCCCTACTCATCTGCTTTAAGTATAGAGAGCAGGATCTCATGTGATACCCTCAGCATTCAGCACAGTGCTTTGCACATACTGGTTTTCAGTACATATCAATAGATTGATATAACCAGTTACAAAATTGAAATGTTTATAGGGTTGTATGCTAATTGATATATAGGTTTTAAGAAAAGTTTTTTTAAAACCATTTTAAGCTTGCTTTGTGAACAACTTTGCTTCTTTTGGTTTGCAGAGGGCTCACAGCTCCTGATGCTGAAATGCTGTACATGCAAGAGGTAGAGAGAATGGATGGCTATGGAGAAGAGAGCTACCCTGCTAAGGTAAGTATGACTTGGCAGCTAGGGAGCGGTCTTTACAGGTAGGCTCACAAATTTGAGAAAATAGTGTGGAAATCCAAGGATGTCCTTATGTGCAAAGGCTGAGGACATGCAAAACTCTGGAAACTTAAAAGCTGAGGTCCTGGTGACCAAAATTTTGGGGTAAAACACACTCCGAATCATTTTGTGGTTCATACTTTGAAATGGTCTTGAACTAGAATTCCTGAGGAGGCCTAGACTTTTTAAATTTTTATACATATCTACAAGATCATCTATGTTATTCAGACTTTTTTCCTCTTGAATAGTGACTCTGTAGGTCTTCTGAACTCTCTACATCTGGGAAACCAGTCTGGGGAAGTCTGTGTAGCAGCAATTTCTAGGCATCTGCTTCCTGGGTTTTTCTTTTTCTGCTTTCTCTTTTTAGGATAGCCAAGGAAGTGACATATCCATTGGAGCGTGTCTTGAAGGTATCTTTGTGAAACACAAGAATGGAAGACATCCTGTGGTATTTAGGTATTTTTCTTACCTCTTTTTATATGTTTTCTATGGCTCCTGTTGGTGATCTGTTTTTTAGTACTTAGCAGTTAAATTGTTCACAAGTCTATCCCACGCTCTCATTAAAAAATGGAAATAATTCCCTTCCTAGAAAAAAAAATACCATCTGAATGCAACAGCCCTTTTCAAAAGCCACTTTCTTCAAAACTAAGTGTCCAGAATATAATGCCTATAATGATGGCCTATTATGAAATCCTTAAAAATGTGTGACCCTTTTTGTGCCACATGGAGGCCATTCTTTGTTTTGATGTGAATTTTTAATTTGAGCTCTGGTTTCTAGGGCTATTTATTGGTTAATTTATTTATTGTGACATACTCACTCTGTCGCCCAGGCTAGAGTCCACTCACTGCAACCTTGACCTCCTAGGCTGAAGTGATCCTCCCATCTCAGCCTCCTGAGTAGCTGGGACTACAGGCTAATGCCACCATGCCTGACTAATTTTTGTGTTTTTTGTAGAGACAGTTTCACCATGTTGCCCAGGCTGGTTTCAAACTCCTGGGCTCAAGCTATCTGCCTGCCTCCCAGAGTGCTGGGATTCCAGGTGTGAGCCCACTGTGCCTGGCCTGTAGGGCTATTTCCTATGAAAAATCTAGATCTTTGTTTTGACACTAGTTATGTACCAAAATTCCTGAAATACCAATTATCTAAGCAAATTTCAATTATTTTTATAATTTTTTTTTGCTGATATAAAAAAATGATACATTGATTTGTGAAAATCTTGGAATGTAAGAAAGATGGAAAGGATATATAGTGATGTGCAAATAGTGGCTGACTCTGAACAGTGAAACTACAGATGATTTTAATTTCCTTTATAGTATTCTATGTTCTAATTTGTATCTTAAAGAAATTAAGTTGGACCATAGTGTACAATCCCTGCCTTTTATTCCTTAAAATCTGTAGTCTGGAAAATCCAAAGTTCATTTCATAGAAATACTTGCAGTTTTACTCTGAGATTCTATTTATCCAGTTATCTGTTCTCTAGAAAGAGCTAATCGGATAAATAGAACCTCAGAGTAATGAAAATTATGTTTATATTGTTTTTAAATTCATTTTTATTTTTTATTTATTTGTTTTATAGAGACAGGGTCTTGCTATATTGCCCAGGCTGATCTCTAACTCCTGGTCTCATGTGATCCTCTCTCTTTGGCCTCCCAAAGTGCCGGGATTATAGGCCAGCCATGGTGTCCAACCAAAAGCTTATATTGTTTTTATAAGGTAGTAAAACATATTCTGTCACTTTTGTTTTTTGGTTCCTTTGTGTCTGCCATTTGTTGAGTGCTTATCATGAGTCAGATAAACTATGCTGAATACTTTTTGTGTGTGTGGTTTTTTTTTGAGACAGAGTCTTGCTCTGTTGCCCAGCCTGGAGTGCAATAGTGCAATCTCGGCTCACTGCAACCTCCATCTCACGGGCTAAAGTGATTCTCCTACCTCAGCCTTCCAAGTAGCTGGGATTACAGGCACACGCCACTGCACCCAGCTAATTTTTGTGTTTTTAGTAGAGACAGGGTTTGACCATGTTGTCCAGGCTGGTCTTGAACTCCTGACCTCAGGTGATCCACCCACCTTGGCCTCCCAAAGTGCTGGGATTATAGGTGTGAGCCACCATGTTCAGCCTTTGTGTATTTTTTTATGTAATCTTCATAACACACTCCACAGTAGGTATTACCACCACTTTGCACATGTGATAATTGAGGCTTAGAAAAGTTGTGATTTGTCCATGGTCACCCAGTTGTTAACTGGCATTACTAGTACTAGAACTTGGATCCTTCACTTTATGCTTGGGCTCTTAATTGCTTTATTAAACAGCTTTTTTTTTTTTTTCCTTTTGAGACAGAGTTTCGCTGTTGTTGCCCAGGCTGGAGAGCAGTGGTGCGATCTCGGCTCATTGCAACCTCCCTCCACCTCTTGGGTTCAAGCCATTCTCCTGCCTCAGCCTCCCGAGTAGCTGGGACTACAGGCGTGTGCCACCACGCCCAGCTAATTTTTGTATTTTCAGTAGAGACAGGGTTTCACCATGTTGACTAGGCTGGTCTTGAACTCCTGCCCTCAGGTGATCCACCCACCTTGGCCTCCCAAAGTGTTGGGATTACAGGCGTGAGCCACTACGCTCAGCCTTAAACAGCTTTTATTTTCTCTACCCCTACTCACTGCCAGCCCCACAGTACACACACAACTCAAGCTTTCTAAACCATTCCTACCATTTCTTCTTGAGAACTAGTTTTGCCTTGAAGAGCTTTTTCTCTAAATGGACATCTCCTCCTTCACTTCCTGTGCTTTACTGTCTCTTGAGCCATGAATTCTCCTTGGTGATTATGACCTCAGAGAGGACATATCACTTGGAGAGTAGAACCCCACTCCCAGAGTTCACTGCCTGGGGCTGGGTGGCTCCCCGTTGGCAGTTGCTCTCTCATCCCCAGGCCACCTGTATTAACCCTTCCCACCATGCTGAGTTTGGGGTCAGGGAGAAGAAAATGGGTCCAGGGCTTCACCTGAAGGACAGGGCTCGGATGGTGCCCAGAGTGTCACATGGGAACTTGAGGCATCTGCCTTCCTTCCTTTATCTGGATAGGAGTTTTTAAAGTTGTCTTAAAGAAACCATGTGATGCTAATAATATTTAGATTTAGCAAACACTAAATCACTACTAAATTAATTTTAATACATTTTAAATAAATAAATGTAATGGAAAAGGTTACAATTTTTTTCCATAATCATTTTTTCTTTTTCTAAAATTCTATGATTATGTAATCAAATCAAATATTAATATAGAAAAGCTAATATAAAATTAGAAAGTATCAGATTTTGAATCCTAGTGAAAACTTCCAGAATAGTTCACTCTTTGAATTCCTGGCATTTCAACTTTATCTTCACCCTGATGCTTTTCAGAGCACACCTCCCCCACTTTTGTGCCTTATTTTACCCTGTATATCTGCAAGACTTAAAGGTTCTTGTTTGCTTCTGTGTTCTCTCTCCTCCCCTTCCTCTCCATCTGTGCTCCTTTGAGGGAAGCACTGTCCTTCACTGATCTTAGTGTCCGTAAGACCTGCTGCAATTTCTGGCATTGTTACAATAGGTAGCTTTTATTTTGTTGTATGAATAGATGAGGCATTGGCAACCAGCTAAGACAGGGATCTTCAATCAAGCAAATCTGACAAATGAGAATGATACATTTTACATGTTTTAAATTCTCTTTTCCCTCATTTAATATACATGAATTTACTTTTTGCAACTAGCTGCTGTCACTTCAATTAGAACATTAATGTTACCAGATTAAAACCACTGTTTTTTGGTTTTTGTTTTGTTTTTTTGAGACAGAGTCTTGCTCTATCGCCCAGGCTAGAGTGCAATGGCACAAGCTCGGCTCACTGCAACCTCTGCCTCCTAGGTTCAGACAATTCTTCTTCCTCAGCTTCCCAAGTAGCTGGGATTACTGGTGCCTACCACCTTGCCTGGCTAGTTTTGTAATTTTTTTTTTTTTTTTCGAGACGGAATTTTGTTCTTATTGCCCAGACTGGGGTACAGTGGTACTGTCTCGGCTCACTGCAACCTCCGCCTCCTGCGTTCAAGCAATTCGCCTGCCTCAGCTTCCCAAGTAGCTGGGATTAAAGGTGCCCACCACCATGCTCATCTAATTTTTTTGTATTTTTAGTAGAGGTGGGATTTCACCATGTTGGTTAGACTGCTCTCAAACTCCTGACCTCGGGTGATCCATCTGCCTCAGCCTCGGAAAGTGCTGGGATTACAGGCATGAGCCACTGCACCTGGCCTAGTTTTTGTATTTTTAATAGAGGCAGTGTTTCACCGTGTTAGCCAGGCTGGTTTTGTGTTTTTTTGTTTTTCTCAAAAATGTTACCAAATATTAACTTACACATCAGGCTTAGGGGAAAATTGTATTCTATCTCCTGGTTTCCCCCATGGCGCACTCACATTGCCATTCTCTATTTGCTGTTTCTTAGGTGGCATGACATTGCTAACATGTCCCACAACAAGTCGTTTTTTGCATTAGAGCTGGCAAATAAAGAGGAGACCATCCAATTTCAAACTGTGAGTAGAGGTCTGCATGGAATGTTTTTCCTGAAAGTTAACAACTTCTACTTCTGCATGCCTGTATGTGTTTGGAGGCAGGGCAGTATTAAAATTATAACATTTCATAATCGTGGAAAACAAGCAGTTTTATCATGTAACATTTTGCAAAATGGTGGTTGGCAAAAAATGGCTGCTCAGTAAATGCTGAATGAATGAGTCTTTGGATAACTACTGTCCGATCATGATAATCTTTAAATTAAGCTTCAGGGACTAAGTAGGGGAGAAAGTAAGCACTGAAGGCCAGGCGCGATGGTTCACGCTTGTAATCCCATTATTTTGGGAGGCTGAGGTGGGCAGATGACAAGGTCAGGAGTTTAAGACTTGCCTGGCCAACATGGTGAAACCCCATCTCTACTAACAATACAAAAATTAGCTGAGCATGGTGGTGCGCATTTGTAATCCCAGCTACTCGGGCAGCTGAGGCAGAATGGCTTGAACCTGAGAGGCGGAGGTTGCAGTAAGCCGAGAATCATGCCATTGCACTCCAGCCTGGGCAACAGAGCAAGACTCTGTCTAAAAATAAGCACTGATATCTTAGATTTCATTGATAAATGAATACCTCTGAAGAAATGTTCTTTAACAGTTACTTGCTTTTGCTCTCTTGACAAAGGCAGTATTGAGTTACTGAGTCATATTTTTGTTTAAAAATATCTGAGTGTATTTGGCAAGAATAAAAGTTGGTATTTTTATGGTTTTTAGATTTTCAAGTCATTTTGAAAGTGCTTAATATGAGAATCACACTGTTAGAACAGATTGTTTTGTCTTCATAAGTTAAATCCTACTCGTGGTATTCATACCATGGGCACAGTGTTAGAAAATGAAAGGCTCACAGTGTTCTGAAAGTGACTTTGTCATACGATGTCACCCATTATATCTGTAGACAAACTCTGCATTAAATGTATCAAGTTGTATGTGTGTTTTCATACTGCTTTCTGCCTATTTTGTTTTCTAGGAAGACATGGAAACAGCGAAATATATTTGGAGACTCTGTGTTGCACGACACAAGTTTTACAGACTAAACCAGTGTAACCTGTAAGTATGTCCAGCTCATGGAAATTATGGAAAATTATGAATTTAGAAATTGTAAACATGAGTTTATTGTATCATCACAAAAGACATTTATCAATTGGCATCTTTCTTTTTTAATACTTTTATAGCTGTTGTCCTCATTTTAGCTTTGGACCAACTTCTAATAATTACATCATTTTCTTCTAAGATTTATTTCAACTAGTTACAAGAACCATTCTAATTCTTGAAACGTAAAAAGGGAATAATATCCTTTATTTGTTTACATTAACCCTCTGGTCAGCATTTCGAGTCATGAAAGATTATTCAGCTTTTCCAGCCATCTGAAGAATTCGTGCCCCTCCTTCCTGGTGTACATTTTTCTTTTTTAAGACAGAATCTCCCTCTGTTGCCAGGCTGGAGTGCAGTGGCTTGATCTCGGCTCACTGCAACCTCCAACTCTGTGATTCAAGTGATTCTCCTGCCTCAGCCTCCCGAGTAGCTGGGACTACAGGCACATGCCACCATGCCTGGTTCAAGCGATTCGCCTGCCTCAGCTTCCTGAGTAGCTGGGATTACAGGCACATACCACCATGCCCAGCTAATTTTTGTATTTTACTAGAGATGGGGTTTCACCATGTTGGCTAGGATGGTCTCGATCTCCTGACCTTGTGATCCATCTGCCTTGGCCTCCCAAAGTGCTGGGATTACAGGTGTGAACCTGGTGTGCATTTTTCTTAGCCCTTACGGTGATATTGCACATGTAAATATCGTCCTTCATCTACATTCCCCTCCACCCTCTGCACTATATCTCTGCTTTCCTTAATAGCAGGTTTCCTCAAGACAGTTGTGTATGCTTGTTTCTTTCCTTCTTTCCATTCTGTTTTCCCTAAGCTGCCACACCACGGACACTGTTTGTTGTGGTCAGGCGGCTTTTGTCCAGTGATCATTGTACAAGTTCTTTGACCTGACCGCTCTGCAGTACTGAACCTCCGATGGCTCCTTCCGTCCTTCCTGAATCCTGCTCTTCTTTGGCTGCCAGCTTAGTCACCTTTGCTGCTTTAGTCCTGAGACTTCTTCTCCAAATCTGCTCCTCTAGGGGGCTTCTTCTGGCTTGTCCTCCCCCTGAGCTCTTTTTTTTTTTTTTTTGAAGTGGAGGCTTGCTCTGTCACCCAAGCTGGAGTGCAGTGGCACAATCTTGGCTCACTGCAGCTTCCGCCATTCAAGTTCAAGTGATTCTCCTGCCTCAGCCTCCCAGGTAGCTAGGATTACAGGTCCATGTAACCATACCAGCCTAATTTTTGTATTTTTAATAGAGACGGGATTTCACCATGTTGACCAGGCTGGTCTCAAACTCCTGCCCTCGTGATCCGCCTACCTTGGTTCCCAAAGTGCTGGGATTACAGGGCTGAGTCACTGCACCCGACCTCCCTGAGCTCTTCACTCCTGCATCCTGCTGCAAGCATTTAGTTTGCTTAGTCCTCCTCAATACCACTCTGAAAGTTCTGGTGAAAGTATACTACTGCCTGTATATTTGGAAGATAGAGCTGGCAGAACTTGCTGATGAATTGGATGTGGTATGAGACCTGACCATTTTTACCACTTGTGCTAACAGCTTAGTGCTAGCTGCCATTGCTTCTCATCGGAATATTGCAGTAGCCTTCTGACTCTCCTGTTTCTGTGCCTCTGCTGTCTGTAGCTTATTTTCCATATGTCAGCCAGAGTGATCTTAGTTAACCAGAATCAGATCCTGTCACTCTTCTTAACCCTCCATTGGCATTCCACTTCTTTTCTTTAAGTACTTTTTTAGTTTGTTTTCAAGACAGCCCTGTCACCCAGGCTGAGTACAGTGGCCTGATCACGGCTCACAGCAGCCTCTGAACCTCCCTTGGCTCAGGCGATTCTCCTGCCTCAGCCTCACAAGTAGCTGGTACCACAGGTGTGCAGCACCACACCTGGTTAATTTTTTGATTTTTTTTAGAGGCATGGTCTCCTTATGTTGTCCAGACTGGTCTCATGGGATCCTCCTGCCCTGGCCTCCCAAAATGCTGGACAGTGTGAGCTACCATGCCTGGCCCCATTTTAGTTCTAATAAAAGTACGAGGCCACAGTGTGGTTCTTGCCTGATTCCAACCTTGTGTCTTTTATCCTCCTTCTTGCTTGCTCTGTTCCAGCCACAGTGGTATCCTGGCGGGGCTGCAGATGTACCTCACCCTCGGGGACACTGCCTTTGCTCTTTTCCTAGGTCTCCACCTGCCTTGCTTCCTCATTGCAGCCTGTTGTCTGGTCAGATATGACCGTCTTCAGAGGCTGTCCCTGATCGTCCCCTCTTCCACTACGACCTGTCTCTTTACCCTCTAACTTTGTTTTGTTCTTCATAGCACTTAGCACCACATGAATTTGTATATTTGTCTGTTTGCTTGTTTGGCTGTACCCCTGCCAGCAGGTAAGCTCTACAAAAGTGCATGGGGGCAGACACTCTTCCCTGCCTTCAATGCCATATTCCCCGTGCCAAGCAAGGGCCTGGCTCACTGTCGGCCTTAATAAATTTTTTGAACTAATCTATAGATACAAGTGTCAGGAGCTGTGATTTAAGATGTCTTGATGCTGTAAGATCCCTTAGGAAAAAGATACCTCACTCAGAACTGCCCAGATAGGAAAGGCTTCCCAGCCAAGTGACATCTAAACTGAGACCTGAAATGTTTCTTTCAAATCCCACAACCTTTCTTTAAGCTGTCCTCTTGTCCCTGGACCATATCTGGAGGCACTTCCTGGAGTTGTCTCCCATTTGCCCCCCTGCCCTGTCTCACCTATATGCAGTCAGTCTTCTGGATGGATAAGCAAAAGATGTAGCACTGTTCTTAAAATCTGAGCACGTGTCTCTCACCCACTCCCTTCTGGGTACAAGATTAAGGGTAGACTCCTGAAGTCCTTCTCTGGTCTTAGCTGCCTCAGCCCAGCTGGCCTTGGAGTCTGACTCCTGGAAGACATCTTTCCTTATCATGTGACTGCTCCCAGCCCAGGCCTTCGCTAAAATGTCCCTCCTTCCGTTCTCTGACAGACTCTTAGTCATTCTTCAAGACTGAGTTTAAAATACAGCCCCCCATAGACACCACCAAGCATTCAGTTTGCTTAGTCCTCAATACCACTCTGAAAGTTCTGTTTTTTTCTACCTCTTTTATAACAATGATCTGAATAATTCATAACAATAATTTATAAATGCTTGCTCTGTGTCAAGCATTATACCGAGAGCTTTAATTTTCTTTAATCCTTACAGTAACCCTGTTGGGCACAATTATTACTGCCCCATTATTGGTGAAGGTATGGAGACTTAGTGAAGTGAAATGTCTTACCCTGCCACACAACTAGTAAGTGGAGCAGCAAGACTCAAGCCTGTGCTCTTAGCCGCTGTGCTAGCCTGTTAGAGTAGTTCCTGCCTGCTTTTTTCATGTGGATTTGATCTGTCTCTCTTGCCTAATGGAGCTCCATGACGGCAGGGTGTCCTCTTACTCATCTTCGTGTCCCGTGTCTGGCAAGGTGCCTGGTGCATAAGGGCTTAGTGGAACGATGGGAGCCCGAGTGAGGCGGTGATGGGAGTCACAGGGGAGAACAGCCCTTTTGCTCCTGTCTCTTCCCTTTATTACAGATTGTAAATGAGGCATGGGGTGGAGGGAAAGTCTGACAAGGGCATTTTGTCCCTTGGCACCAGGAAGGAAGGAGAAAGGCTATGTGGAAGTGCCTTCTGTCTTACGAGGTGTGAGAGAAACTCTGGGCAGGAGCAGCAGTGTAAAGAACATGCAGGGATGCCCACCTGCACAGGGAACTGCCCAGTGGTTTGCACCTGTGGCCCAGTCCCTGTCTCTTCCCAGCGTTCTCCTGCACCCTGTTTGCATCCGAGTCCCCACTGCTGGTCTGGTGATGGGATTTTCGTGGGCACTGACAGGGAGGAGGAACCTGCTTTCTTTGTAAAGATGGAAAGCGGTTTCCATTAGCTGCCTGGGTGTATTTGCATATGAAAGTGTTCCCCCTGGTGGTGATAGTCAGCAGTGCTACTAGCCCAGGCTAGTTGCCTTCCCATTTGCTGGCCTGGTTATCCAGCCATGTGTGGCATGATTTCTGTGCAGAAGTTCTAAGTTTCAAGCAGTAGATATGCAGTCTGTTGGACCACAGCATTTTCATTTGAAAGGCTTTAACAAGTTTAAGAGTATTCATAATATTGAGCCATTATTACCTCAGTTCATTTCTTCTCTGGAAAATAGTGGAGGATCTACATTTTGAATAAACAATAAAATACAGTCCCTCTCTGTGAGGCATCCATATTGGTTGGTGATTAGTGCCTTTTTTTTTTTTTAGAAACAGAGTCTTGCTCTGTTGCCCAGGCTGGAGTGCAGTGGCACGGTCTCGGCTCATTGTAACCTCTGCCTCTCAGGTTCAAGTGATTCTCCTGCCTCAGCCTCCCAAGTAGCTGGGACTACAGGCACATGCCACCATGCCTGGCTAATTTTTTGTATTTTTAGTAGAGACGGGCTTTCATCATGTTAGTCAGAATGGTCTCCATCTCTTGACCTCGTGATCTGCCTGCCTTGGCCTCCCAAAGTGCTGGGATTACAGGCTGAGCCACCATGCCCAGCTAGTGCCTTTTTTTTTCTTCAAATTAACACCTTGTAATAAGTAAAAGAAGAAAAAGCAACAAATGATTGATTGTGGTGAATGATTCTGTCTTAGAAATTTAGCTCTAGTTTTTGGAATATTGCTATTTATTGGCAAGTGTGAATCAAAGTACATTAATGTCATGAGTTGCATATATTATTACCTAAATAAGAAACACCTGATTCTTTTTAAAATGGAATAATTATGTTTAAAGTGCTATTTTCCAAAATTTGTTTTCAATCTCTGTATATCCAATAGATTATGGCAGCCGATATCCACGAACTATTCCTGTGTAATTACTTACGATTCATTCTGTGGGGAACTAATATATTTCATTGTGAGCATTTGTTTCCCATGTAAAGTAAATGAAGCTTTTAATATTAGCTTTTAAATTTTTGCTGGGTAATAAAACTGAAAACTTTAATTGTTATGGCCATGTTTCAAAGGCTCTCAATATAGGCTGTTGAGTCATGTTCCAGTATTATGATTCTGAAGTATTGGCAGACTTGTTCTCATGGCGCAGGCAGGTAAATTAAAGCGCTATAGGCATTTAACAAAACTGCAGCCAGCCTGGAACTGGACAGTGGCTTCTGGACATCTGGTTTGGGCTAGGGTGACTGATGGCTCAGGAGATAGACTCTACTCACACAGAAAGGAGGACTGTAGTCCCAGGGTGTTCCCTTCACCTCTGTCCTGATCTGTAGTTTATTGGTGTTTGGGATGGCCTCATGCGGCTCATCTAACCTTGACCCAGGTAACTATATTTCAGTATTTATACAATGGCACGATCCAACAGCCTTCCCCTCCACCCCATGACAGGGTGCTTTAGATAACAGAATTATCATTATCCAAACCTTAAAAATGTTAGATAACAATCTCACTTAAAAAAATTATAAAGTGAGGATAATGAGACTTTTACTTAATATTCCTTTAGGGTTGAATTGGAAATTAAATGACATAATAATGTCAAGCTGTTAGGTCAGCTTAACCCACTCTCTCTCACTCCAGGCCCTGAACTGGTCATGCTGTAATCACCTCCCTGATTTGTATAAGGAGAAGACCAGGAGAGTGGGGGAGTCTTGAGAGGCTCCTTGGTGTAGGGGGCTCCCCCGCCCTTTTCCGTGAGGAAAAGGGAGGATGGTATCCTTGAACCTGCAAAGCCAAGTGATAGAGGGCTCAAGAGACTTTCTCCAGAGGGGAAACTTGTATTCCAGGGCGCAGCAGACCACTTGCTGAGCACAGTGAGATGGCTGGTGAGTGCTGCCTGCAGCTTAGGGCTGTTGGTGAACATAGCAGCTGGTGTCCACCTTGGTTCTGGAGACTTTTGTAATCCGGAGACTGACTGGAGTAGGCCCTGCCTGGAAAGCTGGCCTGAGCCCTCAGCTTCTAGAGTAGCCGAGATTACAGGCATGTGCCACCATGCCTGGCTAATTTTTGTTTTCTATTTTTAGAGATGGGGTCTTGTTATATTGCCCAGGCATGTCTCAAACCCCTGGCCTCAAGCGATCCTCCCATCTCAGCCTCCTAAGTAGCTGGGATTACAGGAAGGATTTTATTCCTTGAACTATCTATCCAGTGCATGAACTATCGATGCATTTTTTTGTTTGTCAAAATCTGACTCCCCTTCATCATATAAGAAAGGGAACTTACAAAGCAAGATTCAGATAAGGCTTAGAAATACAAGCTTAGCTGTAAATGCTTAGTAATAAGCATCGCTTTAGTCCTCACTTGCTCGTCATTCATTTAGTCCTCATTTGCTCAACAAAGGCACTAGGGATACCACATCTTGCCTCCACGGAGCTTATAGATTAGTTAGGTCTAGGGAACAGGTTGGACACATGATTGTTAGAGATTGTTAGAGACATACACTCAGGAATCTGGCAGACGTGCTGGTTCAAATGCCGGTTCTACTACTTGTTTGCCATGTGACCAGGAGCAACTGACTTAACCTACATATCACTTTCATTATCTGTGAAATCAGGATAATAACTGGACCTTCCTCATGGGGTTGGTGTTCACATTCCATGAGATAATCATGTACAGTCCTTAGCACAGTTTCAATAAATATTATTGATTTTTACTTGGGCTGGCAGTCATTTTTCTTTTCTTTTCTTTTTTTTAAGAAACAGGGTCCTAGCATCCTAGTTTCCCAGGTGGAGTATGGTGGCAATTCACAGATATGATCATGGTGCACTACAGCCATCAACTCCTGGGTTCAAGGGATCCTTCTGCCTCAGCTTCCCAAGTTGCTGGGACTACACAGGCATGCACACCATGCCTGGCTCAGCCTTTTTTATTTTTATTTTGTCTTCTTTGGTGCACATGTTCTAGTGATTTATTCTGTTATTTAGCAGCACCCATCAACACAGTAACTGCCCAGAAAGTTTGGAAACCACAACCAACAGTTACATGGTTTTCTCTTGTATGCCAAGTTGAGGACAGCTGATCTCAGAGTAAACTGCATTTATAAGAACAGTGCCAAGAAGAAAGAGAAGGTTAGCCCCTTAGAACTGATGGCGAGGCTGCCTGGGTCAAGCACTTTGGCAGGTACATTCTTTTGTAGTTTGTTTTGTTAGTAGAGCCGGCTACTGCAGTGGGCCATGTTCGCCTCCACACTGGGTGCCGCCGGCAAGAGCGCCAAGATCGCTATCGTGTGGGAGTGCCGCCCATGTGACGAAGCTCTGCATCCTTGGGTTTCGTGTTTTGCTTTTGCCCTAGGCTGGGCAACTATGGACATGTTGTTGGAGTTTGTTGACAGAGAATTCTATCAGCAACCCTTGTGAATTTATAGTACTTTAAAAGTTTAAATTCATTCCATCTAGACAGTGAGTCTCTGCTAGACTGAACACAACATTTAAAGGACCCAGTTTGCCTAAACCTATCCCTGACAATGAAGAATAACCAGAGACAAAGTAAATTTCAAGGCTGCAAATGCAGCGTCTCCAAATACTGGGCACTAATTTTTTTTTTTTTTTTTGAGACGGAGTCTCACTCTGTTGCCCAGGCTGGAGTGCAGTGGCTTGATCTCAGCTCATTGCAACCTCTGCCCCCAGGGTTCAAATGATTTTCCTGCCTCAGTCTCCCGAGTAGCTGGGACTACAGGTGCCTGCCACCACGCCTGGCTAATTTGTGGGTACTAATTTTAAGGAATATATTAATGTGCAGTTAAGGAGTATTTTTTTTTTTAAAGCCCAGGCACACCATGCAGACTCGTATTGCCAAAATAAATACTGGAAGAAAGGGAAATCTTTTGGAAAAGAGACATTTCTTTTTCATCAGCAGCCTGAATACTTTCCAGTAGTGAAAAAAATGAAATTATTTACAAAAGTCAGCTAGTAAAAGCAGTTGTAATAACCTGATGTTAAAACTAGTATGTACTAGTTTTCTTTTTAGCTCGAGTCTTATAAAAATACGCTAATATCCAGGGTTTTTGAATATAAGATACTAGTTATCAGAGTGCTAAGAATAATGTGAATTTATGAGACATGAGGCTTGATATGGTAAATTGGCTGAAATAGTTTGAATGGTCACTTTGTCATGATGGATTTTCTAGTAATTAGCCCTTAGAACATTGTAACCAAAGGTCACAAAATATTTTTGTAATCAGTAATTATGTTTTACATAAGCACATGAGCCAGGAATAGATGGTAAAAGGTTTAAGAAAAAGTGCTGCCGGGCGCGGTGGCTCACGCCTGTAATCCCAGCACTTTGAGAGGCCAAGGCGGGTGGATCATGAGGTCAAGAGATCGAGACCATCCTGGTCAACATGGTGAAACCCTGTCTTTACTAAAAATACAAAAATTAGCTGGGCATGGTGACGCATGCCTGTAATCCCAGCTACTCAGGAGGCTGAGGCAGGAGAATTGCCTGAACCCAGGAGGCGGAGGTTGCGGTGAACCGAGATCGCGCCATTGCACTCCAGCCTGGGTAACGAGAGTGAAACTCCATCTCAAAAAAAAAAAAAAAGAAAAAGAAAAAGTGCTTTGACAAAACTACATGTCATCAACAAAGCCAAGAATCCAATGTGTTTAGGTTCCTAGATCTTATTTGCAGTAAAACCGACGACACAGAAGAAAAAAAAAATCTTACCTTTATTTAAAAACAGTGGTTACAAATGGGCTTTTCTATTGTTCCTTTTTTTTTAACCTTATTGTTTATTTAAAGATAGAACTTGTTGTGCAAATAGTTTAAAATCTTAAATTATCACATAAGTGTTCGTCAGCACTCCCTAATACTTTTAGGTGCTTTTTTGTTTTGTTTTGTTTTGAGACTGGAATCTCACTCTTGTCGTCCAGGCTGGAGTGCAATGGCGCAGTCTCAGCTCACTGCAACTTCTGCCTCCCAGGTTCAAGTTACTTTACTGTCCAGCATCAGCCTCCTGAGTAGCTGGGATTATAGGTACCACCACGCCCAGCTAATTTTTGTATTTTTGGTAGAGATGAGGTTTCACCATGTCGGCCAGGCTGGTCTCGAACTCCTGACCTCAGGTGATCCACCTGCCTTGGCCTCCCAAAGTGTTGGGATTACAGGTGTGAGCCACTGCACCTGGCCCTAGGTGCTTTTTACAAAGTATACTTAAATCAGAAATTTCTTGCAAAGAAAGGTAAATGAGTTTACCGTCCACTCACTGAACCACATCTTGTGCTTTGCTTTCCCTTGTTCCTTAGAGGAAATGTAGATTTAAAGAAGATAAATGTTTGAAATTTTTTTATATTGGAGTTTTTTTTTAAAAGATGGGGTCTCACTATGTTGTCTATACTGGTCTTAAACTCTTTGGCCCAAGATGCTCCCAAGAGGCTGGGACTACAGGAACATGCTTACAAACCTGTAAATGTAGATTCTTGTCACTAAAATTATAAATTCATCTCTTTATTATGTTTGTAGTGTGTGGTTAACAGACTTTGAATTAAAGGCAGTTCTTACTGCTTGAGGCTTCTGGGTTGACAGTGGATGGTCACCCCTGGGAGGAGGGTTAGTGGAGAGATGCAGGGCTCCCCCAGCACATAGGAGAGACACATTTGCACAGAATCCTGCTTCTCCCACACCAAAGTTGTGGGTGATGTAGCCTTGTCGCTTCCCCCTCTGCTTATGGCTGATCCAAGGGTTTACTTGGATAGGCCTGGGAAAGATACTCTGATCCCTTTGGGGGTCCAGGCGATGATGCTCTGTGGGGAGCCTGAAATCACAGGGCAGGTTGAGGGGTTGGGGCAGCAGGAAAGGGCTGAGGCTCCATGGGCCGACAGCAAACCTCCCTTTTCTCTGACTTCATGACTCAGTCAGTCTGTCTTTTTTTTTTTTTTTTTTTTGCCTTAGAATATTTATTATTTTATGTTACTATGTCTTGTTTTGGTGGAGTTTAAGAGAGAGTGTGTATGTGCTCTTCTCAGAGACATCCTATTTTATAGGCCAACTCAGACTGTCACAGTGAACCCAATCAGGAGGAGGTCTTCTTCAAGGATGTCTCTGGTAAGAAAAAAGGAAAATATGATTGCTTTTATATTTTAATGGTGTTTTCCTTAACAAAATATGCTTTCGATGTGTTAATTTTGAGTTTGAACCATACAAGTGTACTGATATTTCATCATTTTTAACCAAAGAAATGGTGATTTTTTTTTTTTTTTACCATAGGTCCAACCTAATATTTATATTATACATATTTGAATATTAGGTCTGACCTTAATATTAAGAACTTGGACTACTGGCCAAGAGTAATCATAAGTTGTTATATATTTAAGATATTAGATGACTTTAGTTACATTGACTGTAATACATATAAGCTGCTTATGTTCAAATGTTTACAGAAGGAAATGTGTGTCTGTTCCTTCTTACTCTTAGCTTTTTGGATGCAGATTTTCTTGTGCTACCTAATGTCCTTGGTATCAATCATAGGGCTTGGCGTTGCCATTTGGGGAAATATAAAATGCTAGATATGGTAAGAACTACTGTGTCTTCATGTTTATTTTCCACATATATTTAATTTCTGTAGAAGTTTTTTTTTTTTAACAGAAAGAATCCAGTGGATAATAATTTTACCTGTATAATGTAAGCAATGTGTTTTAACCCTGTGTCCAACTCTCCATTTCTTAGCCTAAACCCCAGCCCTACGTGATGCCTCCCCCTCCGCAGCTACACTATAATGGACATTACACAGAACCATATGCTTCTTCCCAAGGTAAAGTGCACTGTTTCTGCCATACCTAACATATTTATTACTATGGATAAATCTGTGAATGCTTGGAGATTGTGAAGTCTGGATAGTTTTTGAAGTTGCACCCCAAATTGCTAACATGATAATAGCTATTCTGGATTCATAAAAGAAGCCAATATAATCAGGTTTTTTTCTTGGAGACGGAGTCTCACTCTGTCACTCAGGCTAGTGTGCAGTGGCATGTCTGAGCTCACTGCAACATCCACCTCCCAGATTCAAGGGATTCTTGTGCCTCACCCTCCCAAGTAGCTGGTACTATAGATGCGCCACTATGTCTGGCTAATTTTTGTATTTTTAGTAGAGACAGGGTTTCACCATGTTGGCCAGACTGGTCTCAAACTCCTGAGCTCAGGTGATCTGCGACCCCTAGGCCTCCCAAAGTGCTGGGGTTATAAGTGTGAGCCACCATGTATATTCAGGTTCTTCAGTACATGTAGTAAAAAAATGCAGTAGCAAATTTTGATGCTCCACTGATCTCAAATTTGTACAATGGGGAACTATCAAGCTGGTTCCTGTGTCCTTTTACCACCACCCTAATAGCCTTTAAGTGCTTCCTTGCTATCCAGCAAAGAATTCCCAGGGTTATGTTTCTTCCCCTGCCAAAGGCTTTCCTATTGTAAAAGTTAAACACGTGACTACTGCAGTTTTCACTGAGAAGCTTAAGGAATTTTATTTGTAACAAATCCCAAAGCTGAAGTTTAAGCAGTCAATTAACATTTACTCTATACTCTGTGTTTATGGGGCTATACCAAATGCTAAGGAGGTTTATGCAGATGAGTACTTTCACATCTTAGGAAGCTTATCTTCAGCCTGGACAACAGGGCCAGACCCTGTCTCTACCAAAAAAAAAAAAAAAAAAAAAAAAGGGTGTGGCAATATGTGCCTGTGGTCCCAGCTACTTAGGAGGCTGAGGTGGGAGGATTGCCTGAGCCCAAGGTAGGGGTAGAGGTTGCAGTGAGCCAAGAACATGCTACTGCACTCCATCCTGGATGACAGAGGGGGAGACTATCTTAAAAAAAAAAAAAAGTAGAATCTGATAGTTGAAGATAAGTGCACAAATAACTTTGTCTTTCTCCCCCTGACCCCTTTTTTTGTGGAGAATGGGGTCTTGCTATATTTCTCAGGCTGGTCTCAATCTCCTGGGCTCAAGCTGCCTTTCTAAGTGCTGGGATTATAGGCTTCAGCCACCATTCCTGGCAAAAATAACTTGAATATGATAGCTTTTCTGAGACAGCATGTGCAGTTACCATGCTCTTCAATGGAAGAGAGACTCATCACATTGGGGATGAGATCCACTTTCTGGATCTGAAAAGATGGGTGGATTTCAGCAGGTAGAAAGCCAGGGACTTGACTGGGGTTGCTGTTCCTGGTTGTGAGGATAGTGAATGCCATGCCCAGAAGGAAGCAGTGGGTGTTTGGAGAGTAGAGCGGTCCAGGTTCCCTCTCAGGTAAGGAACTGGTAGGGAGTGATGCATGAAGGGACCAGAAGGTGGGACGTGACTGTATTGTTTGTGTCGGCCCTGGTGTAAAGATGAGGATTTTCATACAGTGAGGTGAGTAGTAGGGAGCAGGGCTTTGGGTGTAGAGCCCGAGAGCATCCCCCTCATCATGTACTTGTATTCCCCCCATCCTCCTCGCACCCTGCCCTTGTCTGGTACTTGCAGTCCTGGCCCCTCCTACTTCTGGGACCTGGCTGTCCTCTGCATTGTTAGTCTCACTCCACCACTCATTCTCTTCCCTCCATCTATAAGCATCTTAATGTTGTTTGCTCTCCTCGCTTTAAATGATGGTTTGAGTGATTTTCTTTCCTTTCTCACTGACTTCTCTCTGTGTGCTGCTTCTGCTTATTGGTTATGCACTGACTCCTCTGCCTTCGCCACTCTGTTAAAGCAGCCCTCTCCGAGGCTCCCGGCACCCCCACATCCCTCGTCATCAATCCTGGGCTCCAGCCCCACCTTTCCAACTGTCTGATAGGTTGTTGTGACAGGGGAGCACCTATATGGAAAGCACACGGGGTTTTGCTCTTGCTGCCCAGGCTGTAGTGCAGTGGCGCAATCTTGACTCACCGCACCCTCTGCCTCCCGGGTTCAAGCAATTATCCTGCCTCAGCCTCCCGAGTAGCTAGGATTACAGGCATGCGCCACCACACCTAGCTAATTTTGTATTTTTTAGTAGAGATGGGGTTTCACCATGTTGGTCAGGCTGGTCTTGAACTCCCAATCTCAGGTGATTTGCCCACCTCAGCCTCCCAAAGTGCTGGGATTACAGCCATCACCCACCATGCCTGGCCACAAGATCATTCTTTTGCCTAGTGTTTGAGACTCCATACAGTATTCCCTGAGCCTGCTCTTCCAACTTTACTTCCCAAGTTATTTTACTCCTCTGTAGCTATCTGACACTCCACCCCAGCTTGCCCAGGGGTGCTCCCCAGCTTTGCCAGTGCTACTCTGCCCCCTCCAAGTGCCCTTACCCGATGCACTTTTCCATTCACATGCTGCCATCCAGACCGGATAGGCAGGGTTATGCTGTGCTGACAAAACATTCCATTCCAAAGTCTCAGGGAGGTGGTAGTGAGGGTCACCTGTCCATCGCACCCTGCACTAGCAGGAGGGCTCTGCCCCATGAGTCTGCTTTAGGGGCCTGAGCTGGAGAGCCTCTTCTCTCTGGAATGCTGTTGGTCAGGGTTGCAGTGGAAGAGAGCCTGGAAGCTGGCTTTTAACCCTCTGTACACTTTCCTTTGACCATTACTAGTTGCATTGCTGTGTCTGATATCAAGGGCTGAGGAGACGTGATCCTGCGTGCTCTGAGAGGTCGAGAGACCTCACTTCTGATGGAAGCTGCACATGCCTACTCCACCCACTTGCCCCTCAAGTCCCCTTGACTGCCATATCTTCTGTGAGGTGGTTCTTGGTTCTCTCTTTCTTGTCCCCATCAACCCAACCCAGGCTGGAAATGACCATTCCTTCCTCTAGACTCCTGTAACCCTTTATCTTTTCTCCCTTCCTTGAATTACAGTGATTTCATGTATACCTTTCCCCTTTTCCTGCCTGTATTCCAACCACCTTTTCCCCCTTCTGTTCTCAGTATTGCCTTTTCCACCTATCAGTCTTATAGATGACTGGCTGGTCTGTGGGGTGCAGAAGCAAGGAGACTAGGTGGATATGGAGCTAGTTCAGACAAGCTGGGGTCGGGCCCTAGCTGTGACAGCAGTGAGAAAAGGGGGATTGCAGAGGTGGAGCCATGACGGAGCTTTGTATAGACAAGGAAAGCACAGTGACAAGGAAGTGCTGTGTGTCAGCGGAAGAAGAAATACCATGGATGTTTGAGTGCTGTTTCCTCACAGCCACGTGTGCCACCAGAATAGAGTGTACCCCCTGGATTGTGGCGTATCACCTAAGTATCACCATGATCACTTAAACCATCATGGAGCTTGTAAAGCACAAAAGAATACCTTTCAGAGGAAATTGTTATTTGAAGGACTTGGCTGCTGAGTTTCTAGTGTTAGAAAGCATGCTCAGTAACAGATGGCAAGTGAACTACAAATTGGAAGAAACATGGCCCCTGTCATCCTTGGGCAGGGACACATGCAGAACTACTGTAAGATGAGGTTAAACTGATTGTGTTAGCCATTGGTCTGGATCTTCCTGAAACATGGGGGCCAGGGCAGGGGGCAGCTGCAGCTGTTTTAGTGTGGCTCCTCCTGGCTTCTGGACATTTTATGGGCTTTGTGGCTGCTGGTGACACCATGCTGCTGTGTTGGACCAGAGACGCTCAGATCCTGCTATACCGTTACCCTTTACAGTCGAGCTCTCATGTTCATTTGGGAAGAACAAACAATCCAAAAATCCCAGTTAAGGAAATGCAGACAGCCGGTGCTTGAACTGACTCAGTAGCAGCAAGGCCACATCTCTACCAGGGAAAGAAGGCAAGGTCCCCGGCTCAGTGCCTTGAATGGTATCTCTGCCTCCAACTTCCGCAGAGTTCCAAAAAGTCTGCTAGTCTGGGGGGTGTGTGTGTGTGTGTGTGTGTGTGTATGTTTTAACACAGGATCTCACTTTGTCACCCAATGAATGCCACCCTTTAAGCAGGCAGAACCATCGCCATCCTATAGAGGAGGAAGCGAAGCTGCCAGGGTCACTCAGTGCGTGTGGCCAAAGCTAGGTCATTTTAGCATGGATTTTTACAGTCTGTGTTAAAAGTGTCATCAGAGGTTAAGGGCTGATCTCAATATTTGGTTGGAGTAATTAGTCCAATTTTTAAAAATCTCATTTGGAACTCATTTTTTCTAGATAACCTCTTTGTGCCCAACCAGAACGGATACTACTGTCACTCTCAGACAAGCTTGGATAGAGCCCAGATTGACCTCAACGGTCGGATCCGTAACGGCAGTGTCTACAGTGCGCACAGCACCAACTCCTTAAATAATCCTCAGCCCTACTTGCAGGCCTCGCCGATGTCGTCCAACCCCAGCATCACCGGGAGTGACGTCATGAGGCCTGACTACGTCCCGTCCCATCGGCACAGCGCCCTAATACCCCCGTCCTACCGCCCCACCCCAGACTATGAGACTGTGATGAAGCAGCTCAACCGGGGCCTGGTGCACGCGGAACGGCAGAGCCACTCGCTGCGAAACCTCAACATCGGCAGCTCGTACGCCTACAGCCGGCCTGCGGCGCTGGTCTACAGCCAGCCCGAGATCCGCGAGCACGCGCAGCTCCCCTCGCCGCCGGCCGCACACTGCCCGTTCAGCCTGAGCTACAGCTTCCACAGCCCGTCTCCCTACCCCTACCCCGCCGAGCGGCGGCCCGTGGTGGGCGCGGTCAGCGTGCCCGAGCTGACCAACGCACAGCTGCAGGCGCAGGACTACCCGGCCCCCAACATCATGCGGACTCAGGTGTACCGGCCGCCCCCGCCCTATCCGCCCCCCCGGCCCGCCAACAGCACGCCCGATCTGTCTCGCCACCTGTACATCAGCAGCAGCAACCCCGACCTCATCACGCGGCGCGTGCACCACTCGGTGCAGACGTTCCAGGAGGACAGCCTGCCCGTGGCGCACTCGCTGCAGGAGGTCAGCGAGCCCCTCACCGCTGCGCGCCACGCGCAGTTGCACAAGAGGAACAGCATCGAGGTGGCCGGGCTCAGCCACGGCCTGGAGGGCCTGCGGCTCAAGGAGCGGACCCTGTCCGCGTCGGCGGCGGAGGTGGCGCCGCGAGCCCTCTCGGCGGGTTCCCAGCCCAGCGTTTTTGCCGAGCGGACGAAGCGGGAAGGGCCAGAGGAGCCGGAAGGCTCGAGATACGGCCATAAGAAGTCCCTGTCGGACGCCACCATGCTGATCCACAGCAGCGAGGAGGAGGAGGACGAGGACTTCGACGAGGAGAGCGGAGCCCGGGCACCCCCTGCACTTGCGGGCGAGCCCCGGCCGGGCCTGGCCCAGGACCCACCCGGCTGCCCTTGCTCCCTGCTTGCCGGGCCCCTGCACATCCTCGAGCCCAAGGTCCACGTCCCGGACGCGGAGAAGAGGGCAGCGGACAGCAGTCCTGTCCGCATGACAGCAGAGGCCCAGCGGCCCCGGAGAGACGGGCTGCTGACGCCCTCCATGTCAGAGTCAGACCTCACCACGTCGGGCCGCTACCGTGCCCGGAGAGACTCTTTGAAGAAGAGGCCAGTGTCGGACCTCCTCTCTGGGAAAAAGAACATCGTGGAAGGGCTCCCGCCCCTGGGGGTAAGTCGCTTGGAGAGCAGGGCCAAGCAGGGAACCGCGCCTTCGCCGGCCGCTCCACGCCTCTGCGCCCCGTTGGTGCTTTCACTCATCACTTCCCATGCTTTTCGGTTCTTCTTGTTCTTTTAACTTTCTTCATTCCCCCACGTCACTCTCTTTTTGTCTTTTTTTGAATACATGTACATTTATATGTGAAATCATGGGGATCCACTTTAATTTTAGTAGTTTTAATGAAGATAATGAATTACTATCGATGAAGTGAAAAGGCAAATTCACAGGGCTTTGTGGAGAGAATGCAAAAGATGAATGAAATGTTTTAGTAATGCAGTATTAAGGAAAAAACAGTTAAGATTTCATAACTTTAACCAGGATTGCTTTAGTCGCCCATTAAAAGTACTATGGGTGATTCGGCACCCTAGGGGTGCATTTGTTCAGTTTGCTCAACAGATATCTGAGAGGAGTATACAGGGATGTGTTCTCAGTCCTAATATAATTCTACAGGTTGGAGTGTGTGTGGATTCAGCTTACATATCTTGGCCGTGATTCTTCAGAGTGATTCTGGAGTTGGGAAGGTGGCACTCTGTCAAGGCAAATCCTGAGACGTCTTGGTTTCTTAAATTTAAGAGAAAGATGAATTCAGCTGAGAATCAGGAAAGTCCTTTGTGGAAGATGCAGTTCTTTAATATTCAGTGTAATAAATAAATAGGATTTAAGCACTTTTTAACCTACTGGAAGCAAAATATAAAAAAGCATAAGATCAGAGAATTGCCTGAACCCAGGAGACAGAGGTTGCAGTGAGCCAAGATTGCGCCATTGCACTCCAGCCTGGGTAACAAGAGCGAAACTCCGTTTCAAAAAAAAAAAAGCATAATAGCATCATTTCTAGCTGCCATTCCTGGAGCATTTACCATGGGCCATACACTTCCTCTACTTTCCTGGCCTATTTACAGTAAGCCTGTTGTTATTGCCTGTTTTACAGATGAAGAAACAGACTTAGATATTAACTAACTTTTCCAAGGTCACACGACTAGTGAGTTACTGAACTGGAATTTTAAGCCCATACTTGTCTCTGTTATCATCTACACTGTAGATGTATGTTCTGCATTGAGGTATACTGTGTATATTTTATTAAGTCATAATTGCTTGTTGAATTATGACTAGCCTTGCTAGTCTTTCACTGAAACTTTTAAACTCAGTCCTCAACTTGTGACTAAACATTTGTGGCTTTGTCATGAAGTGTGTCCACACTAAGTTATTTTGTTGTAGTGCTCAGGCATCCAGCTCTTCTGGCCCCCCATCTCCACTCCTCGTGTCCTGCACTTGAGCCAGGCTAACTTGATTAGGGCATCCATCCTTTCTCCCATTGGCTTCTAGTGTCCTGGCAACTAGGGTTCTCCTTGCTTCATCGCTGCTAGACTGCAAACTCAGACAAGAGGGCTTATCTCATTTTGGTTCTGGCCTAGTGTGCAAGGTCCTTTAAAATGCTGCAACACATTTCTAAGCAGGAAAAAAACTCATGCTATTATAGTGTTTATGAGACTAATATAAATAGAGAAAAACTACTTAACAAAAAGTGCCATAGATTTAAATTTGCTTTCTTTTAATCAGTTTTGGGTCTGAATTTTAAGTTGGTTTTTACATTTTTCACAGGCGTGCTACATAACTCACTTACCTGAACAGTAAAGGCCATTGCCTTCAGTGGACACAGATTTAAGAATGCAGGGAGGAGTGATTCAGGGATAAGGTGTAGGTAGATTTTCCAGAGTAACTCCACCTGAGTCCCTGAGCCAGCTGGACAAGGTCCTTTTATAGTTAACAGTCTTCCCATTGCATTAAGAATGGTCCGTTTTTATATGTGACTCAAGTACTTTCCACAAATCACATTCGAGTACAGCTCAGTACTCAGGACTGTTTTATCCCTTTATGTTTTGAATAGGGCCTGGTAGGTTCAGTTAAATCTGAGGACTTCGATGAATTTGATTTTCTTAAAAGAACTTTTCTCTCCCATTGACTTTTAAGACCACAATATTAGTAAAATTATGTGACTGGATTATGTTTTTGGTCCTTTTTTCTTAAAGGATTCTACTGAAAGAAAGGGTATGCAGCTGCAGTCATGGGGAAAGAGCAAAAGGTCCTACGAGTTAAGAACCTTGGGCCTGAGTCCAGAGCCTGCCATTTGTTAGTTCTCTGTGACGTGGTCAGGACTCTTCATGCGTCAGAACCTCAGCTTCCACATCAGATAACCTCAGATTACAGGCGGCCATCCCTGCTCTGCCTGCTTCGTGGCATTATGTCCCACATGCAGTTAGACTTGAAAAAATGCCTCCTGAATTATATGATTCAGCAGAACTGATTTTAATGAAAGATTTGCTTTTATTTGTTTTGACACTGATTACGTTATAAAAGAGACAGCCATGTGACCTCAGACAATCTGTGACTCAGTTTTTACATTTGTAAATGAGAGGACCCAGAGAGTTGGGGGAATAAAATGAGGTTCTGGCACATTGAAAGTGCTTAGTCAGTCTTAACATGTTACTGTGAGGTTGCCTCATACATTTAACTTAATGGTTTTCAAGAGTGGAAGAGGCCAATCCCCTGTGGTACCCTCTGACCTTTCATAGTAACATGGGGTTGCCATTATCTTCATTGTTACAACAAACAAATTTCCTAATGTGAATTAACGTTGTGGAGGTTTAGTATTAAAAAGAGTGAAATAAACTACAGACAAGAAGGAACGATTTTGGAATTCTCCACCCATCTCCACCTCCAGTGACCTGATTGTTGTCTTAAAGGCAGACTGGTTTGGGTGCTCATACATCTACATGAAGATTTTCTTTCTGTTGTACTCTTTAGTTTCGTGCAGTCGTTCTCACATAAGAAATTACTGTGCAGGGTATACATTAAAATCCTGTACTTATAAGGGCTAATTAAGGCATATTCAAGGCAAGTTTTGACTACATACGACATTCTTCCAATACTGGCTTTTGAACTGACCTCACAGCCAATCAGCTTTATCCAGCATGTCCCAGTGTGGGATATTTCGAGTCATTTTCAGGCAGAGAAGTGCCAGAGCTAGCTCATATTGGCTGGCAAGCGCCACTTAAATTTTCAGGAATCTTGTGAGCCAATTGATGTGACATAAACAGTTTGAAACTGGCTGTGATTGAAGTAGTTACACCATGGATATGGGTAAACACCAATTAGAACTTCCTTCCAAGAGCCAGTTGTTAAACATTACCAGCACATCACTGTTTTCTGCACATGCTAGAATCATGAAATTTTAGCTAAGCAGGAACTTTTTAGTCTGTATGTGTATGTCTGTGTCTGTCTCTTTCGGTCTAGATGAGGCTTAGAAAGAAAAGGTGACTTGCCTGAGAGAAGTTGGTCAGTTAGAGGCTGGCTGTGAACCCAGGACTCTGCCAGTTTCTTGTCTAGACTGCCTTATGTGGGGAGCTCATGATCAAATATGAATTATAAAATTAAAAAATTAAAAATTAATCCACTTAGCTTTTTGAGTTAGGTACCATAGTCTCCAATTACAGCAGCAATCTTTTAGCACTTTTCTCGCTCTTACCAAGGTGCCTTTTCCTTGTGTTCTTGCTCAGTTATCAGGGGGCTTCATGGCCTGTCACAGACTAAGAAAGCTGGAATAACACTGATTTTGTTTACAAGACAGAACAGAGAAAACCATTTTTTTCCACATTGGGGCTACTCTGATTATATTGATGGTTTCCAAGGAAGTATAGTTATATCCAAGGAAACTTAACATTCTTTGTTGTTGTTGTTGTTGTTGAGACAGAGTCTCGCTCTGTTGCCAGGCTGGAATGCAGTGGGGCAATCTCAGCTCACTGCAACCCCCGCCTGCTGGGTTCTAGTGGTTCTCTTGCCTCAGCCTCCTGAGCAGCTAGGATTACAGGGGCACGCTACCACACCCAGCTAATTTTTGTATTTTTAGTAGAGACAGGGTTTCACCATGTTGGCCAGGATGGTTTTGATCTTCTGACCTTGTGATCCCCCTGCCTTGGCCTCCCAAAGTGCTGGGATTATAGGCATGAGCCACCAGGCCCGGCCAACTTAGCGTTCTTAGGCTTATGATTCTCAGAGAGAGGAAAATCATGCCCTAATGATAACTTTGGGAAATGCCTGTTTTCAGGAGACAGGATTTTGTTGATGCTTTCTCTTTTGTCCTGTCCTCTGGGTGTCATGATGGAGATTTTAGCCCTGTTTTATTTTCCTTTAAAATATAGCCATTCTGAGAGGTAGCATGACCTAACCTGGGTCATCCAAGTTTGCACTAGAACGTACAGTAGGATATGAGGAGGGAGCTTCAACACACAAAGGGGGCTGCTGCAGAAAGCATTTAATTTTTTCAGAGTGACTTAAAAAATTTATATATTTTAAAAATTGTAAAAGCTGGCCAGGCATGGTAGCACACGCCTGTAATCACAAGCACTTTGGGGTGCCAATGCAGGAGGATTGCTTAAGTCTAGGGGTTTAAGACCATCCTGGGCAACATAGTGAGACCCCATCTCTACAAAAAACACAAAGATTAGTTGGGCAGGGTGGCATGCGCTGGTAGTCCCAGCTACTCAGGAGGTTCAGGTGGGATTGCTTGAGACTGGAGGTTGAGGCTGCAGTGAGCTATGATGGTGCCACTGCATTCCATCCAGCCTGGGTGACAGAGTGAGACCCTGTCTCAATATATATATATATAAGCTTATTATAGTCAAGTGATTGCATTTAAAGCTTTTTCCATGGACTGCAGCTGATTTTTTGTGTGTGTCTTGTTTTAAAAGGAATGCGGTCTGCCTGGAGCCTCACCTTTCATTACAACAACTTTGTAACCAATTGCATTTCAAAACCTTCTATCTGGAAGACTTATCAGGGCTTTGGCCTTGAAAGGAATGTCTTCCTCCTAATGTTTCATTAAACAAGTGGTGTGTGAAGGAGTATAATCTTTCTGGGTTTATTAGCAAAGGAGAACACTCCCTCTGTTTGTTCCTGGTCTTCAGTTCATTGAAATTTCTTTTCACGGGGTTGTATTTGTGTATGTTTCACATATACATATACATCCTTTTACAGGGAATGAAAAAGACTCGAGTGGATGCAAAAAAAATTGGTCCTCTTAAACTGGCTGCCCTAAATGGACTCTCCCTATCTCGAGTGCCTCTGCCTGATGAAGGAAAGGAAGTGCCTACCAGAGCAACGAATGATGAAAGGGTATGTATGGGACACGCGGGGCTTTGTGCTTTCTCTGGGACAACCGATAAATACTAGGCAAATGCCTTCATGAAATTTCGGTGAATTTTCTAACACAGTTTAATAATAATAAATGAGTGTTAAGGAATTTTGTAATATGGGCCTCAAAACTGGGGCAAATTATAGCTAATGTCTTAATAGATAATTTCAGGTTTAAATGCTGATTTTTTTGTGTGTTTGTTTCTAAATGTTCTTTTTTACCTTCTCCTGGCCTTTGGGGGCAGTATTGATTTTGATGGCCTTAAAGTGAGAAGAAATCTACAAAAATACAGGAGTATACATAAGAAAGACAGCAGACATTGACTTTTATTATGTTGAAAGTTTGAGAGTAGTTTTTCAATTTTTCAAACTTCCTTTGTACCTGAGATGTATTTTCTATGAGGTTTTATTATATCAAAATGAGATAGGCATACATTTGCCTTACAGTGGGGTCTTGGAGGTAGTTTCCAATATTTCTTACTGCTTTAGTCTTTTATATGTCTTATGGTGTAAAATGGAAACATTTGTTCATAGATATTGGAACTGATTATCTGTCCCCTAGATTTACTGTTCTCCAGGAGAATTCCATCTATTAGGGGTCACAAAACTGACCACAGAGCTAGAGAAAACGAATTCAACAAATTACTTTAGGCCAATTTTCAACTTTAAACACAACTTTGCATTATGTTTCTCACCAAAATGATTGTCCTTTTTTCTTTTAACTCCTGTTGTTGTGGATTGTTAAAATTTTAACTTGTTTTTACCTAGAATTTTGTTTTGTTTTGTTTGAAATAGGGTCCTGTGGTTCACTATAGCCTCAATCTCCTGGGCTCAAGCAATCTTCCTGCCTCATCCACCCAAGTAACTGGGACAACAGGCATGCACCACCACACCTGGCTCAGTTTTAAATTTTTTGTAGAGATAGGGTCTCACCGTGTTGCTTAGGCTGGTCCCGAACTCCTAGGCTCAAGTGAGTCTCCCTCCTCAGCCTCCCAAAGTACTGGGATTACAGGCATCAGCCACTGCGCCCAACCTGGAATTTTCAATATTAGATAGTGCTAGATTTGAAGCAGAAAACAATATTTCAAATAGAGTCAAAATGTAGCTGTGACATGTGGCTGTATTCATGTTATTCCACATTTTCTGTTTTATAGTGTAAAATTCTGGAACAACGATTAGAACAAGGAATGGTATTCACAGAATATGAAAGAATTCTTAAGAAACGGCTAGTTGATGGGGAGTGCTCCACAGCACGACTCCCTGAAAATGCAGAAAGAAATCGATTCCAAGATGTTCTCCCTTATGATGATGCGAGAGTGGAGTTGGTCCCAACTAAAGAAAACAATACTGGTTACATCAATGCATCACATATTAAGGTGAGAGGAATGCCTCATGTAATAAGCAGCACATGCAGTTTCAGTTAAGTTACAAGAGTGGTAAGAATTGTATTTGTGTCTCTTTAGAATTCAAATATTTAAAAATTTATTTTTTTAGATAAACACCCTAGTTTTGAACATTTGTGACAAACTGTATTACAAGCTGGGAAATCCAGACACCAATGCTCGATAAAAAGTGACTATCAGACAGAGCCAAAGTCATGTCTACTCTCTCTGTGTGAAATCACTCTGCCCCCAATACTGTTACCAGGACTCGGGGCACACTTATTTGCTGGGCTTTTTTTCTTTTTCTTTTTTTGAGATAGAGTCTCGCTCTGTTGCCCAGGCTGGTGGAGTGCAGTGAGGTGATCATGGCTCCCTGCAGCCTTGATCTGCTCTTGCCTGGCTTTAGAACTTTGTCCTAAATCTGAAGACCTCTTTTTAGCTCCTAAATTCTCTTGGGAGCCACTGAATTGCTAGTTTTTCCTCATCAAATACCGACATGCCTTTTTATGTAACAAAAGTATCTGGGCCTTTTGATGGTGTTCACGAAAGTCTTTGATTTACCAAGGTGCCATCTGTTCTCTTTGCATACTCCCTATAATAATTTTTAAGTATCATTTTGTTTTTGAAGAGGTGCTTTTTCCTGGAACCAGTATAATGCCATTAAACAGGTGATGTTTATCGTGAGAGGTATGGGTCTAGTTTTATCTTTCTGCTTATGGATATCCAGTTTTCCTGGCTCCATATATTTAAGAGATATATGTCCTTCCTCCAGTGTATGTTCTTGGCACCTTATGTGGGGTAATATCACTCCCATGAAAATGGACAAAATGATGATGCACAACACATGATGAAATAAAGCCAGATGTTCTCTCTTCCTCATTGTGCCCTTTGTTCATGCTGGCCATATTCAATTCTTTATTTTGCATAAGAGAAATCTCCTTACGGTGAGTGAGTGAGTAAGTGTCTGTGGACAGGTGGTGGTTTTTCTATTTAGTTTGCAAGTATTATTTGAGAAGGCAATAAGCTGACACCAAGGCTTTCCTGGAGACGGCAGTCTGCCTGTGAATGCCAGTACCCCCTGATGGCTTTGGGAATCTATGCACATACTGTTTTGTTTTTAAATATAATATGGGCATAATTTACTTAAAAACTGAGCATTTCTTTGAAATAACTCATCCAGTCTTTTATGACTAGATGGGTAAGAATCGAATGATAATGTAGTTCTGTAGTGATATTTCAAAATCTTCAGCAGCCACCTGCAGAATAGAGGAAATAATTTGATAGACCTGGGTCTGATTCCTAGATCTAAAATGAGGTGGGACCTCACTTTGTACTCTGTGGCCCCACCAGTTGTGGGACTTCATCTTACTTATATGGAAATAAATAAATGATGACACCTACTCTGCAGGCTTCTCATTAGTCCCTTCCTCCTCCCTAGCGTGTATTCACTGTTAGAACCTGGCACTCACCCACAGTGGCAGCCAACTGGGTGCTCAAACGATGTGGAGCAGTGACTAGGGGGCTGGCAGCCCTGAGTGAGACTGCGTGTGGCACAAGGCTTGGCACTGGGTTTTACATTTAGTGAGTGCTTAAAAGACAGTTATTGTCGTCACTCAATATTGGTGAAGCCAAGATTTAACCCAGGTCTCTTAACTACAAATCTAGTAATTACTGTTGTATTAGATTGCTCTTAAGGAAGTTAAATCTCAAGGGGAAACTTAGTATTATTGTGGACAGTGACCTTGACTCAGAAGTTCAGAGGTGAGACTATCTTAAGTAGGAAGTTTTTTTTTTAAAGAAGAAGAACCATGGCTGCAATAACAGCTACTTCTTGAGTTATGTTCCAGGTACCATAGATACTTAGTCCTCAAAACGACTCTAAGAGAGTAGGTGGGATTTTTACTTTATAAATGAGAACTGAGATTCAGAAAGGTTAAGCAGGTTGCATAGATATAAGGTATATTCTGAGTACCTGAGTTTATAAAAATGTCAGTAATGCAAATTGTATTCACAAAAGATTAAAAGTCAGCTGGGCGCGGTGGCTCACACCTGTAATCCCAGCACTTTGGGAGGCCGAGGCGGGTGGATCACGAGGTCAAGAGATCAAGACCATCCTGGTCAACATGGTGAAACCCTGTCTCTACTAAAAATACAAAAAATTAGCTGGGCATGGTGGCGCATGCCTGTAATCCCAGCTACTCAGGAGGCTGAGGCAGGAGAATTGCCTGAACCCAGGAGGCGGAGGTTGAGGTGAGCCAAGATCACGCCATTGCACTCCAGCCTGGGCAACAAGAGCGAAACTCCGTCTCAAAAAAAAAAAAGATTAAAAGTCTTTCCTTATTCTACTGAATAATCCAGTTTTTACTTTCCTACTTTTTACTTTTTTAAAAAACTTTTTATTACTACCATGAATGCATGTGTACACTTACATATATCATACACACACATCAATTTAATTTTTTTCAATCTTTTCTAATCCCAGGTCTCTGTCAGTGGAATCGAATGGGATTATATTGCCACACAAGGACCATTACAGAATACCTGTCAAGACTTTTGGCAGATGGTATGGGAACAGGGAATTGCAATTATAGCAATGGTGACAGCAGAAGAGGTAGGTACTCATTTCTCTTAAGTGATTTTCTCAGCCTCTGAAGAACAGTTAATGTTAATCCTCTAGAATCCTGACCTTTAGAGAAAAAAGCAGGGTAGGGTTGTGGTTTTGTTTCAGATGTGCTCTGTGTGAGAAGGGCATCCGCTGCTGGATCTCCAGTCATTTAACCATGCTCATCTTTAACAGGAGGGTGGAAGGGAGAAGAGCTTTAGGTATTGGCCACGACTTGGTTCCAGGCACAACACTGCCACCTACGGAAGGTTTAAGATCACAACCCGGTTCCGCACAGACTCTGGCTGCTATGCCACCACGGGCTTGAAGATGAAGCACCTCCTTACTGGGCAAGAGAGGACCGTCTGGCACCTCCAATACACAGACTGGCCTGAGCATGGCTGTCCAGAGGACCTCAAGGGATTTTTATGTGAGTGACTTTAACTTTGTTCCCAGGACAGCCGCCTCTTGAGAGAAACATTTATGTTTCTGAAATATTTCCTTTATGTTCTCTCATATAAGCTTTGGACTTGGTTTTTTTGTTTTTGTTTTTTTTGAGATGGTGTCTTGCTCTGTCACCCAGGCTGGAGTGTAGTGGTGAGATCTTGGCACACTGCAAGCTCCGCCTCCTGGGTTGAAGTGATTCTCCTGCCTCAGCCTCCTGAGTAGTTGGGGTTACAGGTGTGTGCCACCACGCCTGGCTAATTTTTGTATTTTAGCAGAGACAGGGTTTCACCATGCTGGTCAGGCTGGTTTTGAACTCCTGACCTCATGATCCACCTGCCTCGGCCTCCGAAAGTGCTGGGATTTACAGGTGTGAGCCACCGCGCCTGGCCCAGACTTGTTTTAACATAAAGAATACAAGTGTTTTGGGGAGGCTTAACAAGAGGTTTATAAATTATGATTTGGGAGTGAGTAGAATGCCACAACTGACTACCTTCCCCATTTCATTTTGTAGATGAGAAAGTGGGCAGAGGTAGTGACTTGCTCAGGGTCACGCTGTCCCTTGGTGGTTGGGTTTGGTTAATTGGCACCCAGTGCTTTTTATTTGCAGTCCTCTCAATCCATGGAAAGAATATGAAAATTGAATCACTGATGTGATATGTCTTGATCCTTGAGTATTTTTCTATTTCATTGATTTTCCACAGCATACCTTGAAGAGATCCAGTCTGTTCGACGCCATACAAATAGTACAAGTGATCCCCAAAGCCCCAACCCTCCATTGTTGGTCCACTGCAGTGCTGGGGTAGGAAGGACTGGCGTGGTTATTTTGTCGGAGATCATGATTGCCTGCCTGGAACACAATGAGGTGATGGCTCTTATGATCGCCTGGCCTTTCTGGGTGGAAATAAGCAGGTGGGGAAGAGAGGGACATAGTGACCTAATAGCTCTTTTTACACACATTTCCTTGGACTGTGGTGGCCTCAAGACATTATTAATGTTCCCTGCAAAAGGCTGTGTCTTCTTGGAGAGTCTCAGTACCAGTTAGCATATTAAAGACGGTGAGAAGTTATACAATAAATAAAGCTGTTTAATTTTTTTACTTACCCAGGGTTTTTCATATTTGAGTTCAGAACCCTTTTTTCCTGTTCACCTTTCAAGGAGGATTCATGCTGCCCAGAGCCCTTGCGGGAAATAGCTAGATATTGATAGCACTTAGCACACTATGTTTTTGTAGAATCTTGGTATTTAGTGAGATATGGTAATTATGTCCAACCATAACAAGTCAGTGAGCTATACCTAGGGAAAGCTGAAGAAATAGTCTGCATGGACATTCTGTTTATAGTTAAAACTGATCAGAAAATCAGAGGTAGGCAATCATGGCTTATTTCTAGAAGACGCTAGGGTGGAAAAGAGACTGTCCCTCTCCTAACCAGGTTTCTGCTAGGACGCCTGTGTCTTCCCATCCTTTCTGACACCCCGGGGAACGCATTACCTTCATCACTGTTTCTCTCAACCTAGGTGCTGGACATCCCGAGATTGCTGGACATGCTGAGGCAACAGAGAATGATGCTGGTGCAGACTCTCTGCCAGTATACATTTGTGTACAGAGTCCTCATCCAGTTCCTGAAAAGCTCCAGGCTCATCTAAGCTCCCACATTTCTTACGGGGCCAGTCATGTGAAACGTTTACACCTTAAAAAAAAGCGCTTGCCTAACTCATACTTTCCCCTTGACACTTGGTCCACACAGCGCTGCACTGGGACGTAAAATGGTGCAGTCGGAATGGCCGCACACTGAAGGAAATGCGCAAAGCACAGGCTGAAGAGATTTCTAATCTGGGAAAGGTGCTCAAGGAGGACTTGGTTTCAAGGGCCTTGCCCTGCCCCGGTCTGTCCGGTTTGCAGTACTTGCACACATTTTGGAGATTGTATTTTCTAGACAATTCTCTCTTTTACTGAAGCTATGCTGGGCAATTCTGGCAATCATTAAAGTGCATAGATTTATATCTTAAATGAGTTTTTGATAATGGAGTTTTATTTTATGACAAATATTTAGGGATTTTCTAGTGAGAACTTTGTGTAGGTATGATCCACAGATATGAGTGGCTCCTATATAACTTTGTATTTAAAAATCATGTTATCATCTTTTGTTATTTTTTTAAAAACCTTGGGTTTTAATAGTTTAGTTACCAAATTGAAAACTATACTGAGAATCTAAAAGTGTTATTTTGAAATATCAAAAACATTTTTCTATCCAGAACATTTTTTATCCTAAAAATTCTATAGAGAAGTTGTTACCTTCTCTATTTTTCAAACGAGAGCTCAACTCATTTAGATACTGAAATGAGTCAGTTCATGTAAAGTTGGGGATGAAGGCACATTATTTAAAATGTAAGAGAATAAACATTATTTTTTCAGTATTATTCATAAATTAAATGACTGATTTTATTGGTTGAAAATGAAGTGAAAAACAATTGCCTAGGGTGGTTTTAAGCACTTTTTTGTTAAAAACAAATCTGAGTTTTAATATATGTGTTGCTTTGTAGATGACACAGTGACAGTGGGCACTGAGAAGTGTGCTGGGAGAGAGATGGGGACTGAGTATGTAAGATGACTAGGACAGGAGTAAGTGGAGCATGATGGTAAGTGCAGGATGCCTTCATCTTTGCAAAAATGCAGTATTAGCTACACTCAGACTGCGGTGCTGGGATGGAGAGCAGGGGCTTGGAGTGTAGGGGCTGACCCCACAGCACTGTCCCCAGGGAATTCAAGTCCTGTCACGCCAGTGACTTACTGGGTTTTTCCACCTAAACCTGTATTTTTTTTTTTTTTTTCATAAATAAATTCAGCATTATCATTAAAAGAAACCTTGAAGAGGGCTGTTTTTCCTTTTGGTGGAAAGGGATAGTTAATAATAGTTTTCACCTCTTCTCCCAAAAATACAGTCCAAATTTGTGCACAGCAATTGCTGTGGTATTCAAGAGGTACTTGCCTTTTAGCTCCTTAATTCCCTGGTCAGTGTTAGCTGTTTAGTGCCCCCTCACCCATCCCATTTAGGCACATGCCAATAGATAGAGCCAGGCTGAGTTACAGGGGGAGAGTGTCATCTCTGGCCCAGATTAAGATGGCCTTGTCACAGTGACCACTGAGTAGGTACGGATGAATGATATTTAGCTGAGGAACCCTCTCCTTTTTCCTTCTTTTTGGGCTCTCACAATGGAAAGCTTCCAAAATATCACATCTAGGGCTGTTTCCCAAATTACACTCTTCTAGGCATCATTCTGATTCCCATGTCACTCCTAAAGCATTTAACTCACTTCCATGAGTACTACATGTGTGTTGTCAGCCATGAGACAGACTTCCTACAGAGTGTGTGTATCAGCCTAACTCTGCCTTGCCAGAAGCCAACCACCTAAGAGGAAAACTCCGAAGGTATTAATGAAAATTGAAAGTAGGCACACTTCTCATGTAGGAACAAAATAAAAATTTTAAATACAAAATTCTTTTTAAAGTCCTTTTTAAAGAACAATAAAACTAATTGAAAATGTTCAGAAAGAGCCCCTTAGGAGAAGGAATAAGAATTTTTTATTGGGACTATTTCCCATCTCTAGAAAAAGTGCTTCTTCCCCTCCCCTTCCCTCTCCATGGTATGTTTTTGTGAAAATGCTTTTCTATCAGGTTTAAACATTTTGAAGTAGCTTGTTGACAAGAACATATTATAAAACAAATCTAATTAAAGAGTAATATATAGTCTACTTGTGTTCCTGTTGTAATAATTTGATAAGTAAACTTCTGGGGGCAAAGTTAATGTTTAAATCTATCACTCTTAAAATGTTGCATGTTTGACATCATTTCTAAGAGCCATGTAACTTTAAACTTTTAATTGCAGTTGGTGAATATGAAGGGATTTCTGAATAAAAATCTATCATATTACTGAGCTTTGAAATAGTGTGATTTTTAAGAGCATACGAGAACATTAAGGGTCCATAAGTTTACCGCCTCTGAAATGAGTATATTAGTATCTGTCAAACTTATACAGTGCTTCATGTATCTTAGGTATCTTAGTGTCTTTTAATAAAAATTATTAAAATGTGCACTTCCACAAAAAGTAGAGTTATAACCAGTGTTTTCCACTGATCGAATTTGATATCTCTGGCATCTGTTTTCCTGATTAGTGGCATCTTTTGATGAAATGTTTTAGTTGATAGTTTTGAGCACAGAAAGTACTCTTATTTTTTATTTTTGAGATGGAGTCTCGCTCTATTACCCAAGCTAGAGTGCAGTGGCACGATGTTGGCTCACTGCAGCCTCTGCCTGTTGGGTTCAAGTGATTCTCCTGCCTCAGCCTCCTGAGTAACTGGGATTACAGGCATGTGCCACTATGCCTGGCTAATTTTTCTATTTTTAGTGGCGATGGGGTTTCACCATGTTGGCCAGGCTGGTCTCCAACTCCTGACCTCAAGTGATCCACTCACCTTGGCCTCCCAAAGTGCTGGGATTACAGGCGTTAGCCACTGTGCCTGGCGAGAAAGTACTCATTTTAGAATATCATGTGGAAAGCTTATTGTAGTAATTCATTATTAATTTCTTCTGGATCATCTATGAAGCATTCAGCAAATGCCAGAATTTAGTCTTTAAAACCCTTTGGCTGAATTAAAAGTGTTTTGGGAGAGAGTGAGGCTTCTAAGGAAGCCTGTGCTTCCTTAGAAACTTCCAGAAAGCAATGTCTAGCCAGAAGCACAGGAGGGAGGAGAGTGTGGTAGTGTGGGACTGAGTGACGACAGCATGACATGGCCAGCTTTTCTGTGAAGCTTTCACCATCAGAAGAGAACACTCATTTCAGATGGGTTGAGATGTTAATGTTCACAGTATTAAGAAAATTTATGTGCCATACAACTTGGTGTAGTAAAATAAACTGGAGGCTAGCTGCAACTTACCAAGAGCAGGTTTGTTATTTGAGATTTGCATGAACAAATAGAAATAGGAATTACTATTGTAAATCAGATTCTTTCTTTTTTTTTTTTTTTGAGATGGAGTCTCACTCTGTCACCCAGGCTGGAGTGCAATGGCAGGATCTTGGCTCACTGCAACCTCCACCTTCTGGGTTCAAGCGATTCTCCCGCTTTGGCCTCCCAAGTAGCTGGGATTACAGATGTACACTACCACACCCAGCTAATTTTTGTATTTTTAGTAGAGATGGGGTTTCACCATGTTGGCCAGGCTGGTCTCAAACTCCTGACCCCAGGGGATCAGCCCACCTCGGCCTCCCAAAGTGCTGGGATTACAGGCGTGAGCAACCGCTTCTGGCTGTAAATCAGATTTTTTAAAGGAACTCTTTTGGATAGAAATGGAGTTGAATTTGCTTCTCAGCAAGATTTCATGTGGAACAAGCTACATCTATCCCTTTCCAGTTTTTTTAAAAAAGAACCTAAATTGAAGTGGGCTCTCTTTTGAGCTGAGGGATGGACATATTAAAAGTAGAGGAATAGCTGCATTAGAAATTTGCCTGGGAAAACATTTATCAAAAAATATGAGCTTTTCAAATTCCTGTAGATAAGCGCTCCATTTACCCTATTATCTAAAATTACTTATAGAAAAATGAGGAAGGCTGGTTGTGGTGGCTCACGCCTGTAATGCATGGTGGTGCATGTCTGTAATCCCAGCTACTTGAAAGGAAGGAGAATCTTGAACCTGGGAGGTGGAGGTTGCAGTGAGCTGATCCAGCCTGGGTGACAGAGCGGGACTTTGTCTCAAACAAAGCAAAACAAAACAAAAATGAGGAAAAACATCAGGAAATTCGGATCACAGTTTGCATGTTTTGGGGATAGTTGGGTAGAGGGGACTTTAGAAAACATTTGAATTCCTTGGATTGTTAAAATGGTGGCATAGTTTTCTGTGTTTTTCAGGTAGTTCCCAAATAAAATATATGCTCTAAAAGTTCACTTGCATGTTGACTTTTCGTAATATTTACCCATGCAAACAATACTCTTGGTGTTAACTCTCTTAGTTTGGGCCCCCCACAGCTTACTCAAACCATAGGGGCCCTGAAAGGTAAGCGGTGGTACAGAACCAAGGCACAACATGTGTTCTGTACTCCCAAGAAATAGGGCAACTTCTCTCCCTACTGCACCCTGCTGGTGAGATCAGAGAATAAATTCTCACTGCTCCTGCCAGGCAGTGGCAACCTGGACTCAGAAACCAACAGAAGTCAAACTAGTCAAGTGTTTTATGGGGAAACTTTACAGAAAGTATGCCAGCATTTGTTGCAGAAACTTGAGCTGTGCATGGGTAAGGAGCAGAATGGGGCTTATAACATGAGCAGGGATGCTACTAATGAAACTGTCTGAAGTGGGGCAGGGGGTGAAGGAGGGCGAATTGGCAAAACTTACCCCTTCCTTTCTTGTTGCCACTTATAGGTCCTCCTTAGCATTCCTGGCTTGAAAAGGGAAGTAAGGGACGGCTTGAGAAGGAAGTTGAAGGTCTTCAGCACCCAGCTAGGGAGCAGCAGTTCAAGGCAAATGTTATTATATAGAGGATATCCCTAGGTCACATACAAGTCAAATTAAGATCTGTCTGCAGACTGTATTTCCAAAAATGTTTACATTACTCATGTGTATTTTAAAAAATACTTAGTTTTCAAAAATCTAAAGAACATCTGAACATCTTCCAACATTTTATAGGTTACCAAAGGGATAGTAACCATATACTTTTGAGTTATGCTTTAATATTATAAATAAGTACAAACGGATGGAACCATTGCATTTGAACTTCCGTAGAACTTCGGTAACAGTATGGCTCGCATACTGTTCCAAATTTCTGAAAATTACTTATTAACTAGTAAGTGTTTTGATCATTATTCCTTAAAACTTCCATTAAATGACTTTGTGGTGTGTCAAATAAAAGGACTTTAAAATCTATAACACCCCTTGGCTCTGAATCAACAATGTGGTGTACCTGCACTGGCTATGGCAGGACACGAGTGCCACAATTTCAGTGTTAACAGACCTACAATTTTAACTGAACTGGTAGGTGGTTTTTAAAGTGTGTAAAAAGAATACATACTTAATTTCAGATGTCAAATTCAATACTATTGACATTTAAGTGTTCATGTGTATTTTAAATTCATTCTAAAAACTTGGTGAAATACTAATACTGAACTAGAGTTCCTTATTCACCCTAAAAGCAGATGTCCATTGCAAAGAAATTCAGAAGGTTGGATGATTATCTGGGTTAGACAGGATATGAGTCTGTCAGGCCTCAATTTATTGGGTAGGTGGATGAGACTAGTACAGATTTAATAACTAGTTTTCATTTCTGTCTGCTCATCAGCTGAGAAAAACGGAACAAATGAACGGGGAATATAAATGTATTCATTTCATAAGACACAGGCATTACAGGTCAGACTGCTACCATATGCTGATATAGTCCAAATTTTTTTATCCTGGAAGTTTATTAGAAATCACGTGAAATTAATAGACCATTGAATGAGACAAATATTTTGTTACAGTAATTAATATTAATTGAAATGTAATTTAATCTTAAGAGGAAAGTGTCCTGAAAGGATTTTGGTAAGGTTTTATAGTTTTACTGAAATAACATCAGTGCAACTGGTTCAGACCAACAGACAGCTTGAAAAAACTGAATATTCTCCAGAGATGACAAATTTATTTCTAGAACAGGTTTAGTAAAAATATAATAATACAGAATACTTAAACCCCTGTGAGTCAAACAAAAAGGTAAATGAAAAAAAAGTAAGAAAAAATACTATTTAGGCCGGGTGCGGTGGCTCACGCCTGTAATCCCAGCACTTTGGGAGGCCGAGGTGGGTGGATCACGAGGTCAAGAGATCGAGACCATCCTGGTCAACACAGTGAAACCCCGTCTCTACTAAAAATATAAAAAATTAGCTGGACATGGTGGCGCGTGGCTGTAATCCCAGCTACTCAGGAGGCTGAGGCAGGAGAATTGCCTGAACCCAGGAGGCGGAGGTTGCGGTGAGCCGAGATCATGCCATTGCACTCCAGCCTGGGTAACAAGAGCGAAACTCAGTCTCCAAAAAAAAAAAAAAGAAAAAATACTATTTAATTTTCAACCTCTTATTTTTCTTTGAGACAGGGTCTCACTGTCAGGCTGGAGTGTAGTGGCACAGTCACAGCTCACTGCAAATCCTTGAATGACAGGTGCACATCAGCATGCCCAGCTAATTAATTTTTCTTTGTAGAGATCTTTGTTTCTCAGGCTTGTCTCAAACTCCTGAGCTCAAAAGATCCTCCTGCCTCAGGATTACAGGCGTGAGCCACTGTGACCAGCCTACAACCACTTTTAGATTGGGAGAGCTCCAATGGGTTTTATTTGACTAGTTTGGTTTTTGTGGCACAACAGAGAAATTAAAGTAGTTGTGTAGGGATGATTCTTAATGTTTCTGAAAAATTTCTGTTAATATGATCAGTGTAGACCCTCTCTATATGAGATGTTTTAGAATTCTGTATTAAATGTAAGCAGCTTAATTTCTAGTAGAATTAAACTATTACCTATTTATCAGTATACTCGATTTCTAAACAACACATTGAAAATGGGAGAAAAATTTAAAAATTGTCAATGTATCAAGCCTTTAAAAAAAACAACTCAGATATATAGTCACACCTTACTCAAAAGACCGGCACTGGGATAATATATTTTTGCTTTTTAACTGTGTTCTCCAGTAATTTTTTTACATTCTAAAACATTTTTATCATGCCAATGTTAATGTTACATGTTAATTGAGTATTTTCTATGCAGTCACCACAATGTTTTAATCTATTGTGCTTAATAGAGGGAAATATTCTGATTTATAACAAAGCTCTTTAGTTCACATAAAGAACTGCACTATAATCAGAAATTCAATTTATATTTTTGTGTTGTACTATCTGGTTAAAAATGGAAGCAATCCAAACCCTAATCATAACACATTTAGCAAAGCATAGTTTTGAAATTTTGCTATTTAAATAAAAATTCCAAGAGAGGTCATTATGATTTAATATGTCTGACAAACCTAAAACCAAAATTTGGATAAAACTTGTATGAAATACATTTTCATAGAGCAAATTTAGAAATTCGCTCTGTAACTCAAGCAATGCACTGGGAATTAATTCTACCTTTTCAAAATGGCAGTATAAATAATTGTCTAATATTTTCTAGTTTAAAAACAAATTTTATGTGCTACTGTCTGATCGATAATGTAAAAATGTATAATCAGAAGAGCTTAATTCTTCTAAACTTATTGGTTTGTAAAGGTGTGTACATTTAATGGGCAAAAAGGCTTGAATGGCTAAATGTGATATATGTGAAATAAATGTATGATCTATTTTTGCCATAAAAAATAAATGTTTGAAGCAAGATATGATTTGTGTGTGAATATTATAGTGCAATTAAAGCAATTTTGCCTCTGTTTTTCCACTGTAGATCTTACTGCATAAAGGCATGTAATTAAATTAGTCCTATTTCCCCACTGGATTATTTTTAATAATGTACCAGACAAGAGATGTTTCTTTTAGTACATGCCAATCTGTCATCACACATCTCCACAGTAATCAATCACTTTAAGAGTTAGAATGTATCTTGCCAAGCTAGCCAGCTTCATTAATCAGGGTATTTGTGGGTCAATTAATACACTCGAATAAAGATTTGATACCAATTTCACAGTGGGCTGGCAGAGCTCCTCATGTGGCCATCCCTGTAGTAGAACATATGCTATTTGTTGTGTCCACTTTATTCATCTTCCAGTGGGGTTGCTTTTGGACCAGTAGCAGCAGGGTCTGGAATCTGTTAGAAATGCAAATTCTTGCGCCTTGCCCCAGATCTAAAACTTCTGAGTCAGAAGCTATGGGGATGGGGCCCAGAAAGCACTTTAGTTTTCCAGGTGATTTTGATGCACATTAAAGTTTGAGAATCATCATGCTTTAGTAATTAAAAATCGATGGACATTTAATATAGATCCTAATTTGGGACTCATTATATGGCCAAGCTATAACTAAAACAACCTAAAGTCTATTTAGGCTTTTTTTTTTTTTTTCTTTTTGAGATAGGGTCTTGCTCTGTCACCAAGGGTGGAGTGCAGTGGCCTGATCATAACCCACTGCAGCCTCCATCTCCTGGACTCAGGTGATTCTCTTGCCTTAGCCTCCCAGTTAGCTAGGACTACAGGTGCGCACCACCACTCCTGGCTAAGTTTTTGATTTTTTTTTTTTTTGGTAGAGATGGGGGTCTCACTCTGTAGACCAGGCTGGTCTTGAACTCTTGAGCTCAAGCGATCATCCCATTTTGGCCTCCCAAAGTGCTGGGATTATAGGCGAGCCACCACACCCAGCCAACTTAGGCCATTCTTTTTAGGTTAATGATATTTATAGTTGTGGTAGGTTGATTAGTGGCTCACCAGATAGGTCCATGTCCTAATTCCCTGAAGTTATACATTTTACATGGCAAAAGGGACTGTTCAGATGTGATTAAACTAAGCATTTTCAGTTGAGGGATTACCTGGATTATCCAGGTGGACACAAAGTAATGACCAAGGTCTTCAATAGAGAGATTTAAAGATGCTTCACAGTTGGCCTGGAATATGGAGGAAGATGCCACAAGTGAAGGAATGCAGGCAGCCTGTGCAAGCTGGTAAATGCAAGGAAACGGATTCTCTCCTAGAACCTCCAGGAGGAATGCAGCCCCAGCAATAGCTTGATTTTAGGACTTGAGTTCCAGAACTGTAAGACAATGAGTTAATGTTTGTGGTAACTTGTTACAGCAGTAACAGGAAACTAATAACAATGATACATTCTTTCTCTCGGGAGAAACTTGACAGTCTGCTGGGTTGGAAAAACTAGGTGAGTACGGAGGCCTCATGTCCAGAACGAGGTGTTTTTGCCCGAAAACTTATGAATATGAGTACAAAACAGAATGCACAAGGCAACAAGCTTCGCCTTGGTGCAAAAGTTTCCTTATTCCAGCCCAAAAAATCTTCCTCCCAGTCTTTAATATCGATTGGTTCCGTTAGGATACGCTATTCATTACTGGTTCGATCTGGCTACTGGGGAAAGTCACTCAGGGTGGCATCTTCTATCACTGAGGTATGACTCAGTTTAGCAGACTGATTTCTAATACTACACCAGCACATGAAGAGTGAATAGATGTTTCTACTTCAAATATAAATTATTTCCATTTTAATTTCTACAGACCTTAAGAATTAAACTAATTTTGGTAACAAAAAGAAATCTTTGGATCAGCTAGTCCAAGCTCTTTAAAACTAAAGCCCTTCATCCCTGTGAGGTCTGAGAAAACAAAAACATACCAAGGTTTAGGATAAAGTAATTCATTGACGACCATACAGCGAATCAGTTCACTTGGGAAAGTACAGTCTTGCCCACAAAAGCTGTTCTGATCTTTACTTATTGACTTTATTGAGAATATGTGACTTTTTAAAGACTTCTAATGATGATGTTAATTTATATATTACACCATTTAAAACGTGAGAAAATACATTTTCATGTAGCCTTACAGTCTGCTACATTCTTCTTTCTACACTGCAGAACTAGAATTTTCCAAGTATAAAGAGAAGAGGAAAATCTTGTTTTCCCTATAGCTTGTCTTAAGCTAAACCTCCCATTAAGTTCAAATTATCTTCCTCCATAAACAAATGCATTAATTGTCAAGCTGGGTATCCAAAGAGAAACAGGTTCTTCCTCTTGAGAATCTTACAGTCTAGGGACAAACTGGGCAAACAATATTATACAACTCACGTAATAAGACAGATTCCAGATCACAGAGCTGGGGTATGAGGGACAAATATTAGGGCAATCACTCAAGGATTCACAGGAGGTGTTTATATTTGGTCTGTGCTATAAATGAAGACTCCAGGGTGCCAAAGAGGGGAAATGATACTCTGAGCAGATACATGGAGAGGACCTCTATGTGTGAAGAACAAGCGAGTAGGTGTGATTGACACAGGGAGCTTGGGAGAGGATGGCAAGAGATGAACTGGGAAGGAAAACGTAACATAGAAAATGCAAAAGGGCCTGAACTTTATTGTGTTAGCAAGTGCAAACTCTCAAAGGTGTTTTAAAGAAGACAGTGGCATGGTTTGTTTAAAAACAGTAGCAGCAATGGTATACTGGAGGGAAGACAGTGGATAGGAGGCAGGACTGACTTGCAGCTTCCACTCAGATGGGACCCACATTGTGAACCTTTGCTCCAAGAACTACCACAGGAGCAAACCAGGAAAGCCAAGAGGATTCAGCAGAGAGAAGGAGGTGAATTGCCGATGCAGGCTCTGTGGGACAGCCAAGAAACTCTAAAGACAAAGGACATAATCTCTTGGGAGCTCTACAGCCCCGCTCACAGGGTGATTCTCCCTATAATACCACAGCTGATGCACTCTTGAAAGCGCCACCTCCTGGCTGGAGGCCAACCAACACAAAACTAGTGCCCTTAACAAAAATACAACCAAGGACCCTCATAGGGTCCACTTCACTCTCCTGCTGCCTCCACCTGGGCAGGTGCTGGTATCCATGACTGAAAGACCTGAAGATGAATCACATCTCAGGACTCTTTGCAGAACTCCCCAGTACTAGCCTAGAGTCTGGTAGCTTTCCTGGGTGACTAGATCCAGAAGAGAAATAACAATCACTGCAGTTTGGCTCTTAGGAAACCCCACCCCTAGGGGAAAGGGGAGAGTACTGCATCAAAGAGCATCCTGTGGGTCAAAAGAATCTGAACACAGCCCTTGAGTCCCAGATCTTCACTCTGACACAGTCTACCCAAATGAGGAGGAGCCAGAAAAACAATTCTGGTAATATGACAAAACAAGGCTTTTAACACCCCCAAAAGATCACACTAGCTCACCAGCAATGGATCCAAACCAAGACAAAATCTCTGAATTGCCAGAAAAAGAATTCAGAAGGTTGACTATTAAGTCAATCAAGGAGACACCAGAGAATGGTGAAGTCTAACTTAAAGAAATAAAAAATGATATAGGGTCAGGTGTAGTGGCTCACACCTATAATCCCAACACTTTGGGAGGCTGATGCAGGTGGATCGCTTGAAGCCAGGAGATAGAGACTAGCCTGGCCAACATGGCAAAACTCTGTCTCTACTAAAAATGTAAAAATTAGCTGGGCGTGGTGGTGGGCACCTATAATTTCAGCTACTGGGGAGGCTAAGGCACAAGAATTGCTTGAACCCAGAGGGAGCAGTTGCAGTGAGCCCTGATTGTGCTACTGTACTCCAGCCTGGGTGACAGAGCAAGACTCTCTCTCAATGAAAAAAGGAAAAAAGATATAGGATACAAATGGCAAAATGTCCAGTGAAATAGCATAAGTAAAAAACAATCACAGCTGGGCACCGTGTGGCTCATGCCTGCAATCCTAGCAGTTTGGGAGGCCAAGGCACGTGTATCACCTGAGGTTAAAACCAGCCTAGCCAACATTGTGAACCCTGTCTCTACTAAAAATACAAAAATTAGCTGGGTGTGGTGGCAGGTGCCTGTAATCCCAGCTACTCAGGAGGCTGAGACAGGAGAATCACTTGAACCCAGGAGGCAGAGGTTGCAGGTAGCCAACACTGTGTCATTGCACTCCAGCCTGGGCAACAAGAGTGAAACGTCATCTCAAAACAAAACAAAACAAAACACACAACTTCTAGAAATGAAGAACACATTTAGAGAAATGCAAAATGCACCGGAAAGTCTCAGCAATAGAATTGAACAAGTGGAAGAAAGAAACCTCATAGCTCAAAGACAAGGCTTTCAAATTAACCCAATCTGACAAAGACAAAGAAAACAGAATTTAAGAAAATGATCAAAACCTCCAAGAAGTTTGGGATTATGTTAAATAGCCAAACCTAAGAATAACTGGTGTTCCTGAGGAAGAACAGAAATCTAAAAGTTTAGAAAACACATTTGAGGGAATAATTGAAGAAAACTTCCTTGGCCTTGCTAGAGATCTAGACATCTAAATACAAAAAGTTTGAAGAACACCTGGGAAATTCAGCGCAAAAAGATCATTGCCTAGGCACATAGTCATCAGGTTACCTAAGTCAAGAAAAATGAAAGACAATCTTAAGAGCTATGAGGCAAAAGCTTCAGGTAACCAAAAAAAAAAAAAAAAAAACTTATCAGATTAACAGCAGATTTCTCAGCAGAAACCCTACAAGCTCGAAGGGATTGGGGTCCTATCTTTAGCTTCCTTAAACAAAACAATTATTAGCCAAGAATTTTGTATCCAGCAAAACTAAGCTTCGAAGGAAAGATACAGTCTTTTTCAGGAAAACAAACACTGAGAGAATTTACCATTATCAAGTCAGTACTACAAGAACTGCTAAAAGGGGCTCTAAATCTTAAATCTTTAAAATCACCAAAACAGAATATCCCTAAAGCATAAATCTCACAGGACCTACGAAACAAAAACACAATGAAAAAAAAAACAAAGGTATTCAGGTAACAAATAGTACGATGAATAGAATAGTACCTTATTCTAGTCTACATATCAATACTGACATTGAATGTAAATGGCCTAAATGCTCCACTTAAAAGATACAAAATGGCAGAATGGGTAATAATTCATTAACCAAGTATCTTCTATCTTCAAGAGACTCACCTGACACATAAAGACTCACATAAACTTAAGTAAAGGGGTAGAACGGTAAAAGGGTAGAATAGCTACTCCTGCTTGCTTTTGGTGTCCATTTGTGTGGAATGTCTTGAATGGAATAACTAGAAAACCTAGAGATGGATAAATTCCTGGAAATATACAACCTTCCTAGATTAACCCAGGGAGAAATAAAAACTCTGAACAGACCAGTAACAGCAGTAAGATTGAAATGATAATTAAAAAATTACCAACAAAATACCAATGGGATATTTGTTACCAATGGAATATCTTTCTATGCAAATAGACACCAAGAGTAAGCAGGAGTAGCTATTCTTCTATCACACAAAGGAAACTTTAAGGCAACAGCAGTTAAAAATGACAAAGAGGGGCATTATATAATAATAAAAGGACTAGTCCAGCAGGAAAATATCACAATCCTAAATGTATATATATGCACCTCACACTGGAGCTCCCAAATCTATAAAACAATTACTACTAGACCTAAGAAATGAGAAAAGATGGCAACACAGTAATAGTGAAGGGACTTCAATACTCCACTGACAGCAGTAGACAGGTCATCCAGACGGAAAATCAACAAAGAAACAATGAACTTAAACTATACCCTAGAACAAATGGACTTAACAGATATTTATGGAATATTCTACTCCACAATTGCAAACATTCTATTAATCATCACAAGAAACATTCTCCAAGATAGACTATATATGATAGGCCACAAAACAAATCTCAACACATTTAAAAAAATAAAAATCTTATCAAGTACTATCACAGACCACAGTAAGTACTATCACAGACCACAGTATAATAAAATTAGAAATCAACTCCAAAAGGAACCCTCAAAGCCATGCCAATAAATGGAAATTAAATAACCTGCTCCTGAATGATCACTGGGTCAACAATGAAATCAAGAGGAAAATTAAAAAATTCTTTGAACTGAATGATAATAGTGACACAACCTATCAAAACTTCTGAAATATAACAGAGGCAGAACTAAGACAAAAGTTCATAGCCTTAAATGCCTACATCAAAAAGTTAGAAATCACAAGCATTTCTATACACCAACAACAGACAAACAGCCAAATCAAAAGTGAACTCCCATTCACAATTGCTACAAAGAGAATAAAATACCTAGGAATACAACTAACAGAGGATGTAAAGGACCTCTTCAAGGAGAACTACAAACCACTGCTTAATGAAACAGGAGAGGACACAAACAGATGGAAAAACATCCCATGCTCATGGTTAGGAAGAATCAACATCGTGAAAATGGCCATACTGCCCAAAGTAATTTATAGATTCAATGCAATCCCCATCAAGCTACCAATGACCTTCTTCACAGAACTGGAAAAAACCACTTCAAACTTCATACGGAACCAAAAGAGAGCCCGCATAGCCAAAACAATCCTAAGCAAAAAGTACAAAGCTGGAGGCATCACACTGCCTAACTTCAAACTATACTACAAGGCCACAGTAATCAAAACAGCATGGTACTGGGACCAAAACAGAGATATAGACCAATGGAACAGAACAAAGGCCTCAGAAGCAACACCACACATCTACAACCATCTGATCTTTGACAAATCTCACAAAAGCAATGGGGAAAGGATTCTCTGTTTAATAAATGGTGTTGGGAAAACTGGCTAGCACGTGCAGAAAGCAGAAACTGGACCCCTTCCTGACACCTTACACTAAAATTAACTCCAGATGGATTAAAGATCTAAACATAAGACCTAACACCATAAAAACCCTAGAAGAAAACCTAGGCAAAACCATTCAGGACACAGGCATAGGCAAGGACTTCAGGGCTAAAACACCAAAAGCAATGGCAACAAAAGCCAAAATAGACAAATGGGATCTAATTAAACAGCAGAGCTTCTATACAGCAAAGGAAATAATCATAAGAGTGAATCGGCAACCAACAGAATGGGAAAAAATTTTTGCAATCTACCCATCTGACAAAGGGCTAATATCTAGAATCTACAAAGAACTAAAACAGATTTACAAGAAAAAAAAAACCCATTCAAAAGTGGGTGAAGGATATGAACAGATACTTTATAAAAGAAGACATATATGAGGCCAATAATGAATATGAAAAAATTGCTCATCATATGAAAAAATGCTCATCATCACTGGTCATTAGAGAAATGCAAATCAAAGCCACATTGAGATACCATCTCACACCAGTTAGAATGGTGATCATTAAAAAACCTGGAGACAACAGATGCTGAAGAGGATGTGGAGAAATAGGAACACTTTTACACTGTTGGTGGGAGTGTAAATTAGTTCAACCATTGTGGAAGACAGTGTGGTGATTCCTCAAGGACCTAGAAATAGAAATACCATTTGACCCAGCAATCCCATTACTGGGTCTATACCCAAAGAATTATAAATTGTTCTATAACAAAGACACATGCACATACATGTTCATTGTGTCACTGTTTACAATAGCAAAGACTTGGAACCAACCCAAATGTCCATCATCGATAGACTGGATAAAGAAACTGTGGCACATATACACCATGGAATACTATGCAGCCATAAAAAATGATAAGTTCATGTCCTTCATAGGGACATGGATGAATCTGGAAACCATCATTCTCAGCAAACTGACACAAGAACAGAAAACCAAAAACCGTATGTTATCACTTATAGGCGGGTGTTGAACAATTAGAACATGTGGACACAGGGAGGGGAGCATCACACACTGTGGTCAGTAAGCGGGGACTAGGGGAGGGACAGTGGGAGTGGGGAGGGTGGGGAAGGATAATGAAGGGTGAAATACCAGATACAGGTGATGGGGGTGGTGAAGGCAACAAACCACCTTGCCATGTGTGTACCTATGTAATAATCCTGCATGATTTGCACATGTGCCCTAGAACCTAAAGTACAATTAAAAAAAAGTCTGACAGAGCACAAATAGACAATCTAAGGTCACACCTCAAGGAGCTAGAAAAACAAGAACCAACCACACCCAAACCCAGCAGAAGTAAAGAAATAACCAAGATCAGAGCAGAATTAAATGAAATTGATATCAAAGAAAACCACAATATAAAAGATAAATGAAACAAAAAGCTGGTTCTTTGAAAATATAAATAAAATTGATACACCATTAGTGAGATTAACCAAGAAAAGGAGAGGATTCAAAGAAGCCCAATTAGAAACAAATGGAACATATTACAACCTATATCACGGAAATAAAAAGATAATGTTTTAGACTTTTCAAGACTACTTTGAACAGCTTTACATGCATAAACTAGAAAACCTAGAGGAGATGGATAAATTCCTGGAAATATACAACTCTCTTAGATTAAGCAGGAAGAAACAAAAACTCTGAAAGGACCAATAACAAGCCATGAGATTGAAATGGTAATTTAAAAATTACCAAAAAAAAAAAAAAAAGTCCAGGACCAGATGAATTCACAGCTGAATTCTATCAGATATTCAAAGAAGAATTGGTACCGATCCTATTGACATTATTCCAAAAGGTAAAGAGAGAATCCTCCTAAATCATTCTATGAAGCCAGTATCACCCTAATATCAAAACCAGGAAAGGATATATTATATTAAAATAAGAAAACTACAGACCAACATCCCTGATGAACACAGATGCCGAAATCCTCAACAAAATCCTAGCTAACTGAATGCAATAGCATATCAAAAAGATAATCCATCATGATCAAGTGGGTTTCATACCAGGACTGCGGGGATGGTTTATTGTCAACAAGTCAATAAATACGATATACCACATAAACAGAATTAAAAACAAAAATCACATGATCATCTGAATAGACCAGAAAAAGCATTTGACAAAATCCAGTAACCCTTTATGACTAAAACCCTCAGCAAAATCAGCATAGAACAGACATACCTTAAGGCAACGAAAGCCATTTAAGACAAACCCACAGCTAACATCATACTGAATGGGGAAAAGTTGAAAGCATCCCCTCTGAGAAATGGAACAAGACAAGGATGCCAACTTTCACCACTTCTATTCAATACACTACTGGAAGTCCTAGCCAGAGCAATCAGACAAGAGAAAAAAGGGCATCCAAAGTGGTAAAGAAGAAGTCAAACTGTTGCTGTTTGCTGATGACAATTCCTAGAAAATACCTGTTTTCTATACCTAGAAAACCCCAAGACTCATCCAAAAAGCTCCTAGATCGATAAATTCGGCAAAATTTCAGGAAACAAAAGTAATGTATGCAAATCAGTAGCACTGCTATACATCAACAGTGATCAAGTTGAGAATCAAATCAAGAACTCAGCCCCTTTTATAATAGCTGCAAAAAACAAACAAACAAACAAACAAACTTAGAAATATACTTAACCAAGGAGGTGGAAGACCTCTACAAGGAAAACTAAAAAACACTGCTGAAAGAAATCACAGATGACACAAACAAATGGAAATACCACGCTAATGGATAGATACAATCAATATTGTGAAAATGACAATAGTGCCAAAAGCAATCTACAAATTTAATGCAATTCCCATCAAAATACCCCCATCATTCTTCACAGAACTAGAAAAAAAATCCTAAAATTCATATAATACCAAAAGACAGCCCACATAGCTAAAGCAAGACTAAACAAAAAGAACAAATCTGGAGGCATCACACTACCTGACTTCAAACTATACTATAAGGCCACAGTGACCAAAATAGCATGGTGCTGGTATAAAAATTGGCATATAGGCCAGATGCGGTGGCTCCTGCCTGTAATTCCAGCACTTTGGGAGGCTGAGGTGGGTGGATCACCTGAGGTCAAGAGTTTGAGACCAGCCTGGCCAACATGGTGAAACCCCATCTCTACTAAAAATACAAAAATTAGCTGGATATGGTGGTGAGCTACTTGGGAGGCTGAGGTAGGAGAATCACTTGAATTCCAGAGAGGGAGGTTGCAGTGAGCTGAGATCACACCACTGCGCTCCAGCCTGGATGACAGAGTGAGACTCCATCTCAAAAAAAGAAAAAAAAAAAGCATATAGACCAAAGGAATAGAATAGAGAACCCAGAAATAAAGTCGAAGACTTGACTTGCAGTGAACTAATCTTCAACAAAGCTATTCAACAAATGGTGCTGGTACAATTGGCAAGCCACATGTAGAATGAAACTTGATCCTCATCTCTCACCTTACAGAAAAATCAACTCAAGATGGATTGAAGACTTAAATCTTAAGAGCTGAAACCACAAAAATTCTAGAAGATAACATCCAAAAAAACTTTCTAGACACTAGCTTAGGCAAAGTATTCATAACCAAGATCCCAAAAGCAAATGCAACAAAAACAAAGATAAATAGATGAGACTTAATTAAATGAAAAAGCTTCTGTACAGCAAAAGAAATAATTGGTAAACAAACAACCCACAGAGTGGGAGAAAATCTTTGCAATCTATATATCTGACAAAGGACTAATATCCAGAATCTATAAGGAACTCAAACAAATCAGCAAGAAAAACAAACAATCCCATCAACAATGGGCTAAGGACATGAACAGACAATTCGTAAAAGAAGATACATAAATGGCCAACAAACATATGAAAAAATGCTCATCATCACTAATGATCAGCGACATGCAAATCAAAACCACAATGTGATATCACCTTACTCTTCCAAGAATGGCCATAATCAAAAAATCAAAAAATAGTAGATATTGGTGTGGATGTGGAGAAAAGGGAACACTTTTACACTGTTAGTAGGAATGTAAACTAATGCAACTACTATGGAAAACAGTGTGGAGATTCCTTAAATAACTAAGGGTAGATCTACCATTTGATCCAGCAATCCCACTCCTGAGTACCTAAAGGAAAAGAAGTCATTACACAAAAAAGATACTTGCACATGCATGTTTATAGCAGCACAATTCACAATTGTAAAAATATGGAACCAGCCCAAATGCTTACCCATCAATAAGTGAGTAAATGTGGTGTGTGTATGTATGTATGTGTGTGTGTGTGTGTGTATATATGTATACAACTAAATACTACTCAGCCATAAAAAGGAATGAAATAATGGTATTTGCCACAACCTAGATGGAATTGGAGACCATTATTCTAAGTGAAGTAACCCAGGAATGGAAAACCAAACATCTTATGTTCTCATTCATAAGTAGGGGTTAAGCTATGACGATGCAAAGGCATAATAATAATACAATGGACTTTGGAGACTCAGGGAAAGGGTAGGAGGGGAGTGAGGGATAAAAGACTACACGTTGGGTACAGTGTACACTGCTCAAGTGCTGGGTGCACGAAAATCTCAGAAGTTACCACTGAAGAATTTATTCATGTAACTAAACATCGCCTGTTCCCAAAAACCTACTGAAATAAAAAATAAATAGCAAAAAAAAAAAAAAAAAAAAAAAAAAAAAAAATAGTAGTAGCAGCCTGTATTTAATTCTCATGCAAGCTCATTTAATTCTTGTACTTGATGATAAAGGCTCTATAATTACCTCCACACTCAGGCTCAGTAACCCAGCTCAAACTCACAGCTCAAAAGGAATCAAATCCATGCAACCTGGCTTAGAAGGCACACTCGCATTCATCATGCCTCTCAGCCTCAGTTGATGGGCTGTGTGAGAAGGAAGAGGGAAATATATAAACTAAGATGTTGCTTGATGCTATAACAAGATGTCTTACAAGTAAAAAAAAAAAAAAAAAAAAAGATGCTGCTTGAAGAGTTTAAGTGCTGTTTCCCAAACTTACCACTCATATCCTACTTTCATATTATAATACTTTTGCCACATTCAAGAAACATTTTTAATATTTCTTTAAATCAACTCATCTTTTAAAACCTAAAGGGGAAATAAAGGATAACAACAGATTGTCCTAAAAGGTATCCAAGTTAGAATGGGTCATGGCTCCAGAGACAAGAAGCTGTACCCAGAGTTATAGGATGGAGACATGCCCTGTGGACATATCAAATAAGGCAGGTCTGGGGTGTGGACCAAAGTGTGGAGAACAGCAGCCAGGAGATAGTTTCTGAGAACGTCTCCAGAAAGACAGAGGTAGCTCCAGCCAATAAAGGAAAATTTGGGCCAGGCCAGTAGGTCTGAAGTAGTTACATGGGAATGGGATGAGGAGGGTTGTGGAAGAGTGAGGCTGGGACTGAAAACAGGAACCCCGGGGCTGAGGAATGGTAGGACCCAAGAAGCAAATAGAGGGGTAAAGGCTGATAGATGGGGAGACCCAGGCTGGGAACCAAGAATAGAGTTGAGGTTATTTCAGGAGGTTTAAGAGGACTGCAAGAGGGGAGAGATGGTGTTGCTTAGAGGGTTAAAGGGAAGAAGTCCAGAAGTGAGAGTTGAGGGGCAGGTGGGCCAAGGAAGGGTTGCAGCAGGATGAGTTGGGGATTCTGACAGTGGCAGGGGCGGGGGGCGGTGGGGAGAAGTGGGTCAGATGCTCAGTCCCACCATATTGTGCTTTGCAGGTTGTGCCTGAGTCTGAATCCTGAAGACAGTGGTGATGGTCAGCATCCCATGAATAAGATGGACCTGTCATCCATATACCACTAAAAATCAACTCTCAGATCTCTAGAGGTATGTACCACCCTTTGGGAAACACTGCTACGGCCAAAGGATAATAAAAGCCCAAGTTAAAGAACAGGGTACTTGGAAGTCATTGTTAACTTTTTAGAAGGATATTTGGGTTGTATTTTTTAAAATATAAAATTAAAATATAGCTTACAAACACAAAATGGGCTGTTTTTATCCTCCACAGTATCTAAGCATGAAACTTTGTGCATAATGGGCACACAAATATTCAATTAAATTATTGTAAATAATTGAAAAGATATAATTAGAGATGAATCTTCTGGGCCATGTTCTAATAGTTAGGGTCTCATTCATGAGCTACAAAGGTAGGGGAGGGCTTCAGACAGGTCTGATGGAATGTTTGTGCTCTTAAGAAGAGACAATATCTCAGCTAGCTGACAGATTTCCCTGGGTCACTGACAACTGGAAGGTCCTCGAGGCTTTAGATATTGCAAGAAAGTGAGAAAAAAGAAATTAAAGACATTGCAGACAAGGACCAATGCTTCAAGACCCACACCAGATCATAGACCATTTCCCATAGCCTACAAAAGCATTTTATGTCTGGGTAAAATATGTTCCTCTGAAAATATGGGTAAAATATGTTTCCTCTGATAAGCAATTTTAGAAATTGTGGCCAGCAGATCCTCAGATGACCCCAGTGATTCCTGTGATCTGGCATTCACACCCTTGTATATATCCCCAACCCTTAAGTGTGGGCAAGACCTGTGACTGGCTTCTAACCAAAAGAACATGGCAAAGGTGATAGAAAGTCACTATTGTCATTATGTTACATTACATAAGACTCCATCTTGTTAGCAGAATCTCTCTGGTTTTCCTGATACCCTTAAAAAAAAAGCAAGCAGGCATATTGTAACTTCTCTAAGGAAAGGGCCAAGTGGCAAAGAACTATAGGCAACCTCTAGCCATTGTCCAGCAAGACAACGAAGCCCTCAAATCTATAGCTGCAAGGAAAATAATTCTGCCAACAAGCCACTAGTTGAGAACACAGCCCAACCACTGCCTTGATTGTGGGGTAGCCTTGTGAGACCCAGAGCAGAGGACCCAACTAAACTGTGCTTAGACTCCTGATCCACAGAAACTGTGGGATAAATAATAAATGTGTGGCACATTAGGCTGCTAAGTTTCTGGTAACTTATTACTGCAGCACAGAAACCTAATACAGAAATCTTAATACATACATTTAAAAAAAGGAAGAAAAGTAATATTGAGTTACTGGCCATTTGAGGTGTTTATTAGTGAAGATTAAACATCCAAAGGGCAGTCCTCAATGCTCATTTCCATGATTTTAAGAGCTGATAATTCCATGTCATGATTATTGTCACCTTTGACACTGGAGAACTGAACAGACTGGGAGAGTGATGTGTTAAGACAGCATAATCCATTTGAACTCTCAACCTTTTCAGTGTCACTATCACCTTCAATGATATTCACAGAAGTTTGCTGATCCGTTAAACTGTCTGAAATACTTGGATTATTTTCATCCAAAGTTGCAGGTTCAAGACGCGTTTCGTCATTCATCTGTTGAATTGTAACCCCTTCTGAATCCTTCGATTTATAAATAGGCATGAAAAATTCAGTTGGTGAAGAGAATATTTCACTCTCATCCTTTGGTACAGACAAGAACATATCCAAAGCCTTTTGGTATTCTTGACGTTCCTGCAGAATTGTTACTTCACTTTCATTTTTGAATTTTTTTGGTTTTGAATTCCCAGCCTTTTCAAAATCAAATAAATCCAACCTATCAATACCATTTTGCTTTACCAAGTTTTTCTCCGACGTGCAGCCTAAGTCTACCTTCAGGACATGCAGCAGGTGGCGCATTTTTTCCTAGCATTAAGAAAAGATTAGAATAATTACATTAATTAAGTCAAATTAAATTTTGACTGCAATGTTGCAAATCTCACAGGATTAATACTTTCCCTTTCACTTCTCTCACCACCACCCTCAAAAAAATTCAAGGGAAAAAAAAGCACTTGCTTTTAAGGTATTGTTTGAGGGTATGAAAAAGCTGTAAAATTATTTCTATATTAGATTTTTTCTAATGAAGTTATAAGGAAAGACAAACCTCTTCCAAATGTTTATTTTGTTTTATATGTCGCTCGAACAGTCGTTCTAAAAACCTACAAATGATAAACAAAAATGTTAATGTCTCAAAATCAGAAAATCATCTAAATATAAAATAGCCATGTATTACTGAAACTACTAAAGGTTGAAAAATATTTTTTAGATTATTCTTTTTCTCTGTAAATCTGAAGACTAATCCTTTCCCGGTTCTTTCACTATGCATTTGCTTCATGTTAAATGTTTCTGAAAGACTGTATGCTACTTTTATTTATTTGAATAAAATTCTGCTTTCTCTCACCCCACCTCCAAAAAGCTGTTTTTCTCTCACAGACATATGCAAACACCAAAAGCCTCTCCTCCCCTCTCCATCTTTACACACACACACACACACACACACACACACACACCCCTACCCCCAAAGCCAAACCCTAAAGCAAAGCCTCTTACAGAGATATTTTATAATGCTTCCTAAATTATACTTTAAAAAATTCCTATAATGAAAAGTATAAAACACCAATGAACAAAATGGAAAATGACACCAAAAAAAGGGAAAAATATTCCATGTTCATGGATTGGAAGAATTAATATCATTAAACTGACCATACTACCCAAAGCAATCTACAGAGTCAATGCAATCCCTATCAAAAGACCAGTGACATTCTTCACAGATACAGAAAAAAAAATCCTAAAATGTATATGAAATCACAAAAGACCTAGAACAGCCAAAGTTATCCTAAGTAAAAAGAACAAAACTGGAGGAATCATATTACCTGACTTCAAATTATACTACAGAGCTATAGTAACCAAAACAGTATGGTCAGGCATAAAACCAGACCAATGGAACAGAATAGAAAACTCAGAAACAAATCCACAAACCTACAGTGAACTCATTTTTGCCAAAGTTGCCAAGAACATATACTTGGGAAAAGGTAGTTTCTTCACTAAATGATACTGGGAAAACTGAATACCCATATGCAAAAGAATGAAACTAGACCCCTATCTCTCACCACATACAAAAATCAAATCAAAATGGATTAAAGACTTAAATGTAAGTCCTCAAACTATGAAACTACTACAAGAAAACACTGTGGGAAAGTCTCTAGGACACTGGTTTGGCAAAAACTTCTTGAGCAATATCCCACAAGCATAGGCAACCAAAGCAGACATGGACAAATGGGATCACATCAAGTTAACAAATTTCTGTACAGCAAAGGATATAACTAACAAAGTGAAGAGACAACCCACAGAATGGGAGAAAATATTTGCAAACTACCCCTCTGACAAGGAATTAATAACCAGAATATATAAGGAGCTCAAACAACTATTTACTATTAGCTTTATAGGACAAAATCTAATAATCTGATAAAAATGGACAAAATTTTTAAAAAATTAAAAAACTCCCACTAATGGTAAATCCACATAACTTAAAAGTTATCACCTATAAAGTTCCATTAAGTACTACTGTGCTAGCCATAACAATCATTTTACCTCTAATTCTGACCAATGTAGGGAGAAAAAGATAGTATAAAAACCATTTTAAAGATGAGAAAGTCACATCTCTAAGATGATAATTTCCTCTCCCCTGAGGTCAAAAGCCATTAGGAGAATTTAACCCAGATGTGTTTGGCTCCACAGAATTTATTCATTCTAAAATACCATGCTCACCTCTCTATCACAGAAATGTATCAACAGTTTCTTAAAAAATGACTAATTTCTTTTGTTATCATTTGTTAGCATCAGTGAAGTTATGAGCCAACCTTAGGCTTAGTAGTTCTGAATTATTTCACAATTTTTTTTTAGAACCCAAGAAATCTGTATTCTACTTTAAACAGTTATCATTAACATTTTAGAATGTTCACTACTAAGCATTTTTTCTTCTCATTTGTATTTCTTTACCAAATTGGAATTAAACAATACATACTATTTGGGTATACATTTTTTCTTTTTCTTTTTTTTGAGACAGAGTCTCACTCTGTTGCCCAGGCTGGAGTGCAGTGGCGAGATCTTGGCTCACTGTAACCTCTGCCTCCCAAATTCAAGACACACAGTTTCCTTAAGCTATGCAATAGCTAATCTGGTTTTGCAAACTTTCCATTTCACTGACAGTGTGCAAATCTAACTCTTAATTTCTCATTTTACTAGATCTAATACTAGTAACAGTTGTACCAAAAATGCTGATTTTGATTTTCATTGACAGTTTCAAATAGTAAAATGGGATTACGGAGCTTTGCAAATAAGTGGTAAAGATCTTCTTTTACTAGTTACTTATAACCAAGGGATATAATATTAAAATGAGTAAAATGTCTATTCTATAATTCTCCCAAGCGGTGAACTTCCCCTAATGTATGAATTAAACATTCTTTACAACTTGCTATCAATTATAATAATATGTTTCCAAGAAAGCAATATATTTTTTCATTTCCTAATATGGGAAAATAACTTTAAACTTTTAACATCATGTGAAGAAATATGAAGAATATTTAATGTAGACCTTAATTCCATAACACAGTTAAAAAAACTAACCTGTCTGAAAATAAACCAAGTTTCAAAATTTCATCTGTTACATCTTCAATGAAACTCAGATACAGTAGTTCTTCTTCACTGCAAAGGAAAGGCAATATATAGCATAAAAATTATTGCTTACTCTGAAAACTTTAAGAAACACTAGTACCTAATTAGAAATATCTATCTCTACCATTACCAATGTACTTCTATCTTATATTACTAAGGGGAATATTATAAAACAAACATATCTACCTTCTCAAATTATGCAAAGATAAATGTTTACTAAAGATGATGACCTAATAGAGTAAAATTTCACAGATATCTGCAACATCCATAGCAGTAAAAATAAAAAGTTTTTAAAAATAAAAAAAACAAAAAGAGAGCAATGAAAGGCAAGAGGCAATCAAATGCAATCCGCTGGGAGCAAGCACTCCCAAGGAGTGTTTTAAATTTCCTCTGGCTCCTGACCAGGTCCAGCAGCAGAGGTGCAAGCCCCTCTGCAAAGCACTTGCAAGGAGGAAAAGGAAAGTTGTCCAGAGAAGCGAGAGCTTCAACTAAGAAGTCCTCTCCTAGTTCTAGGCCAGCATCTTGTTTTAAGGTTGAGAAATGTACAAACAGAAAAATTTATTTTTTCTCTCAAAATGTTCAGAGAAGAAAAATTCTCACAGGAAAATTTATGAACATAAATATTGTGGTAATTTTTAACTACTTGTACGTACTTCTCTATTATAACTATATTTTAGTAGCTACTACAAGAAAATTAGGATAGGATTGTACATTTGATTTTAATTAGCTAAAATTAGTGAATTTATACAAAATGTAAGTAGCAAGCAACTAAATTAATGAATAAGCAAATATAAGGGAAGAGATAATAAGCAAATCAAATAATAGATTTAAATGTTTAATAAAAAGTTTCAAACTGATTCAGTGTCTTGCTTGCTTAAAAACAGCACATTCAGCTGCATCAGATATGAATGTGAAGGACATGTATAACTATATAACACTCCTTGTATATTTCAATAAATCTTTCTAAATTAGCTTTTAAAAAAAACAGCACATTTGAAAATAAATAAAATTTTATAAAGTATTTTCCCTAAAAAAGTAACTTAATTAAAACAACATTAAAATCTACAAGTAAAATGTCTGCAAAAAACTGCTGAGGTTAGAACCCTCTGGAAAGAGTATCTCGAGCTACTAAAAGTCTGCATTTCTCTAAAACTCTTCTTTATTATTTTTACTTATACAATAAATAAGAATTACAGATACTAATTATTTAAAAGTATCAGGTATTAGGGACAAATTTCAACTGGAGATAAAAAAATGAAGTGGTTGATAATTATTCCAGAAAGTTACTATTTCTCAAATAAATTTGAGAAAATTATTTGGGTTTAGCATGTATTATACGTTTGCTATCCCAAAGCTGGTTGTAAGAAAGATTAGTGTTCAGAGATGAATGGATAAAGAAAATATATATATACACCATGAAATACTATTCAGCCATAAAAACAAATAAAATATCATTTGTGGCAACATGGATGGAACTGGAGGACACTGTGTTAAGTGAAATAAGCCAGCAACAGAAAGTTAAACACCACATGTTCTCACTCATATGTGGAAGCTAAAAACAGTTGATTTCATAGAAGTAGAAAGTAGAACAGAAGGTACTGGAGGCTGGGAAGGGTAGAGAGGATCAAGGGACAAGGTGAGATTTGTTAAAAGGTACAAAATTACTGCTAGATAGGAGGAGCAAGTTCTAGTGTTCTATACCACTATAGGATGACTACTACAGTTAACAATAGTTTCACATAGCTAGAAGAAGGAAACAATGTTTCCAACACAAAGAAAGAAAATGTTTGAGATGATGGATATGCTAATTCAACTGTTCTAATCACTGTACAGTATATGTATCAAATGTACTCCACGAATATGTACATTTATTACTTGCCAGTTTTTTTAAAAAAGAGAGATTATTGTTCAATCCGGACTTATTTAATAATGGTTTCTATGATTCTTAACTCTTGATTTCCACTATGCAAAATGAAGAGGTAAAAAAAGGTCTTACTCAGAGTAGATTTTACTAGTTGACGGGAGCTTCAGGGAATACTGACTTATTGCCCTAGAAAGAGGAAGTCAAAGTAGTTGAGCAAAACAATGGTTGGCACACAATAAGTACTCAATAATATTGTATATTAGTACAGATTGAATATCCCTTATCTGAGATGCTTGGAACCAGAATTATTTCAGATTTTGGATTTTGGAATATTTCCATTATATACTTACTAGTTGAGCATCTCAAATCCAAAAATCTGAAATCCAAAATGCTCCAGTGAGCATTTCCTTTGGGTACCATGTCAGATTTTAAAGTATTTTGAATTATAGATTTTCAAATTTGGGATGTCCTACCTGTAATAACATGTTTTAGCAATTTTTAATGCATGCTCATATCCATATCTAATTTAATCTTCTAAACAACCCAGTCAGGTATGTTGGCTATGCATTATTTTTCCCATTTACTGATGAGTTCATTAAGGGTCAGAAAGGCTAATAATTAACTTTCCAAGGTTAATGTTAGTAAGTAGCAAAGACAGGCTTTTAAACTACTTTTCCAGTTATAAATTCACAATTATATCTACGGCACATAAATTCAAAACTATACTATGGCAAAATGCCGTTTTAAAGAGAATTGTGAACTTATAACTAGAAAAAAAGACAATTTGACTAAGGTTAATGTATAAATAATGCTTCTGGATACATTACTAAGAAAAAATGTTTAAAGATGGTCATCATGATAAATTTTGTTATTATTCAGTAATATTACCAATAGTTAATTCAAAGCTTTTTATTCAGGTATATTCAATTATAACATTTTGCTTTACTTCTTTTAGAAAGTATTAGAAAAGATAAACATTCCTTTCCTTAAGCCACTCTTTTTATTCAATGAAGACTGGCTCAAAAACAGCTTATATTAATAAATAGTTTTATGTACTGAAGCACCAGAAATTTCAAAGATAGGGAAGTTAACAATGAACTCTCTATGGCCTTAGCAGGTAAGATCTGTAGCAAAGGCATGAGGGAGAAGCTGGAGCCTGAGGGGACTGTATGTACTTTACTAGTGGTCTGCTACATAACACCTTACTCTTGCCCTCTTTTTAATCTCTACTCCTTCCTTTCTTCTATCCCTGCCCCTGATTTCCTAACCATTCTCTGACACTGGAAATATATTTGATAGCTGAAACTATCAAGGCATCTTTTAGGTTTTCTACTACCTGCTAATTAACATATAATATTCCTTAATTAGCACGATGAGCAGTTTTTAAAGAGTGTCTCCATTGCAGTGAGCCAAGACTGCACCACTATACTCCAGCCTGGACAACAGAGACAGACTCTGTCTCAAATAAATAAATAAATACATAGTGTCTTCACATAGCACAGATAGGTCAAGCACCAGCATATGATGAATATTTAAAAGCACAAATTATGACTCCTCAAATGGTAAAGCTCTTCAGTACTATTTGTGTCATGTAAACTGATTAGCATCACTGCCAGAAGACTTGTCTTGGGGAAAATCATTTTTTTAATGAATAGTGATGACAAATAATACCAGTTGGTATGCCTTTTTCCTTTACTAAGGAATTAGCAAAATTAACTCATTTAAACTTTTACTGAGCACTTAACTTTGTAAATTTCCTTGGTAAAACTAAAATTGTTATTGAATTACATAACACCAAAATAGATTGGAGCATGTGATCAAATAGTACTTATGCTACAAATACTATATATCTGTTATACAAGAAGGCAATTAAAGACAGTTGAAATTATTTCTCTTGTAAACTGTTTACCGTGGTGAAGAATGCTGAAGAGCATCATCCTTAATCCCATCCCACGTTAAGTCATGCCCTTGTAAAGGTAAAGGGATTATTTTTTCTTTGGTATCATATGTCATACAATTAGATGCCTGGGGATGCAATAAAAAATATTTTTGCTTAAAAACACATTATGAAAGCAGAAATATAGCAAATTTTAAGTGAGCAGAGATATCCAGTAGATAAAAATTATACAACAAAGAATATTTTAGAATAATTTTTCTATCAGTTCAGAACTTTTTTCTTAAAGATAAAATGACTTATTTATTGTATTTTAATGACATTTAAATGACATTAAGAAATTGCCACAAACAAACATATAAAGGGAAATTGAAGCAAATTTTCAACTTTTAAATAAATTTGAAGGGAAAAAAATCCCATCAATCAGAAATTCAAACAGCTCATCTGTTTTAAATGCCAACATGTCAAATATGCAGAAGCAGTGGTAGCACTAGGAGCATGGACAATAATATTAACAAACAAACAAAAATAATGGCAGCTTACTTTTTTTTTTTTTTTTTAGTATGGAGTCTCTCTGTCACCAGGCTGGAGTGCAGTGGCGCGTTCTCGGCTCACTGCAACCTTCGACTCCCTGGTTCAAGTGATTCTCCTGCCTCAGCCTCCTGAGTAGCTGAGATTACAGGCAGGCACCACCATGCCCAGCTAATTTTTTGTATTTTTAGTAAAGATGAGGTTTCACCATGTTGGCCAGGATGGTCTTGATCTCCCGACCTTGTGATCCACCCGCCTCGCCCTCCCAAAGTGCTGGGGTTACAGGTGTGAGCCACGGCACCCGGCTTGTTTTTGTTTTTTTGAGATGGAGTCTTGCTCTGTTGCCAGATTGGAGTGCAGTGGTGTGATCTTGGCTGACAGCAACCTCCGCCTCCAGGGTTCAAGCGATTCCCTTGCCTCAGCCTCCCAAGTAGCTGGGACTACAGGCGCATGCCACCACGCCCGGATAATTTTTTTTTTTTGTATTTTAGTAGAGACGGGGTTTCACCATGTTGATGATCTTGATCTCCTGACCTCATGATCCACCCGCCTCGGCCTCCCAAAGTGCTGGGATTACAGGTGTAAGCCACCACGCCCGGCCATGGCACCACACCCGGCCAAGTCTTACTTTTTATAGACTCCTTCCTATGCACCGTGAACTGTGCCAAGCATTTACTCGCATCATTAGATTTAATCTTTACAATAACAATTTAGGAATGGTTTTAAAGGTACTGTTAAAATGTGGATCTATTGCAGTTAATATTCTACTGGCTTCTTCAAGTCAGGTACTGATGGCAACTGACTATGGAATATGGGGACACCCATTTTCTTGCAGGATTATTTTCGTATTCATTTAGTTATCTGCAGAGCTAACTCTTTCCAAAAATTTTAAGCTAGCAATAGCTATCATTGATTAAGCGCTTACCAGGCTAGGCACTTTACCTACATCATTTACTGCTCCTAATAATCCTGAAAGTTAAGTACAGTTTTTCTAGATGAGGAAATTCAGCTCTCAGAGGATAAGTGATTTATCCTAGGGCCTTAAGTGGCAGGGCCCTATGTCAAACAGCTATTAATGGCTGAGATGGAAAACTACCACCCTCTATCCAATTTTAGAAGGCAAGGGGGAAGTTGAGTATGATTAAATTTTATTCTTCTATCTCTGGATCTGTGTTTGACATTTTAATAGACAAACCATTTTTATAAACAATAAATTTAAGCCAGGACACAAGTGTAAGACTGATACTGCAAAAATAAAAATTCCATTTGTTTCAAAATTAGACTCAAAGTTGCAATATTTTAAAAGAAATGATGCTCAGAATTCAAAATATAAACCCTGTAATAAAGAGCTTTATGGTCTAGAAAAAGTAAAGGCAAACATAAGAGAATAATATCTACCTATTCCTATAAAATGTATAATTTCCAATCATATAATCTGTGGCAATTTGTTACAAAAAAAGATACAAAAACTCAACTTCTGCACTACTTTGCTGGCTCCTCTAGTAATCCAGGTCTGCATCTTTGGAAATAACACTTAAGGTATTTTACTGATCCTTCCATCTGTCCCACCAGCCAACCAACCATCCAGGAAAGATGCTAGCAACAAATGACTTCCCAGATTTGGCAGGATCCACCTGGCTATTCAGAGAGTTATAACCATTTATAAGTAGGCAGACCTTCTGTATAATGGCTGTATCACGTATGGTAAGTGTCACCAAGAGATGGTTATTCACAGTCTAAATAGCAGTACATATTCTATTTACAGTAAAACATCTGTAATTCAAATGTAGCAATACAACAATATTTCATACTTATTACCTGCTTTATGTTCATTTCTGAATCTGTCACATTTTTGGCCTCAGCTGCCCCCAACTCAGATTTAAAGCTGTAATAATTTAAAATAAATAATTGTTAATCCTTCAAAATATAAGCACTGTGGTAACAAGGTTTACTGGCTAGAAAAACCCAAACATAAAAGAATGAGATCCATCTATTCTTATAAAATACCTAATTTTGAATTATTTGATTTCATTTGATTAAATATCTGCAGACTCATCTGATATTGCCGTATCTCTTACCTATATCCAAAGAAAAAAATACTAGTCTTAAATTGTTTTTACTTTCTAAAACAACTAAACCCTAGGATCAGATAAATTGTTTATGTAAGAATAGAAAAACAATCACAGTCACAAATCTGCTGTAACTCAAAACTTGACAAGATTCGTTTTTTTCTTTAGTCATTTGGCAAACTTTTATTCAACATTCATCTTGTGCCAGGCACTATTGTATCTGAAAACATTATTGAGGCAAATTACACTTAATTTCCAGAAATTATCCCAATTTAAAATTATTCTTGGCAGGTGTTGCTATGAAGACTGGCTTGAATATCTGCAGGGAATGGAGCAGAGGGGTAGATGGATAAAGGGTTGGTTTCTTCCCCTCTATAGCCCATTGTTTTGCCACTTTTAACATGAATCAATATGCCTATTTATACAAACGCTGTCTGATGACATATTTTAAGAATTCTCATGATTGTATATTTATAAGACCCTATCATCTCAGCCCAAAATCTCCTTAAACTGATAAGCAACTTCAGCAAAGTCTCAGGATACAAAATCAATGTGCAGAAATCACAAGCATTCCTATACACCAATAACAGACTAACAGAGAGCCAAATCATGAGCAAACTCCCATTCACAATTGCTACAAAGAGAGTAAAATACCTAGGAATACAACTAACAAAGGATGTAAAGGATCTCTTCAAGAACTACAAACCACTCCTCAAGGAAATAGGAGAGGACACAAACAAATGGAGAAACATTCCATGCTCATGGTTAGGAAGAATCAATATCGTGAAAATGGCCATACTGCCCAAAGTAATTTATAGATTCAATGCAATCCCCATCAAGCTACCAATGACCTTCTTCACAGAACTGGAAAAAAACCACTTCAAACTTCATATGGAACCAAAAGAGAGCCCGCATAGCCAAGACAATCCTAAGCAAAAAGAACAAAGCTGGAGGCATCATGCTACCTGATTTCAAACTATACTACAAAGCTATAGTAATCAAAACAGCATGGTACTGGTACCAAAATAGAGACATAGACCAATGGAACAGACAGAGGCCTTGGTGGCAACGCTACACATCTACAACCATCTGATTTTGACAAACCTCACAAAAACCAGCAATGGGGAAAGGATTCCCTGTTTAATAAATGGTGTTGGGAAAACTGGCTAGCAGTGTGTAGAAAGCAGAAACTGGACCCCTTCCTGACACCTTACACTGAAATTAATTCCAGATGGATTAAAGACTTAAACATAAGACCTAACACCATAAACACCCTAGAAGAAAACCTAGGCAAAACCATTCGGGACATAGGCATAGGCAAGGACTTCATGACTAAAACACCAAAAGCATTGGCAACAAAAGCCAAAATAGACAAAAGTGACCTAATTAAACTCCAGAGCTTCTGTACAGCACAAGAAACAATCATCAGAGTGAACCAGCAACCAACAGAATGGGAAAAAATTTTTGCAATCTACCCATCTGACAAAGGGCTAATATCCAGAATCCACAAAGAACTAAAACAGATTTACAAGAAAAAAACAAACAAACCCATCCAAAAGTGAGGGAAGGATATATGAACAGACACTTTTCAAAAGAAGACATATCGAGGCAACAAACATGAAAAAATGCTCATCATCACTGACTATTAGAGAAATGCAAATCAAAACCACATTGAGATACCACCTCATCCCAGTTAGAATGGCGATCATTAAAAAATCTGGAGACAACAGAAGCTGGAGAGGATGTGGAGAAATAGGAACACTTTTACACTGTTGATGGGAGTGTAAACTAGTTCAACCATTGTGGAAGACAGTGTGGTGCTTCCTCAAGGACCTGGAAATAGAAATTCCATTTGACCCAGCAATCCCATTACTGGGTATATATCCAAAGGATTATAAATCATTCTATTATAAAGACACAAGCACACGTATGTTCATAGCAGCACTGTTTACAATAGCAAAGACCTGGAACCAACCCAAATGCCCACTGATGATAGACTGGACAGGGAAAATGTGGCACATATACACCATGGAATATTATGCAGCCATAAAATACAATGAGTTAGTATCCTTTGTAGGGACATGGATGAACCTGGAAACCAACATTCTCAGCAAACTGACACAAGAACAGAAAATCAAACACCACGTGTTCTCACTCATAGGCAGATGCTGAACAATGAGAACACATGGACACAGGGAGGGAAGCATCACACACTGGGGTCTGTCGGGGGGAGCAAGGGAGGTACAGCAGGGGAGGGGTGGTCAGGGAGGGATAACATGGGGAGAAATGCCAGATGTAGGTGACGGGGGGATGGAGGCAGCAAACCATATTGCCATGTGTGTACCTATGCAACAACCCTGCATGATCTACACATGTACCCCAAAACCTGAAGCACAATTAAAAAAAAAAAAGAATTCTCTGGAAGTATATTTAAAAACATACATAATTCTTGAACCATGCTTGAAATAAAATATGTAATTCATACTTATAAGAAGCTTGATCAGTTTAATAGCTATTTTTCAGTTATTTTGATAGTCCTAGTGATACACCGAAAAGGAAAAGTCACAATCATCTCATTCCAATCAAAGGGCACTATCAGATCTTAAGGCTGGCAGAAGAAAACAGGAATATTAATTCATTAATTTTCATTTAATTTCCTGAAGGATTTACTATTGATTGTTGATATATCATACCTTAATTCAGTCTGGGTTTCAGCTTCTATCCGTTGATCTGTAAAATCCTTTTTTCTTTTGGCAGGTGTATAATAGCGATACTGTGACAGGAAAGATTTTGCTTCTGTTTTTAAAGTGCGGGGAGTGAATGGCAATTGTTTGTTAGAAAAGAGTTCAGAATGTTTATCCAAAAGATCCCCACTGGGTGCCTTTGAAATGACTAACTGAAACCGGTGGGAATTTGGGAATGTGCTCCTGGGCCTTCTGCCATACAGGGTTCCAGAGCCTGGTTTTCGGGGCCCAGAGCCTGCATAATCCACGCTGGACGGGGAGGAACTGGAGTTCTTCTCAGGACCATTTGTGATGACTTTATCAGATTTATTTAGACTTAGGTGTAGTCTCTCTGAAGAGGGTACTAGTGACCTTGCTAAGGATGAAAATCCATTCATTTCTTCTTTTAACACATCATCCTCAATTTGCAGTTCACCTGAAGGCTGAGAACATTTGATATGACAGTCATCAACTGCATTACAAATTCATGTAATTGGGGACCTTGAGATTATACATTAAAAAATGATAGCTTCAAGGGTTTACAAAATTAACTGATATGTTACTGAAGATGTTAGTATCTTATTTGAAGTTTTAGTCAAGTATTTGAATTAGCATATTAAAATAAAATTCTAAATATAAGTCTAGTAGAGCAATCAATTTCCTTTCTGAAACTAAAAAAAAAAAAAAGATGAATATTTGAGATCTTAAACTTGCACATTAAGATCTACTGGGAGATTTCAGTTTTATCTGAGTTTCCACACAAATTGTGAGTGCCAATACCCTTCTCAACCACTGTCAGTGGCATCATCCTCACCGTCCCGTCTTGTCATTATTGGAGGCTGCAGTGTAAGCCACCCCTCTGTGATGTCCAGGTTTTAAAGAAACGAAAAGGAACTTCTCCTCATAATGTATGGAGCCCTGATTTAGGTAACTGATAATTTAAATATAATTAATAAATATTTAGTTCATAAAAATTTCATATACATTTCTCAACTTTTCATTGGGGTGGGGGTAAAACTTTGAAAAGGGAGGCATTTTGACCTGCTCCATTTCTTTTTGGTTTAACTTCAGGAAAACCATTTCTGCTGGTTATCTGTAAAGTCTAAAAGCACAGATAATATTTTATTCTTTTATAAACTTTTATAAAATGTCTAAGAAGCTTTGCCTATGACTTCAGTCTTTATGGACACATCTGCATATCCTCTGCAAAACTCTGAGGAACTTTCATTAGGTAGAGGGCAAATTACATGGAAGTTACAGAAATTGAGGTAAAAATCACTAGGGTTTAGTCAGCTATATCTGTCTTATAACCTCGTTGGGAGGAATAACAAGGGGAAGATGGATGAGCTGAGTAAGGAAAAAGCCAAGTGCTTCCTGTGTGCAAGGTACTGCTCTTGAAATTGAATAGAAGAAGAAGAATAAGAACTTCTATCACTGCTATTAATATGTATGGTGTGTTTATTATGTGCAAGGTACTGTACTAGTTAATTTTCATGTATAGCTCATTTAATCCTAACATCAACTTCTGCATGGTAGTACAGTTATTACCCTATTTTGTAGATAAAAATACTGCTCTGAGGTGCATAATCTCACAGATTTGAACCGAGGCAGAGCCCATGTTCTTTACTACTTCAAAATATTATTTTAAAACTTATTTAAAAATTATATGATTTTAGATTTTTTACAGCATTAAAAATCTTAAACTGATTTAAACTATTTTTCTGGGACCAAATAAGTCAGGTAACCTAAAGTGCTGAATTATTAAAGCAAAGAAATTGCAGATAAGTGGATATTGTGCTACTACTACATAAAATATGTCAAATCGCCTTTCCTTTCCAACTCCTTTATAACTTTAGTCCAAATACAAGACAAAATTACTCAAATTAAGTAGGTATGCTAGCATTAAATTTTGAGTCCCTAGGGTACTATTGGTAAACGACTTTAAGACATTAGTTTTTACAAGTAGTTCTAAATGATACTCACACTACAGCTTATGTACCAGAAGAGTTTCATTCCCAAAGAAATTTCTTAGCCTAAAAATATCCCATAGGGCAATTAATTAATAAGCACAAGAATTATTTACACTTAGAAGAACAGCACAAACTGAGATCAGAGGAAGGAAAAAGAAATGCACAAGGTATTACGATTGCCTGTAAAGAAATTTTATCAGTAATGGTTATTTAATAAACAAAATGAAACACCAAAGAAAGTCTTTTAAAGGGGTACAAGTATATGTTAATCCATCTCTCTGAAATGGGATGGAAAAATTGCTTCTGAACTTACTGAAAGCATGAAACTTTTCTCATTTTTGTGTCTTATAATCTCTACCTTCTATCCTATTTTTTCTTTCCTTGGAAACCAGTAGACCACAGTATAAAATCCACTGTACCAATCTGCATCTTAAGATTATATAGTTGTTTCCTTTAGCTATGACTATCAGAAAGCTTGGATAAAGACATTTGCGCAGAATATATGTACACACTGGTAGAATTCCAAAACATAAATAGCAAATCACTGTAAAGTTCTGAAATCAGAAAAGTGTTCATCAATTATATGCCAGTAGAGCAAAAAGTTGATGGTACCCTGAACACTTACTTTCTTACATCATTCTTAGTCTTGTGAGGTTTGTTGTACACTGTTTCTGTGATTTCAGGATTTATGTAAAGTAATAACCATACCCCATAGTTGATATACTCATCATGCTTTCATGTCAAGAATTTTACAACACAGAACTCAGTACTAAATCAATCTTTGTTTAGGATGTTAGAAGACATAATGCACAATAATTTTCTAATTATCAGAGTTTTAAACAGTTGAAGAGCCAATTCAATTGCAGAATTGGATGGGTATGAATTATTTTAAAATCTGACTTTTGTTTTCAAAAAAGTTTCAAATTATATTTTATGAAAGAAAATAGCTCTTGATTTTCACTATTTTATACTGTTTTTAAAAAGTTTCCTAGATTTTTTTTTTTTAATCTCACTTTGTTGCCCAGGCTGGAATGCAGTGGCCTGATCATGGCTCACTGTAGCCTCAACCTCCTGGGCTCAATCAATCTGCCCGCCTCAGGCTCCTGAGTAGCTGGGAACACCATCATGCCTGGCTTTTTTTTGGCAGGGGGGTGGGTATTTTTTTTGTAGAGACGGAGTTTTGCCATGTTACCAAGGCTGGTCTGAGCCTCCTGGGCTCAAGTGATCTGCCTGCCTCAGTCTCCCAAAGTGTTGGGATCACAGGGGTGAGCCACTGCTCCCGATCTCTTTTCTAAATTTATTCAGAAATACAGATCATACCCACATATTCACTTAATCTTAAAAGCACACAGTAAGTGCTATGCCAGTGAAGCAAGTGAGTAGTATGGGAGCACTGACCAAGTAGTGAATGACTCGGAGTTACAGGGTGAAATCTGGAAGGACTTAGGAGGGTTCTGAGGATGATAGCATGTGAGTTAGAGTATGAGAGAAGAAAAGTGGCACGAGATATGGGCAATTATCATAAAAGGTTTTTGATATATGACCTTTATATATGTACATAAAGGGCTAATACACTCAGAGGTTAAAGCCAGCATTTTAACTACAGCAACCTTTTCAGTGAATACAAATTATAACCATAACAGGTATCTGTTAACTATAAATACCCATTCAATTATCAAAATATACTGCCCAAAATAAGGCTTTTAAGACAATCTGAGTGTATCTAAAATATTTATTATCAAAAATGTAGGCAAAGTGCAAGTTACTATGAATTCTAAATGGAGTCAATAAAAATATAGATAAAAAATAAATTAACAACTTTATGGAGGCAAAAGTTATAGGGTTATACTTGGTATTGGAAAAATGAAAACATCTAACATTTACAGAAATATATTAAAAATATATAACATGTAAATAATATCTATTTATATTTTTACTTTATTATAGATATATAAAACACATTAAAAAGATGTATTAACATATATGATTTGTATTTTCAAGAAGCCCCATTCTTATCTCAAAATATAATTAGTAATTTACACTCATGCTGAATAACAGAAACATATTTAAAATTTTCAGTTAAAAAGTACAATCACTAAAAATGAAAAGACACCTGTGAGTCAAACATTGAGGAACATATTCCCAGATAGTAAAGTATAATACAGAGCAGATAACAGATTTATTCTAAAGGAAGCAGCTCTACTCCTGGTCCTTTTATCTACATAATAGCCCTGGGGCTCTCAATCATGTTCACTGCTTCCCCTGATGACTCCCAAATCTATTTTCAGCCCAGACCTCTTTGCTGACATAGATCCTTATATCCAAATGTCTATTAAATATACTAGATGTTCCAGAAGCACCTCAAATCAAACATAGCCAAACAATAAACTCCTATGTTTTATTACCTCCAGCCCCAAAGAAAACCTGCACTTCATCCTCCTATATTTCTGTGAATGCTATATTGCTATCCTCCCAGTTGTCCAAGCCAGAAACTTAGGAATCTTTTTAACTCCTGCCTCTTGCTCTTCGCATCATCCACTCAGTCACCAAGTCCTGGAGATTCTACTTTCTTTTCTTTCTTTTTTTTTTTTTTTTTGAGATGAAGTTTTACTCCATTGCCAGGATCGAGTGCAGTGGCATGATCTTGGATCACTGCAATCTCCGCCTCCTGGGTTCAAGTGATTCTCCTGCCTCAGCCTCCCAAGCAAAAATAAAAACAGGTGTACACCACCATAGCCAGCTAATTTTTGTAGTTAGTAAGGACAAGGTTTCACCATGTTGGCCAGGATAGTCTCAATCTCCCGACCTTGTGATCTGCCCACCTCGGCCTCCCAGGCATGAGCCACCGCACCTGGCCTCTACTTTCTAAATATCTCTTAAATGTACTCCTTATGCTCTCTCCGCTGTCTTAGAATCATGTCTTAATTACTGCTTCCCAGATTACTGCAATTGCCTCATAATTAGTCTGTCCTCCACTGTTGTCAGTGTAAAGTGTCAGTATGATGACATCAACTAAAAACTGGTCTATGGCTCCTAGCATTTCTGAAGAGAAAACATCCAGACTTCTTGTTACGGCATTGGTATTTGGTAAGCAGAGCAGTGAATCTGGCTTTTGCCCAACAGTCCATAGTTTTGTTCTAAACCACATAATGGGTGCTGGGGGCAGAAAACAAAGCTCTATGAGATCATGCTTGAGAATCTGGGATGCTCTCAATGGCTACTCTTCAACTAGATGACTTGTAAGGAAACTTCCCCATCCTGAACCCTGGCACTGAGCTGAAGTAGACTGCTGGCCTTCTTATACCAATTCAAACAAACTCAAAAAGGAGACAATGGGGAAATCTAAATATTAGATATTTGTTATTAAAGAACTGTTAATAATTTTTAAGGCATAATAGTATTGTTGTGGTTTTAAAAGTCTATCTTTTAGATATACACTCAAATATTTATGAATAAAATTATACAGTATCTGGGGTTTGCATTAAAATAACCTAGGAAAGTGAATAGACATATAGATGAAATAACACTGGCTCTGAGCAGATCATCGTTACAACCTAGGTGATGTGAACATGTGGGTTTAATATACTATACTTTTGTAGATGCTAAGGTTTTCAAAATTAAAAACTTCAAGAAATGAAAACACCACACATAAGAATAAAACAAACTTACATTTCAGCTGAGAGATAGAGATGGAAAGAACACAGCTCTCACCATCACAAGAAGAAAAAAGCTGAACAATCTGCACATTAATGATTTTTGTTGAACTAATGAAAGAACTGAGGTCACAGAGCAAACAAATAACCTGAAATGTGGAGACAGATAAGTATCTGAGCACTTGCTTACCTGGGAAAGATGCCATGGAATGCCTTGTAAGTTGATAAGATATGCTAAAATTTTTGTTAATTTCCTAAAGACTGACTGTGGACTAGTGATGAGTGTGTGCTGCCCCCTGAGGTTTAGGGAGTTTGTACCTCTTGCAGGCTTTTCCTTCAGGAAACCTACCAGGAGCTTACAGGGAAGAGCAGAGAGAATCCCTTTCCCACCTTCTCTTGGTGTGGCTTGAGGGAGGGAAATAGCAGTCACTGAGGAAAATCTTAGTGTGAATGAGAAAAAATCCAGACTTATTTTCTCATTCTCTTTTACGGAACAGAAGATTTTGTCACTTAATCTGCAGGGGGAAAAGATCCCTTCACTTTTGCCACATAACAGAATCACAAAAGTGACATCCTATCATATTTGCCATATTCTACTGGGTGGAAGCAAGTTACAGCTCCTATCTGTACTGAAGAGGATGGGATTATTTAAGAGTGTGGGTCACTGTGAGGGTGTTGTCTTCAAATTTTGTCTACCATATTGAGTCAAATAGAAAGTATGAAATCAGAAGGCAAAAATAAAAACATATTAAATGCCCCATTAAAAAGACAATGATTATCAGATTGAATAATCTGACCCACCGAACACTAAACCTAAAACATTAAGATTGGGAAGTGATATTTAAAAAAAAAAGAAAAAAAACTATTAAGACTAAAAAATGGAAAATAATATACCAAGTAAATACTAGTCAAAATAAAACTAATTTAATTATGTCACTATCAGAAAATATTAACAGAAAAAGCATTAAGGTAAAGAAATTCAAAGCACAGTGGTAACAGGTTCAGTTCACCAAGAAACTAGCTCTTGCAGGCTTTTCTAAATCTGTATTACGTATCACTAATATCTCTAAATCTGTTTTATGTAATAACATGCATTCAAAATATATAAATCAAAAATTAATAGTACCACAGAGAAATAGCTAAATACATAATTATGTGGAAGATTTCTTTCAATAATTGATAGATTAATCAGACAAAAATAACAAGATATAAAAGATCTGAACGTCTGGAAAATACAAAGTTTAATGACTGTACTATATATTAAATACTACATGCAAAAACCATAGAATATATTTTATTTTCAAACACATTATGACATTTTAAAAATTGTCCACCTACTGGGACATAAAACAAGTGCTCAATAAATTTCAAAAAATGGATATAATATAGCTGTTTCCTAATCACAATACAATTAAGCTAGAAATCTATAACAAACAGATACTAAGGAAAAAAATAAAGAGATTAAGAAACAGTTCTAAATGATTTCTGGGTTAAAGAAAAAATATTATAATGAAAATTGCAGGCTGGGCCGGGCGCGGTGGCTCACGCCTGTAATCCCAGCACTTTGGGAGGCCAAGGTGGGTGGGATCACTTGAGGTCAGGAGTTTGAGACCAGCCTGGCTAACATGGTGAAACCCAACTCTACTAAAAACACAAAAATTAGCTGGGCGTGGTGGCAGGCACCTGTAGTCCCAGCTACTCTGGAGGCTGAGGCAGAGAATTGCTTCAACTCAGGAGGTGGAGGTTGCAGTGAGCTGAAATTGCACCACTGCATGCCAGCCTGAGCAACAGAGCAAGACTCTATCTCAAAAAACAAAACAAAAAAACAAACAAAAAGGAAATTGTAAAATACTTTGAATTGAAACATCATAAAACTACTATGTATCAAAACTTGTGGGAAGCAGCTAAAGCTGCACTTGGTGGCAAAATCTGTAGCCTTAAAAATGCTTACACTAGCAAAGAAGTAAGGCTGAGAAGAAATTAAATAAAATTAGAGATAGTACAGCAAAATAAACCCAGAGAAAGTCAAAGAGGGAAATAAAGATAAAAGCAGATATTGACAAAACAGAAAACAAAGTACAATAGAGAAGATTAACACAAATAGAAGTGTGTCCTTTAAAAAAACTGACTCAATCTCTGAGAATGATGGAGAAGAATGAAGGCACAAATAAACTACCTTAGTAATAACAAGGGGAAATAATACATACTCAGGAGAGATTAAGAGAACAGTATGAACAATTCTCTGCCAAAAATTTACATAAAACGAACAACTTCCTACATAAATCTAACATTTAAATCATTCTATAATGACTACAAAAATTGAATCAGTAGTCAAAAACCTTCTCATAAAAAAAAAAACACAAAAAAAACTTTAGGCCTAGACAATTTTAATGTTGAGTTCCATTGAATTTAAGGAACAAATAATCCCAAACGTACACAAGCTACTCTACAGAAAGAAGAAATAGTACCAAGTTTATTTTATAAGGTTAGCATAACCAGACATAGGGAGTAGAAAAAAAAAATGACAGGCCAGTATCAATAATAGACAGATGCCAAAATCCTAAACAAAACATTAGTAATGAAATTTAGCAATGAATAAAAAAGGCAATGTACCATGATTAAGTTCTGTATACAACAGGAATGCCAAGATGGTTTAATATTAAAGTCAACTGTTATAATTCATTACATTAACAGATTAAAGGAGGCTCAGTATGGTGGCTAACACTTGTAATCCCAGCACTTTTTGGGAGGCCAAGGTGGGTGGAGCACTTTAAGTCAGGAGTTCAAAACCAACCTGGTCAACATGGAGAGACCCCATCTCTACTAAAAATACAAAAATTAGCTGGGAGTCACGGTGGGCGCCTGTAATCCCAGCTACTTGGGAGACTAAGGCAGGAGAATTGCTTCAACCCAGGAAGTGGAGATTTCAGTGAGCCAAGATCACGAAACTGCACTCCAACCTGGGCAACATTGTGAGACTCTGTGTATGAATATATGATGTGTGTGTGTATGTATGGTGTGTGTGTATATGTATGTGTGTGTATATATATATATAAAAATATATATATGTAAAATACATTGCTAGACTCTGTATATATCACAATAAAACCTGTAACTGTGATCTGCAAACTATAACCTTCAGGCCAAATCTGATCCAATGTCTTCAGTTAATAAAGTTTTAGCAGAACACAGCTACACCCATTTATTTATATATTGTCTATGCCCACCTTCCAATGGTAGAGTAGTTGTGACAGAGACTGTATAGCCTGAAAAGCCTTTGAAAATATTAACTATCTGGATCTTTATAGGAAAAGTTTGCTGACCCTAAACTACAGTAAACATGTTGCCAGAAAGTCAGATTGTACCACTAATGAAGTGCCTTAGAAACATTTGCTTTTAAAAAGTAAAAATACTACCTTACCTTTTTTAGGGTGTGAAAAAGTGACTTGGAATTATTTTTAGAATTGGCTTGCACTGCAGTTTTAGTTAATTTGAACTCTTTTTCACATCGCGCTAATTCCTTTTTGAGTTTCTCTCTTCGTTGTTGGTCTGCATCTAAAAGGAAAAACAAATCTTTCAAAATATGGAACAAAATAGAGAAATTAGTTTTTTGGTTTTGTTAGAGTAATAAATGGAACATTTTTCTTGTTAAATGTTATGATATGTAAATAAAAATCCATATACTTTCCTATATAGAGTTACTAACACATTTCAAAAATTATTTATTTCGAATGTACCTCTAGAAATTAACTAATACATTTAATTTATAAATATTCTAAATAAATTAACTATTTAAATAATACAAATAATGTAGTGAGATTTGTGTAGTTACAAAAAAAAAATGCCAACAAGATATGACTAACTGGCCAAGCCTAAGGGCATAATAAAGTATTTCTTAGCAGTTATTCACAGAGATATGAAGGTTACAAATGCTTAATCATGTTATTTGTGACTATGTAATCACCAAATACATAAAAGAGCATTTGAATTAGTCTGCAGACTTATTCTCCAAATGAAATATTGTTAATACCATCATATTCCATTAAAATATTAAATTTATATGACTTCAAAAAGTATACATTTTAAAAACATTAGTGTGATCAGAGCACCTGACTTCTGTTTCTCTTGTGGAAATACAAACAAAAAAGCGATTTCACGCTTGAGGGTGCTTTAAGTCAGGCACCGACTAAAGATTAAAAATAGTGAAATGGAAGCTAGCCAAATTTCAGAATTAAGTAGAAGGTTGACTATCAGTAAAATGACTTGTCTTTTCATACAAAATGTAAAATCTATTGGAGTTAATTCCAACTTAGTGGACAAGATCAAGTCTAAAATCACCTTTATTTAAATCAGAACTTATAAAAATGTCTAAAAGCTTAAAAAACTAAGGTAATTTATATGTATATATAACTTTAGTAATAACTACTGAACAAAATTATAAGCATGCTAAAGTAAATAGGTTGAGTTGTCATTAAAAATGACTGAAATATTACTTTAAGGCTATTCTATCTTCAAATAGCTGCTTAATGAATGTATTAGCTAAATTATAGTAAATAATAATGCTTGTGGAGTGAATTAAATAGCACCTTCTCAGTTGGATTATCTTACTCATAGGTAAAATAGGTGGATTATTAAAAAAAGTCCTCAGACGCTATCATTATAAAAATGTTCTTTCGTATTGTCAAAAGCTTCTTCACACCATCTACAAAAATCAACTCCAAATGAGTCACATTCCTAAATTTAAGAGCTGAAACTATAAAACTCTTAAATTAGACAATCAAAATTTAAAATGCTAGCTGGGCATGATGGCTCATGCCTATAATCCCAGCACTTTGGGAGACTGAGGCTGGAGGATCACTTGAGGTCAGGAGTTTGAAACCAGCCTGGTCAACATGGTAAAACCCTATTACTACAAAAAAAAAAAAAAAAAAAAAAAAGAAAACTAGCAGGACGGCTGGGTGCGGTGGCTCACGTCTGTAATCCTAGCACTTTGGGAGGCCGAGGTGAGTGGATCACCTGAGGTCAGGAGTTCAAGACCAGCCTGGCCATCATGGTGAAACCCCATCTTTAAAAACAAAAAACAACAACAACAACAAAAATTAGCCGGGCATGGTAGAGCACACTTGTAATCCCAGCTACTTAGGAGGCTGAGGCAGGAGAATCGCTCGAACCCAGGAGGTGGAGGTTTCAGTGAGCTGAGATTGAGGCACTGCACTACAGCCTGGGCAACAAGAATGAGACTCTGTCTCAAAAAAAAAAAAAAATTAAAAACATTTACACTTTTTCAAAAGCCACACATGTAAGAAAAAGGCAAGTCGCATATGTGGAAAATATATTTTCAAATCATGTATCTAATAAATAACTTCTTCCATCTTGCAAGATGGAAGGCTTTGAGGGATGAGTGCCTATGGTTGCATTTTGCTGCAACTGCACTGCTCATCAGGAATCCTAGGCTCTGTTTAAGTTCAAGCACTGCCTCTGCCTGATCTCCAGACAGTTCCCCCTTCAATTCAAATAGCTATGGGGGTCGTGGGTTCTCTTGTAGCTAGGATCCCAGAGTTCCTTTAGTCACCCCTTCCTTAAACCAGGAGCTAGTTCTGTCTCTCAGAATACAAAAATAACTTACAAATCAATAATAATAAGACAACCCAATTTAAAAATGCGCAAAAGATTTAAATAGACATTTCACCAAAGATATATAAATGGCCAATATGCACATGAAAGAAAATGCTCTACATCATTAGTTATGAGAGAAATGCAAATTAAAACCACAGTGAGATATCACTTCAATCTCACTAGAATACCTATAGTTAAAAAGGGTCAATAACAAGTGTTAGCAAGGATATACAGAAACTGAAACCCTAATACATTGGAGGTAAAATGTAAATTGGAACAGCCACTTTAGGAAATGGTTTGACAGTTTCTTAAAAAGTTAAACATAATATTACAATATGACCCAGCAATTCCACTCCTAGGTATATACCCAAGAGAAATGAAAACATATGTCCACACAAAAGACTTGTATATGGAAGTTTGAAGCAGCAGTATTTATAATGGCCAGAAAAATACAGGCAAGACAAATGTTCATCAATTGACTAACAGACAAAATATGGCATTTTCATGTAACAATTCTATTTAGCAATGAAAAGAAATGAAGTACTGATACAGGCAACAACATGGACAAATCTCTCAAATCCATTAAGCAAAATGAAAAGTCTAATGCAAAAGGCCATATAAATGATTCAATTTATGTGAAATGTTCAAAAAAGGCAGATTTGTATAGAAAGAAAGTAGGATACAACAAAGATGGCTGTCTAGATGCAGGTGAGAAATGCCTCTCCCACCAAGATGAACTAAACTATCGAGTAAACCATCATACTTTGAACAAACTGTTGAAGAGGAAACACTGCAAATTGATAAAGAGGTGATGCAGAGATCATGGTTGAAGAGGGAAGAAGCTGGGAAATCTGCAGAGTCGCTGAGAGACAGAACTAGCTCCTGGTTTAAGGAAGGGGTGAGTAAAGGAACTCTGGGATCCTAGCTACAAGAGAACCCACGAACCCCATAGCTACTTGAATTGAAGGGGGAACTGTCTGGAGATCAGGCAGAGGCAGTGCTTGAACTTAAACAGAGCCTAGGATTCCTGATGAGCAGCGCAGTTGCAGCAAAATGCAACCATAGGCACTCATCCCTCAAAGCCTTCCATCTTGCTCTGAGTGACTGTAGCTCCTGCTTTCTGCCAGACTGGGAGAAAGCAGGGCTGCCTTTCCTGGGGTACTGGGACCATCTGATCTGCATGCCCCTGTTGTTTTTACTAGCCCCTCCCAAGGACCTGTCTGGTTGCACCCACAGCAGGGTGTCCATAGGAGAGCCTTCACTGTCCCACTTGTGTTTTACTGGTGGCCTGGGAGTTTGGCTCCCCTAGCACAGCTGCTGCTTTACCCTGAAAGGCTAGAGAAAAAAATCATGGGCTGAGCCCAGTCCCAACCCCGAGGACTCAACCACACCGCCCAGGGGTATCAAGCTGAGATCTGTGACCTGAGCTTGAGCAGGGCCAGAGCCCTCATGCTCAGAACACTGAGAAAAACGTGGCGCAGGTTCATCATGTGATGGCATGGCAGTTGGGTATCCCTTCCTCCAGAAGACAGATCTGGGAAGGGTACAGTCTGTTAGCCAGCTATAGCCTCTTCCTTAGGGGTCCTATGGTAGAGAACAACTGGAACAGCCCAGTGATCTGGGTGCAGAAGACTTGGGACAAGCCTAGCTGGTCAGGCCTGCTCCTGGGGCAGATGCTGAATGCTGGAAAGAGACCGACCAGGTCAAGAGACCAAGAGCTAGGCAGGCCCCACAGCCAACTGCTAGGCTAAAAAGCTCAAGCTGTGCATGGCACATCAGATGCACACCTGTGGTATCACTGCCCTGAACTGGGGATCCTCCACCCATAACCCACTGCATCACCAAACCACAGCAGACAAATCCCAAAACATGCTCTGACTCTGCAAACTCAGAGGACCAACTAGTGTCCAGGAAGTTGCGAGTCTCCTGGTGACCTAACCTTCAGCTTGAACTGCCTCTAAGGGAGGGGGCAGTGCAGCTCACCAAAGCCCCCTGTTGGAACTAATGAAATGCAGGTGTGGTTCCAGTAATTGCAGGGGGCGGGGCTCCACCAAAGCCTGAGAACACCAAAGCCTGGTGAGGGAGTCATCTCTCTGCCCATCTTCCCTCCTCAGAACACTGTTGCTTATATACTGAAATACAAAACAGGTGCATGGCTGAGAGACTGTTGGACCTTACTTTTAAGTGCCATCTACTGGATCACAGCCTGAATTACAACAACAAACAAAAATAAATTTCTTCAACACAAGATGCCTGTGAAATCCAAAGCAGGAAACTAAGGAACCCATACAGAGCCTTAGCACTCTGAAATCACCCAGAAATGAAGCCAATCAACTATACACAACATACACCACAGTCAAACTCTCAAGGGGAAGAAAAGAATATGGAAACAAAAAGCCCTATCCAAAAGACAGTGAATTGAAAAAAAATAAAGAAAAGAAGCACCAGCCCCTTCAGATGAGAAGGTATTAGCACAAGATCTTCAGCAATTCAAAAAGTCAAAAGTCAAGAGTGTTTCTTTACCTCCAAAAGATCACACTGGCTCTCCACCAGTGAATCCTAACGAGATTGAAATGCCTAAAATAGCAGACATAACTTCAGAATCAAGTTGGTAAGGAAGCTCAACAAGATCCAAGAGAAAACTAAAATCCAATCCAAGGAAGCAAGAAAAATCCAAGAATTGAAAGACAACATAGCCATATTAAGAAAGAACAAAAATGAATTTCTAGAACTGAAAAATTCACTACAGGAATTTCAAACTACAATTGAAAGCCTTATTAACAGACTAGACCAAGCTGATGAAAGAATTTCAGAGTATGAAGACCAGTCTTTTGAATCAAGTCAGACAAAAATAAAGGAAAAAGAATTCAAAAAGTGAAAAAAGCTTCTGAGAAATATAGACCAAACCTATGACTCACTGACATACCTGAGAGAGAAGACAGAATAAACATCTTGGAAAACATATTACAGGATATAATCCATGAAAATTTCCCCAATCTCTCCAGACAGGTCAACATACAAATTCAAGAAATTCAGAGAACCATTGTGAAATACTATACAAAATGACCATCCCCAAGACAAAGAGTCACCAGACTTTCCAAGATTAACATGAAAGAAAAAATCTTAAAGACAGCTAGAGAAAAAGGAAACCCAATAACAGGCTAACAGTGGACCATTCAGCAGAAACGTTACAATTAAGAAGAGATTGGAGGCCTATTTTTAACCTTCTTAAAGAAAAGAAAAAAAATGCTAGCCCAACATTTTATATTCTGACAAACTAAACTTCACAAACAAAGATGAAATAAAGTCTTTCCTGACCAGCAAACGCTAAAGGAATTTGTTATCCCCCGACCTAGTGTGTTAGGCCATTCTTGTATTGCTATTAGAAACACCCAAGACTGGGTGATTTATAAGGAAAGAGGTTTAATTGGCTCATGAGTCTGCAGGCTGTACAGGAAGCATAATGCCAGTATCTGTTTCTGGGGAGGCCACAGGAAGCTTTTGCTCATGGTGGAAGGTGAAGAGGGAGCTTGCATCTCACATGGCAAGAATCAGAGTGGAAGGCTTTTAAACAACCAGATCCTGCAAGAACCCACTCACTATCACAGGACAGCATCAAGGGGGTAGTGCTAAACCATTCATGAGAAATCCACAGACATGATCCAATTACCTCCCATCAGGTGCCACCTCCAACAGTGGGGGTTACATTTCAATGTGACATATGGGTGGAGATGAATATCCAAACTATATCACCTGGTCTACAAGAAATGCTCAAGGAAGTTCTAAACATACACAAGTAAGGATGATACTCACTACCATAAAAGTATACATAAAAACAGAGGTTCACAGATCCTATAAAGTAATTGCACAATCAAGACTACAAAGCAACCAGCTAACACCACCACCACAAGATCAAACATCACATATTAACTTTGAATGTAAGTGGTCTAAATGTGCCCACTTAAAAGGCACAGAGTAGCAAGTGTCATTAAAAACAAAACAAGATCCAACCTTCTACTATCTTCAAGAGGCCCATCACACATGTAATGACACCTAGACATATATGCACCCAACACTGAAGCACCTAGATTAATAAAACAAGTACTTCTAAACCTATGAAAAGATTTAGATAGCCACAAATTAATAGTGGGGGACTTCAACACCCCACCGGTAGTGTTACATACCTTTGAGGCATAAAACTAACAAAGAAATTCTGGATTTAAATTTGACACTTGACCAATTGGACCTAAAAGACATCTACAGAAGAATACTCCACCCAACAACCACAGAATTAACATTTTCTCATCTGCATGTGGAACATACTCTAAGATCAACCACATGCTTGATGATAAAGCAAGTTTCAATGAATTTTAAAAAACTGAAACCACATCAAGCATATTTTTGGAAGCATATTTATGCTTCCACCTCAGTGGAAAAGAAGTAGAAATCGATACCAAGAGGATTCCTCAAAACCACAGAATTTTACATGTAAATTAAACCAACTTGTTCCTGAATGACTTTTGGGCAAACAACAAAAAGTGAAATAAAAAAAACTCTTTGAAATAAATAAAAACAGAAACACAACATACCAAAATTACTGGAATGCAGCAAAAACAGTGTTAACAGGCAAGTTTACAGTGCTAAATGCCCACAAGAAGAAGACAGAAAGATCTCAAATTAACAATCTAACATTGTAACTAGAGGAAGTGGAATAACAAGAAGTAATCCCAAAGCTAGTAGTAGAAAACTATTATCTAAAAGCAGAAATAACTGAAATTGAGATTCCAAAATCCATATAAATGTTAAATGAAACAAAAACTTGTTTTTTTTGAAAGAATAAAGACTGTTAGCAAGATTATCAAAGAAAAAATACACAATCCAAATAAGCACAACCAGATATGACAAAGGCAACATTACAACATATCCCACAGAAATAGAAAAGATCCTTAGACACTATTATGAATATTTCTATGCATAGAAACTAGGAAATCTAGAGGAAATGGATAAATTCCTGGAAACATACAATTTCCCAATATTGTATCAGGAAGAAATGGAAACCCTGAAGAGATCAATAACGAGTTCCAAAATTGAACCAGTAATATAATTTTAAAAACCTACCAACCATAAAAAGCCCTGGACCAGTAAAAGTCACAGCCAAATTCTACCAGACATACCAATAGTTGGTATTAATCCTACTGAAACTGTTCCAAAAAATTGAGGAAGGACTCCTCCCTAACTCATTCTATGAGACCCATCCTATGAAAAGAATAAACAAAGCCTCTAAGAAATATGGTACTATGTGAAAAGACCAAACCTACGTTTGATTGGTGTACCTCAAAGTGACGGGGAGAATAGAATCAAGTTGGAAAGCTCTCTTCAGGATATTATCCAGGAGAACTTCCCCAACCTAGCAAGACACGTCAACATTCAAATTCAGGAAATACAGAGAACACCACAAAGTCCTTGAGAAGAGCAACCCAAAGACACATAATCATCAGATTCACCAAGACTGAAATGAAGGAAAAAATGTTAAGGGCAGCCAGAGAGAAAGGTTGGGTTATCCACAAAAGGAAGCCCATCAGACTAACAACAGATCTCTCTGCAGAAACTCTACAAGCCAGAAGAGAGTGGGAGCTAACATTCAACATTCTTAAAAAAAAGAATTTTCAGCCCAGAATTTCATATCCAGCCAAACTAAACTTCATAAGCAAAGGAGAAATAAAATCCTTTACAGACAAGAAAATGATGAGAGATTTTGTCACCATGAGGCCTGCCTTACAAGAGCTCCTGAAGGAAGCACTAAAGGTAGAAAGGAACAACCAGTACCAGCCACTGCAAAAACATACCAAATTGTCAAGACCTTTGATACTATGAAGAAACTGCATCAACTAACGGGCAAAATAACCAGCTGGCATCATAATTGCAGAATCAAATTCACATATAACAGTATTAACCTTAAATGTAAATGGGCTAAATGCCCCAATTAAAAGACACAGATTGGCAAATTGGATAAAGAGTTAAGACTCATCAGTGTGCCGTATTCTGGAGACCCATCTCATGTGCAAAGTAACACATAGGCTCAAAATAAAGGGATGGCAGGATATTTACCAAGCAAATGGAAAGCAAAAAAAAAAAAAAAAAAAAAAAAAGCAGGTGTTACAATCCTAGTCTCTGATAAAACAGACTTTAACCAACAAAAAACAAAAAAGACAAAGGGCATTATATAATGGTAAAGGGATCAATGCAACAAAAAGAGCTAACTATCCTAAATATTTATACACCCAATACTTAAACACCCAGATTCATAAAGCAAGTTCTTATAGAGACCTACAAAGAGACTTAGACTGCCACACAATAATAGCAGGAGACTTTAACACCCCACTGTCAATATTGGACAGATCAACAAGACAGAAAATTAACAATGATATTCAGGACTTGAACTCAGCTCTGGACCAAGGAGACCAAAGAGACATCTACAGAACTCTCCACCCCAAATCAACAGAATATACATTCTTCTCAGCACTACATTGCACTTATTCTAAAATTGACCACATAATTGGAGGTAAAACACTCCTCACCAAATGCAAAAGAATAGAAATCATAACAGTCTCTAGGACCACAGTGCAGTCAAATTAGAACTCAGGATTAAGAAATTCACTCAAAACCACAGAACTACATAGAAACTGAACAACCTGCTCCTGATAGACTACTGGGTAAATAACGAAATTAAGGCAGAAATAAATATGTTACTTAAAACCAATGAGAACAAAGACACAACGTACCAGAATCTCTGGGACACAGCTAAAGCAGTGTTTAGAGGGAAAATTATAGCACTAAATACCCACAGGAGAAAGTGGGAAAGATCTAAAATCGACACCCTAACATCACAATTAAAAGAACTAGAGAAGCAAAAGCAAATTCAAAAGCTAGTAGAAGAAATAACCAGGATAAAAGCAGAACTAAAGGAGACAGACACGAAAAATCCTTCAAAAAATCAATGAATCCAGGAGCTGTTTTTTGAAAAGATTAACAAAATAGATAGACCACTAGCCAGACTAATGAAGAAAAGAGAGAAGAACAGACACAATACAAAATGATAAAGGGGATATCATCACTGATCCCACAGAAATGCAAACTACCATCAGAGAATACTATAAACACCTCTACGCAAATAAACTAGAAAACCTAGAAGGACTGAATAAATTTCTAGACACATACACCCTCCCAAGGCTAAGAAATTGAATCCTTAAATAGACCAATAATGAGTTCTGAAATTGAGGCAGTAATTAATAGCTTATCAACCTAAAAAAGCCCACGACCAGATGGATTCACAGCTGAATTCTACCAGAGGTACAAACAGAACCAATGACAAAAATCACATGATTATCTCAAAAGATGCAGAGAAGGCCTTTGATAAAATTCAGCACCCCTTCATGAAGCTAAAAACTCTTCATAAACTAGGTACTGATGGAATGTACCTAAAAATAGTAAGAGCTATTTATGACAAACCCACAGCCAATATTATACTGAATGGGCAAAAGCTGGAAGTATTCCCTTTGAAAACTGGCACAAGACAAGGATGTCCTCTCTCATCACTCCTATTCAACACAGTATTGGAAGTTCTGCCCAGGGCAGTTCAGGCAAGAGAAAGAAAGAAAGAGTATTCAAATGGGAAAAGAGGAAGTCAAATTGTCTCTGTTTGCAGATGATATGATTGTATATTTAGAAAACCCCATCATCTCAGCCCAAAATCTCCTTAAGCTGATAAGCAACTTCAGCAAAGTCTCAGGATACAAACTCAATGTGCAAAAATCACAGGCATTCCTATACATCTACAATAGACAAACAGACCCAAATCATGAGTGAACTCCCATTCACAATTGCTACAAAAAGAATAAAATACCTAGGAATACAACTTCAAGGGATGTGAAAGACTTCTTAAAAGAGAACTATAAACCGCTGCTCAAGGAAATAAGAGAGGACATAAACAAATGGAAAAACATTCCATGCTCATGGATAATAAGAATCGACATCATGAAAATGGCCATAGTGGCCCAAATTAATTTATAGATTCAATGCTATCCCCATCAAGCTACCACTGACTTTCTTCACAGAATTAGAAAAAAAAGAAACTACTTTAAATTTCATATGGAACCAAAACAGAGCTCATGTAGCCAAGACAATCCTAAGCAAAAAGAACAAAGCTGGAGGCATCACGTTACCTGACTTCAAACTACACTACAAGACTACAGTAATCAAAACAGCATGGTACTGGTAACAAAACAGATATACAGACCAATGGAACAGAACAGAGGCCTCAGAAATACCACCACACATCTACAACCATCTGATCTTTGACAAACCTGACAAAAACAAGCAACGGGGAAAGGATTCCCTATTTAATAAATGGTGCTCAGAGAACTGGCTAGCCATATGCAGAAAACTGAAACTGGACCCCTTCCTTACACCTTATACAAAAATTAACTCAAGATGGATTAAAGACTTAAACATAAGACCTAAAACCATAAAAACTCTTGAAGAAAACCTAGGCAATTTCAGGACATAGGCATGGGCAAAGACTTCATGACTAAAACACCTAAACCAATGGCAACAAGAGCCAAAATTGACAAATGTAATCTAATTAAACTAAAGAGCTTCTGCACAGCAGAAGAAACTATCATCAGAGTGAATAGGCAAGCTACAGAATGGGAGAAAATTTTTGCAATGTATGCATCTGACGAAGGGCTAATATCTAGAATCTACAAGGAACTTTGATAAATTTACAAGAAGAAAACAACCCACCCCATCAAAATGTGGGTAAAGGATATGAACAGACACTTCTCAAAAGAAGCCATGTATATGGCCAACAAACATATGAAAAAAAGCTCATCATCACTGGTCATTAGAGAAATGCGAATCAAAAACACAATGAGATACCATCTCATACCAGTTAGAATGAGATCATTAAAAGGTCAGGAAACATCAGATGCTGGAAAGGATGTGGAGAAACAGGAAAGCTTTTATACTTTTGGTGTGAGTGTAAATTAGTTCAACCATTGTGGAAGACAGTGTGGCAATTCCTCAAGGATCTAGAACCAGATACAATTTGATCCAGCAATCCCATTACTGGGTATATACTCAAAGGATTAGAAATCATTCTACTACAAAGACACATGCACATGCATGTTTATTGCAGCACTGTTCACAATGGCAAAGACTTGGAACCAATTCAAATGCCCAGTAATGATAGACTGGATAAAGAAAATGTGGCACATATACACCACCGAATACTATGCAGCCATAAAAAAGGATGAGTTCATGTCCTTTGTACGGACATGGATGAGGCTGGAAACCATCATTCTCAGCAAATTAACACCGGAACAGAAAACCAAACACCGCATATTCTCACTCATAAGTGGGAGTTGAACAATGAAAACACATGGACACAGGGAAGGGAACACCACACACCAGGGCATGTTAGGGGTGGGGAGCTAGGGGATGGGTTGATGGGTGCAGCAAACCACCATGGCACATGTAAACCTCTGTAACAAACCTGCACTTTCTGCACATGTATCCTAGAACTTAAAGTATAATAATAATCATAATAATACCTGGATACTTTTTAGTCAATATTTTTCTTCTCTAAGGAAACTATATACAAATGCAATTGTGGAAACTAATTACAAATAGATTAAAGATCATTTTGATTTGTAAATATGCTTAATAGAATTTCTTCTTTTTCCAATAATAAAAGACAGAATGAAAAGAAAAGGAGATTAGTGGTTGCCTGAGGCTAGGGATAGGAATTTGCAGCATGGCTACAAATGGGTTGCTATTGGTTTTGGTGTTTTAGTCATGAAGTCTTTGCCCATGCCTATGTCCTGAAATTGCCTAGGTTTTCTCCAAGAGTTTTTATGGTTTTAGGTCTTATGTTTAAGTCTTTAATCCATCTTCATAAAATGATGAAAATGTTCTAAAAATGGTTTGTGGTTGCACAATTCTGTTAATTTAGTAAAAATCAGTGAATCTTATAGTATGTAAATTGTTTTTCAATAAAACTTCTATAAAAATTAAATTATTTAAATAATTCAACAAACTATATTCCAGTTTAGGTACTATGAAGATTGAAATGATCAAGTCAGTAGCCTGGTAAGACAGAAAGGTACAGCGTAGCTTACAAAAACAGAGATGACTGCAATCCAGAGATTTCTTTTTTTATGTGTCTAGAAAGCCCGTTCCTAAGTTAAATTCATTATAATGAAAAATTACATAATGAACTTTATAATTTTTATACAATTATATAAAATGCAAACATATAAAAATTATATAATGTAAAATATAATGAAGAATGAGTATTAATTACATTTAATTTGAGATTACAATATTTGCAATTACTCTAAGCCATCACAATTTGGTTTATACAGCAAAAAAGGAAAAACTCCTGCCTTAACTGACTAAAAGCAGAAAATACCACGGATAAATAAGCACTAGCTAAATCTAAATTTTAAAAACAAAACATGGAAGCAATTCTTTAAATATCCCCTATATGCTGTCAAATTCCAAATTTTTAGCTCTATTCTGGAACTGTCTCATGAATTCCAGACTTGCACTCCAACTGCCTCCTTGGGGTTGCCAAATGGCTATGTAATAGGCATTTACTTCAAAGTTAATGACCAACACTGAACTACTGATTTGCTTTCTCCTCTCAAGCTTTTCCTATGAAATCATAACTCCATCCTTTTGGCTGACAGTTTCTATGTCTTGGAAGTCATTTTTACTCACTCCTCTTTTTTCTCTCCCACTATATCTACATCCAATCTATCAGTAAATACTATTGACACACATTTGAAATGTTTCCAGGATCCAACTATTTCAATCTCTCTCTATACTGCAACCACTCTGGTCCAAGTCACCATTATTTCTCATTTGGATTATTTATTGTCTTCTAACTAGTCATTCTGCTTCTGTAATTCCCTCTTACAGACTATTCTCAACTATGAAGCTAAAGGGGATGCTTTTAAAAGTAAAAGTGAATGAAGACCCACCAATGGCTTGCAATTTCATTCAGAGTGAGGGCCAAAGTCTTTGCAATGGTCACTGCCTTTTATCATCTGCATCCCTCTGTCCCATCTCAGTGACTTCATCTATTACTCTTCAGCTGGCTTATTTCATACCAACTATACAACCCTCCTTGCTGTTTTTTGATAACACCAGTCATGACACCATTTCGAGGCTTTTATACTTGCTGTGACCTCTGTCTGGACTGCTTTTTCCCCAGGAAGCCACATGCCTCTTCCTGCAGAAAATCCTAAAGGGAACCCAAGCCATATGAAGTTCTCCTTTAAAGGAAAGCAATTATCTCAATATTTAATAAAGCAGCATATATTAAAGTAATTTATGCACCACCATTACACGGTTATGTTATTATCAGCGAGACTTATGTTTTCATATTGCTGGTCAATATGTTTTTGTTTCAACTTGAAGAAATCCTTTGAGCAATTCTTGTAAGTCAGATCTAGTAGTGATGAACTCCCTCAGTTTTTTTTAGCTTGAAAAAGACTTTATCTTTTTCATTTAAAAAAGTAGTTTTCCTAAGTGAAATATTCTTGGCAGTTTCTTTTTCTTTCAGAATTTTGACTATATCATCACTTCTCTTGGCTTGCAAGGTTGCTGTGAGAAATTACCTGATAGTTTTGCATAGGATTCCATATTTGTGATAAGTTGCTTTTCTCTTGCTATGTTCAAAATTCTTCCTTTGTCTTTGATTTTTGACAATTTAATTACAATGTGTCTTGGAATAGACCTCTTTATGTTCAATTTATCTGGGATCCTTTGGACTTTTTGAATCTAATCTATTTCATTCCCTAGATTTGGGAAGTTTCCCAGTCATTATTTCTTTAAATAAACTTTCTGCCAGTCTCCCCTTCTGAAACTCCCACAGTATGCATGGTTTGCTGATGATGTACCCTAGATCCCTAGGCTTTTTTTTTGTTTTTTCACTCTTTTTCAACTGTTTTTCTCCTGACTGAATTATTTCCAATTACCTGTCTTAAAGTTTCCCGATTATTCTACCCTATCGAGTCTGTAGTTAAAACCCTCTACTATAGTTTTCATTTCATTAATTGTATCCTTCAGCTTTAGAATTTGCTTCTTTAAAAATTTTCTTTCTTGAACTTCTCGTTTTGTTCATGTATTGTTTCCTTGTTCTCTTTGAGTTGTCTATCTGTGTTCTCTTGCCAAACTTCTTCAAAACAATTGTTTTGAATTTTTATCAGGCAATTCATAGATCTCTATATCTTGGGGTTTGTTACTAGAAATGTATTGTGCTCCTTTGGTAGTGTCATGTTTCCTGTATTTTTATGTGTTCCATGTAGACATGCATTGCTGTCTATGCATTTGAAGAAGTACTCACCTCTTCTAGACTTTGCATACTGGCTTCAATAGGGAAATTATCCATCATAATTGTGGATAATTATGATGTGGTGGGTATGAGCCCACCAGCTCAATGGGGTGTGCATCTGTATCAATTCTGGAGATATGCAGGGGGGCTGGGTATGTGTGATGGTGCCAGGTCTGGGATGGGAATGTGAAGGGTAAATTTGGATTTTAAACCCAAAAGGTTGGTTGAGTAAAAGGATTAATATATATATTCAGGCTTTTTTCTTTTTAAAGGGGGGGATAATTTTATTTTATATATCTACTTTTTTAGAAGATTATTACCAGTATGAAAATTTTGCAAAGCTTTTCTAATTAAAGTTGACACACAGTTAAAGAGGATTATTTGCTCTCACAACAATTAGGTAAAATCATCTTAATTCAAATGGTCCAGATATTTAAAGCATATAAATGCTGAAGCAGTTTTGTGCTATAAAAAAGTTACTATTAAAAATTATTAATTAAAAATCTGGAAGGGTCCTTAGAAATCATCTAATTACCTTCCATTTCACAAAAAAGGGCGGTCAGAGGTAAAATGACTTGCCCATATAACTTGTATGTAATGACCAAACTGGTCTTTAAATATATGTACTAAGAAGTCTCTACTCTTGCCTAACATGACTTTTTTCCTCCTTTAAAATTATTTGAATCTAATTTTTCTTCAAAAATATAACAACCTACACGAAGGTCTGTGGCAAACATAAAAAGAATAGAAGGGGGCGAATACAAAGTGTCAAGCACAAGGCCTGAGAAACACATTGCGTTTGTAGCTATGAACTATAGCTGGTAGTTACTGTCTCCTCTACATTCTATCTCTTCAACTAAAAAGATATACAAGAAGAGATGAGTTAACCAATTCTGCTGTTTGTGATCTTTACTAGATTGCACCTAAAAGGTATTTCCCTACCTATATTTTTATTCATTTATCATTTAGCATGAACTAACCTTGGGTTGATATTTACTTTTTAATGTAGAAATCCCCTCAAGCTCTATATAAATTCAAATATTAACTTAGAAAACTTAAGAAACTTAGAAAAACATTGAAATTAAAATTTATACCACTGATTTTTATATGATTAATAAGACAATCATAGGCTGTGACAGCTATGTTTTTTGCCTATTTTAAAAATATATATTTCTTAATTGAAATCAAACAAAGGCTTCAAATGATATTCTTCAGAAATTTTTACATAAGGTTTTCAAATTTTTGGTCTGATGATTTGCTTAGTAAATATTTCTAAAAATGAAGATACTTGGTCAAAGGGTAAATATATAAGGATTGTATATATCCTACATCAATATTATGGCTTTCTTTCACTTTTTTTTTTTTTTTTTTTGAGACAGGTTCTCACTCTGTCACCTAGGCTGGAGTGCAGTGGCATGATCATGGCTTACTGCAGCCTTGACCTCCCTGGCTCAAAGTAATCCTTCCACCTTAGCCTCCTCAGTAGCTGGGACCAGAGTTGCACGCCACCACATCCAGCTAATTTTTGTATTTTTTGAAGAGATAGGGTTTCACCATGTTGCTTAGACAACTCTCAATTCCTGGGCTCAAGTGATCCACCTGCCTCTGTCTCCAAAATGCTGGGATTACATTTGTGAGCCACTGTGCCTGGGTATTTTTGGGTAATTTTTAAGTTAGAAATGCTTTTTCAAAAGACAACATGTCAACATCTTTTAGCATGGCTACCATTTAAAAAAAAAAGGAAGTGTTGGGGAGCACGTGGAGAAATTTGAATACCTGAGCATCATTGGTCATAATGTAAAATGGTATACCTGCTATAGAAAACAACATGGTTGCTGAGTGCAGTGGCTCACGCCTGTAATCCCAGCACTTTGGGGAACTGAGGCAGGTGGATCACTTGAGCTCAGGAGTTTGAGATAAGCTTGGGCAACATGGTGAAACACTGTCTCTAAATAAAAAGACAATCACAGGCTGTGACAAAATTAGCTGGCTGTGGTGGTGTGCACCTGTAGTCCCACCTACTTGGCAGGCTGTTGGGAGGCTGAGGTGGGAGGATTGCTTGAGCCCAGGAGGCAAAGGTTGCAGTGAGGTGAGATCACTCCACTACACTTTAGCTAGGGCAATAAAATGAGACCCTGTCTCAAAAAAAAAAAAAAAAAAAAAAAAAAAGGTTCTGGCGTAGTGGCTCACGCCTGTAATCCCAGCACTTTGGGAGGACGAGTCAGGTGGATCACGAAGTCAGGAGTTCAGGACCATCCTGGCCAACATGGTGAAACCATGTCTCTACTAAAAATACAAAAATTGGCCAAGCATAGTGGTGGGCGCCTGTAATCCCAGCTACTCGGGAGGCTGAGGCAGGAGAATTGCTTGAACCCAGGAGGCGGAGGTTGCAGTGAGCCGAGTTTGCACCATTGCACTCCAGCATGGGCAAGAACAGCAAAACTCCATCTCAAAAAAAGACAGGACAGGACAGGACAGGACAGGACAAGACAAGACTAGACTTCTGGATATATGCCCAAAATCTTTAAAAGGAAGGTCTTGAAGAGATATTTATATACTCATGTCCATAGCAGTATTATTTATTCACAGCAGCCAAAAGGCAAATGCAACCCAAGTGACCAAAAACTGATGAATGCATAAATGTGGTATATACACACAATGGAATATTATTCAGCCTTAAAAATGGAGATTCTGACTCATTACAATGTGGATGAACCTTGAGGACATTATGCTAGGTGAAATAAGCCAGTCACAAAATAATAAATACTATATGATTCCATGTATATAAGATACCTAAAATAGAGTCATAGAGATAGTAAGTACAATGATGACAGTAGTCAAATTCATAGAGACAGAAGTTGGTTTCCAGGGCCTATGGAAGGAAATTATTGTTTATATGGCACAGGAGTTTCAGTTTTGCAGGATAAATAGAGTTCTGGAGACAGTGGTTATCACTGTACCACAAGATTAATGTACTTAATATTGAACTGGAAACTTAAAAATGGTTAAGACAGTAAATTTTATGTTAGATATATTTTACCCTAATTTTTTTTCAAAAAGGCAATAATGTAAAAAAATTACTTACACTTTACACTGGTACTCATGCTTATTGGAATTGAGCAGTCTACTGCAGCTGGAAGAGAAAACTTAGTAGTTTAATAATATTCTCAGTATTTATAAATGACAAATACCAAATGTGGAAATCACAAAATGTTTCAGACCTTGCAGTTGTTTTTGCATTGTATTTCTAGCGATGGAAAATATCCCTGATTAAAAATATACTGTTGAGATTAATAACTCATTCAATACTGCAGAAGAAAGTATGAGTGAACTTGAAAATACAGCAATATAAACTATTCAAAATGTAACAGACTTAACATTCTTATGATGTAGTCTCAAAACAAGCTTGGGAGAAAAAAAGCAAATCAAGACTTTGTGGTGTAATTCTACAATAATTAAAGCAGCGTGGTATGGGCTTAAAGACAGACATACAGATCAACAGAACCAAAGAGTTAAGTCCAGAAACAGACCCACATATATGGTCAACTGACTTTCAAAAAGTACTAAACAATTAAATAGAGAAAAGATAACCTCTTCAACAAATGGTACTGGGAAATTTGGATATGAAGAGGCAAAAAACAAAACAAACAAAAACCCCCAAAACCCTTATATCATACCACATACAAAAACTAACTCAAAATGGATTGCAAACTTAAATGTAAGGGTTAAAACTATAAAACTTCTAGAAGAAAACATATTAAGAAAATCTTAGTGCCCTAAGGTTAGGCGAAGATTTCTTGAAAAGGTTATAAAAACAACCATAGGCCGGGCGCGGTGGCTCAAGCCTGTAATCCCAGCACTTTGGGAGGCCGAGGCGGGTGGATCACGAGGTCAAGAGATCGAGACCATCCTGGTCAACATGGTGAAACCCCGTCTCTACTAATACAAAAAATTAGCTGGGCACGGTGGCGCGTGCCTGTAATCCCAGCTACTCAGGAGGCTGAGGCAGGAGAATTGCCTGAACACAGGAGGCGGAGATTGCGGTGAGCCGAGATCGCGCCATTGCGCTCCAGCCTGGGTATCAAGAGCGAAACTCCGTCTCAAAAAAAAAAAAAAAAAAAAAAAAAAAAAACAACCATAAAAAACTAAATTATTACATGATTCTCACATCACAAAATATTTTTCTTTTTTTAGCCATTTAATAATATAAACATCATAGAATATAAACTAAAATTTAAAAATTTTAGCTCTTCAAATGAGAAAATCATAAAAATTTAAAAGACAGTAAAAAATTGGTGAAATTCAAATAAGGTCTGTAGTTAATGGGATTGCATCAATATTGATTTCCTGGTTTTTATAGCTATACTATGGTTTTTAAGATTTTTAACATTAGCGGACGCAGGGAAAGGGTATATGGTAACTGTCTATACCAATTTTTTTTTGGAGATGGAGTCTCATTCTGTTGCCAGGCTGGAGTGCAGTGGCACAATCTCGGCTCACTACAACCTCCACCTCCTGGGTTCAAGGGATTCCCCTGCCTCAGCCTCCGGAGAGCTGGGACTACAGGCACACACCACCATGCCTGGGTAATTTTTTGTATTTTTAGTAGAGACAGGGTTTCACTATGTAGGCCAGAATGGCCTTGATCTCCTGACCTCATGATCCACCCATCTCAGCCTCCCAAAGTGCTGGGATTACAAGTGTGAGCCGCCACGTCCAGCCTCTCTATACCATTTTTATTTTTATGTTTTGTTTATTATTTATTTTTTACTTTTTTTTTTGAGACAGAGTCTTACTTCCTCACCCAGACCAGGGAGCAGTGGTGCAATCTCGGCTCAACGCAGCCTCTGCCTCCTGTGTTCAAGCAATTCTCCTGCCTCAGCCTCCTGAGTAGCTGGGATTACAGGTGCCTGCTGTTATGTCCAGCTAATTTTTTGTATTTTTAGTAGAGATGGGGTTTCACCATGTTGGCCAGGCTGGTCTCAAACTTCTGACCTCGTGATTCCCCACCTCAGCCTTCCAAAGTGCTGGGATTACAGGCGTGAGCCACCATGCCTGGCCTATATCTTTTTTTTTTGTTTGTCTTTGTTGTTGTTTTTTGTTTTCTTTTTATTTTTATTCTGGAAGAATTTTTAGACTTACATAATCAAATGTTTACGTAAGTCTAAAAATTCTTCCAGAATACAAATTTTACAAAGAAAATGAAAACACCAGCTACAGATTTGGAAAAACTATATCTGATACAAAATCTGTATATAAAGAAACTCTCACAACTTAATACTAAAGAGATAAACAACCCACTTATAATAATGGGTAAAAGATTTCAATAGGCATTTCACCAAAGAAGATATACAGATGGAAAATAAAAAGTTAACATCATTAGAAATCAGGGAAATGCAAACTAAAACTATGAAGTTGTACTATTTCATATTCACTAGAATGGTTAAAAAAGGACTGTCAACACAGAGGGTTGGTAAGGGTGCAGAAGTAATAGAAATGTAAAATGGAACATTCACTCTGGAAAACTGTAGTTTCTTATAAAATTACACTTATACTTAATATATTACCTCACAGTTCTACTCCTGACATATAAATTTGCCCGAGTGAAATGTAAACACTTGCCAAAATTGTATGTGAATGTTTACAGCGGCTTTACTCCTTTTGAAGTAGCCAAAAGAGAGTTAAAACAATCCAAATGTTTAACGACTGGTGAATCATAAACAAATTGCGGTTTATTCATTAAATGAAATACTCCTTAATAGTACAAAAGGATAAATGGTGGTACATAGAACAGCATACATTAGTCTCAAGATTGTTAAGCTACCTGAAAAAAGCCAGACCTAAAACAATACATGATTCCATTTCTATGGACTTACAGAAAAGGTAAAAATATAGTGAGAGAGAGCAGATCAGTGGTTGCCAGGGATTTGTCAGGAGCGGAGTGACTACAAAGGACTAGGGGGAAGTCTTTGAGGTAATGGACTTTTTCTATACCAAAGGTCGGCAAATTTTTTCTACAAAGAGCCAAGAAGTAAATGCTTCAGGCTTTGCAGGGTGATATAGTCTGTCACAACTGGTCAACTCTGCTTTTTAGTGTAAAAGCTGCCAAAGACAACGTGAACATGATTATGTTTGTCTATGGATAACTAAGTTTGAATTTCATATCACAAAACATTGTTTTTTTGATTTTTTGCTACCATTTAAAAATATGAACACTATTCTTAGTTCATGGGCTGTACACAAACAGGTGGTAGGAGGGTTTGGCCTGAAAGATGTAGTTAGCTGATTCCTGTTTTACAGCATAATTGTAGTAGTATTTATATAAATTACAAATACTTTTATAATTATATTTTTTCAAAATATTTATAAAATATTTTGTCAGCTTTATTGAGATAAAACTTACATTATAAAATATCTTATAATCAATGCATTTTATAATGTAAGTTTTATCTCAATAAAGCTGACAAAACAAGGAAAAATTAAACAGAAAAACAGCATCTTCTTTGTGCAACTTCCATAGACGTTTAAATAAAAAAGGCAGACTGTTTAAACAAAAAAAGCAGACTATAAATTTTTACATTAAAAGTAATATCTAGCTTTTACCGTGGCTCATGCCTATAATCCCAGCACTTTGGGAGGCTGAGATGGGCGGACCATGAGGTCAGGAGTTCAATTCCAGCCTGGCTAGCATGGTGAAACCCCGTCTCTACTAAAAATACAAAAAATTAGCTGGGCATGGTGGCATATGCCTATAATCCAGCTACTCGGGAGACAGAGGCAGGAGAACAGCTTGAACCTGGGAGGCATAAGTTGCAGTGAGCCGAGATCTCACTGCTGCACTTTAGCCTGGGCGACAGGTCAGGACTCTGTAAAAAAAATAAAATAAAAAAATAAAATAAAAAAAAAAGCAATATCTAACAAAATATTATTAGCATTAGAGATAAAATGAAATATAAAATGAAAAAAACAGGTGTTATATAGATTTCAAATATAGTTAAAAAAATGAGTATGAATTTGCTAAGTATAGTCAATGGTTTGTATCACATTAAATCAAACAAATACAAATCCTCATATAATGTATTCATTTTTGCTATAGATATATTTTAATGAGAAGTGAAGCTGGAGGTTTAAATTGAGTACAGAGAGTTCACATTTGCACATTTTTACCTTTGGCTGAAAGGATTTTATTATAGTGAACAGCCATGTGATTCTTGACCAGCTGGAGAGTGCTTAGTCTGAGAGAAGAGGAGTCAGTGCAAAAAGCTAAAAATTAAAACATAATCATTATATATTTAAAACTAATATAAAAATCATGAGATAAACAGGTTACTGATTAACTCATTCTTATAAAATGTTCTGAAATTCAACCAGAGATATTGATATGACATTGTGATGTGAAGCTTTAATCTTGCACTGATAATGCTGATGAGCTATTGACCATCTGGGTTCAAACCTTCCTGAGAATACAATTTTACAAGCCTGAGAGTTTGGGGAAGAGATTCTAGAATACAATCTATTATTATATTTACGAAATGATTTCTTTCTGACAGCTCTCAACCTTGTAACTAAGGTTGTTTAGCTGCTTGCTTAATTAGTTACCACTGTTAATACTTAAACAATCCATGGAGCTTTAGAAATTCAATGAATACCAAATCCCAAAACCCTATATATAAAACTTCCATTCTGATAAGCACATTTCTAACTTAAACCTGAAAACAAGATCTACATATCAGTTTACTACGTTCTTTTTGAAGTACTAAAACCATCTTATAACAAGTGTAATCACACAGAAGTTCCATAACATTAAACTCCTTGATCCTCATTCAAACTGTTTAAGAGAAATCTTATAAATAGTTAAGCACTTACACACAAGCATAAAATGAAAACGTAGGCAAAACTTTTTTAAACATAAAAAACAGTTTTGGAGAAGTAATATATGCAATGTGGCTAAAAAAATTCAACAGCTAAAATGGCATATGGAGATTGAAAAATAAGTGACTTCTCTACCCTGACCTTTAGTCTCCCTTCCCAGAAATACACTGTTACTATTTAAATGCATCTTTCCAGGGAAACTCTGCATAATATAAGCCTATGCAATAATTATGAGCTTATGCTACTACTAAAAACATTTACTGAATGGATGCCATTTACCACGCATTGTTCTAAACTCTTTATATGTATAAACTTATCTAGTCACTATTATTATCATTTAATAGAAGTGAAAACTGAGTCACAGAGATGGGTTACATCTTCAGGGTTACACTGCTGATAAAGGATGCAGCTTCCATGTGACCCATAGAAGCAGCCTCATACTTACAGCCACCATACCTATACCAGCTCTATACATATATTCTTTAAAAAAAAGTTAGCAAACTTTACATATTGTTCTTTATCCTGATTTCTATGTATGTATATTTTAAATCTAGTTTCAACTTTTTATTTAAAATTTATTTTTTAAAGTTTATGATTATGCACATACATATGTATGTATCACATTGTAATACAAAGAAATAAATGAGGCAACTGAAAATGAGATCTTTCCACCACATTTGGAAGTTAACAGTATCAAAGATTTTTCATGTAAATAAGAAAAATAGGATTTTCAATTATTTTGCCTGAAATAAGACTTTCAATTATTTCAAGTATAAGTCTAAAGACATAGACTTATACTTCTAAGCTATAATTACCAAAAATTTATTTTAAAACCTATCTTAAAATTTCATCTTGAAAGCTTTAAAATACAAAAATATCACGGCACCTAGAAATCCAGCTGGATAAACAGGCCCATAGGCCTTTGCTCCTATTATATAAAATGTATTATTCAAGTGCTCTTTTTCTCTGCACAGCTTTTCCTTTTCAGCGCTTGTATCTTTAATACCTGCTACTTACCATTTTAACAAGGCAAGCATGCCTTAAATCTGGGTAGTTTTCTGGCAAAAGTAGAGCTGGGCTGCTGCAGCAGCTGGGAACAGGAGACAGCCAAGTCCACATCCAGGGCACAATAATAGTTTGAAATCACAGACTTCAAAATTCTCTAATCTCAAGAACTCCTACATTTCACTAAAATTAATAATACGAAGTTCAAATATTTGTCAAATGAAATAATTTTTCCATCATGTCATATAATTTGCAAGCGAAGAAAACGCTCAGACAATCTTTTAACAAAGCTACCATTTTAAGTACCTCACTTACCATTACTTTTGGTGCTCAAGTGTCCTTTAAATAGGCATGGTGGACCATATCTGGGAAGGACAGATGTTGTTCTGACTTTTAACAACAACAGCAAAAAATAATAAATTAGGATAAATGAAACACAACTTTTACAAAAACAACAACATTCAATTTTTTAAAATAATAAATTTATCGCAAAATGATTTCTCTCCCCAAAAAGTAACTGTGCTTTTAGTGGTAATCTCCGTAACAGGACATCTGAGTTATAGTACTAAATGTAATTTAATATGCAAAATATAAATGCTATATCCCCCAAACAGAGATGTTTTAAGAGGGTAAGATGGCTAGTTTGCTATCAGATGGGCTGTTAAAAGCTGTAACAGGTAGGACACATACAAAGTCTAGAAGATACACGGATGACTAAATTAAATACAGAAAAACAGGTATTGAGATAGGAGAACTAAAATCTAGGACAAGAGAACAGAACTTATCAGAATAGATTAAAACAGAAAAATAAACTGAGGTCAGAATATCTAATAAGTTCTATGTCACAGGTCAGAGAGCAGAAAGGAATAAAAATATTTAGGACAATACAAGTCAAGGTGATGCCATCTGAGCTGGGAATAAAGATAGTCATGAAATGAGTATAGCTTCTACCAAGAAAGAAGGAGGGTAAAACCTAAACATAAGAAAGAATAAACATAAGAAAAACTCTCAGGAAACCTCGTTTCTCCAGATAGAAAGAACTGTGACTTTTTTCTTGTCTAGAATTCAATGCCTCTTCACCTGGAAATAAACCTCAACTTTTTTTTGGGTAACTGCTATTCCCTTACTCTTAGCCCAGGTGGTTCAAATAGAGCTGACCTCACTTTCAGGGTTAGGCATAAAACCTCAATCTGGACAGCTGTGTTGACAGCGTCAGCAATGCTATATTTTCCAAGTCCTGCCGTGAGATACACAATCCTGGGCCTTTGACTGGAACTATTAGGAAAGGTACTTTCATTTCACTGAGGTTGCTAAACCCAGTGAAGGATCTGGGTTTGTCAAGCTTGCTGGTGGCACCATATAAAGGAACCTGTCTGAGAATGAAGCCTACATAGTCAAGGGGAACCAAGACAGAAAGGAATTTCTTGGTGACATCATTTGAGTACCTGAAGCCAATCATGTTTGAAACTCTACCTTCCCTAGACTTTTCTTTACATTGGCCAAAAAATAATAAATAATAAAAAAAAAAATTAAAAATCCCAGTTAGGCTTAAACCAATATGAATTGGATTTCTTCATTTATAGTCAAAATGCTAATTTGTTGAATAGTAACTGTGCCAGGCAGTGTTTCAAGCACTTTGCTGGTATAAATTCATGTAATCCTTACAACAATACTACAATTCTCCCTACTTTATAGATGAGGGTAATCAAAGCACAAAGGTTAAACTTGTAATTTGCCCAAGATTACACAAGAATGTGACAGATTTGGGATCTGAACCCAAGCAGTCTGGTTTCTGGGTCTTAAACATTACACTATCTTGACCCACATAAACTGCTTAGTACTTGAAGCATGCTCTAAGCTACTAGATCATGTGAAACAGACTAAGAAGATATCTCAACTGTGTGTAGTATATTCACTCCAAATTCTATTCTGTTGTATGTATGTTTCACTATAGGTCACAGAAAGAGGAAAAACAGATATACCCAGAGAAGCTGGAGAGGATGAAAAGAGAATGAAAAAAGGTTGGAACCTGGTGATACTGCCTTGGATAGAAATGCTTCCCACCCATCTGTAGGTGACGGCTGTGAACAAGGTAGTTAAGATTTGGCCCCAGGAATCAATCCAGCTTCTCTTTAACATAAGATGGTGATAAGAACAAACACGGAATTTAGATGTCCCCTTGTCTATTTACCATCAGATATCAGATGTACACCAAGGCATATACTCATTGGTTTCTAATATTCCTATAGATAAATGTGATATTAAAAGTGAGAGAATTAGGGCTGGGCACAGTGGTTCAATGTGCTTTAGTAATCCCAGCACTTTGGGAGACTGAGGCAGGCGGATCACTAAAGCCCAGGAATTTGAGACCAGCCTGGACAACACCGTGAAACTAACTACAAAAAAATACAAAAATTAGCTGGGCATGGTGGTGCACACCTGTAGTACCAGCTACACAGAAGGCTGAGGTGGGAGGATGACTGGGCCCAGGAGATTGCACTGCACTCCAGCCTGGGTAACTAAATGAGACCTTGTCTCAAAACAAAACACCAAAATAAAACAAAAACCCTGACAGAACTGAAGGGAGAAAGAGATAATTTAATTCATCTATCCTCTCAGTTTCTCTCGTTCCTGCTTTGTGTCCTGTGTATAGGTAATATTTTCCTGTTTTTTTTTTTCTTTGCACGACTTACAATTTCTTTTTGTTGAAAAGTTATTTTAGGTAATACATTGTAGCAAAAGTTATTTTAGGTAATACATTGTAGCAAAAGTTATTTTAGGTAATACATTGTAGAATCCTCTCCTGAGCTTGTTTTCATTGTTGTTCACTTGGTGTTTAGAGACTTGGCTAAGCAATTTATCCAAGTCTATTTCCCATGGAATGTGAAGCTTCTGGTGTCACTAATCAGTGATGAAGCTTTGGGCACTGGCACAATTACACCTTCTCTAATGAGGTCTGAACCCCAGTCTTTGGGAGAAAGTCTCTTTCAAAATGTCCTTCCTTGAGTACTTTCCCTGAATTCTAGGTACCAAATATAGTTTTCTTATATCTTTTTATTTTAATTAATTCACTAATTAATTTTTTAAAATACTAGAGACAGGGTCTTGCTATGTTACTCAGGCTGGTTATAAACTCCTGGCCTCAAGTGATGCTCCTACCTCAGCCTCCCAAAATGCTGAGATTACAGGCATGAGCTGACACGCCCAGCCTCTTACATCTTATAGTTATTCTTTTATGAAAGTATAACAATTCTTTAACTTTTCCTTGTATAAATCACTGTATCATTTCTATCTCCTGATTGGACCCTGAATGATCCAAAGGGGTATGGAGAAGTAGCCTCAAATCAAATGCCAAGGAAAAGAACATTATTCTCTAACTGTTAGGACTAAAATCCTGTCAGTGAGATTGAAGGTCTCAGTAGTGAGATTCAGCCCAGTTTCCTAAACAATTTGATTAAAATAGCGAGAAAAAAGTCCAGTGAGGAAAGATGAAGGTGTTTCTTGTGGCAGGGTTTCTCTGGAAAACCAAAGGTTTGGGAATCTACCATTTTTAAGTGTATCTATGGGACCAACAGATGAAAAAATATATATATATATTTTTTTTGAGATAGATTCTTGCTCTGTTGCCCAGGCTGAAGTGCAGTGGCACGATCTGGGCTCACTGCAACCTCCCAGGTTCAAGTGATTCTCCTGCCTTTGCCTCCTGAGTAGCTGGGACTACAGGTGCACACCACCACGCCTGGCTAACTTTTTTTTTTTTTTTTTTGGTGGAGACAGGGTTTAACCATGTTGCCCAGGCTGGTCTCAAACTCCTGACCTCAAGATTCACCTGCCTTGGCCTCCCAGAGTGCTGCGCAAAATTTTTTTTCAAGTTACTTTCAGTTATTTATACTAATAGGTTGCTTCCCCTCCTCCCCAAAGGTCATTGATATTAGAGTGAATGGCAGTTTGTTATTCTCAATCTTTTCTTCACCTTCCCCATGAGAAGTTGGAAACAATGTCTTATATATTACCTAGTCCAAGCCACCATTTTATAAATAACTGAGGCCCAGGGACATAGAGTGACTTGCTGAAGATTACCAAGTTAGTTAATAGTAAACAAAGATTACAAACAAGGCTAACCATTTTTCAGTCTGGTGCTCTATTATACCACCATTCAGAAGGTTTGCCTTACAAAAGAATGTCTAAAATGTGATTACAGTAAGAACATGACAAAAGATATAATTTTCTTTAGATGTTTTAATATTTTATGCTCTGAAATAACTAACAGTCACCTCTTAATGAAATCTAAGAAACTTATTTTCAATTAAAATTAAGTATTTTAGCTTTGGCTAAAATTATTTTCAGATTCCTATTAATAATAATTTACAGTATATGAAAGCTGACTGCCACAGTTATTTGCTGATTGATTTTAAAAATTGAAAATCAGTAACAATATTTCATATCATATGTTATATCCTAAAAATGAAGCTAATTAAATTGTGCCAGTGGTAAAAATATCAATGTTTTTGCATTTGGCATGAACTCAATTTTTAAAATAATTCAATAAACAAATACTGACAACTTACTAAATCTATTATACTCTAAATTTTACATATATCCTGTCCCCTGTCACACCCCTACCATGGGCTAGTAAATAAAAGCATTGGCTTCAGATTTTATATTCTTCACCTAGATTCAAAGCCTGTTCTGCCTCTTACTGTAACCTTGGCAAGTTATTTGTGATATTTTGCTTTAGTTTCTTCACTATGACGTAAGGCTAATGCCTATCTAACAAGCTATTTTTGTATATTGAGAAAATTGGGAAATAGGTCCTTGCACATAGCAAGGGTTTAATGTTAGTTTACATGCAAAATTCCTTAAGATCATAAAGCGTTTTGATTTGCTTTTTCTGAAACCTAGGTTGGTAAAGTGTCAGAATAGACAAATAGTATTCTTCTACATTCAGAGTAGCACTTATTTTGATCAACGACTACATAATAAAGGCAGACTCATTTCTTGAAGACTTCAAGAAATCATCTAGCAGCTTGGTTTTAAGGCAGTCTTTTAAATAGATAAGGACACTGAATTGGGAGATGTGGGGAGTCTAAAGATTGCCTTATTTGACGAGGAAAGAATGCTACTGGCTCAGAAGGTGTGAAAATGCCAATTATTTTGTTTGGGCCGATTTGTAGAGGTTTAAGGTTATATTTCCCCGCCCCCAATCCCACCCCATGATGCCCACCTGACTCAAGAAATCAGTGGAGAACAGGTGTATATGGTGATTACGGATTGCCGCTAAACTGCATTCCGCTGACCAGCAACACTGCATTACTTGGAAATTTATTATAAGTGCAAAAATCTCCGCCACCCCCAAGGGACCTATTGAATAATAATCTGCATTTTAACATGATTCTGAGGGGATTCCTATTCACATAAAGTTACAGAAGCTCAGCGTTAGTCAATAGCTTTCGGGAACGTAATTATTTACTGAATGGGAGGTCTCCTATTTACTAAGCACTTAAAATGTGCCCGGATCTTCTCTTTATTATTTGTATTTAATCCTCAAGAAATCCATGGCCTGGGTATTCGACCCTCACGTTCAAGAGATGAGAAAACTGAGAATGTCTCCATGGAGGGCAGAGGGGTTTGATTTGGGGCCCGGGGAGGTCTGACTCCAAAGACCAAAACCTGGTTCCTCTGCCTGGGAGCTACCGAGGATTTAAAGGCTGCACAACCCTGATTTCAGGAGACAGGGCCGCCTGGCGTCAGGGCGACTAATTCAGGGCAAAGAAGCGGAACTGAGAGCCTCGCAAGCAGGCCCTCCCTCTTCCTTTGTGCGGTCCCGGGAAGCTAGGGGTAACCTGGCGACTCAGCCAGGGACAGGGAGCGCCCAAGGGGCGGCCTTGCCTCGGCTGCCGGGACCCGAGGCTGGGAGCGCCGGCTGGAGGGACGGGCGAGGCAGCGGTCCCCCGTGACAGCTGCCCTTTACCTCTCCGGCTGCTATCCATGCTTAGTCCTCTTGCAGCCGCCGTGGGGACACGTTGGATTCTCTCTGGTCCTTCCCCCGGCCCGCCCAGCCCTGGCAGTGGAGGACTGGAAAGGAGGAGCCGGCGGGGACTGCGGCAGCCGAGAAACCGTCGTCAGGTTGGTTGCTAAGGGCAGGGTACAGGGTGTCGCGATTGTGACGTCACGGCGCAGGGGACGTGCGTTTTGCAGCCCCGCCCCCGGGGTACCCGGTAGTAGGAGGGAGTTGCTGACGGAAGGATCTGGCGGAGAAGGTGCATCAATCCCCAGTCTGTTGCTCTGGGATCCTGCCAGTTTTCCGCAGAGCGACCTCCTGTCAGGATCCAAGTCACCAGCACCTGGTAGGCTCTGTCCCTGTGGGAAGAGCAGGGAGACGAGGTGGACTCATCTGGCATCCACGTCCCCTGGGTCCTGGAGAAAAGTCAAGCACAAATGTTAGTTGAGGTCAGGGTAACATTTAACCAGTTCCAAATAATTAAATTTCAGAACAGACCGTGAACTTTTGGATTAGTGAAAATTCTAGCGGTGAAAAACATCTACATATTTGCATCTTAATTCTTAACCTTAATAATACATTTGAATTTCCTTTCTGCTCACTAAGCTTCCCCCTCCTGTCCGTGCCTCCCTTTTATCTTAAGTTTCAATCCATTTTTCTTCATAATGGAAGAGAGCTGCAACATGCATAAGGGGTTGATTTATTTATGGCTTTCTATAATTTGTTTAATTTTGAAGAAGTTATCTTTGAAACCTTGGAAATAACATCAGAACAGGGTAGGAAGCATTCTGTCATGTTAAGACTTCTCAGCAGCTCCACTGACATTTTGGGCGGGTTGTATAATTCTTTGTTGTGGGGGTGCTGTCCCTGTGAACTGTTTTGTAGCATCCCTAGCCTCTGCTCACTAGAAGCCAGTAGCTTCTCAGAAACAGACCCCATCCACTCCACCTCCAGTCTTGACAATCATAAATGTCTCCAAACCTTGTGAAATATTCCCCAGGGAGCAAAATCGCAACTCTGTTGAGAACCACTGCTGAAATGAAAAGAGTCCTGTTTTGGAGCCAGATATGTAGAACTTAATTGTGAATTTTCTGCTACTTACCAGCTTGATCTTGAATTAGTTTCTAAAACATTCTGACCCTCAGTTTCCTCTTTTCTAATGTAAATTGTGAAAGTTGTCAGAATCAAAATAGAGTCACATATATTAAGAAAACCTGACAAGTGGAGCTGGGGAAGGCCATGACGGAGGGTTCTCATACGTGAATGTCTGATAATAAAAACTATCACAAAATACTGCAAAAACCACAACCTCATAGAAGTATCTTCTTGGGTAAGATGGCTTATGTTTGAGAAGGCTTCTCCACCTTACCCAAAAAGATACTTCTATGAGGACATCCACCCAGCAATGATCTGTCCAACCTTGAACTGATGTCACCCTTGTTATTGATGCTTGTAGCCAAGGCTAATTAGCTCAAAACAATTATGTAATCCTCTGCTTTTTAAAATTGTTTTAAAAAACATTGTTTTCTTTTAATTCCTTGAATATGCAAACAGTTTGCCATGGCACACATATTCCCATTGCAATGCCCATTCCTGAGTAAATTTCATTTTCTTCTGGAGAGTTGAGGACTAAGCTCTGATTTTTTTTATCTTGCTCAAATTCCTATCTAAGGGGTCTAGGGAGTGATGCCCTACAAACCATAAATTCTCATTGGATGGGTTTTATTTGACCCTATATATCATGACTTACTTTCCAATCTGATTCTGGCATAACATTATAAGACAAGGAAAAAAAATAAAAATATTTAACCCCAAAATATATTTCCTTGCTATACCTTGAAATTGCCCTGCAAAGTCTCTCGTGGGAAAAATCCACATTCTATAGATAATCCTTTTTCCCTATTGTTTTCCTTCCTTCCTTTCCAGATCCAGGAGATAAATCAACTAAGAGCCAGGCACCCTTTTAGGTATGACAAGAAACATTTAACCTGCTCTCTCTTTGAAGTCTGCTATCTGAGAGCTTCCTCTTCACAGTAGAACTTGGTCTCCACAATCCTTTATCGTAACCTCAACATTTCCTTTCTATTGATCCCAGGTCTTCAGGTAAACTCAACCAATTGTCAACCAGAAAATGTTTAAATTTACCTCTGGCCTGGAAGTCCCCCCCGCCACACACACATTGAGTTATCCCACTTTTCTGAACGAAACCAATATATTTCTTAAACATATTTGATTGATGTCTCATGCCTCCCTAAAATGTATAAAACTAAGCTACACCCCAACCACCCTGGGCACATATTTTCAGGACTTCCTGAGGACTGTGTCACGGGCCATCGCCACTCATATTTGGCTCAGAATACATCTCTAAAAATATTTCACAATGTTTGTCTCTTTTCATCAACAGTCTACCTCTCTGTTGCTTAGGATGAAAAAATGATGCTACCAATTTTGTAGTTAAAACAGTTAACAGTGCCTGGCAAATAAAAGAATGTATTCAATAAACGTTAGCCTTCTCTCTTCTAAGATTCCTATCAGCAGAGTTGGGTATTAGGGAATTCAGGCTTGAGAGAATAAGTCATAAACTCTATAACAAGGAAAGAGAAATAAATCAGAAACCTGGTTTCCTAAAACCTGGGGTAGGCAGACAAAATTTGAGGCATGTTGAAGTGTGTGTGATGGCTCTGTGGCCCCAACAACAAAAGTCATTTGGAAGAATACAGGGCAGGGAGTCAGATGTTATGCAGTGCATGAATTCATTCTCACTTTGCTATAAAGAACTACCTGAGACTGGGTAATTTATGAAGAAAAGAGGTTTAATTCACTCACAGTTCCATAGGCTGTACAGTAAGCATGGCTGGGGAGGCCTCAGGAAACACAATCATGGCAGAAGGGCAAAGGGGAAGCAAGCAGCTTCTTCACATGGCAGAGTAGGAGGGAGAGAGAGTGAAGAGGGAAGTGCGTCACACGTTTAAACAAACGGATCTCATGAGAACTTACTATCATGAGAACAGCAAGGGGGAAATTCATCCCCATGATCCAATTACCTCCCACTAGGTACCTCCCCCAACAATGGGGATTACAATTCAACATGAAATTTGGCTGGGGACACAGAGCCAAACCATATCATGCAGTGAACAAAACTCCTTCCTAGGTACTCATTATTGCTTGAAATCCGTTGCTAAGATCATGAAGGTCTTTATTTGACTACTTACAGCTAGCAAATACTTTGCATATAATAGCCTCCGGTAGGCATCTGTTAAATCGAGTTATAACTAAAGAACTCAAGGCAAACACACCTGGGATAAGCAACACAGTGACTTGATTCAGAGAAGGTGATACTAGCTCCTCTTAGAAAAGTAGATTTTATGATGACAGGTAGATTTTGTTTTCAAATAGAAAGGGGGCTCTGTGATCTGGAGAGGGCAGCAGAATGGGAGAAATTTGTGAAGACCACATTGCCTGATACCCAACTTTGTCTGAAGCCATCCATTTCATTATTTCTCTTTCAACACTTTGTTCCAATTATTTCAAGAATGTGTGCATAATAGGGTCTATTTCTCTCCAATTTTAGCAATGAACATATTATCCTAAGTGCAATTTTATTTGTCCTTTGCTTTGGCTCTATGTATGTAAACAAGAGTGAAGATTCTTTCTGGTTGCTTTTTCCAGGAGATAATTCATGATCATGGGTGATGGATATAGCTGGCATGTGTTTCTTATAGAGTAAGCTCCCAAGAAACACCCTTCTATTGGGGAGATCATGACCAGCTGCAATGGCCTTGGAGAGTAGGCATTCTGAAGACCTTTTGTTGAATATATATGTTTACACATGAATTTCATGTTCTGAAATTATTCCAATGCTATAATCTTGTTATTGACATTTATAAATCTGTGTATGTGTTTTCTTATTTTTATTTTTTATTTTTGTGGAGATGGAGTCTTGCTCTATCGCCCAGACTGGGCTCAATCTCGGCTCTCTGCAACCTCTGCCTCCCAGGTTCAAGCAATTCTCCTGCATCAGCCTCCTGAGTAGCTGAGACTACAGGCACGTGCCACCACGCCCGTCTAATTTCTTTTGTTTTTGAGTAGAGATGGGATTTCACTGTGTTGCCCAGGCTGGTCTCAAACTTGTGAGCTCAAGAAATCCGCCCACCTTGGCCTCCCAAAGTGCTAGAATTATAGGCATGGGCCATCACACCTGGCTAATTTTTGTATTTTTAACAGAGACAGGGTTTCGCCATGTTGGCCAGGCTGGTCTGAAACTCCAGGCCTGAAATGAAGTGCTGCACCCGACTCAGCCTCCCAAAGTTCTGGGTACAGGCATGAGGCACTGTGCCTGGCCCATATGCGTATTTTAGATGGAAAAACTTTGTTTCCCTTCTTATATGTAAATTTTCAGTGCTGCAAAAGAAATAGCACTTGAATATAAATTTTTTCAGCAAGGCAGGGTGCGTCTCATGGATGGAGCAATGGCAAGCACATACTTGAGCATGGGAGGGTAAGGGATTCTTATCCTTGATGTAGGTAGCCTTTACTGCTATGTCATGAACTCATTGTATCCAACACCCTTAATGAATTGGCGTGAACTAACCAATTATTCGGTTTCTTTTTGCTCTTTGCTTACATGAACCTCAAAACTTAAGATTTGTGCTCAGTTGCAAATAAATATTCATAGCCTTTTTAAAATTTATCTCTTTAATTCCCTTTATTAGGAATATGACTTCTATTCTTCTTTCAGTGGTTCAATTAGACCTGTCTTATTGGATGAACTCTAAGCCCTTTGGAAATGGGCTTTTATATAATTGAAATTATAATATATTTTAATTTTATATAAATGAAATAAACTATATATTTTAATACCATAGCCTATAGTCATACAAATAATATATAGTTTATTGTTTGTTCTGTTTTATTATATATTATGTTTTTTTTGAGATGGAGGCTCGCTCTGTTGCCAGGCTGGAGAGCAGTGGTGCAATCTCAGCTCGCTGCAACCTCTGTCTCCCAGGTTCAAGCCATTCTCCTGCCTCAGCCTCCTGAGTAGCTGGGACTACAGGCATGTGCCACCACACCCAGCTAATTTTTGTATTTTTAGTAGAGATGGAGTTTTACCATGTTGGCCAGGATGGTCTCGATCTCATGACTTCATGATCCGCCCACCTTGGCCTCCCAAAGTGCTGGGATTACAGGCATGAGCCATGGCCCCCAGCCTATATATTATGATTTTAAACAGTATGTTATTGTTATACATTTAATCTGTGTCTTTATGGATGACCCCTCATTTCATAATTCAGAAGATTCCTGGAATTTATATTTGTGTGTTTAGAAAATGTTTCAGTAAATATAGTAAGACACAGTATTTCAGTAAATACAGTAAATACACGAAGCTAAAGGTAAAAACAAGTTTTTTATTTATTGAGTTATTGTGAACATATTTTAATCATTAAAGTTCCGGATGGACAAAAATGAAGGAAATTTAGGGAATTAAAAAAAATTATATGTACTAGGACAGTGTAAAATTATAGAGTTAAATGTGCACTGTGTTGACCTCAGTCTCAAAATTGATTAGGTTTTGGCAACTTAAGAATGCTTGAGAATTTAAGCTATTAACTATTTCTTAATCATTCGCTGATCGAAATAATGTAGCAATTGATTTATCTAATAGCTAAATGAGAAAATAGAACTTTAGAGCTCATGGGTATTAGCATGTTATGAAATAATGGATTAATTTGCTGTTTGTCACTAGAGGGGGCTTTAGGAAAGTTTTAAGCTCTGTTCCTGTGAGGAAAGCAGCCATGCCAAGGCGATATTACCTACAAATCTTATTCAAACCATGTAACATGCAACTGACAAACATTTTAAAAAGTGACTCCAGGGGAGGGGCAGAGTGTGATAGCTGAATAGAAGAATCTGCCTGTCATCCCTTCTCAGAAACACCTAGCTTGACAACTATCTACACAATGGCAGTAAACTTCATAGAAATAAAAATCAGGGCATCACTCTCAGTGCCTGGCTTTGATTTCACATCACTGATAGTCTTGAATTGCTGATGCCACACCCTCTCGTCCCCCGTTCCCCAGCAGCAGCGACCTAGTGCAGAGAATCTCTGTGCTTCAGAGAAGGGGAGCACAGTGATCATGAGGCTTTGCATTAGGCTCAGTGCTGCCCCGTGACAACAGAAAGCAAACGGAGCTGTACTCAGCTGATGCTTGCCCATGGAGGGGGCATTTGGACCGGCCCAAGGCAGAGGGTAATTGCCCATTTCAGCAGTTGGAGTTTGAGTTCTGGCAAGCGTTGCTACTGTGGGCTGGAGTGGTCTGGGGCCCTAAGTGAACTTGAGGGGCAGTTTAGGCCACAAGTACTGCAATTCCTATTCAAGTCCTAGTGTTGAGCTGGGCTCAGAGCTAGTAGATTGGGTTGGAGGGCGGTCACGTGACCTATTAAGATACCAGCTGGGGAAGCTAAGGGAGTGCTTGCACTTCTCCCCTTTTGTCCCCCTCTCACCAACCCCAGGCTACACAGCTGATGAATAATGCATCAGAGTGTCTTAATAGCAGAATTGATCAAGCAGAAGAAAGAATTAGAGATCTTGAAGAAGGCTATTTGAAAATACACAGTCAGAGGAGACAAAAAAGAATAAAAAACAATGAAACATGCTTACAAAATCTAGAAAATAGCCTCAAAAGGGAAAATCTAAGAGTTATTAGCCTTAAAGATGAGATAGAAAAAGAGATAGGGATAGAAAGTTTATTCAAGAAATAATAAAAGAGAACTTTCCAAACATAAAGTTGTCACTATCCAAGTACAAGAAGGCTACAGACCATCAAACGGATTTAATCCAAAGAAAACTGCTTCAAGGCATATAATAATCAAACCCCCAAAGGTCAAGGATAAAGAAAGAATCATAAAAGCAGCAAGAAAAATAAACAAGTAACATACAATAGATCTCCAGTACATCTGGCAGCAGACTTTTCAGTGGAAACCTTACAGGCCAGGAGAGAGTGGTATGACATTTAAAGTGCTGAAGGAAAAAATCTTTTACCCTAGAATAGTATATCCAGTGAAAATATTCTTCAGACATGAAGAAGAAATAAAGACCTTGCCAGATAAACAAAAGCTGAGGGATTTTATCAACACAAGACTTGTTTTATAAGTACTCCCCTAAAGTGGGTACCTTAATCAGAAGGAATTGGCATTAATGAGCAGTAAGAAATCATCTGAAGGTACAAAACTCACTGGTAATAGTCAATATACAGGGAAACACAGAAAATGACATTGTAACTGTGAAGTATAAACTACCTTAAAGTCTTTAAGTAGAAAGACTAAAAGATGAAATCAAAAATAATAATTACAACAACTTTTCAAGACATAGACTGTATAATAAGGTATAAATAGATGGAACAAAAAATTAAAAAGCTGGAGGATGAAGTTAAAATGTAGAATTTTTATTGTTTCTTTCTTTCTTTCTTTTTTGCTTGTTAGTTTATCTATGAAACCAGTGTTAAGTTGCTATTAGTTTAAAACAATGGATTATAAGATAGTATTTGCATGCCTCATGGTAACCTCAAATCAAAAAACATACAACAGATATACCAAAAATGAAAAGCGAGAAATTAAATACTACCAGCAGAGAAAATTTCCTTCACTGAAAGGAAGACAGGAAGGAAGGAAAGAAGCATGAATCTTTAACAAAATTTTAGCATGAAGGGGTGTTGAATTTTGTCAAAGGCCTCTTCTGCATCTATTGAGATAATCAAGTGGTTTTTGTAATTGATTCTGTTATGTGATGGATTACGTTTTTTGATTTGCGTCTGTTGAACCACCCTTGCATCCCAGGGATAAAACTGACTTGATCATGGTGGATAAGCTTTTTGATGTGTTGCTGGATTTGGTTTGCCAGTATTTTATTGAGGATTTTCATATCGATGTTCATCGGGGATATTGGCCTGAAATTTTCTTTTACTGTTGTGTCTCTGCCAGGCAGCAGGATGACGCTGGCCTCATAAAATGAGTTAGGGAGGAGTCCCTCCTTTTCTATTGTTTGAAATAATTTCAGAAGGAAAGGTACCAGCTCCTGTTTGTACCTCTGGTAGAATTTGGCTGTGAATCCATCTGGTCCTGGGCTTTTTATGGTTGGTAGGCTATTAATAGCTGACTCAATTTCAGAACTTGTTATTGGTCTATTCAGGGATTCGACTTCTTCCTGGTTTAGTCTTGGAAAGGTGTATATGTCCAGGAATTTCTCCATTTCTTCCAGATTTTCTAATTTATTTGCATAGAGGTGTCTGTAGTATTCTCTGATGGTAGTTTGTATTTCTGTGGGATCTGTGGTGATATCCCCTTTATCATTTTTTATTGTGTCTACTTGATTCTTCCCTCTTTTCTTCTTTATTAGCCTGGCTAAAAGTCTATCTATTTTGTTAATTCTTTTCAAAACACCAGCGCCTGGATTTTGATTTTTTGAAGGTTTTTCATGTCTCTATCTCATTCATTCTGCTCTAATCTTAGTTATTTCTTGTCTTCTGCTAGCTTTTGAATTTGTTTGCTCTTGCTTCTCTAGTTCTTTTATTTTATTTATTTATTTATTTATTTTTTTTATTGCATTTTAGGTTTTGGGGTACATGTGAAAAACATGCAAAGTTGTTGCATAGGTGCATTCATGGCAGTGTGATTTGCTGCCTCCCTCCCCCTCACCCATATCTGGCATTTCTCCCCATGCTATCCCTCCCCAACTCCCCCCCGCCGCTGTCCCCCCCCACTCCCCCACAACAGACCCCCGTGTATAGTGCTCCCCTCCCTGTGTCCATGTGTTCTCCTTGTTCAACACCCTCCTATGAGTGAGAACATGTGGTGTTTGGTTTTGTGTTCTTGTGTCAGTTTGCTGAGAATGATGGTTTCCAGGTTCATCCATGTCCCTACAAAGGACGCGAACTCCTCATTTTTAATGGCTGCATAATATTCCATGGTGTGTATGTGCCACATTTTTCCTGTCCAGTCTATCATCGATGGGCATTTGGGTTGGTTCCAGGTCTTTGCTATTGTAAACTGTGCTGCAATGAACATTCGTGTGCATGTGTCCTTATAGTAGAATGATTTATAATCCTTTGGATATATGCCCAGTAATGGGATTGCTGGGTCAAATGGAATTTCTATTTCTAGGTCCTTGAGGAATCGCCACACTGTTTTCCACAGTGGTTGAACTAATTTACAATCCCACCAACAGTGTAAAAGTGTTCCTATTTCTCCACATCCTCTCCAGCATCTATTTTCTCCAGATTTTTTAATGATCGCCATTCTAACTGGCATGAGATGGTATCTCAATGTAGTTTTGATTTGCATTTCTCTAATGACCAGTGATGATGAGCATTTTTTCATATGTTTGTTGGCCTCTTGTATGTCTTCTTTTGTAAAGTATCTGTTCATATCCTTCGCCCATTTTTGAATGGGCTTGTTTGTTTTTTTCTTGTAAATCTTTTTTAGCTCGTTGTAAATTCTGGATATCAGCCCTTTGTCAGATGGGTAGGCTGCAAAAATTTTTTCCCATTCTGTTGGTTGCCGATTCACTCTATTGACTGTTTCTTTTGCCGTGCAGAAGCTGTGGAGTTTGATTAGGTCCCATTTGTCTATTTTGGCTTTTGTTGCCAATGCTTTTGGTGTTTTGGTCATAAAGTCCTTGCCTACGCCTATGTCCTGAATGGTTTTGCCTAGGTTTCCTTCTAGTGTTTTTATGGTGTTAGGCCTTATGTTTAAGTCTTTAATCCATCTGGAGTCAATTTTAGTGTAAGGTGTCAGGAAGGGGTCGAGTTTCTGCTTTCTGCATATGGTTAGCCAGTTTTCCCAACACCACTTATTGAACAGGGAATCCTTTCCCCATTGCTTGTTTTTATCAGGTTTGTCAAAGATCGGGTGGTTGTAGATATGTTGTGTCGCCTCCGACGCCTCTGTTCTGTTCCATTGGTCTATATCTCTGTTTTGGTACCAGTACCATGCTGTTTTGATTACCGTAGCCTTGTAGTAGAGTTTGAAGTCCGGTAGTGTGATGCCTCCTGCTTTGTTCTTTTTGCTTAGGATTGACTTGGCTATGCGGGCTCTCTTTTGGTTCCATATGAAGTTTAAGGTGGTTTTTTCCAGTTCTGTGAAGAAGATCATTGGTAGCTTGATGGGGATAGCGTTGAATCTGTAAATTACTTTGGGCAGTATGGCCATTTTCACGATATTAATTCTTCCTAAACATGAACATGGAATGTTTCTCCATCTGTTTGTGCCCTCTCTTATTTCGTTGAGCAGTGGATTGTAGTTCTCCTTGAACAGGTCCTTTACGTTCCTTGTTAGTTGTATTCCTAGGTATTTTATTCTCTTTGTAGCAATTGTGAATGGCAGTTCGTTCTTGATTTGGCTCTCTTTATGTCTATTATTGGTGTATAGGAATGCTTGTGATTTTTGCACATTGATTTTGTATCCTGAGACTTTGCTGAAGTTGCTTATCAGTTTCAGGAGATTTTGGGCTGAGATGATGGGGTCTTCTAGATATACAATCATGTCGTCTGCAAATAGAGACAATTTGACTTCCTCCTTTCCTAATTGAATACCCTTTATTTCTTTTTCTTGTATGATTGCTCTGGCTAGAACTTCCAGTACTATATTGAACAGGAGTGGTGAGAGAGGGCATCCTTGTCTAGTGCCCGATTTCAAAGGGAATGCTTCCAGTTTTTGCCCATTCAGTATGATATTGGCTGTTGGTTTGTCATAAATAGCTTTTATTATTTTGAGGTACGTTCCATCGATACCTAGTTTATTGAGAGTTTTTAGCATAAAGGGCTGTTGAATTTTGTCAAAGGCCTTCTCTGCATCTATTGAGATAATCATGTGGTTTTTGTCTTTGGTTCTGTTTATGTGGTGAATTACATTTATAGACTTGCGTATATTGAACCAGCCTTGCATCCCCGGGATGAATCCTACTTGATCATGGTGGATAAGCTTTTTGATGTGCTGTTGCAATCGGCTTGCCAGTATTTTATTGAAGATTTTTGCATCTATGTTCATCATGGATATTGGCCTGTAATTTTCTTTTCTTGTTGAGTCTCTGCCGGGTTTTGGTATTAGGATGATGTTGGTCTCATAAAATGATTTGGGAAGGATTCCTTCTTTTTGGATTATTTGAAATAGTTTCAGTAGGAATGGTACCAGTTCCTCTTTGTATGTCTGGTAGAATTCGGCTGTGAACCCATCTGGACCTGGGCTTTTTTTGGGTGGTAGGCTCTTAATTGCTGCCTCGACTTCAGACCTTGTTATTGGTCTATTCAGGGTTTCGACTTCTTCCTGGTTTAGGCTTGGGAGGAGGCAACTGTCCAGGAATTTATCCATTTCTTCCAGGTTTTCTAGTTTATGTGCATAGAGTTGTTTGTAATAATCTCTGATGATGGTTTGAATTTCTCTGGCATCTGTGATGATATCCCCTTTATCATTTTTTACTGCATCTATTTGGTTATTCTCTCTTTTCTTTTTTATTAGTCTGGCTAGTGGTCTGTCTATTTTGTTGATCTTTTCAAAAAACCAGCTCCTGGATTTATTGATTTTTTGAAGGGTTTTTCGTGTCTCTATCTCCTTCAATTCTGCTTTGATCTTAGTTATTTCTTGTCTTCTGCTAGGTTTTGAGTTTTTTTGATCTTGCTCCTCTAGTTCTTTCAATTTTGACAATAGAGTGTCAATTTTAGATCTCTCCTTTCTTCTCATGTGGGCACCTATTGCTATATATTTTCCTCTAGAGACTGCTTTAAATGTGTCCCAGAGATTCTGGTATGTGGTGTCTTCGTTCTCGTTGGTTTCGAAGAACATCTTTATTTCTGCCTTCATTTCAGTGTTTATCCAGTCAACATTCAGGAGAAAGTTGTTCAATTTCCATGAGGCTGTGCGGTTCTGGGTTGGCTTCAGAATTCTGAGTTCTAACTTGATTGCACTGTGGTCTGAGAGACTGTTTGTTATGGTTTCCGTTCTTTTGCATTTGCTGAGGAGTGATTTACTTCCAATTATGTGGTCAATTTTAGAGTAGGTGTGATGTGGTGCTGAGAAGAATGTATATTCTGTGGATTTGGGGTAGAGAGTTCTGCAAATGTCTATTAGGTTTGCTTGTTCCAAGTCTGAGTTCAAGTCCTGGATATCCTTGTTAATTTTCTGTCTCGTTGATCTGTCTAATATTGACAATGGGGTGTTGAAGTCTCCCACTATTATTGTGTGGGAGTCTAGGTCTCTTTGTAAGTCTTTAAGAACTTGCCTTATGTATCTAGGTGCTCCTGTATTAGGTGCATATATATTTAGGATCGTTAGCTCTTCTTGTTGCATTGATCCTTTTACCATTATGTAATGTCCTTCTTTGTCTCTTTTGATCTTTGTTGCTTTAAAGTCTATTTTATCAGAGATGAGAATTGCAACTCCTGCTTTTTTTTGTTCTCCATTTGCTTGGTAAATCTTCCTCCATCCCTTTATTTTGAGCCTTTGTGTATCCTTGCTTGTGAGGTGGGTTTCCTGGATACAGCACACTGATGGGTTTTGGCTTTTTATCCAATTTGCCAATCTGTGTCTTTTGATTGGGGCATTTAGTCCGTTTACATTTAGGGTTAATATTGTTATGTGTGAATTTGATCCTTTCATTTTGATGCTAGCTGGCTGTTTTGCCCATTGGTTGATGCAGATTCTTCATTGTGTTGATGCTCTTTACCATTTCGTGCATTTTTGGAATGGCTGGTACTGGTTGTTTTTTTCTATGTGTAGTGCCTCCTTCAGGAGCTCTTGTAAAGCTGGTCTGGTGGTGATGAAATCTCTGAGTGCTTGCTTGTTCTCAAAGGATTTTATTTTTCCTTCACTTATGAAGCTTAGTTTGGCTGGATATGAAATTCTGGGTTGAAAGTTCTTTTCTTTAAGGATGTTGAATATCGGCCCCCACTCCCTTCTGGCCTGTAGGGTTTCTGCTGAGAGATCTGCTCTATGTCTGATGGGCTTCCCTTTGTGGGTAACCCGACCTTTCTCTCTGGCTGCCCTTAGTATTTTCTCCTTCATTTCAACCCTGGCGAATCTGACGATTATGTGCCTTGGGGTTGCTCTTCTAGAGGAATATCTTTGTGGTGTTCTCTGTATTTCCTGGACTTGCATATTGGCCTGCCTTGCTAGGTTGGGGAAGTTTTCCTGGATAATATCCTGAAGAGTATTTTCCAGCTTGGATGCATTCTCTTCGTCACATTCAGGTACACCTATCAAACGTAGATTAGGTCTTTTCACATAGTCCCATATTTCTTGTTGACTCTGTTCATTCCTTTTTACCCTGTTTTCTCTAATCTTGCCTTCTCGTTTTATTTTATTGAGTTGATCTTCGACCTCTGATATCCTTTCTTCTGCTTGGTCAATTCGGCTGTTGAAACTTGTGCATGCTTTGCGAAGTTCTCGTGTTGTGTTTTTCAGCTCCATCAATTCGCTCATATTCCTCTCTAAGTTGTCCATTCTCGTTAACATTTCGTCAAGTCTTTTTTCAAGGTTCTTAGTTTCTTTGCATTGGGTTAGAACATGTTCTTTTAGCTCACGGAAGTTTCTTATTATCCACTTTCTGAAAGCTAATTCTGTCATTTCATCACGCTCATTCTCCATCCAGTCTTGTTCCCTTGCTGGTGAGGAGTTGTGCTCCCTTGTAGGAGGAGAGGTGTTCTGGTTTTGGGTGTTTTCATCCTTTTTGCGCTGGTTTCTTCCCATCTTTGTGGATTTATCCACCTATCGACTTTGTAGTTTTTTGTCTTTCTGATTTTGGTAATTTTAAGTCTGTAGTAGCTGAACTCATAAACCCCCTTTTCTTCCCCCTAGGTGGTCTGTCCCAGGGAATTAGGGCGTTATGATTTTCCGCTGTTGCAATGGTTTTCCCTGCCCACAAGGTGGCAGCCTAGTCACACTCAGCCTGCAGAGGCTTCGTTGAGCTGCTGTGGGCAAATTGTCCTGGGAACTGCAGGGTGTTTCCCGGTGGGTGACGCCCCTCCTCCACAGAGCTGGACCGTCCCGTGTTCAGCCGTGTTTCCGGAGGTGTCCTCTTTGCCCAGGAAACTCTTGGGTTGAGTCCCTGCCTCAGCTCCCCTTGCTGGCCCAGAGGGGATCCGGTCTCGCTCACTCTGCACAAGGGGCCGCTGCTCCCTGCCTCGGGTGCAGGCAGAGCAGCCGCGCCAGTCCAACCAGCGGCGCTGGCAACCCGTGGAGCTTCACCACCTGTGAATCTCCTGGTCTGTGGGCAGTAAAAATCCGCTGCCCTGTGAGCCGCTGCATCAGCCAAAGCAGCGGCTCTGAGATTTGTGGCGCGCCCTTGCCTGGGAATGTCCTGGCTTGAATCCCTGCTTCAGCTCCCCTTGCTGGCTCAGAGGTGATTCAGTCTCTCTCGCTCTGTACGTGGATCCGCCGCCCCCCACCTCAGGGCGTAGGCCGAGCGGCGCGCCGCTCCGCTCAAACCAGCGGCGCTGGTGACCCGTGCGGCTCCTCCTCCTGTTAATCCCCTGGTCTGTGGTCAGTAAAAATCTGTCTGGAAATGCGGCGTCCACTCACCCTCTGCGCCTTCTTTCGGAGCTGCGATCCCGACTTCCTCCTAATTGGCCATCTTGAAAACCTCCCCCTCTAGTTCTTTTAATTGTGTTGTTAGGGTGTTGATTTTAGAACCTTCCTGCTTTCTGTTTTGGGTATTTTAGTACTATAAATTTCCCTCTAAACACTGCTTTAGCTGTGTCCCAGAGATTCTGGTACATTGTGTCTTTGTTCTCATTGGTTATTTATTTATTTCTGACTTAATTTTGTTATTTACCCCATAGTCATTGAGGAGCAGGAGTTGTTCAGTTTCTATGTAGTTGTGTGGTTTTGAATGAGTTTCATAATCCTGAGTTTTGATTTGATGGCACTGCAGTCCTAGAGACTGTTATAATTTCCATTCTTTTGCATTTGCTGAGGAGTGTTTTGCTTCCAATTATGTGGTTGATTTTAGAATAAATGCTATGTGATGCTGAGAAGAATATAGATTGCTTGATTTGGGGTGGAAAGTTCTGTAGATGTCTATTTGGTCTGCTTGGTCCAGCACTGACTTCAAGTCCTGAATATCCTTGTTAATTTTCTGTGTCGTTGATCTGTCTAATGTTGACAGTGACGTGTTAAAGTCTCCCACTATTATTGTGTGGGAGTCTACATCTTCTTGCAAGTCTCTAAGAAGAACTTGCTTTATGAATCTGGGTGCTTCTGTATTGGGTTCATATATACTTAGGATAGTTGGCTCTTTTTCTTGCATTGACTTCTTTACCATTATGTAATGCCCTTCTTTGTCTTTTTTTGATCTTTGTTGGTTTAAAGTCTGTTTTATCAGAGAGTAGGATTGCAACCCTTGCTCCTTTTTTGCTTTCTATTTGCTTGGTAAATCTTCCTCCATCCCTTTATTTTGAGCCTGTTTGTCTTTGCAAGTGAGATAGATCTCCTGAATACAGCACACCAAAAGGGTTTTGACCATTCAGTTTCCCAGTCTGTCTTTTGATTGGGACATTTAGCGCATTTGCACTTAAAGTTAATATTGTTATATGTGAATTTTATCCTGTCATTATGATGCTAGCTGGTTATTTTGGCCATTAGTTGATGCAGTTTCTTCATAGTGTCAATGGTTGTTACATTTTGGTATGTTTTTACAGTGGCTAATATTGGTTTTTCCTTTCCATATTTAGTGCTTCCTTCAGGAGCTCTTGTAAGACAGGCCTCATGGTGACAGAATCTCTCAGTATTTGCTTGTTTGTAAAGGACTTTATTTCTCCTTCGCTCATGAAGCTTAGTTTGGCTGGATATGAAATTCTGGGCTGAAAATTCTTTTTTTTAAGAATATTGAATATCGGCCCCCACTCTTTTCTGGCTTGTAGGGTTTCTGCAGAGAGATCTGTTGTTAGTCTGATGGGCTTCCCTTTGTGGGTAACCCAACCTTTCTCTCTGGCTGCCCTTAACATATTTTCCTTCATTTCAACCTTGGTGAATCTGACAATTATGTGTCTTGTGGTTGCTTGTCTTGAGGAATAGCTGTGTGGTTTTCTTTGTATTTCTTGAATTTGAATGTTGGCCTGCCTTGCTAGGTTGGGGAAGTTCTCCTGGATAATATCCTGAAGTGTGATTTCCAATTTGGTTTCATTCTTTCTGTCACTTTCAGGTACACCAATCAAACATAGGTTTAGTCTCTTCATATAGTCCCATATTTCTTGGGGGTTTCATTCTTTCATTTTTATTCTTTTTTCTCTAATCTTTTCTTCATGCTTTATTTCCTTAAGTTGATCTTCAATCTTTGATATCCCTTCTTCCACTTGATCAATTTGGCTGTTGATACTTGTGTATAATTGATGAAGTTCTCATGCTGTGTTTTTTTGGCTCCATCAGGTCATTTATCTTCTTCTCTAAATTGGTTATTCTAGTTAGCAATTCCTCTAACCCTTTATCAAGGTTCTTAGCTTTCTTGCATTGGGTTAAAACATGCTCCTTTAGCTCAGAGGAGTTTGTTATTACCCACCTTCTGAATCGTACTTCTGTCAATTCATCAACCTCATTCTCCATCCAGTTTTGTTCCATTGCTGGAGAGGAATTGTGATCCTTTGGAGGAGAAGAGGTGTTTTGTTTTTTGGAATTTTTAGCCTTTTGCACTGGTTTTTCCTCATCTCTGTGAATTTATCTACCTTTGGTCTTTGATATTGGTGGCCTTCAGATGGGGTTTCTGTCCTTTTTGTCAATATTGATGCTATTTCTTTCAGTTTGTTAGTTTTCCTTCTAACAGTCAGGCTTCTCTCCTGCAGGTCTGCTGGAGTTTGCTGGAGGTTCACTCCAGACCCTATTTGCCTGGGTATCACCAGCAGAGGCTGCAGAACACCAAAGAAATCTTGCTGCCTGATCCTTCCTCTGGAAGCTTCATTCCAGAGGGGCACCTGCCAAATGCCAGCCAGAGCTCTCCTGTATGAGGTGTCTGTCAACCTCTGCTGAGAGATGTCTTTCTGTCAGGAGGCACTAGGGTTAGGGATCTACTTGAGGAGGCAGTCTGTCCCCTAGCAGAGCTTAAGCGCTGTGTTGGGAGATCCGCTGCTCTCTTCAGACTTGGCAGGCAGGAATGTTTAAGTCTGCTGAAGCTGCGCCCACAACCACTGCTTCTCCCAGGTGCTCTGTCCCAGGGAGATGGGCATTTTATCTATAAGCCCCTGACTGGGACTGTTGCCTTTCTTTTAGAGATGCCCTGCCCAGAGAGGAGGAATCTAGAGAGGCAGTCTGGCTACAGTGGCTTTGCTGAGCTGCGGTGGGCTTTGCCCTGTCTGAACTTCCAGGTGGCTTTGTTTACACTGTGAGGGGCAAACCACCTACTCAAGCCTCACTTATGGTGGATGCCCCTCCCCCATCAAGCCTGAGCATCCCAGGTTGACTTCAGACTGCTCTGCTGGTAGGGAGAATTTCAAGCCAGTGGATCTTAGCTTGTTGGGCTCTGTGAGAGTGGGATCTGCTGAGCAAGACCACTTGGATCCCTGGCTTCAGCCCCCTTTCCAGGGGAGTGAATAGTTCTGTCTCATTGACGTTCCAGGCACCACTGGGGTATGAAAAAAAAAAAAAAAACTCCTGTAGCTTGCTTGGTGTCTGCCCAAATGGCAGCCCAGTTTTGTGCTTGAAACCCAGGGCCCTGGTGGTATAGGCACCCAAGGAAAATTCCTGGTCTGCAGGTTGTGAAGACTATGGGAAAAGCATAGTATCTGGGCTGGATAGTGTTGTCCCTCATGGAATGGTCCTTCATGACTTCCTTTGGCTAGAGGAGGGAGTTCACTGACCCCTTGTTCTTCCTGGGTGAGGCGACGTCCCACCCTGCTTCTGCTTGCCCTCTGTAGGCTGTACCCACTCTCTAACCAGTCCCAGTGAGATGAACTGGGTACCTCACTTAGAAATGCAAAGATCACCTGCCTTCTGCATTGGTCTCACTGGAAGCTGCAGACTGGAGCTGTTCCTATTTGCCCATCTTTCTGGCAATCTATCTAGTACTTACAAGCTGATTTTTACAAGTCAATTTTACAATAGCTTATAAATCCCAATTATAATTGTTAGGAATAAAATATCTAGCAATTAATTTAACCAAAGAACTGAAATATCTCTACAGTGAAAACCATAAAAGAAATTGATGAAAGAAATCAAAGAGAACACCGGAAAATGAAAAGATATTCCATGTCATGGATTGGAAAGCTATTCCATTTTCATGGATTGATAAAATGTCCATACTACCAAAAGCAATCTACACATTCAATGCAATCTCTATCAAAACACCAAGGACATTCTTCACATAAATAGGAAAAACAATCCTATAATATATATGAAACCACAAAAGACCTGGAATAGCCAGAGCTTTTCTAAGCAAAAAGAACAAAACTGGAGCAATCACATAATGTGACTTCAAATTATACTACAGAGCTATAGTAACCAAAATAGCCTGGTTCTGTCATAAAAGAAGACACATAGACTGGTGGAACAAAATAAAGAACCCAGAAATAAATTCATACATTTATACTGAACTCGTTTTCAACAAAGGTTTCAAGAATACACATTGGGAAAAAGAGAGTCTCTTCAATAAATGGTTCTGGGAAAACAGGATATCCATATGCAGAGAACAAAACTAGACCCCTATCTCTCACCATATGACAAAAATCAAATCAAAATGCCTTAAAGTAATAAATCTAACACCTCAAACTATGAAACTACTATAAGAAAATATTGGGGGAAACTCCAGGACATCGGTCTGGACAAAGACTTCATGAGCAATACCCCATTAGCACAGGCAACCAAAGCAAACATGTACAAACGGGAGCATATCAAGTTATAAAAGCTTCTGCACATCAAAGGAAATAATCAATAAAGTGAAAAGACAACCACAGAATGGAAGAAAATATTTGCAAACTATTCCTCTGACAAGAGATTAATAACCAGAATATTTAACAAGTTGAAACAACTCAATAAGAAAAAAAAACTAATAATCTAATTAGAAAATGGGCAGAAGATCTGAATAGACATTTCTCAAAAGAAGACAAATGGCAAACAAGTATACATACATATATATATGTGGTAAGCCAAGATAAAATTCTAAGTCTTTCCAACTGACTGAATGGATTCTCCTTTTAGCCAAGGGGACCCAAAGGAATCTGCAAAAGCAGTTCAGGCCATCATGGGAAGGGGAGGGCAGGACATATCTCTTATACGCCCCTTTTTTTGAAGTTCAGGCATAACTGACCAGCATTACATGAAAATAGGAATTCTAAGACTGATAGAACAGACTCTGTAGCAATAAGCTAGCAAGTTCCAAACAGACTCTAGCATAGCATCTAGCATCATGAATGACAGATAGCAGGCCCTGAAGGAAATGAAAGTATTTTACCCCAAAATGTATTTATTTGATATATTTTGAAATGCTCCTGCAAAGCTGTCTCTTGTGGGGGAAATTTGCATTCTGTAGAGAGTATCCTTCCCTTAGTAGAGTATCTTCCTTAGCTTTCTCAAGAGTCTGACAACCTTTAAAGTTCCATAGGAGATATTCACATCTATTGTCTCTGAATTCTGCTACTTGGAGGCTCATCTACGTGACAAGAACCTTGGTTTCCACAACCCACCACTCCCCAATTACCTTTACTCAAACAGATTTTAACTCCTCAGGCAGAGCTTATCCCTTTTAACCAATTGCTGATAAGGAAAATCTTAAATCCACCCATGGCCTAAAAGCCTCCAAGATGTCCCACCTTTCCAGGCTACACCAATACATACCTTACATGTCTTTACCTGTAACTTCCATCTCCCTAAAATGTGTAAAATTAAGCTATAACGCAACCACCTTGGGCATATGTCCTTAGGACCTCCTCAGGCTTGTCCTGATCCTTAACCTTAGCAAACTAAATCTCTAAATTGAGTGAGACCTGTCTCAGATACTTTTTCATTTATAATATACCAACATGAGTTCTTTTTTGAGCATAGGCAAAAAGTACTCTATCATCTAAAAATCCTTAATGAATAAAAAAGTCACTATTACCAATCTATACCTTGAATTTTCTCAATCCTTAATGAATGCAAGAATCATTATTACCAATCTGTACCTTGATTCTTCTTAATTTTATGTTAAAAACAAAAGAAAATAGAAGTGACTATAATTCTCTATAAAACATTTTGTGCCTAATGGTATTATATATAGACCAAAGAGAGTCATGATAGGATATACTGACTCCAAGGGCCCATTTTGAGTTCTCTTAAAGAATAGAACTCTGATATCTGAACACAAATGTAATCCTGTCCACAGAAAATGATCATTCTCAAAACTATAACACCACACAGTTTTCACTACCCTTTTTAATACGTGTAATTCCACACTTTATTTTCATTTTTCCTGCAGTTGAAAAGTGCACAAAATTGTGGCTCTGTAGGTAGCTTCACTGGCTTCTTCGTACTAATGGAAGATTCACTCATATTGCTACCATTGGCTAAGGCTGTTGGGAATACAGATGTCAGGTCCACTAATAATGGCCACCGTCCTCCATTTTTCCATTTCTCCTCAGCTGTGCTCTTTAAATCTTTTCATCCAATTAAGGGAACAAGACTCCGTTAGCAGAACTTAATCATTCGGTGGTTACTAGGTAACCTGTCCCCATAGCTTAAGAAGAGCATTCTATCTATTCTCCACTGTCAATCAATCTCCACAAGAGTGCATTCAGGAGGATGCTCACCCTAAAGCTTTGATAATCTCTACCAAATGCATTCTCTGTTTACAAGTGGCTTCACTATGAAAAACAAAGCAAAACAAAAAGCTTAACCAATCTGTTCATCTATCCTGACAATATCTTTTTTCTTAAAAAATAGAATCTGAAGTCTTAACGGTTAATGAATTTTTGAAAAGCTCTTATAAGTGCATCTACTCCTCACAAACTGCCATGCACAATCAATTTTTAAAAGCCATGATTTATGTAAGCTACCAATTGAAAACCATTCTTTATTGATACTTTGCCTAGTCTTTCTAAGGGATTTCAGTCTCCACTCCAGTTACGCTTTAGTTCTTTGTCTTGTTAGATGTCTGCCTGCAATGTACTCAAACATTTTTAATTATTAGATTGAATGACACAAAATTACTATTTTATAAATAAAAAATGGTCAAATAGACAATATCACTTGGTTCTACCTACTAATTTGAAGTATTTGAAGAGCACTATTAGAAACTTAGATTTAATTTAGACTACATTAATTATTTCTTTAGAATATTTGAGTAAGTAATCTTAGGAAATGGAGGTGGGAGGGTGGTTCTTGACATCCTTAGACATGTTCAATCTCTGACTTAATTGAATTAAATATGAGATTTCTCTTATCCTCTTTGAAGCCTTCCATTTCCTTGTCTGCAAACAATTGCTTAGTGTTCATTATGTTTTTAAACACAATCTAAATTATCCAACAGTATGAAAATGTGTTATGAAAGCAGCCTATTGTTATGTAATATTAAGTATTCACTGAAGTTTATACCCATAGGCAACCAGAGATTACAATAACATTGAGGTCACAACACAGGAGGTATTAATATTTCTCACAGTAAAAGCACAGTCTAGATAGAAATTTTGGTGTTGATCTAGGTACAGAAAGACTTCCTCTGTGTTCTTTACACCATGCAGAGTGAATGTCCCTGTGCAATACTAAAGAAGGTGGAAGTGATGCTCTGACACTCTTTAATTCAGTTGTACACAAGGCTGGAAGTAAGCAAATATTTTCCCTTGTTTGTCAGAAAATTTGGGGGCCAGGAGGATGCTGGTGATTGCTAAGCAAAACTTCTAATTTACTGAAAAGGCTATGGAGCCCAGAAAAGGTAAGTAATTAGTCTACACAACTGGGCTTTATGACTCTTGATTTAGGGCTCATTCCACTAAATCAGGAAATAGGCAGCAAGACAATTATTTCAGTGACTTGTCCTTAGACGTGTTCACTCTCTTATGCACGTGCTACCTAAAATAATAGAAAAATGATTTTCATATGTAATCCTAGACACAGAAAATGGAAAGGGTCAATGAGAATTTGCTTCAATCTTTGGTCTTAGGCAAACCTGTACCTAAGCTGTCTTAGATAAATAAGAATATGTATATTTTGAAGTTATACATTTTTTTTGGTAAAAGAGCAGCATGTATTATTCTTCCAATGTGTAACAGAGCATGGTTGAGTCCAGTTTTTCTTCTACTCTAGAGATGGTAACTTTAGCGTATTCCAGGGGGACCATCATTTTCAGATTCTAGAAATATTTTACTGGAGAATTATCCCCCAGAAAGTTTCCCCTTTTCAAGGATAACATAAAGAATAACACTAATGATGTTTTGTAAAGTAAATACTGCCACGTGTTATTTTAATAAATACTAAGGGGCACCTACTACGTGCAAGGCTACTTGGGTCACGGTTCCCCCTCAGATTCAATGGAACAACAGTACTTTCTCTAGTTCATTTACATCCCCTTCAGTGATGCTCTGGGATTTACCTGCTTTGAATAGAATCATTGGAAGCTGGGATCTATAGTGATGTTGTAAAGTGTCAAGAAACACAGCAGCCATTGTTAAGTGTGTGTTGGATTCAATCTGCTTTGAATTCTAGCTATGCTTTTTCCCAGCAGTGTGGCCTTTACTAAGGGCCTCATTTCTTTTACCTGCAAAATAGCATAATAGTAGTGTGCAATTCATGTGATTGTTATGAGAATGACAGGAGGTAATACATGTAAATAGCTTACCACTACATTTGGCTGTCATAGTTTGGGTTCCTCTGGAACAAGACTTCAAGTACAAGCGGTTTAATTAGGAGATGGTCCCAATAAACACTGGATGGGGGACACAGAAGTGAGACAGAGAAGGAAAGGAAGCCAAAAAAGAAATGCTGTCAAGCAAGTCATCACCAAGGGAGCTGGAAAACAGTACAGAGTTCAGCAGTTAACCTACCCTAGGGGTGGGGGAGCTGGGGCATTGATCCATCATCTACCAACTGTTTTGTTCTTGTCTAAGGGCTGATAGGGGCCTTAATTCCCTGGACTTCTGATCTGCCCTATTGGCAGGTAACTAAGCTTCCATGTTCAGAGAAAGCTCTAAGTAGTAAGGTGCAGGCACTGGCTGTTGAAGTTGGGATTGGTGTCCAAGAAAGTGGCGAGGACTGAGAAGATGTGGGCTGAGCATCAGCAGCGTCTGCTGCCCTGGCAACAGGGGCCATTCAACAGAAACACACATTTACTCTTCGTGCTTTTTTTTTTTTTTAAGACTGAGTTTCGCTCTTGTTGCCCAGACTGGAGTGCAATGGCGTGATCTCGGCTCATCACAACCTCCATTTCCCGGGTTCAAGTGATTCTCCTGCCTCAGCCTCCTGAGTAGCTGGGACTACAGGCGCACACGACCACACCCAGCTAATTTTTGTATTTTTAGTAGAGATGGGCTTTCACCATGTTAGCCAGGATGGTTTCTATCTCTTGACCTCGTGATCTGCCTACCTTGGCCTCCCAAAGTGCTGGGGTTACAGGCGTGAGCCACTGTGCCTAGCCTTTTTTTTCTTTTTTAATGGAGTCTTGCTCTGTCGCCCAGGCTGGATTGCACCTCTGCCTGCTGGGTTCAAGTGATTCTACTGCTTCATTCTCCTGAGAAGCTGAGATTACAGGCATCTGCCACCACTCCTGGCTAGTTTTTGTTTGTAGAGATGGGGTTTCACCATGTTGGCCAGGCTTGTCTTGAACTCCTGACCTTGTGATCCACTCACCTCGGCCTCCCGAAGTGCTGGGATTAAAGGTATGAGGAACGGCGCCCAGCCTACTCTTCGTATTTTAAAATAACGTTAAGGGACCTTTTCTTTTCATATTGGCTATGCCTGGCACAGAGAAGGTGTTTGTTGTAAATACTTGTATTTGACTGCCTAGCACCATTTCCCTCTTCTTCCTGTTGGAAATTCATGCCAGGTCTTGATCTTCCCTCCTTCCCAGTCCCTTCTTTTCTCTTAGCCCTCTATTATCACAGGAAATGGGACTGGGATCCAGGAGAATACTCCCAGCCAGCTGGCTGCAGACATTGACTCAAGGTGAGTGTGGAGCCCTAGTCAGCACACCATCCTACCAGCAACATCTGTGGGACATAGCTGCTAGAGATTCTAGTACTGATTTTTTCTGCTGCATCTGCTAAACTGGAAGAGAGAGACAAAGAGACTCTAGAACAAATCTGGAAGACACTATTTTATTACCCAAATACAATTCTGATTGAAGTGAGCTATAATACAGTTATATAAGCTATATTAATTTGTTCTCATGCTGCTAATAAAGACATACCTGAAACTGGGTAATTTATAAAGGAAAGAGGTTTAATTGACTTATAGTTCAGCATGGCTGAGGAGGCCTCAGGAAACTTACAATCATAGATGAAGGGGAAGCAAACACGTCTTTCACATGCTGGCAGGAAGAAGAAGAATGAGAGAAGTGCGAGTGAAGCAGGGGAAAGCCCATCACAAAACCATCAGATCTCATGAGACCTCACTGTCATGAACAGCACAAGGGAATCGCCCTGGTCAAGTCAGTCACCTCCCATGAGGTCCCTCCCCCAATATGTGGGGATTACAATTTGGATTAAAATTTTAGATGAGATTTAGGTGGGGACAAAGAGCCAGACCATATCATAAGCCAACAAATTCTTTTCTGTTGTTTGCAACAAGAGTCCTACCTATCACAGCATTTAATATGTGCCCGTAGCACTTCGTGCTCTAAGATTCTAAGACTTATTTTTTCACACATCACCTTTCAGTGTAAGTTCCTTAGTAGTTGTAAAAGCTGCTTAGCAAGATGTTAGAGGCAGGTATGTACTGGTGTGTGTGTGGGAGACCCTGTGGGAGACCCCGCAAGTGCCGGGGCAAGGGTCTGAAGCCTCAGCTTGTTCCCATATGAATATAGAACTAGAAAAGAATTAGAGATATAGTTACATAGTTATTCCTATATATAATCATAATCATATAGTTATTCATATGCGATCACAGAAATATGTATACTCAATATAACCTTTTAATTTTACTAATGATTATCGGGTTATGAAACATGGAACTGAGGTGACATTGTGAACAAAGTGATCTTAAGGCAAGATGCTCTAAGTCCTCTGTCACACCCGCCTGAGGGCTGCTGGAGGGTGCCTCGGCTGTGCGGCAGCACCAGCACTGGGAAAGCACCTGCTGTTTAGCCAGCTAGGGAAGGAGACATCCAAAATGTCCAAGATGTCTCCTTTCTCAGGGGAGTTAGGAGAAAATTCCACTCCTCCAAGCTCTTGTGGTAAGGCCTGACGGCTGTCAGGGACACCCGCAGACACCTGGGGGCTTAACTGTCTCTATGTGATGCTGTGCTTCAGTGGTGACGTTCCATGTCTACTTTCATGTTCTGCTTCTGCACCTGGTTTCTCTTTTTCTTACAAGATAGAATCAGTAATAGTAACATGAATCTTAATGTCTTTGTTCTTTCTTGACAAGTATGAGAAAAGTGCTGACCCATTAGGTTTTCTCCTCACCTCAGCTGCTTGAAAGACCTGGGCTCCCACCCCAAGACACATGATTTACCTGACCCTATCACTGACCACCATTACCTCACCCTACCTGCCCTGCCGCCTGCTTTGTACTCAATAAAAGTCAGAGCATCCAGGCACTTGGGGCCACTGCCAGACTCCATGCTTTGGTTGGCAGTGGACCCCTGGGCCCAAACTCTGTTTTTTCTTTCTTAGTGTCTTGTGTCTTTTATTTCCACAGTTTCCCATCTCCACACCTGTAGAGAGGGGCTCACAGGACCCTGTAGGGCTGGACCCTCCACTGGTGGCACCATTATATACCAGAACATCCTTCCTCTCAGGTGAGGTTTTCGTATTTCATACATTATTGCTCAGTCACAGCATTAAAAAACTTTGAATCATGCCATAAGAAAGTCATTCACTTTGCAATTCTTTTGATCCTAATTATATCAAGGAGAAAGTCTCTGCTTGTTACTAATATGTCTTTAGCATCTCTTAGCCTTGCTAATCTCCCTTTCCAACAAACATCAAAGCTTGGGCTCCGGCCACAGTATTTAGATAAAATTTGAGAGTATCATGTTTGTTATGTTTATTTATGGCAATTTCTACAATAGTAATTGGGCTTGCTCTTCAAGATTTCAGTTACTCATGGTCAGCCATGCTCTAACAATATTAAATGGAAAATTCCAGAAATAAACAATTTCTAAGTTATAAATTATGTGCCATTCTGAATAGCGTGATGAAACCTTGCACTGGCCTGCTTTGTCCCATGAGAGATGTGAATCCTTCCTTTGTCCAGCATCTCCACGCTGTCTCCACTTCCCACTGATGAATCACTCAGTAGCCCTCTCAATGATCATCTCACATTATCACAAGAAGGATGAGTACAGTACAATGAGATATATACACAGAGAGAGAACCCAAATTCATGTAACTTTTGCTATAGTATATTGTTAGGGTTGTCCTACTTTATTATTAGTTATTGTTGTGAATCTCTTCTTGTATCTAATTTATAAGTTAAGCTTCATCATAGGTAGGTATGTATGGGAAAAGACAGAGTGTGGGCCGGGCGCAGTGGCTCACGCCTGTAATCCCAGCACTTTGGGAGTCCGAGGCAGGCAGATCACAAGGTCAAGAGATAGAGACCATCCTGGCCAACATGGTGAAACTCCATTTCTACTAAAAATACAAAAATTAACTGGGCGTGGTGGTGTGCACCTGTAGTCCTAGCTACTCAGGAGGCTGAGGCAGGAGAATTGCTTGAACCCGGGAGGCGGAGGTTGCAGTGAGCCGAGATCGCGCCACTGCACTCAAGCCTGGCACCTGGCACCTGGCGATGGAGCAAGACTCTGTCTAAAAAAAAAAAAAATACAGTGTGTGTATAGGGTTTGATACTATCCATGGTTCCAGGCATCCACTGGGGGTCTTCGAATGTATTCCTCATGGTTAAGAAGGGACTACTGTGTTCTTCCAATTATAATTGAGCCAGTTTCTTTTAAAAATATGGTTAATTTTAAAAGTGAGTAAATTCAAGGTAAAACTATAAAGTAAATAATAGTAGAGGTGGTATAACAATATGGCAGAAGCCATGTAGGTGGTATTTAGAAAGCTTAGTTTTGGAATCACTTGCTTAGTATAGTGGTATCCCTGTGTCCAAAGGGAGGAAACAGGGAGTAGACAAGGATCTGTTCAAATTGGCATAGGCTCCTTCACTGACATGATTTTGACTAAAAGACAAAGTTGGTTCATTGAGAGAGGAGTCTCTTCATTTGCAAGTAAAAACACAGAACGCTTATTTTTCTTAATCACTATTGTAAACTCTGCTCTAACAAAGCCCCCTCCCCACTGGGTGACAGGGGCTTTTTATAACACTTCATCCTGATTCTTTAGCTTTTTGTTGTTTTCAGTAATTAAAAGTCACCTTCAGTTTTTAAGACTCAGCTCTGTTTATTTAAATTTTATTTTTTTCCAGATCCAAAGCTCTTCTCTTCCCACTCCTCCCAGTACTGGCTAGACCAGTGGTCTCCAGGGCTGGTATTGTTGTAGGGGGCATCATCTGCTTTCACACACCCACTTCTCCCTCCCTCCATGCACCTGTTCCTCTGACGCTGAGCTGGAGAAGGAAAAGGAACAAGAAAGACCTAGCTCTTTATTTGACTTGTCTTTATGTAGCTCTCATGGGTAGTTCACACTGTTGTTGTCTGAGGGTTCAATGTAGACAAGTGGTGGCTCCAGCATGCCCCTTGGATGGCAGCCTCCCCAAGAAGCTTCCCCAGATGTTGGTAATATGTTGTAAGATTTGACTTCAAATGAAGACCCTCTGTCTGCATTTTCCCCCACTACTTCAGTGTACTTGCCTCGTTGACCCCTGCTACAGCAATCCCCAGCTAGACTATAGGCCCCAGACTCATAGACTTACAAGTACCTGTGGGATCCTTTTATGTACTTCTTGAGAACTGGAACTATGGGAGGGATGCAAAGACAGGGAGTGGCCGCTCTCTGTCTTACCACCCTCCATCATGCCTTATCTTCTTAATTCATTCCCCTCCACCTGGAATACAGGGGCAGGTTAGCAGATACACTAACTAACAGACATTTAACCAGGGAGTGGAATCACAATTCCCCTTCTTGTAGGCACCTACAGGAAGAATGTAGGCACCTAGAAAAGAATGTTTCCCTTGGGACCTGCCTCCATTGGTTTTCACACTGCTATAAAGAAATACCTGAGATTGGGTAATTTATAAAGAAAAGAGGTTTAATTGACTCACAATTCCACATGGCTGGGGAGGCCTTGGGAAACTTACAATCATGATGGAAGGGGAAGCAGGCATGTCTTGCATGGCAGCAGGTGAGAGGGGGAAGTAACAGCGAAGAGGAAGAGCCCTTTATAAAACCATCAGATCTCATGAAAACTAACTCACTATCATGAGAAAAACATAATCACCTCCATCCCTCCACACGTGGGGATGACAGGTCCCTTCCTTGAGAGGTGGGAATTACAGGTTGAGATGAGATTGGGGTGGGGACGCAGAACCAAACGACATCAGAATCTGAGTCCCTGATACTATGGAAGTTCATACCAACCTAAAAGGGCTGCTATCTTCAGACGTTCAGAAGATACAACTAAATGTTATGTTACTTACATTATACATAATCCTAGCCAATCATAGTCGGGCTTTTTGTAGTGTTCAAACTAGACTGTGGAAATGGAGTCTCCTAGAAACTACCATTATTGACAACTTGGAATAGTTGTCAATGAAGAGTGTACATTACAAAATGCCTACTTGGACGGGACTGAAAATGCAACAATATTTCTACTCTTATATGTGGATGTTTTTATAGTTTGGAGGAGTTGGAGGACTGACTTGAAATGAGCGAAACCCAGATTCCAGATTTTATTAGAGGTTGCCTTTTCCCCACTATATTCTCCACTCTTGAGATTATCCAGGATAATCGTTCTAACGATGCTAAACGTTTGGCAATTGCATGGACACATTACAGAGTAAAGAATTATGAGATCAAATTCCTTGGCTTGTATGGTTTTAACTGGTTGTAGGAGTTTGAATAGATACATCTCTGAGTCTCAGTTTCCTAACCTTTTTTTTTTTTATTTTTGAGACAGAGTTTTGCTCTGTCACCAGGTGCCAGGCTGGAGTGCAGTGGCCTGATCTTGGCTCACTGCAACCTCCGCCTCCCTGGTTCAAGCAATTCCCCTGCCTTAGCCTCCCAAGTAGCTGGGACTACAGGCATGCGCCACCATGCCCAGCTAATTTTTGTACTTTTTTAGTAGAGATAGGGTTTCACCATGTTGGCCAGGATGGTCTCCTTGTGATCTGCCTGCCTCAGCCTTCCAAAGTGCTGGGATTACATGAGTGAGCCACCGTGCCCGGCCTAGTTTCCTAACCTTTAAAATAAAAGAGTTAAATTGCAATAAATGTTGCTTCTAGTCTTTTATTTCTATGAAAAACTTGGTATTTTTAAAAGACAGCTTTTTCCTACTGTTCTGACAAAGGCCAAATCTCTAAAACTTTGGAGTTATTTTAGGACCTGTGCTATCACAAGCTGCTCTATGAAAGATGGCAGATTTAGTGTTAGTGATTTCACTGATATTTTGTTCTTAGAAAATTATTCATCGTCTTAAATCATGTTCAAACACTCAAATTATTAACATTATCATTTATAAAAAGTAAAACGTTTCAGAGTGAGGAAGCAAATGATTCTGTCTGGTACCTGCTTCACCAATTGGAATGGGGCATCTTGTATTGAACCTGTAAGTAGTTTCTTCTATACTCTTTCATTAAACATAGTGTTATTGTTTGTTTGTTTGTTTTTTACAAACTCCTTGGTGTCTTTTAGTGGTTACAGTCTAAATCAGACATTATAAAGGACTGAAGTGGGTAAGGAGTAGACATAATTATATCAGGACAATAAATGCTAAGTCACTAGTATTGTTACCAGGTGTATCCACTGCCCAGGTAATTTGGCTTTTCAGTAACAGGCATACTTAAACACACTCCCAGGCTGTACATTGCATTTAAGCACCAATTGGTAATTTATGACTTAAAAAGGTTGGTGGCCAAAACTCATTGCTTATTAAGAATCTTGGCTAGGCGTGGTGGCTCACGCCTGTAATCCTAGCACTTGGGGAGGCCGAGGTGGGTGGATCACCTGAGGTCAGGAGTTTGAGACCAGTCTGGCCAACATGGTGAAACCCCATCTCTACTGAAAAATACAAAAATTAGCCGGATGTGGTGGTGGGTGCATATAATCCCAGCTACTCGGGAGACTGAGGCAGGAGAATTGTTTGAACCCAGGAGGTGGGTTGAGTGGAGATTGCGCCACTGCACTCCAGCCTAGGCCACAAAGCATGACCCTCCCCCCGAAAAAAAGAATCTTGTGGGGTTGGGTGTGGTGGCTTATGCCTGTAATCCCAGCACTTTGGGAGGCCAAGGCAGGCAGATCACCTGAGGTCTGGAGTTTGAGACCAGCCTGGCTAACATGGTGAAACTATGTCTTTAAATACAAAATTTAGCTGGGTGTGGTGGTGCATGCCTGTCATCCCAGGTATTAAGTAGGCTGAGGCAGGAGAATCACTTGAACCCAGGAGATGGAGGTTGCAGTGAGCCTAGATTGTGCCATTGCACTCCAGCCTGGACCACAAGAGCGAAACTCTGTCTCAAACTCTGTCTTCTCCTGGAAGGCCTGAGCTGTGGCTCATGCCTGTAATCCCAGCACCTTGGGAAGCCAAGGCAGGAGGATCACTTGAGCCCAGGAGTTTGAGACCAGACTGGGCAACATAGCGAGACCCTGTTTCTACTAAAAAAAGAAAATTGTTGGTGCGCACCTGTGGTCCTGGCTACTTGGGAGGCTGAGTCAGGAGGATCACTGGAGCCTGGGAGGTTGAGGCTGCAGTGAGCCATGATTGCACCACTGCACTTCAGCCTGGTTGAGGCGGCAGTGAGCTGTGATTGCACCACTGCACTTCAGCCTGGGTGACAAAGTGAGACCCTATCTCAAAAAAAAAAAAAAAAAAAAGAAAAAGAAAAGAAAAGAAGAATCTCCTGGAGAGCTTTTTGAAAGATACACCTGGGCTTCTCCCACCCCCAGAAATTCTGGTTGAATTCATTTTGGGTTGGGCTTGGGCATTGGCATTTTTTTCCCATATCTCCTCTCCTGATTTTCATGTGGAGCACAGTTAAAAAGCACTGAGGATATTCTGTTATAGATTCCTTACACTACAAATAAAGTGGTATAATATATTTGTAGGCAGACTCTGATTAAATATATATGTTGTAAACCTAGGGTAACCACTAAACATTCTTTAAAAAAATTTTTATATATCGCTATAGAGATAATCAAATGGAATTTTAAAAAATCCTCAATGATTCCGAGAATAGGCAGCAGAAAAGGGGGAAAATGAGACAAAGAAATGATGGAACAAATAGAAAACAGCTAGTAAGAAGGTGATTTTAATGCATTTTGCACATTAATGATCTGAACACTAATTGAAAAACTTTGTCAGACTGGGTATAAAACAAGACCCAACTATACGCTTCTTTGCAGAAATCAACAAGTTGATTCTGAAATTTGTTTGGAGAAGTAAAGAAACCAGAGTAGTCAAAACAATTTTGTAAAATAAAAACAAACTATGTAAAATTGTTAACGTTAGGGGAAGATGGGTGAAAGAATGATGGGAACTCTTGGAAGTCTTCTTTAAGTTCAAAATTATTTCAAAATAAAATGTTAAAAAACTTAACCCTGTTTATCAGGTGCCTAAGGAAACTGAGGACAATGTGATGAAATAGTTGTCCATCTATTTACTATTTAAGTGCCATATTTGATATTGCAACCCAGTTCTGCTGACTGTAAAGTTTGTCCTCTTTGTTTAGCGGACTGTCTTTTAAGTTGTTTCCCCGACTAGTTTGTAAGTTTGTATCTTTTTGTTTGTTTTTGTTTTCATTCTAAGGTGGAGATGAAGTTTCATACCTTAGTATTCCCAGCACCTAGCAGAATGACTGTTTTAGGGAACATACCCCTCAAGGATTTGTTGGTTGGGATAGCATTTCTGTCCTCAGGAATGTGTGTTCTTTGCCATCTTCACGTTCTCTTTTCCAAAGTCATATTGACAAGCTAGTATGTAACAACCTGACATGCTTCTCCCCATCATTCCCCAGCTCAATGACAGTGGTTGGAATCAAGTAGAGGGGAACATTAAAAAAAAGATGGTTAGAAATGCCGCAAGAGTAGGTGCATTCAGAAAGCATCGTTTGCTGTTTCTATGGGCTCTTGAATGCTGTATGAGTCAGGGTAGGCTAACTGCTGTAACAGACCTCCCCCACTTCCCTGCCCGAATTTCAGGCGTCTGATATTATAGACAATTATATTTCTTTATGCAAATTTGAATAGGCAGCGGTAGAGGGGTGGATAAGTTGAGTTCCATGTAATCATCATAGGATCTGGCTTATGGAGGCTCCACCATTCTTCAAACACAACTTCATGTTACCTGGGCATGGACATCCAGCTGGCAGATGGGGGAAGAGAGAGCAAGGAGAATTAACCATGAAGGTTTTTATGGGCCAGTCCTGGAGGTGGCCCACATCATTTCTGCTCATATTCCATTAGCTATAACCTCAAGAGAGGCTGGAAAATAGAGTCTAGTTATGTGCAAAGGAAGAAGAGGTTATGGGATTGGTTGTATACATGGATATTAATGACTATCTTAGTCCATTTGTGTTGCTGCAAAGGAATACCTGAGGCTGGTAATTTATGAAGAAAAGATTATTATTTGGCTCACTGTTCTGCAGGCTGTACAAGAAGCATGGCGCTGGCATCTGCTTCTGGTGAGGGGCCCAGGCTGCTTCTACTCATGACAAAAGGTGAAGGAGAGCTGATGTGTGCAGAGATCGTGTGACAAGAGAGGAAGCAAGAGAGAGAGAGAGAGTGGGAAGGTGCCACTAGCAACCAGCTCTCCCAGGAACTAATAGAATAAGAACTCACTCATTACCACGAGGACTGTACAAGCCACTTATGAGGGATCTGCCCCATGACTCAAGCACCGACCACTAGGCCCCACCTCCAACATTGGGTATCAAATTTCAACATGAGATTTGGAGGGAACGAACAAAACCAAACTATGGAAATGCCGAGATGTGAATTCATTTGTAGGGACAGGCTGGACAAGGCACCCTAGAAATCATCACAGCAGCAACCACTTAAAATAGAACTGACAGCTAATACCTCCTCCTCAGCATTAGTTGGAGAGAATCTCATACCTCTTTGCTGGTGCTCCAGTGTGTAATCTTCTGCTTTGCCCTCTGCATGAGCAGTTTCTGATGACAAATGCATGGGAATAAATGGACATAAAAGAGAACAAAGCTCCACTTGTTCCAATAAACCCCAGCTGTCAGGACACATCTCTTATACCACAAGTACTGATCCCAAGTGTTTCTTGGAAGTGATCTCTTTAAACCGAATCAAGTCAGAATGCACTTAACATTCATCATTTCCTGCTTTTGTGTAGCTTTGTAGTATAAGCTCTGTGGGATCTTTTCAGACCCTTTGTTGTTGAGTAATAACACACTTGTTTGAAAAAAAAAAAAAAGACGGCAAATTAAGAGAGCATGAGTTTATTGCAGCAAATGTAATAGGACTGCTTTTCTTCCTGGGAGCGAACTGTCACTGTAGCTCAATGTCCTCAGCTCACCTTACAGTGAGGTAGACCACAGTCAAGGGCTTGTCCTATTCAAGAGCCTGGAAAATCCATAGACATTCACCAAAATCAAGATTTTCCCAGCCTAATCAAAGCACATAGAACAATTAGTTATTGCATGGAAATGAGGTCATTTACCAGATGAGGTTTACGTGAATTTTACAGTGTAAATGTGTGTCTTTCCAGTTGTTTTTCAGGGTATTTCATCTCCAGAAATCATTGAATTGCAGCTTGTCATGTATTTACACAAACCAAATTAAAAAGCTATTTTGTACTATGTGAAATATAAATGAGCATGAAATGATTTATATACAAGAGTGGTTATGTAGAGGCTAGGTCCTACACTATCATGAATGGATATCAACCGATGACATTTTGACCTATTGGACCACAGTGAACATAACCATTCAACAGTAATTTCTTGATCCTGAGCTGTTATATAATGTGTCGGCTCTAGTTCTCAGAATGCAGCAGCTAGAGTAGTAGTAGTTTAAATGTGCCATTTTTAGGTAACATTGAACTATAGCAAATGTGAATTACTCATTGCTATGGTCTGAATGTTTTTGTTCCATTCCTAATGCCAGCACATTGGGCATTAGGATTTAACGTATAAATTTTGGAGGGGACAAAACATTTATTGGGAGGTATCTCTCTGGGACCTGGCATTAGGAATGAGGCCTTTGGGAGGTGATTAGGTGAATGCTTTTACAAAAGAGGTCCTAGAGAGAAACCTCACTTCTTCCCCCATGTGAAGACACAGCAAAAGAACAGCAGTCTATGAACCAGGAAGTGAGCCCTTACCAGCCAACACCTTGATCTCCAGACCTACGAGAAATAAATTCCTGTTATTTATAAGCCACCCAGTCCATAGCAGTTTGTTATAGCAACCTGAACAGACTAAGATATCCATGATTAATCATGAATAGTAATGATAATGATGATAATAATCTCAATAAAGTCTAAAGACACTCTCAAAATGTCAAAGGGCAAAAAAGAAAATGTCAAAGATTAAAAAATACATAATAATACTTTAATCAGATTTTATAGAAAAGTCAAAGAAAAACTTTAAAAGTGTAGTCTATCTTACTTGTGTCCTGGAGCTGAGTGTCTTGCTATCTCTGGAGTTCAGTCTGTTTCTCTGGGCTCATAGCTCCAAGCTGGGTGAGGCTTGGCAGAGGATGGGGGCTATCAGTTAAGTGGTATGTTCAATCTTGAGGCTAAGAGCTTTCTAGCTGCCAGGCTGCTATTATATGGCACAATGAATAGGGACTGCCTTGTCCGCAATAAGAAAAATCTCCCCCCGCAAAGCCAGGTAGGCAGATAGTGAGGAACATGGACAATATTTCTCAAGCACCTATTAAATGTGCAATATTGAATGCTCAAGTGGTGACACAAGATGGTAGTAAGTGGCAGTGGATGGAGAAAGACAAGGGCCTGAACATAGAAATCAGAAGATGGTTTATGTGAATATGATTTTTCCTGCAACTCCTACCTTGCCTTGGAGTAGACTGTATGTTCCTGAAGGATAGAAACACCAATGAGGTACAGCAGGGGATAGGGAGAGAAAAGTCTCAGCTTTCTAGTTGAATCAGCCTGCTCTGATTCTGCTTTTATTTAATCCCCATATTTTTTCTGTATGCAATGAGCATCAAAACAACTATCCCAAAGGGTTGTTTTCACATTCATTAGGTGTTCAAGGTTAGCTTCTCCTTCTCTGGGATCTTGCTTATAGTAGGTGCTTGATAGAGAAATGAATTAAGAACATTTTTGTAGAATTCTTGAATGTTAAAACTGGAAAAGCCTTTCAAAACCATCCAGGTCAACTATCTCATTGAATTGAATTACACTTCTCCTTTTTTAGGAGTTATAAATTGATGGGAAATAGCTGCTACTATCAAAATATAATGACATCTTGTCTATTAGATGGGAAAAGATAAAAAGACTGAGATAACCATTATCAGTGAAGATGCAGAAAAGATTTATCTTCATGCCTTACTGGTAGATGTGTAGATTGGCTTAACTCTTCTAGGGTACAATCTGGATGCTATGGACTCCAAATTTAAATATATATATATATTTAAATAATAAAAAAATATATTTTTATTTAGCAATCTCGTATCTAGGAATGTATCCTGTGGAAATAGTTGATCGATTGCACAATAACATGCATGTAAAGGAATCTTCTTTGTAGTATTGTTCATAAGCAAAATGCTGGAAATGTCCTACATAGTTCTAAACAGGAGATTAGTTAAAGAAATTATGACATGCCTGTGCAGTAGAATGTATGACAAATCTATATTGATTGGAATGTAAAGACCTTCACAATGAATTGAATGGTAGAAGCAGGTCACAAAACATCATGCAGAGTACAGTCTCATATATATAAAGTTATTAAGAAATGCATGTGGCCAGGCAACGTGGCTCACGCCTGTAATCCCAGGACTTTGGGAGGCCGAGACAGGTGGATAACCTGAGGTCAGGAGATTGTGACCGGCCTGACCAACACAGTGAAACCCCGTCTCTACTAAAAATACAAAAATTAGCTGGGTGTGGTGGCAGGAGCCTGTAGTCCCAGCTACTTGGGAGGCTGAGTCAGGAGAATCACTTGAATCCAGGAGGTGGAGGTTGCAGTGAGCCTAGATCATGCCATTGCACTCCAGCCTGGGCCAAAGGAGCAAACTCTGTCTCCAAAAAAAAAAAAAGAAAACACATGTGACATGCATGCACATAGTGCTGTTGAGATGATAGTCATCATGATTTTAACAGTTGCCTTTGGGTGACTTAGACTGATGTTTGCTTTCTTCTTTATACTCTTCTAAAGTGCATGGATTGTGTACTTGAACATGTATTGACTTTATAATTAGAAAAAAAAATCATGATGCTATTCTCAACTTGAAACAAAAGACAGAACTATCAAGGATCCCTTCATGTAGCCCAGTTTAAGAGTGGCACTTGATCAGTGTCACTGTACAGAATCCAATTTTATTTTTCTTATTTACCCTATCTGCCAAGCTAGCTGCTTCTGCAGTCATAACTGCAGAAAGCCCACAACCCAATACTTCTCACTTTCTTCATCTCTCCTTTTGGGATTCTGGGACTTACCACAGATCTTTTTAAAAAAAGGGTAGTAAACAAATAAATAATAAAAAGAGCTGTTGTCTTTCCCTCATTGTAAAGCTTGCACCATCCAATAGGTTTTTATTTTCCTAAATGAAAGCAAATGGTTGACCATCATGTAATATAAATCTGGCCTTAAGTGACATCCAAACAAAACAGATTTCCTGTCTTGTGATTAAAGAATTTGAAGGACTACCGGGCAAGATGCAGGATGTGTACTGTGTACTGGTTGCCATGGTTTTGACTGAGGATGGGCTATTTAAGCTTATCCTTAATTTGGATAGGCATGAGTCTCAGCTTTGCAGGGTTAAAAATGGTGTAAAAGACATGGCTGTTTTTAGACTGAATGGGAGTCTGGCTATAGTAACAGCTAAAAATAGAGGTCTCTATCTTTAATTAACCCTATGGTTTCTGAATCAAATAAAGAAATTAATTATGATAGATTCTTTTAAGAAAGTAAGCTGGCATGACAGAAAAGCTAATTTCTAATTATACAGGCATTTTTGAACTGACATCCTGACTTTTTTTAAAAACCTGAAGTATGTATTGAAAAGGCTTATTTTAGCTTTAAAATCAGCTATTCAGTTCCCATGGCAGCTTTACTCTGTTGAAGGATTCGATTGTAACAAATTTAATGTTTTTAGCAGCAGATTTATTTTTCCATTTGCAAATAGCACTTTGCAGCAAACAGGAGGTGGACTGTTGATAGTTTACCCTTAATTCTATTATCTATATTACTTCATGCAGCATGCCACACATTATTAAAATGCAGATGGTAGACTGAGTTCTGCATAGAGTGAAAAAAATTTAGAAACATAAAATAAAATAAAATGCAGATGGTCTCTGTATCAAAGACTTTAACACTGAAGGTAAAACAAATCTATGTAAGTTGGATAAATAAGCATTCAATAACTTCAGACTCAAGATTTTCAATTCCTTGTTTTGGAACTGCAAGGGCTTTTTGATGGACACACCGTATTTTAGAGAGCTCATTGAAATTGGAATCAGAAAGTGGGAATTCCAGTTTTAGTCTTGTCCTTGGGTAGCTCAAAGATTTGAGGCAAATCATTTAACCTGCTGAGGCCTCAGTTTCCTTAATTATATACTTATCAGCTTTGAGGACATTTGGACCAAATGAATTATCTATTTTATTTTATTATTATTTTTTGAGACAGAGTCTCACTCTGTCACCCAGGCTGGAGTGCAGTGGTGCAATCTTGGCTCACCACAACCTCCACCTCCAGGGTTCAAGCCATTCTCCTGACTCAGCCTCCTGAGTAGCTGGGATTACGCACCTGCCACCACACCCGGCTGATTTTTGTATTATTAGTAGAGATGGGATTTCACCATGTTGGCCAGGCTGATCTTGAACTCCTGACCTCAGGTGATCCACCTGCCTTGGCCTCCCAAAATGTTGGGATTACAGGCGTGAGCCACCATGCCCTTCCGGAATTATCTATTTTAATTTTTTATTTCTTTTTAAATAGTTGAATGCTTTCTTTAAATAAAGCCCATGTAGAAGCCCATTATGAAAACAGGGGTGGATTTCTACTTGTTAAAGGTGTCCTGGGGTTGGCAGGGTCCTGAGTGCTTCTCTCTTGTCCCTTTTCTAACCCCCTTGAAACACCAAGTAGGAGCCCACAGCACTCCTCAGTGTACAATTTCAGGGCCATTTTTTTAAAGACAAATTTTGACATCTCATTTTATCTTAAAAGTTAGTCTGTGGTTCTGAGAAATCTCAAAACATAATGCCATAATAAATTTTTTAGAAGATAGAATTTTTCATATTATACCTTCACACTCAAGATAAAGCATAGCAACTCTGAAAAGATGGTAATTTTATTTCTGACTTTATGGGTTAGAAAAACTGTTGCTTTCCTGTTACAAATGCTCCTCAACTTACAACTTTATGTCCTGATAAATCCACCTTAAGTTGAAAATATTCTGCGTCAAAATGCATTTAATCCACCTAACCTACCAAACATCACAGCTTAACCTAGCCTACCTTAAATGTGCTCAGAACATTTACATTAGCCTACAGTTGGGCAAAATCATCTAACGCTAAGTCTATTTTATAAAAAAAAGTTGGTTATCTTATGTACTTCATTGAATATTTTATTAAAAGTCAGAAACAGAATGGTTGCATAAGTACTCAAAGTATGGTTTCTACTGAGCCTATTGCTATCACACCATGGTAAAGTCAAAAAATGAAATAATCCTGAGTTGAACCATTGTGCAGTCGGGGGCTATCTGTATTTGACATCAAGGGACACTCAAGTGAGTCATCTCCCCACTGCCTGTTTGTTATAAGACCTTAGAATCAAATGATTTACTACTTGATGCATGCCCTTTGCTACTGTGTCTTTTTACAAACGTCTACCCATTGACTCATCACATCATAATTTTTATATTCTTTTGGATCTTTTATGGCTTTGCACAGTACACATACTCCATATTCTGAATAATAGAATGCTGCTTATAAGGATAACTTGTTAACCCAGCCTCTGTTAGTGTAACAAAAAGTACAAGAACACTTATTTACAGAGCAAGCTGCAATGTTGAGAAGAGCTCTAGTTGGATCAAACACTTGTGAGCTCACATGGAGGAGGCTGTAGTTTGGGCTCCAAAATGGAGATTTTTATTAGAACCTGATCACTATTCTGTATCTACTAATGGGAATAATATAAGAAAGAAAAATAGATATCCTCAGACCTTCTTCATTATTTCAAATAATATTTCAGGATCAACAATGACACCTTTGTCTGATTCTTGCTTTACTTTAATGTCTTCAATAGCTGTGATCTTCATAGGAATCAGTTGTGTTATAATCTGCAGCTGGAAATCATGAGTGCTTCCGGGCACTGTGCTACACAGATAAAGTAAAGCTGACTGAAAGTACTATGACTAAATAATATAATCTCTGCAAAAAAATATTATATACACCCCTAACATTTATGTGTTTCCCAAACCATTATACAAATCATTTATAGAGAAATCACACCAACCACCCACCACTTGTTAAAACAGAACACGTATTTTAACATGGAAATGCAACTTTATAAAACAGCAAGGGAATTGGAAATGGAAATGACAGGCTGGAGACTTAACTGTTTCTTCCTTTTTTATTTTAAACCTTAAAAGTGTAATGTATGTTCAGAAAAATATACACAAGGGCCAGCTAGCTGAATTTTCACCAGCTTAACACACTGGTGTAATTAGCACCCATCTCAAGAAACAGATTATTCCCAAACTCCCTCAGTTCTGCTCTTGCTCCTTCTAATCACTGTCCTTCCACCAGGATTGCCTGGTATCTTGTCCTCTAATAGCATAGATTAGTCTGTTTTTAACTTTTCTATAAATGGAATAATACGTTATGTAGTACTGTTTTGTGTTTAGCTTCTTTAATTTAACTTTGTGAGACTCATCTATGTTGTTGTTTGTAATTGTTCATTCTGATCAAGATTATTAACTTGTGCAACTATGCCACAATTCATGGACCATTCTGCTCTTCATGTTCATTTGGTGGTTCTTTGTTTTTAACTTCTACAAATTGTGTTCTAATGAACATTCTTGATCATATCTTTTGATTACATATCTAGGAGAAAAATTGCTGTGTCATACATAATAAATGTATGTCCACATTCATGGGGACTGCCAAATAGTTTACCAGATGGTTGTACCAATTTGCATTCTCAACAGTAGTGGGCAAGAAATCCTGGCTGCTGTGTATACACTTGACCCTTAAACAACATGGGTTTGAACTTCAAGAGTCCACTTATAAATGAATTTTCTTCCACCTCTGCCATTCTTAAGACAGCAAGACCAACCTCTCCTCTTCCTCCTCCTCAGCCTACTTATTGTGAAGATGACAAGGATGAAGATCTTTGGGATAATCCACTTACACTTAATGAATATTAAATATATTTTTCTCTGTCTTACAATTTTCTTAATAACATTTCCTTTTCTCTAGCTTACTTTATTGTAGTAATAAGAATACAGCACATAATACATATAACATACAAAATATGTGTTAATGAATTGTTTATGTTATTGGTAAGACTTCCATTCAACAAGAGGCTATTTGTAGTTAAGTTTTTGGGGATTCAAGGGTTATATGCATATCTTTGTCAGAGCAGGTCGTTGGTGCCACTAACCCCCATGTTGTTCAAGGGTCGTCTGTACTTGTCAACACTTGTTATTTTCTGTTAAGTGAATGGTGGTATCACATTATGACTTTCTCATTTGCATTTTCTTGAGGACTGATAAAGGTGAGCATGTTTTCACATGTATACTGTCCATTTAAATAGCCTCTTTTGTGGAATATATGTTCATGGTTTTTGTCCAATTTTCTGTATTTTTCTTATTGGTTTATAGGAATTATTTGTATATACTAGATAATTTCTTCATTATCTTATGTATAATGAATATTTAAGTGTTCAGATTTATGCTTGGTATATCTTTATGTTTTCAGGTATTCTGTTTATTATGCACCTCAGGCCACTGTATACTGAAGTCTGGAAAGCTTCAAATAACACTCAGGTAGAAAAAGTATCCTTTTTCAAAAGTTGAAAGTATTGTATGCAATGTGTCATCGTTATTTAATGACATTTTAAATTTCACAATTTATTTTTTTAACTTCAGCCTTTTAATATTGTTTGATCCATTGTTTAAAACTCAATTTAAAAATCAGAAGGACCAAAGAAAAGGAAGCGATAATGGTCATGCTTTGACTTTGTTAGAATAGACCATAATATCTCATGTTGGACGTATGTATGGTGATATTCATAAGAAGATTGAAAATCCTGGTTTGGATTTCAGTTTTGCAACTTACTGGTGTTCCCTGGTCGAAATAGCCTTGCAATCGCCATATACTGGGGAAGACATTTGCCATTTTTGACTATCTATCTAGTGTCCTTCTTTTGGTAGCAGCACCCTCTATGTTTTTGGAGAGCCACCTTAGATCCACAGTTGGTCTATGTGTGACCACCTCTACCTCCAGCAGAGAGTAGCTACTAATTTACACCTGGCCAGTCAAGCATCACATTCCTTAGGGCACAGTCACTGGTTTAAGGATGGGCATGTGACCCAGTCAGAAGCATTGACATGTAGCAAGACCTGTGTTAGGACTGCAGGGGGAGAGAAAGCCTCTTCCCTGGTGAATTTGACCTTTGGAAAATGAGATGTAGAAGTGTTTCAAAGCACCTTGCAACCTCAAGGGAAGATCTTGTTGAAAACAGAGCCAGCCCAGAAAAGGTGCAACTGAGAAAGAGAGAGAATTGAAATATTTTGAGTCCTTTGGATCAAGTCATGGCTGAAGCAAATAATACTTGGTCTTTTCAGTAATGTGAGCCTATACATTTCTTGTCCACTTAATATGGTTTGGATTGGGTTTTCTGATACTTGAAACTGAAAGCGCCTTAACTGGTGCAAATCTCTGTCCCAGATGTTAGCATTATGTGTGATATATGCAGTATGATAATGATCTGGCTTGAAACAGAGACTTCTCTCTGAAAGGCAAATATTCTTTCAAATAATAGTTTTGTAATTTAGGCACTAGGATTTAAAGTTTCTTAAGGGTTGTGTATGGCATTAAAGTTTATTATGGCAAAAATGTTTGGTTAGGTTTCGTTTAATTGAGATAGGTGGGAGAAGAGAAATGTGTGCTCTTGTCTATGGTCAAGGATAATCACTGTGCTTCATGAGAGTGTTTCCCAAGTACCTGTTCTTGAACTCTCTCCATCAAAACTGCTTGAGAAGCTTGCCATACATAGACATTTTAGAGCTCTAGCCTTGAAGATCTGAATAACTAAATGTGGGATGATGAGCAGAGTCTGGTTTTTAAACAAACTCCAAGAATTGGGAACCAGTGCTTTATTACAGGACTCCCTCTCCTAATCATGGGACATAGATAGCTCCTGCTTCATTTCTTCCAGGAATTTTGAACTAGAAAAGGGAATAAAACAAAGAGAAGGAAGAGAGAGGTACACATAGGCCATGAGAAAAGCGTAACTCCTAAAGGACTGAAGAATGCTGGGGAGGAGAGGTGAATAGAAGAGATTTTACATTAATATTGTTTTTAAAGAATCAGAGTTTTCTAGAAATAAAAATAGATTAGATGGTTGGTTATAGAAGAAAAAATACAAAATAGAAATAAAAATAAATTTATCTGGAAATGCAAAGGTGCATGTATATTCCTCATTTCTATCTGGATGCATCATTTATGGGGAAAGAATGAGGAGGAAGTGATCCCAGATCTCTTTTTCCTGTGGCATTGCTGACTCAAAATATATGTCAGTGGGCTGGGCGCAGTGGCTCATGCCTGTAATCCCAGCACTTTGGGAGGCAGAAGTGGGAAGATCACTTGAGGTCAGGAGTTTGAGACCAGACTGGCCAACTTAGTGAAACCCCATCTCTACTAAAAATGCAAAAATTAGCTAGGTGTGGTGGCATGTGCCTGTAATCCTAGCTACTTGGGAGGCTGAGGCAGGATAAATTGCTTGAACCCAAGAGGCAGAGGTTGCAGTGAGCAGAGATTGCGCCACTGTACTCCAACCTGGGTGACATAGTGAGACTCCATCTCAATTATATATATATATGAGTATACAGTTGACCCTGCATTGAACACTGCAGGGGTTAGGGGTACTGACTCCCTGTGCAGTAAAAAATCTGTGTTTAACTTTTCATTCCCCCAAAACTTAATTACTAATAGCCTACTATTGACTGAAAGCCTTATCAATAATATGAACAGCTGATTGACACATATTTTTTATGTTTATGATATACTACCTTCTTACAATAAACTGAGCTAGAGAAAAGAAAAAGTTATTAAGAAAATCATAAGATAGAGAAAATATAATTTATTAAGTGGACATGGATCATCATAAATGTTTTCATCCCTGTCATCTTCATGTTGAATAGGCTGAGGAGGAGGAAGTGGAGGAGATGGTCTGCTATCTCAGGAGTGGCAGAGGTGGAAGAAAATCTGGGTATAAGTGGATTCTTGCAGTTTAAACCCATGTTGTTCAAGATTTTACTGTATTTCACATACATTGGTTTTTGTATGGAGTCATGAAGAAAACAACCACTTCCTTTTCTACTTAGTAGTTAATAAAATAGACAAAAAAAACTGTTAGTATTGATCATCTCCAGATAAAAATTTTCTAGCTCCTTCAACTGCACTAGCATGCATATCATGCATAGTAAAATATAACAGGTTAATTCGAGGACATATGTTGACTTCAAATACAGTTTTGTATGTGAAGAGACTCCAGGCTTAGTTCTTTAATACTGTAACAGATGCCCAATAATTGATGTTGAAAGCACTTTATAAATCTGGCTGTAGGAAAAAGAGCTAATGATTCTCTTATGACCCCAAGAGTATTACATTACACTTCACCATCATTGGTTGTATTTCAGGAAGGAGGGACATATAGTTTGAACTACATCCTATCTAAATCTCTGTAATAAAGACTTATGAATTTGGGAATTCAGATTTGTATATTATATTGTATGTAATATTGAAAAATTATTTTTAAAATTTAAATTACTTATTTTAAAATAAAAAATTTAAATTTAATAAAATTAAAACATTTTAAATTTAATTAGATTAAAATAATTTAAATTAAAATTTAAAAATTTAAATTTAATTTAAAATTAAAATTTAAAAAATACTTTTAAATGAATATTTATTTAATTTTAAATACAATTAAAATAGAAATGGAAGTTGGGTAGAACTAACTGTGAGAACCTTTCTTCTAGTCTGGCTATTTTGTGTTCTGCTTTAAAATGTAAGCAAAACAGATTCTTTTCAGTGCCAAAGGGGCTTTTTTCCTAATCAAATTCAAGTCCTTTGATTTAACAATGGGCTCAGATGACTTTTTTGGTGTATGAATTATTATTTACAGTCTTTTTGGCCAAACCACAATAAGAAGTAGTACATACAACCACAGGATGTTCAAATTTTACTTTTTTATCTACCAGATGAATGTATTTATTACTGCAATTAATGTGGCTGCTCTGCATCTGGAAGCACAATATTTAGCAGTCTAAGTAGCTTAGCATCTTAGTTAGGTTGCAGTTGAAAAGCGTGGATTTGGGTTCTTACCTGGATCCTGCTACTAACCAGGGGAGTGATTTTGGCAAATTATCAGGCCACTCTGACCCTCTGGCTCCTCTTCTATTTTAACAGGGGCTGGGGCCAATGATCTAAGTATAATTATAAAATTGAATGGGTTGCTAGACACTAGTTGACATAGACTCCTAGGAGACACAGCCAAGGAAATAGCTTCTGGGCAGAACCCAAACAATAAGAAATAAAATAATAACCAAAGTAAAATTCATTATTTCCTAATGATGTAAAACAAAACAAATCCTGTTAGTCACCTTTGGAGGATGTTAGGGAACCAGCTATTTATTCTAACAACTGGTACATAAAGGAAAAGAATTGAACACTTCTCCTATTTGTTGTGGATGGACTATACCTCAAGGTAATCAAATAGTTTATGAAGGAGAGTTCATTATACAATAGTTCCAGCTAATAAATGCAGAAAGAGTAGTAGAATTAAAGTGGTATCGTTTTGCAACCCCCCAAAATGGCACAAGGCAATGATCACAAATAGTTGTAAAACAATTAGGGGAAAAGCAAATGGGGAATTTTGTAGTAGGTAGATCAGGCTGACAACAAACAAAACCATTAGCCAATCTTAGTGTCACACAAAAAGACACCCAGACATTATGGTGATAAGATGTAAAGTACAAAACCCCACCTATGAAGCATTCTTTCTAAAAATATTAAATCTGAATATGCTGTAGACCTAATTTCTGGTTTACAGAGAATGCAGGGAAGACAGAAGCATATTAAAGATACTCAGAGATAAATTAAAATCTGGGAAATTTTACAATGCAAACAACCTGACCTGGTTTCTTCAACAAATAATTTAGAGGGAAGGAGCAAAGAAGAAATTTATAGAACAAAAGACATGTTAACCAGATGCAGTGTATAGACCTGGTTTAGGTCCTGTTGCAAAAAACCTAATTCAATAAAGAAACCAAATATCAGATAATTGGGGGAAATCTGAATATTGATTATATATCTGATGTTATTAAAATATTTTGTGAATTTTTTAGGTGAAGGATCATATTTTGGTTATGTTAAAAAAGGAAACATTGTGTTTTTTTTGAGATGGAGTCTTTCTTTGTCACTCCAGCTAGAGTGCAGTGGCGTGATCTCAGCTCACTGCCTCCCCAGTTCAAGTGATTCTCTTGCCTCAGCCTCCCAAGTAGCTGGGATTACAGGCGCCCGCCACCATGCCTGGCTAATTTTTTTTGTATTTCAGTAGAGACAGGGTTTCACCATGTTGGCCAGGTTGGTCTTGAACTCCTGACCTCAAGTGATCTGCCTGCCTTGACCTCTCAAAGTACTAGGATTACAGGTGTGAGTCACCCTGCCCAGCAGGAAACATTGTTTTTAGAGATATATTTGAAGTATTTATAGCTGGAACAATATGATGGGATTTGCTTCAAAATAATCGAGTGGCAGGGTGGTGAGTGGGAGTATAGATGAAACTAGATTGCTCATGTGTTGACAATTGTTGAAAATGGGTTTTGGCACCATGGCACATGAATATCTGTGTAACAAACCTGCCTGTTCTGCACATATATCCCAGAACTTAAAGTATAATTAAAAAAAAGAAAAGAAAAGAAAATGGGTTTTGGGCACATGAAGATTCATTATATTACTTATAATGAATATTACATTATTCATTATATTACTCCTGTTTTGCGTATGTTTGAAAATTTGCCTAATTAATTTTTTTTTAATGAGAAAAAGTAACAAACACTGATAATTTATTAAATTGTATACTTAAGATTTGTGCAGGTTTTTGTATCAATGACTTGGTCTGAATCCTGTTGCAAAAAAACTAACAGACTAATACATCTGTTGCTATACAGAACTACCTGAGACTGGGTAATTTATGAAGAAAAGAGGTTTATTGACTCACAGTTCTGCAGGCTGTACAGGAAGCATGGCTGGAAAGGCCTTGGGAAACTTACCCACATGGCAGAAGGCGAGGGGAAGCAGGTATGTCTTACATGGCCAGAAAAGCGGGAAGAGGGAGAAGGGGATAGTGCTATGCACTTTTAAACAACCAGATCTCATGAAAACTCATTCACTTCCACGAGAACAGCAAGGGAGAAATCTGCCTCCATGATCCAGTCATCTCCCACTAGGCCCCTACTCCAATATTGGGAATTACAACTTGAGGTGAGATTTGGGTGGGGACACAGAACCGAACCATATCAATAACTGTATTAGCTTTCTGTAGCTGCCATAACAAATTACCACAGATTGGTGGTTTAAAACAACAGAAATGGACTCTCTCAGGGTTCTGGAAGACAGAGGTCTGAAATCCAGCAGAGCTGTGCTCTCTCCTGGGGCTCTACAGGAGGATCCATTTTGAGCCTCTTCCAGCTTCTGGTGGCTGTTGGCATTGCTTAACTTGTGGCCATGTCACTCCAGTCTCTGCCTCTATGATCACATTTCTGCCTCCTCTTCTGTCTGTGTAGTCTCCTCCTGCCTTTCTTATAAGGATACTTGTCCTTGGATTTAGGGCTCATCAGATAGTCTAGGATGATCTCCTCATCTCAAAATTGTTAATCACATCTGCAAACCTCCTTTTTCCAAAATGGGGACATATGTTTTGGGAGGCCATGACCCAATCCACCGTAATGGCATATTTTGGTAGAAAGATTTGAAAACTAATAACTAAAAAGCACAGTTTATCTTTCTCAATTTGGTAATAAGGAGTAACTGTCAGAGTTGTTTCTGGTACTAATATGTGAGATATCCTTGATTTTTTTCCTACCTTGCATATAAGCAAGTCCTGTTGTTTTCACTAAAAAAATGTAAATGAAATCTTTCTACTTTCCATCTACACTCTCAATGCTTTAATCTCATCTACGATATTTTGTGATCATCTTCCTGACTTCTAATCTCACCTCTCTCCATTCCATTCTCTGCACAGAAGCCCAAAAGAGTAATTAACTACAAACAAAACAAAAATTTATAATCTAATCACTGTCTCTTTCTTGCTCTGTACCTGAAATGGTAGTCCATTGTTTCTAGAATAAAATCAGAGCACTACTATGGCTTCAAAGGTGGGAATAAATAATTCATATCCCAACTTTGTCTACACTTACCTGGGGCTATTTTCTTTCTTACCCACAACTGCCCAGCCCCTCTGGCTTCCCTTCAGAGTCTTAAACATGCCAAAGCCAACTCCAGCAAATGTATCTAGAAAAGGAGACACCAGATAGTGTTTACTATGAAATTCTATTGATAATTGGGCAAATTGTCATTTTTAAAATGGAAATAATGGAAACAGTAATTCGTGTCGCATGCAGATACAGTAGAAGACATGTAAATAAAATATACTCATCTCTCTTCACACCCTCTGAGATAATGATATTTTAATATATATCTGTTCAGAATATATGCTTAAATAAAACAAACATACAACTGTATAACTTGGTAACTTGTTTTTTTTGAGGTGGAGTCTTGCTGTGTCACCCAGGCTGGGGTAGAGTGACATGATCTCGGCTCACTGCAACCTTTGCCTCCCAGGTTCAAGTGATTCTCCTGCTTTAGCCTCTTGAGTAGCTAGGATTACAGGTGTGCACCACCATGTCTGGCTAATGGCTAATTTTTGTATTTTTAGTACAGACTGGGTTTTGCCATGTTGGACAGGCTGGCCTCAAACTCCTGACATAAAGTATTCCACCTGCCTCGGCCTCCAGAAATGTTGGAATTACAGGCATGAGCTACTGCACCTGGCTGTAACTTGCTGTTTTCCACTTAGCAATGAACTGAGACTGTGCTTTCATATTGTTACATATACCATTTGGTCATTTTCTTAAGGCTTTTGATCCATATTTCCTAATCACCGTCCCCAGGACTTGTGCCAGTCTGCATTCCCACCAACAGAGCATGAAAGTGCCCATTTCCCTACATCCCTGGACATGTTTTTAAATCTCAGCCAATCTGAGAGATGAAAAGCAGCATCCTATTGTTCAATTTGCATTTCTTGGATGGTTGTGACATTGACTTTTTTTTTCTGATATTTTTCACCTGTAGTTTTGCATAACTGTGTAATGAAGTATTTGGTTACATTTTAAAAAGAAACAGCAAACTAGCAAAAAAAAGTGTTTGTGAAAGCCACTTAGTGCCAAATTGCAGTAGCCCTGCCACCATGCCTGGGAGCACAGTTACAACAACGCCTCAAAGCTGTTTGCTCTCCTGTATCTGAGCATACAGCCTGGGCTTTATAGCTCTTATTAGGGAAGTCTTGATTTCTTCTTGTAAAATATAAATCACAGAAAACCCTCCATGATCAGTTTTCAAAGTTTATTGCTTGCATTTTCTGAAAATACATGTGGTAAAACAAGAAATTACAGATTTAAAATCTAAGTTTCAGAATGACGCCCAGCAATTTGCACTTGCCGTTGTTTTGATTATCTTTAAGTTTCAGCATGGAGTTCATGTAACTTGATATATTCGCATATTCAGCAGTACATTTTCCTGTTACGTTTATTTTAGAAAGAAGGTCAGATACATGTGTAGGAAAACCCTCATTTTCTACATTATTTTTGAACAGGCAATTTTATTTTGCTTCATCTGAAAAAAAATAACAGCAGGATATTTCAGGGCACCCTGTCTGATATAGTACTGCAGATGTAAAAATGTATCACAAACTTGCTTGTGAGGCAATACCAGGGATTACAGCCAGAGTACTTCTAACTGTCCAAGGTCCTGAAATCTCACATCTTCTTGGTCTGCAATCTTGTGTATTATCTTGAGTGTTTGTTCATCAAGCAGACACATTCTATCACTTCATATTTCTTATACTCTATTATCATTTATGTGTATCTAAAGTTAATCCACTTGAAGGTTGCAGTGAGATGAGATTGCACCACTGCACTCCAGCCTGGGTGACAGAGCAAGACTCCATATCAAAAAGAAAGAAAAAAAGAAAGAAGGAAGGAAGGAAGGAAGGAAGGGAAAAGAAAAGAAAAGAAAGAAGGAAGGAAGGAAAGAAAGAAAAGAGAAAAGAAAAAGGAAGGAAGAAAGGAAGGGAAAGAAAGACTACTTGAATATGGATCAATTTTATGTGTGATATAGTGTCATTTTTAAGAGCTATTTTTCTAAAAAAAAGTAATCAAAACAAATAAATGTGATTATGGTTGTGATTGTGGGACCAAATATTTTCTTAAAAAAGTCAAAAATGTAAACCAACATGACCTACATCACAGCTGAATAGAGAGCTCACTGTAAATAGAAATTCTAAAGAAAGAGGTTCAGGGTATCAGAAATAAAATTAAATAGTATGATTCAATAAACACAAGCACAGGAATTCCAAAAGTAAAAAATAACCTGTTAAATAAAAGGGACATGTGGAAGTAACGTTTTGTTTTAATGGCGAATGTGGAGGGCCAAGGAACACGGTGTGCCATTTCATGGGAAGGAATGGTGCCACTGGAAAGACACACGGTGAGTACTGCTTTTAAAAATCTAGTCTTTACCAAAATCAGAGTTCAATAGTAATCAGATATGTGGCTCATGCACCACCTGTGAGAGAAGCAGGTGGAGAGGGGAAGGCAAACTAGACCAAGAAGGAAGTGTCAGTGTTTATCAGGTGAGCACACAAGTAGCTTTATGAAATGGGCTGAGTACAAAGAAGATAAATCAGAAAAGATAGTTTCTTCCTTAAAGAAATGGAACAGACACGTAGAAGAACTTAGAATCTCAGAGTTTAACCCTTTCATTGAACAATGAAAGCTCAGACAGGCAAAGTGGCTTACTCAAGTTCAGATCGCTTACCAGTGGCAGAGCTGAGGCTAGAAATTAGTAGTTTCAATTTCGATTAGAGTGGTCTTCCCACTCTAGGACAGCGATCTCATATGTGAAAAACTTAACATTCAGATAAACAAACATGCACTAAGGGGCTGGGCATGGTGGCTCATGCCTGTAATCCCAGCACTTTGAGAGGCCAAGGTGGGTGGATCGCTTGAGCCCAGGAGTTCAAGACCAGGCTGGGCAACATGGTGAAGCCCATCTCTACTAAAAACGTGAAAATTATCTGGCACGTGCCTGTAATCCCAGCTACTTGGGAGGCTGAGGCGAGAACTGCTTAAGCCTTGGAGGTGGAAGTTGCAGTGAGCCGAGAGAGCGCCATTGCACTCCAACCTGGGTGACAGAGTGAGACTCAGTCTTAAAAAAAAAAAAAAAGAAAGGTTAAATGCAAAGGACTAGAGAAACAGAGCAATTAAATGAATGGATGACAAAGTGAGCGGTATAGAAAGGAACTGTGTAACATGAGTCAAGAGAGATATGTCTGGCTTTATATGAATTTGAAGAGAAGAAAGAGCATTGGCCAAGAGGTACGAGAAAAATGGGGGTGTTGACAGGCCCAAAGTTACCAAGGGGAGCCTAGTAAACCACATGGCAGCAGGATTTGGGGGCCAATCAGAGAAAAAGCAGAGGAAAGACTTCAGTAGTCCAACAAATAAGAGACAGAGGTGTTACAAATACTTGATTAACCAGAATACATCTGAAATGAAGAGTTTCAGATTGTGATTGTGTAACTTTACTTTTTTCACAACCCTTAACTCCCATCATGCTTGCAAATGTTTCTTAAATACATTAGTCTATTTTATGAAGACTTGAAGCCAGTCAGAATATTTCTGTTCCATCCCAATTCTATCACAGACCAGTTGTTTTGCCTCAGTGAAGTCACCCTACCTCTCGGGCCCTCACTGTTATCTGTAAAACAAAGGGCTCTAGTACATTAGAAGTTCCTAGACTTTGCATGAAACAATCACCTGGTAGCCAGGTTTGGTGGTTCATGCCTATAATCCCAACACTTTTGGAGGCTGAGGTGGGAGGATTGCTTGAGCCTAGGAGTTTGCAGTTGTGGTGGGCTATGAATCCAACACTGTACTACAGTCTGGGTGAGAAAGTGAGACTATGTCTCAAAAAAACAAAAAAAATCGGCTGGGGCTCTGGGACTCTTGTTAAATAAATAAATCTCCAGGCCCCACCTTAGACCACTGAAACAAGATCTCAGAGGGGCGCTTGGACCTAGGAATCTGCTTCTTGTCACCAGGAAATTTTGCAAAGCTCCCACTACATGATCTCCATGGTCCCTACTAATAATTATAGTTATGACTGAGTTTTTTCACTGGAAGCTCAGAATTTCTAAAGCAACTAGATCTCTATTTGATGGACCGAGGTCACTGTGAATATGGAAAATATTGTAAGGTTCTCTAGCTTTCTATGGATAAAGGACAAAAGAATGGATACATGCACTAACTCCAGGTTATTTATTCTTTCTTGAATATAAAATTGAATGTATGAGTCTTTGATGCCAGCTTATAAAATTTATATACCAGGGCTGGACATGGTGGCACATGTCCACAGTCTCAGCTACCGAGGAAGCTGAGGTCAGAGAATCACTTGAGTCCAGGAGTTTGAGGCTGTGGTGTGCTATGATTGCGCCTGTGAATAGCCACTGCACTCCAGCCTGGATAGCATAGTGAGGTCTTGTCCCTAAAAAACAAATTCTATATGCAAGAAAAAATATTCCATATCTAGTGTGCACATGTTACAAATAAAAGTCCTAGCACCAAAGACATAAAATAATAGATGATGCTATCTCCTAGGAGCAGAGTAAAGCAAACCATCACCACAAAAGTATGAACTTTACATAGTCTCAGTAGCTTCTTTAATAAAATAACAAGTTACTCAGCTAGTCAGAGGCAGAATGTGGATCCCCCCCACCAATATTTTAGAATTAAATTATTTTCCTCATTCACAGCTCAGTAGCAATGGGGGCATCCCTGTAATATCAAGTTCAAGCTTACTGTTATGATTTAAAGAAAGAACATGGCAATGATATTGCATAGCTATAGTTTTGATCTCTTTCCAATGGAGAAAAATAGCACTTAGGAAAACAAGAGAAGCTGAAAATACCCAGAAACGACACACACAATCATCTTTTTCTTTCTCAAAACTAATCTAAACTTAATTTGAATTCACGTATGACATAAAGTACTTAAATATTCTCTTTCCAAAAATTGACCTTGAATGATTGGAATTCATCCTGTATTGTTGCTTATTGTTTCCATCTGTGAAGGACCAGAGCATACAATTATTCAGTTTGCTCATTGTATACAGGCACTAGGCCGAGGTGATGAGTGGGACTGAAAGCCAGTTCAAGTTCTGGACATACTCTGTGCTTCTTGGTATTGGCACATCCTTCATGTCTCACTCCCCACTCAAGGTATGTTTTCTGAGATGAACAAAGAAAGAAGGTACTGTCTGTAAGTTAAGACAGTGCCGTAGTGTGCTCTTTCCCACCAGAAGGGAGCGCCTTTCTCTAACTGCCATCTGGGCTAGCAGTGTTTGACCTCTTCTACGACATTGCTGGAGGTAGATTTAATTGAGTGAGTTCTGATTAGTTGAGATTTTACTACAGTGCATTACATGGTGAGGCAATAATTGATGGAGATTTAAAAAAAAAGTTACATTCTTTCTAGCTAAAGATTATAATCACAACGCTTTGGAACCTGAAGAAATCACTCTTCTGAAACTCTTTTTAAAAAATAAAGACCCAAATTTGGAAAAAAATGAAAAAGAATTGTATTTCATAAAAGATACCATAAGATTCTTAGAAATTACAGTTATCAATTTAATTTTGATTCCTGATGAAATTCTTTTGCAGGTCCAAAAGGATCAGTATTTCAATGTGAATTAATAACATTAGATGACTAATAAAATACAGTATTGGGGCTGGGAGCAGTGGTTCACACCTGTAATCTCAGCATTTTGGGAAGCCAAAGCATTTGAGGTCAGGAGTTAGAGACCAACCTGGCCAACTTGGTGAAACGCTGTCTGTACTAAAAATACAAAAATTATATGGGTGTGGTGGCATGTGTCTGTAGTCCCAGCTACTCGGGAGGCCAAGGCAGGATAATCGCTTGAACCCGGGAGGTGGAGGTTGCAGTGAGCCAAGATTGTGCCACTGCACTCCAGCCTGGTGACAAAGCAAGACTTCATCTCCAAAAACAAACAAAAAACCCCAAAAATTAGTCAGGCATGGTGGCAGGCACCAGTCATCCCAGCTACTGGGGAGGCTGAGGCAGGAGAATTGCTTGAATCCAGGAGATGGAGGTTTCAGTGAGCTGAGATTGCGTGACTGCACTCCAGCCTGGGTGACAGAGAAAGACTCCATCTAAAAAAAAAGAGAAAAAAGAAACTAAATAAAAACACGGTATTGTAATCTAAATATAGAGGCATTATATAAACTGGAAATAGATCCTCTTTCTATCCTCAGCATTATTAATTGACCACCAAAAGAGTAGAGTAGGTTGAGCAACATAATGCGGTCATAAATTACACTGAATAAAAATTGAAATAATTTTAAGAAGACTGCATATCTGAATAAATACTTCAAGATGGTTACATATTTGCCATGATTTCAGGGACATAACAAAAGTTTTCTCACCTCCCTCTCTACTCACCTCTCCCCATACTTCTTTTATTTGATAATGTCTGATGGTCAAAGATTCATTTTTCATTACTTTGGCTTAAATGTTCACCTGCTGTTAAAAATGCAAATACCTCCGGGATAGGAAGAACATTGACTTTGGGCATTAGTTCTCTAAAAGAACACAGACAACACACTTTGATCGGGAGAATAATACAAGGGAATAGTACCCCAGAGTTGAGGAGAAAACAAAAGGAAAAAGGGTTAAGAGTGTTTCAACTGCAATCGCCAGAGATCAAAACTTTGTGTAATCATCTTAGCATTAGGAATGGTAATTTGACTTAGAGATCAGTGGGTCCCCAACTTCAGTCTGATAGCTCTGGTTTGATTTCTACTTTCGTTTCTAACTAGCCTTTCTTATTTGGATAAGCACTAACCTCTCTAAGCTCCAATGTTCTCCTCAACAAATAGTTATGTGCCCAATATATGTCAGGCATTATTTTAAATTAAAATAACAATAATATTGTCCATCTTCTAGGATTGTTATATGAGAAATAAGTGGGATAATCTTAAAAAGTGGTTGCTGTGTGCCAGGTGGATGGTAAGAAGAACCTTATGGAACGGGTAATCCTAAGGATGATTCCTTTAATATGTGAATTCCTACACAGTTTACAAAGCACTTTCACATCTACTGCCTCTTGACAGCAACCCTGTAGGCAGAAGTAGCCAGATATTTAGTGCCCCATTTTACAGGTGAGGAAACTGAATGAAGCTTGGCATGGTTCACTTGGTTGGTTGTGCAGTACTTCCTACTGAAAAGAATGGCTGGCTAAAATGTGTGTAAGTTGGCCAAATACTTTGTACTTGTTACGGAACCCTATTTTATAGATGGAGAAACTCAGTTTAGAAAGACTTTGATTTTCTCTTCTGAAACTTGTAGTGAAAAATAATGCTTTTAGGAAAAGTACGAGTTGGCTATATTGGCCTGTATATGTTGGTAAAGGGGTAAAAAAAGGGTTACTTGACATGAAGAAGAGGACATTGAACAATTTAATCTCCAATACATGTTATTGAAAGTGACTGGTTTCTCCTCATCTTTGCTTAAGTACTGGAAAATTTAAAGAAGAAAGCGATTTAGACTGTAAATAAGAAAATATTTTTACTTCACCAAAGTTTCTTAAATTTTGGAAAAGCCCATCAAAGGATTTTGAATCTTTCACTAATATATTTAGAAACCTTGACTAGTCATATATACTGGAATCCTATTTAGAAGTAGAAAACTGAACCAGTAATCTTGAAATGACCTCTTTGAAGGTCATTTCATGATTCAGCAAACATTTAGCTGACTTAGTTGTAGGAGAGTAAAGTTCTTATATTACATTTGTCCCAATAATTTTCAAGCAAACAAATATTAGCTTTAAGCTCAGCAAAAATGAAATGAATGTATTTCACACATTCCCATAGGATATGGAGACTGTGTCTCACACTTGATCTTCGCTAAAAGGCTGAGAAGCAATGTGAGACTGTGTCTCACTTCCTACTGAACAAATTTTTTTCTACTGGCCAGGCTATTCCAGGCTCTCTGGGAGAAGCATCTGTCCATATGCCCAGACAGTAGGTCCCTCTAAAGAATTTTTAACTCTGCCAAGTTGAAAGACCCTGAGAATAAGACTTGCTCATAAATCAATAGGTTATTGAAAGCATGCATGCTTTCTACATGTCTTTAAGTTTGGTTCAAATCAAAACCTTCCTAGAATGACCTGAAAATCAGAGCTCATTCATTATGGTGTGTGACCTTGCTGAGTTCTTATTTTTAAATTCAGTAAAATACCATATGTGCCTGTCAACTTGGCGTATATGTGTGAAAACACTCATCCATCCCTGAAACAAGACCTTTTGGATAAAAACCAAAGATAACTTCCTTGATGAAAACGAGGACTAAGGAGGAGAGAAACTTGAGTGAGTGGGGCTACAACCGTCTTCCATTCTATGGATACTGGCACAGATGCTAAGTTTATAGAAAATGTTAACTTATTTTAATGACTGCTATGAACAGGAAATAATTTTTCCCCTTTGACTCATCTTTAGCTACATCGGGCCATTAAACATATCAGAAAGCAAATGAACTTGGACTCTTTGAAAAAAATCAATGGCATTAGAAAAATATGAAGATACTTTTTCTAGAGGAAAATACACTAAATAGAACAATCAAAGGCAATCCTTGACTGGATCCTGATTGTCTTAGTCCCTTTGTGCTGGGTAGTTTGTAAATAATGGAAATTTATTTCCCACAGCTCTGGAGGTTACGAAGTCCAAAACCAAGGCTTGTTCTCTGCTTCCAAGATAGCATCTCCTTGCTGTGTCCTCACATGACAGAAGGGCATTAAGAGACAAGTTCGTTCCCTCAAGCCCTTTTAAAAAGGCAACAATTCATAAGGGTGGTGTCCTCATGACCTAATCATCTCCTAAAGGCCTCAGCTCTTAAAACAATTGCATTGGAGAATGAGTTTGAAATGAATTTTAGAGAAACACATTCAAACGGTAGCACAGGTTTTTACCAAACAACTGTAACTTTTCTGTGTGTCTGAAAATTTTCAAAGTAAAAAGTGGAGAGGAAAAGCAAAAATATTCTAGCTCCACCTCTTTAAAAAATTATCTGGGATTATGGTTTGGTGGTAATCCAGAGAGAGAAAAACACTTTAAAACTGATTCTATAAGAAGCAGGGATGTCGCTCTGTACATTTTTGGTAAGATGTTTGGCACAATGCTTTATAGGAGCATAAAAATACTGTCCTAAGGATTAAGATTTTTAATAGAAAAACTTATAAGGAAAGAGGATGCAGTTCCTGGTTATGAAATATGTCCATCAGCCTGACACTTTAATTACAACTTCTTTGGAGTTTATAGTTTATTATCCTCATTAATCCCCAATTAGAGGTTTGAGTCATCAAAATAAATCTGCAGGACTTACACACACAGAGTTAGTTATCCAGCGGCCTAGCTTCGTGCTTCCAGGAGTATGACATATGATACCCTCTGTCCTTTCACTTCTGATGTGTCTCTAGATTTTTCAAGCCAAAAGCAGAGCCCAGGATTAGAGAAACATGTATTTAAAGGTGTGTTTTTGCAGATGTCGGTTGGGACTAGAAAACAAATGTAGGCATGCTTAAACGCTGAGGCCAATGAGGAAACTTAGCTGGGGAAAAGAACATTTCTTGTGGGACACATTAAGGTAATGTTAATGTATAATGCTATCAGTTTTACTACTATTGAGTGGGTAAATGAAGGGGATGTTCTCTCTCTCTCTCTCTCCGTGTGTGTGTGTGTGTGTGTGTGTTTGTGTGTGGTGAAGGAGGGTGTGTGTGTGTGGGGGGGTATTTTCACAAAATGACATGGAAACTTGACTGCAGTTATTTTGAGAAGAGGACTCGCAGATGTCTTGGGGGTGGGGAAAAGACGGAAGACTGGGATATCTTCTGGACTTCAGGGAAGAAGGATGAAACTTTAGTTCTTTCTTTAGGGAAAGAATCCAAGGCAGATGAATGAATTTAGTCTAATATTCGTGAATTCAAAGTAGATGCTAATCAGATTATTTCCTCCCTCTTCTGTTTGCAAAACTGGCACCAAACAGGATTCCCCAAGCTGCTTCATCACTCCCCGCCATTCGCTGTCCCAGGATATTCCCCTGCCTCGCCCCGGAATCCGTGTTCCACTCTTCTCTGGCTAAGCTGTTCATTGCCAGCCACCCCAAGACTCCCCACGCGGCAGGTAGCGTCTCCTCCGGTCTCACAGCCACCCCGGGCTGCAGCGTGGGGAGGGGGTAAGGGAGCCAGCCAACTCGGGGAAACTTCGTCGCCAGAGATAACTGGGGTTTTCGGGCTTTCCCAATCTTCCCACGCCAGGCCACAGGGCACTCATTAAAGTGGTGCGGCAACTATTGCTGTGCTCCTGGCCGGGCAGGTTCTGAGCTGCAGAGACCCATGCGCCCGGCAGCAGCGCTTTGCCACCAAGTACACCCAGGACGCGGCGGCTGCCAGCCCGGGGCTCCTGCTGGGGGACGGAGAGTGCAGGGAGATTTTGCGCCACGATGCTTTGTTTTCCTGCCGCAGGAACGCCAGGCAGTCTCTTTCCACCGGACTTAACCCGCCTGAGGCAGTAGCCATGGAAGTTGCGGCGGCACAGAGGGAGAGGGAACCGCTTGGCGCGGCATCTTTCTTGGAGGTTTTTTCTCTACACAGACGACTTCTTTTCTTCCTTGGGTAAGTGAAGTCCAGCCTGTAAATAACCAAAGGGCAGAACCGAAAGGGATGGAAGGGGATTGCAGTAGGCCAAAGGGCGAAGTTTTCTAGGGAGCGGGGGTCTCCCTCTATCCTCACTCTGTGCAGTCTATTCTAAATACGCAGTTTAGGAGGAGTTGGGTTTGATTTCAGGCACGTTGTGGGAAGCAGTACTGGGATTTATTTACCTAATTTTGGTGGACGGTTTTTTTGGGAGGGGTCACAAACTTGTTTTTGTCTACATTCTGAGAAGGGAGAATGAAAGTGGAGGTGGGAGAAAACTCCAGAGGTTGGAGGTGGGGAAAGGAAAGGAGGGGACAGCATCCAGTGATTAAGCAGAGAGATCATCCTAAGGGCCAATGACTAGTGCAAGTCTTCAAGGAAGACCAGGAGCACTAGACATTGATCCTGCTCCCTACCCTAATAGAGACGACAACAACCTCCCCATTCCCAGACCTCCCCTCATAACTAACCATCCTGCTGATACCATTCCGGGGAAGGTCATCATTACCGAGGGCCCAAAATAACTTTTAATGAGGACCTGCAACCCACTTGTACACAAGCGATGCTCAATAAATGTTTGTTGATTGGCTGAATGATGTTGCATCCTAAGGCTGTATTTTGTGCCACAGGAATTTGCCTTGGACAATGAACTAATTCCCTGATACAGACCCCAGAACACAACAATAGCTCAATTCATTTTGCAAAGGAGGAGGGCCTGGAGGCTTAGAAAATATCACATGTGGATCTTCATTACCCAAACGAACACATCTGACAGGTTCAGGGTCAGATTCATGGGTCTGGAAACTAGATGAGCTCACAAGGTTCTGTCATGGAGAGCATGGGCCTTTGTGTCATACAAACTTGGGTTTGAATCCCCATATTGTGACCTTGGGAGTGTTTCTTTATCTCTCTGAGCCTTGATCTTCTCATCTATAAAAGGATGTAGCAAAGATGAATGGAGAGGAAATATGAGATGGTGAGGGGAAATTCAATGAATGCCAATCTTGCTTCCCCATGCTCTGAGGATTCAGGAGAGGGTATCTTTCTCTGCTGAAACCCCTCTCTGACTCTGATGCAGGCAAAAACATTGTATTGCAGTGACTGTGCTAGCGTCCAGCTGCCCGTCAACAGTTAAAGAGAGGAGTGCAGAGTGAGGCTCAAAAGCCTTTCTTAGAAGCAGCTCCCTCTGGACTTGAGAACAGAATTTACATACACACTGGTGTTTCAGGGGATGGCTGGAAGAAGCAGAGATTCCTTGTTTGTTTCATTTCTATGTCTTATCCACCCTCCCAGTCCTAGTAGAGAGAGGCAAAGTGTGGTCACAGAGTCCAGGGAAGATGGTTCTGAAGCACCCAGGGAACCTGCCCAAATGGCTGAAGAGTCAGAGCAGCACCATCAGATTGGTACCAGTTTTGCCTGAATGGGGGTGGCAGAGAATTCAGGGCTCCAGCCTGGGCTGCCTGTGACAGCCTAGTGACAAGGCACTCAACCTTTCCCACAGACCACAGCGGATCGCAGTAGGTCTTGCCCTTGGACTCAGAAACCTTGATGTTATAGTGAGGGATGGATGGTGAGAAAGATGCTGCTGACATAGCGCTCCCCAGAAGCCTCAAGGTGCCCTAGAGTGGCCTGCAACTCAGAGATCAGCTGATAGTGTGGGATTTTAGGACCCCAGTTGGCAGGCATGGGAATGAGCTGGACAATTTCCATGCATAAGTAAAGGCAAAACAATCTAACAGGACCATATGACACTAGATAGTAAGCCCCATGAAGGCAAGATCTCTGTCTTGTTCTCTGCCATATGGCCAGCACCTAGCACAGTGATGACACTTGGAAGGGGTTCAATATATATGTTGAACGGACAACAAAGTTTAGCAACCTTCTCTGGAAGCCAGAGTAGGGTTTTAAGCTACTTCCTATCCAACACTGCAGCATGCAATTCATGTTTTCATTTAGCAAGTATTTCTTGAGCATCTACTACGTGTAAGGCTCCGTTGCGAGGCATCCGAAGGAATTTGTCAGCATCATTCATGTTGATACTCAGTGACCCATTCAAGAGCACCTCAGCACTACTTGGCTTTTCTGGAGACTGAGGCCCCACCACAAACCCCTGTGGGGTTTCAAACGGGGGCAGTGAGAGGGCATGAGATGAATGCTCCAGGTTTAGCCCCTTTCCGGGAACAGGTCTGGGTCCCTTCGCATCTGCCCGGCTGGGTCCCCAGACTCCTGGGGCCGCCGCTTCCTGGAGCTGCCGGATCTTGGCAACTCCGCTTTCCTCCAGGGCCGCCCTGCCTCCCTCCAGCCCCCTTTCCAGCCATCAACCAGTGGCCCCAGTCGGGCTGCAGGTAGCTGGGGAAGGGACCAAGCTGCGCTTGGGGAGCGAGCTTCCCCGGGAGGGGAGAGCGCAGCAGACGGGGAGCGGTCCCAGAACAAAAGGCTCATGGGTGGCACGGGCCTCCTCGGAGTGCGGCGGGGACGTGGGTTCGGGGCTCAGGCGAGAGAACCAGGAGCGGGAGGAGACGGGAAGAAAAAAATGAAGTGAGAAAGGAGGAGGGAGAGCCCAGGGTGGGAGCGGTGACTAGAGGTGACCCGGAGGCTGAGGTCTGCGGCGGGGCCGCAGCGGCCCTTCCTCCGCCTCCTGCAGCGCCTTCCAGGCAGCCAAGCGTGTCTCCGTCTGCAACTCCAGCGAGCGCGCCGCGGCCGTCTCCACGCCCGTCCGCCAGCCGGCCAAGCTAGTAAGTAGCGGCGCGTCCGCCCCTCGCTCCCCGCCCCTCCGCGGCTTCCCCGCCGCCGCCCACCGCCTCCCGCCGCCCCGCGGGCCAGTCCGCGGCCACCTCCTCCTGCCCTGGGCCGGGCGCCGGGGGCTCAGCGCGCCTTCCCGGCCGGGCGCCTCGGTCCGCTGCGCGCCCTGCTCCTTCCTGCCGTGGCGCGGCGTCTGCGGCGCGCCGCGGGGAGGGTCGCCCTCGTCGCGCGTTCCACGGGAGCCGCACCACCCCTACATCCAATGGCTTTCGGGGAGCGGGAAGTGGGGGGCGTCGCCGGGGGCGAGGAGCCGCGGCCGGGGTGGGGCGTGTGCGCTCGGCGCGGCCGAGCGAGGCAGGCGTGCCCGCCCAAGCGCGCGCCCGGGAGTGTGTGTGCGGGTGTGTGTGTGCGGGAGTGTGTGCGCACACGCCTTCAGGGGCTGGAGTGACACTGCAGTGGGCTTCTCCCTAGCCCCAGCCTTCCGGCGGCTCAGCCCCTAACCTGCCGGCCCCGCTTTTGGGAAAGCTGCTTGGCTCTTCGATCTTCCCAAGCCTTTCTCTCCATCCTTTCATCCACCCCTCGCCGATCTTACTTTTTCTTTTACCCCCGGGGCCGCGGCCGGCCACCCCCTAGCCGGGGCAAACACCCAGGCCGTCTCCAGTTCTCTCGCAAGCCAGTATTTCCCCACTTGTCTTTTTCTGAGGTTCTTCCACGAGCCAGTCCAAGCCTCCCCCATCCTCGGAAATTGTTTTGTTGGACTGCTAAACCTAGGCGTGTAAAGCTTGAGGACTTAATTATTATTTGGGTTCTTTTCATTTCTTCCCCTTCTGGGCAACGGAGCAATGAAATTTCCAATCGAGACGCCAAGAAAACAGGTGAACTGGGATCCTAAAGGTGGGTATTTCCTACTTTTGGCTGCCCTCGCCCTGCCTCTGTCTCTGGTGTGTGCGCGCTTCCTTGAGTGGAAGCACTCTTGCTTCTGGCAGCGTGTGTCCTGAGGCTGGGAAACGCGCCTGGGAACTGCAGCGCGGGTGGGAGGAGGGCGGAGGCAGCGTGGGTTCTGAACCCAGATAGTGCCTGTCATTACCACATAATCACTGTCCCTCTGGATTGTCTCCAGATCTATTTAGATAGACCAAGCCGACTGTTTGGTTTGAAATTGCAAGTGTCAGTATTTGCTTTTGACTTTGAGTGTGCGAGTGTGTGTGTGTGTGTGTGTGTGTGTGTCCTTTGTTTCTGGTGATCTTTGTCTCTCTGGCAGATGGGTGGGGTGCCTCCCCCTGGACCTGGAGCTGCGCCGCATGCCCGGGTGTCCTCAGTGGGAAAGGTTTCCTGGCAGCAAGTGGGGCTCGAGTTGCAGCAGCCGTCCCTCGGGGTGGCCCTTCTCGCAGGGCGTGCAGAATAATGGAGCCCACAGGGCCTCCTGAGTCTTCATTCAATCTTATTACCAAACCTGGCAGCTAGTTAGGCTCAGGTCGGAGTAGAAGGGGGAGGAGGGGTGGTGTGTGAGAAGGGTGGGGCTGGCAAGGCATCAGGGAGGGGCAAGAAGTGTGCCCGCCCAAGCAGTGGTGTGGTTTGCATGCTTTTACGAATGTTGGACCAGGTTCCATCCACGCAAAAGGAGCGATTAAGAGGGATTTGCGTGTTCCTAGCGTCGGCCACCGTGTCTGTAATTAGCATACAGATGTGAAGGCTCCAAGGGAATGATCAGTATGGGAGCAGAACAAGTTGAAACCATGTGTCCAGTTGTGACAAGAATGCTCTTTAGCTTTTCTCTTAGCTCGTCTGACGACTGTGTCAAGCTAGGCAATGCCTCTGTGTGTATCGGGATTGAAACTTGTTTATTAGGGGTGAGTATGTGTTTAATGTTCTTTATGGGCGCATTTCTTCTTTTCCTCCAGACTGGAAAGAAGAAAGCTTCTTATTTGTTGAGTAAATGTCTTAGGAATTGACTGGCTATTGAAGAGTGAGTGAAGAGGTACTGGCTTTTTTAAACACCAAGATTGTTACATCTTAAATACAGCCCAAACCTTCTATTTTGTCTCTACTTGAAATCTCTGGAAATAAGGAGGTGTGCCTTTCCTTTTTTGGGGGGAGAATCCCTGAAAAACATATTTGCTAAATACCTATTACATGCTAAGCACTGTCCTAGGCACTGGAGATACAGTCAGAACCGGAAACACAAAAGCTCTGTCTCGGAGTTTACAGTGAGGGAGACAGACCTCAATCAATCATTGCGTGGAGGAATGCATAGTTCAGAATTTCTGTATGTTCCAAGAAGGAGAGCTTCAGAGGTTTCAGAAAGTGTCTGATAGAAGAGATTGACAAGGACCAGAGAAGGCTTCCCTGAGGAGGTGACACTTGGACTTAGGCCTGCAGGAGGTGTAGGAGTTAATTGTCTAAGGAGGAGGGGAATCGTTGCAGAAGAAGGAACAGCAAGTGCAAAGGGCCTGAGGCAGAAGGGGCACGTGTATTTGATGAACCAAAAGGAGGTTCCCATGGCTACTGAAGAGTGAGTGAAGAGGTATTGCCTTTTTATAAACACCGGCTGTTATACTGTAAATACCGCACAAACCTTTCATTTTGTCTCTATTTGAAATCTCTGGAAACACAGAAGTGTGCCTTGGCTTTCTATTTCTCCCCAGCAGACAGCAAGAGTGCTTGTGTTTTGAGATATGACTGGGGGATCCACAGGGCTAGACCCCCCAAGCCCTGTGTTGTTGGAGGTGGAGTAGAGCTGTGGGATTGAAAGAGTATAGTCTTTATCTTAAGCCAATGAAGAGTTTCAAGATGAGGAGGGACGTGATTTGAGCTAAGTTTCAAAACAAGTGCTATGTGGCTCTTGTGGATGTGAGGGATCAGATATAATGGTAGCATGGGCCAGGGTGGTTGCTGTGGGCATGGAGAAGTGGATGGAGTAGGGAGCTGTGGAGGACGTGAAATCAACAGGCTTTGCGTGAATAATGTGTGCAGGTGAAGTGGAGGAATTGGAATGACTGGGATGGCAGCCAAGGCAGGGCCAGTCTTGAAGGAAAGCTCGTGAGTTCAATCTAGGTCTTGTTGAGTGGGGCATGTCCCCAAGGCATCCAAGGGGTGTGTTAGGTGGGTGGCCATCTAAATGCTGGGGTCAGGATCTTCAAGGAACTCTGGTACAGAGGGAGCACTGTGAGACTGATTTTGTGAAGCTGGCCTTGGGTTTTAAGATACACTTCTGTATGATCATCATTCTATGTATTCATGTTACAGTGATGAACACAGATGAATTTTACACATTTTACAGCCTGACACAGTGAAGAAAAGCATGCACATAGCACCTTCGGTTACAACCAATGGTGCTAAAAGTGAAGACAAATACTCAATAAAAATAACAACGTTTAATGAGCAATCGTTGCATGCCAGGTGCTTTATGTACATTATTTCATACAATTGTTTCCATAATACTTGTCTGATGGTATAAGTGTTATTGTCCCATTTGGCACTTGATTGCCATCATGACACCACTAATCTGCCTTCCAGTAGTTGCTCTGACTTTGCGCAGAGTTGTTCCCAAAGGTGGGGGTGACAGTAGTCTTTCCCAGCCAGGGGATGGAGGTGGGAAGAGAGTGGTGAGTGAGGTGGCATATCTCACATCCGTATAGAATTATGTGCCAGGTGCTCATCTAATGCTCTACATACATTAATTCAATCTTCACACATTTGAGGAGGAAGGTGTTATCCTAATTTTACAGATGAGTTAACTGAGGAACAGAGAGGTTGGGTAACTTGGCCAAGGTTGCACAGCTAGTAGGACAAGATTAGAATCTGGGCTATTAAACACTCTTCTAGTCTGTGTTTCTTACTGGGACTTGCGGCTCTTGCCTGGTAAGGTTCCCAACGCTCAGGAAGTGGAGAGGCTTGTTGGAAAGAAGAAAAGGAGAAGAGAGAGGATGATGAAGAAGAAAAGGGCTTGGAATAGAAGAGGATAGAAGAGAGGAGATAGTAATTCAACCTTACCCTACTCGTTCCTGTCTTTACTAACCTATTTAGACAATAGCATTTTTATTTCCACGTCTGGTGGACAAGTCAGTGGCTACTGGACAGAGTTTGAGTCTGTATTTTGGAGATTCTGGATTACACAGACCAAATTTGCATATCAGGGAAAAGATGAAGGGGAACCCAGAAGTATTAGGAGAAAGTCCGTTACTTGGACTGTAGGATTCGTCTATCAACAGACGTGACCTTTCAGGCGAAGCTGCTCTCATGGGTTGTGGAAGGCAGTTATAATTATAATGTTTTTCTTACAGCCTCATTACCCTACAATTTAATAGCACAAAATGAAGGTGGTTTGAGAATAGGTTGGTTTGGATGGCATTTGGGTGGATTAAGCAAAGCCTTGTCAAGAGGTGTAGGTAAAAACAAGACCCAAATGTAAAACGGCTTGTCTCTGAGCGATGGCCTTGCCGTATATTCATGGAACAGAGCCTTCAATGAAGAGCGTTACTGTTTGTGTAGGACCTACCGAAAGTAGATTGGTTCTAACTTTTAGCTTTCATAGCAGAATTTATGTGCATTTGAAATCATCAGCATCATTTGTTGATGATTTTCTGCTTAAAATTGGTATTTACTTGCTGCTTATGTATATTAAGAGCTTTTAAAAACCAGTAAGATCTGCAAATAGTATTCCTCTCACTAGAGGCAAGCAGATCAATACAGTGTAAAAACACTATGGATTTGGGGGCAAAATAATTAGGTTCTAAAAGCGGCTGTAGCAGTAATTAGTTGTATGACTTTGGGCTGCTCATTTAACTTTTTGGGTTTCACGTTCCTATCATGGAGAAAGGAGCCATTGACATTGCCTTTGTCTACCTCTTTGACGTTGTCTCTTCAACATCTTGATCTGATCTTGGGGCCAGTTGGCTTTCTTTCGTTCCTCAAATAGATCACAATTCTGTCTCAGGGCCTTTGCGCTTGCAATTTCCACTGCTTATGCATTTCGCATAGCTGGCTTCTTTCCATCATTTGCATCTCAGCTCAAATGTCCTCTTGTTAGCAAGGGCTTCCCTGTCCCATCTGAAAGACCTCTCCTCCTGTTCCCCAGTGCCATCATTTTCTCTTATGTCACCTGTTCAGTTGTCTTACTGGCATTTGTCATGATTTGAAACCATCTTACTTACTCATGGGTCACATTTGATGCCAGCCTCCTTCACTAGCATGTGAGCTGCATGAGCAGGGACTTTCCCTATCTTGTTTATTATCATAACCTCAGTGCCCTGGGAAGTGCCTGGCACTCAGTAACCCTTTGCTGAATGAATGGAAGGTTGGGCAGATGGACTGGAGAGGAGTGAAGGCTTTATGCATCATGGAAATTGCAGGATGCCTCTAAGGTACAAATGGCAAAGTACAAATAAGGAGAAAGGAAGAATATCCCCAAGTAGGCATATCAGAAAGGACACTGATATTCTCACTTCCTTGCAAGCTCCAGCTTTCTCTAAAGCCTCCAGTGGGCTGTTTTTCTTCGTTTCTCATCTTTGACCAGGAGTGGGAAGGCTGAATGGGAGTGGGGTGATGGTGGATAGGTGGACTGATCTAGCCTGATAAAGATATGGTCAGTGTCCAATAAATAATTTGGCTCATATTAACTATGGGAGTGTGGCTATTTTTAGGGAATTTAATCCACTTAAGAAAGAAGCAAAGCTATTGGAGTGGAGCTGGAGTTTTTAAAAAGCTGTACTTTTAGCACACACTTTAATGCAAAATCCTGGAGAGGCCCATATCTTATGTGCGTAGCACCTTTCAGTTTATAGAACACTTTTTAGGAATGACCTCATTTGTTCTTTAAACAACCCTATTTTTGTAGGTATTAGAGTCTTAGATTTACTGACACGTAACATAAGATGTAGAAAAGATGAATGATTTATGTCGGGGCTCAAAGCTACAAACAGGCAGAGCTGGGGCTACCCTAGGCCTTTTGATGCTTACGCCCATGACAGTTTCCTTCAAGCTTTCCTTCCTGCCAGCATCTTTGTTCATTCCACACTCTCCTGCTCTTTCTTACCCAAAAGTGTATTCAAAGGTTTCTGTGAGAGATTTAGGGGAAGCAGTCTCCCTGTTGATCAGTGAGTCTTTAGTTGATGGCTATTTTCAGCAGGTTGCATTTATTGTACAGGTCTACACTTTCATTTCTATGAGCTCAGGTGCAGACCCTTAGATCTCCCTTCTGCTGTACTGGCTAAAAAAAGATTTTGATCATTCATGAATGGGGGCCGTGTTCAACTTGCTAGGTCGCTTAAGTGCTAGCTGCTTTATTAATGTGTTTCCAAACACACATTTGCATAGCTTAGATTTCCTGAAAAGAAAATAATCGATTTTTGATTTAATATCCAACTTTCTGGAGATCAGCATTCCAAATGGGATTTAAAATATGCCAAAATCACCACAATTATCCTCAAAAGTACCAAGGAACCTGTTCCAAAGATTGTCTGGGCCAAGATTTGGTTCAGGGTTCTTTTCCAGCAGTGTCTAAGGAGCTTCACCATCCTTTTGCCAATCACGGTCACCACTGGGTTGAATTAAAATTGAGCAGGTTGACTTTGCTCTCCCATGCCATTTCCAGAACATCTGTACTTTGACTCCATAGGAGCCTCATCTTAAATCTGATGCATTTAAAAAATACATCAGATTTTCCCTCCATTGGGAAACTTCAACCACAGTTGAGATATGGTGTGAAGTATATTTAATATTGGCACAGCGAACTAGTAATTTCCTTTTTACTTTTAGTCTACAGGGAACTAGAGGAAAAGTCTAATGGTAAAATAGAAAGAAGCCATTCTACTGGTAGCCAATTAGGAAGTTTCAGTTTGGACAGCTCCCTTGGCTGAGGCAGAAAGGTGGATAACAGTGACAATCTTTCTCTGTACTCTGATTCTTATAAAGGACACCTACTGGATGATCCAGATGAAGTTAGAATTAGAGGGGCTTAGCTCTTCATGGCTTGGTTACAGAATCTGCCTAAATGTGGCACTAGGAGTGTGGTCACTCTGTTGGTTACACCCACCTGGGTGATTTCCCTCCATAAGAATTATGGAGGTCAAAGGGACCTTCCACTGCTGGGATCTGGTCCTAGGGGTACTCTCAGTGGAGACTTTACAGTTTATCTGTGTCTGGCTTGTTACCATCACCTAGAATGGGGAAATAAAAGACCTCATATTTACTTTCTAGAACATTTATTTGTCATTTGCAGCCACAGTTTAAGATTTTTTTTTCTCCCTTGTGAGTATCTAGGACTGAGTACTCTGAATTGAAAATGAAACCTGACTTCCTAATCCTCCATTTAGGGTTGAAGGGAGGAAGGAAGGGCCATAATCACTGGCAGGGGAGGGTATGGTCATGAGGGGGCATTGAATTCTCTTCCTTTGCCATTCCCAGAGCCAGGGGTTGGGGAGGGATGGGCGTTGGAGGTAGTGGGGATGAGGCTGTGGGGTGGATAGGATTTCTGGAGATTCTAGGTTTTGTATTACCAATACCTTCTAGTCTCATCACTTACCCTTTCCATGGAGGTAACTTTGAAGCAGAGTGGAATGGTGGGAAAACAAGATTAGAAAGGAAAACATAGGATTCACTGCCATACATAAACCAGGTGATCACAGGAAACTTTTCCTTCATTCCTCCCTTCCTTCTTTTCTTCCTTCCTTTTTTCCCTCTGCCCCTTCCCCACTCCTGCGGAGTTTTGATCTCAGTTGCTCTTGCTTGTACAAAGGGTCCTTTCTCCTCTACTCAGCTATCCAGTGTGATGGGGCTGGTGGCATTTACAGTTTAAAAAGAGATGCTTGAATAGAAAACGAAGATTTGCTCAGGTGATGGAGAGCCTGGAAGTCACAGTAACCTTTGCAGAGACGCCTAAAACACCAATATTCATAATTTTCACATGCGAGCTAGCAACAATTTTACTACCAAGAAAATGAGTTTCTTATGTGCAAGCAGACCTCGCGATCCCCTAAATGATAACACGCCAAATATTTAGCATGATAAGGATAAATGGTATAACTTACTAAGTGTTTAAGAAAAGTGTTTAAGAAAAATTGATGGGAGGAAAAGCTTAGAGATGAAAACAGTCTATTTATTAATTAATATTTTTTTTCTGAAAATTGGGGAGTGTTGTTATCCATGCTAACCATGGACCAACGTGGGCCAGCCCCTTTATTCTACTGACTAATGTTGCTTTAGGCCAAAGGAATTCATCTCTCATGGTGGAATTTGAGGCCATATGGGAGGTAGTTATAACAGATCTGGTTCAGTGTATATATTCTTATAATAACCTGAAGGGAGATTAAATACATGTTATAGTTATTTAACCTAGGCTCTGGGCAAGATGGCACCCTCTGTACTATATAGGAATTTAGGATAGGAGACCTGCTTTCTAGGGCTGGCTCTGCCTCTCATTTAGGAAAGGAGGGAGTTGAGTTGTTGATTGTTGAGATGCCTTCCTTCCCTGATAGTCTTAGATTGCCTAGGTCCTAATCCAAGCATGATTTACTAGAGGCTGATTTGGGAACATTGCTTCATTTTTCTATGACTTGGTATCTTCATCTGCAAGATAGAGATAATTACAGCCATTACTTCCTTGGTTTGTTATGTGGATTACATAACATGATACATGCAAAGCTCTCAGAATAATGCTCTTAGAAGAATCATAAGGGCTCCATGAGTGGTACCTGTATTATGATGTTCTCACAGTTGCAGGAGGCAGCCTGTGAAGTCAGGGCAGCCTCCAGCTCGGCCTCTTGGAAGTATCTGGTTCAATGTCTGGATCATCCAGGAGGTGGCCCGTAGCAGAGCACAACCCTCCTGGTACTTTGGTAGACTCTTAGTATTCTTAGTTCAGATTTAAACAACCTAGGCTGTCCTGGTTAAGTCAGATAAAAGACCAGTGAAAGAACATGGCTTGGAGTCACAACATTTGAGTCTGAGTTAATGTTGTACCAATTTTATTAGCTGTGTATTATAGTCAATTTGGGCTGCTTTAATAAAATTTCATAAACTAGATAGTTTATAGACAACAGATACTCATTTCTCATTGTTCTGGAGGCTGGGAAGTCCAAGATCAAGGCACTGGTAGATTTGGCATCTGGAGAGGGCCCACTTTTCAGCTTATAAATGCTGCTTTCTTGCTGTGTCCTTACATGGTGGAAAAAGTAAGGGGTCTTTCTTGGGCTTCTTTTATAAGTGCATTAATCCTAATCATGAAGACTTCATGCCCATGACCTAATTACTTTCCAAAGGCCCCATCTCCTAATAACATTACCTTGGGGGTTAGGATTTCAACATATGAATTCTGGGGGGACACATTCAGACCATAATACTGTGTGAACTTGGCCAAGTCACTTAACCTTTCCTAGCCGTAGTTTTCTTTTGGGTAAAATAAATATCACAATAACAACCACTTCACAGTTGCTGAGATGATCAAATGAGACGTGTGAACAAATTTCATAAATTGTTAAATGCCAGAACAACATTTCCCAAAGTGTGTTCTATGAAGCATGAGCTAGACTCAACAGATACTCTGAGAAGAAAAGTGGTGTCATCTTAAAGGCAGTTTGGAGGATGATGCGTGCTCAGTCATTCCTAGAGAGTCATCATGCACATTAGCATGTTACTATATTATTTTGTAACAAATAACCCCAACATTTAGTGGCTTAAATCAATATAAACATTTATTATCTCATAAGTTCTGTGGATCAATCATTCAGGGATAGTTTAGTTGGGTGGTCTGGCTAAGAGTCTGTCATTAGTTGTGGTCAGATATTGTCTGGGCTGCTGTCATCTGATGGCTTGATTGGGGCAGGAGGATCTTTTTCCACGATGGTACACTCATGTGACTTGCAAATTGCTGCTGGTTGTTGGGGAGAGACCTCATTTTCTGCCAATGTGGGCCTCTCCATGGGATGCTTATGGGCACTCAGGCATGACATGGTGGCTGGCTTCCCCAAGAACAAGTGATTAAAGAGAGAACAAGGTGGAATTGGCAACACTTTTTATGACTTAACTTCAAAAATCACAGATTGTTTCTACCACCACGTTCTTTTCATTAGACGCCAGTCACTAAAGTTAGTCCACATTTGGGAGGGGGTGGGGTTGATTACTTTCATGTTGCAAGGGAGGCATGTCAAAGAATTTGAGGACATATTTTAAAATCACCATAAGCATTTTTTCCTATCATTTATTGAATAGGTGCTAAGTGCTAGGCTAAGTGCTTTATAGTTATCATCTCATATAATCCTATTTATTATCCAAAGAAATAGGTGAAATTATTATCTCTGCTTTCTGAATGAGGAGGCTGAGGCCTACAGAGCTTAAGTAACTTGCCCAGAGTTACCTGGTCATGCTACAACTTGAACCTGGGTCTATCTGATTTAATGCCTGAACTCTTACCTCTACCTTATACACCTCTCTCTGATAATCCTGTAGTTCAGAAATCTGTTTAATTTTGTTTAAGCCTGCATTTTCCACTTAACCAGAGGATGATGATTCATTTAACTCCATTTTTACCCTTTCATTTACCAACGGCTTGAAACATTATTCTAGAAAGACAGTGAGCATAATGATGATTTATATATAATATGAACATATGGTCTTTTAATAGATCCCAGTATGCCTGTCAGTCCAAACTTTTTGTATTATTCAAATACCAGAAGTGTCTATTGAGCCTGTCCTGTGTGGGTGTCATGCTATGTGTACATCTGTAAACATTAATTTTTAAAAAATGACCCCATAATACACCCTATTTTTTCTCACTGTGAATCTAGAGGTTGAGTGTGATAACTCAGGTCCCACTTCTCTTACAGAGTCTTTTTCTTTACAATGTCCCTTCTTTTACAGATTCAATGACTGACAACTTAACTTCCTTGGGTAAAGCCAGAAAAAACAGGATCGCCTCCAGGCCGAGCAGTAGAAATGCTGGGGAATGGGGTGTCTGGTGTGTGTCTGGTGTGTTCCTGCAGTGCCTGCAGGCCATGTGTCTGTATGGTGACTGAAACGCAAGTCGGCATCCAGCCAAGATGGCAGGGACCGTGTGCCTGGGGGTGATGGCAAACACACAGCGAGAAGCTGCTGGTGGAGGAAGGACCGTTAGCACTCCTTGTCATATTTTGAGTAAACATTTTTTTGACAATCTTGTTGCTTTTTCTGTACAGTCTTGAGAAAATGATTTCCAGGAAGCAGGATGCATCCGATGCCTTAGAGGTTCCCATGTTTCCAAACATTACATGCCTGGCTTGTTCCTGAGGCAATTTTATATTCTGAAGGAAGTTCTGGAGCTTCTGTATTCTGGGCAGAGGCAAGTGAATATGGTTTCTTTTGAGTAGCATTGTGAACTTGAGAATGATTAGGAGCTGGACATTGTTGAATATGTCACTTACTGCACAAAATGGCAAAGACAGGGTCTGGGACAGGGTGACAGTGGGTTGAATGGAGCTGCCTGGGGCCCCAGTCACATTCAGGAGCCAGCACGGGTGGTGTCTGTAACCATAGTAACTAAGAGTAGAAAAAGTCTCAGGATGCCAAGATGCCATTGTGCTCCCCTTCTGGTTCTGGTTTTTCCCTCTATTCTTTCATCCAGAAATTCCCCCATCCCTACCCCCAACCACCCTGACAAGACACTGACTTTCATGGTAGATTTTAACATCCAGCTAACTCTATATTTCCTGTGGCCCCATTTTCAATTCCTGATCCACAAGGATTCATTATGATCCAGACTAAGCCGCATGCACTTAATTTCTCCCACTTTTCCATTTTTACTTTGAAAATTGGTCCTAACTCATGTAGTGTACATACCGTAGACTTATTTACAGCTATGCGTAACAATGGTGGCTCATGGCACTCAATGCTTCCAGTAACACTCCTGCACTCACAGTCTGGGGTAGATCTTGAGTTTTTTTTTTTTTTTTTTGAGATGGAGTCTTGCTCTGTCACCCAGGCTGGAGTTCACTGGTGCGATCTCGGCTCACTGCAAACTTCCCCTCCTGGGTTCAAGCAATTCTCCTCACTCAGCCTCCCGAGTAGCTGGGAATACAGGTGCACACCACCACGCCTGGCTAATTTTTATCTTTTTAGTAGAGACAGAGTTGATGTGTTTTAAATGAACAGAGAAAGGCAATGTGGCACAGGAATGAGAGCCTTGGTCTATGGGATTAGGAAATGTGGGTTTGGGTACTGGTTGGAAAGTGAAGTGTGGCATGGTGCATGAGGGCGGGGAGGGGTAGTGGGTGCTCAGGTCATGCAGGGCATAGTAGGTCTTACTCTTTTTTTTTTTTCCTGAGACTAACAGGAAGGGCTTGATTGATTTGAAGTGGGAGGATGACATAATCAGATTTTTAAAAGATTATTTAAATCGCTAATAAATCAAACGATTGTTTCAGCGAATGTTTACAGAGGATACTTACTGTGTGACAGGCATGGTGCTAGCCTCACCTGGGGTATCTGTATGTTCTTGAAGGAATCCTACATAAAAGCTGTTAAAAAAAATTATACAGAAAAAAAGCTTTCCTTGACATCTTTGGTTTAGGACAACAAATTCCAAACTTCTGGTTGCAAACGGGAAGGTATATCTTAAAGTGGCTATTGCGTTCTCAATTTCTGTTAATTAAAATAATATTTTCCCCGGCTTTGTTACATGACCCTCGATTCTGTGATAATTTGCATATCTAGAGTCAATAAATCAACAAACACAAAACTGTGGTGCGCTCGCTCATATTCTCTTATACTTCAGATGCCTTTTGGAAGCATGTGGCTCTCAGTTAAGCATAACGGGCCGGATAAAAATTGCCCCTCCATACCCGCCGTCACTTTGTTCCTGGTATGTCCGGAGGTATTGTAACATTGGGGTATTTCTCCTTTGACTATAATGGGACCCCCTGCTAGTTGTGTTCTTGTGGCCTCAGCTTGAAGGCCTCCCCAAAGCCTGAATCAATGAAAGCTTCTGATGTGCCGATCCCTTTCTCTGGCAGGGTTGGCAGGGTGAGAACGTAGTTTCTATAGGAGCGTGAATGCCTGCTGATCAAGCAATAATCTTTGCATTCAGCCTCAGTACTAAAGACAGACAGAGCAGACAGCCACAGGGGGTGGGATTTGAATGGCCCTATAAAGTTCCTCTCCACAGCTGACACACACCATTCCTTCCCATGACTATCAGGATGCCTGCAATCTTAACAGTTACTTTATTCATTGGCTGTTGTCAGTCATCCTTCTGGTTATTCCATAAACATTTAGCGAGTGAGTGCCTGCAGAAATGGGGCTAGGAATTTGACACAGAAAGATGAAAAAGACCTGAGGTTGTAGACCCAAAGAAGCACAGTCTAGCCACTGAGAGAGGTGCATCATCAAGTAATTGATACAACACAATAAATGCATTGATAGAAATATGGATTAAAGTATCATCTCCAAAACACATCTTGTTAAAATACAAATGTAATTCCTCAGGGTAACAAACTAATTCTCAGTTATCCATGGGTACAACCAGATTAATAGCTTCTATGAGAGAACTGGGCCAAGAGAAAACAGAACCAGGGACTGATAGGTATTGATAGGCTGGTGTCAAGCAGGAAGGGAGCAGACTGAGGGCTCTGGAGGGCGGGAGTGCCAGAAAGGTCACTGAAAGCAACTTTTCATTTGCACAAATGTTGTTCAGAGGTTGCCCTGCTCATGTTAAACTCACTTCATAAACTGGAAGGAACTTTTGAGATATCCAAGCCCATTGAGGCTTCTTAGGGCAACTCTGAATCTGGACTGGTCAAGTGACTTGTGCATGCCCATACTACAAAGAGGGGACAAAGCACATCTTTGAACTCCTAATGCTAACCTCCATTATTCAACAGTGACCCTTATGGCAATGCCAAAGAGTTTTGGGACCTTTTATTAATTTTTAGTTTTAGCTTCTTAGTTTTTTGAGACAAGGTCTTGATCTGTTGCCCAGGCTGGAGTGCGGTGGTACAATCACAGCTCACTGCAGCCTTGACCTCCTGGGGTCAATCAATTCTCCCACCTCAGCCTCCTGAGTAGCTGGGACTATAGGCACATGACCCCACGGTTGGCTAATTTATGCATTTTTTTGTAGAGATGGGGTTTTGCCACGTTGCCCTGACTGGTCTCGAACTCCTGGGCTCAAGCAATCTGCCTACCTCGGCTTCCCAAAGTGCTGGGATTATAGGTGTGAGCCACCATGTCCTGCCTGCTGGAGCCTCTTTTCTATTCTTCCTCCTTTGGGAGAAAGAATTGATGAAGAGCAGTAGGCTCTACTAAAGTCTGAGCACATCGTTTGTGAGATTTCAAATTAAATTCTCTATGTCTGCAGCAAGTACAAATGTAAGTGTACATTCAGCCTCTTGGAGAAGACATCTGCCCATTTCTTCAGTGAATATTTGCCCAGTGTCTTCTTTGTGCCAGGCACAGTTATAGGCCCTGGAGGAATAGCAACAGACAAGACGAAGTCCCTGCCTTCATGAAACTAACTATTTAGCCAAGGCTTAGCATCTCTTACACTCGGGTCAACTTCTGCGTTTTAGAAATCTGTTTCAGGCACACATTTAACAAGTAAAGAGGTTTCAAAAATATGTTAATAAGGATGAAAATGAGGCCATTCTGATAGTCCATTGCTCTGCAAAAATGTTTAATATGGTAATTTAGTATGGAATGAGTGTTGATGCTGCTGAAGGTGGTGACATTCTGTTAGAAAATTCAGTGATTTCAAAGAAGGCCTCAGAGCTGCCTAGTTTGTAATTAGATTTTGTGAAGAATCTGTGGTAATTAGGACTCTGGCTTGTGCATGTACACTGGGACGAGACTGGAGTTAGAGTCTTTTCCGTATTGATGGCCTGTAAATTAATCTCCAAGGAATTGTAAGAGACTGAAATGTGAGGTTTTTGAGTACACAGTGCATGCACACACACAAGTGTGCATGTGCCTGCATACATGTGCACGCATGCACAGACACACATATGTACGCACACACACGTACGCACACACACACTCTAGCATATAGCAACTTTTTGCTACACGTGATTTCCAAAGTGTCTAAATTTACATGTCTTCTGAATAGGAGGAAATTAGGACTTCTGTCTGTTATATGCCTTGCAGTCTCTTGGCCTCATCTGGGCTGCTGAGGCAGACCGAGGCCAACAGAGAACCAAGGATGCCAGTCTGGGTCACAAGGGCTTAATGAAGCAGCAGACGGTTTGACTGACTGGGGTGTCCATTAAGAATCCAGGGGTAGTGAGAATCTTAACTGGAGTTTTCAGTCAGGTTGGATGAGGCCACTCTTCCACTGCCAGGAGTCTCAGCTGAGTGGCTGGAAGAGACCTGTAGGAGCCATCCTTCCAGTGTCTATCAGAGGTTTCTTCTCTGTTTTAAAATTGTCCTAGTGATCGAGGGAACACCTGGGGTGCTGATGATTGTTAACAGTGGCCGTACTCCCACAGCTGCTGCTAGAGATGAAGTGTATGATGAGAAGATGTGCAAGAGCTCAGCTGTGCCCCACCAGCTCTGCCACTTCCAAGCTGCCAATCTTAGGCACTAACTTACCTCACTGTGCCTGTTTCCCCACTTGAGAACTGGAAATGATAAAAGTACTTACTCCCTAGGGTAGGTATGGTTAAATGAGACCATGCACACAAAGAGCAGAGCACAGTGCCTGGCACACAGGAAGCACCTAATAAACGTCAGTGATGTTGCTACTGATAACACTCATTTGCTGAGGGTCTTCAGTGGCTCAGGCACTGTACTCAGTGCTTAACATGTGGGATATAATTTATTCTTCACAGTAGCCTGAGTTGCTTTGCTTGTTCTTCTGGTTAATATCCTAATGTTTAGCCAACCGTCCTGGATGCTCATGACTTCCAAAGGATCTGCATGTAACAAGGACTCCATATCTATTTTTAAAAAATAAGAGATTTATTAAGATATAATTTACATACCATAAAATTACCTATTTAAAATGTACAATTCAGTAGTTTTTAGTATATTCACAGAGTTGTGCAATCATCATCACTATCTAATTGTAGAAAATTTTCATGACTCCAAAAAGAAACTCTATATCCATTAGCAGTCACTCCCCATTTTATCTCTCTCAGCCCCTGGCAACCATGAGTCTACTTTCTGTCTCTATGGATTTGCCTATTTTGGGCATTTCACATAAATGGAATCATACGACATGTAGGTTTTTTTTTATGTGTGTGTGATTGGCTTCTTTCACTTAGCATAATGCTTTCAAGGTTCACTCATGTTGTACCCATATCTATTTTGAATGAAGAATGAAGACAATCATTTGAGACAGTTGTATTAGTCCATTTGGAAGATGAGGAAACTGAGGCTGAGAGTGTGTATGTAACTTGCTCATGGCCACCCAACTTGAAAGCACTTGAACTGCGATTTGTGCCCAGGTCCGTCTTGGCTCCAAGGCAAGACCTTGGGCTTCTCATCCACTCACTGATTTCTGGTTGGATTTCTGCATCATGCTGAACACCATTTATATATAGATGGATATGTCCCACTAGGTGTGGACATCCTGAGGAATTACTGTGGTTGCAAGAACTCTGATATTTTTCATCTACCTTGAGGAGGGTATGGCTTCATGTCTGTATACTCACACAGTGTTGGGCAGTCTAATTCTTTTGTGCAATTTCCTAAGGGTTATGATATGAACTTGGAAAGTTATAGAAATGAAAGTGAGGGAGAAATATACTTTTTGGGTTGGAAACCCAGCAACCAGCCACTCAACATGATGGAGGAAATGTCGTCCTTCTTGTCTTGTCTTCAATAATAGATTGTAATGAAACACTATGGTGCCTCCCCGCCCCACCGCCCCAGTGCTTTTCTGGAGACATGAGATGGAGTATCCCTTCCTCAGTTGCTGTGATAGCACTGGGGATGGTGGGGATAGGTATTCATGGAAGGAAAAGGCCTGACACCAGCGGGCTCTTGGGCAGGGGTGTGTGTCTTCACTTGATCATCAGGGAACGAACTATCATGATGACAGAGCACATCCTATGAAGTACTAATCTTCCCCCACATTTCCCCAAAATTACTTTGTCCTGCTCTGTTCTCTCACATGCTATTCTAGGGAAAAGGTCCCATTTTGTCATTAAAATGCAAATGAGCTTTCCATCTTGCTTCTACCAAAGAAGGAGGAAAATAACCTATATAAACACCATGAAACCTTACTTTGACTTAAAACTAGTGGAAATTGGCCCCTGAATCAGATTATTAGCTGAAAGTACATGAACACTCTAGATCTTTGGTAGCGGATATGTGCTTGTTGTATGGGAATTTCCTCTGCCGTGGATTTCTCGTGGAAGTGGCCCCGTTCCTGCTCTTGGTTTATGTAAGACTTTCAGCAGCAGCCCGTTATGAAGTAGCAGATGTTCCAGGGCCTGTCCCTATCCTCTTGCTTGCACCACTTCAGCACATGCTGGCTCACTTCTGACTGCCAACTTGGCACTTTTTTTGCCTTTTTCTTGACTGAGCCTACTTTGCTGCTCCCATGGAAGGCAGGAAGTGTTGGGGAATTAGTGCACCCCAGGAGGAGCTCTCAACCCATAACTGATGGAAGATGGTGCGTAAACACCCCAGTTCCCTCAGCCTTGGGTAGGATAACTCAGGAATATGGTTTGCATGGGATCCCATTTTCCCCTGTAGGAAAAATTCCACTGGGCGACAGCAGTAGCTAGTTTGATACTGCACCTTTTATTGGTTTTCTTGGCTGCCTTCCCAGCCCTTTCTCTTTTCTCCAATTCCCTACTGGCTATTTCTTCACTTCCCAAACAAACCACTTGTGCTCAAATCATAATTGTAGGATCAGCTTCTGGGGAAACCCAAATGAAGACATATGGTAAAGCTTTCCCCTTTTCTTGCCTCTCTGCCTTCTGCCCCAATCAGTTAGCTTTGATGATGGGAGTGAGGGGATGCTCAACTTCTCAGGCAGGCTAATGGCTCTCAGGGGACACAGTCCATAGCTGATTGGCAGTTTTCTCTCCAAGACATCTTCAGAACAAATCCTCGTGCTGGTGAGTGATCCATGCAGCATGAAAAGAGAGGTTAAAGCTTGATGAGGCATGTTTCAGTCTCATCAAACCATTTTGTTTCCATAATTTTCCTTCTCAGAAGAGGGCAGAATCAAGTACAGTTGATTCTCATAATTTACGATAATTCTTATGTTTTATAAAGTTGCTGCAAATCCTGAATTAGCAAATAGTGAGCCATTGCTTTTAGGGGAAATATAGGGTTAGGTTCCTGTGAGCCTCTGATCACAACATTTTTAATTTATTTTTTATATTTTTGAGATAGGGTCTTGCTCTTTTGCCCAGGTGGGAGTACAGTGGCACGATCTGGGCTCACTGCAACCTCCACCTCCTGGGTTCTCCCACCTCAGTCTACCAAGTAGCTGGGACTACAGGCATGCACCACCGTGTCCGGCTACTTTTTGTATTTTTTGTTAGAGTTGTGGTTTTACCACATTGGCTAGGCTGGTCTCGAACTCTTGACCTCAGATGATCCTCCTGCCTCAGCCTCCCAAAGTGCTGGGATTGCAGGCATGAACCACCATGCCCAGTCAGGTCACAACATTTTCATCAACTAAATACGTAACCTTGTTTTATGTGTGTTTCTGTTTAAAGACAGCTTATTTCGTATATATTGTTGATTTGTTAGCATTGAACTCACAACCACAGCACTGTGACTCATTTCTGAACAAAGTTAGTTATCTAACATACATATTTTCTCCATAAGACACCTCATGCCTTGCACTTAGGAACACTGGGTAGCACTTCAGCATGGCACTTGGGGGTGATTTTAAACAGTGCGATCACCAACAAAAAAGCACAAAATGTGCAAAACATGGCACTAAAGAGATCACAAAACAGACACTTGCTTATAGCATAAGAGCTGGAACAAGAAGGCAGAGCATTGCCTTGTTTAACCTCAGCTGGGGACATGTGTATCGGGTGATGCAAACTTTTTTCACTGCTCTGTGTGTGACAGTGAGTGACTGTAGAACACCATGAATATTGATTTGATTTTGGGGTTACAAATACATTTTAGCAAGTAGGAGAATTTGCAAATATATATCTGTGAATAGTGAGGGTCAGTTGTTTTTCTTACCTCTTTACAGTAAGACTCTACTTCAGTATTTTTATTTCATTTTATGTTATTTTTGAGAGCTAGGGTCTTGCTCAGTCATGCAGGCTGGAGTGCAGTGGTGTGATCCTAGCTGACTGCAGCCTCAAACTCCTGGGCTTAAGTGATCCTCTTGCCTCAGCCTCCTGAATAGCTAGGACTACAGGTACATGGCACCACACTTGGCAAGTGTATTTATTCATTTTTTTTTTTGTAGAGACAGCCTCACTATGTTGCCCAGACTGGTCTCCAACTCCTGTTTTCAAGTGATCCCCCTTCTCATCCTACCAAAGTGCAACTCAATATATTTATTAAACATGTGTTCCAGGCTCTTCGATTGATACTGAGATGCCAATGAGATGGTCCCTGTCCTTACAGAGTGTCCATTCTGGTGGCACAAGGAACTCAAATTGTAACGCAAGACAGAACCCCTACTCTAGAAGGGAGTGCTGTGAAAGCATGAAGGAGGGACTTGAATGTGTGATTCAGGAAGAACCTCTCATTGGAGGGAGTTTTTTTTAGATAGGTCTTAAGAAACATTTTACATTTTGAACACCTCATACATCATTTTAAAAAAAAAAGAAGCAATTGGTCGAAACAACCTCATTTCCCCAGATCAAGTCTGCTAGGTTACCTGCATCTACACCCACCAGTCCTGCCTTTATTCCTCTCTGGATGAAGGGTGTCTTTTCCTATCTAAGGCCATATCTTCTGCTTATGCTGGACCCCTTTGCTCTTTGAGGCATCCTCTCTTCTCCTGGACAACCGATCCCTCCTTCTCTACTTGAATATTCCTACTAGTGTACACATGGGCTTCTGTGTCATCCCCCTTGACCCCACATTGCCTCCAGCCACTCCTCATTCCTTTCACAGCAAAATTGCTGGAAAGAGTTGTCTCAAGTTACCGTCCCTATTTCCTCCCCTCACGTTCTTTCTAAGCCACCACCACTTTTCAGGGGCTGCTCCTTTGGAGATCACTTATGGACATTGTATCACCTTTCTGTCCTTTTATCTTAAGTATCAATTAAGATGCTTTCAGCTACATGTTGCAGAATGTCCTGATACAAGTGGCTTACACAATACGGACGTTGACTGTGAGGAGAGTTATGTTCTCACTGAACAAGGGTGTTCCAGGCTTGGCTTGGCTGTTTCATAACACCTTCAAGGACCCAGTTTCCTGCCCTGCCTCCCTTGACCACGTCGGCAGATATTATGTCGTGTAAAAGCAGGGAAGGGAGTGAAGTGGCCTCTATGTTTTTCTTTTGATCATGGAGGATGTTTTTTTCCCTGCAAGCTCATGCACATTTCTTACCTATTACCCCCTAAACTCATCCCTGGCAAAAGGGGATGGTATTACCCTTATTGGCTTGGACCAATTAAGATTCATCCCCTGAGTCTATGAGTGGGACCCATCTTCTTTGAAATGTTGTCATTTAACCAAAATGGGATCTGTTAGCAAGGAAGGGGGAGGGCCTAAGGTGAAAGTGCCAGGCAGTGTCTGCCATATTTTCCCTGACCCTTCCCAGCAGTTTTGACAGACAGCCACTCTATCTTTCTTGAAGCACTGCACTTCCATCACATGCTTTGTGACATCATTTCCTCTGGAATGTATTTATTATTAATTAATTAATTGATTTATTTGAGACAGAGTCTCTCTCTGTCGTCCAGGGTGGAGTGCAGTGGCGTGATCTCAACTAACTTCAACTTCCGCCTCTCAGGTTCAAGCGATTCCCCTGCCTCAGCCTCCCAAGTAGCTGGGATTAAAGGGGTTAGCCACCATGCCCAGCTAATTTTTGTATTTTTAGTAGAGACAGGGTTTCACTCTGTTGGCCAGGCTGGTCTTGAACTCCTGACCTCAGGTGATCCACCTGCCTCAGCCTCCCAAAGTGCTGGGATTACAGGCGTGAGCCCCTGCACCTGGCCCCTCTGGGTTTTCTTTTAACTTTTCTGGCCACTCCTGTTTCCTGTTGACTCTTTCTCCATTGCTCTACCTCTAATTGGTTGAATGTCCAAGTGGTTAGACCTGAGGTCCTTCTCGTCTCGATCTGTGGGTTGTCCTGAGTGATCTCAGCAGTCCCTTTGTATCATGTATATGCCGTCACTTCCAGGTGTGTGTCTCTCGTCTTGCACATCCAACTACCTCGTTGACATTTCATCACGTCTTGTGGTCCTCCAACTACAAAGCCTAAAACTGGACTGTAGATTTTCCCTCCTAAACTTGCTTCTCTCAAGAGTTTCTCATCTCATTGAATGAGTTGCCCATCTCATTGATGGACACCACCATCTATCTGTACAGTTGCTTAAAGTCCGGGCATGTTACGTGAGTCCTCTCTTTCTCACCCCTGCCATTTTGTACTCCACTCAGCAGCAAGTCCTGCCTGCTACGATATCTAGAACACATCCAGAATCTGTTTTTCTCCATTTCTGCTCCTGCCACCCTCATTCCATGCATCTTCGTATGTGGATAGCTGGCAGAGCCTTTTTATTGGCCGCCTTTCTTCTCCCCTTGCTCCCAATAATTGATCCTCTGTGGAGCAGCTGCAATGATCTTTTAAAAATATCAATCTGATTTCTCTTGACCCTCAGCTTAATAATCTCTATTAGTGCCTCTTTCCACTTGGCATAAAATCTGCTTTCTGATTCTGGCCTGTAGCACCCTGAATGCTGGCTGTGCTGACCTCCTTTCCAAGGCTGGTCTTGAGCCATCTTCCTCCAGCCTATGCTGCACTTCTTTCTGCCTTGAATAAAACAAGCTTCTTCTGATCTGAGGGCCTTTGTAGGACCTGTTTCTTTTTTCTCCTAGAATTGTCTTCTGCCTAGTTTTCATAGGATTGGCTCCTCCTCGCCTCTGAAATCTCAGTCCAAATGTCATGTCCCCCAAGAAGCTTTCTCTAACCACCCACTCCTGCTGGGCACCCTCTGTTGTAGCATACTGTTAGGATTCTCTGCATTATGCCTCTAACTCTCTGAAAAAATTTTCCATTTGTTTAGCAAACTAAAACTAAAAAATTTATAAATTAAATTTCAAAATTTTAAAAACACTACAATGATATCTCCATGAAGTCAAGGGGGCGGGGGGGAAGAAGGAGAGCTTAATTAGCAGCACTAAGGGCTCTACAACAACTCAAGATAATGATAATGATGATGATGATGATGACGATGATGATGGTGATAATGACAGTGAGGACGAACATTTATTGTTTCTATGAACCTGGAAGAGTGCTAGGCATTTTGTGTACGTTATCATATTTAATCCTGACAAATTAAATGTCCTGACAATGTCTTTACTGTCAGGGAATGTTATTCCCATTCTCAGAATACTGAGACTTAGGGAGGTCAGTCAAAGTGCCTGGCACATGGTGGCTTTCAATTAATGCTTGCTGTGTGAGTAAATAAATTTTCACAAGGTCTTGGAGCTAGTGAATAGTAGAGTTGAGAGTCTAACTTAGGTCTGACTGAATCCATATTTGTAACTACTGGTCTATATTTGCTCAGATGAGGAGAGAAAAGCCCTTAACAGATTGAGAAAAGGAAGTCCAATATAGGATACATGATTTCTCATTTATTTAAACCATATGTTAAATAAAAGTAACGTTCAGTCTAAAGCCTTCTGTATTTTGGAAGTCTGAACTCCATTCATTCAATTCATTTGAAAGCATAGGTGGGTTCTTTAAAAGGAGTATTAGGGATGAATCCAGATTGAACAATTTCCTTATTAAAATACCTTAAAAATGCATTCTTATGATGAGCCAGGTTCATTGTCCAGAAAAGCTATTAAAACTCAGTCTTCGTGATGAGTGCAGTAGGAACCCCACTTGAATTATGTAGTGAGCAGGTGCTTTCTCAACCAAGTTTCATGTTTGGCAGGCTAGTAGAGCATCCAGTGTTCAGATGTTTTCTGGACATGTTGGCTTCTATTTTCTTCTATTATGAGACATATGTTTAGTCCTTGTGGTATGTGCTTAGCACTCTTGTAGGCTGATTGAGACCTCACACAACATCAAGGACATAGTCTTTGCCCTTGCTGAGTTCACAGTGTAATTGGAGTGATGAAACATACATGTGAATAAATGGAAAGGCACAGGTAAAAACAGTTAATGTGATTGATGAAGAACATGTGGCATGAGATGGATAAGAATGAGAAGTAGAAGTGGGTGGTTTTGAACTTTCATTACCCAGGGAAGGTAATGTATGTGGATTGGTGGAGAAGAAAGGGGAGGAAGATGGTTTTAAACACTGGTAAGATGGTGCATATTTGCAAGTTTTGCCCAAGGGACAGAAAGGGCTGAGACTCACACGGGAGGAATGAGAGGGGACTTTGGCAAAGTGAATTAGAGAAATGAGAACTATCAGTAGAAGAAGTGAAATTAGGCTGGCCGGGAGCTCTTTGGGGGTTTCTAAGAGCTGATGTTACATGGAGGAATATTTGTGAGGGTTAAATATTGCAGTGGGTGCATTCGGGAGCAAAACCAAATTCAAACTGGGCATATCAGTTAGGGCAGGGTTTCTTAAACCTCAGCCTTTCCTATGCCATCTTCACTTTTTAATTTTTTGGTGGCTGTATTTAGATATAAGCTGTATCACTATATACTTAATATTTTTCTGTAAGTTGATTTCACTTTTAAAAACTTAAATTTAGCTTTGCCCTATGCAATAAAACTTATCATTGTTTACTTAATGTTTTCCTTTACATTTAACCCCTTAAAACTTAAATAAATGTAGCCTTACCCCAAGCACTAGTACCTATGAAGTCATAAGTATTCTGTGCTAGTTCTGTTTTTTCAAATGCACATTAAATTAAGCTGGTGGCCATTAAAAAAAGGTTTTGTCTGTGCATTACCTAAAGCTGTCTTGTGTACCAACTATGGTTCATGTGCTACACTTTTGGAAATACCCAAGGCACTGTTATAGCTTTCTAACTGTGACATGATAAAACTAAATAAATGCGAGTCAGCTACATTTATTAGATACTTACTGTGTATAAGCCCCTGTGATAGAGGAGATGAAAATATGATGCAGTCCTTACTCTTAATAGATTTGGAGCAAAGCAGGGAGAGAATGGCACACCAATGAGAAGGTGAGATGTAGGCCTGACGGGCCCAATCTCTGCCATGTGGAGCAGCTGCTAGATAAGCCATCTGATATCAGCTCTGCCAGTGGTCAGCTGAGTGAGCGGCCACTCTGGAACCCAAGGGTAAGCTCTCCTCAAATTCAGTTCACTTCAACAAGTATTTGCCAGATACTATATGGTGCTTTTGCAGATATTAAAGAAATTAAAGTGTCTTAGGGAGTGTTAAACCAAAGTGTGAAGAAACCAAAGTATAAAGAAACCAAAATATGAAATGGGAGGCAGAATGGGATAAGGATTGTAACAGAGATGCAATGACATGTATTCAGCACTTATGGGGAGGAAGAGTTCATAGCCAGCTTTGGGGACCAGGGAAGGCATTCTAGAAGATATGTGTTTGGTGGTGATGTTGGGGGCATGAAGGTGGAAAGGAAGGTTGGGGTCTTGTGGATACCTTGCATGCCAGGTTGAACACGGATTTATTTCCACAGACGATCAGGAGTCATGAAACGCTATTTTAAGTTATGTATGATGCCCAGTCACTAGCTGGGCATCATACATAATTTAAATCAGAGGGATGAATAACTGCAAGGCAAATACTCTTAGGGAGAAACTCTAGCAATCTGGATGAGAAACAATGAACTTGTGAGTGGTCACCATGACAAAGGTCTGGGCTACGGGGCCACTGGAGGAGTGAAAAAGAAAAGTTTAAATAGTCAGTGAGAGGGGTGACGACCCACTAGCCACCGGCATAGTGGAGTCAATAATTTCTCTCAAATTACAAGTAGGAGAGGCGGGGCATCTCTGAGGCATGGCGTAGTAGAGAATGGTGATTGTATGGTAGGGGAAAGAAGGTAATGATTGCAGTTCCAGTAGGTGATGGATGAGGAGGGGAAGCGTTTTACAGATTATTCACTGTGAAAGAACAGAGGCAGTCCACACTGTAGTTAATTCCTTTTATTTTTGTCTTTAAGTATACTCAAGGATAAATCCATACAATTTCTGTTTGCACTGTCATGCCGGAGAGGTGCAGAGGTTGCAAAATGGGCATTATTGCTTTTGACTTGTACAGGGTACTGTGTCCTGGGAAAATGGCCAACAATATTCTATCAAAAGTCATTTGAGTAACTCATTTTTATACATAGAGTAGATATTTCCTTTTCAATTTCCTTATGTTTAGGATACTCACATACCAGTATTCCTCTATTTCAATACCTTGTTTTCTACCTAAAAAGATCTTACGGTTGGTGGCTGTAGATGCAATTCTGTCTTTACACTGAAAGGATTCTCCTGGGCATAACTTTAAGCAAAGAGCAGATGAAGGCACAATGAGCAGGTCTGAGATTTGGTATTCCCACTGCAAAACTAAGAGAAGGGTGGCCCACTGGAAATTTCCCTGGAGAAACGTCTAAGTCTGAGTCTCTCACGTCCATTCATTCTCATGCACAGTTCTTTCCTCTTTTTTCTTTATTTATCTGTTTTATATAATGTCTACCTCTGTAGCACCTGGGATGAAATGCGCCAATGCTGACTGCAATGAATAGGGCAAAACAACTCTTGGGAGCTGCTCCGGGCAGGAAGTGGAGGCTGAATTCTTTTAAAGGAAAATTAGTTGGGGATCGTGACTCACTGGCCTTCATCCCCATCATCATTGGGATTGGTTAAGTGCCAGGAAACGGCTGGAAGTTTTCAGCGAATTTAGGGTACAAATGAAAGGAGAAGTTACCGTTAAAGGGATCTGTATTCTGTTATCAAAAATGCCAATGCTGGATCCTAGCTAATAGGAACCAAAACTGTGCCCTGAGAATTCTGCCAGATGTTTCTGAATACGCACCTTACGTTTTATGGTTCCAGATACTACACTTAAAAATAGCGTCTACTTTGAAACTGGCTATTAAGTAGACACTAAACTTTTGGAATCTATTAATGAATCTAGGTCTCCAACCTACTGGCAGCAATATGAAGTGAAGTTTATTCTTTTAAGTGAATTTCAAATGTGAAATGATGAATATTTAACTTCAATTTTTTTGCCTGATTTTTCCATTGTGGCAATTTTCCTTTTTAAATGATAGAACCTCATTATAATGTGGCTGATTGGAAATCTTTTTATTCATGCATATGAATAAAAAGATTCATTTACAAAATGAATTTTATTCATTTACAAAAATTTATTTACTACCTGCCAGGCTCTGTGAAGGACTCTGAGAAATGGGAACAAGAGCCATATTTTGTACTTTGTATGTTTCTCCGAGAGAAATGGTCTATTTGTACTACATTAATTCTTAGATGCATCTTTGAATTATTTACCCTTTTGAAATCAGAATGTGTCTTACTAGCAATATGTCATAATTTAATTGACAGTTTAAATTTTTAAGAGGTACATAAAACAATGATGTGTTTTGTAATTGACAACGTCTTGATTTGGTAGAAGGTATTTGTACAATACTGTATTGGTACCATGCTTTGGCCAATGTAATGATCCCATTTGGAGTTCACTGCTAATGTTAAGCCTCTAGTTTTAGGCATTGATGTTGGTCCTGGGACACTAGGACTCAGAGGCCCAGATGTCCAGGTCTAAGAGAGAAGAATCAGAAGGTGGATGCAGAGCCAGTGGGTTCAAGCCGTGTAGACAATAACAGCAGGATGGAGAGAAATTGTCCGGTGCCTCATGTCTATGCATCTTCTCTCTCTTTCTGGCCTGCCGCATAAATTCATTGCAGTGCGACTCTGCCAGACATCAGAACAGAGCAGGAGGAAAGAGAAACAGCTGCAGCCTGGGAGATAGGACTCATATCAAGACAGATTAGGGTTGGTGTGTGTACCTAATGATGGTAATAAAGTGAACAACGAAGTTACAGTGGTAGCAGCAACACGCATTTATCAAGTGCCCTATCCACTTCAGAAACACTTATTTTAAAGGATAACAATTCTACAAGATAAGCATTCATTCATCATCATTATTATCCTTGTTTCATGTGTGGGGCTCAGACAGGGTAAATAGCTTGTCCAAGGTCATACAGTTAGGAAATGGTAGAACCAGCATTCAGGCTTTGCTCCATGGAGCATCAAGGTCTACTCCAGTTCCAACATGCTGCATGGTTTCTCCAAATCTGAGAACATGCATTTACTTTATGTCCAGTCAAGTGAGCTCTCAGAAACCAAACAGGGCCTGAGTATGAAGAGTTACATAAAATAGCCTCAGAATCTAACATTAGGGTTCCTGAGCAAGATTGTACCAACACCTGGAATAACTTCCTCTGAGTATAGCCCAGGTACATGGACTGGACCAGACAGGGGCAGGGGGATGGTTGCCCAGCAGGCCCAGAGAAGGAGCTGGTAGCATGGTGAGTTAAGTGCTGAGGATCAACAGCTTGTTACTTTAATTAGACCCCTGCCAAACAGCAGAAGTGCTGTTGTAGTTAAGACTCTGGAACTCAGTGACAGGATATTTTAATAAAGCCTATGATCCCAAGAGGAGCTTGCTGAATGGATGAGCTCACAGTTCATAGTTGGGAGCTAATAAACGATTTTAATTATGTTTCTAATACTAGTGGAGGTTTCTCCTATCAATGGATTCCCTTTAGATTTTGGTCCAATGTAGATCTCAAGGAAATTTATTTATTTATTTATTTATTTGAGATGCAGTCTAGCTCTGTCACCCAGGCTGTAGTGCAATGGCGGGATCTCGGCTCACTGCAACCTCTGCCTCCCAGGTTCAAGCAATTCTCCTGCCTCAGCCTCTCAGATAACTGGGACTACAGGTGCACATCACCATGCCTAGCTTATTTTTGTATTTTTAGTAGAGACGGGGCTTCACCATGTTGGCCAGTCTGGTCTCGAACTCCTGACCTCAAATAATCTGCCCACCTTGGTCTCTCAAAGTGCTGATATTACAGGTGTGAGCCACAAAATCAAGGAAATTTAAAATGTTTGGGTTTGCTACTGAAGAGCCAAGAAAAATTTTGTAAATGATGAGAAAGAGCCCAAGCTTTCAAATGCCCAAGGTGGCTATTCGTATCTGGGAACTAGGAAGAATTCCAATTTGTTCAGCTAAGCCTGTCTCTAATCCCTTCCCACAAGGGTGACAGAACAAAGTCGATTTTATTAATTTAGGGGAAATTATCTCCACTGAATGGTCAGAACAATAACCTTTCTAATGACACATGGAACAAGGCTACTATCACCCTTGTCGCGGCTGTGTTTGTCATCAATAGGTACTTAACTACTTGTCTGGCTCAAGGTGTCTCATGAAGAGGGTCATAAAGCCTCGTTTTCTGTCTTTCAGAGTTTCCAGTGTAAGAACAAATATATGAGGAAATACATATAAGAAATACATTGAAGAGAATTAGAGTGTTCTGATTTAAAATATTCATGAATGCACAATGAGAAATTCTTAACCTATACAGGTCATAGATGTCTTCATTTCAGTATTTTCTAAGGCTAGAAAGCAACATTATTAGAATACCTGAGAGAGGAAGATTGGGACCGTGCCCTTGAAGTTGCATTAAATTTAGGTGAGGAAAGAGAAAGCTGGCAATATTCAAGTCTGGAATTGATCCTAAAGGCAATACTTTGCTGCTGGAATTGGTATTTTGAAAAGCAGTCAGAATCTCTTGTGGTCCTTTGCCCATGTAGCCCTATGAGGACGTTTGTGTGTTTGGATTGCTTGAGGCCCGAGTGTCATGGGCATAGGCATAGTCATTGGATCAGCCAGTGTATCTATTGCTCAATACATTGCACTAGATATATTGTACCCAAGAAATTAGCCCAAATGGGATCCAGCCCAAAAGAGAATTGTTGATTTTCATAACTGAACGGTCCAGGCAAAGCTCAATCTAGGGCTCAGCTCATGCAGCCAGAATTGTATAGTTCTTCATTTCCTGATTTGTCTTCTTTGCATTGCTTTATTCTCAGGCAAGTTCCAACCTGGAAATCGTAAGTTGGCTGCCAAAGGCTGCAGACCCTCCTCTTTCTTCCAGATTTACATACTTTAGGAGGGCGAAAGCTCAGTTCCCTAAGGCTGAAACAAAAATCTTGCAATGGCATTTTCTTGGTCCTGCTTGGCCTGTCTAGGGTCAGATATTCATCCTTTAATTATCGTGGTGGTGATTGGGGGATTGAATGTGCTGATTGGCTTAGGCTGGGTTGTGTGCTTCACTCATGGAGCCCAGGAGAGAAGCCCACTAAAGCCCAACTCAAGGGCTGAGAATGGGCTGTAGTGGTTTCCCTAAGCAAAATTGGTACTGTTGCCACAACATGGCATGGTCATGGATGCTGAGAGAATGATGTAGGGAAAGGGTGGCTGAGACTGGAAACAGGGCTAGGCACAGTGGTCCACACTCGTAACTTCAGCTACTTGGGAGGTTGAGGTGGGAGAATCACTTGAGGCCAGGAGTTCAAAGTTACAGTGAGCTATGATTGCACCATTGCACACTAGCCTGGGTGAATAGAGCAAGACTCTGTCCATAAAAAAGAAGAAAGAGGAGAAGGAGGAGGAGGAAGAGGGAGAGGCGAAGAAGAATGGAATCAGGCATGCTAGTTGGGAGGTATTGAAGTCCAGGAAGGAATCATGGTGGCTTGAATAAGCAGAGTAGCTGTGTTGAGATGGAGGGGGTGGACGGGTTTGATTTCTAGTTTGGAGATGGAATCCACAGCATTTGCTGATGAAATACGTGTTGAAGATGGTAAGGGAAGGAATTATAAATGATTCCTAGGCTTGTGGATTGAGCAAATTGGGAGGATGGTGGTAGCATTTGTTGAGATAGGTAAGAACGGAGGGATTTTATTATTTTAAAATCAACTATGCTTTTCTAGCTCTGTGGGATTTGAGAAGCCTGTTAATATCTAAGTAGAAATATCAACTGGACAGTTGGAGACAGGAGTCTGGAATTTAGAGGGTAGGGCTGGAAATATATATTCATGGATATAAGAATCCATAATGATAAGGGGTGGCTATAGCATTTTATTTTTTTTAATTTTTAAAGCCATGTAACTGGTTATTACACTGGCGGGCCTTGTTGAGAGTACAAATCATAAATAGCTTTGTTTATCCTCAACTCCTACCTTGATACTTGCCCTGTAAGGCCAACCCTGGATGATAACCCAGAAATACCTCACAGCTTTTCCAGACAGTTTAAAAATCAAATCAAGTAAAATAGAAATAAAAACTTTACTTTTTATTTTCAGATATTCAAAAGTCCAATTTTTTATGAACCAAAACATCAACCTCTCACCCAATTCAAAACTCTCCTTTCTCTTGGGTGAAGTGGCTCGTGCCTGTAATCCCAGCACTTTGGGAGGCTGAGGCGGGCTATCACTTGAGCCCAGGAGTTTGAGATGAGCGTGGTGAATACTGTCTCTACTAAAAATACAAAGACTAGCAGGGCATGGTGGTATGTGCCTGTAGCCCCAGCTACTCGGGAGGTTGAGGCACAAGAATTGCTTGAACCAGGAAGAGGAGATTTCAGTGAGCACAGATGGAGCCACTGCACCCTAGCCTGGGTGACAGAGCCAGTCCCTGTCTAAAACAAAACCAAAGAAAAAAACCTGTAATCCCAGCACTCTGGGAGGGTGAGGCAGGTGCATCTCCTGAGGTCAGGAGTTCAAGACCAGCTTGGCCAACATGGTAAAACCCCATTTCTACTAAAAATAGAAAAAATTGGCTAGGCATGGTGGTGGGCACCTGTAATCCCAGCTACTCAGGAGGCTGAGGCAGGATAGTGGCTTGAACCTGGGAGGCAGAGGTTACGTTGAGCTGAGATTACGCCATTGCACTCCAGCCTGGGTGACGGAGGGAGACTTCATCTCAAAAACAACAATAAAAAACCGAAACCACAAAGCTCTCCCTTCCCTGTAGGCCAGGCCTAGCCCGAGACACTGCAGATCAGCCGTGGGAAAGGGAAGGTAGAGGCCGAGGCTGTTCCTTTTTCCTCCTCATCCAGATTCCTTTCCTGCTGTCTTTGCTGCTTCTGGCTCCACCAGAGTCAAATGGCACAGAGAAGGTGACAGGAAGGCAAGGGTGGTTTACTTAACTGGTGCTTCTTATGGTTCTTTCTAGTCATAAAATAGCGTCTGTCTTGCAGGTGTCCAGCTTTCGTGAGTTCTTGGCCACCCTGTGAAGACCCCCAGACTTTCCTCTACAGACACAGATGATGCTCTCCCTGGCTGGCCTCTTATGACATCCCAACCCGCTCAGCTTCTGCCCTGAGTGTACCCTGAACTATTTTCCTCAAGTAGATGGACTTGTTGGGCAAGGCCTTTTTCTGAAGGCTCTGATGCAGCTTCTGCCCCCATCCAGTGCTTATGTGACCCATGAGAACCAGTAGGCATCTTTGTGCTGCCGTATATGGGGAGAGCAGGCGACTCCACTGCTGCCCATACTCCTCGGCCTGCATTACAGGCCGAACACTGCGCACCCATGTCTGATTTTCCCAGGGCTGTCCCATCGCACACCTCCAGAGGGCATCATTCACGTGTATTCTCCTGGAATTGCACAGTGAATGTGGCAGCCTGAGTTCAGACAAATCTCTCCTGTTCCTACCTGCAGCAGTGCATTCTATGAAGTACACAGTTCAGCAAGCACACAGCTGGGGTTCTAGATGCTGAGACCCCCTTCTGCCAACCCCTCTGATCTCTGAGCAGTTCTCTTGCTGCTCCTTCATTTGCCATAGTGCTGCAGCACTGTGTTTTCGTTTCTGCTAAGAAATGCTTTTTCTCCAGTGAATTCTCTTATACAGGTTAGAGACCAGTTTAACTGCATCTGAGCACGCTCTGCATAGATGGGTCCTCAGTCTTCAGTTTTGAGGGGTCTCAGCATAAACCCAAGACCACAGGAAGGGACTCACTTAGCATTGCCTTGTGATAGAGAAAGCTTCTCTTTGAATGAAAGCTCTCAGGAAAGGCCAATATATAAAGCAGGTGGCATGGTGCTCCACTGGGGTAGTGGGAAACGAGGGGCGGGGTGCTCAAGGCTGGCTCCTGCGCACAGTTAGAAAACCCTGTGCCTGAGAAAGCCAACCGTAGTTTCCCACAGCCGGGAGAGTTTCCCACTATTTACAATTCTGCAGTGTTCTGCTTGTTTATGACTTTCTGCTGGTGAAAGCAACAGTTTGTACAAAACATGTGGGAATAAAAATAGTCCAGGTGCCGCCCTTTTCTGCTGCAGAGGGACCACCTGTAGGGCTGTCCTGGTGGGCCTCTTCTCACAGCACAGTTCTGCCACGTGAATACCTTTCTGCTTGCTTCCTGATGCTGATCTAGAAGCTTCTGGTGAATGCTGTGCTTCTGCACAACTTGCATGGTGGATGCTTTTTTTGGGGGTGTGTGTATGTGTGTGTGAATGAAAAGATCTTCTGGCTCTGAATATAGCAACTACATGACCTGCGGAAATAATTTTGTTGTTTTCTTGTGACCATGTTAGCTTAGGGCTTTGTACCTTATAGGGACATTGGCAAAATTTTCTCAAAAGGTTTTTTATCTGTAAGTTTTCATCTTTGCACATAGTAGAGTGCTTAGGAGGTCAGTCTCATTCCATCTGTTACAAGTTTTGAGGCTTTGGGCAAATTACCTAACTTCCCTGGGTCTCAATTTCTCCATCTGTAAAATTGGAGCAAGAGTGAAATCTCCATCCTGGTCTGTGGTGAGGGTTAGTGAGGGCATTCATGCGACATGTACACAGTGCCTGGCACAGAGCAAGCACCCAGAACGTGTCGCTAATTGCTTTAGTTTCCTTTTGCTGCTATAACAATTGCACAAACTGCATGGCTTAAAACAACACAAGTTTATCACATCATTCTGCATGTTAGACTTCCTAAGTGGGTCATATGGGGCTAAAAGCAAGGCGTCCACAGGGCTGAGTTCCTTCTGGGGCCTTTAGGAGAATCCTCCCCTTGCCTTTTCCAGCTTTCAAAGGTTGCTTATGTTTCTTGGCTCATGGCTGCATCCCTGTAACCTTTGCATCTGTCCTTACATGCCTCCTCTCGCTGGCCCTCCTGCCTCCCCCTTATAAGGACGCTTGTGATTAAGTTTGGCCCACCCAGATAATCCAGGATCATCTTCCCATCTCAAAATCCTTAACTTAATTATATCAGCAAAATCCCTTTGCCGTGTAAAGTAGTAAAGTAATATGCTCACAGGTTCCAGAGATCAGGACATGGACATCTTTGGGGGACCAATCATTATTCTGCTGATCCAACCAATTATTTTAAAAGTTGTCCTGTAAATATATACAGTGTGCCTCTGCTTTATGCTGGGCATACAAGGTGAATAAGACACAATGCTTATGCCAAAATAGATACACGAGGATGATGCCCTTAGTAATAATCACAGTAGTTGACATTTACAGAGCATTTACTATGTGCCAGGCACTTCAAGTGAATTATCTTGCTGAAATCTCACCATGGCCCTAAGGGAAAGGTATAATTTCCATTTTAAGGATAAGAACACTGAGGCTTAGAGAGCAATTTTTTCTCAAGGTCACATAGCTAAGGACATAAGCTCAAGTCTTTTTGATTCTAAGCTTGAACAATTAATCACTGCCCCCTTAAAAGATGGGTGAGTATACCCTCAGGCTTTCTTCTTATCTTCGTATGTAGCTAAAGACTGGCCAGCTTAAGAGGAACAGATCACACAAGTGGCTATGATTAGGGACAGTGGGCAGAGCTCCCAGGAGAGGCTGATGCAACATTGCTCCCATTTCTGCCACGGTCCAAAGCTGCAAGTTCATGGCCCTGGCACTTGGGCACATGTTGCCTTGTCTTCAAGTGAATCTAAAAAACTGTGTGAGGGCATGATTAATTCCATCGAACTGATTCTCCCCAAGATCACTTACACAACGCTAATGGGGCACTGCTTCAGCCTGAAGAACTATGTGAAAGAAAGAGAAGAAGCCCAGTGAGAGTCCTCTTCCATGATTAATAGAAAAACCATCTGGTGATTTTAAAAGGCAAAGAAGAAGCATCAGATGGGTCAGAAAGAAAAGGCAGCATTTGAATCCTAAAGGCCATGTCACTCTTGATCTTCGCCAGGACTTCCTTTAGGGAAATGGACATTTTTACATGGAGGGCAGAGGTGGGGTGAAGATTGGACTGTAGATTGAGTGGTGTTATTTATAATGAGACCAACCCAGGAGCTGAGTTGAGGATGACCAGGAGAGGAGAGGGAAGGTTATGGAGAGGGTCTGCCCAGAGTGTGCCATGGGGCACAAGGGAGTGCCAAAGGAGGAAGTGCTGACTCTTCTTCTGCCACATCCCTTCCCCTGCGCCAGGCTGTGATGGGGCTGTGCACGCTGGGGCTATATGCAGGATAGGGTTCAGATTTATACAGTCTCAATTTTTCCTAGGATAACCTTTCTTTCCACCACTTTGGCTGTACCCAGTCTTTGGAAACATTACATGTTAGACACACTCACAGATTGGCCACTAGAAAAATATTTGTTCTATTATGGCAGATAGAGTCAGGGTGTCCATACATCATGGATATTTTAGGACAGACTTGATTCTGAGTAATTGTTTTTAGTAATAATGATTGACGAAATGCATAATATGTTTTATTTAACTGCTGGATAGTTGTAAGACTTTACTTCTATAAAATCCACAAATCAGAAAAATTCAACAACATGTCATGGCGGTCCTTCCTTCCTTTCTAGCTCTTCTCTCCTTCCTTCAACCCTCCTTTTTCTTTCTTTTCTTTCTTCTTCCTCCCTGTGTCTTTCTTTCTTTCACTACCTACTATGGGATAGACATTAGTCTTGGAATTTGGGATACAAAGATGAATAATTATTAATCTCTGACTGCCAGGGATTTATATTTTGGTAAGAGGATTCATTAATTTTACTGGACAGATATTTATTGAGCATCTATTAGGTAGCAGACATAGATCAAGGTGTTGGAATGTAGTAATGAGCAAAATGGATTAAATCATATATTCTAGATGGGAAGTTTATATTCTAATGAGGGAGACACACAAGGAATGAGCAAATCAGTACATAATACAATCTCAGCTAGCACTAAGTTGCTGTGAGGAAATCAAGCAAGGCGGTGGGCTAGGGAGAGACTGGAGGGGAGAATGGCTCTTCTGCAGTGGGTGGTGAGGAAGGAAGTCCTCGCTGAGGAAGTAGCATTGAGTAGAACTCTGAGCACCAAGAGGAAGCTACTCTGTAGGGGTCTGGGCAAGAATGTTCCAGGTCGAGGGAACAACAAGACATGTGCTTCCCCCATTCTGTTCTGAGACTGGAGCTAACTTGGACAAATGAGAAGACCAGTGTGGCTGGATGGTATTGAGGGACAGATGGTAGGAGAGGAAGGTGGAGAAGTGGGTAGTGGCCAGAATTTGGAGATCTAAGGACAGGAGTTTAGAGGTTCCTGGGAGTGTAGTGAGAACCCTCTGGAGGGCAGTGGAGGGATCGAATTTACATTTTGGCTGGCTGGTTAGGACACTGTTGTGCATAAACAACTATGGCTAACGGGCTGGTTGAGGTGGGAATGAAAGATCTGGTGGAAATCAGGATGTATTTGGAAGGTAGAGTTGGCTGGATTAGCTGTGGGCATTAGGGCAGGGTGGAGCCACAGACTATTCTGGGCTTTTTGACCGAGCCCTGGATGAATATCAGTACCATGAATTGAGATGCACAAGTCTAGAGGAAGAGGCAGATTTGGGATGTGAGTGTGCATGAGTGAAGATGAGATTTCTCTTTGAAGCATGTTCAATTTGGTAGTTGGACAAGCAACTAATTGGACAACTAAGTGTAAAAATTAATAATGAACAATGAGTGAAACAAAACATTAGAGCTGTGGATTTTGCTTTAGAAGGGACTTTTTGCATTAGAACTGTGGCAATCTAATACAAATGGCCAAAAAACATATGAAAAAATGCTCAACATTGCTAATGATCAGGGAAATGCAAATCAATACCACAAAGTGATATCACCTTACCCCCTGCAAGTATGATCATAACCAAAAAAATTAAAAAATAGATGTTAGCAGGGATGCTGTGAAAAGGGAACACTTCTACACTGCTGGTGAGAATGTAAACTAGTACAACCACTATGGAAAACAGTGTGGAGATTCCTTAAAGAACTAAAAGTAGCACTACCATTTGATCCAGCAATCTCATCCTGGGTACATACACAGAGGAAAAGAAGTCATTATATGAAAAAGATACTTGCACATGCATGTTTATAGAAGCACAATTCGCAATTGCAAAAATATGGAACTAGCCCAAATGCCCATCAGTCAATGAGTGGATAAAGAAAAGGAACGAAATAATGGCATTTGCAGCAACCTGGATGGAATTGGAGATCATTATTCTAAGTGAAGTAACTCAGGGATGGAAAACCAAACATCATGTGTTCTCACTCACAAGTGGGAGCTAAGTAAGCTATGAGGATGAAAAGGCATAAGAATGATACATTGGACTTTGGAGACTTGAGGAAAGGGGGGCGTGGTGAGGGATAAAAGACAACAAATTGGGTACAGTGTACACTGCTCAGGTGATAGGTGCACCAAAATCTCACAAGCCACCACTAAAGAACTTAGTCATGTAACCAAACACCACCTCTTCCCCAAAAATCTATGGAAATAATAATAAAAGAACTTACGGCAATCTAATTGATAATAATTGATGGTTGCATCAATGTTGGGGAAGAAAGGAAACAATGCCAAACACTGTTCTAGCTGCTTCACATACATTATTTTTCACAGGGCATAAGGCTTGAGAAACATCTAGTGTCCTGTGTCAGATTAGGCACTCTGGAGCCAGATTGTTAGGTTCGAGTCCTGGCCCTGTCTCTTCTTAGTGGCACGTTCTGTGCTTTGTTTGTGCATCTGTAAAATGGAGTAATAATAATACCTTGATCATAAAGTTATTTTGACATTTAAATGAGTTAATGCATGTAAAACACTTGGAGTAGTACCTAGTATGTAATAAACAATAAATGAGCAATTTTAATGTTACTATTACATTTTCTCCATAGAGTTCACCTCAATAGATGGAAGAGTAGGGTATGTGATAAGGTTTCGCTGTGTCTCCATCCAAATCTCATCTTGAATTGTAGCTCCCATAATTCCCATGTGTTGTGGGAGGGACCTGGTGGGAGATAATTAAATCATGGGGGCTGTTCCCCCATTCTGTTCTCACGGTAGTGAATAAGTTTCACGAGATCTGATGGTTTTATGAGGGGTTTCCTCTTTCACTTGACCCTCATTCTCTCTTGCCTGCTGCCATGTAAGATGTGCCTTTAACCTTCTGCCATAGTTGTGAGGACTTTCCAGCCAGATGGAACTGTGAGTCCATTAAATCTCTTTTTCTTTATAAATTACCCAGTCTCAGGTATGTCTTTATCAGCAGCATGAAAACGGACTAATCCAGTGTGTTATAACAAGAGTGTTGCTTTAGAATCTTGTTTTAACTTGTGTATTAGTCAGTGTGTAGGATGCTTGGGTTCTGTTCCTGGTTTTTGCCATGTTTCCATTTCATGAGCAATTCCTCTATCACAGTGTAGATGAAAGCCTGTTTCTGTTCCTATTGCTGCATAAGAAACCATCCCAACTTAATGGCATAAAACAAGCATTTTATTATGCTCAGATAGATTCTGTGCTTCAGGGATTCATGGAGGACACAGAGGGGATGGCTTGTCTCTATTCTACGATGTCTGGGGCCTCACCTGGGAAGATGTGCCTCACCTGGGAAATCTACAGGTGTTTGTGGGGATTACGAGATAGGGGCTGAAATCAGCTGGAGATATCTTAGCTTATGTGACTGGTGGTTGATTCTGGCTGTTGGCTGAGATCTCAGCATGGCTGTTTGGGACATGTACGTGATTACTGAGTTTCTCCACATGGGTTAGTTTGAGCTTCCTCACAGTGTGGCAGGTGGATTGCAAGAGTGAGCATCCCAAAAGAACCAGGCAGAAGTGGTGTGGCCTTCCATTATTTAGCGTTGGAGGTCACATAGTGTCACTTCTGCTTTAGTCACAAGCCTGTCCAGATTCAAGGAGAGAGAGCATAGGTTCTATGTTCTCATGGGGGGAATATTAAAGTCACATAGTAAGGAGTATGTGGAATAGGAGATATTGTTGTGGCTAGTTTTGGTAAATACAGTCTATGAGCCTGTCTGGCTTAAAGAATCCAGTACACATCTAAATTTGGACATGCTCTAAAATCAGGATCTCTTTTATTTATTGAAGGACTTGAATACTCTTAACCTAAGTTGTATTAAAATTCAAAGATTGACTCCCTAGAACAGCTAAGCTTTCATTCATTTAATGGGCACTGATTGAATCTTGACTCTGTGCAAGATCCTGTGCTAATTGCTATGGGGTATATTGAGATGCCACAAGAAGTTGGCATGCTAAAGGGTGAAGACAAATGCAGGTGGCTTTCAATTAACTAGTCTCTGGAGAGACAGAGGCCATTCACAATCCCTAATGATAGTTAAAATACAACTATTCAGGCCAGGCATGGTGGCTCAGACCTGTAATCCCAGCACTTTGGGAGGCCAAGGTGGGCGGATCACTTGAGGTCAGGAGTTCTAGACTACCCTGGCCAACATGGTGAAATGCCTTCTCTACTAAAAACACAAAAATTAGCTGAGTGTGGTGGTGTGCGCCTGTAATCCCAAGCTAGTTGGGAGGCTGAGGCATGAGAATTGCTTGAATCTGGGAGGTGGAGGTTGCAGTGAGCTGAGATCATGCCATTGCACTCCAGCCTGGGTGACAGAGGGAGACTCCATTTCAAAAACAAACAAACAAACACTATTCAAAACAAGAAACAAAATGAGTTTAATGCAAACTTATTTAGTTAGCATTGCATTTAATGTTCAGTAACACGTGTTCCATTTTGTAGACTTTATTAATTACAACTAGCAATTATTAAATGCTTACTAGAGACAGTCAATATTCTAAGTACTCTATGAGTATTACATATTTAATTTGTATAATACAGTGAAGCAGTTACTTTATCATACCCATTTTATAGATGAGAGCGTGAACAGTGGAGAGGTTAAGTCATTGTGATGGTTAATATTGTCAACTTGATTGAGTTGAAGGATGCAAAGTATTGTCTCTGGGTGTGTCTGTGAGGGTGTTGAAGGGAGATTTGCATTTGAGCCAGTGGACTGTGAGAGGCAGACCCACCTTTAATCTGGGTGGGCACCATCCCCTTGGCTGCCAGCATGGCAGAAGAAGGTGGAATGAGCAGACCCACTGAGTCTTCCAGCTTTCATCTTTCTCCCGTGCTGGATGCTTCCTGCCCTCCAACATCAGACTCCAGGTTCTTTAGCTTTTGGGCTCTTGGACTTACGCTAGTGGTTTGCCACTGTGTAAGTGGCAAGCCCAATTGAATGGAACTGAATGGAAACTGGAGTCCAGAGGGAAAAGGAACATGTTGTGAGATGAAATTAGAGAGGGGACAGAGGCTCTACTCTCAGACCTTGGAAGCCATGATAAGGGACTTGCATTTTATTCTAGATGCAATGGTGAGAGGCTCTGAAAAGTTTGAGCAATGAGGAATGTGAGAGGATTTAGGTTTTGAAAAGATTTTTCTGACTGCTCTGTGGAAATGGGTGGGGAGTGGGTGAGAGTGGGAAGTGAGGAGACCTGAGAGAAGGCTATGGCTGGAGCCTAGTAGGGAGCAGGTAGCCTGGATGGAAGGTCAGGGAGACAGAGGGAAGTGGATTGTTTCCAGGTCTATTTTGGAGGTAGAAATGAGCAAACTATTGGGGAGGGAAGGGACAAGAGAAAGTAGGGCTGCCTCTCAGGATCCTGCCTGTTTGGCTTGAGCAGATTGGGTGAACAATACTATCATTCTGGGAGGTGAGACTTCCTTTTTGGTTGGGTCAGCTGTCAAGTGCAATTTACACTTACTAAGCATGAGATGCACCTGAATTATCCAAATGAAATTCAATAGTAGGCAACTGGGTGTGTGATGCTGGAGTTCCAAGGACATTTTAAGTCTGGGTGTACAGACCTGGGAGCCATCAGCAAGTGGGCAGAGATTACAGAGGGAGAGGATATAGAACAAAAGGGGTCCAGGAAGGAACCCACAAAAGTCCAGTGTTTGGGCAGAAGAAGAAGAATCTGGAGAGTGGATTTAAAAAGACCCAACAAGAGAGTGGAGGAAAGCCTTGAGAGTGTGATATCACAGAGGCTGCAAGCTGATCACACAGTAGGTCCTCATCAAAGGCTGGTTTGATAGAAACTGCATTATGTGCTGTGGGTAAAATGAGCAGCTGTTGGTACCTGAATGGAAAGAAACTAACTACCCCAGTACTTGTGGTACAACTTAGAGAACACCATGGAATGGGTCTCATGGGAGGTTCTCAGTGAATTGAGTGGTGTGGCACTTCTGGGTGTGCTTGTGGAACCAAGTACTTACTCCATATGCCTTTGAATTTGACACCTCTCAGTTATGGCGGCCCAGGTGAAACTGGCTTCTGAGGGGCCATTAAAAATCTCCCAGTGACAGAGAACTCTTCGACATGCCCACAAATTCCAAGATAGTCAGGCTGATCATTTGCTACCAGTTTTTAATCTTTTTTTTTGACACAGAGTTATTTTTTTTTTTCATTTGAGACAGAGTTTTGCTCTTGTTGCATAGGCTGGAGTGCAATAGTGTGATCTTGGCTCACTGCAACCTCTGCCTCCCAGGTTCAAGCGATTCTTCTGCCTCAGCCTCCTGAAGAAACTGGGATTACAGGAGCCTGCCACCACGACCAGCTAATTTTTTTGTATTTTTAGAGAAGGGATTTTAGCATGTTGGCCAGGCTGGTCTTGAACTCCTGACCTCAGGTGATCCATCCGCCTTGGCCTCCCAAAGTGCTGGGATTATAGGTGTGAGCTACCATGCCCAGCCTGAGTTTTTATTATTTGTGAATTTTTGTATTTTTAGTAGAGATGGGGTTTCACCATGTTAACCAGGCTGGTCTTGAACTCCTGACCTCACGTGATCCACCCACCTCAGCCTCCCAAAGTGCTGGGATTAAAGGCATGAGCCATTGCACCCGGCTAGTTATACTAGTTTTTATGCCTTAGTTTCTTCTCCTCTCTGTGAGGTGGAGGAAGCATAACCACAAGACTGTTTCCAGTGACCTCTTCAGAGGCAATTTCCAAGTAATTAAGTGTGGGTTGAATCCAAAGTGTATTGATGAGTTAAATATCAGCTAGAATTTTCTACGAAGATTCTGTTTCTTGAACCCAAAGGTTAGTTTGAACTATTTAGGAAAATGGTTTTTATCTTGTATTTCCCCCCAATCTTTGCTATTTACAAAGACCTTGCACCAACATTTAACATTCACTCACATGGCAAGCTTGCATATGGTACTTTCATTCCACATTAATTTTGGGAGCTCTACTATATGCCAGGATTCAATATCTAATTTGTCTTAGATTTTTGAATAGTGTCCCATGATTTTATAACTGGGGATTTTCTTGAATGGAAATATGTTTACATGACTGCTTAATTGTGACTAACCCATCACATAGAGATTCTGCTTTGGTAACAGGTTTGGTTCTGAGTATCTAGGAGAAGGGACACTTCTCGTATGGGGAAGATGGGATTAATCCTTGAAAATGATGCTGAAGCCAACTTCTGTATCAGTATAGCAGCTTGGCGGAGTTCCATATGATTTATGCAAGGGTCTGTTTGCTCTCTGAGATTTTGGATGCCTTCTCTAGCCCTTGAGTGCTGGGCGTCTTCTGAATTCCATAGGGGTGGAGGTGAAGGTACTGCCAGCTCTCGCCCACACTCAGTTCATCCATTCCTGGACAGCAGGGACTCTGTTCATCACCTTGGTGCCCCGGTGCCCCAAGCACAATAGGCCCTCAGCAAACATTTGTCAAATTCATGCCATGAACATTAATTGAGCTCTTTTAGTACACTGGGATTGGGACCATGGAAAATTGAGAGATGAAAGGGTTCACCTTCAAGGGGCATCTGGAGGAACTTACCCTCTAGTGGGAGACATTACTAATGAGGAAAAGTATTTTGGGGAGTGGAGTGAGGTGTTTGTTTAACTGGCAGGTTCAGCCTATGCTCAGTAGCTCTTTGGTATGGAAAATTCCTCAGAATGTTGATTCAGCCGTAAGATTTCTCTGGCAGCACTGACTCTTGCCTTCATTCGGCCACATTTTATACCCAAACCTAGGTGTTACTGGGAAGACACCAAGCTGTTTTATTGAAGAGAATCAACTTCCCCATTTTTTAAGTAAGTCTGTTGATTCCTCAAAAACTTCACTAATCAGAGTTATGAATATTTCAAAAACACCTCCTAGTCTTAAGATGAATTAATTTGTAGGTTTTCTACATTGCTGTCTCCCTAGACCCATGAGGAATAATGCGGGTATCCTTTTCCCTTTTAGATTTCTCTCTTCCTCTAACCTGCGCCCACTCCCAGCCTCTGATAGACACATTTGCAGTAAATCACAGAAATGTTGCTGATGTCAGCAGTACTGGTATGCATTAGAGGAGCCACTTCAGAGGAAATTACTCAGAGGGTGATGCTGAAATGCAAAGCTGTTTGGTAGGGTATTTTGTAGAAACTGTTTTCTCCCTTTGATGGATCTTGTTTATTTTTTTGACTTAGTAGGCACAGTGAAGGAAGAACCATCCAAATGTTTTTTTTTTTTTCCATGTAAGTTTTGTGAAGGAGGTTTTGGTGACTTTGAAATGAACCAGGAGCACTCAGCAGCTATGTTGACAAATGGAGATGGCTGAGGCTGCTTGCAAAGCACGGTGTGCTGGGATGTGGAGCCTCCATGTCAGTGACCTGGGGAAAGGCAACAGTGAGGGCACACCTCACTCTACATAAATGGCTTAAAAATATATACATATGATACTCCGTTTTAGATGCACACAGACTGCTGTTTAAAGGCTTTCTGTGAAAAATCCTTTTGTAAAGTACATATCTATCTTGCAGAGTAGGATTTCTATATATGATCTCAGGTTTGTAGGATTTCTATATATGATCTCAGGTTTGTTTATAGGGAGGTATACCTGAATGTCTTCATGACATTTATCATGACAGCTGTCACCGAGCAGAGAAAGAAGGCAGGACTGCCATGGGGCATCAAGGGCCGTTTGAAGAAGGAAATGGGGGACTTAGTGTGATAGTGATCTAGAAGGCTGCCTGGTTTCTCTAGCAGTGTTCAGCAGCCTGTGACTCTGAGCAGAGAGAAGGAATAATACAGAGGGATATTTCCAGGTAACTCCAGGAAAAGACAAAAGGGGAGGAAGTTGAGTCTGTTAGCCAAAGATCAGTGTTGAATACGGGATCCAAGCTGAATGGGGAAGAGAAAGAGAACACGGGGAGGGGATGATGACAGGAGAAAGGAGAGGCAGGGTGTGATGAGGGAGAAATGAGGGTAGCAAGCTGGAAAGGGAAGATGCTCAAGTCAGTGTCTTCGTGTCCCTCTGGGCTGCTATAATGAAATACCATAGATGAGAAGCTTTTGCACAACAGAAATTTATTTCTCATGATTCTGGAGGCTGGAAAAATCAAGATATCAAGGCAGACTCAGTGTCTGGTAAGGATCTGCTGCCTGGTTTACAGACAGCTGTCTTCCTGCTGTGTCCTCACTCGGTGGAAGGACCAAGAGATCTCTCTGGGTTCTCGTTCATAAGGGCATGAATCCAGTTCATAAGGGCTCAGCCCTCACCGTCTAATCACCCCGCAAAGTCCCCACCTCCCAGTCATATCACATTGGGGGTTAGGTTTCAGTGTGTGAATTTTGAAGGATACAAAAAATCAGAACATAGCAGTCACAGCTTCTTTAAGTGAGTATTTCTGAGACAGTTCTTGTGATAACAAGGTTTAAGGTGTGGCCTCAGGGAGACTCAGTTGTAGTGGGAGCTGTCAGAGCTGTGGCAGGGTCACCCAGATCTGTTTTGTCCTGCGTACCTGTCCTCCAGCTTCTGGGGGCTTCTCCCCTTCTGGCCTGTACCTACAGCCTTTTTCAGAGGACTCTCCTTGGTCTACTGGAGCCTCTTCTCAGGATGTTCCTGGGAGGTTTTTTTTGGGAGATGGAATCTCCCTCTGTTGCCCAGGCTGGAATGCAGTGGCGTAATCTCAGCTCACTCCAACCTCCGCCTCTTAGGTTCAAGCCATTCTCCAGCCTCAGCCTCCCAAGTAGCTGGGATTATAAGCTGCACCACTACATCTGGCTTTTTATTTTATTTTTAGTAGAGATGAGGTTTTGCCATCAAACTCCTGACCTCAGGTGATCTGCCCACCTCAGCCTCACTAAGTGCTGGGATGACAAGTGTGAGCCACTGTACCCAGCCATCCTAAGAGTTTGTATCATTCACTCCCTCATGGTTTCTCTGGAAGCATCTCCTAAATAAGTAACTCACAAATGAAGTCTCATCCAGGATCTGCTTTTGGGATACCTGCCTTGAGTCAGTGGTTGAAATGGAATGGAGATGATGGTAATGGTGATAAATTCCAGGAAATGGGAAGCTTGGGTCTTGGCTGGGTTGTGTGTGGGTTGCTGAAGTCACTCAGGAGGCAAGCAGGACCCAGAGAGAAGGCTTCGGGAAACCGGGGGAGCAGCCAGAGTTACCGCTGATGGCCATGGGGAAGAGTAGGAAGTGGAGAAGCCAGAGAGGTGCTTCTCAAAGGAACAGTGGTTTTGACACAAGAATGTGGGGTATTGGTTTTCCAGGACAGTGTGACCCTGATGTTATGGGTGAGGGAGACTGAACAGCCTCTACCCCAGAGTCACACTCACAGGACATTGTCCTCAGGGAAAGCCCAGCTATCAGGAGAAAAGGTGCAGGAAGGGGACCTGAAGAGGCTGGGGACGTGAGGGAGTCTTCATTTCTTCAGTAGGGGCCCCTGAGGCATCTTCGGAATGGTTTGGGGTAAGGGCGAGGAGAAGGTTGGATCAGAGGGGAGGAGGCTGAGAGCAGAGGAGAGATCAAAGCTACATCAAGTGGCCTCACTGGCCTCACACTTCACAGAATTGGTTTCTTCAGACCTGGTGGAGGGTGGCTTGGCAGTCTGGACATGGGGTGTGGAGTTTGGTACTACGCCTGGCCCATAGTAGGCATGCATTGGTTGAATAAGCGAATGGATGACACATCAGGTTTGTAAATGCCCCTCCTTTTCATCATTCCAAACCATTAGTACACGTGTCACTTCCATGTATTTTATGATAAATATGGAATTGATTGAAGTACCTCTACTTACTTGTTATCACCATTAGTGGGTGGGACACAGTGAACAGATTTCCTAAAGTTAGGGAATTATGCAATAGGATGTGTTATGGACTTAAGCCATAAGATCTCTTTTGTTGTTTTTTGTTTTTTGGACAGAGTCTCACACTGTCACTTAGGCTGGAGTGCTGTGGTTCAATGTCGACCCACTGCAAACTTCACCTCCCAATTCTCGTGCCTCAGCCTCCCGAGTGGCTTGGATTACAGGCGTGTGCCACTATGCCCGGCTAATTTTTGTATTTTTATTAGGGACGGGGTTTCGCCATATTGGCCAGGCTGGCCTGGAAAGGATCTTTCTAATAGGTTAAAAAATATTTTTCAGTTTTGCTTTTTATTGTGGATCTGTAGGAAGAGTCGGTGAGATCATTACAACTACTTATGATCTATTTGCTTGTGATTGCAGATCCTGAAGGAGTTTGGTGGTGGGGAGGGAGAACTGTGTGTGGAGGAAGAGGGGAGGGCTAGAGAAGTGAGATGGGCCCTGAGCACACAGGACACTGGAGGCCAGTGAAAGAACCATGGTGTGCTTGTGGGGTTTTAACAGGGGCAAGCTGGGAATTTCAGAAGCCTCACCCAGCTGCTGAGTGGAGCCTGGGGTGGGGCAAGCGGTGGGGAGACCCCTGCAGGAGCCAGTGAGGAGAGATAACTGCTTTTGACAAGACACCTGGGAAAGGCATCTGGAAGCAAGGGCCGTGACAATAGGATTTAAAACCCTTGGCCCCAGGGAAAGGAGATATTTTGAGAACTACGACTGCTTATATCATCTTTAATTCCAAGAGGAGGGAAAAGATCTTTCCTGTATAAGGTACGCTAGTTAATTTAAATTGTGGAGGAAAAAACTTGGGGCCAGAAACAGAGTATGATATTGAGGAAGCATTCTGGAACAAGACATGAGGACCCCCAGCTGTGGCTGTGTGCACCTTTAGGGCCTTGACCTTAGAGGCAGGATAAAGGAGTCCATCTCGTCAACAGGGCGGAGCCAGAGTCTACTGGGAGAATCATGAGGTAGGCAGCTCTGATCCCAAAAGATGGTGGTTTGGTGGGAAAGGCCTGGGCTGTTCTGATCAGCTCAGCACACATGAGGAATAGCTCTGGTCCTGGGCAATTTGTGCCCTGAGTCGGAGGGTGAGAGTTCATTTTATCAGCAATAAAGGCATCCCACCTGCTACCAGGAGCAACCAAAAATGCCCAGAGGTTCTGGAACAGGGGTGCTGTTGAACCAGGTTTCCTGGCAGCCAGAGAGAGAAAAACAGCAAAATGCTGCTATGGTATAGTAGTGAAGTCATCAAGCGCACACTGAGACTTCCTGTGGGCCAGGCCTTGTGAATGGTGCTGGAGACAGAGACTGGGATAAGATCTGCCATCTCTGATGCTGACGCCCGGCCCGCTTCTCCCCTTTTCCTCTCTAGTTTTTTCTCTCTGCCGTGCATCCCCCTGCCTTTGCTGTCCCTTAAGTGTTGTTCCCTTGAGCATCATCTTTTACCCTCTTCTCATTTTACATCTCCCTCTGGACTACTTCATCCAGTCCTGTGGCTTCAGTATCACTTACCTTCTCATCGCTCTTAAATCTAGGGATTCAGCTAGATTATTCCTCTGAGTTCCAGTCTCTTATGCCTCATGTTAACTGGGTAGCTCCACCTGGATGGGCTACAGGAACTGCAAACCTAACTCTCCTGCATTTTCTGTCTTGGAGAGCACGACACTCTTTTCTTTTCTTTCTTTTTTTTTTTTGAGATGGAGTCTTGCTCTGTTGCCCAGGCTGGAGTGCAGTGGCATGATCTCACCTCAGTGCAACCTCCGCCCTGCCTCCCAGGTTCAAGCAATTCTCCTGCCTCAGCCTCCCAAGTAGCTGGGACCACAGGCATGTGCCACCACACTTGGCTAATTTTTTGTATTTTTAGTAGAGATGGGGTTTCACCATGTTAGCCAGGATGGTCTTGATCTCCTAACCTCATGATCTGCCTGCCTTGGACTCCCAAAGTGCTGGGATTACAGGAGTGAGCCACTGTACCTGGCCTGAGAGCACCATACTCTTATAAGCCAGATACCTGGGAGCCATCCCAGATGCCTCCCGCTCCACACTTCTTCCTTTGCATCAATTACCAGGACCCGCAGATTTTACTTCCTTAACACCCCTTGTGTCTGCCTCCTCCTCTGCTGCTGCCTGAGTTGAGGCCTCATAATACATTCCAGTAAACGCCTACCCACACTCCCAGCAGACGACCTCTCATTTGCTCCTTGTCTCTTACGCACTGCTGCCAGAGTCAGCTTGCTAAACCCAGATGTGACCCCATGGCTCTTCTCCCTGGGTTAGCCTTGATGGCTTCCCACACTCAGTAAGACCAATAACACCCACACCCTCTCCTCTGCTTGTCTTTGCAGCTGTATTTTGGTGTAGCCATCTTCATACCCTCTAGTCCTGACATGCAGACCTGGTGTAATTTCCCAGATGTCCCAGGCTGATTCATGGCTGAATGTCTTTGTATCTGTTGCCCCCTCTTGCTGTTCACCTTCCTCTCCACCTCCTTCTGCCCTCTCACGGACACCTAATGCCCTTTCCACACCAGTGGGCACCTTATCTTTGCATTCTCGTCTCCTCCTCGGCGGCATTGACACTCGCTCTTCATGTCTTTCTGCCCCCACACCTCTCAAGCACAGCATCTGCACGCGTTGTTGCATTTGCTTGGGTAGATCACATTGTGTTCTTTGCCTCCTAATAATGTGGACAGCTCACGTTGATGGAGGATTTGCTTTGAACAAGGCATCGAGCAGCAGGGCCTTCATTTTATGTTAAATCTTCCCAATAGTGCTATACTTCTGTCCCTTTCCAGGGAGGAGGGAGGAGGCTTGGAGAGAAGACTATCTCTTAGGAGCCCTGCCCAGTGTTTCCTGGGAGGGTGGGGCCACCGTGGAAGGTAAACCTATGGTAGGGGTAAGCTTCCCCCTTCTTCCTCTCACCCTGATAACCTTATTCTCTGGGTCCTGTCTGCTGGTAGAGAGGCTTCTGACTTTTCTTTTTTTTTTTTTTTTTTTTTTTGCTATGCCTTCAGTTTATAAATACAAGAAGAGATCTGGGGAAACATCAGGAGAAACTGTCTGCTTACAAATCCTGAGAAGGAAGTCACTGCTCCTCTGAGTCTCATGTCAACCCTTTGCTCTCTCCCCAGCTTGCGGAGTGAAAGAAAAGCCCTTTATAGTCTTTGAGGTCCTCAAATCCCAGTTTATGCAATGTGGCCCCAGTCAGAGGAAGGCAGACTCAGGGCAAATTCTGCTTGTCTTTCACCAGAGAGGGGACTCACCAAGGGTGACTCATGCCATTCTATATATATATATATATATATGTTTTTTTTTTTTGGAAATTTGAGACACAGTCTTGCTTTGTCACCAGGCTGGAGTGCAGTGGCACGATCTTGGCTCACTGCAACCTCCGCCTCTCGGGTTCAAGCAATTCTCCTGTCTCAGCCTCCCGAGTAGCTGGGACTACAGGCACCTGCCACCATGCCTGGCTAATTTTTTGTATTTTAGTAGAGATGAGGTTTTACCATGTTGACCAGGATGGTCTCGATCTCCTGACCTCGTGATCCACCCTCCTTGGCCTCCCAAAGTGCTGGGATTACAGGCATGAGCCACTGCACCTAGCCCTCAATAGAATTTGTTAAATCTAACAAATACTTTGTATCCTTGAGTAAAAGAGAGGCTTGTAGCTCTTCATGAAGAGAATGAGAAAGCCCAGAACTGAGTGTTTGGAGCTCTGTGAAGTAAGATACTGCCCTGTTTCCTGTCTGTCTGTTCTAGCACTTATACAAACCATGAAGAACTCTCCTTCCTCAGACTGTTTGCTTTCTGAGAACTTTAACACCTTGACTCCGGATTTTTGTCTGTGGTAAAAAACACAGTAGTGCCAAGGTCGTGTCCATATGCTGGATTAACTCTGCAGTCAAAGTTTCTGTTGGGCAGGTGTGTGAACTTGATATCATAAACACTGGCCCAAGGCAAATGTATGAGTGTATGAATCAACAAATTCAGGAATGGAACAAACTGTAACCAGGGGCCTCCTAGTTGTAAGTTCTCACTAAACTTCACATTGAGACACAAAGGAAGGGCATCTTATAATGTTGGGGGATGAGCAGCCAGCTTGGAGGTGGCGACACATGAGGTGGGTTTTGAAGTATGAGAAGGAATTGATCCAGAAAACAGAAAGGAGGTGAAAAGAATCTGGGAATGGGGGCCGGGCGCAGTGGCTCACGCCTGTAATCCCAGCACTTTGGGAGGCCGAGGCGGGTGGATCACGAGGTCAAGAGATCGAGACTATCCTGGTCAACATGGTGAAACCCTGTCTCTACTAAAAATACAAAAAATTAGCTGGGCACGGTGGCGCGTGCCTATAGTCCCAGCTACTCGGGAGGCGGAGGCAGGAGAATTGCCTGAACCCAGGAGGCGGAGGTTGCAGTGAGCCTAGATCGTGCCATTGCACTCCAGCCTGGGTAACAAGAGTGAAACTCCGTCTCAAAAAAAAAAAAAAAAAAAAAAAAAAAAGAATCTGGGAATGAAGACCTGTTTCTCTGGGACAAGTGTGAGCGGGTCTGGGTGCTGCCGGGTTTAGTTGGGGGAAGGTTGCTTGCGGGGGCGTGGCAGTGGGTGAGGCCAGGGAGATAGGCAGGCGCCAGGTCCTGGAAGGGAGAGTTGGGGAGCAAGCCACGAAGCCTGCACTTTACTCTGAATCTTGGTGGTGCCTTCCGAGGATCGCTAGCAGGGGTCCATGTGATCACATTTGCACCTGAGAGAGTGCCACACCATGTACGTGGTTGGGATGTGGAGGATGGATTTAAGGGGGACAGGACTGAAGGCTGTCGCAATGATTCAGGTGAGAGAAGACTGGGGTCTGGACCAAGGGAACAGGAGAGTACAGATGGGAGACGAGGTGGCAGCCAGTTCCAGCTCCCTCTTTCCCCCCAGTCTGCCTTATTTCCTCTTCTCATGGCTCCATAGGGTCTCAGTCATTTCATCATAGTTTGATCTCTTCCATCTGGAAGTGCAGCCTGAAGTTTTGAAGAGAGCAGGGAGCGATGCTTCACTCAAAGGGGGAGCCTCTCCTTGGGTGGCATTTTGGGAGCATGGCTTGCTCACTTAGTGCGCACAGTCTGAGTGTTACTGCCTGAGTGTTACTGCCATTCTGACTGGGATCAGCTTGATCGCCTTTAAGGTAGGGCTGTCCCATGGAAACAGGAAAAATAGGATTTGGTTGTCCGGGTATCTGGAATCAGAGGCAGCACAGACTGTCTCTGCTCTAAAAGCTGCTGGGACAACTGCAGCCCGGTGTGGGTAGAGCACCGAGATGGAATCCTGCCCTCTTCCTAACACCCTCTCTCCCCAGCAGCCTGAAGTCTGCCTATGCCTAGGGAAGCCTGGAGATTCCAGGCTGAGCTGTAACCTGGGACTCTTTGGAAGCTCTGAGCCATCAGCGCAGGTGGCCCCGGAATGATTCCAGATCTGGAGTAGGGGTGGGAGGTCGGCTGCAGGGCTGAGGTAGGTGAGAGGAGGGTGTTCTTTCCTTTTCGCCAGGGAGTCTGGAGTCACAGTTGCACCTTGCCTGGGTCAGTAGGCAGAGTCACGCTGCTGCGTGACAGTGGCATCCCTGAGGCAGCTACCTCTCAGGTTTCCAAGAGACTCTGAATCCTTGGAATGCCATTTCTTTCAGGCGATGTGGAGGAATGGAGGCACCGGGGTTAGGTGTCTGAAGATGGACTCAAAGGTGCCGCTGCTTGTTAGCTTGCCATGGGTTGCTCAGTGTCACCTCCCTGGCCCATAGTTTCCTCATCTGTCAACGGGGGCAGATCATGATCACCACCTTACATAGAAGGTTTGGTGAACATAAAAACAGGTTTGCTGGCTTGGTGCAGTGGCTCGCACTTGTAATCCCCGCACTTTGGGAGGTCGACGCCGGCAGGTCACTTGAGGACAGGAGTTTGAGACCAGCCAGGATAATGTATGAGATAATAATGAGACCCTGTCTCTACAAAATATTACAAAATTAGGTGGGCCTGGGGGCGTATACCTGTGGTCCTAGCTACTGGGGCAGCTTAGGCAGGAGGATTGCTCAAGTCCAGGAGTTCGAGGTTATGGTGAGCTATAACTGTGCCACTGAACTTTAGCCTGGGTGACAGAGCAAGACCCCATCTCAAACAAAACAAAGCAAAACAAAAACAGCTTTATGCATGTGTAAGATCTTTGTTAATTCTTCCATTAACTCTGAACGGCAGGATGTGTCTTATTAATTTATGTAGCTCCAGTGCCAAACGCGGTGCCAGGCAAACTCAGTTGTTTGTTGATTGAAAGAATAAATGGATGAAGTAGTAAAATCTGTGGGGCCTGAGAAAGCGTGAATAATGTAAAATTATTAAGAGCTTATTCAACCATGAAAAAGCAGATTTCCCCATGTGCCCCTCCATATCACCCACGTTTAGATGAAATTGAAATATGTGCCAATATTCTTTTTTTTTTCCTTTCTTTTTTGAGACAGAGTTTCACTCTTGTCGCCCAGGCTGGAGTGAATGGCACGATCGTGGCTCACTGAAACCTCCGCCTCCCAGGTTCAAATGATTCTCCTGCCTCAGCCTCCCGAGTATCTGGGACTACAGGCACATGGCACCATGCCTGGCTAATTTTTGTATTTTTAGTAGAGCTAGGGTTTTACCATGTTGGCCAGGCTGGTGTCGAACTCCCAGCCTCCCAAAGTGCTGGGATTACAGGCGTGAGCCACTGCGCCCGGCCATGCAGATATTCTTGAGGAAACATTTTAAATGGAAACTAGCAGAAAGGATGTTGTCTTTCAACATTTCCTTTCTCATCGGTTCTTGGCAGCACTTTTGCTGCCCAGTACTCTTCTGTTGGAGCCATGAAGTGTGATAGGCCATTACTTTATAGATTCATTCATTATTGATACGTTATTTAGGAAAGAGCCCCACCGCCATTTGGAAACTGAAGTAGTCAATTTCATAGACTGTAAAATAATTTTATGCCTGTTTGAAACAAATGTCTTTCCTGTGTTTTGGGATAAAAGGGCCCTTTCCCCCTGGAATTGCTGTTGCCTCTTTTCTTGTTCCTGTACTCTGCAGAACTGACTTTGAAGTCAGATGATTCTCTTTTTAATCAGGCTTCTCACTTTCAGGCCACTTGACCTTGACTTAGCCATTGAACCTATTTGGGTCACAGTTTCTTTGTCTGCGAAGTGGGGTTGTGTGGTGGGCATGAGCATGCGCCCACAGGTCTCTAACTGTAGGACCCTGGCTGCTGTCCTGAAATCCATGGCTGGACTTGTACCACGGGGACATTGCCCCGGCCGCTCCCAGCCAGTGACTGTGCGCAGCAAGGATACCATGGCAGGATTGTTTCTGGGAGACACAGGACTCCTCAGATGGCTGACTTCAGCTCAAGAACTCCTTGATGAGCTTGCTAAACTTCCTTAGGCTGCAGGTGGTCTAAGATACTTACCTCCTCCTTCCTTCTTTCTCTCCTTTTCCTGGGGTAAGACCTATGTAGAGTCTAGTGGGTGTTTTAGCCTCCCTGACTCCCTCTCATTTTCTCTCACACATGCATTCTGAATCCTAATAAAATCCATGCACACTGAATCCCTTCTTGGGATCTGCTTCTGGAGGGATCTACCTGTACTCATGTAATGTGATAATACCTCGTAGTAAGGACCAAAGGCAGCGATGTCAGCAGAGTGCTTGTCACAGTGACAGGCATGAGTAAGTACACAGTAGGCAGTTCAGGCTCCTGTCACCTTCACCACCATCAGCACCACCATCCTCATCGCTATCTGGCCAAGTTTGCTTCTTTGTTGGCTCCAGGCTCAGAGACCTTCAGTGATTCATCCCAGGTCACATACAAACACAATAACTTTGTATTAGGGTGAGAGCAACTATGGCTTCTAGGGAGAAGAAATGGATTAATGAAACACCCTTTAAAAATTTATCCAACTTGGCTAGGTGCGGTGACTCACACCTGTATTCCCAGCACTTTGGGAGGCCGAGGTGGGCAGATCACCTGAGGTCAGGAGCTCAAGACCAGCCTGGCCAGCATGGTGCAACCCCGTCTCTACTAAAAATACAAAAATTAGCCAGGCATGGTGGTGCATGCCTGTAGTCCCAGATACTTGGGAGGCTGAGGCAGGAGAATCACTTGAACCTGGGAGGTGGAGGTTGCAGTGAGCTGAGATTGCACCATTGTACTCCAACCTGGGCAACAAAGCAAGACTCTGTCTCAAAAAAAAAAAAAAAAAAAAAATCCAACTTAAGCACAATCCAGATCCTTTTCCAACCATTGAAATGTGCAGTCTTCTTTGCCAAAGCAACCAACTCCATTTTTAGTCACATGTACAAAAGGTTTTGTAACATTCTGCGATCTCTGCCGGTACTCCTGACATCTACACATGTACTCCAGCCGATAAATCAGGATTGCTCATTTGCTGTTCCCGAGAACCCTGTGGACGTTTAGAAAAAAAGGTGGCTGTTATTATTCACATTTCACAGTAAGCAAACAGAGAAACTAAGTCACAGTTTCAAGGTCATGCAGTCACTCATGGGTTTAGGATGAAACTCTTATTTTTGCTCTGATGCTTTGGAAGCTCAGAAATGGGTGGATTCTGTTTAAACTCTGCCCTAAGGGACAGTCTCTTAGCAAATTGACACCAACCAGGACCTGGCCCGAAGAGACCTTTCTCAAGCCCAATTCTGCCCAGTCTCGGGGATGCTAGAAGCTTGGGAAGCATCCATGATACTAGTCAATGGAGGAGACCCAGCCCCCACTCACCTCCGTGCTCATGCCATTGCATTTCAGCTGATGAGGCTGTAAGCTAATGTTGCTTACCTGGTGCTGTGGAGCACGTTCCTTCAGTTGACCGGCAAGCCCCCGAGGCTGGGAGGGACTGTGCCTCATTCCCACCGTAGAGCAGCCCTTTGTGCCCATTCAGCATTAAGTAAATGGCTTGTTTTTGAGAGTGCTGGTGATTCTGATAGGGCTTTTGTGTGAAGGAATTACCTCCACCACCACCGCCACCACCACCAACAGAAGACAACATTTGCTCTATGCCAGGCACTATGCTAAGAAATTGAGATCCAGTGATTAAAAGATGAACTTTCTGACTCCAAGGAGTTGGTAGGCTAGTGAGGAAGATTGGCATGCTGAGCCTGCCTGGAAGAGCCCAGGGCGACTTCATAGAGGAGGCGGCTTTTGGCTGAGACTGAAGAGGATGAGAGTTTTCCAGGCATATGAGGGTGGGGAAGGGGTTACTGGCCAAAGGACAACACCTGCAAAGGTGTGGAGGTGTGAACAGAGCACTGTTGTGTTTGAGGACCTGCTTTCGGTATTGCTGGAGTGCCAAACTATTTGCCATTTGACGCTCCTCATCCATGTTGTCTGTGTGGTTTGGATGTGCCAGCATTCCTTCCACCCTTAATTCACTTATTCTACCATCATTGATTGGCTACCCACCATATGCCATGCACTGTGCAGAACACTAGTGGTGCAGAGGTGAGGCATAGACAGGGTGCCTGCCCTCATGGAACTTTCAGTCTAATGGGAGGGGGGACAAGGGCGCAGCCTCTATCAGCAGCACATAGTGAATGCTGGGCAAGGAAGATGTATTAGTCTGTTCTCCTGCTGCTAATAAAGACATACCCAAGACTGAGTAATTTATAAAGGAAAGAGGTTTAATGGACTTACAATTCCATGTGGCCGGGGAGGTCTCACAATCATGGAGGGTGAATGAGGAGCAAAATCGCTTCTTACATGGCAGCAGGCAATAGAGCTTGTACAGGGGAACTCACCTTTATAAAGCCATCAGATCTTGTGAGACTTATTCACTGTTACAGAACTGCATGGGAAAACCCGCCCCCACTCTTCAATTACCTCCCACTGGGTCCCTCCCCCGACATGTGGGGATTATGGGAATATAATTTGAGATTTGGGTGGGGACATAGCCAAACCATATCAGGAGACCTGAACTAATGGAGGGCAAATTAGTTTCCCGGGGCTTCTGTAGCAAATTGCCACACACGTAATGGCTTAAAGCAACACTAATTTATTATTATATGGTTCTGGAAGTCAGAAGTTCAAAATCAGCCCCACTTGGCCAAAATCAAAGGGTAAGCAGTACATTTTTTTTCAGGAGGCTTTAGGGGAAGATCCTTCCCTTGACTTTTCCAGCTTCTAGAGGGACCACATTCCTTGCTCATGGGTATATCACTCCAACCTGTGCTCCGTCCTCACATCCCTTCTCTCTCTGGCTGCCCTGCTTCTTCTTATAAGAACTCTTGTCATTATATTGAGGCCAACCATATAATCCAAGATCATCTCCCATCTCAACATTCTTTATTATTATTATTATTTTGAGACTGAGCCTTGCTCTGTTGCCCAGGCTGGAGTGCAGTGGCATGATCTTGGCTCACTGCAACCTCCGCTTCCCAGGTTCAGGCAATTCTCCTGCCTCAGCCTCCCGAGTAGCTGGGACTACAGGTGCGTGCCACCATGCCCAGCTAATTTTTATATTTTTGGTAGAGACGGGGTTTCACCTTCTTGGCCAGGATGGTCTTGATCTCTTGACCTCGTGATCTGCCCGCCTCAGCCTCCCAAAGTGCTCGGATTACAGGCATGAGCTACCACACCCGGCCCCATCTCAACATTCTTAATCACAGCTGCAATGTCCCTTTTGCTATGTAAGATAACATTCATATGTCTTAGGGATTGGGATGTGGACCTCTTTGTGGGTCATTATCCTGCCTACGTCCAAGGCGGGAGGGGAGAAGGTGCTCCCAGAAAAGATATTTAATCTGAGATTTCTGGGTCAGAAGTAGGGTACACTTGGCAGCCAGGAGGTCCTTTGGGAGGCTACTGGGCTGGTCCAGGCAAGATGTGACAGTGGGCTGGATGAGGCTCCAAGGGATGAAATGTAGGGAGGAGGCAGAATGAATGGGAAATGTCGGCAGTGGGAAAAGAAAGCCACTCTAGGCAAGGCTCACCTTCTCAGCATCAACAGTAGCAAGGGGGAAAGTGAATGCAGTGTCTTTAGGGAAAAGATAGCAAGAACATCATACCCAGGTTGCTGATTCTAACGTATAGGTCTTTCAATCCAAGATTCCAGACAATTTTGCGTTCATGTAAATCTGAGGGAAATTTAACATGGAGTGATTTTATTGGATTGGATAATATGCCTTAGAAGACTGATGTTCAGCTCGGTTTCCAAAGAGAGAAACTGATTTCTAGCGTCTAAGAGGAGAGGCAGATTTTTGCAAACTTAGATTCTTCTAAGCCACCACTCCAACAGCCAGGCGTTTTGAATGGGGAGTGACATAGCCTGCTCTTTGACTTTTCCAATGGTGATCAGCAGTTTAACCCCCTGCTGGAGTGAGACTGTTTACCCACTTAGGTAATTAGGTTTGTCATCTCCTAATACCTTATTTACAAAACAGCCAGCCTTCACCATGACAGAGACATAATAAGAATTCGAATAATAAAGGGAGAACAAAACTGAAATGCAGTGGCTGTTTCTTGCTGCACAAGACATTTCTGTGATGCATGATAGCATTGCATATGCGTCACAACCCCAAACTTCCTGCCATCGCAGAAGAGCCTCCAGCTGGACCTATTTATTTCCAAGGTAATGAAATTGCCCTATAGAGAACAGGGACCTTAGAGAATTCTATTTGCTTAGAAAACCAGGGGACATTTTCTTTCCAATGACATCTTATTGGAAAACTTTAGAAGAAAAATTCTATTACTAATAGATCAAGAGTGGCTATGCCTAAGTCACATCTTCTATTAAGATATAACAAGCTCATTCATTTTTCCTTTGTTTTGTAACAAGAGGACTTTTTTTGTTTTGTTTTTTTTTGAGATGGAGTCTTGCTCTGTCACCCAGGCTGGAATGCAGTGGTGCGATCTTAGCTCAAAGCAACCTCGGCCTCCCGGGATCAAGTGATTCTCCTGCCTCAGCTTCTTGAGCAGCTGAGACTACAGGTGCATGCCTCCACACCCAGCTACTTTTTGTACTTTTAGTAGAGACAGGTTTCACCATCACCATGTTAGCCAGGCTGGTCTCAAACTCCTGACCTTGTGATCCACTTGCCTTGGCCTCCTAAAGTGCTGGGATTACAGGTGTGAGCCACCGTGCCCGGCCACCAAGAGGACTTTTGAAGTCTCTAGATGCTCCTCTCTTCTCTGCTCTTGGTATCACCAGCCCTTGGTACTTGGATAGAGTAGTTGGGTATCCCTCGCCTATTTACTTCCTCTCCACGTTCAACAACATGTTTGTTTTTAAATATGGTGATTTGTTATGTTCCTTACACATTGTTTCAACAAGGAAGCTAAGGGAGGAGGTGAATTATAAATAACAGAGAGATGGCTTTCAGTCTGGACCCTTGTAGAAAAACGTAAGCATTTCAAACTCAATTTATACTTTTTTTTTTAAACTGGGACTCCTGATGCTTATTTTTTAAAACTCAAATGGGTACCTAGCAACTGATCAAATTCCCTAACTGCAGGCTTGTTGAACCAGTGTTTAATCCTCACATTTGAAAGCTGGCTCAAAGAAGACATCTGTACTTTGTTTCTGATACGTTTTGTGTTTATTTATAAACAAACTCTCTTCTTCTTTGTCCCCCACCCTGACTCCTCAGTGGCCGTTCCCGCAGCAGCACCAGTGTGCCAGCCCAAGAGCGCCACTAACGGGCAACCCCCGGCTCCTGCTCCGACTCCGACTCCAACTCCAACTCCACGCCTGTCCATTTCCTCCCGAGCCACAGTGGTAGCCAGGATGGAAGGCACCTCCCAGGGGGGCCTGCAGACCGTCATGAAGTGGAAGACGGTGGTTGCCATCTTTGTGGTTGTGGTGGTCTACCTCGTCACCGGCGGTCTCGTCTTCCGGGCATTGGAGCAGCCCTTTGAGAGCAGCCAGAAGAATACCATTGCCTTGGAGAAGGCAGAATTCCTGCGGGATCACGTCTGTGTGAGCCCCCAGGAGCTGGAGACGTTGATCCAGGTGAGCAGGGAGTGCGTCCACCAGAGACCAACTGGTGGGGTGGATGGCAGTGTTGGCTTTATCCTTCTGGGTCTCTAGTCTTGCCTTCAGTTGAGAGGGTCCTGGTGGTCAGGGAAGTCCTCTCCGGGGAGGTGACGTGTGAACTGAGATCTCCAAGAAGCGATAGTGAAGCATGTGACAGTGTGGGGGAAGGAGGGTCTGTGTTCTGCATCTGCTTTTGGGTGAGTGGCCAGAGGCTGCAGCAGGCCAATGTGCTTTGGATTTTCAAGTTCAAGTCCACCTTTGTGTGCCGGTTAACTCCTTGGTTCTGAACTCTCTATGGAATGCTGGGATAGAACTCAAAGAAGGAAAGAATTTTAAATATGTGGATTTAGAATAAGCAGGGATACATTAACCTGCCCAAGGTCCATGAGGATGAGGTAGAGAAGAGGTCACCAGGTGTGTGGGTGAAGCGGCTGTCAGTGGCCTGAGACAGCTGTTTTAGTGGGTTTATGGGGCTGAAATAATATGGATCACAGTAGTAGTAATCATCGGGTTTGCTGTTTTTGAATACTTACTGTGTATCAGGCACTGTACTAAGGCCTTTTGCTACCCTGGATATTAAGGAAAAACGATCCATGAGAAAATGGAAGCAGACAACTTGAACTGCAGCATTAAGAAGCATGGCAACACTTCTGGGCGATGGGTGAGGGCTTGGCAGGGGTGGGCTGTGGCGGCGAGGGGCTATAGGAAAGCCAGAGAGTCAGCGATGGGGCTGTGGTGCGAGGGACTAGATCAGGAGAGTCGAGAAGCCTGGGAAGCCAGAGAGAAAAGCAGTTCTCACAAGGAAGAAAGGGAAATGGTAGAGAGCCCTGCTGGAGGGCTTCACCTTGCACGTGAAGGAGGAAGGCTGCCTCTCAGGCTCAAGTTCCACTTCTACCCCAGTCACCCTCCTGAACTGCAAAGAGTGGGTTTTGGTGGAAGGCGGTGACATTTATGGAGGTGAGAAAGAGTCTCATCTTTCTGGGGGCTCTAAAGTTTGGAAGGCGGAGGGATGGAAAAGATAGCTTTCTTCAGTTCTGGCTCCGGGATGATGCAGGTGAAATTCTAATGGCTGCAACAACCCAAGATAGTGTAGGATTCACAAGTCTGGGCTGTTTTATTATTTATTTATTTCCTACCATATCAACAGAGTAAGGGAATCCTGATGCTACTTATGATCTGGTACCTTCATAGCAAGCATATTCTTGTCAGTTAGTTTTAATAATCTGACTTGGTTCTTTAATAAATAGAAATACAAATTCTTCCCTTCCTGGGAATAAATATGATTTCATAACTATGCTCTAAAATTCTTCTTAAAAACTAAAATGTTAAAAATCCAAGGGCAGCATTTCATGTAACTGTTTCATAGGACGTCAGTTCTCTGAATGACTTTGTCTTTTTTTCTTTTTTCTTTTTTGAAACAGGGTCTCATTTTGTCAGCTCAGGCTGGAGTGCGGTTGTGTGATCACAGCTCACTGCGGGTTCAACTTCCTGATCCAGGAGGGCTCAACTGATCCTTCCACCTCAGTCTCCAGACTAGCTGGGACTACAGGCATGTGCCACCATGCCTGGCTAATTTTTGTATTTTTTGTAGAGTCAGGGTTTCAACATGTTGCCCAGGCTGATCTTGAATTTCTAGGCTCAAACATTCCGCCTGCCTTGGCCTCCAAAAGTGCTGGGATTACAGGTGTGAGTCACCATGCCCATCCCTTTTTTCTTTCATGGGAAAATGCTACCACATTTGTGGTGATGAGATTGTTGTAGTAATCAGTGCCAGATTTAAAGCCTAGCATGCTATAGAGAATGGAAGAAACAATTCTGGAGTAGTTTTAAGTAGGAGTTTAATTACATTTATACACATTGTTGTGATATGTGGCAGGATCCTTTTCAATTAGTTGCAATACATGTAATAATAACCTAATTGGTGATCTGAAGTGAATCCAGTATCCTGCTTGAATTTTCCTTCTTTAGGCAGTGAGATCTTGAAGAAAAGGACCACATTGTCTTATCTTCGCCTCCACGTGTGGTTTATGCTTTGCTTTGGCTCTAATTATTGCCCAGTAGATAAATGCTTTAGAGCAAGATATCAAAGTAAATTGTACAACATTGGTGATGTCACAAGCTATCTGAGCTTAACTGTGCGTTTGTTGATTAATTCAGCATCTCCGTATTGCCCATTCTTTAACCCCCTTCTCTATGAGAGAGCTCAGAGACCTGAGTGAAGGACAGGGTCGGGGAATGTAGAGGTCCTAATTCTGATACTGCCATGAAGACTGGTGCCCTGTTTGACCTCAAAGATTTCTCTGTGAAATGAGTTATGTGTGTGCATGTGTGTTTGTATGAATGTGTTTGCGCATACACACGTGTGTGTTCGAAAGCTGCTCTTTATTAGATACCTGTTATGAGCTGGGCATCAAGTACCCATTATCTCATGTAATCTTATCAACAACACTCTAAGTTCATATCATGATCCTTATTTTATAGGTGAAGAGGTGAGTAACTTTCCAGCCCCCGAAATGGTTGAGCTGGTATTCAAAGCAAGGTTGGACTGACTGTACACTCTCTCATCCAAATAGTCTACAGGCCCTTTAAGTAGGTCTTGGTTTATAATAAGCTCCAGTCTCTCTTAAACACGTGCTTTATGTTGAATGTTGTATTAGTCCATTCTCGCATTGCTATAAAGAACTACCTGAGACTGGGCAATTTATAAAGAAAAGAGGTTTAATTGACTCACAGTTCTGCAGGCTGTATAGGAAGCATGGCTTGGGAGGCTTCAGGAAACTTACAATCACAGTGGAAGACGAAGGGGAAGCAGGCATGTCCTGTATGGCTGGAGCAAGAGGAAGAGAGAGCAGAGGGAGAGGTGCTACACACTTTTAAACAACCAGATCTCTGTTGGGCACGGTGGCTCACGCCTGTAATCCCAGCACTTTGGAAGGCTGAGGTGGGCGGATCACCTGAGGTCAGGAGTTCAAGACCAGCCTGGCCAACATGGTGAAACCCCATCTACTAAAATTACAAAAATTAGCTGAGCATGGTGGTGCACGCCTGTGGTCCCAGCTACTAGGGCGGCTGAGGAAGGAGAATTGCTTGAACACAGGAGGTGGAGGTTGCAGTGAACTGGACTGCATGCCAGCCTAGGTGACAGAGCATGACTCTGTCTCAAAAAACAAAAAAACAGATCTCATGAGAACTCACTCACTATCACAAGAACAGCAAGGGGGAAATCTGCCTCTGTGATCTAATCGCCACCCTCCAGGCCCCTCCTCCAACACCGGGGATTATAATTCAACGTGAGATTTGGGCAGGGACGTAAATCCAAATCATATCAAACACTTTCCAGAATATTAGCAGTCAAAAAGCGTAAGATAGCCAGTGTGGTGGCTCGTTGCTGGTGATCCCAGCAGTTTGGGAGGCCTAGGCAGATGGATTGCTTGAGCCCAGGAGTTTGAGACCAGCCTGGACAACATGGCAAAACCCTTTTGTACAAAAAGTACAAAAATTAGATGGGTGTGGTGGCACACGCCTGTAGTCCCAGCTACTTGGGAGGCTGAGGTGGAAGGATCACCTGAGCCGGAGAAGTGAGGCTGCAGTGAGCAGTGATTGTGCCACAGTACTCCAGCCAGGGAAACAGAGTGAGACCTCGTCTCAATAAATAAATCATTAGAGTTCCTGGCTGCCTATCAGGAAGCATTTCTGTTTCTTCTCCCTATACACATTGAGCATCAGTCCTGGACCTGGGTTGCTTTCAAGTCTTCATCTACTATGACTTCCAGTTTCCTGCTTGTGTTTTTCTACAGACTTTTTCACAATATAAGTTAAGCAGGTTTAACTGCTGAAACTGTGTCAAATCATTGCACCAAATCATTAAGTTTTGCCTTTCAGTTCGCTGATACCTTCACAAGGATGAAAGTGTCCACTCTTACAGACCGGGGAGCTTTCTCACACTTTATGCCTCTGAGCAGCACTGTATATAGTGATTGCAAGAAACACAGTACTTAAAAATAGTCTCTTCACATCTGGAAGGGTTTTCAGTGAGCTGTGTTCTAAACTGGAAAGATTATCTTACCTAAGTCTGAAAGGAGTGACGGCTGGGTAGAAAGTAGATTGAAAGTATTTATTTCATCATGTCTCCTGGCTGGATTGAGCGAGCCCCTCATAAAGCCAAGCTGGAAGGTGTGCTTCATACTACCAATAACAAAAATAGAGTACCCAGAACAGCATGATGCCCCCCAAATGCCTGGATAACCTAGAAGAGCCGTAGCTCTTAGAGCATAGTGGGGAGGGATTCTCGGATAAGTAAAACCCCTTTATGGGATACCGTGGGACTACAAAGGAGAGTGATGGGCCACTGTCCCTAAAGGTGAAGAAAGATGGTTTGCTGTTATGAGGGGGCATTCTCATCTATTCATTCATTTAGTCATTCGTTCATCTATCCACCCATCCACTCATTCTCAGAATTGCTGCTGAACTCCTCCTGTATCAGGTAACATGCCAGGTGTTTGGGCTAGAAAGAAGAAGATACAGCTGGGCACGGTGGCTCACACCTGTAATGCCAGCACTTTGGGAGGCTGAGTTTGGCGGATCACAAGGTCAGCGGATCACGAGGTCAGGAGTTTGAGACCAGCCTGGCTAACATGGTGGAACCCTGTCTTTACTAAAAATACAAAAATTAGCCAGGCGTGGTGAAACTGTAATCCCAGCTACTCAGGAGGCTGAGGCAGGAGAATTGCTTGAACCCAGGAGGTGGAGGTTGCAGTGAGCTGATACGGTGCCATTGCACTCCAGCCCAGGCAACAGAGAGAGACTGTCTCAAAAAACAAAACAAAACAAAAAAAAAAAAAAAAAGAAAAAGAAAAAGAAAAAAAGGAGACACACCTTGAGCACTTAGTCACCTCTTGTTTCTTTATCAATAGAATGTGGCCTCAGGGTGTTGAGAAGATTAAGTGCAGGAATTCATGAGAAAGGCTTTGAACCGTGCTTGGCACATGGTAGGCGCTCACAAAAGGATTATTGCTGCTACTATTGCTGCTGGTGTTCTTAGTATTATTCAGGGAGCTCAGAGTTTCAAGCAGTGGTTCTTAATGGGCTGGGGTGCGGCCACCGGGGAGGGGATGGTTGCCGCTAGCATTTTTGGTTGTTACTTCTGGGGAGGTGCTGTGGACATCTAGTGGGTGGAGGCCAGGGATGCTGCCAGACATCCTACAATGCACAGCAGAGACCCCCATCCCACAAAGAATTATCCAATTTAACAGGCTAGTAGGTGGAGAAGCACTGGAGGAAGAGGCATGTAAACCAATCATTACAATCTGTTGGAATAGAGCTATCTGAAAGATGTCAAAAAAAAAAAAAAAAAAAATGGAGCCCTATTGAGACAAATAGAGCTCAGAGATTGTTTTGTGGTTACTTATCTCCTTTAGTTCCCACAGCTATTCTGTGAGGATAGTCTTTGATGCCCACATAGAGATGAGGAAGTGAGGCGGCAGGAGCTGATGGCTCAAGGTCACCATTAGAGTATCTTTCTTTTAAGGCTGTTGTGAGGATTAGGTAAGACCAAACACAGGTGCTAGACATAGTGCCTATCTCAAGAAAGCCCTCTGTACACGTTCAGATGAAAATAGTGTTGTTCACAGAACTAAATTTGTCCTTGGTCCACACCCCTCTCCACCTACTGGCCTATTTCTCTGCTCCTTGTTACAGAGAACCTTCTAAAAAGAGTTGTCACTGCCTCTAGTTCCTTATTTCCCATTTTCTTCTCAACCCAATGCACACTGCCTTCCTGTTCTCACCATGCCACTGAAACCTCCCTCTTGAAGGTCAGCAGTTGACTTGCATGTTACCAACCCAGCCAGCATTTCTCTGTCCTCATCTCATGTGATCTCTCAGCTGCACTGAACACAGACAGCCACATCCTCCTTGAAACGGTGGTTTCTCTGAATCCTGGATGCCACCCTCCCTGGGTTTCCTCCTCTCTCTCTGGCTGCTTCTCAGTCTCTGCTGATTTCCCCACTTCAGCTCCACTTTGAGATATCCAAGAGCCTCGCAGCTTCATTTGTGGGGCCCTTCTTTCACCTGGCATCTCATTCAATCCTGTGGCTTTAAATGCCGTCTGTAGGCCAGGCACAGTGGCTCATGCCTGTAATCCCAGCACTTTGGGAGGTCGAGGCAGGCAGACTGAGGTCAGGAGTTCAGAAAAAAAAAAAAAAAAAAAAAAAAAAAAAAAAAAAAAAGAAGTGGCAGATCCAGGGTTTAGTGCCAGGCAGTCTGACCACATATCCCAGGCTCTGAACTACCATGACTGGAACAGAAACACGAAATCGGGGAGGGACTCATTGGGTAGGCCATGGTTGGAGGGTATCCCAATGGCTTGCATGTGGCCCATGGGGAAATGCTTACAAGTTTGTGGTGATAAGAACGTTATACTGATCAGTGCCAGATCTGAGGCATTGCTAGTGGTCAGAATGGCTTGAACTGAGAAGTGTGAGAGGACATGGAAATGAGGCTGGGAAAGGGGTCGTGGAGCTGGACTGAGGAGGTGCCTAGAGGGCCTTTATGTTGTGGAATGTCGAGAGTCACTGAAAGCTTTAAGCCAGGCTTGGAAGATGGAAATTGCCTGCTGAAAAAACCTTTTAGCAATGAGGAAGTTGGGTTGGAGGAAGGAGAAACTGGAAGAAGGAAGACCAGTTAGAATCTTGCAACATCACAGGTGAGAGATGCTGAGAGATAGAGAAAATGCTACATTGAAGAGAGTTGATGCTGGGCATGGTGGCTCACTCCTATAATCCTAGCACTTTGGGAGGCCAAGGTGAGCGGATCACCTGAGGTCAGGAGTATAGGACCCAGCCTGGCCAACATGATGGAACCTCATCTCTACTAAAAATGTAAAAATCAGCTGGGCATGGTGGTGGGTGCTTGTAATCCCAGCTATTTAGGAGGCTGAGATGGGAGAATTGCTTGAACCTGGGAAGCAGATGTTGCAGTGAGCCGAGATCACACCATTGCACTCCAGCCTGTTGACAAGAGCAAAACTGTCTCAAAAAAAAAAAAAAAGAGTTGACAAAACTTGAAAATTACTCATTCCTTGGCACATATACACCATGGAATACTATGCAGTCATAAAAAAGGATGAGTTCACGTCCTTTGCAGGGACATAGATGAAGCTGGAAACCATCATTCTCAGCAAACTGATGCAAGAACAGAAAACCAAACACCACATGTTCTCACTCATAGGCGGGTGTTGAACAATGAGAACACATGGACACAGGAAGGGGAACATCACACAGTGGGGTCTGTTGGGGGGGATTGGGGGGCTAGGGGAGGGATAGCAGGGAGTGGGGATTTGGGGAGGGATAACATTGGGAGAAGTACTTAATGTAGGGGATGGGGAGACGGAGGCAGCAAAGCACCGTGGCAAGTGCGTACCTATGTAACAGTCCTGCAGGATCTGCACGTGTACCTCAGAACTTAAAGTATAATAAAAATAAAAAATAAAAAAAAAAAGAAAATTACTCATTCCTCACTTAGCAAAGATTTCTGGGGTGCCTACTTTGTGCTCCATATCCCTGCCTGGCCTGTAACCCCTGAGACTCTGGAGTTAATTTTCCTGTGTGAAATCCTGTACCACTTAAAGAGCTGTGTGACTTGGGCAAATATCATAGTCGCCCCTGGCCTCCACTGCTCTTTTGTAAAATGGAGATTGTGATAATAGTGTCCACCTATTAGGGTGGTCTGTGGATTAAACAAAAGAAGCTCAATAACTTTGAGCTCTGGTTATTGCTGCTGCTTATTTGTTAGGAAAGGAGGAAAAACAGAAACCAGAAAACTCCTAAATGGTGTGCATTCTGGAGTTCTGCTAAGGGAAAGACAAGAAGGTGTCTGAAATGCCCTTTTGTTACTTCTGCTGTTCAAGTGCAGAGTGCCCTTCACAGAAGTCACTCCCCGAGTGCTGGGCTGGGCTGCTTACACCACGATGCTTGTCTTCGTGGCTCGAGCCCAGGGAAGCAGCCCAACAAATTTCTATTCCATTCAGAGGGTTTACTGTGGGCATCTAGAATGCCATCTTTATCCTAAGCCTTACTGGGGACTTGCAGGCTCACATTTATTAAGTAGACACTAGGGCCGGCTCCACTGATCTCTGTCCTCCCCAGTTCTCTGATTGGTTTGAGATACAGCTTGAGAGAACCTGAGGGACCCAGTCGGCTCAGGCAGCCTCGAAGGAGCAGGTCGCCTGACCAGTGGAGTGACCATTGATTCCCAGGTGAGACTGAGTGAGCGGGCTTATATCCCCAATGCCTGACTGTGATTAAACCCTAATGAGGCACGTGGATCTTCAAGGGAAGGGCCAGGCCCCTTTAATTAGGACCCTTCTGAACAAAGGAGACAATGACGCTAATCCCAATTCCACTCGGACCGAGTTTGATGTCCTAGGGCAAGCTGCTTAACCCGAGCTGCGGCCCAGCAGTTCAGCTCTTAAGGACACAAAAGATGCGTCCATCTCTAGAATCTTACCCCGAGATGTGAGGGAGTGTGCAGATGATTGTAACTGGGAAACTTCCTGCAGAGCTGGTGTAATCATAAAATGTAGCGACCACTTACTGGTGTTTGCTTTTCTCTAGACTGTTCTAAGTGCTTTAATCCTCTAGCTCATTTAACTCTTGCAAGGAGCCTACAAAGTAGGTTCTTTCTTTTTTTTTTTTCTCCTTTTTTTAAACAGGGTATTGCTCTGTCACCCACGCTGGAGTGCAGTGGTGCAGTATGGTTCACTGTAGCCTCAAACTCCTAGGCTCAAGCAATTCTCCTGCCTCAGCCTTCTCAAAACGTTTCTGGGGCCAGGTTGATCTAATCCCTTCATAGTGAGCAGGTTATTTCACTCCCTGGAAGGCTGGCTTCTTCCCTGTCTCACTTCAGTCCTTGCCTCCAGCAAGTTACTGGAGTCCTCAGAGGCCTCTCCACTGTGAAATGGACACCGTCTGTTTGTGGAACTGCAGGTGGATAACACCAGACCCAGCTAATTTTTAATTTTTTTTTTTTTGGTAGAGACAGTGTGTCACTATGTTGCTCAGGCTGCTCTGAAACTACTGGCCTCAAGCAATCCTCCCATCTTGGCCTCCCAGAGTGCTGGGATTACAGGTTTGAGCCACCATGCCCAGTCCGAAGTAGGTTCTATCATCATCATCTCGTTTTATGGATGAGCAAATAAACCCCAAGGACTTAAATAACTTGTCCAAGTCCAGATAGCCAATAAGTGATTAAACTGGGATTCGAGCCCCAGGAAGCCAGACTCCAGAGCCCACACAACTGAACCTTTGTGCCATACTGCTCATGTGCATCAGTGGTGAGTATCCCTTCACTAACATGTAGACCTCTTCATAAAGCTTTTACTCCAAGGAAAAGACTGGAGGGAGAAGGAAACATGATTCAAGAAAACTGGGCTGTCTGGCATAGTGCTGTAGCCCTCCACGTGGGGAATATTGTATTTTCAAAGAAAGAGTGTGTCAGAAGGGGAATGAACATGGACTTTACATCAGATAGACTTGGCCCCTTAACCCCACTAAACCTAAGGCTCTCCTCATATTACAGGGCTCAGACAGTCCTCATTCTGACTGGGAGGAGTGAGTGAACCTAGCGGAGTGCCTAGCATGACACTAGCACTCAGGAAACACTGTTTCCTTCCTCCATCCGTCTTTCTTCTCTAAAGTGAACTGTAGGCAAAGAATTATACCTGGAGTACTTGCATGTCTTTGGCAGTAGAATTAAATCTATTTTTAAAGTTGAGGTTTCCATGAACTTGATTTGGCGGCCACTCTGTCCCAAGAAAGGCTTTATCTTTGACATCCTCACATGCTGTAATTGCTTATCTCCCTGTTCCCAGGGAAATTGTCTTAGAGGCTCCTGTACTGGCTAGTCTTGGAGAAAACCATAAAACATTCATCTTTTGTGATCCTCAAAGAATAAAATCGTGAGGAGCCTTCACTGACTGACAGGGAAATGAGGAATGAATGCTTCAGTTTGCAGGGATGATGATTTGCAGCAGTCATTCCTCAGGATGTGAATTGCTGGATGTTTTAAGATTTTGAGTGTCTTCATTGGAGCTCAAGTGGTCCCATGGCTGCCATTTCTTCTGGTCACAGCCTTGTTAAAGGGAGTAACATTTCACAGGAGGGGTTTACTGTTGGATGAGGCGCCTATCAGGAAGGACGTGGGATTTTTCATTCTAAGTGCCTTGCCATAAAGCAAACGCCAGGGGTCCATTCCTCTCTCACTGGAGAACATTTCTGGGGGTAGGTTGGTCTAATCCCCTCAGAGTAAGCAGGTGACCTCACTCCCTGGAAGGCTGGCTTCTTCCTTGGCTCACTTCACTCCTTGCCTCCAGCAAGTTACTGAAGTCCCCAGAGGTCTCTCCACCCTGAAAGGGACACCGTCTGTTCATGATAGCTTCTCTGTCGAAGAAAGTCCCGGAGCTTTCATCTGCCTGGCAAGGGCTAGGTCTGGAACTGCCTGGAGCATGAGCCTTTTGGAGGGTCTCTTCCAAATTGCTTTCTCTCTCTCTCTCTCTCTCTCTGACTGGTCCAGTGACTTTTTATTTTGGTGAATAGGAACTTTACCATTGGTTTTCACTTTATGACCTCTCTGGGATTCCCTTCTCTGTCCCCGAGATGGAGTCTCACTCTGTTGCCCAGGCTGGAGGGCAATGGTGAGATCTCAGCTCACTGCAACTTCTGCCTCTCGGATTCAAATGATTCTCCTGCTTCAGCCTCCAGAGTGGCTGGGATTACAGGCTTGCTTCACCACACCCAGCTAATTTTTGTATTTTTAGTAGAGACAGGGTTTCACCAGGTTGTCCAGGCTAGTCTCAAACTTCTGACTTCAGCTGATCTGCCCACCTCAGCCTCATGCCTATCATCCCAGCACTTTCGGAGGCTGAGGCGGGCAGATCGCTTGAGCTCAGGAGTTTGAGACCAGCCTGGGCAACATGGCAAAACCCTGTCTCTATTAAAAAAAAAAAGTGTCTTGGTTTGAAAGATAAAATATATGGTGACCCTACTTATAGACAGTGGGAGAGGCAAACCTTATGGGTGTTATTACACAAATAATTGTAACTATAACCCAGATGAGAGTTGCAAAGGAGAGGGAGCTAGAGCTATGGGACACCTGAAGAGGAGAACTGATTTCGTAGGACAGGCATTCCAGGCGGAGGAGGTGGTGTTGAGGCCCTGGATGAAGGGAAGCAAGCTGTGTGGCTGAGGACTTGAGAGAAGTGAGCAAATGTGCCCAAAGGGCGTTTAGCAAAGGGAACTTAGAAAGCAGTTTGGCTGGAGACAGGCAGGAGCCAAACCACGCAGGGGCTGACTTTGGATTTTATCTTCAGAGCACCCTAAAGCTTACAGCTATATTTTCAGCAACGGGGTGTGTGATCTGGTCAATCAGTACATTACCACTTTGTTCCTTCATATAAACCCAGAGGGTTTTAAGTTATTCATTCATTAATTCAATAACTAAACATTTATGGAGTGACAACTGTGGCACTCTGCTAAGTGTTTTGCTCTGGATTTCTGACCTGAATTGTCCTCAGTGGTGCCAAAACTCAACTCTTGAGGGGAAGCCTTTATGGGACCTTTATGTTGGGTCATGTCCTGCTTGACCCCATTTGCCCTACACTATACTCGCTAGACTCTCTTGGGTGACTTTCACTTTTCTCTTTCCCCTTCCCATGACTGTGAGCTCTTTGAAGTTGAGTCTGTGTCTTTTATCAGTAAATCCCTTCTGCCTGGCACAGTGGTTGGCCAACAGAAGATGCCAAAGGCTTGAGGAAGAAGGAATGGTGCTCTTTGTATCTGCTTTGAAGACCAAGAACCTTTCATTTAGAACCTTCACAGAAGGAAAGCAAAAAATTCTGTTTCTGTATTATACAAGTCCTTTCTTTTTGGTCTGGTTGTCAATAGTACTTCTCTGGGTCCGCCTCCTGGATTCAAGTGATTCTCCTCTCTCAGCCTCCTGAGAAGCTGGGACTAGAGGTGCATGCCACCACGCCCAGCTAAGACAAAAACTCACCTTTTTGTCTTCTTTATGCATGAACAGATTCCCTTGGTATCCATAGCCGTCAAAGCTTTACATATTTACATGTTTAGGGACATAAGCCTTTTTAGGAAAGCAGTTTGTCGGAAAGCACAGCACCTGAGATGTTCTTGGAAATCCTTGTTGTGACTTCAGAGTGCAGATCCAGAGCAGCCTTCTCTTTGCGCTGGATCATCCCCTATTTCAAGCAGCCTTTTGTCCAGGAAGTTTAGGAAGCAGTTCAGGCAGCAGATGACCTCTGGTCTGGAGAGTGCAGGTTCCGGTTCTTTGAGCCCAAGGGCTCAACTCTGAGTTGAAGTGACTCTTCCTGGCTATTGCTTTGAATTCAGAAGAGCTGCCCTTTCACCAGTAAAGCAGTCACACAGAAGATGCTTCAATGTGTGCAAGATCAGGCCTGCAGCCCCCAGTCTGTCTCTACAAGCCTCCAGGTCATTATTATTATTGTTTCTATCCCTGGGGTTATTGATTTCATCACTGTTTAGTGAAGGAGATCTAAAGCTTTTAAGCCAGAAATTAAAGAGGTAATGGAAATTGGCATGCCACTGGAAAACGAATTTGCAAATGAGAATTCAATGTGCTAAAAAAAACCTCCCATAAAAATAAAACCCAAACCCAGAAGTGAATGCTCCTGTGACTACATTTCTATACAAATGTGCATGTATTTGTTCTCCTTCAAAGTGTGGCTGTGTACATTATGGAATAATGAGATTTTGATGGTGTGTGGTTCCTACAATTGCTCTTATTACTTATCACAGTAAAATGTTTTCATTTATGTGACTAATATTTACTTAGTATTTATCATGAAGCAGGTGCTGTGTTTGGCCCTAGTGATTAAAAAATAATGAAAAATGCAAGATGCCTTCACCCTGTCCTCAAGGAGTTTGAAGTTCACATGAATTATATCGCTAGCCAATACTGGCACTGTGCTTACTGCGGACAGGAACTGCTCTAAATGCTTTATGTATAGTCACTCATTTAAATTTTACAGTGATCCTAGGAAATGGGGTAAGAAAATGAGGCACAGAGAAGTTAAATAACTTGCCCAAATGTAAGTGAGAGGTGGAACAGTGACCCAGCCAAGGCAATCTGGCTCTAGGATCCATGCTTTTTAGCCATGATGCTGTACTCTAGAGGATAGTTACAGCCCAGTATGATTGCTTCTGGAAGACAAGGAAACACTCAGCTCCTTAGTCACAAAGCAGGAGTCTGACTCAACCTATGGGACCCCCAAGAGGACCTTCATTCACCTGTGAGTCAACTGCAGAGAGTCATGATTACTTCCTGGTTGTCCTTTAGAGTGACAGGGCTTTGTGTCTTAACATAAGGTGTTGAGGCTGGATCACTCTTTTCTATCTAAAACCAGTGTCCATGGGTTATCATTCAGGTCTGCAATTAAGAGTAGTTTATCAATTTATATTGGGAACATTTATTTTTCCTTCCTTCTCTATGGAAATGGGCCTGCTGGTACAGCTTAACTTTACTGAGTGAGTGTTTAACCTTTTGTTTTTTAAAAAAATGGAGATGAGAAATACAAATTATGACTTCTCTAAAACTGTCCTTTTTTTTAGTTAGAAGAAGGTTGACATGACAGATGAGCTTTAGAAAAATGTTTACAAGAGAACTATTTGTGGGAGATAGGAGGCTAGAGTTAGAAGAGAGGACTTTTAACCAGTCTCAACTCCGACACTTTCCTAACTACTATAACTGTGGATAAGTTACTTCTATTTTCTGCTGTCTCGCTTGTAAAATGGGAATAGTAATAGAGTCGACAATGACAGGGTTTCGTGAGGACTAAATAGGATAAGAAGGCAGAGTCTAGCACACTGCAAGTGCTGGCAGCTATGATTAATTTTAGGAGTATTCTAGAACTTTCCCTGTAGTTTCTAGCGTTGTTTCCACTTCCTTGTTTCTCCTCTTATCAAATTATGCTCATAGGAGAGATGGTGACCCATTCTCTAAGGAGGCACAGAAAATGATTTTTTGATACAGAATCTTGCTCTGTCACCCAGGCTGGAGTATAGTAGCATGATCGTGGCTTACTGCAGCCTCCACCTCCTGGGCTCAAACAATCCTCCTACCTGAGCCTCCTGAGTGGCTGGGACTATAGGCATACACTACTATACCTGGCTAATTTTTGTAGAGATGGGATTTTGCTGTGTTGCTCAGGCTGATCTTGAACTCCTGGGCTCAAGCAATCCTCCTTAGCTACCCAAAGTGTGGGGATTACTGGCGCGAGCTACCATGCCCAGCTGGAAATGAAATCTTAATCTGTGATTAATACTGAGCACTCAAAAGCAATAAAGAGCCCCAAGTAAATAGCTACAATAAAAACAAGACAGCAGAAGCCTCTCCTTTTCATGTCGTTAATCTTCTAAATATTAAATTTCAGGCTCTGTTCAGTGCAATGACAATGACCATTAGTGCACAGTGTAATGAATCAGAATTCCTTTGGTTGCTTTTGTAGTCCAGCAGTTTTTTTTTTTTTATAGAAATTGGGTAGACCCATCTTTAATGGGCGTAATCTCAAGTACAGAGATAGCAAGGCATATATCAAACACTATCCTCAGGACCAGGGCAATTTTTCAACATCACTTGGCAAATTTGTTATTCAGCCTGTCGAGTGTGAGTCCAAACTGAGATGAAAGAGTGGCAGCTTGTTGGTCTGAAAGTTTATTGATCATATCAAAGTATACACATCTCTCCTTCCTTCCTCAGTGGACTTGATACATTCCTCATGGCTTAAAATTTATCTTATTTCATCCTTCCGTATAGTCAAAGATAGAGAGAGGAAATGAATTCTCCACCATAAGGCACAATTTGGAAGGTATAAGAGCACCCCCAAATATGACTTGGTCTCATAAGATAATATTTAGATAGATTAGTCATTAGTGAATATCCAAGGTTCTAATGAATTGAGTCTCAGAAATCCCCATTGTAAGAGATTAACCTGTGGTAGCAAAAAAAGCTAGCGTGTCTAAGACCATACGCTATGAGCACGCATGCTAGCCCATCCTGGGTTTCTCTCTCCTCTTCTTCAAACAGATTCTCCACTTGCCCTGTCCTTTCTGCCAGTGGCCACCACTTTAGATTTATAACCAAGCTGTAAAGTTCCGATGAAAACTTGCTGCCTGTCTCCCTGAGGACTCCTGAAGAAATGCTAATATTTGCACATAACCGGATACTTAGAGCAGTAGGAAAATACACGCCATTATAATATCCACCACCTTACTGAAGGTGCCTCTTTCTTTGCGTTTTCATGGTCTGGTCTGCTTTTAGTGAGGGACTCTGAGATGGAGGCGGTGTGGCAGTTAGGAAGGCCATTCGATTGGGATGTGTCCACTCAGGTCAGCCCGGGCCTGACTGCCATGTTGACTGTCTGTCTGGGTGGGAGGTAAAGGCACACGTGCGTCAGCCCACATTCTCTTCTCCTCGCCCTATTGCAGATCGTTGGGTGACCCAGGCTGGGTGTGAGCCAGCCTGAGCTTCCCACAGGTGGGAAGCTGTGCATCTGAGACAGAGAAAGAAAGGAACTCGAGGTGGCAAGAAGCTGCCTTTGCAGAGTTCAGGATGGTGAACGCCCTGTTGACAATTCTGAGAGCATCGTTGGCTAGCTTTGCTGCGTACCAGATGTGTGCTGTACACACGGAGTTACTGTTCTCCGTGTCATGAGTCCCCTGGGGGCAGCAGTGTTGCCCATCATACTAGGTCCTCAGGGCTGAGTTAGTCTATGGTCAGAAGTACTCCAAAAGGATTCCTATTACTAATACTCCTAAATAAGAAATGACTAGGCACAGTGCCTGAAGTCTTATGTTCATTTTTAAACAACTCTGACAACAACCCTTCATGGAAAGTGTTAGTCCCTCATTTTATAGATGAGGAAACTGAGGTTTAGAGAAGCTGAACAACTTGCGAGGCTGAACATTTACTGCTCTATCCAAGAACTTTCCCTGTTGCAAGAGTAATGTATGAGGTGCTTCCACTGTCACCCTCTCTGAACCGAAGCCAAAACATCTCTGAATCAGCCACAAAAGTGCCTCGCTAGGTGTGGTCCCAGAAATCCTCCCTAAGACCCTCCCATAGTTGCTTGAAATGTCATGAACTCACCTTGCCCTTGGATGTAAAGTTGCCCTTCCCCAAGCCATAGAATATTCACTTCTGTGGCTGTGGAATATTTATATTTGAAATACTTCTGAAGCAGGAGAAAGAATTGTGGCAAGCAAATTAAATATTGTCTTTCCACTTCAAACCCGAGGCTCTTCCGCCACAAATGTGTGAGGAGGTGGGTGGAGATGTTGCTGCCCTGCTGCTGGGGTTTTGAATCATTAGGGGCATTTTTGAGTGGTAATGAATGTGGTCTGCCAGTTGCCTTTCTCACAGGGCTTGTGGCTTTCCTTCCAACTGCTAATGGCTGGAATAGGCTCACTTTTAATACACTTCAGAAGCCACTTTCCACACTCATGCCCTTACCCTGCCTCAATCCCTGGCTGAATCTCCAATTCATAATCCCTTTGCTGCCTGTGCCATGTAGGGAGTAAGAACATTGTGTATGCAGCCCGCAGATGAAGTTCTTCCTCGAGAGACAGTCTGTTAGTAAAATGACCATGCATCCTGGGTTGCACCTGTCCCGTGGTCCCAGCATAGTTGTGAACAGAGCTACCTTTCTGTTTGCAAGTTCCCTGCTTTGGACAATAGATCAACTGGTCACCTAGCTATTGGCGTCCATGCATAGGGCGCGAATCTGTTGTATTCTTCAGCCAATATGAGACAAGCCGAGAGATTACTGCTGCACCTTTGTTTGTCTTTCTTTTTGGTGGCACATAAGGAAACAGAGAAACAGATGATCTCACTGAGTGCACAGATCACAGGAGAAAAGCCACAGACAGTTAGTGGTCCCCTGCGGGCCATCATTCATCCCAGTGCAGCACTAACGCTCATGATGATATCGCGTGCTGTCTGGAGCAGTGATTCATGTAGCTGGCATTGCCTGATGGGAGGAAACTGGTGGGGGGTCCTGTGAAGGGTCCAGTTACCTCCTTGTCTTCTCTTTCTGTGCATCAGCTACAGACCCGCCTCACTTTGTGAGAGGTTGCAGTTTCTCTGTTAGGCATGTCAGGTAGTCCTAATGCCTGGTGTGGGGAGGGAGGACAAGGGAGAGAAAGGGGCACAGAATCTTTTAGATCTTGCCCTCTTTCAAGTCAGCTCTTCACCCCTTTTTAAAAGAAATAAATCATTATTATTTTGTTGTCGTTGTTGAGTTGCTTTTGTGTTTGTCTAATTTTAGAAAAAAGTAAAATATTTTCCTCTTACACCTCTGGGAAGAAAATATATCTAAATTTATTATTTTAGTTTGTTCATTTATTTATTGTTGACTTAAAACATTCACTCCTGGGTCATTTACTGGGTAGATAGGTGAGTGCTGGAAATTCCAGCTTAGAGGCTAAAAAGGAAACCCAAGAAGGAATGGAATTAAAATTTAAAGTAATGCCTTTTTATCTACAGTATCCTCCGTATCTAATTATCTGTCTACTTCTATTGAATTATCTATCTGTGTATATTTTTTTGATCTTAATAAGATCTCTCTGAAATTGATAATGGTTGAACTTGTAAGTGAACAAATGATTCTCATTGAGTCTGAAATTACTGAATAACATTGGTTGAACCTCTACCCTGTAACATCTTTTGAGTTAAATGTACAGAGCACAGTTGTGTCATTTCACCATCTGTATGCTCATAGATTCCTAATGGGCTGCTCTCCATTCACTTCTGCAGCCTGAATGCAGAGTAAAATCTTAAAAGCAAATGCAATTAATTTTAAAATGTTTTACCTGAGCTCAAACAATTAAGATGATCAGAAAATACTTTAGAAAATTAATAGAAATTAGAACTAGAAACTCAATTAGAATTGTTATTATTGAGTTAAAAATGATGTTGCCAATTCAAGTGGTAACAGTCAGTTATAACCCAAGTTTGCTGATTCGTTTGAATTCTGGTTGTTTGCCAGAGATTTTCAGAGCCATAAAAATCAGATAGAAAATCAAGTGTCATTCTCAGTCTTGGGGTTTTCTAAAGCCTTACAAGAAGTTCGGTGACTTGTGGGAGAGCTTTTTTTTCTTCTTCTCATTGAGTCTTGCTCTTGAGGAGTTAGTTCAGAGCATCAGTGGCCCTACTGTGTCCATAACAACCCTTATGTATAATTTCCACAAAACTGCTTCCCCAAGGCATTTAGGTGCGTTGCCCATTTTACTGGCGATTTGGCAGGGAGAGAGGAATTGACATCACAGATAGAACTCAGTTGAAATTGGATACTAGATGGAGTTGCCCTTCAAAGCCCCGGGCATTGCCGCTACTGAGCCTGAATTTCCCATGTGTCAATTGACACCTCTTTTTCTCACTGTATTTCTCTTGTCCTCCTTTTTCAGGCCTTCTCCCTTTTCTCTGATCCCTCCCTTTTTGGGTATAAAAGTCAGCCTTTTTCCACTTTAATTAATTTATTCTCTAATTTTATTTGAATGCAGAGTGACTCATCTCTAATCAGCTTCAACAGCCAAATGAAGTTTGGTGTCTCCATTTGCATGTTCAAGGAAGTAGACTAATTAGAAATGATCCCTTGTAAGGTCTCTTCTGCCTAAATTCTGAGACAATGGCTGTCCTCCTTCCTCATCTGTCTGGAGGTGAGGATGGAAGTGGGGGAGGTGGCGTGCATTCTGGGTACCAAAGTTAGAGGAAAGCCAAAACCATCTGCTTTGGGCCAGACAGGGTTGAATCCTGGTCTCTCCACTTCCCGGCTGGGTGACCCAGGACAAGTTCCTTAAGTTTCCTGAGCCTGTTTCCCCATCTCTAAGGTGGGGGATAATACTACTTTATTGTGAGTTGTGGAAAGAATAGAATGGAATCATACACAGCTTGTAGAAAGGATAAAACAGAATGCTCTTGGCGAGAGACAGGCACTTAACAAATGTTAGTTTCCTTTTCCTTTCAACTGATAAACACTTTCTTGAGGGTTACATAGGTAAACATTAAATATTTATAAATTGCATAATTCAAGAAAAATGAAACTTGAAAAGGAATCTTCAGACTTTTTGATGAGACAAATCAACATCATCCCCGTTTGTCTTACGTGCAAATCTGTATTTCTGTGTGCTATGCTGGGTTTGCTTATGACGTTTATGTGGAATTCTCAGCCCAGGGAGACTTCTGTGAGCCTAACCTCTCTTCACAGCTTGATAGGAGTTGTAAATATTAGGTGCTGATGGTATGATTTGAGGCAACCTAAGTGACTGAAGCCTAGAGATCTCCCTGTGGTGTTATTTCCAAGTGGGCTCATCAGAGCTGAATAGATAATGAAGATAGAAACCCTGGTGAAAGCTTTGTGGCTTGGTCTGATGGTACTCATACAGCACAGTTAAAATGGAGATGTTACCAGTGGAAAGGACTCACCATCTGTCTCCCCACAAGAGCAGAGAGGAATATACCTCTGATGATTATGTGACCATTGTCAATTAGGCTGATTTATGCAAAGACAGTGTGTACACATGTCATGCAGCCAGATTTTAAATTCTAGGGTGCCAGGGTTTGTTAGAAATAGTGGCCGGCTGTGGCCTTGCATAATATTCCATGTTCTCTTAAAGGCAGAAAAGAATAGATTAAGAACTTGACAGAAGGTGCCTTTTTCCCCTGTATAGTCCAGTCAGTTGCCTGTGAGTCTACCAAATCTAGCTCGCAGCCCCTTTTTGTACAACCCCTGAGCTGAAAATCATTTTTGCATATTTTAAAACGATTATTTAAAAAAAAAAAGGAAAGAAAAATATACAACAGAGACCATATGTGTCCCACCAAGGCTAAAATATTTACTATCTGGCCCTTTATGGAAAAGGTTGTTGATCCCCTGGTCCATCCAGAGTGTTTGAAATAACCCAGATTAAAGAAGGCAAAAAGTAACGATGATTGACTTTTTCAGTTGTAATCTGATTTGCGACAACCACTCTATGCCATGGGCAGTATTTAGGATAAATGTAATTACATTTCAGTATTTGTATCTTGCTCTCCCTACCTAGAGTTAGGTTTGCCCAAGGAACAGAGTCTCTGTTTGTTGTTCTAGAAGCAGCTCCTATGTCTGTTACCTCTTCTCCAAGGTTTTCACCTGTTGCTTTTCTATCCCAGCTCACCTGTGTGAACAGCATGGAGCTGGGCTGCCATGACACCGTGTCCTACCTTTTCCCCTGGCTTGAAAGAGGATGGCAGGGGCCAGCTCAGGAAGAACTGCTATGGAGTTTTTCACCGTATCCTGCTCATGATGAGGCTAGGGAGGGATTTTCATCAGTATATTTAATTGTTGCTGAAGTATGAACTTGGGGAAGGAGGCAACTGTGAACCAGTGATGCATAGACTAAGTCTCCTGGAAGAAGCAGGGCTCGAATTAGACCCAGGAGGATGTGCACTGTTTGTGGGAGGGTACAGGTACATCAGAACAGGGAACATCTCCTGGCGTGTCCTGCCCAGAGTGGGGAATTTATAGCAGTGTGAGATGAAAATGAGTCAGCATTGTGGCCAGTTTGTTGGAAATTTTAAGGTGTATGGAATTCCAAATTCAGTAATCATTGAGGAGTCATCGTAGCTTATTTTTAAAAAGAACAATGTGTGTGTGTGGTGTGGGGTAGGGGAGAGTGAAAGGACAATCATGAAATTGGCTACTGTTTGTTAAACCCTAACTGGGTGGCAGACATTGGGCTAAGGGTGTTACTTGGACCATCTCATTTAATCCTCACAACAACCCTGTGGGGAAGGTATTGTCTATAGTTTTCAAATGAGGAAACTAGGCTTAGAGAGGTTCGAATAACTTACCCAAGGTTCCGAAGTTAATAACGGGCACAGCCGGGATGGCTCTTAACTCCTGCTCTGTTGAAACAAGCTCAATATAAAACATTCTTACAAGGCAGAAAAGAGTGAAAAAGCAACCAAAATCCTGCCTTGCAGAAATGCCCACTTTGGGTGAACATTTTTCTAGACATTTGTGTGTGTGTGTGTGTGTGTGTGTGTGTGTGTGTATGTGTATGCACAGCAACTTGTATGCCTTTTGCATAATCTGGGCCACCCCATACCTGCCAGCTTTCTATGAATGTCACCATATTCTATATCCTAGTGTTTCCCACCCCCCACTTAACACTAATTTTCTAATGTTCACACCTAGGTGCATAGTATTTTGCTTTGGGACGTTACCCTCATCCACTTAACCAGTTCTTTTTAAATCATTGCAGGTTCTTGAGCAGGGGGATAATTTACTGGAACCTTTCTTTTCTTTTTTAAAAAACAACTTTTGAACTGAGTCTTGTGCTTTTTCCCTTTTTTTGCAGCATGCCCTTGATGCTGACAATGCGGGAGTCAGTCCAATAGGAAACTCTTCCAACAACAGCAGCCACTGGGACCTCGGCAGTGCCTTTTTCTTTGCTGGAACTGTCATCACCACCATAGGTACCCATTCGTTTGCTAATACCTCTTCCTCTGCAGGTCATCTTGAGTAAGGGCGCTTAGTCAGGGTTTTGTCCTCATCTCATACACTATAGTTTGAGGTTCAGAGGAGGCTTATGAAACACTGTCATTTAAATTAACGCAGTCATTGTGGTGGCTTCCAACAAAAGCCAAAGCAGAATGAAGTATCTCTTTGTCCAGAATGAAAGGCTAGCGAACCTAATGAAAAGGTTAGAATGGAAAATATGAGTTGGTTGGTTGAACTTGGATTACTCATTTGAGCTCAACTTCCATTTGAAAAATTATACTTCTTATTAAAGTTACAGAGTAAAGAACCAAAATGTACTACGAAGTTTGTTATAAAAAACAGTCACATTCTAACCCTCTCACCTTTTCTTACCCTCCCAGAGACTGTCACTTTCATCTGTTTTGATTGTTGATTTTAGCGTTCATCCCCATGTCTTTAAATATCATGCTTGTACTACTTCTGCAATTTTCAGCTTTGGGCATTTTTTTTGACTTCCTATTGTGGAAGATGAGGAGTTAGTTCTCTTTCTTCCTCCCTGCCCCACCGCAGAAGGGCTCTTTTCCTGTCCTCCTGTCTTCCCAATTTTAATTAGATAGAAGTGAAACATCTGCATTATTTTGACTAGATAAGTGCTTTTTGCAACTGATCCTAGAATGAACTGTGAGGACTTCTTTCCTGTATCAGTCTTTGTCTTATTTTATTTGTGTGTGTGTGTTTTTTTTGTAACACTTATAGAGTTTTGCATTTTTATCTTAGGGGTTAACTTCATTTATTTATTTATTGAGATGGAGTTTCACTCTTGTCGCCCAGGCTGCAATGCAGTGGTGTGATCTCGGCTCACTGCGACCTCTGCCTCCTGGGTTCAAGCAATTCTCTTGCATCAGCCTCCCGAGTAGCTGGGATTATGCCACCTGCCACCATGCCTGGCTAAGTTTCATATTTTTAGTAGAGACAGGGTTTCACTGTGTTAGCCAGGATGGTCTTGAACTCCTGACCTCAAGTGATCCACCCACCTTGGCCTCCCAAAGTGTTGAGATTGAAGATATGAACCATTACACCTGGCCTAGGGGCTAACTTTATAAGTAGAATAGCATATAATAATCTTAGTGTTCTATTTGTTAACCAATACGTATTCGATCCCTATAATGGGTGATGATATCTCCTCTCTCTTTTTCCAACACAAAATTTTAGTGAACGTCACCTTTTAAATGATTAAATGTACTTATGTTTCTCTTATATGATTTGCCAGCTTTAAATGATAACTCTTGGCTCTCAGCTATTACATATAATGCTGCCAGTGCACTTAGCATCTCAACTTCCTTTCCCTCTTCTGCTATCCGTTATTACTCATTGTATCATTCTGTGTAAGTTGTATCTCACTTTATTGTGCCTTGCTTCATTATGCTTTGAAGATGTTGAGTTTTTTTTTTAAACAAATTTAAGGTGTGTGGCAATCCCACATTGAACATGTCTATTGGTGCCATTTTTCTAATGTCATATGCGCCACTCTGTGTCTCTGTGCTGCATTTTGGTAATTTTCACAATATTTTCAAACTTTTTCACTTTTAATTATGTCTGTGAAGGATATGTGTGGTCAGTGATCTTTGAGGTGATGATTGTCATTGTTTTGGGGTGCCACAAACCAGGCCCTTTTAAGACGGTGAACTTAGTAAGTGCCATGTGTTCTGACTGTTTCACCAGCCAGCCATTTAGGCATCCCTTATCCCTGAGGCACAATGGTATTGAAATTTGGCCAATTAATAACCCTGCAGTGGCCTCTCAGTGTTCAAGTGAAAGGAAGACTCAGTGCATGTCTCTCATTTTAAATGTAAATCCAGAAATAATTAAGCTTGGTGAGGAAGGCATATAGAACTCTGAAACAGGCCAACAGCTAGGTCTCTTCTGCCAAACAGTTAGCCAAGTTGTGAGTGCAAAGGAAATTTTGTGGTTTTTTTGAGACAGGATCTCTCTGTGTCACCCACGCAGGAGTGCAGTGGTGCCATCATGGCTCACTGCAGCCTTGATTCCTGGGCTCAAGGGATCCTCCCACCTCAGCTCCCTAAGTAGCTCAGACTACAAGTGTGCATCACCATGCCGAGCTAATTTTTTAAAAAGTTTTTTGTAGAGATGGAGTTTCACTATGTTGCCCAGGCTGGTCTCGAACTTCTGGGCTCAAGTGATCCACCTGCCTTGGCCTCCCAAAGTGCTAGGATTACAGGCATGAGCCACTGTTCCTGTCTAGGAAAAGTTCTTGAAAGAAATTAAAAGTGCTACTCCAGTGAGTGAGCACAGGAATAATAAGAAAGTGAACCAGCCTTACTGCTCATACGGAGAAAATTTTAGTGGTCTGGATAGAAGGTCAAATCAGCCACAACATTCCCTTAAGCGCAAATCTAATCTAGAGCAAGGGCCTAATGCTTTTTCATTCTACGGAGGCTGAGAGAGGTAAGGAGGCTTCGGGAGAAAAGCTTGATGCTAGCAGAGGTTGGTTTGTGACATTTTAGGGAAGAAGGCCTTTTGATAACATAAAAGTGCAGGTTAAAGTGGCAAGTGCTAAGGGAGAAGCTGCAGCAAGTTACCCAAAAGGTCTAGCTAAGAAAGTGGCTACACTAGGCCGGGTTCAGTGGCTCATGCCTATAATCTCAGCACTTTTGGAGGCCGAGGCAGGTAGATCACAAAGTCAGGAGTTCGAGACTAGCCTGGCCAACATGTTGAAACCCCATCTCTACTAAAAACACAAAAATTAGTTGGGTGTGGTGGCGGGCACTTGTAATCCCAGCTACTCGGGAAGCTGAGGCAGAATTGTTTGAACCCGGGAGGCGGAGGTTGCAGTGAGCTGAGATCACGCCATTGCACTCCAGCCTGGGTGACAGAGTGAGACTACATCTAAAAAAAAAAAGTGCCTACACTAAACAACATATTTTCATTATAGACAAAGCAGTCTTATATCACAAGAAGATGCCATCTAGGACTTTCGTAGCTACAGAAGAGAAGTCAATGCCTGGCTTCAAAGCTTCAGATGATAGGTTGACTCTCTTATTAGGAGATAATGCAGCTGGTAACTTTAAATTGAAGCCAGTGCTCATTTACCATTCAGAAAATCCTAAGACCCTTAAGGATTATGCTAAATCTATTCTGCCTTCCTTCTATAAATGGAACTACAAAGCCTAGATGACAGCACCTCTGTTTACAGCATGGTTTACTGAAGAGTTTAACCTCCCTGTTGAGACCTACTGCTCAGGAAAAAGATTCCTTTCAAAAGAGTACTGTTCACTGACAATGCACCTAGTCACCCAAGAGCTCTGATGGAAATGTACAAAGAGGTAAATGTTATTTTCATGCTTGCTAACACAACATCCATTCTTCAGCCCATGGATGAAGAAGTAATTTTGACTTTGAACTCTTATTATTTAAGAAATACATTTCATAAGGCTGTAGCTGCCATAAATAATGATTCCTCTGATGGCTCTGAGCAAAGTAAATTGAACATCTCCTGGAAAGGAGTCATCATTGCAGATGCCATTAAGAACTTTTGTGATTAATTGGAAGAGGTCAAAATATTAACATTAACGGAGTTTGGAAGAAGTTGATTCCAAGCCTCATGGATGATTTTGAGAGGTTTAAGACTTCACTTTTTAATTCTATGGAGGCTGTCACTGCCAGTGTGTTGGAATTAGAAGTGGAGGCTGAAGATGTGATTGAATTGCTGTATCTCACGATAAAACTTGAATGTATGAAGAGTTGCTTCTATGGATGAGCAAAGAAAGTGGTTTCTTGAGATAGAATCTGCTCCTGCCTATAAAGATGCTGTGAATATTGTGGAAATGACAGTAGAGGATTTAGAATATTATATCAATTTAGTTAATAAAGCAGTGACAGGGTTTGAGAGGATTGATTCCAATTTGAAAAAAGTTCTACCGTGTGCAAAATACTGTCAAATGGCATTGCATGTTACAGAGAAATTGTGAATGGAAGAGTCAATGGATGTGGCAAGCTTCTTGGTTGTTTTATTTCAAGAAATTGTCACAGCCACCCCAGCCTTCAACAATCACCACCCTGATCAATCGGCAGTCATCAACATCAGAGGAAGACCCTCTGCTAGCAAAAACATTATGACTTGTTGAAAGCTTAGATTATTATTAGAATTTTTGGCAATACAGGATTTTTAAGTTAAGGCATGTATATTGTTTTTTAGACCTAATGCTATTGTACACTTAATAGACTATAGTAGAGTGTAATCATGACTTTTATATGCACTGGGAAACAAAAAAGAAATTGTGTGACTCACTTTATTGCAGTGGTCTAAGCCTAACTCACAATGTCTCTGAGGTATGGCTATATAAACTCAGGGTATGTAATTTACATTTTAATCTGTTACCCTGATATTTGCATTTGTTTTCATCATAGCTCTACAGTTAGATATCATGAGTGTTCATCTCTAATCTCTTTGCTCCGGTTTATCTCATGATCACTTACTTGGCTGAAAGTCATCTTCAAGTAGTTGCCTTAAGAAAGGCTCAGGGGAGCAATATTCCATGAGTTCTTGCATTGTTCACAGTTGTTGCTTAACATTTGAAGGATAGTTGAAACATAATGAAATTCATTTTGTTGACTCACATTTTCCTTTTCTTTTGAGACCGAGTCTTGCTCTGTTGTCCAGGCTGGAGTGCAGTGGTGCGATCATAGCTCACTGCAGCCTCCAGTTCCTGGGCTCAAGTGGTCTTTCTGCTTCAGCCTCCTGAGTAGCTGGGACTAGAGGTGCATACCACCAGGGCTAGCTAATTTTTAAAATATTCTGTAGAAGCCAGGCCTCTCTGTGTTGCCCAGGCTGGTGTCAGACTCCTGGCCTCAAAGGATCCTCCTGCCTTGGCCTCCCAGAGTGCTAGGATTACATGTGTGAGCCACCACGCCTGGCTTCACATTTTCTTTTCACTGGTCTCACAGGTGTTCTTCTCCTGTTTTCCAGTGTTTCTAGCTGTGGGGGGGAAACCTGATGCCAGCCTATTTTTTTCCCCCTTTTATAGGTGACCTGATCTTTTTGTTCAGTGACTTAAAAGGTTATTTCTCTATCTTTCATCTGAAAACATTACTAGGTTTTGTCTGTTTTATTGCGGTAAAGTTTTCTTGATTGCCAATCTTCAAACGTTTTCTTTGTTGTGTGGTTTTGGTTTTGTTCTTTGGGAGATTACTGCTATACATATATTCTAACTTCTTTGACTGTCTGTCTTCTGTGTCTCTCATTTCTCTTCTACTTTTTAACTCTTAAAATTTAGTTTTCATTTTGTTAATTTTATTCTCCGTATTCCTTTTGTTTGTGTGTTTTCCACAATGCCTAGGCTACCATGTGCTCCTTCCAATTTTATTTTTTGTCTTTGTGATCAGTGGGGGATTTTTGATATTTCCCTTTTCCATTTCTTTCCTGAATTTCATAGCTCACATTTCATCTTCAGTTGTTGTTCTAGTTCTCCACTGATTTCTTGCATTTCTGCTTTTTGGCTTCTCTGTGAAGATTCTTAGAGATGATTATTTCATACTTGGTTACAATTTTGGTATGGTTTTGGAAACATTTTTCTGGTGACCATCCTTCCATCCATTGGTAAGTTTTTCTACTCTTCACATTTTTTTCTTATGGAAGGTTTATATTTATGTGGGGTCAACTTCTTTTTAAAATACCAAGCAAACTGGATATTCCTGGACCAGCTTTCTGTCAAATGGTTTCATGAGGTCGGGGAGAGGAGAGCAGGGTGAATCAGGGTACCGCCCTCCAGTTAGCACATCCTAACTCTCTTCGTTTCTGTGAAGAGTGTTTCCTGCAAATAGGGTCCATCTGTATTATTTCTGTCCTAGCTCTCCTGTTTTCTGAACCTGATCAAGTTCAGGGTGGCTTCTGCTGTTATACCTCTATATCCTGTATTTCACACTTGGTAAAAACAGGGACATCTCTTTTGAAGTTCAGAGTGAGACCCTCACCTTTATACTTGGATATTTTCTGGTACTTTCTGAAATTTACCACTTTTTTGTCATTCTCTGAGCTTCTCTCTTTTTTTGTTCACATGGCTCTGTCCAATCTCTGCTTCTTTTGGTAGTTCTTACACATATGCTGGAATCTCTGGTTTATATCCTTCTTCCAGCTCTGCTGAAAATGAGTTTGAGGGTTTTCTGCCCACGTACAATTGTGAATTAACACTGCAATAAAAATCTTCATTCAGAAGCAGGAGAGAGACACCCAGCAGTCACTGGTCCACAGCAATGATGGACAGGCATTGAGAGGCTCTCCTGCCCTCCTCGTGGGGAAATTCCTCCATTAAATCTTGTTTGTACTCTCTAGGAGGACTTCCCTGCCTTATTGCTTTCTGAGGCCCAGCTATGCCTTTTGAGAGATTCTTTCCTCTGAGGCACATTTTGAAAATCAGCTTCCTATTGGCACAAATTTCAGAGGCTAACCGTTGTTTTAGAGGCACAGGGTTTTGCTTTTGTTTTGAGATCTAGCCTTTAGGACCTGGGTTGTTTCTAGGTGAAATTCACAAACTTATATGCCACAAGAACATTTTGGATGAAAGGAAATTGCCATTCATATTTAGAAAGCCTCTTAATCTAATTATATGATATGCTAGGTTTGCACTGGCAAATCTGCAAATATATTGATGTTAGCTATTAAAAGTGTTCAAGATGTCCATGACACCAGTGGGTCTGGGGCTTAGAAGCCTTTTCTGGCACTCTAGGCCAGGATAGGTCAGCTTAGGCCACAGATCACAGCATCCAACAAAGGAAGGGTGACCTGGCACCATGTGGTATAAGGGCAAAATGTGTTGGAAACCTGAACAACACCAGAGGGCATCACTGTAGCAGATCCTAGGAGAACAATGTCAGGTTTCATTGTGTTCAGCAGATTTTTAACCTGGGAAAAGTGTCATGCATTGTAGGAGGATTTATTGTAAACCAATTAAAATTGAGAAAGTCTGGGCCACTTCAAGAAGTACATTTTGGAAAATGCTCTCCAGTACCTGGTATTGCATTTATGAGACATTAGTGTATATTGAAGGAAACTCCTAATTTTCTTGTTTCTTGACACGGCTACATGAATGATCTGTCTGCTGCATTGAAAAACACTATAGCTACATTGGAAGGGACATTAATGGAATTTATTGTGTTAGCTTGTTAGTAATCCAGGAACTTGGTTTATTGGATAACTGTGTTTATTCATCCACATGAATCCTCAGTCCATATCACGTGACTGAGGAATGGTGGCTCCATCTGCCTGATTAAGAATGTTTGATATGTGATAGTTTCTGTTCTTTTTTGTGTGTGCTTACACCGGAATTTTTGCGTTTGAGTAAATGGTGCTTAGCCCTTGGATTCTGCTGCCTGGCTTCCATTCACTTATTTACCTGTTTCCTCATCGTCATATCCCCAGGGGTTCCCTTCTCCACTCTTGGTCCCTCAGGTGAGCAATCACCTTGTCTAAACCAAGAAATCCAGGGCTTGGCCACAGTCGTTAGTTCAAAGATGGACATATGATCTGGATTAGGGGCTTTTGCTGGAGCTTTGAAGGAAATGATCTGTCTTTCTTACTAAAAGTAAGTCTGGAGAAAGACAGGCCTAGGCACTGCCAGTCATTGTTCCCCTCCCTGGGTTGTTCTGCCTAAAATTTATGAAACACTAAAGAAGCAGAATGAATAAAGAGGAGTGGTGAATGGGGTCTCGCTTATATCATTTGAGCTCTGGATGGAGCTACCCATGAAGTGTTAAGAAATAAATATTAGACCAGGTGTGGTGGCTTACACCTGTAATCCAGCACTTTGGGAGGCTGCGGTGGGTGGATCACGAGGTCAGAAGTTCCAGACCAGCCTGGCCAAGATAGTGAAACCCCGTCTCTACTAAAAATACAAAAATTAGCCGGGAGTGGTGGCAGGTGCCTGTAATCCCAGCTACTCGGGAGGCTGAGGCAGAGAATTACTTGAACCCAGGAGGTGGAGGTTGTAGTGAGCCGAGTTCACACCACTGTACTCCAGCCTGGGCAACAGAGCAAGACTCCATCTCAAAAAAAAAAAAAAAGAAATAAATGTTAAACCTCCTTCTATTTACTGGAGTCAGTATATTTTCTTTGGTTATTTAAGCTAGTGTGCTTTGAGCTTTCTATTGCCTGCAACTGAGAACATCTTAATACACACTTTGGGTCAGAGCTCATGGCAGGCCAGTGAATATCTCCTGACCTCCACAGCTAGGGACTGAGCCTTCTGGCTGCTGCAGCTGCCATCTGCCATCATCTTTGGACCATAGACTCTTGATTTAAAGTCTTAGGCAGAGCCTTTCTGTTGGTTCAATGCACACATCCTGGCTGCCTAGGAGGCTGTTTCCTCTGTGGTGGGAGGCAGGACACTGTGTCATACCAGTTATGCACAGGAAGGGAATCTTTCCCACAAATCAGAAGGAAGGTGGATGCTGAACAGGAAACTACTACAAAACAAACATGCATCAAAATCAGAAATGCAAAGTCCACTTCAGGATCATGGTACAGTGTGAACACCAGAGATAGGATCCTTGTTCTATTCAATTTAGAAAACACGATTTTCCCTTTCACTCTTTCTCTTAACTGAAAAGGAATGCATTGTAAGTTGAACGTCATTTCGTTGGCTAAATTTTAACTCCAGAGTGGAGGATCTTATAAAGATACAGCTAGAGAATTCCAAAGAAAGTCTTAATACAATGTACGTAAGAATAATGAGATGCAGAAATAATTGTTTTACCAATGACTTAGTGGTAAAATTCATTCATTGCATATGATTGCAAGGTTTATAAGAAAACTCAGAGCCCAGCAATTCATCCAGTTCTTCATGAGCAATTTTCCACTAGTTAGGAGTCAGGAAAGAGGAACTGTGAGAGCTGATGAGCTGTGTTTTCATTAATTGTGAAATACACAAATATTGGCCTGTTTCCTTTTGATCTTAAAATTTGCAACATAATAGTGCAGACATTTTGCATATTACGCAAGTTCCTTGAAAAACACATTCTTGGATGGTTTCTATTGGATCCATTATTCACACTACGATCACATATTGCTGGAAGCTTAAGCTGTTTCTACTTTTGTAATAGTGTAACACCATGGTGTTACATTGTGAAGTGTGGTCTTCATCTTGGGTTGTTTCCTTGGAAAGATTGCCAATGGATTGCTCTGTCAAAGGCATGACCTTTTTAAAGGTTTGCCAAATTTCTTTCCAGATAGACTCTTATGAGCAGCTTAAGGTTATGTACTTTTCAGACGTAAAAAATGTGTTTATTAGGTAGAATGTGTATAGAGACACCTTGGGAATAATAGAATCTTTTCTGAAAAGCAGCGCTACTCCTTAGTATCAGAGATCCGTTTTATCCAAGGATATCAAAGCACTTCTTTTTGAAGAATGTTTTCTTGTGCTGAGACATATGGAAAGATTTGCTAGTGTAGAGCAAACGGAATACCTTCGGGCACTTCTCCAGACCAGGATCCACACCAGAAGGAAGAGCAGACTCTGCTTAGTCAATGTCAGGGATGCACTGCACCCTGATCCCTTCTTGGTCACTAATTCAGTGTGAGAAAGTCCCACCTGCTTTTGATTGTTGGCTCTGCTGGTGGGTCCCCAGTAACTAGCTTTTCTAAGCTGGATGAATGATGCTCACTTCTATGTGCGGATGCTTTTTCACAAGCTGTCATTTGTAGAAGGGCAGCAAGGGATCAGGCTCTTACCAATACCTGTAAAATGCTATTAGAGTTTAGTCTGTGAGGCATTTTCAGATTGAGCCACCTGACTCTACTCAGATCAGAGAGGGAGCCTCTGGTCAGGACCCAGGTGGTAGCCAGTCACTGTGTCACTTGCCTGGCAGCCTCATTTAAGGGTTGTCCCTATCAGGGTATCAAGGTACCTGTTGGTACTTACCCAGCACTTGGATTGGACGTTTATTTCTTATTTTCATTTTTTGGAGAAGGGGTATTGCTTTGTTGCCTGGGCTCAAGTGCAGTAGTGTGATCATAGTTTACCATAACCTCAAACTCCTGGCTCAAACGGTCCTCCCACCACAGCCAACAAAGTGGCTGGGACTACAGGTGTGCACCACCACGCCAGGCTCATTTTTAAGAAAATTTGTGTAAAGACAGGGCTCACAATATTGTTCAGGCTGGTCTCAAACTCCCGGCCTCAAGTCATCCTCCCACCTTAGCCTCCCAAAGTGCTGAGATTATGAGTGTGAGTCCCCACGCTTGATTTAGATGGGATGTTTAACCCATGGGTTTGGAAAGAACAATCACCGTGGCTAACATTTACAGAGTTCTTACTAGTTAACATGCATTGTGCTCCATAAACATCATCCCATTTAATCCTGCGTAACCACACGAGGTGGGTACTGTTATTAGCCTCATTTTATCTATGAGAAGACTGAGGCCCAGAGAAGTTAAATAACTTGCCCAGTCCTTCATGGTTAGTAAGCAATGGAGTCCAGCTCCATTCACCAGGACCAGCTACATAATTTGTAGGGCCCACTACAAATTGAAGTGGGGTCCCTTGCTAAAACACCAAAATGGTTTAAAGCTGAGAGCGTTACAGCAAGCACAGGATCCTTCTACGTGTGGGCCCCATGGGACTGCACAGGGTGCACATGCATAAAGCAGCTCTGCCTGCGCGGACAGTCTGGTGATCATAATAAGAAAGCACACTCTTAACTAAACAAGTGCGGCTGCATGACACACAGTTGGGCAAAGATTGGACTTTGGCATGTAAACAGCAAATGGAAGCCTTTGTGTGTGCTGCTCAGGCACAAGTTGTCCTCTTTTATTTTATTTTTTTAAATTTTTAAAAATTATACTTTAAGTTCTGGGTACTTGTGCAGAACGTGCAGGCTTGTTACATAGGTATACACATGCCATGGTGGTTGGCTGCACCCATCACCCTGTCATCTTCATTAGGTATTTCTCTTAATGCTATCCCTCCCCTAGCCCCCCACCCCCAGACAGGCCCACTGTGTGATGTTCCCCTCCCTGCGTCCATTTGTTCTCATTGTTCAACTCCCACTTATGAGTGAGAACATGTGTTTGGTTTTCTGTTCTTTTGTCAGTTTGCTGAGAATGATGGTTTCCAGCTTCATCCATGTCCCTGCAAAGGACATGAACTCATCCTTTTTTTATGGCTGCATAGTATTCCATGGTGTGGAATATGTGTATATATGTGCCACATTTTCTTTATCCAGTGTATCGTTGATGGGCATTTGGATTGGTTCCAAGTCTTTGCTATTGTGAACAGTGCCACAATAAACATAGGTGTGCATGTGTCTTTATAGTAGAATGATTTATAATCCTTTGGGTATATATCCAGTAATGGGATTGCTGGAGCAAATCGTATTTCTAGTTCTATATCCTTGAGGAATCACCACACTGTCTTCCACAATGGTTGAACTAATTTACACTCCCACCAACAGTGTAAAAGCATTCCTATTTCTCCAGATCTTCTCCAGCATCTGTTGTATCCTGACTTTTTAATGATCGCCATTCTAACTGGCATGAGGTGCTATTTATTGTGGTTTTGATTTGCATTTCTCTATGACCAGTGTTGGTGAGCTTTTTCTCATGTTTGTTGGCTGCATAGATGTCTCCTTTTCAGAAGTGTCTGTTCATATTCTTTGCCCTTAAATGCCTGCTTTCTCTTCATGAAGGACATGGAACTGTTTTCTAGCCAGAGGTGAACAGATCTGAACTCATCTTGAGCTCATCTTAATGCACATTCATTACAGCCTCCCCTTGGCTTTGTCCCTGTGGAGCTGGTTGTCTTTTGCTGAAAGTCACCAGAAGCCAATTGGTAGAGATGCTCCTTGGACTCCTTTGGGTTTACTTAAATCCAGTTAGAATGTTCTGAGCTAGTTCTACTGGACAATTACCCCTGTGCCATCCCCTCTCATTTCCCAGCCTCCATTGCCCCAACTTCCCTGAGAGATACCCACACCTCACATTCAACTGGAGGTCCACCCAAATCATTGAGCCAAATCCAGCTCCAGGTATAGAAGTCTTGTCCCTTGTCCTGGTGCTGTGAGTGCTGTGGGAGAACAGTGAAGTTTCTGGAGAGAAAATAAGAATCAACCACCTGTTTTCTCCTGGGACTGAGTTTTCCTAGAGACATATTGCTCAGAAATAATTCCTTCCCACAGAAAAGCACAGGACAAACTTATAATTGCTAACACTGGGTGCTTAGTTTGCATGTTTCACAGGTTTTGAATATTTACATGTAACTCTTGCTTTGCATGTAACTCATTTAATCTTTAATAGCTGTAGGTAGGCACTTTAATAGCCCTGTCTTTTAGATGAAGAAAGTGAGGCAGAGAGATTAAGAATGTGCTCATGACCTGAGAGTTAGTAAATAGAAGAATCAGAACAAAAATCTGTGTAGTCTCTAGTTCTAAGCCTACAGACAACTGTCACACCTTATTTCAAAGTTTTACTCAAGCATTCTGGAAGGATGGGCAGGGTAGTCAGACAGATGGGGTATAACTAGATCCCCAAAGCCAGGAATGTGGTCTTCCTACTGCCTCAGAACAAAGCTCCAAAGTGTAAGTGCTGGAATTCTCCCAGAGTGACAGGTTGAGGGTTAAATGGTCTCTCCTTATAGTTCACCAAAGGCATGGAGCACAAATACACTCACACATGTGCCCATGTGTGAGACACAGCGTCACTCAAGAATGATGACTTTCTATCCACTAGGCAGTGTGTCACCAAAGAAAGATGGCTGTGAATATATTTAAAGGCTTGTTTGAATATTGCATCACTCATGCTCTTACCCAAGAACTTTGCTTTAATTGTATTTTAGTGTTCTAGTCAACAAAACACTGAACAAACAAGGAACCAATTATGATGATGATAATAATAATAATACTTTGCATTGATACAGTACTTTACAGCTCATTGATTCTTTTCCCCCCTGCATTTTCCTTGAGTACCTCTGACACTAGGATTTGTAGAGGTTAAGTGTGTCTAAGGAGAAACAGGTAGTGTGAGGTGGAATTGGATCTGGATCTTTCATCTCCTCACCTCTCCCTGAGCACAGTGCCTTACCCAGGAGGTGGAGGTGGTCATCTCTGAAAGCTGGAGGAAGCGGGTATAGCAGTTGTCACGATTAATGAGATGCCCGTTCATCCAGTTCCAAGCCTCCATTTCTTTGCCTATGTCTGCAATATATTTCTTTCTGAGACACTTGGACAACCTATATGCCCCAAAGTTAGGCAATTGTGAGACAGTTAAGCTGGGGTCTTCAGTGTTTTCACAAGTTACTTGGATGTTTCCAAGAGTTACCGTAAAGATGCACAAAGTGAAACTGTAGAGGCTTATTTATTTCCTTTTCAATAGGGCTAGCTTAACGTCAGCTCAACCATTCTAGTAGGGGATGCTTGGAAAAATGATTGTGTCCAAGTTCCTGAAAAGTACCTAAGAAAAGTTCTGAGAGTTTTTTTGCATATTTAAATCAAAATCCTGGTGAATAAAAGAAATACAAGATGAGGAAGTCTAGCCTGAACACTCACTTTAGAAGTGGAAGCTGTAATTTATGTTATTTGTTATAAGAGGTTTGAATTATTCAGAACAGAAGATTGCAAAGGAAAGTAGCCAGATGACTCATTCCCAAAGGCAGAAGGCAACCATGAGTTCTCCCGGCCTGTGGGTGGCTGAATGATGGACGAACCATCAACATTATTTTTTTATTATGTTGAATTCCCAACCTGCCAGTAACTGTGGACCCAGTAATTCACTCATTGCATGGATTCAGAAACAGGCCCCACATGAGTTACCCAGATTTGGGAGAATGGTTAGATTACTGTCTAGATACTTGTTAGCATAAGATTGTAATATGAATTGGCACAAAAATGAATATTAATTTAGACTTTCATCTCCATATAAAGTATGCTAATGCCTTTTTCTTCCAGCAATACTTTAGCCTCATCCATATAGGGTAAGCCCAATACTCATTATGGATAAGTTACTTATGTAATTGCGATACTCTTAAGAATGTAGATGCTGGCATTTTCAAAGCACTATTTGAAATACATGTTAGTAGACCTGACTATAAAAAGATTCTCTTGTATTCAAACATCCATCTGTAAACATTTAGCACCTTATTACCCTCAATGCGAGAGGTGGTTGGGAGGAGGGGCAGGACTGAGAGATGATGTGGAGCTCCCGGTAAAGAGAAAAAAGGACCAGACAATGCTAAACTTTACTGGCAGTGGGGAGAGGCAGCGCAAAGCCTTCCCTTCCCCATTCTTTCCTGTGTTCAGGCTTCCCAGGGTAGGAGTGCACAAATCATGAGTCCTTTGTAAATTTGTACTAAACCACATTTCCTCTTTAATATGGAGTACCCATCACCCTTCAAGACAGCCACAGTCTGTCCAGGTGGAGCCCATGGGTAAGACTGTGAAAAAAAAGCCCTTGTCAAATCTAAAACATGCAATGGTGATTCCTTCCCATGTGTTCAGGTGTCTCTAAACTAGACATGTCCATGATGCTTGGTGTTTCAGAAAAAGGTGGTATCACTTTTTGTCGGAAATGAAAATGAAAATTCTGAGTGACCACGAATTTCCTAAAATGTGTTATTATCCAAGAAATCGTGAAACCGTTGATAAGGTGAGAAGGAAGAGAAGCAATGGAACAATGTTGTGAATTGTATACCGCCTTTGAAATGAAGTTCTACCTCCTAAAGCTCAAAAAGTGGGGGAAACGTACAAAGTTTTTAAAAAGTCTGTGAGTTCCTTGGTCGGTACACTAATTTCTCTGCTACTCTTCCTCTTTTTAATATTTCTCACCAGGGTATGGGAATATTGCTCCGAGCACGGAAGGAGGAAAAATCTTTTGTATTTTATATGCCATCTTTGGAATTCCACTCTTTGGCTTCTTATTGGCTGGAATTGGAGACCAACTTGGAACCATCTTTGGGAAAAGCATTGCAAGAGTGGAGAAGGTCTTTCGAGTGAGTACTGCATCATATTTCAGTTCTAACCACTGTGATTCAGTTGGCGTTAGCCTGACAGTATCCAGGAGGCAGTATCAGGGGCATTGTCTGCTTTTAATGGGATAGTTTAATGTTATGATGGTATTTTCTGTTTTGGCCAATGGAAGTCGAAGATCTTGCACCTAAACTCTCTTCCTTGAGTAGCTTCCTATTTTAGAGTGGTATTTCTACAATCACGACACAAGAAAGTTAAGTATGGATTTGCCAACACAGATTTTTTGAAGAGGTGAGACAAACTCAGTTTCTCCTTAAAGATGGAAAGAAGGGGGGCCGGGTGCGGTGGCTCACGCCTGTAATCCCAGCACTTTGGGAGGCCGAAGCGGGTGGATCACGAGGTCAAGAGATCGAGACCATCCTGGTCAACATGGTGAAAACCCGTCTCTACTAAAAATACAAAAAATTAGCTGGGCATGGTGGCGCATGCCTGTAATCCCAGCTACTCAGGAGGCTGAGGCAGGAGAATTGCCTGAACCCAGGAGGCGGAGGTTGTGGTGAGCCGAGATCGCGCCATTGCACTCCAACCTGGGTAACAAGAGTGAAACTCCGTCTCTCAAAAAAAAAAAAAAAAAAAAAAAATGGAAGAGGAGTTCCTCATTGTGTTTGTAATGAGGTAGAAAATTATAAATCCATCCATTTTGTTGTTGGAACTCCCTCACTAAATTTGATTGTCAAGCGCAGTGTCTTCAGGCTAATCCTGCTTTTTCCAGAAGCCTGACTTCTCCAGACACTGCTCTGGGCTTTGCACCTGTCTCCAGTGGTCTCTCCCTCTCCCACCTCTCACTGCTGAGTGCTCCTTCAGAAATGGCACCCTGATGTACTGCTTCCTACTGAACTGTTGATGATTGCTATTGCCCTAGTGGGTTTTTTCCTCTCTAGAATATTTGTCTTTAAACAAGAGACAACAATCTCAACTCGATGAATTTATTTATTAAAATTAAAATTAATTAATAAATGATTCCAGGCATCAGTAACAGGCATGAGTGGTTGAGTGATTAAACTGGGGTTCCCATTGGCCTTTAACTCACACTCATTCATATGGTTTCACAGAAAACTTGTTTTGCTCGGGTGTAAGGTCATTTCTGCTCATTTCTGCTCTCTTACTCAGTACTAACCTAATTTTCAAGTCTTTCAAACCGTCCTCCGGGAATTCTTTCTTATGATGACTTAATATTTAAGAATGACATTTTGAGGTCTTTTCTAGGATCTAGGAATCGTGGGCAAAGGTAGATCAGCTGGGAGCTCTAACGCTGTGCTTTTTTTCCCCTGTAAGAACTCTCAAACTTTGAGTTCAAGGCTGTCTTTGCAATAATAGCTTATACTTCTTTTTAGAAGAATGCAAGGGAACTTTCAGATGAGCAGTTTCAGAAGCTTCTTAAAAAGAGTAGGATGGGAGGAATGAGGCACCAGAGCTGGGGGAGCCATTTATAATCTCACTGACCCTGAGTCAGCCGCCTCCGTTTACTCATTCACAAAAGGGGATAAAATTTGAATCTACTTTGTCAGGTTTTGGTGATGATTAAATGAAATAATGTGTGGAAAAGAGCTTGTCACAGGGCAGACATATAGAGTCCAGAGCTTCTGTGTATCTCTCCAAGAGAAGCCCTCGTAGGCAGGCTAGCCACTCCTTCGGGTTTCATCTGAGAGCTCTGTGGTGTGTGAGTTTTTCTGGAATGTCCCATAGCCTTTGCCCCTTAATGCTGGCTGGCTGGTGGCCTCATTAGAGCATGCACCTGGGCTCCTCAGTAGTCGCCATGGAAACCGTCAGTACTCAGCTTCCCTGATTTTCAGATGTTTAGGTCTTCCTAAGCCAGACATGGCAGCCCTGTCTCTAAGAACTGTTTTGAACTTCTTGGAGGCACCCTCTTAGCTGCCGCCTCATGGCCCTCTGACTTAGAGAAGAAAGAATCTGGTGGATTGAACACTCAGAACAGGATTCAGTTGGGGAAATGACTGATCTGGCATTTTTATTTTTATGTAGCTTCTTTAGATCTCAGTTTCCTTATTTGTAGAAGAAAGGATTAGACTAAAAGTTTTTGAAATCCTCCTTAGCAGAAAAAATTCTAGTTACTATATTCAAAATGACGGAAGAGGTTGCAATCATTTGGACATCTGCTACTAAATTTAGGAACTCAGTCTTCCCTAATGAATTTAGACTACAAATAGAGCATACGGTTCTCCTTCCCCTTGAAGCTGCCTGTCAAATGGATCATCGGCAGATTCTGAGACAGAGACTTAGAAACCTCACATTTCATCTTTACGCTGATTGTCCACTCAGCTCCTTGCAGCACCGTCAAAGATCAGGATTCTTTTAAGAAGACGAGACAGTTGTGTCTCATTCAATAATTTGAATGGGCAGCGCACAATGAATGCATTTGCTGAGTGTTGGAGGGTGCTATTGGAAAAGGTGACCAAATTCCAGGGGGAATGTTAGCACACTTCTTAAATAGACAAACAACTGAGCCTGTAGCAGTTTGCTTGCTGCATGTAAAGTTTTGGAAGAAAATCTCAAAGTTTTCTGCCATTGATTTAAACTGTATTTAAAAGTCCAATTATGTTTAGGTGGTTATTTGAGAAGTGAAAATTGTATAAACTAACAAAGCTTGGGGTTGTGAATTTTTAATTCTCATGGTTGAAGGTTTATTTATTTATTTCATCTGCTCAATGAGCGTTAAGCCCCTCTCTTGATCTGTTATGTTTTCTCCCAGCTCTTGGGAAGAGGGGATTTATTGTGGAGTAAAAATAAAATCTAAAGCTAGCCTTGTACTAGGCATGGTGGCTCACACTTGTAATCCTAGCAGTTTGGGAGGCTGAGGCAGGTGGGTCACCTGAGGTCAGGAGTTCGAGACCAGCCTGGTCAACATGGTGAAACCCTGTCTGTATTAAAAATATAAAAATTAGCAGGGCATGGTAGTGCATGCCTATAATCCCAGCTACTCAGGAGGTGGAGGCATGAGAATTGTTGGAACCCAGGAGGTGGAGGTTGCAGTGAGTCGAGATCATGCCACTGCACTCCAGCCTGGGCGACAGAGCAAGACACTGTATCAATAAATAAAATAAAATAAAATAAAGTTGGTCCTCTAGATGCCTGAATCCTGAGGTGACCCAGGTTTGGGTCCTTCCAACACATCCCAGGTCTGACCCTCATTTAAAAGAATTGCTGAGGGGTGGTGTTGCATTACTTAGAAATGCTTTTGGTTGCCGACTAATAAAATGACTGACAATTGGAGTTTTTTATGGCATGAATAAATACAAATTCCTTCCTCTCCTCTGGAGTTCAGAACTAATTGTGAAATAGAGGAGTCAGACAGAGATCAAAATGCCAGCTTTATTACTTATAAGCTGATTAGAGAATACAGTTTTAGCTTTGTTTCCAAAAGGGCTTATATTCACTTTACCCCGAATTGGGACTTTGCTGCTGCTTTAGTTTTTCTATTGCTGTGTAACATATGACTACAGACATAGAAGCTTACCACAACACTTTTAAATGGCCTTCTCCAGCACTTAGAATGTTTAATTTTGCTCTCAGAAGATGTTCAGAAACAAAGGAAAGGTAAAAGTTAAGGTGCCAAATTATTTGCAGATGTGCATAATAACCAAATCTAAATGAAACTAAAATAAGAATGCTTATAATTTTCTTTTCTTTTCTTTTTTTAAGTAAATATGAGGTTTCACTATATTGGCCAGGCTTATTTGGAACTCCTGGCCTCAGGTGATCTGCCCTCCTTGACCTCCCAAAGTGCTGGGATTACAGGTTTGAGCCACCACATCCGGCCACAGAAAATTTTTAAGCCAGGTGTGCATACCAAATAAAATATTAAACTAGATGTACAGAAAGAACCAAAAATGAATTCACCAGAAAAGACATGCCACAAAGGCAGAATGTAAATTATACAGAAATCAGAGTACTCAATGCAGAAGAATACTTTGATTTCTTTATATCAGAAAGTGCTTGCCAACAAACCAACCAACCAACCAGCAAACAAACAAACACACCTTTCATGGACCCAAGAGGGATGCAAAATACTTAAGGCAGGCTTTTAGCCGAATGAAATCACATGTAAAGTCAGAAAGAACTCACCAAAGGGAGGGAGTCTGAGAATCTGAGAGGAGATTCATCCAGACAGAAGAGGAAATGGACAGAAGCAGAGAGCAGAAAGTGCTCAGTCAGTACTGCAGTCAATTCCAGGGACCTCTTATTTCTCTGAGGTGCACTCACTTTGATTCCACTTCTGACACCATTTATGTCACCCTAAATAACAGAGAGAGGCCCATTGAAAGAAAATGATATTTATTCAGGAATGGGCACTGCAGTGGTAACATACCTGCTACTTTAAACTATGTGTGCATTCAAGGAGGTAAAGCAAAAAAAAAAAAAAAAAAAAAAAAAAAAAGATTTTTAAAGGAAAAATGAGGAGGATTACATAATTGTTTTGAGATAATTATCCTTGGCCACAAGGATCAATTACAAGGGTGATGCCAGTCCAAGTTTGGACAGGCAGTTGCTGAGTAGATGTCTTCACAGAAATACTTTTCTGTGTAAGGCCGTGATGGCTTTTGTGCAAGGTTATAGTTTTTGCATTCTTTTATGATAGCTCTTGTAATCAGGCGTTTATGCATTAGAACACTTCCCTCCTGGCTTTCTCTGACTCTGTTCCTCAGGGTTTTAAACACAGGTAATCCCATTTGATTCTGACAATTTTCATACTCCCAACATTGATTAATAATGGGTTAAGAATTTGGACCCTTATCTCACATAGCAAGAAGCCTGGAGGTATGTTGATTCAGGTTTATGCTATCAGCTGCACAATGTCAGGTGTATCCAGATTTGTTACCCTATTCTTTCTGCTCTGTTTTCCTTGGCATGGTGGCTCATCATCCTCAGACTTGTCACTCACATTGCAAGATGACTGCTTCATGATCAAATCGCATGTTTTCACCCAACCTCATATCAGGAAATACAAAAGGAACTCCCTTAAAATTTTATTTTTAGAGCAGTTGCATATTCACAGCAAAATTGAGAGGAAGTACAGAGATATCCCATATCCCCTCTTGCCCCTACACATGCATAGTCTCCCTCATTATCAGCATTCCCCACCAGACTGGTACATTTGTTACAATTTATGAACCTGCATTGATGCGTCATTATCACCTACTGTCCATAGTTTACATTAGGGTTCATTCTTGGTGTTGTAGAGTCTGTGGATTTGGATAAATTTATAATGACCTGCATCTACCATTATAGTATCATACATAACATTTCACTCTCCTAAAAATCCTCTGTTCATCTGTCCCACTCCCCATGCTTGACAACTACTCATGTTTTTATTATAGTTTTGCCTTTTCCAGAATGTCATTGATACGGTTTGGCTGTCTCCCCACCCAAATCTTAACTTGAATTCTATCTCCCAGAATTCCCATGTGTTCTGGGAGGGACCCAGAAGGGGACAATTGAATCATGGGGGCCAGTCTTTCCTGTGCTATTCTAGTGATAGGTGAATAAGCCTCATGAGATCTGATGGCTTTATCAGGGGTTTCCGCTTTTGCTTCTTCCTCATTTTTCTCTTGCCACCGCCATGTAAGAAGTGCCTTTCACCTCTCACCATGACTCTGAGGCCTCCCCAGCCATGTGGAACTGTAAGTCCAATTAAACCTCTTTTTGTTCCCAGTTTTGGGTATGTCTTTTTCAGCAGTGTGAAAACCGACTAATACAGGCGTGCTGTATGTAGCCTTTTCAGACTGGTTTCTTTCACTTAAATATGGATTAAAGTTTCCTCTATGTCTTTTCATGGCTTTTGCCCATTTATTCTTGGAGCTGAATAATATTCCATTTTCTGGGTGTACCACAGTTTATGTATCCATTCACCTACTGAATGATGTCTTGTTTGCTTCCAAGTTTTGATGATTATGAATAAAGCTGCCAGAAACCTCTCTGCACAGGTTTTTTGGTTGGACATAAGTTTTCAACTCCTTTGGTTAAATACCAAGATGTGTGATGACTGGGTTGCATGGTAAGAATATGCTTAGGTTTATAGGAAATCACCACACTGTCTTCCAAAGTGGCTATACAATTTTGTCTTCCACAAGCAACGAATGACAGTTCCTGTTGCTCTACATGCTCATCAGAATTTGCTATTGTTGGTGTTCTGAATTTTCTCAATTCTAAGTGTGTAGTGGTATCTGGCTTTAATTTGCATTTCTCTGATAACGTATAATGTGAAGCATCTTTTCAGATGCTTACTTGCCAACTGTATATCTTCCTTGGTGAAGTGTCTGTTAAAGTCTTTGGCTTTTTTTTAAATTGGGCTATTTGTTTCCTTATTGTTGAATTTTAATGTATAATGTATTATTATTATTATTTGAAATGGAGTCTTGCTCTGTCACCCAGGCTGGAGTGCAGTGGCATGATCTTGGCTCATTGCAACTTTCACCTCCCAGGTTCAAGTGATTCTCCTGCCTCAGCCTCCTGAGTACAGGTGTGTGCCACCATGCCTGGCTAATTTTTGTATTTTTAGTAGAGACAGAGTTTCACTATGTTGGCCAAGCTGGTCTCAAACTCCTGACATCAGATGATCCACCTGCCTCAGCCTCCCAGAGTGACGGAATTATGGGTGTGAGCCATGGTGCTCGGTCATATTGTGTATATTTTGAATTAGTCCTTTATCAAGTATATACTTTCCATCTTTTATCAAGTATACCCTTTGCAAATATTTTCTCTCAATCTGTGGGTTATCTTTCATTCTCTTGATAGTGTTTTTAACAGAGCAGAGGTTTTAATTTTAATGAAGTCCAGCTTATCAATTATTTTTTTTCATGAAGCATGTGTTTGTTGTTGTACCTAAAAAGTAATTGCCAAACCCAAGGTCATCTAGATTTCTATGTTATCTTCTAGGAGTTTTATACTTTCACATTTTACATGTAGGTATGTGATCACTTTTAAGTTGATTTTTGTGAATGGTGTAAGCTTTGTGTTGCAGCCATATTTTTTGCATGTGTAGTTCAGTTGTTTCTGTGCCATTGGTTGAAAAGATGATTTTTTTTCCATGTTGTTGCCTTTGCTCCTTTGTCAAAGATAAGTTGACTGTATTTATGTGGTTCTATTTTGGACTGTCTATTCTAGTTCATTGATCTATTTGTCTATTCTTTCTCCAATATTATGCTATCTTGATTACTTCAGCTTTATAGTAAGTCTTAAAGCTAGTTAGTGTCAGTCCTCCAATTTTTTTCTTCTTTTTCAATATTGTGTTGACATTGGCTCCTTTTATGGCAGAAAAATCTTTCCCAGAAGTTACTTTGCAGATGTCCTCTTCTGTCTCATTGACCAGAATGAGATCACATTCGCATCTGCAAGGGAGGATAGGAAAGGAAGTATCGGACAGAGGACGATAGTATTGCCGTGATGGACTTAGACCAGTGATTCTCAAAGTTTGGCCTCTTGACCATAGGCATCAGTATCCCTTGGACCATCAGCATCAGCATCCACTGGAAACTTGTTAGAAATGAAAATTCTTGGTGGCAGGGGTGGGGGGTGCTGGAGCTCAGCAATCTGTGTTTACCAAGCTCTCCAGGTGATTCCAATGCTTAAGGAGTAGAGGAATCATGTTTCATCTCTTGGGGCTGAACACATCACTGTGATAAACAAAATTAGCATTCTGTCAGCAAAGAAGTTCAGGTAAGCAAATGACAATGTCTTACTTGGATGTCGATTAACTCCTAACCACAGAGACCGCTCGTAGGGAAGATGTCTTCTCTTTTTCTTGTTGTATATCAGGTGGCTGTTGGGATCCTTGAATCAATAAGGATAAGCTAGCCTATCACAAACAGCTTACTCCCAGTTCTGCCAGATCTGCTGGAACCCAGGCAGCTTCTCAGGCTCAGGGGTTAGTATTGGCTGGGGAAAGAGCTGAGTGCTGCATACTGGCTCTTCAGAGCATTGTTCTTCAGGTAGAGCCCATTGGCACAAACTAGTTACCAGGCCCCATTCGTAGCTGCAAAGGGGGTTTGGAATGCATTATTTTATCTCCAAGAATAGTAGTGAATGGTAAAATTGGTGAGCACTAGTATAGTCATATACACATGCTCTGAGATGTGCTTGTGGGTCCCACTCTAGGGTGACCAGCATTTCAGGAATTTAGGTCCAGATGGTTTGTGCATCACTTTTTGGGGGGAACACTACTGTTGTGCAACTCATAGATTTCACACCTGAGAAAATGGAACCCATGATGTGACTTTCCTGGATTCATACAGTAAATTGGTGGCCGGACCTGAATTAGAACCACTAATCCTGCCTTAATTTCTTCCAGGTGAGCTGAAAATATTGATGTCAGATATATTAATCTATACCATGAAATCAATGTGGAGTTTAGAATATTTTAGTATGCCATGCTAATTAAAGTAAAAATAATTCTTCCTAAGTTCTCAGGGAAATATCTGGGCAGTTAGCATCCCAAATATCTGTTTATTTGGGATGGAGCAGGGCTGACACTGGATTCCGAAGCAGGTTTTGGAAGCAGGCGGTCTGTTTCTCCCCCGCTGTGGGCTAGCTGCCTTGCTGGGCTAGGCTGACTGTCATTTGATAGGATGCTATAGGAAAACCAGTCAAATTTTGGACTGGATCTCATTTTCTTGCTCCAAGCTGGACTTTGGCCTCTGGTAGGAAGTACCTGCTTCTTTTTATCCGGCTGGGATCAGCAGGCTTTCTGATACTTCCTCTAAAACCGAGGGACACCTTTTTTTTTCTTTTTCTTTTTTGGCTTTCTTCCCCCCAAGGATATGGCAGAAATGTTTATTTGCTTATGGTTCCAAATGATTCTGGGTGTCACTGACACATAATAAAACATTACCCTAGACTTACCAGTGCCAAAATTACTTGGAAAACTTAGAACAGGCCACTATTTAAGACAGAGGTGATGGCAATCTCAAAGTGCTAATAAGTTTAAATTAGTGGACTGATTAACCACTTTAGATTCCAGGAAGGGGCATGTGGCAGAAGCCAAGGACTCCTGCAGGGCTCTGCCATGTGCCTGGCATGAATCAAGGAGAGGCTTTTAAGAATACAATTGGCAGGAAGCTTCTGTTTCCCCCAAGGCATCTTTGAGCTAGCATCCAGCAGAAAAAGGTTAACTTAAAATAATTATTATTTCAAGGGCCAGGTGCAGTTGTCCACGCCTATAATCTCAGCTCTTTGGGAGGTAAAGGCAGAAGGATTACTTGAGCCCAGGAGTTCAAGACCAGCCTGTGCAACATTGTGAGACCCTGTCTCTGAAAAAAAAAAATCAAGGTGAGTGCGGTGGCTCATGCCCGTAATCCCAGCATTTTGGGAGGCCAAGGTGGGCAGATCACTTGAGGTCAGTAGTTCTGGAACTAGAGAACCAGCTTGGCCAATATAGTGAAACCCTGTCTCTACTAAAAATACAAAAATTAGCTGGGTGTGGTGGTGTGCGCCTCTAGTTCTAGCTACTTGGGAGGCTGAGGCAGGAGAATTGCTTGAACCGGGGAGGCGGAGGTTGCAGTGAGATGAGATTGTGTCACTGCACTTGAGCCTGGGCGACAGAGTGAAACTCTGTGTCCAAAAAAAAAAAAAAATCAAAGAAATTACTTGGGTGTGGTGGCGAGTTCTTATAGTCCCAGCCACTCAGGAGCTTGAGGTGTGAGGATTGCTTGAGTCTAGGAGGTTGGCACTGCAGTGAGCTAGGATCACATCACTGTACTCTAGTTTGGGCAACCCTGTCTCTTAAAATTTTTTTTAAAGTAAAATGAAAAATAAAAATTATCATTTCAAACAGATCAAAATCCCTGTTTTAAGAACTAGGTGTTATTTTCAGCATTGTGGGTTCAACTACAGTTTTCGATACATACTGGTAATGAAAATGTTCAGGGGTCTTGGCTATGCACATTAACTTTGTACCCAAAGGGGCAGAGGAGGAGGGATGAGCGGTAGGCTGAGGCTTTAATTTAAGAAATGGCTGCCTTTCAGTAGTGTAGAAAAGACACAGTATTGGTGAACTTCAATTTATAAGTGCCCATGTGTCTCTGGACTGTCTGCCTCTATAACATGTCTGCCCTCGCACATACCATATTATAAGTTCCTGACAAATAACTCAGTAGAGTTAATGTTGTGTGTTAATGTGAGCTTATTTTTTAATCAGAGAAAACCCTGGTTTTAATGTAAAGAATTGCTTTCTTCCTTTTCCTATGGGGCAAGAAGCTAGGAAGTAATTATTTTAAAATGCAAATAATTTTAAAGCTTTATCAACCAGGTCCATTCCAAATTAGTTTAAGGATTTTCTGTAGCTTTAATGATAGGTCCAGAATGTACATTTGGGGTGACCTACATATATGATATCCACAAAACAGACTACACAACATTTCTTAATGACAGCCCATGACAGTTTTTCCATGGACGGCCCCTTCTTTTCTCCCTTCATCTAATGTAGAGTTGCTTGACCTCAATACTATTGACGTTTTGGTCTGGATAATTCTTTGTCATGGGAATTGTCCTGTGAATTGTAAGACATATAGCAGCATCCCTGGACTTCTACTCACTGAAGGCAGCATCATCACTGCCCACAGTCATGACAGCCAAAAATGTCTCCAAACATTACTAAATGTGCCCTCAGGGGCAAAATTGCCCTAGTTGATTTGACCATATCTATACTGGGATATAAGGGACAATTGTCCCAAAGACTCCCATGCGCATGCCCTGGTCCCCCATCCAGATCTTCCACATGAGCTCTGGTGTCTCCACCAGCGGTCCAAATTAGTTTTTCAGTGCTAGCGCCATCCCGACTCAGAACTCTCGTCTCTCAGATGGGTCCTTAAAGAGGCTTTGGAGATTTTATGCTCTGGGAATGAGATCATTTCTCACCAGTGAGGGAAAAATGCTTGGAGACTTGACTCTGATGAGTCCACATGATGAAAAATTGTTCTGCTATTATTCCTCATCAGGCAAACCATCTCAGCACTAACTTTAACTGGCCATGGGGACTTATCTAATGTATGGTTCCTCCTCTTTCTTGGCTTACCTTTAATAACTGACCAGTAGTATCCCTTTGGTGTTTCCTGTTGTCTTCTGAGGTCACTATAGAACGTTTTAATGGCCTTTAAAATGCATCTTCACTCTTTTCTATGAACAGTAAAGCTATCAAACATTGCCTAAAATAGAATTACTTAAAATACTTCCTGGATAGCGTTTAACATTTAAACATTTTCCAGGTAGCTTTAACAGAGTTTCCTCTCTCTCTCTCTTTTTCCTGGCAAACTTTGATCAGAGGTAACTTCTGGTAATCTGATTGTTACTTTGGGGTGGGAAATTATTCATGAAATTCTGCACGTAGGGACCTTTGTAGGGAGATTTGGATCTGTCATTTGTCTGAGAGGATTTTGTTGAGATAATACTGGGTATTATGGCACTGTGGTATCAAAGATATAAGTCGCTGATATGGTTTGGCTGTGTCTCCACACAAATCTCATCTTGAATTGTAGTTCTCATAATCCTCAGGGGTTGTGGGAGGGACCCAGTCAGAGATAGTTGGATCATGGGGGAGGTTATTCTCATGCTGTTCTTGTGACAGTGAGTTCTCACAAGACCTGATGGTTTTATAAGGGGCTTTTCCCCCTTTGCCTGACACTCATTCTCTCTCCTGCGGTCCTGTGAAGACGTGTCTTCCACCAAGATTGTAAGTTTCCTGAGGCCTCCCCATCCAGGTGGAACTGTGAGTCAATTAAACACCTTTTTCTTTATAAATTACCCAGTCTCAAGTATTTCTTCATAGCAGTTGAGAATGGACTAATAGAGTCGCTAATATGTTTTGAGGGTTTATTATGTCAGACGCTGGGCTATGTGGACCTTACCTAGAATAAACTGTGCAATAACCCTGCCAAAAAGACCATTATTGTTTCTTACTTTTATGAGATTGGGATGCTTAGACTGGTTCTGTGACTTGTCCAAGGTCACACAGCCCGTAAGTGACAGAGCTAGAATTCCAAACCAGGTCTCCCTGTCCCAGAGTGCATGAATAGACTTAGTCATTCCACTATATGCCCTTTCTTCTTTCTCTTGCAATGTAGGCAGAGCATCTGATGGCTCAGAGGAGCCTTCACAAAAGGTTTAGTAAGACCTAGGGACAGGTAAGGATGGCTAGTTGCGAAAAAGATATCGGACCTGTCTTTATCTGCTTTAAACGGGTTTTAGTTTTCTGACTTTATGCTCTCTCAAAGTGTGTTGAATTGCCTCATAGCCTCTGATTCTTTATGTACCTGCTTTAGCTCCCTAATGCCAGCTCATTATTAGCTAACATCTCTCTCTTTGTGTTCTCTATTCTTGGAGGTTAATCTAAGATTTAGGTGTCCTCTTGCTCATGTCTGCTGTTATGTGACTAATACAAAGACGGATTTATATTCTGAGATCACTATAGGATGTTAAAAGTAATGGCAAAAACCCCAATTACTTTTGCACCAACCTAATAAAAGAGGGGCCTATACTGTACCAATAGCTGACTTGTTTTGACCCACCTCTGCAAGAGCAGTTGCCAGGCAGAGATAGTCTCAACTCTGTTCTTCCACCCATTGCTCCGCTTTGTATAACCTGCTTAAAGTTAAAAACAAGAGAAAATGCACAGCTCAAAGCCAAGCCTCTTGGTGCCCTGAGACAGCTGGCCTCGTCTTCCAAAGCAGTCTTCTTTTTCTGGATTCATCAGTGTGCCTCAATGCTCTGCTTCGACGGTTTGAAGAGAGTAGAGTTTGAGAGCACTCCCACCAAGATTTTAATTCCCACTGGGGATTTAACTCAGTCCTAAACTCAAGGTCTGCGATGTCAAGTCGTCTTAAATATCTCTTCCTTTTAGGAGCCATTTAGCTATTTCCTCGTCTCTTTCAGATTTTGCTGGTTTCCCCTAAGTCTTCTGAAACTCTTAAAGTATCTCTGATAGAGGAAACTCTCTAGAAAATTTTATGGGTATTCATTATCGGTGAGGTCTTGCTCATTGAAGAGGTGATTACTTCTTAGAATCCCAGGGGTTTTATTAAGTATTAACAAAAGGTTTTATATTTTTGCATTTTGGGGCCAGTGAAAGTCTAGTGATGCTTTAGGTCTACAATTGTATCTAAAGATTCCAGGTGCTTTTGAGTTATGAATTTAATGCAAGAGTTTTATTAGCAATCACATTTTTATTAGCATTATAAAATCAGTGTAATAGGTAAATGATTTTTCATGTTCATGCTTTAGCACCAGTTTTCACAGGTTAGTTTGGTTCCTCTGGAATGCACTGATTTAATAGAATAATAATTCTTTGTTCTTTTATAGAGAACTCTTAAAAAGTTATCAGTTTAATTTTTTTTCTTTCTACATGTAGTCTCATGTTACTTCTGTGAGCCAAGCAAGCAATTTGGTATAGCTTCTAACAAATTAGGCTCCTGAAAATTGGGAGGTGCCCTTGTTGAATTGAGTGTGCTCATCACGGAGCTGGGTGTGTGATCTGTGTGTTCACTGTAGGATAAGTTTTAGATGTCTGACATGTCAGTAGTCATTGATAACTTCTGGATACCTTTATGACTTCTGCTTTAGGGAAGGGAAAATGTTTAGAATACACATCATTATTGAGAGATGTGCCAGTGTTCTGAACCATTACCCCAAAGAGCCAACTCCCTTGGGAGGTGACGGTGTGACAAGCATGTGCAGGCCCATGCTGAGCAGGCCCTGATGGCTTTGCGCAGGGAAGGGCTGCCAACACACTGCACTCTCCTGAACCGAATCCAGCCTAGGAAATGTGCATTCCTGTTAGAAGTGCACTTTGGATTTCTAGGGGAGAATGCATTGCTTTTTATTTTCTGAGAGGAGCTGCTTTTGTGCATCATAGCCATTTTAACCTAATCCTTTTGCACTATGTCTTGTAAGTTTACTGCTGAGTTTTAGGCTCCTGTTCACAGAGAGCTGTAGTTCTCATCCTGTAGGTGGTGGGCCCCTAGGAGCCTGCGGTGTCGTTTTGAAGGATCAGAGAATCCTTTTGTGCTTCAAGCATTGCCGGTGGACAGAATAAACAGTATGTCTCCTTAACATGTGTGCTTGCCTTTTCCAAATGTATGTAGAGGGCTTGTCATCAATGATTCCTTTCAGTTCATTTTAAAGGGTGATTCCTGAATTGATAGTATCTTTATATCTGTATCTGTAGCTATATCCATTTATCTATCTCTCTATCTATCTGTCATCTATCTATCTATCCTCTATCTATATTTTTTTTCTCCAGTTAGTAGCAAAAGTTCTATTGTTGTATGGGGATTGAGGAATTTTTTTTTAACCTTCAGAAGGGATTCACATACTCACAAAAGTTGAGTTCACTGGCCTTTCAAGCTAGCATCAATTTCCATGTCATTCTGGGCTTTCTTTTTTCTGTGCATTTAACATTTTCATCCTGGCCATAGTCACTGTTACAAAGAAGTTCTCTTTCCCTGTAAGATACTCCCAGGAGTTAGTAGGATACGTTACAGCCTGCTTCAGAATTTTCTTTCTGCGTATTTTTTTTTAAATTGTGGTAGAGTATACACAACATAAAATTTACCACCCTAGCTGTTTTTAAGTGTACAATTCAGTGGCATTAAGTACACTCACATTGTTGTGTAACTGTCACTACCATCATCTCTAGAACTTTTCTGTCTTCCCAAATGGAAACTCTGAACCTGTTAAATAATAACTCCTCATTTCTTCTCCCCCAGCCCCTGGTAGCTACCATTCTACTTTCTGTGTCTATGAATTTCACTACTCCGGGAACCTCATGTAAATGGAGTCCTCTTGTGTCTGGCTTATTTCAGTTAGTGCAGTGTCTTTACAGATTCATGAATGTTGCACACGTGTCAGAATTTCCTTCCTTTCAAGGCTGAGTAATAGTCCCCTGTGTATATATAGACATTTTGTTTATTCATTTATCTGTTGATGGACTTCTGGGCTGTTTCCACCTTTTGGTTATTATGAATAATGCTGCTATGATCATGGGTGTATAAATATCTGTTCGAGTTCGTTTTTAATTATTTTGGACATAATAATTGTTGAGTCACATGATAATTACACATTTAATTTTTCTGAGGAACTGCCACACTGGTTTCCACGGTGGCTGCACCATTTCACATTCCCACTAGCAACGCACAGGCGTCTGTCTCTCCCCTTCCTCACCAACTCTTGCTTTTTTTCTGTTTTTCTTTTTTTTCTTTAACTTTTATAGGCCAAAATAACAGCGTTTGGTAAATTGCTGTCTAACTGCCTCTAAGTCCTGGCTGCTCCCATAGCTGCTGTTCTGCTACTTTGGGGGCTAAGTGGTGAGGCTGTGCCTTCAGCCTCGCTTCCCTCCTGCACCTGCCCTCCCTCCCTACCCTCACCTCCCGCTGTGTCCCCGTGCATCTTCCTGTCCCACTCCTCAGCCTGGGCCCTGTGCGCAGAGCTGGCGGGAGGGTGGGTGGCTCAGTGTCAGGCTGACTAGGGCCTCTGAGTGAGGATGACACCCAGTTTCCACCAGACCTTTTTGCTACTCTGAAATCCTTTTATTTACCCAATCATGATTCACTTTCCTGTTCTCCACTGTGGCTGCTCCTTCATGCTCCTTGCTAGGTCAATTTAATAAACAATTATCAAATAACACTTTTTTGTGTTCTCAACACTATGTGGGTATGTGGCAGTAAACACGGGACAGTCCTTTCTCTTAGGAGAAAACAGCCATGCATCAAGATCAGTGTCCATAATACTGTGCAGAATGATACCAGGGCTAGGGCAGGCAGGCAGGCTCTGAAGTCACACCGCCTGGATGAATGATCCATGATCTGTCTTCTTCTAATCAGCTATGTGACCTCAGGCTGTGCTTCAGTTTTCTTATTTGAAAAATGAGGCCAATAATAGTTCCTGTCTTTTTTGGCACTTAGTTGATACTTGAGAGCAGTGCCTGCTGCATAGCCTCAATCAATGCTATTCACCATTATTATAGCACTCTGTTAGCTATGGGAGCCCAGAGGAGGGACTTGTGAGTTCTAGCTTGTATATCTGACATCACACAAGCGCCCTGTCTTGTCTTGCCATGGATTATTCTGCTCAAGTAAAGCATAAGGGCCTTGAAGCTGAATGTTACTGTGCCTTTCTTGACCTGTAGCCCTATAGGACCTGCTCGGCGCTAAATGCTTTGGAGGTGTTCAGTAAATATTTATTGATTGTGAATTGATTAGAGAGGAGAGAGACATGAACCAGGTTTCTTTCCAAGCACCCAGGATGTGTAAGATTCGCAAATGAAGAAGAGATGCTTGCTGATGCTGCCCTCTGTTCTACTCTTCCTGGAAATGGGCATGGAGGTGGGTGGGGCTGGAGGAGTGCAGGGGGCCCCAGAAAGGGCAGGGACAGAGAGAAAGAAACTCATGGACAACAGGGTCTATATCTGGGATAAGACCTCAACCATCAGTCATGGCTCTCTCTGGGAGGAGAAGATGCGTTGGCCAAGATTCAGTAAGCCCTTTCGAAAGGCAAATAGCACAAGAAAGAGTGCGGACGGCAGGTTGGTTGGCTTCTCTGGGGCTCCCCCCAGGGGGTGCCCTTGCCATTTTGTCTGCTTGAAGGAGGCAGGTTGTCTTCTCCGACCTCGGCCGCACTTCACTGGCTGCAACTGTTCATGCAGATGTGTCCATGTGATCATACCACATACGTAGATTTTCGTAAAAAAAGAAGAAAAAATCCAAGAATGAATAGGAATTTATTTTAGCTACATGCTGACTGCCTCTCAGCTTGCCCATGCTCTCACTAGATCTTGAACACATGGGCCAGTTTGTATTTTTATAAAAATGCATCAAAGTGTTACTGAAAGATCCTGAAGGAAGACTAAAGTTTCCTCCCAAAAGTTGCCTGGCCCTTTAAATACCAACAAGGGATCCTTGGAAGATGGGTTTTACTGAGCTCAAACGCTGTCTCTTCTGTTTAGATACTGTGTTATTTCACCATTTCCCCCTCAGACTGAGTGATGTTTCCTTCATTACGTTTTTCCATTCCTTGGCAGAAATGAATTTCACCGTAAACAACATCAGTGGTCTTTCTATGTGAGCCTGGGGAATGGCTGAAATAACTAATACTAAATTATTATTATTAATATTTGTCTATCCACTGCCCACCCCCAGGTCCCCTCTCACTCCCAAGTAGTCACAAATGAGTGTATCGGGCATCTCGTCTCAGTTGTCAGGACTGTCCCTTCTAATTCTAAACTGCTTTGCAAATTTGCTTGAGCAATTAGTATCAGGGACAGATATCATGCAGTTAAAATAAAAGGGAATTTATGTACAATTTAAAGAATCGATTATAGAGAATTTTCATGTGATTTTTTTAAAAAAATAAATTTTGCTGTGTACTGTAACAGAGTTGGCACCAGAGCTAACAAAAAAAGCAAGTATCAACATTTAAAATGCGGTACGTGACACATAAATGCCATATGGTGTTCTTGCAGTGTTATTACCACTTTCTTTCTGATATTCATCGTTTTTCTGACATTGCTGTCTTCTCCTTGACTCTGCCACTCTTCAGAAAATCTCAATTGTCCCGAGCCCTTTAATTCTGTATTTATATTAGGTGTCCCTCTCTTTTACCTACCCTTTGGAGGCTTATCAGCCTTTTCCCCAAGGAAGAGGAGGAAGAGGACCTGTCCAGATGGCTGCATAAATGTGTGACACCTGCTTCCGTGAGCCACTATTGGAAGAGTTTAAGAGTTGATGGGATTGTCCCCTGCCTAGAAAATGGGCACACATTTGCTTCCCATCTCCTTTCTATTTTTAAAAAATGATCATATGCCTTTAATAATATTTCTAGAAATGGCTTGAGTTCAAATTATTTTCTATTTTTAGGTAAATAAAAAAACAACCTACCAACCAAATTTTCTGAAAAGATTATATTGGTCAACATTTAAAAAGTTTGTCATAGTTAGTATTTCCTGAAGTAAGGCCTTGATGATTTGTTTGGGGAGAAATCTCTGCTTCACCACTGGAAATTCAAAGGACCTATGCGTTTGCACTGAATGTGCCACACTCTTTCATCTCCAGACTTTTGCGTGTGTTATTTTTGAAGCAATGTCTCTACCCTCCTCCTGGTCTCAGCTCAAATGTCAGTTCCTCGGGGAGTTTTTGCTGACTTCTAAATGAGGTCAATGCCCACCCCCCAGTAGCATCCTGTGCTCCCCTAGAATAACATTCATCTCACTATATTGGAGGTATGTGCTTGATGCTGAGCATCCCCATCAACCTATGAGCTATATGAGGTCGGGTCCCATCTGCTGGCTCACCACTGCATCTCCAGGTGCCACCAGGTGCTAGCACAGGGCCTGGCACCCAGAGAATACTTAAGCTGTCCTTGATGAATCAATGAATGAACACTGCTTGACATAAGCTTATACATCTTGATATAGGAAATAACCTGAAGCTAGACTAGGTGCCAGCTACTTGAGAGGCTGAGGCAGGAGGATCAGCCCAGCCTGGGCAGCATAGTGAGACATTCCACAATCCCTCTTACGTTCTTAATCCCACACCACCTACCTCTAAAAAAAGAGAATGACCTTGAAAACAAAAGTAGTATTGTATGCAAATAAATGGCACTGGGGAAAGAAAAGGTCTTAGTCTTTGAAGTACAATTATTTTGAACAAAAGATGGGTCTGCAGGGGAGCTGCTCCCTGATAATGCTATTGCCAATGGTATTCACATGTACAGGCACTTTTATCTCATCAGGCTATACCTAGAAGTGTAATTCTACAGATATATCAAGTCAACCTTCTTAAATACAATATACAATATACCTTCATCCAGTGGTTCTGAACCCTGTAATATCCGATATCTTTTTATAGCATATATTTATGAATGCTCCTTTACTACATTGAAATGAATTTCAGAGATAATGCACCTTGCCAATACAGGTAGTTTTGAAAAATTCAATGCAAATTTTCTCGCTACAATTTGAAGGAGAAATAAATGGAAAGTAATAAGTTTCAATAATAGGTTCTCAGTTATGAAACCCTAGGAGACCTGCTGAAGCAGTGAGCCTTGGCATCTTTAGGTAGAATGCAATGTCTCCAAATGCAGATTGGTTCAGGTATGTTGTGTTGGTGACTAAGATGTCACAAAGGACTTTTTCTCCAGTGGCGTAGTTTTCCAAAATAGAGAACAACTCTCAGCAAGCTTCCAGCTAGTCTATTAACATTAGAGTCAGATTCTTATAAAATTTGGTCTACTTTGAAAAGATGCAAACAATTTGTGTGTGTGTGTGTGTGTGTCTTTACGTGTAAAAGGGAGTTAGGTTCTTGGCTCAGATAATTGTAGACATGAGTTTTCTCAGTGGGACATTCAAAACTCACGTTAAATGTGGGATCGTTCTGTGATTTGTGGCACTGACTCTTGTATTGCAGGACGTCTGAACATCTTTGAACTCCTCCCACTATATACCAAGAGTGCCCCTCCAGTTATGACAACCACAAACACCCTGACAAGTTTACAGACCACCTCCTAGGGTGTTATGATCTAAAAAGGGTTATTTAAAAAAATAATTCCAGGGAGCTCCCATGTAGCTTTCAATAATTTACATACCTAATTTCTATTCTCGTGTAAATGGTCATGTTCCAATAGTTAAGCCTCTTCCCTTGATGTATTTCCCATGCTATTAATATTCAATTCTATTCCACAGATATTTATTATGTGCATGTGTGTGTCTACATCCGTCTGCCTATATCTTTCTATGTTATATACCTTTACTAGCATTCCAAATGATAAAATCCTGTCAGTTTATCTTTTGCTGGGTGAATGGTTTTATTGTTTTTATAGAATATTTGCCTTAAACAATACTCTCATATTTTCTCAAGGTGCTAAAATAGAGGAGGCGGCTGTAGAAAAATTCAGTGTGCTGGGCACTTAGGACATTAAGATGAAGGAGCACACTGTGTAATAGGGAGACACATGGACGAACGGACAGACAGCGATGCAGGTTGAGCAGCGTTATGGACGGGACCGTGCAAGGGTGAAGGAACGTGGATAGCAGAGAGGAAGAAGTGGCAGCTCTAACCTGAACTGGACAGGGCTTCCCACAGGAGGTAATGTCAGAATTGTGTGTGAGGAATGGACAGGAGTCCGACAAGCATTGAAAAGGTGGAAGAACATCCTAGCAGTTGGAACAGCCCTTAAAAGGGCACAGGAGCTAAAAAGGAATGAGCTATGAAGCCATGAAAAGATGCAGAGGAATGCTAAATGCATATTGTTGCATGGAAGAGGCCAATCTGAAAAGGCTGCGTGCAGTATGGTTCCAACTGCATGATATTCTGGAAAAGGCAAAACTATGGAGACAGTTACAAAGAACCGTGATTGCCAGGGGCTTGGGGGAAGAGCGGTTTGAGTCGGTGGAGCACAGAGGATTTTTAGGGCAGGGAAGCTATTGTGTCCATTACTAAAATGGTGGATACATGTCATTGGACGTTTGTGCAAACCCATAGATTGTACAGCGCCAAGAGTGAACCGTAATATATACTATGGATTCTGGGTGATAGTGATTGTCAGTATAGGATCATTAGTTGTAACCAGTGCACCACTCTGGTTTGGGATGTTGATAGCGGGGAAGGCTGCGCATGTGTGGGGCGGGGGCTCTGTGGGAGATCTCTGTACCTTTCTTTCAATTTTGCTGTGAAGCTGAAATGGTTCTAAAAAAATCAAGTCTTAGAAAGGCACCGAACCATGAAATGGAGCAGTATTGGGGCACAAAACAATCGAGTCCCTCCAGAACTGCAAACTAACTGCTACTACGGACAAGAGAGAGGGGTCAGCAACTGCCTGGCTGCAGCGGGGGTAGAGGGGAGCTGGGGGCAATGGTGGATAGGGGTCCCTGACAGTTTCCTCAGGAAATGGGTTGCCACATTTTGGAGGAGGAGGAGGAGGAAGGAGAAGAGGAGGAGGAGGTGGTGGAGGAGGAGGAGGAGCGGCATGAGGCAGCAGGCAGGATGCATTTCTTGAACTGGATCAAGGCCAGGTCCTCACAGTTCTCCCACTGCCACCTTTGGCAAACGTTCTAGGATTCTGAAGGCTCAGACAAGGCTCATCTCTCTTACTTTACCATGGGGAATATCTCTTCCTCTTTTTCTCTTTTAGTTTTTCCTCCAAGGAAGGGTTGTCACTACTTTTCCAAAAGGAAGAACGATCAAGTGAATGATTTTCAAGGACACCATTCTGTTGTTTCTTGGGGGAATCACCGCCAATGTCATGATGCTCATTTTCTCCTTCCCTTTTCTTCTCCTTAGTCCTCTCCCTCTCCTTCTCTCTCACCTCTCCCCCTTTTCATTTTCTTTCATTACAAAGATTACGAAGAGAGTACATTGTCATGGGAGAGACTTTGGAAAATGCAGAGGAGTACAAAGAAGAAAGGAAAATCATGTAAATGTCCTTTGTCCAAAGAGATCCACCATTAACACTTGATAATTGTGCTTCTGAATCTTTTCTCTGAATATACATTTGGCCCCAATGCCTGGTGCTCCACTGGCTCCACAATACCCCTCCCGCCGGCTCCCCTGTCCAAGTTTCCCTGACCTCTGGTACTGGCAGGGGTTGTCACCATGTCCTGGCTACAGCCTGTGCCTTCCCTGTGTTGCTTAATCAGCTCCTTCTGAATTGCTGACCTCTGCTCTAATCACTGATCGATCATGACAGTATTGCTACCCACCTGCAGGTGACAGATCCTTCTGCCTCGGAAGTAGGGGGTGCTACCGTCCTGCTGTCCTGGAGCTGAGGGAGATGGACACCACCCATAAAACTATTCCCAGGAATAGATACAACACCTTCCAAACTGCAGCTGAGACCAGCTGTACTTTTTTTTTTTTTGAGACTGAGTTTCACTCTTGTTGCCCAGGCTGGAGTGCAGTGGTATGATCTCGACTCACCGCAACCTCCGCCTCCTGGGTTGAAGTGATTCTCCTGCCTCAGTCTCCCAAGTAGCTGGGATTACAGGCACCCACCACCATGCTTGGCTAATTTTGTATTTTTAGTAGAGACAGGCTTTCTCCATGTTGGTCAGGCTGGTCTCGAATTCCCAACTTCAGATGATTTGCCTGCCTCGGCCTCCCAAAGTGCTGGGATTACAGGCATGAGCCACTATGCCTGGTCCTCTTTTTAACAAGACTTTTTAAGATTTAGGAATGTCAGAGAGATATTACCCACAGCAGTTACATCACATCAGGTACAGTTCTGGCAGTTCTTGGAGCCAAGGATTTCAGGCCTGTCCCAGGGTGTCCAGTTGGGTTGTGTCCTTGACCTGTCTCCAAGTGGCTGAAGCCAGCTTGCCCTGACCTCCAGGAGTAGCTGTTGCAGGCAGGCAGCTTAGCTCAAAATGAGAGAGATTATGGCTAATTTAAACAAAAATGAAAAAAAAAATTAAAAACGATATTGGATAGCTACCAAATCCTTGGGATGGTTAGAAAACCAAACTTGGAAGGTGCTTTGTTAAGACCAATAACAAAATCACACCATGGAACTGGTCCTGGAAGAAGCCACTGCTGTGTCTGCCTGGGCACACACAGGGTGGTGGCACCTGGTTGCTGCTGCTAGAACCATCCTTGTGACTGCTCCTGGAGTGGGGCATACACCACCATTGGTACCACCAGCCCTGGAATGGCTTTCACACGGTCCCTGTTTCTTTATATAACATCCATGATATGTCTGCTCCTGCCTGCCCCACCCCACCTCCCATGGAAGCTCCCTGCTGATGCTTTCACTTCCATCTTGATCAAGGGCAAGTTTTACCTCCCATGCCCACCCCACTCAGGGTTCCATTTCCTCACCCTCTGTTGAAGGACTTAGGAGGATCCAGGACTCTTGAGAGGTGGGCTGTGCACAGGTAGTGGGACATTTGGTGCCGGCACCAGCAGAAAGCTCTGCATCTAATCTCTTCCTCTTGTCCCCCTGGCTCTCCAGACTGGATGTTTTGCTTCCGCCGGAAGACCCTAGGAAGACTTCATCTCTCCCACTATACTTTCGCTCAGGCTGAGTGGCCATTCCGCCTTCTCTCTGTCTCTGTTCTAACCTGGTCTTATCTAGTCTCTGAGATAGGAGAAAGTGGTTCTGTGAGGGTGCCTCTGAGAATCTCCACACCTCTCTTCAGAACAGTCTGGTCAGGGGGGTGCCAGTGAGAGGAAAGAGGAGGAGGAGAACACAGAGAACTCTCAGATGATGACTTCAAGACTTAACCCTGTTACATCTGCATGTGTGTGGTTCAAAGTCTGAATTATGTCTTTAAGGTTGGGAAAGCCTGGGTCATGTGCTTGTATCCTCATAGCAAGAGAGGCTGGGAAAGTCAGTAGGTGGTACATTGCATCTTCTATACTGGGAGAAGGTCTCTGTCTTTCACCAAACTAAAGAAGGATGTTCAAATTATTGGGGGGGAATAAAAAGAGTGACAAGGATCCTCTAACGTGGTCATGCCCTGTGATCACATTAGCTGTTTGGTCAAGCATGACAGTGGAGTGGCTTGGGTGACCTATGGCAGTATTGTTGATGATCATTTACCATACACTGCAGGCTGAGCATCACCAAGTTTGGTCCAGTTCCATTTTCTAATCTTTCTTCTAACATGGGGTGAACATTGGAAGGTCTGGAGGTCTTCTTTTGTGGCTTTTAGATTCTCAGTTTCTGGTCCTCTGAGAAGAACTGTTCAAACTGTTCACGCATATCTCTGCTAAACACTTTGCAGGAGCAATGTAATCTAGAACTGCATTTTAAAGAGAATATTCTTGTAAAGGAAATATTTTCTACAGAGATGCAACCCTAAGGGTGGGCCACTGTTGACTGCTTTATCTCATAGAGCAAGTGTCCCTGGAGTCACAGCCTTGGGATGCCTCCATCTGCTTTCATTTGCATAGCTAAACAGCCCAATCTCTTCACAAAAGGTAAATGTCTGCTTTATTCATTACATTAAGCTCCATGAAAGAGTTTGCATATAACTTAGTTATTTTAAGAGAAAAAAAATGTACCAATCAAAAGCCAGGACATTTATTATGCATGTTCAGCAATCAAAATAGGCTTCAGTGTAGTCCTTCTCAGCAAATCCAGTCTAATCAAGTTAAAGAGCAGTGCTACTCTTTAATAATCATACATGAATGATAGATGAACGAGCAAAGGAATCGTGTATGCATTTATTTGTCCACCACACACACTTGGAGCCTGGATTTCCTGGAGGTATTTGTATAAAACTTAGATGAGATGCAAAGAGGACAAGTCTCCTAGGATGTCAAGGTACCTGCCTTGGGTCATTCTGCTACGAGGCTTCCAATGGAAACTTCATCAGGAGTAGAAAATGGCCAGTGTACGTGAAGTCCAAGTTCACTGGCACCTCCTTAGCCTCCTTGCAGGGTATTTCTCTCCATCACTAATCCTTTGTTTTGGATCACTTGCAAGAACTCCCGTTACTATAAAGAGGGAATCTTGACGTATGGACAATAAACATGGAGACTGTTATAGGCAAACAGTTCGACAGTATCATTAGGTCCCCTTTTACACACTCTCACTCTGTGGGTTCTTTCCCCTTCACAACACATCTGATGTATCACAAGCTGTGATGAAATATTTCCTCGCATGATTGTTTAATGCTGGTCTCAGCTCCTACTAGCTCTGTGAGACTGGGGGCCATTTTGTTTAACTCATTGGTGAAGTCAGCTTACTCCCTGACAGAGAGTAGGTACATGATAAATACTGAAAAAGGAATGGACAAGTTATAGAGTTCAGCTTCATTCATAGCTTAAAAAATATGCAAAAGGAATTTTCTCACTTTTAGGTGCTTCTTCCCAGTTCCCTCAATGCAGGCCTTTCCAGTGTAGGGTTTATTTCTGCATGACTTTCTATAAAGTTGTATTTCCTTCTTATCTATCTTTTCGTTCCTCATCTAACTAGAAAGTTCATGCATATCCCTTTCTTGCTTCTCTCCATTTTCTTTTTATCTCTGAAACAATTAGCTACACACCTAGCTAGGAAGCCTTCTTATATCTCCAGAAAAATTGTAGAGCTCTCAAACCATTATTCCATCTCGTCCTTCTATACTCCGTCTCTACTAAAAATACAAAAATTAGCTGGGCGTGGTGGTGCACTCCTGTAATCTCAGCTACTTGGGAGGCTGAGGCATGAGAATCACTTGAACCTGGGAGGCAGAGGTTGCAGAGAGCCGAGATCATGCCACTGTACTCCAGCCTGGGCGACAGAGTGAGACTCCATCTCAAAAAAATTTGTAGTACCAGGACTGACGATAAAAAGATGATTATATGGTTTTTGAAAGAAACCAATAAACAGCATCCCCTCTTTCCCACCCAAATATGAACCAATGAGATAATAAGACAAAGGAGATGATAAATTGAAGTTTAACATTACTATATTCCCTTTATACTGCAGAATATGGCTTATATCTGTGGGAATATGAGTTTCCTAATACAGCCTCAGAATTAGATAGGCGATCACAAGGAGTACTTCTTCGGGGAAGCTTGTTTCCAAAAGGAAGAGGAGAGGAAGAGACTGAGTTCACAGTTTCCAGATCAGAATAAGAGCTGAGTGGCCATGTGTATTACAGCAGGTGGAACTCCCCATACAGGGAAAGGAGCACCAGGGTGGAAAATGAGCATTTATCCTACTAGAGGGATCTTGTGCCTTCACTACTATGCACTGCTTAACCAGTAAACTGTGACCTTAAGCCTTGTTAGCCAGTGGGAGAAGAGTGAGTCTACCTTCCAGCTGTCAGCATTGTTGCTGTAGTATTATTGTATGCTTCTGTTTGTGATGGTGGAGAGGGCATTTGAGATGGAGGCATTGTCCATCATGCTGGTAGGATAAATTTAGAATTTGGATAGGTGAGCAGCCAGGAGGGGCATCTTTTTGGGATTATCAGGAGTTACTCAGTTGGTGTGGCTCATCAGCAGGTACCCATCCTCCTTACTTTTCTACAGGCTTTTTCTTCCATACTTTGACCAAAGAGAAGCACTCTTCTTCAGTTAAGGATTTGTCTGGATGTTTTCTACATGCGTTGTGATCGCTTATGAGTTGTTCCTGCCTCTGAGGCATAGCTTCTGAATACTTGGCTAACAAAGATTTAAGGATTGTCCATTATAGTTGGCATGCTTTTATGTTCCACATGCAAGAGCTACAAGAATGTTCTTCTTTCCTTTCTTCTCTCCCAGGTGGTATATTTGGTCACCCGGGCTTCATTAGGTACTAAGCTTTGCCTTCAATATCTACCAGGGTAGGGCACCATGGACAGCGCCTCAAAGACTTTCAGCCAAAGGCTCAGATCTTCCCACTGGACTCTGTGCGCAAGAGGAAGGAACTTTTTCTTTTCTTTTTTTCCCTTTCTTCTCTCTCTCTTTTTCCTCCTTTCCTCCCTCCCTCCCTCTTTCCCTTGAACTGCCACATCTCTTGCAACTAGAATGGTCCCTGACATGTAAAGTTTTTAAATAATTACGTGCAGAATGAATTAAATGCAAAATCTTGTGTTCCAATAGTGTATTATCTTCAAATGTTAACAGCCACCAGTTTTTTAGAATAGAAAACTTCTGAAAATTTTAATTAAAGTCTTCCTGCAGTAAAACAGCTGAGTTTTTTTTTTCTTTTCCTTTTCTTATTTTTTTTGAGATGGAGTCTCTCTCTGTTGCCCAGGCTGGAGTGCAGTGGCGTGATCTTGGCTCACTGCAACCTCTGCCTCCCAGGTTCAAGCGATTCTCCCTGCCTTAGTTTCCTGAGTAGCTGGGATTACAGGTGCCTGCCACCAGGCCCAGCTAATTTTTGTATTTTTTAGTAGAGATGGGGTTTCTCCATGTTGGCCAGGCTGGTCTTGAACTCCTGACCTCAGGTGATCTGCCTGCCTCAGCCTCCCAAAGTGCTGGAATTATAGGTGTGAGCCACCATGCCCAGCCTGAGTTTTTACTATTTGTGAATTTTATTTTTCTTCCATCCCAGATGCACCTATGTTGGTAGTCTAGTGATAAAAACAATTTACCTGTATATACCAACATCTTTTTCAAAAACTTTTCATGGTGAAACCAGCAAAGTACTGAACTGGCCAGTCTGTCATAGGTGTCATGCAACATGACTGAGAGTCAGAAGCTGGATATGAACCTCTATTTTTTGGGGTAGCTATGATCCATTTGTGTGTTCAGTTTTTGAGTAGGACATTTTCAGTAGGCTTCATATAGGTTCCACTTCACTATTTTCACTGATGTGTGCTTAGAGTATCTCTGCCATGGAGATTTTAGGCAAACAGTGTTTAAAAGCTCTTCTCATAGTTTATAGAATTGCTAGTGCTACAAGGCCATTCATTGTGATGTTGAAATTATTAGTTATAAGTGAGCCTTCTAAAATAAATCTTGGAAGAAAATATGATATGAGAAAATAAAGTCTGCTGGGCATCGTGGCTCATGCCTGTAATCCCAGCACTTTGGGAGGCTGAGGTGGGTGGATCACGAGGTCAGAAATTTGAGACCAGCCTGGCCAATATGGTGAAACCCCATCTCTACTGAAAATACAAAAATTAGCCAGGCGTGGTGGTGTGTGCTTGTAGTCCCAGCTACTTGGGAGGCTGAGGCAGAAGAATCACTTGAACCTGGGAGGTGGAGGTTGCAGTGAGCTGAGATACTACCACTGCACTCCAGCCTGTAAAAAAAGAAAAGAAAATAAAGTCAATCCTTTTGCTAGGCAGTTCTAATTATCCTTCCATTTTGAGAGATTATCCTCAGTTCAGTTGTATTACTATGGTGATGTGTTTGCATTTCAACAAACCAAACCTACCTATAAACTGAGCTCTGCATGTTTAGCTTCTGTCCTAGGATTTTTATTTCAGTGTCTTTATTCTTGAGTAAAATCCTCAACATGCTGGCTAGAAATCACAACAAACAGATAATTTTCCAGCTTGACAAAACAATCTGGATTGTTAATCTCAGTATTCAAAAAAATTACATAAAAATGCAAACAAGGGGATTAAAGAGGGGATGAAAATCAAATGAAAAAATAGCCCACAAATGAATGGAAGTATACATGCTCTCCAAAATAACATTGTGGAAGTAAACAAAAACAGGCAGAGAATTATGCTTAATGAGAGTTGGACATGTGGCTTAGCCCTCTGAGGCCTAAAAGAAGTAAACACTTCCCGAATTGTTAGTCCATACCTCCCTCTCTCAAAGGAGAGCTCTTAGAACTGTCTCCCTCTCCTCCTTTTTATGAAGCTTACTTGGTCTTTGGAACAATTGCACATATAATTTTAACAACTAAATGAACGCTACAGGAGATGGATTTTGAGTACTTCAAAAATTGCTATAGTTTGTATCAATCAGATATGGGAGACAGTTTTGCAAAATACTGTTTTTGTAAAGAGAAAGGAAGAATATGTGCTCTATTCTAACCAATCAACAAAGTGTGAAAACACGATTTAGAGAGAAGTACACAACCATCCTATCAGTTCTACCCAAATATCACATCAGACCATCTCTTCCCTGATAACAGTTTTGTTAGCCTAAGGACACATTAGCTCAGTTAGATCTGGGCTCTCACAGAGCTTTCTGCTAGCTGCTCTGCTTACTGGTAAGTAAGCAATGCAATTTTGCCTAGCAACCCCTCCGTGGAAACACTGCTCCATTCTGTAAGCGGCAGGGGGATGTGGCAGGGAGGCGCGGAGAGCGAGGCTTGTGCCTCTCAGAATCCCTCTGCAGCTGGTTCCCGACATCGTAAACATTATCTGCAATTCTTGGCAGTTTCTGAAGAATGATGAAAAACGGGACGGGGAGGTGGCTGAGCCTGGGGTTTTGGGAGTAGGGTGGAATTAATTGTAAGCCAAATAAAAAAGCTTCCAAGATTACGAGCTGAGACTGTCTGAGAGCTCAATCCAGAGTTGGCACAGAGGAACCAAAGGAGAATGAGGATATTTTTTGTCATTGACGATGAGGTATGCAACATATCTAGGAAGGGACAACCAGCAGTGACCTCCTGAAGCTAAACAAAGATTATCTTAAGCCATACTTGAGGGAACATTCCTCAATGGCAAAGAGAAGCATTAAATCTGGGACTGTCTATGTCTAAGGAAAAATTTGAGCTTTTACATTAAAATTGCCTGTTAACAATCATTGAATATTAACCAGGCACTATGCTAAGCTTTTACACACTTGTTTAATCTTCCAAACAATCTGATAAGGTGGGGTTTCTTATCTCCATCTTATAGAGGAAAAAAACTAATGCACAGAGAGGTTGAGAAACATGCCTAAGGTCACTCAACTATTTAGCAGTGGGGATGGGATGTGTCTCAGGCAGTCTTTCCCTAGACTCTGTGTTTTTTTTTTTTTTTCTTTTTTTGAGATGGAGTCTTGCTTTGTCACCCAAGCTGGAGTGCAGTGGTACTATTTTGGTTCACTGAAACCTTTGCCTCCTGGATTTAAGTGATTCTCCTGCCTCAGCCTCCTGAGTAGTTTGGATTACAGGTGCCTGCCACCATGCTGGGCTAATTTTTGTATTTTTAGTAGAGACGGGGTTTCACCATATTGACTGGGCTGGTGTTGAACTCCTGACCTCAAGTGATGCACCCGCCTTGGCCTCCCAAAGTGCTGGGATTATAGGCATGAGCCACCACACCCAGCCAACTCCATGTTCTTAAACACTGCTCGGTTTTCTAGCAGTAGTGAACAGCACTAATGGGGATAAGAAAACTGAAGATCACCATACAGCACATGAGATGGTTTGTGATTCCATTGTGAAAGCCACAGTTTAAAATGTTCAATTAAGGCAACTTTTTTTTTTTTAAAATATCTAGAGGGCAGTAAAAACATGGGTATCCAGAGTAACAGATATTGCTAAAACCTTACGCCCACAGCACTTCTTTTTATAGCAAAGTATGGGTATACACATATTTTCATACACCTACACACACATACACATGCAAGACGTGTATTTCTTAAGTCCCTAAAATACCCTGATAATTAAATGCTCCAAACATTCTCTAAGCATCACCCTTGGATGTCTGGGAGAAGCAGACCCGGAACACACTTGCTGGCCTGGGCAATGAGTAGTGGTGAAATGTTTACCTTGCTGATAAACTCTCCAGTAGAGGATGCAATTAAGATGCCACAATCTAGCCTTTGTTATACATCTCCTTGTCTGCCATCAAACAAATCCACCCCTGTCCTTCCCCATCTTCCCTTCTGCCCATCTCCTGAAGTCCAGGAATGTCTCCAGCTTCCTACGTCCTTGCAGTCCTCTTCTGCCAACCTCAACCTCATTCAGATTGCAATTACATTCACATCTCAATTTATGACTTAACAAGCATCTCACAAACATTTAATTCACTTTAATTTCATTATGCGTTTGAGGAGGAAGATTTGTAGAGGGGGGAATGATGCTTCCATTGCCAGCAATTGGATTGACTTAATGATCTATGGTGAAATCTCCTTTTGGGCTTTGAACTTTTCATACATCTCTGCAGAAAAAAATCTAGGCTAATTAATTTCCTGGATTCTCAGAGGGGCTCACCTGCCTTTACAAAATCGTCCTGTAATAGCCAATATGGAAATTTATGAAATGGACAAAACATTCCCTGCAGTTCTCAGGTAATTTATCTTGTTATGACACTTTCATGTGTGAAAAAGTCATTATTTTCACATACAGTTTCAACTGTATCAGTAAATTATAATTTTTTTTCAAATGGTTTCTCTGAGGAGATTAGGAGGGTTTCTATATCAGAGTATGGATGAAATAATTTTTCCCTCTTCCCATTTTGTATACTAGATATCCTCTCAGGAGTTAGAAAAGTACTTCCTTTTTATAAGGAAAGATGGCATTTCTTTTTTTTTTTTTTTTTGAGACAGAGTTTCGCTCTTGTTACCCAGGTTGGAGTGCAATGGTGCGATCTCGGCTCACCGCAACCTCCGCCTCCTGGGTTCAGGCAATTCTCCTCCTTCAGCCTCCTGAGTAGCTGGGATTACAGGCACGCACCACCATGCCCAGCTAATTTATTGTATTGTAGAGACGGGGTTTCACCATGTTGACCAGGATAGTCTTGATCTCTTGACCTCGTGATCCACCCGCCTCGGCCTCCCAAAGTGCTGGGATTACAGGCGTGAGCCACCTTGCCCGGCCTGAAAGATGGCATTCCTTTAACTTTTCCTGGACAGGTCACCCAGGGACCATTTTTTTATTAGTCTTCCTTCACAGAAGGGACAGAGGACTGCCCATTTTCAGCAGGAGTTAGTCTGATTTCTTTTGTTAGGTGCAGACGACTTTGTTTGGCAACTTTCTATAGGCTGGTGAATTGCTGAATTACTTGAAAAGCTGTTTCCATTGTTAAGCACTGGACTGAGAATTAATTACATCAGAATTGTAATCTGGCTCTGCCTCTAATTAGTAGCATCATTTTATGCAAGTCCCTTATCGCCTCCTGGCTTCTGTTTTGCATGTGTAAAATGAAGTATATAATGCAAAGCTCTCTCTCTGCTTGGTGCAATGAAGAGGATGCAGATCTCTTGGTGTGGGTTTCCTATATTAATTGCCCCAAATGTGGTGTACCTTTGCAGAAAATTGATCTAGGCAATGTAGAAAGGCCATGCATTCTGGTGTTAAACACATTGTTCATATATGTATGCTGGTATATGTTACCAGGGCCCCCGATGACAGTCTCCAGCACCAATTCTGAGAGTTTTGAGGATTTTTCAGCTTAGAGTCAATTCCAGTGTTGCCTTTAGCACATCCAAAGAAAATACGACCAATGCTACCAGCCCTACTCCTGGGCTCCATTGGCATGATTCCTTTGCCCCACTATCAGTCTAATTCCCATTCCAGATCCTTTTTTTTTTAAGTGACCCAATGACTGACTCCTTCAGAAGCTGACATGAGATGAAATTTGTTTGCAGAGATGTATAAAAAGTTCAAAGCCCAAAAGGAGATTTCACCACAGATCATTAAGTCAATCTGATTGTCGTCCTACTACCTACCCATTTAGACAGGGACCCTGTTATGCTAACTCCTGTCCTGTCTCTTATGAGTGATACAGTCAACAGACATGATGACCACAGCACCAGCTCAGACAGGTGTGCTTTAAACCAAAGGTGTGTTATAAATGTACAGCCTCAGCAGGGAAAAGGGAGGGGATTGAAGAAACACACATATACTTGGCTAGAGTTGGTTACAATGAAGATGGGGATGGCTGTGTTTTCCTTTTCATCCAAACATTTTGGCCCAAATCGGGTAATTCTTTTCTAGCATACTCTCTTTGATGGAAGGGAAATGGTGCAAATCCATCACCACCATTGTGGAAAGAGCTCCAAATTCATTCTCACAAATGGAGGATCAGTAATACTACATGTCAAATAGCAGCAAGCCTTTCTGGGAAATCATTACATTTGCACCAGTGGGGAAGTTAGAATCAGTATTTGGGCTGCAGTCATGGAACCATTCAAGAAACATTCAAAGAATCGGCTAAGCAGGCTTTTTGTTTGTTTGTTTGACCTGGTGTTCACAAACAGGCTTCAAGGAGCCTGAGAGCCCCCTAGACTACTTGAAAACTTCTGTATGGGCATTTTTTAATTGGAAAGAGTTAACATCGTTCATCAAATTTCCTCCAAGCAGCCAATGACCAGAAAAAGGTTAGAAGTCACTGACTTCAATCATTGTGGAAGACAGTGTGGCGATTCCTCAAGGACCTTGAAATAGAAATTCCATTTGACCCAGCAATCCCATTACTGGGTATATATCCAAAGGATTATAAATTGTTCTATTATAAGGACACATGCACGCGAATGTTCACTGCAGCACTGTTTACAATAGCAAAGACCTGGAACCAACCCAAATGCCCATCGATGATAGACTGGACAAGGAAAATGTGGCACATATACACCATGGAATACTATGCATCCATAAAAAACGATGAGTTTGTGTCCTTTCTAGGGACATGGATGAACCTGGAAATCATCATTCTCAGCAAACTGACACAAGAACAGAAAATCAAACACTGCATGTTCTCACTCATAGGCGGGTGTTGAACAATGAGAACACATGGACACAGGGAGGGGAGCATCACACACTGGGGTCTGTTGGGGGGAACTAGGGGAGGGACAGTGGGGAGTGGGGAGTTGTGGGGGGACAACATGGGGAGAAATGGCAGATGTAGGTGAAGGGGAGGAAGGCAGCAAATCACACTGCCATGTGTGTACCTATGCAACAATCTTGCATGTTCTTCACATGTAACCCCCAAACCTAAAATGCAGTAAAATATATATTAAAAAAAAAAGAAGGCACTAAATCAACTTTAAAAAAAATTACTGACACAGTACCTTTTTCTGTACATCTGTACCCTGAATCCAGGGTGATGCCACTGACTTGCCTGTCTTTCTCTTTGGCTCTTCCTAGAAAAAGCAAGTGAGTCAGACCAAGATCCGGGTCATCTCAACCATCCTGTTCATCTTGGCCGGCTGCATTGTGTTTGTGACGATCCCTGCTGTCATCTTTAAGTACATCGAGGGCTGGACCGCCTTGGAGTCCATTTACTTTGTGGTGGTCACTCTGACCACGGTGGGCTTTGGTGATTTTGTGGCAGGTAAGTACCCTGGGCATCCCAGGCACCGGGGCTCTGGTGGGGAAAATAATCTGTTGGCTGTGCTTTTCACAGTCGATAAAAGATGTTGCAGAAGAAGCAAATGAAGATGACTCAGTGTCTGTACGGCTGTGACAAGGCTCATTTCAGATCCCTAGTCCTATGTGATATAAACACCATAGGTTTTTTCTGCCATGAAAAGAAAGCCAACACTTTCCTTCTCCGAATGCTTATTTCCCTTATCATTACATGAATTATGCAAGACTAAAGTGAATTTCTCATTGGATCTTGGGCTTCTGAATTGTATTAAACCTCAGAAATCAAATAATAAAGGCTGTGCTAGGATGTGGCACATAGGAAACCCGGATGAGATTAGCATAGAATTTGGTCTGCAGTGACCTGCAGGTTCAGCTTCCTGACTCCCAGGTGAGAGCCATCGTCTTTGCAAAAGTTGGGCTGGGCATGCCTAGATACAAGACTGAGGACTTCGGTGACTATAGGGAGCTGAGAACTGCCCAGAGGGAATGTAAGCTCATGGATTCTGCAGGAGCATATATACAAGCAGTAGCCTTCCTTATAAAAATAAATGTGGATGAGCTATGTTTAAGGAAATGAAAAAAGTCACCATGAATTCCATCTAGGGCCAGGGAACTTGCAAATGAGATTTCGTTTTATATGTGCGCCAGTTTCCCAACGTGTAGGAGAAAGGTACGGATAGAAAGAAGAGGCCATCCTTCTCTTTTTCTAATGGGATAGTTCTAGGTGTTCAGAAGTGATCAATTTCTACTACAAGAAGTGAACACTTTGATCAAACAACTCTATCATCTATCACAAGTTTGAAATGTCTGGGTGGAGAGTGTGTGTGTGTGTGTGTTTCCTTTACCAGTTCCTGGTTAAGCGGCAGCCTGAGATGAGCCCTAAGCAGACTGTTTTTGTTTCTGTTTTTGTTTTTTGAGACAGGGTCTCGCTCTGTTGCTGGGGTTGGAGTGCAGTGGTGTGATCATGGCTCTCCGCAGCCTCGACCTCGGGCTCAAGCAATCCTCCCACCTCAGCCTCCTGAGTAACTGGAACTACAGGCGTGTGCCACCGCGCCTGGCTATTTTTTATTTTTATTTTTGTATTTTTCATAGAGATGGGATTTAGCCATGTTGCCCAGGCTGGTCTTGATCTCTTGGGCTCAAGTGATCGGCCTGCCAAAGTGCTGGGATTACAGGTGTGAGCCACTGCACCTGGCCAGACTGTTCTTGTTTGGCGTGTGATCCCGGCAGTCTTGCTTTCTCCATGGAGTCCTGTGCACATCAGGGGGAGTGGGCCCTGGTCTCTGGGAGTCTGATAAACAGGAAATTCTGGAAAAGATGCTGAAGGTTCATCAATAGGGGTGCGGGTGCCCCCCTGTTAATTTTATAATACAAATAACCGGCAGAGTGGTTTTGTAGCTAGCTCTTCCAATTGGGCAGACAAAGACTGAAGTTCACTTTGTAGAAATAGTAGGGCTTTTCTTTCCTTCCTTTTTATTGGTTAAGGACTAAGAATTGCAAAGTGACTAAAATTTAGTTTTTTTGACTTTTGACTAAAAATCGATTTTTAGTCAATGTGACTAAAATCATTTACAGAAAGCCTGGTGTCTGGGACTCTACCAGTTTTTCCTTATGCACAGTGCTCAGCCACGGATGTCTAGTTAGTAGCCTCAAGCTCCGAAGAGATACCACACAGAGAAACTGAGAAAAGTAAGAGGAGCAGTTAGATGTGTATTCCAGTTAATTCCTTAGCATTATCCGTAGCCGGTCTGTGGGAAAACTCAGTGGTGGTTCCAATCTAAGATAAACACATGTAGTGGCAGCTGGAGTTTTGAACTATTTCCCAAATGTCCTTAAGTACCCAAAGCATAATCTGCAGTGGGTAGTGCTTTAGAGCTCTCTGGGATAGCGCTGGGCTGTCCCAAGGACTATCTTTAATAAGATGCTTGTGACAGACACAGATCTTTAACCAATGGCTCAGTTCAGTCTGTTAATCTGAGGCACAAACAGCAGACCCCTGGGAGTGAGTTTTTTTTTTAATTATGCCTTTTATTATTATGATTATTTTTGAGACAGAGTCTTGCTCTGTCACCAGGCTGGACTGCAGTGGCGCAATCTTGGCTCACTGCAACCTCCACCTCCCGCGTTCAAGTGATTCTCCTGCCTCAGCCTCCTGAGTAGCTGGGATTATAGGTACCTGCCACCATGCCTGGCTAATTTTTGTATTTTTAGTAGGGACGGGGTTTTACCATGATGGCCAGTTTGGTCTCAATCTCTTGACCTCATGATCCACCCACCTCGGCCTCCCGAAGTGCTGGGATTACAAGCTGAGCCACCGTGCTCAGCCTGCTCTTATCATTTATTATTATTATCTACATGGACTGAGCACTTAGTACAAACTAGCACTTTACCTTATCTTTACTTACCTAGTAAGGGCACAACCTACGTAGTCCCAGCCCTTGTCAGTGATTCAGAGCCATATTGCTTTGTCCTGAGGTTTCTGCAGACCATGGTCTCTTAAGTCACAGTGCTGGCTGGGCACAGTGGTGGCTCATGCCTGTAATCCCAGCACTTTGGGAGGCTGAGGCGGGTGGATCATGAGGTCAAGAGATCGAGACCGTCCTGGCCAACATGGTGAAACCCCATCTCCACTGAAAATACAAAAATTAGCTGGGTGTGGTGGCGCATGCCGGTAGTCTCAACTACTCAGGAGGCCGAGGCAGGAGAATGGCTTGAACCCAGGAGGTGGAGGTTGCAGTGAGCCGAGATTGCACCACTGCACTCCAGCCTGGCGACGGAGCAAGACTCCATCTTAAAAAAAAAAAAAAAAGAGTCACAGTGCCGACTGCAATTAGGCCAGGTCCCTTCTAAGCTCCAGTTTTCAGAGCTTACACAGACTGATCTTGAGAATGCATACCTTAAAAGACTGGAAGTTGTCACTATCTTTTGGTCTGTGTGTACTCCCAGACAGAGTTGTGAAATACTGCAAGAGTCTAAGAGTGATAGGGAAGGTTGCCCAATCATTGAAAAAAGATACGTTAACAAGAGTTGATGGTTGCTGTAATTTGACATAGTACCAACTCTACTAGAAATGGAATCAGAACATTGATCCTGCAGGATTGATTGCTGATTTATTCTGCAGCTGACTCATTTTAGGACAGCCTTACAGTATTTCGCAGCTCTGTCTGGGAGCACACACAGAACTCTGAATCCAGACCAGCCACTCATAAAGGGATACTTAGAAAGGTGTTGACTGCCTGGTTCATTGTTCCTTGTTCACTAGCGCACCCTAGTGACCATCTTTGTTGGATGATAGTGACTCACAAAGGTAAATACTTCCAGATAGCCCACAGGAGAAAGCTACAGATTTCTCTGGCATAGCACAGAAACCACAGAAATGAAATGAACCTCAAAAACCACTTACTGGTGCAGGAACTCAAATAGTATCCTAGAGCTCTAAAGATGCAGGAGAGAGTTGCCGGAAGGGAAAAACCAAAGGCAGCTGGATGGACCAAACCGAAGCGGTGCTCGGCACAGAGAAGTTGGAATTCTAATGTTAAGAAGTGGCAGTAGCTGTCCCAAGACCTCGTGGTGTGCTGGGCTCTGTCGCAGATTGCGTTTGGGGGTGTCAAGAGGAGCCACAGGCCACAGTTCCTGCCCGGCTGCCTTTGCTGTAAGACTCAGTGGTGCTAGGTGTGATTACAACTCTGGCCCAGTGGGAAAGTCTCTAATCACTCATCACCCAATGCCATGGTTACCAATCCATTGCTAATATCTGTTGTCTTAGAAACGATCACTGCCTTCTTTGTTAGGCAACAGCGTTTCCCAGAGAGAGATTGAGGCTGAAGTCCGTTATTTCCAGGAGCTTCTGCACTTCTTTGGGAGGGTGGGTTGGGCTTGCAACCTGTTTTGCATGGCCACCTCCAGCATCGCCTGTAGGAAGGTTAGAATAAATAAGCTAATTATTCAGAATAAATGACTGGTCCTTTCAATGGAACAGCCAATCAATGCAATCAGGCAACTGGCCAATTTGGTTTGATGGATTTTTACTGTAATCCTTATTTATAAAATAAAGGGATTGGCCTCAAAGGTCCCTTTTAGTTCTAGCTTATGGTGACTCTAATTACTCAGCCTAATTGACCCTTTGGAGTAGCGCTATGTAAACACCATTCCTCAGTTAGCATTAAATCACGATTGCTTGCATCAAAGTCCCAGTAATGCCATTTTACTTAATTTTACCTTCACACATCCATTTGTCTCCTGATAAATGGATGAGTGCTTAAGATGGAAATGGTTCCAAGAATTCCAAACCATAGCTGGTGATATAATGATATTTGATTTTTATTAAAATAAATTTTGTGATGTTTAAGAAAAAACAGTGAAAGCCATGTTCTCTTGTCCTGTAGTGCAGAGTCATTTTTCCTCCACGCTTAGGTTGAGCATAAATAGGTCAAGTTGGCCTATTTCTGGTATTAAGTTTAGTGGTCAAGAATCAAAAGAAGTAAAACCTCAAGTTAGGCTACTTTGGGAAAGGGACATGTATCCTCCTTGCCCTCTAACCCCGATCCACCTTGTACATAGCAAGCCTGACAGCCGCGTGTTAGATGATGATGGATGACGTCTTTGCTTCATGGACTGGAATGTGTGTTCTCTGCAAAGACCATGTGCTAGATCACGGTTAAAGTAACATTTGGTTGTTTTCAGGGGGAAACGCTGGCATCAATTATCGGGAGTGGTATAAGCCCCTAGTGTGGTTTTGGATCCTAGTCGGCCTTGCCTACTTTGCAGCTGTCCTCAGTATGATCGGAGACTGGCTACGGGTTCTGTCCAAAAAGACAAAAGAAGAGGTAGGACCCCTTCCTAACTCTATTAATGTTCCCTGAGAACAGATGAGCTTGTGTCCAGAATTGCCGGTCTCTGTCCTGTGGGCTGGAGTGTTTCTGGCTCAGCTGGGGGTGCTCCTAAGCTTCCTCATGTTGAATTATTCCCTCAAAGCCAAAGAGAATGGAATAGCAGTTATTTCTGGATTCTTTTTTTTATTTGTTTGTTTGGTAGGTGAGAAAATATGGTGATTCGTTTACCATTCCATAAATCCTGGAAAAACTAGTAAACAACAGCTGATTTTTTAAAAATGAAAATGAAAATAGTCAGCAGAGGTAGACACTGGCTGGGGGCGGGGTGGGCAGCCTGTCCTTCCAGTCTCAGGAACTGTGCAGAAATGCAGCTGAACGCCAAGAATCTTTCCTGATTCAGTAAGAAACTGAAATCGTCGAATAGTGGCCCCCCATGGGGCAGTGAACCCAAGGGGTCTTTTTCACTTATATTCCCTCTTGGTTGTTGCATCCATAGAGACAAATACAACCCTGTGGACAAATCCATGCGTGTAACTTTACGTGAAGGGAAGTAGAGGAAGACATAAGAAGGAAAGATAGATTTTGTGATTAAAAAATAAGTGTTTATGTAGCTCTCTTAGGAAGAGAGGAAAACAAAGGAGGAAGGCCAAGGAAGGAGGGGAAAAAAGAGCTAAAGAAAGGCAGGGAGATAAGAAAAACCAAAGAAATCAAGAGAGGGCCAGCCTCTGTGTGCTTCATTCTGTATAAAAGGCCCCAGGAGAAAGTTGCTGAATGGAGAGATTTCCCATATCATTTTCCTAGGCCCACATGCTAATTTTCCTGGCTTACATAAGTACTCACAATGCAATTTCCAGACTGATTCCCCAGTCAGCTAACTGACCTGCCGAAAATCATCTATAACAAAAGAGAAGGGAACAACATGAATATTGACTTTCCCGAATGCACACATTTGAGTTCCTCATTGGCACAGGGAAGCATGGGACTTGTACTGTCAGCCCTGTTGATTAAGCCAAGAAATTTGGTGCTGCTCCTCAGGCAGAGCTCCACTCTAAGGAGGCCTGTTCTGTGGGCTTTGGCAGAACAGGCCCTCTTCCTGCACCCTCACCTGGGGAAATGGGTTACCAGGTGCCCTGGAGCATCTTCTTAAACCAGGGAAAGCCCCACAGCACGAGGCCATAGCATGGCCTGGATAATTTGGCCAACCATCCTAGTTTCCTCAGGACTGAGGGAGTTCCTAGGACACAGGACTTTATTTTAAAATTGGTACAGCCCCAGGCTAACTGGGAAAGGTTGGTCACCCTGCCCGGATAGAATACCAGAAAGGCAGGGAGGGCAGAAGGCCTGCTGAACATCTGCTGTGCCCAGGAGTGAGTGAGGGGCATTTCCTCATCTCAGGTGAGCTAGATATGGTCACTCAAGTTTATGTTGGGGGAATAAGGCCATGCAATTGACAAAAGAGAACTGGAAGCCAGGCCTGCCCAACTCCACATTTTAACTTCTGCAGAACGCCGTACCCCTCTAAGTCACCATCTGCAAACCTTAGGCTTCTTGGGGTTCCCCACCACGTGTGCCTCCCTGAGCCACATTAGTCACTAGCCAGTTTGGGATGGGTGTCTGGGTGGCAGAAGTACTAGGGAGGAAGGTAGCATTTGCCCCTCCCCCTGGGGACGTGCTCCGTCACCTCCTGGCCTTCCTGTGGGAACGCCCGATGGCTGTGGGTGCTGGGAGGCCCGAGGCAGGGAGGCATTTGTCAGTGTGTTGTTGCTCTTCTGTCTCTTGGCTAGGTGGGTGAAATCAAGGCCCATGCGGCGGAGTGGAAGGCCAACGTCACGGCTGAGTTCCGGGAGACAAGGCGAAGGCTCAGCGTGGAGATCCACGATAAGCTGCAGCGGGCGGCCACCATCCGCAGTATGGAGCGCCGGCGGCTGGGTCTGGACCAGCGGGCTCACTCGCTGGACATGCTGTCCCCGGAGAAGCGCTCTGTCTTTGCCGCCCTGGACACGGGCCGCTTCAAGGCCTCGTCCCAGGAGAGCATCAACAACCGGCCTAACAACCTACGCCTGAAGGGGCCGGAGCAGCTGAACAAGCACGGGCAGGGCGCGTCCGAGGACAACATCATCAATAAGTTCGGGTCCACCTCCAGACTCACCAAGAGGAAAAACAAGGACCTCAAAAAGACCTTGCCCGAGGACGTTCAGAAAATCTACAAGACCTTCCGGAATTACTCCCTGGATGAGGAGAAGAAGGAGGAGGAGACGGAAAAGATGTGTAACTCGGACAACTCCAGCACAGCCATGCTGACGGACTGTATCCAGCAGCACGCTGAGATGGAGAACGGGATGATACCCACGGACACCAAAGACCGGGAGCTAGAGAACAACTCATTACTTGAAGACAGAAACTAAATGTGAAGGACATTGGTCTTGGACTGAGCGTTGTGTGTGTGTGTGTGTGTGTGTGTGTGTGTTTAATATTCACACTGAGACATGTGCCTTAAACAGACTTATTAGTCCAAAATTACATAGCATTGAAGAATATATTTCACTGTGCCATAAACAACTGAAAACTTGCTCTGCCAAAAGGAATCAAAGAACAAGAACATTTCAGATAGCAACCATGGGACGCACCGAGAGTGTCTGTGCATGTAGCCAGTTCTGGCTGTACATGTTAAGGGCGTTTCAGTGGCAGTGCCGTATCCCTGGGCAGTGCCACCTGGGCACACACATAGACAAGGGCAGCTATTCCTTAGACCAGCCTCCTGAAAGAAACAGGTGTCTTTTTGGTGGAGTTGTTAGTGATATGTGCACACGCAGAAGGGGACCTGGTTGGGGGTGAACTGGTTATGTGTAACAAGGGTTGGGGTTGACATTTTGATATGTTCTCTGAGCTGGAATTTTGATACACACCATTCAGTGCATAATACCTAGTCTTTTTATGCTCCCAATGAATGTCTGTGGGACCTGAGAGCGCCTGGAATTTGTTGGAAGCAGATCAGAGCACATGTATTAAAAGGTGCAATTGCTTTTCTCATGACAAAGGAAAAAAAATAATCACAAACACATCACACTGTGGATATCACCTTCACCAATGACAGAAGCCTGCTGAGTTTGGTCTGTCTCGCGGGGGTAGGTAGTCCACATGAACTGGCGAGCATTGGTGAAAACGCGACATCAGCCGCTGCGTGGTTAAAGGCCAGTCGTGCATTTTCCTCAGTGGGTGCAATGGTGACAATAAACTGATTTGGAAATGTCCATGTTCACTTTCCTAGTGGAACTTTGGTTATAACTTGTTTTGATAAGAGCGGGAGAAATACCAAAACAATTGCCTTGCATGATGCCAGTGGCTTGCTGTTCTGTCTAGCTGATCCTACATTTTTATAAAAATAGACATCCTGTGTTTCTGAGACGTACTGAGGAGGACCGTGGCATCTTTCCATCTCAGGGCTTTTTGTCCCTTGGGTGTCTTAGGGTAGACATAGTTATAAGATCCAATCTTGCTATCTCGAAACAAAAAGAAAATGTACCCCTTGTACAGTAAGCTTGAAATGTTTTGATTGCTTGCAGCATAAGTGCCATTAATTCCGTTTAACAATGATACTTAGAAATACTTAAACTATTTCGATTTACTTTTATGTTTGGGCAATCCTTTATTCTGAAAACGCCACTTCTTCTCCTTGCCTGTTTCTTCATCTCACATCGGTTATTCACTAAAACTGGAACACCCCTAGACTGATCATTCCCAGGCAAACGATAAGCTAACACATCATAATTGTGATTGGTCTGTGAGGCTAGAACATCCCATAGAGGAAAGTTGGGGAATGGCTAGTCATAGGTTTTGAGATGATGATCTTCAATGGGTTTTTATCAGAAAAGGGAAAATACATACTCCTGAGTATGCCTCAGTCTTCATCATAATTGGCTGGTTCAAAGCTAGCTCTTTGGGCCACACACGAAAGCATCTGGACCTGGCAACACCAGGAAGTTGCTGGTTATGGCTGTTCTAGGCTTGCTACCACCTTTTAGAGAGTTAGTAGGATTTTACATAACTAAGCTGCAGTGTGGAGTCACCAAAAGTTCACAGCACTGGTGGAGACTTCCAGAAACTGTCTAACGCGGTCTGACCTCCAGAGAAAGTTGTACCCACGATATGCTTGACCTGGTACCATAGAAGACCTGTCCCTGCCCATTTCTCAAAAATGCCCAGCTCTCTGCTGCCTGGAGCACATGCAGTCCCCTCTCCCTGCCCCCAGACCTTCAGGCTCTGTTGAAGTTCTGGCATTGCCTTTGAGAAGGAGCCAGATAAGAATCAACTTTGATGAGGCCCTTCCTGTCCAAGGAGGGTCTAAGTCAACTCCTCCGTTGGGCTGGAGATGGGGCTCAGGGGTGACATCCTGTGTTGACACAGTAATAAATAGTCACTTGGGAGGCAACGTTTATGCAGGTACGGCTGTTGAGTTTTACTATGGAAATCATTCCAGCCTGACGAAATGTGTTTTAAGGAATAGGTAGATAACTGGGACACCCTCTGTATTCTAGCAAGTCGAAGTTTCCTAATTAAACTGTCCATGGATCTCACTTATTTGGGTTTCCACCGTGTTACCTGGTACCTTCTTTGTAGTGTGTTAAAATTCCAGGTCCTACAACCAAATCTGGCAGAGGCTTCCCTCTCATTTGTGCAGTGCCTTCTGTGGGCCAGGCACAGGATTAGGCACTTTATGAACGTCAGCTCAATAAAACCTCACGACACTCTGTGGGAAGTATTTGCAAACTCATTATATACACAAGGACACAGAGGCTCAGGGAAGCTATGTAAGGTACCCGGTGGCACACAGCAAGAAAGTGGTAGAGCTGGTATCAAAGTCTGACCAAAGTCTGGTTTCAACTTCGCTATAGTGTCTGTGTCATACACCCCTGTGAATGTGTGTGTTTGTGTGTATGTGTGTTTTTGTAGCTTCATGGACACAGCTTACAGATGTGGGGAGCAGATATGGAGGAATCTTCACCACCAAGAGGGCACAAGGTATTTGTGTAAACATGGCTCGGAGGGTTGCCCCTGCAGACACCTACTGTACATTTATTTGGTTTTGGTTTTGGAAATTCTGTGTGTGGCACCCTTTCCCTATTGTTAAAAATGCCCTTTGAAAGCACTCTTTTGCACTTTACTTGCTAACTTTGTAGGAACTCTGCATACAGCAGGAATAAAATAGTTCAAAGCACTAAGCTGCATACTCTACCAAATGGAACAGGTGCATGTGTTGGTGTGTGCATAGATCTTCCCCAAATGAGTCAAATCAGTCATATAGAGGGATCAAATGTAGCATTGGGCTGGGAGTGGGGAAATTTTCTACATAACTCATTCCCTGAGTACATTTGGCCAAGGACCTGATCAAAGAACAAAATCAAAGAAGATCCTCTATGGAGATTGATCCATTAAATATTTGTGCAAAGTGTTAGAAACCTACAAAATAATCTCGCAAGAAGCTGAGAGAGAATAAGAAGTAGGATTCCGGCCGGGCGCGGTGGCTCACACCTGTAATCCCAGCACTTTGGGAGGCCGAGGCAGGTGGATTATGAGGTCAAGAGATCGAGACCATCCTGGTCAACATGGTGAAACCCCGTCTCTACTAAAAATACAAAAAATTAGCTGGGCAAGGTGGCGCGTGCCTGTAATCCCAGCTACTCAGGAGGCTGAGGCAGAAGAATTGCCTGAACCCAGGAGGCGGAGGTTGCGGTGAGCCGAGATCGCGCCACTGCACTCCAGCCTGGGTAACAAAAGCGAAACTCCATCTCAAAAAAAAGAAAGAAAAAAAAAGAAGTAGGATTCCTCTTCACATAAACTAGGATTTTGGGGGAGGCCAGTTGTTTTGAAGTTACTTAAATGTTACCTTTTTTAGATGGGGCCAAATGGCACGTAGAATACGCGTGATGAGGCCACGCTGCTGCACGGTCTATACGCACATCAGCACAGCCTCCCTTTCCAGTCTGCACTCCCACTGCACTATGAATCTAGGAGAAATGTTTTCATTTCGCACATGGAAAGAGCACACGGCCACCATCTTCAGTGGGTGGTGTTTTTTGCTTCACCGGCAACTGGGCACTGAATTTTTCATGCATGACGGATCTGGAGGTTTGCTGCTGAGAGAGCCAATGGGAAATTTGGAAAGAGTACAGCTCCATACCCAGTCCTAACCCGATAGTGTATACTTTGTGTGTGTATGTGTGTGTGTGTGTGTGTGTGTGTATGTGGGGGTTGGGGTGGTGTTGGGCCATCTCCGGCCCATTACTAAGGTAACTGGGACTATTTGTGCATCACCAGTCATATCCTGTGATTGTGGGCACATCAGTTCCCTGCCTAGATCTCTGTTGCCTTGTCTGCACATCAAGGGAGTTGAGCACACATACTTATCAAGGGCCATTGGAGTTGTGCAATTCTCTAACGAAACACTCCCTAGTCCATGAGTTCATTAAATTTATTAAGAAAGTTATAAATTGGATTTGTGAATACCGACTAATTGTCTTGCCCATTTTAGGTTAAAGTAAGAGCTTAGTCTCCTACCCTTTGGGATTATATTTTTTGGGGGATTGATGGAGACCGGATGTACTTGGGAGACTGGTGTCCAAATTCGGATCATGCCCTGTGTAGGCTCTCTCTATCCTCCCTTATAGCTCTTTAGTGTATTGTCAGCGGGAGGGATCATGCTGTGAGGGCATCTTTTGCATGGTGTTAAGACTAGTTAAAGAATTTTAAGCTGTTGCTATTTGCAGTCAATTGTAGTACTTTACGTATCATGAATTCAAGTACTACAATCAGACAGACCTCTCTCTTTCACTCTCTCTCTCTCTCACACACACACACACACACACACGCACAAACACACACATGCACATCCCAGAGGAAATGGCTGCTTTGGGTTCTGTAAGGACCATTCCATGTTTAAAGACCTAGTTGAGCTAAATATTAAGAAACCATCCCCTTGCCTCCCTCTGAGAAGATATCATTTCCTGGCTTTGTCAATGCTGCCTGTCTATTTGCATGCTGGGTTTTGAGGACTAGCGAGAAGGTGGCCAGAGTTTGGGTGGGGCTGGTTTTTACCTGCTGGATTTGTGAGAATGTGAAGCATCCAGTGTGTACCAGGGTTTCTGAACCATGGGAAAGACATAGGAAAACAAACATTCAGAGCCCTGTAAAACGAGAAAGCAAAAACCAGCCAGTCTTTCATTCCGTATCTCTGCTTGTTGCATTTTGCTAATATGGGGTTATTCTTTCTCAGTGTTATGGTGCAATTGTGTGCAAAGACAGTGGCTGAGTGAGCAGTAACAGCTGGCTAGTAATGGCCTTAAAAAGAAAAAGGGTAACTCTGAAACAAAAATCAATTTAATGTGGTATTGTGGATGCTGTTAATTCTGCATATGGAAACTTTGGAACAGCATGCTAATTACATGGCTGTAACCAAAACCCTGCCCTCTGCCCCTGCACCATACCTTCACTGGACTTCACCAACCCACCCATACTCCATGTAAACCTCAGTTCTCCCATGGCTGTCAGAAGTCACATGACATCAGTGCCGTGCCATTGAAGAGAAATGAGAGGTGTCTCTGATTTTACTGAAAGTGATTATCATTTTCACAGGTGCCTGAGATTTGGTATCTACTTTGTGTTCTTGATTCTTAAGTGAAAAATCTCAAATAGCTCCCTTTGCATTAAAAAAGATTATTTTGAGAGGACTCCTGCTCCATCTTTTCAGCAGACCTGCGCTGCAGAAGGTAACTGTGGAAACTCTCCTTTGCTGTCAGGGCTCTGAGCCTGAAGGGAGAAGGTGCAGTGGTGCCTAGAAGTGATATGCAAACCACCTCACATGCCAGCCTCTGGCCTCTTTCCCGTCCCAGAATCACAGGCAGGGGACCCAGTGACAGTGACGATAAGTCCATGTGTGGAGGTGTTTTACTTATTTTTCTCTCTGTAGGATTTCATGGTGCTTTAAAAAAAAAAAAAGGCATTTTACAGAAAATAATGCGGGGGGGAGGGGGATTTCGTAATGTTCTTAGGGAAAGTACAAAACAAATTTGCTTGTAACATTTCAATAAGCTGTGCTGCTATTGTCTTTATTTGATGATGTAATTTTTTTTCAATGATGGAGAAAATTGCAACAAAGATCTTCTGGAAGATCCAATGTCTCTCCTGTTTTCCTTTCTTTTGTGGGGCTGAGCGTGGTTCCTAGTAGAGCGTGGGATGGGAGCTCTGCTCTGGACCACTGATACTTTGTCCTGACTGTAGGATAGGTGCTTCCCCGAGCTTACACTCATTTCTGACATTCGTGGGCCTGTGGAGACCCACTCTGTCTTGCAGGAGGAGGAGCGCAAAGCAATCCATGAAGAGAAACCTTAAAAAACCCAGGATGGGCCGGGCGCGGTGGCTCACGCCTATAATCCCAGCACTTTGGGAGGCCAAGGTGGGTGGATCATGAGGTCAAGAGATTGAGACCATCTTGGCCGACATGGTGAAACCCTATCTCTGCTAAACATACAAAAAACATTAGCCGAGCATGGTGGCGCGCGCCTGTAGTCCCAGCTACTCAGGAGGCTGAGGTAGGAGAATTGCTTGAACCCAGGAGACGGAGGTTGCAGTGAGCTGAGATCGCGCCATTGCACTCCAGCCTGGGTAACAAGAGTGAAACTCCATCTCAAAAAACAAAACAAAACAAAACAAAAAACCCAGGATGGCTGCTGCACATTGAGTTTCATTTCTCTGTTTTAACCTGATCTTGATTGTACATTGCTGGGACTACGCCAGCATAAATCACGTTTTCTTGGTGAAAGACTAAGTTTCAACATCGCGACAGGTCTTCCAGAATAAAATGAACAACCCCTTGGATGCCGACATTTCATGCTGTGTTTGGTTTTGCCCTTGGTATACGTCTACCAGCCATGAGCTTATTAATATCGACTAGAGATAAAATTATGAGCATTTTTGAGCACCTGTTATTTACCAGGTACTCTGTTGGACAGTTTACAAACATCCCATTTACGCTCGCAAATGCAACTGTAAGTTGAGTGTCTTCATTTTACAGATGAAAACTTCGAGGCTCAGAGAGAACAGAAAACCTCCAACTCGAGTTAATCAGCTCCAAACCTGAGTCTCCCACTAGACTATGTAGCTGCAGGGGATGTATGCTTTAATGACTTTTCCAATGAATGTGATGTGATTCTTTCTGACTTGTCTTCACTGTCTCTCCTTTTTTTTTTGAGACGACGTCTCGCTCTGTCACCCAGGCTGGAGTGCAGTGGCACCATCTTGGCTCACTGCAACCTCCACCTCCCAGGTTCAAGTGATTCTCCTGCCTCAGTCTCCTGAGTAGCTGGGACTACAGATGCATGCCACCATGCCCAGCTAATTTTTGTATTTTTAGTAGAGATGGGGTTTCACCATGTTGGTCAGGCTGGTCTTGAACTCCTGATCCCGTGATCCACCCTTCTAGGCCTCCCAAAGGGCTGGGATTACAGGTGTGAATCACCGTGCCCAGTCCTCTCCTCTTCTTTTTGTGAGGGAGACACGTCATTGTTGAAAAACGTGAGCTTTGAATGAAGAGACCTTCCAAACAGGCTTTATGTGAGCAACATGGCTGTTTATTCACCTGGGTGCAGGTGGGCTAAGGCTGAAAAGGGCATTAGCAAAGGGCAGTGAGATAGGAGTTAGTTTTATAGGCTTGGGTAGTTTTTTTTGGGGGGTGGGGGTGTTGCAGAATAAGTTCAGTTACAGTGGTGGGGGGTAGGGGCAAGGGAGTATACATGACCACAAGTTCAGTTCCAATGGCAGGCTTGGGTGAGAGGTATTTACATTATCATAAGAACAGTTAAGATGGCAGGGTTGGGTGAGGGGCTTGTCTGGGGAATTACTGCCACTGGGCGATTAGGGACAATGGGGAACGCAGGTGGCAGGTGGGAGACATCAACCGAGGCAAGCAGGACTTCAGAGTTTCAGGCTCCAGGCTTGCATATGGAGACCTGACATATGTGTCTTTTTATATATAGAGAGAAAGAATTAGAGAAGACGGGGTGATAACAGGTTTTAGGGGTTTGGGGTGAAGTTTCTCAAGGCTTCTTCGAGCGGGATTGTCGGCGGGGTCGAAACCTAAAAATGGGAAAGAATTTAGACTGCTGGGAGATTTGGGGGAAAGGGGTAATATCGTGGGGTTGTTGGAGCATTTGTCGTATTGACTGATTGGTTATTGCTTGTATATGATTTTGTAGGAATTGAGAGATTAATTGGAAAAACACAGGGTTTAAATAAGAGAAGGAGAAAGACAGTATTAGAGGACTAAGGATTGGAAGAAGTCATGACTTCCAGTTAGAGAGTGTCCAGCCAGTTCAGCCAGGTCCAGAATAACCATTTGCCTGATTAGTGAGCTTTTGGGCTCTGTCTCTTAATTTACTGATGGCTTTATCTATGAGGCCAGGCTGGTTTACATAAAACAACATTTTTCTGGAGCTTTGGATCTGAATGCCAAGGGAACCAGCAAGGGCTGCAGCTGTTAAAGGTTGTAGCGGGGCTTGGTGGGGTAACTGTGGAAGGAGAACTTTTGTTTTCATGGTGTATGAGGAAGCTCGTGGTATCTATAAGCAACTACTCACTTTTATTAACGAGATTGGGTTAGAGCAGAGAATGGGAGGCAGATTAAGAGTGAAATATTAGCTGTAATTGCCTGGAGGCAAAGTGTAAACCAGCAACTTAAACAAAAGCAGGGCATGTAAAAGTAAATGAGTACAGTGAATTTGAGCACAGACAGAAAATAATAGAAACAGACTTTTTGAAGTGTGGTTTAAGTAGTAGGGGCAACCGCATAAAAGTGGAGAAGGCGAGGGGCTGAAAGTAAGTGTGTGAGGTGTAAAGAGAAAACTTTGGAGGCTGTGAGAGCTAGAGGGTAAATGGGGCGTACCCTGTGATTTTGAGGGATTTTAAGAGTGTTAGGGTGGCAGCTACTGCTGCATGTTGTCATGAGGGCCAGCCCAGGACTGTTAGGCTAAGTTGTTTGGATAAAAAGGCTACAGGCCATGGGCCTGGCTCCTATGTGAGAATTCCGACCACACAGCCCTGGATTTTAGCAGTATATAATGAAAAAGTGTTGAGACAGGTTGGGGAGAGCTTGTGAGGGAGCAGTTTTTAGAGCTGTTTTTTAAGGAGTGAAAGGAGGAGTGAGGAAAGGATTTAGGATGAATAGGGTTGGATAAGCTTTCTTTAGTGAGTTTATACAATGGCTTAGTTAGAATAGCAAAACCTGGTATCCACAGGTGAAATAGCAACCACACTCAGGAAGGAGAGAAGCTGTTGTTTGGTGGGTGGGGTTGGGGTTTGGGAAATTAACTGCATACAGCTGGCAGGGAAAGCATGTGTAGACTGGTGAAAGATTATAACATATGGGGAAGAAATTTGGACTTGGAAGGGGATACATGATACCCCATTGAGTATAGATGCTGAAGAAGCAGGAGGGTGAATTAAAAGGCCATGTTGCAATAGAGGGTGACAACAGGCTTTACTTTAAACCCTGTTGTGGGATGGGGTGCTGGTGCTGGGCAGGGTAAGGGTGGTAAGGTTTTAAGGGGATGATGAGGGGTGAATGACTTGTAGCAATGGATGGGAGGGCGGTGTTTTATACCCTAGGGTTAAGGTAGGGGGACAAAAGGGGAGCTATTGAGGGAGGTACGGGTTTGGGGTGTGGCTGTAGCCCAGGGATAGTCAAGGAGGCAGACAATTTTGCTAGGATATTTTGGCCTAACAGGGGAACTGGACAAGTGCGGATGATTAGGAAAGAAAGTGGAAAGGAGTTCTGGCCTAATTGACACCAGACTTGGGGAGTTTTGAGAGGCCTGGAGGCCTTGCTGTCAATTCCCACAACAGTATGGAGGCCAAGGAGACAGGTCTCTGAAAAGAAGGCAGCATGAAGTGGGTGGCCTCCGTGTTGATTAAGAAGGCGACGGACACCCTTTACCGTAAGAGTTACCCAAAGTGTGGTGTCCGTGATGGTCCAGGGGGCTTCCGAGATGCTTGAGCAGCATTAGTCTCCAGCAGCCAAATGGGGGATTGGAGATTTAGGAGCTCTGGGAGCAGCGACGTGAGTTGGACAGTTGACTTTCTGTGGGAGCCCTGCGCAGACGGGGCAGGGCTTAGGAGAAATCCCCGGCTGCGGGCATTCCTTGGCCCATTGGCCAGGTTTCCGACACTTGAAGCAAGGTCTGGGAGGGGCGGCTGGACGCTGCAGTCTGGGTGCTCCGAAGTCTTTGTGAGCCGGTGGTGTGGCTGGGGTTTGTCTTATGGAGGAGGCAAGCGTCTGTAGTTCTGAGATGCACTGCTGCCGGGCAGATTTTTCCCCATTACTCAACACCTTGAAGGTGAGGTTTCTTAATTCCTGTTGTGGGGTTTGAGGGCCAGATTTTAATTTTTGTAACTTTTTGTAATGTTGGGGTTGATTGGGTGATAATATGCGTATTAAGCGTTTTTCAGGGGTGAGAGAAGTAAGGATGACATTTAAGTGACTCCAGGTGAGATTATAGGACTGGGTTAAGTATTGGAGGATGTGATGAAAAGGAGCCTAACCTGTGGCCAATTTGGAAAGGTTGGATAAAGGAAAAGGAATGTGTGCTCTAACTATGCCTTTGGCTCCAGCCACCTATGGAAGGGGGGATTGTTGGGGAGGGCAGAGGAGGTAGCCTCGGGACTGAACTGTAAGCTGAGAGTAGAGATTAGGGAGGGATTGGTGTGTAAAAAAATGCCTGGATATAGGGAATTTCAGACCATTTGCCCTTGTTGCGACAAAAATTGTCTAAATTTTGTAAAACAGAGAGGTTGAAGTTGCCATTTTTTGGCCAGTTGGAGCCGTTGTTTAACTTGTATTGTGGCCGTGCAGCGTTACAGAAGAAGATGAGACATTTGCATCTTAGGTTAGGAGACAGCTGAAGAGGCTTGAGGTTTTTTAGAACACAGACCAGCGTAGAGGAGGGAGGGATAGAGGATGGACGGCTGCCTGTGGTTTTGGAAAGGCAGCAGAGACAAGGAAAATGGGCACACAACCCAGCCACTCAACAGGTGTCCCTAGTTGAGCCTGGGTGGAAACTCGTCATTGGTGGGTGGTCAAAGAGAGCGTCCTCTATGTTGACCTGCCACCAATATCAGCCATGAGCCTGGTGGGAGAGTGACTAGGGTGAACGTCTCCACGATAGTCAAACCCCTGGGGAACCTGGGTCCCTGGATCCGTGACCTACGTAGGATTTTCTGCTCATGAACCTCATGGAAGAACTTGGTTTACCTGATTTTCCTTGTCTTTGCAGTGGAAAAAGGACAAAACTGAAAGGGGGAGGAAGTAGAAAGGAAAAGACAAAAGAATGGGAAAGCAGAAAGAGAGACTGCTTACCAAAATAGCCAGTGGTGTGCGTCTGCGGGCTGGTCTGATGACCCCAGGTCGGTAGGTAGATCTCTTCATGGAGGGAGCACAAGAACAGGGTCAGAGGTTTGGTCTCCCATAGGAGTTCCCCGTCCCTGGTTTCCGGCACCAAATGTTGAAAAACTCTCACTTTGAATGAAGAGAACTTCCAAACAGGCTTTGTGTGAGCAACATGACTGTTTATTCACCTGGGTGCAGGTGGGCTAAGGCTGAAAAGGGCATTAGCAAAGGGCAGTGGGATAGGAGTTGGTTTTATAGGTTTGGGTAGTTTTTTTTGGGGGGTGGGGGTGTTGCAGAATAAGTTCAGTTACAGTGGTGGGGGGTAGGGACAAGGGAGTATACATGACCACAAGTTCAGTTCCAATGGCAGGCTTGGGTGAGAGGTATTTACATTATCATAAGAACAGTTAAGATGGCAGGGTTGGGTGAGGGGCTTGTCTGGGGAATCGCTGCCACCCGGCGATTAGGGACAATGGGGAACGCAGACGGCAGGTGGGAGACATCAGCTGAGGCAAGCAGGACTTCAGAGTTTCAGGCTCCAGGCTTGCATATGGAGACCTGGCAGTCATGACTTCAAAGGTACATTCCCGACTGTGGGTCAGAGCAAGTGCAAGCAGCCTACATGGTGGTTGAAGCCCAAGACCTTAGCCCGAGCGAAGCCAATGCGACTGCTGGTCATAAGCTGGGCAGAGACAGATATGGCTCATATTTTTATTGCTTTCCTGGCATAGTGCATGGTGCATGGTAGGAGCTCAGAGTGACCTTTCTAAAATGCAATTAGGTCAGCACAACTTCTTGACCTTCAGGATAAAACCCAACAGCGTGGGCCTATCAGGCTCTGTGAGCATTCCTGCCTTCTCATGTGCCAGTTTCCGCTGCCAACATTCTGAGTTACTTGCAAGCTGCCACAGTGGCCCATGAGTTCTCCCATCTCCATGTCTTTGCACCTGCTGTCCCTCCAGAAGTCCTCCTCACTGATGTGCCACTTCCCCCATTCCACTACTGCATGACTAATTCAAGTCCTCAGAAATCAGGGGATGAGATAGCTCCAGGAAGTCTTTCTCGACTTCTCTCCATCCCCTCAGTTAGCTGCTTTCAACACAACTTGAGCTTATGCTGGATTTCAACTGCTAGTTTCCTTGTCTTTCCACGCATATTCTAAGTGCCTCAGGGCAGAGGTTGTGCCTTTCATTTTCATCTTCAGCACTCAACAGGGTGCCTGATACATTATAGAAACTCCAATTATTGGGATAATCCTTTTTTTTTTTTTTTTTGACAGTTTTGCTCTCATTGCCCAGGCTGTAGTGCAGTGGTGCGATCTCAGCTCACTGCAACCTCTGTCTCCTGGGTTCAAGTGATTCTCCTGCCTCAGCCTCCTGAGAAGCTGTGACTACAGGCATGCGCCACTACGCCCAGCTAATTTTTTCTTGTATTTTTAGTGCAGCTAGGATTTTTCACCATGTTGGTCAGGCTGGTCTCGAACTCCTGACATCAAGTGATCCACAAACCTCAGCCTCCCAAAATGCTGAGATTACAGGTGTGAGCCACCATGCCCAGCCTTGGTGGGATAATCTTATTACCTTGTTAATCACACATTTGCATCCTTCAAGGCAGATTTAATTTGTCCAGGACATGGAAGTCATTTGGAGTCACAACTGGCAGTATAAGTAACTTATCCAACTCCTAAGTATCATTTTGGTCAAAACCAAGTTTGCCTATAAAGTAATGAGTTTGATTTCTATTTTGTATTTACAGTGAACTCCAATAGTTAAATCATAGTGAACTGCAATAATTGTTGAAATAACTACATTCTAAAGACAACTGCTTTGAAGAACAGCTTTCATTTGGATGTATAGATAATGGAATGCTTATTTAAAAACCAATCATATTACTGTAGATAGAATTTGAGTGTCTGTATACTTAGGAAATATGAGATTATGCATTGCTCCTGTGCCCAAGGCAGGCATCATTCATCAGTCACAGAATTCCTTCCCTACTAATCCAGGCACATTCTTAAAATCTATTTTAAGATTATACTCCCCGTTAAAATCTATTTTAAGATTATACTCCCCATTAGCAGTTCTCAAAATATGGTCTCATGATCCAAGTAGTACTCTGAGATTCTTTCAGGGAGCCTATGAAGTCAGAATTATTTTCATAATAGTACTAAGATATTATTTGCCTTTTCACATTTTCTCATCAGGGTAAAGTATTTAGATTTAAGTAGCATTAGTCAGAGAACAACAGCAATGTAATCTGAGAGTTTATTGACCATCAAAATAACTTTCCAAGATGACAGTAAATGAGCCTGTATTTCTTAGAAAACTCAAAAGACCTAGATATAAAATAATTATATTAGAAAGGGCTTCTTGCTTATCCTCATAGGACTGGATCATAACAATGACCATACAACAATATTTATCTGGCCCTGCCCTAGCTGCTCTGTGGGGCTTCAGCCCCTATAGTTTCTCCCCAATTAGCTCTGAGAGCCCCTAGAGGGGTCTTGCATGTGCTATTATTTCTTGGCTGCTGTTCCACAAGGGGATCAGCTTCCTAGAAGCCTTTCTGTCACTCCAGGACTGGATTACATGGCCTTCCAATGATCCCTTGGTAACAGCAGTCACCCAGTTTTTGACGTTTGTCATCTTTCCTACATTGAGAGTTCCTAAAGGGAGCTCTCTTTCTCTCATTAATTTCATGGGCTTGGCACAGTGCACAGACATGGCAGGAGCTTGGAAGATATTCAATGAATAAAGAGCAAATCCAAAACCATGGTGTTGAGCAAAGGGGCTCTGCAGCGAGTGGGAGCAGAAGGGAGCCCAGATTTGGGGCAAGCTAGAGGGTAGGTCAGAAGGATGCAGTGTGTCAGAGGAGTCCAGGACAAAGGATAGCAGTCCAGACAAATAGAAAGCATGTTAGAAGATTTCTGAAGATAGAATACCAACCACGGCAGCTTTTTAGCTGGTCACCTCTATGAACTTGCATCAGCCGAAGAAGCCAGAGTGATGCAGACACACTTCAAACTATTCCAGTTTTAAAATACCGTGCACACCTGGCTCTCTGGACTTGAAGTGGCACATAGGTCATCATCCATACATGGTCTTTGTGTGAAGTATTTCAAGTTTTGGGTGACTTGTTCTTAGAAATAAATTTAAAAAGACATAAGAGTCTAAAACTAAAAAAATTGTCATACAATTTATTAGGAAGACTCCTGTTTATTAAATGAATTTTAAAGGTCATTATTCATTATTTGGAATCATGCAGAATAAGTAAGGATTTTTCCTCATTTGGAATGTGATAATATTAAAGTATTTTCCAATGTAATAATCAATGCTGTTGTCTGTAAAATGCCTATATCAATGGCTCTTTGGAATTGTTTTGCAAATGCCTGAAGCAAAGAACAACCACAGGACCTCAAAGAGATACGAATTTATTTTGAAATAAAGAAACTTCTTTAACATTCTAGCATCAACAGCCTTAGTTGCAAATGTAAGAAATAGCAATACACATGATGCCAGCATAATTTATGGCTGCACATTTCAGTATTTGATATAGAACATTAATCAATGTCTTAAAGAACATTTTGTTATTCAGTTATTTGATTTCATAGAAAGATAACAGGCCATTTCATTATTCCCATGAGTGAATATGAACCCTAAACATTTTTTTTGACTGAATTATTGCTGAGGAAAAAAGGAGAAATAGCTAATGGCAATAGCAACTTGTTAAGATTGTATAAGCCATTCATTCATTGAATAAATATTCATGGATCCCTATTATGTAGGAGGCCCTGGGAAAATGATGGAACAACTAGGTCATGTTCACTGCCCTCAAAGTTTTGCACTGTAGAGTTAGGTAGCTCTGAGCAATGTGCTCTGGGGAGGTAAAAAGGCGGCAGTAAGGCTGTATATGATTGGGTTCAAAAGTACAAAAAGTTATCACAAAAGTGATAGGAATTAAGAAAGTGTGAGGGTAAGTTTGTATGGTGTCAGTCAAGGCAGGCTTCCTGTAAGACAGGTTATCTTAAAGAAAGTATAGGACTTGTTAGGTAGCAGAGAAACCTGAATGGCTCCAAAGAATAATTCTGCTTAATTAAATATTCTGATTAATATTTAAGATAGATCTGTTTACCCAGAGAATACTGAAAATATATCTCCTCATTTGGGATTACTTTGTGGTTTGTTTGTTTTGAGATGGAGTCTCGCTCTGTTGCCCAGGCTAGCGTTGCAATCTTGGCTCACTGCAACCTCTGCCTCCTGGGTTCAAGGGATTCTCCTGTCTCAGCCTCCTCAGTAGCTGGGATTACAGGTGCATGTCACCACATCCAGCTAATTTTTGTATATATATATTTTTTAGTAGAGATGAGGTTTCACCATGTTGGTCAGGCTGGTCTCAAACTCCCGACCTTGTGATCTGCCCGCCTTGGCCTCCCAAGTGCTGGGATTATAGGGGTGAGCCACCATGCCCGGCCAGGATTACTTTGTTATAAGACATTTTCTGTGAAGGGGAGAATGCTTTAAAGTGACTAAAACAAATTACAAACTCTAAGCCAAACTTAGAAGATCAGCTCTGCTGGTCACCGGCTACAACAGAAATTGTAACTCCTTCTGAAAGCAAGTGTGATTGAATAATACACAGTCTATTTTTCTCCCCTCTCCCTCTACTTCCTCCTTTCCTCTTGTCTTGCATCAAGCAGATCCAAGGTTTTGGCTTCATTTCCTCTAGGGAGAAACATAATGGGAGGAGTATTCCTGGTTGTCTGTTTCAAAATCCAGGCTCACAAGTTTTCGTTTGACAAGGAGTAGAGTGATTTGGAATGCAGTGATGGGAAACAGAGGCTTTCCTTTCAGGTTGGGGACAGGGCAGAGAGAAGCTTGGAGTCCCAAACAGAGGGCCTGTGTGTAGCCTCGTGAAAAGAAAGGACAGCACAGTGGGCTTGGGCAGAAAAGACCTAGGGCAGCCCTGCCAGAGGGTGAGGGGCAGTGTGTGCAGGCCCCAAGATCCCAGTCCAAACCTTCTAAGAAAGAATTTCTCGTGCTCCCAGTTGGGTGGGTCTTGAAATTGACATCATGATGATTTACAGAAAATAAAGAGCTTCACCACTTCTTGCTTATCTAAACCTTTTTTTTTTTCTCCTTCTGTCCAGAATGGTTCTTCTTCTTGGTTTGAACCTGCATCATTTTGTTTCTTGGGTAGAAACAGAAGACCATTTTCCTCCCTGATTTGTGGAACATTCATACTTTGAACACTTTGTATTCATGTGTTGTGCCATGAACTGGGCAGTCTCTTTATGAGAAAGGGTTAGGGAGGCAGTTTCCTGTAGCTAGCGGCCAGAAGTACCTGAAGCTGAGCTCCTGCTTTTCAACCTCTTTCTGCCTTGGTGGGTGGGTGTGGGAGCCAGAGACAAGAGCCTCCCAAATGCTGAGCCAGCCGAATCTGCCTCCTCACTTGGGCAAAGAGGAAAGCGAATGGAGGCAGAACAGTGGGACTGCTGTGGAGAGAGGGAACCAGTCAGTCCCATAACCAAACCAGCTTCCAGATCCTGGCTGCAGACTCCTCAGGGCCTGGCTGCCCTCTGGGAAGCTCGACATATATTGAATGCTCACTCTTGAGCAGCTTCAATAGCTCAGCCCTTTGGACGCTGGGATACAGGACCAATTTTCTGCCCACTGGTAGAAGGGCTGGGACAGAGGAGGGGACCTTATGAGACCGGCCCCTCCAAGGGCCAAACTGAGTGTTCTAGACAAAATAAGTCATCCATTGGCATCTGAGACATGTGTGAAGCTGGCTTGACTAGAGGACGTTTGAAGAGAATCAAGGCCAGACACTGAAAATGCTTGGCCTCAATTCAATACCTCTTGAACCACCGTGAGGGCAGAGGGGTTTATTTAGCACTAAATTATATGCCAAGCCCAAGCAATGTATTTTGTATCTCTGCCCGAGAAGCTCCCATCTGCTGAAGGTGAGACAAACAATGATTTTCGCAGTTGTGGAATAGGGAGACAAACATATAGAAATGTCAGTGACTTTATGAAAATTACAAAGCAGGTTCTCTGTCCATGTATCTCCCTAGTTTGTTATTTTGTTTTATTTAGTTTCAGGGGGTACATATGCAGGTTCGTTACATGGATATGTAGTGAATCCTCCATCCAAGTAGTGAACACTGTACATTAGGTAACTTTTTAGCCCCCGTCCCCCTCCCACCTTCCCCCGTTTTGGAGTCCCCAGTGTCTACTGTTTCCATCTCTGTGTTCATGTGTACCCATTGTTTAGCTCCCACTTACAAGTAAGAACATGCAGTGTTTGATTTTCTGAGTTAGTTCACTTACGCTAAAGGCCTCCATTCTCCATCCATGTTGCTGCAAAGGACATGATTTCATTCTTTTCTATGGCTGCATGGTATTTCATGGTGAATATATACCACATTTTCTTTAATCATCTGTTGACGGACATGTAGGTTGATTCCATATCTTTGCTATTGTGAATGGTGCTGTGATAAACACACAAGTGCAGGTATCTTTTTGATATAATGATTCCTTTTATTTGGGTAGATACCCAGTGGTGAGATTCCTGGGTCGAATGGTTGTTTTATTTTTCTTTCTTTGAGATACCTCTGTACTGTTTTCCACAGGAGATGAACTAATTCACATTCATACCAACAGTGTGTAAGTATTCCCTTTCTCTGCTTCCTTGCCAACATCTTTTATTTTATGACTTTTTGATAATAGCCATTCTGAGTGGTGGTGAAATGGTATCTCATTCTGGTTTTAATTTGCATTTCTCTGATGCTTAGTGATGTTGAAGATTTTTTCATATATTTGTTGGCAGCTCGTATGTCTTCTCTTGGAAAGTGTCTACTATGTCACTTTTTAATAGTTTTTTTTTCTTATTCATTTGAGTTCATGATAGATTCTAGATATTAGTCTTTTGTTAGATGCATAGTTTGCAAATATGGTCTCCCTTTCTAAATTTTAAGTAAGATTGTCTGATTACTTTATTGTTTCTTTTGCTGTGCAGAAACTCTTCAGTTGATTAAGTTTATTTGTCTATTTTTGTTTTTGTTGCATTTGCTTCTGAGGTCTTAGTCATAAATTCTTTCCCCAGGACAATGTCTAGAAGAATTTTTCCTAGTTTTTTTTTCTAGGATTTTTATAGCTTCAGGTCTTACATTTAAATCTTTAGTCCATATTGTGTTAATTTTTGTATATAGTGAGAGATATGGGGTCCGTTTTCATTCTTCTGCACATAGCTATTCAGTTTTCCCAGTACCATTTGTGTCCTTTCTCCATTACCTATTTTTGTTGACTTTGCCAAAGATAAAGTTGGTTGTAGGTATGTGGCTTTATTTCTGGGTCCTCTATTCTGTTCCATTTGATCTATATTTCTATTTTTATCAGCACCAGGCTGTTTTGGTTGTTATAGCCTTGTACTATAGTTTGAAGTGAGGTAATGTAACAGCTCCAGCTCTGTTTCTTTTGCTTAGGATTGCTTTGGCTATTTGGACTCTTTTTTGGTTCATGTGAACCTTAGGATTGTTTTTTCTAATTCTCTGAAAAATGACATTGTTAATTTGGTAGAAATTGTGCTGAATCTCTAGATTGCTTTGGGCAGTATGTCACTTTAACGCTATTCATTCTTCCTATCCATTATACTTGGGGTGTTTTTCATTTGTCTGTGTCATCTACCATTTCTTTCATCAGTTTTGTAGTTCTCCTTGTAGAGACCTTTCACTTTCTTGGTTAAATGTATTTCTAGGTATATTTTTTGTGGCTACTATAAATGGGTTTGAGTTCTTGATTTGGTTTTCAGCTTGAGTGTTGTTGGTGTATAGAAACATCATTGATTTTGGATGTTAATTTTGTACCTAAAACTTTACTGAAATTGTTTATCAAATCTAAGAGTATTGGAGAAATCTTTAGGGTTTTCTAGGTATAAAATCATGTCATCAGCAAACAGATAATTTGACTGCCTCTTTTCCTACTTGGATGCCTTTCATTTCTTTATCTTGCCTGATTTCTCTGGCTAGGACTTTCAGTACTATTTTGAATAGCCAGGGTGTGAGTGAACATCCTTGTGTTGTTCCAGTTCTTAGGGAAAATAATTTCAACTTTTTATCATTTTTGATGATGGCTGGGGGTTTGTCAGATATGGCTCTTATTATATTGAGGTATGTTCCTTTGATGTCTATTTTGCTGAGTATTTTTTTTTTTTCATGAAAGGATACTAGATTTTATCAAATGCCTTTTCTGTATTTATTGGGATGATCATATGGTTTTCGTTTTTAATTCTGTTTATGTGGTGAATCACATTTACTGATTTGCATATATTGAACCATCCTTGTATCCCTCGAATTATCTTTTGATGTGCTGTTGGATTCAGTTTTCTGGCATTTTGTTGAGGAATTTTATGTATATATTTACCAAAGATATTAACCTGTAGCTTCCTTTCTCTGCTTTGTCCTTGTTAGATTTGGGTATCAGGATGATGCTGATTTCATAGAATGAGTTAGGAAGGAATCTCTCTTCCTTGATTTTTGGAATAGTTTCAGTAATATTGGTACCAGCATTTCTTTTTACATTTGATAACATTTGGCTGTGAATCCATCTTGTCCTGGGCTTTATTTTTTTTCCAGTAGGAAAAATTTAAATCACAGATTCAATTTTATTACTCTTATTGATCTGTTCAAGATTGCTGTTTCTTCCTGATTCAATCTGGGAAGATTGTATGTCTTCAGGAATTTATTCATTTCCTCTAGAATTTCTAGTTTGTGTGCACAGAAATGTTCATCATAGTCTCTGATGATCTTTTTCTTTTTTTAAAATTTCTGTGGAATCAGTTGTAATGTCAACTTTATTAGTTCTGATTCTATTTATTTGAATCTTCTCTCCTTTTAACATGGTTAATCTAGCTAGTGGTCTATCAGTTTTGTTTATCCTTTCAAAGAACGAGCTTCATTTCATTGATCCTTTGTATGATTTTTTTTTTGTCTCAATGTCATTAAGTTCTGCTTTAATCTTTGTTATTTCTTTTCTTCTGCTAGCTTTGATTTTATTCTTGTTTTCATAGTTTCTTGATGTGTGATATTAGGTTGCTAATTTGAGATCTTTCTATCTTTTTGATGAAGACATGAAATGCTATAAACCTCTCTCTTAACACTGCTTTTTCTGTGTCCCAGAGGTTTTGTTATGTTGTGTCTCTGTTTTCATTTGTTTCAAAAATGTTTTTGATTTCTGTCTTAATTTCACTGTTTACTGAAAAGCCTTTCAGGAGCAAGTTGTTTAGTTTCCATGTACTTGTGTGGTTTTGAGAATTCCTTTTGGTAATGATGTCTGATTTTAATCCATTGTGATCTGAGAAGATACTTAATATGATTTCATGTTTTGAATTTATTAAGACTTGCTTTAAAGTTAAGGATATGGTTCATTTTAGAGAATGTTTTATATGCATATGAGAAAAACATATATTCTGCAGTTGCTGGGTGGCATGTTCTGTAGATGTTTATTAGGTCCATTTGGTCAAGAGTCCAGTATAAATCCAGAGTTTGTTAGTTTTCTGCCTTGATGATCTGTCTAGTGCTGTCAGTGGGATATTGAAATCCTTCGTTATTTTTGTATGGCTGTCTATACTTTTCTGAGGTCTAGTAGAATTTGTTTTATAAATCTGGGTGCTCCAGTGTTGAGTGTGTATATATTTAGGATAGTTAAGTCTTCTTTTCTAATTGAAGTCTTATCTAAGAATAGCACCCCCTACTGTTTTTTGATTTTCATTTGAGTGACAGATCATTTTTCACCCCTTTACTTTGAGCCTGTGGGTGTCTTTATACATTAAGTGTGTGTCTTGCAGGCATCAGATGGTTGGGTCTTATTTTTTTAAATCCAATTTACTAATGTGTATCTTTCAAGTGAAATATTTAGGCTGTTTACATCCAAGATTAATACTGATATGTGAGGTTTGTTTCTGTTGTAGTGTTGTTAGCTGGTTGCTTTGTAGTCTCAATTGTATAACTGTTTTATAGGATCTGTGAACTTCACACGTATGTGTGCTTTTATGGTAGTGAGTATTGTCTTTTTGTTTCTATGTTTAGACTACTTTCAGCATTTATTGTAGGCTAGGTGTAGTGGTGATGAATTCCCATGGCATTTACTTGTCTGGGAAAGACTTTCTGTTTTTTTATGAAGCTTAGTTTATTAGGATATAAAATTCTTGATTGACATCTTTTCTTCTTTCAGAAGGCTAAAGATAGGCTCTCAATGTCTTCTGATGTGCAAAACTTCTCCTGAGAAATCTGCTGTTAGTCTGATGGGATTTTCTTTATAGATGATTTGACCTTTTTATCTAGCTGTCTTTAAAATTTTTTCTTCAGCAATGACCTTGGATGGTCTGATGTCTGTATGCCTTGGTCATATTCATCTTATATAGTATCTTTTAGGTGTTTTCTGAAATTCTTCTAACTGGATGTGTACCTCTCTAGCAAGATCAGATAAATTTCCTGAATTATTACCTTAAATATCTTTTCCAAATCGGTAACTTTTTCTTCTTCTCCTGTCTTAGAAGTGCCTATAAGTCATAGGTTTGGTCACTTTACATAATCCCATATTTCTTGAAGGTTTTGTTCATCTGAAGATACATATATATTTTATTTATTTTTATCTGACTGAGTTGATTCAAAGGACTGGTCTTCAGGCTCTAAAATTCTTCTGCTTGATTTAGTCTAGTACTAAAGTTTTCAACTGTATTTTGAAATTACTCTAGCAAATTTTTTATTTTAACATGTTTTGTTTGTTTTAAATATAGCCACCTCAGTCAGATGCAGTGGCTAATGCCTATAATCTCAGCACTTTGGGAGGCCAAGGCAGGTGGATCATTTGTGTCTAGGAGTTTGAGACCAGACTGGCCAAAATGGTGAAATCCTGTCTCTACTAAAAATACAAAAACTAGCCAGGTGTGGTGGCGGAAGCCTATAATCCCAGCTACTAGGAAGGCTGAGGCAGGAGAATTGCTTGAATCCAGGAGGTGGAGGTTGCAGTGAGCCGAGATCATGCCACTGCATTCCATCATGGGAGACAAGGCAAGACTCTGTCTCACATATCTATCTATCTATCTATCTATCTATCTATCTATCTATCTATCTATCTATCTGTTGAATTGTTTTTCTGATTTCTTTATGTTGGTTTTTAACTTTCTCTTGGATCTCATTGAGCTTCTTTACAATCCATACTTTGAGTCCTCTGTCATTTCAGAATTTTCATGTTGGTAAGGATCCGTTGCTAGAAAGCTAGTGTGATTTCTTTTGTGTCAGAACACTGTCTTTTTGTACTGCTAGAGTTCTTGTAGTGATTCCTTCTCAGCTAAAGAAGCTGTCACTTCTTACTTTTGAATTTGCTATTGTTTGGCTGAGAATTTTAAAATTAATTTTTCCCCAGAAGGTATGACTGTGTTGTATGTTGTGTGTGACCATTTGGTTTCATTTCTGGATGCTTTCAGTGGACCAAGTCTCTGTATGGGTTGCTTGGTTATGGATAGCTTTTATGCAGTGGTTCTTTCAAATGCTGCTTGTTGGAATGATGTGTTGGGTATACAACACACTATACTGAAACATATTGACACACTATCTTCTGCAGGGCTGGGAATGTGGAGGTCTTAGGAAGCTTGTCTCCTATGCTAGCGCTGTGCCCTTCTTGCAGGCTTTTTATTTGGTGGTGCAGTTTGGTCTCCATGCCAGTAGGTGGCACTAAAGAGTAAAAGCTGGCTAGCCCTTGTGTAGCCTGGTGATGAGTGGAGGAATCTGCCCTTATGGGGAGTGGAGTTGGGGTAAGAGGGTGGTGGGGGGAGTTGTGTTGGGATGTGTTGAGGTCTCAGGGCCAGGAGCAGGAGTTGGGGCCGCACCAGCTCCTTGCCCTGGACAGGAAAGAACACAATCTGATTCCCTATCGTGCCCCTGTCACAGGGCTCAAGACCTTCTGTTTGTACAGACATTGTCCTTTAGCTTCTGGCTGCAGCGTGACTGAGGTCTGCAGGAATGCTGCTCTGGTGGCTACCACCGAAATGGGCTTGGGACAGAGCCTCTTCCTCCAGTCTAGGGCAGACAGCTCTGCAGCTTGTCTGCCATCCATTTCTGGGATGCTGCCACTCTGTATAGGAAGAGAGAGATAGGTCCGCCCTTCATGTAAGCCTGGGTATCATGGGCTCACTTTTAACAGGGGTACAGTTGCTGCAAAGAGCCCTGGCAAGACTGTCTCTAAGTGCACTCACGCCAGCCCCCATCAGGGAAAACCTCTGCTGTGACTGCAAAGGTGGACGGGGGAGCAGAAGATGACCCCTTCTCCACGTTTGATCCTGGTCCCTGGTGCTGCCCCATTTAGCAACTGGCATAACACCAGTTTGTTCTTTTTTTCCAAGAGGGGCTTGTACTTTCCCTTCCCCTCTCCTTCCTGGTTTATTGAGTTATAACCTGTAGATTACTGGGTATACATGCAGCAAGACAGCACAGTGTGAGTCCCATTAAATAAAATCAATGCTTGCTGCTTACAGTGGTGGGGGATTCTCCCCACTTCTGTATCTTTAAGCCCAGGCTTCTGGGCCTTTTCCGACAAAGAGACTCATAGATGTGCCAAAGGCGATTAGAACAAATTAAGAGGAGGCCTCTTAAAAGGATTAAAAAAGGCCGGGCGCGGTGGCTCAAGCCTGTAATCCCAGCACTTTGGGAGGCCCAGGCGGGTGGATCACGAGGTCAAGAGATCGAGACCATCCTGGTCAACACGGTGAAACCCCGTCTCTACTAATACAAAAAAAATTAACTGGGCATGGTGGCGCGTGCCTGTAATCCCAGCTACTCAGGAGGCTGAGGCAGGAGAATTGCCTGAACCCAGGAGGTGGAGATTGCGGTGAGCCGAGATCGCGCCATTGCACTCCAGCCTGGGTAACAAGATTGCGAAACTCCGTCTCAAAAAAAAAAAAAAAAAAAAAAAAAAAAAAAAAAAGGATTAAAAAAATCAAGACGTTAGAATTTTCTGGATTAGAATCCCCCAACAATACTGTACATGAAGCCCTTGCCTCTGCGTTAGGTGCACACACGCACACACACAATTAATGAGTCTATTGTGAAATATTTAACTTTATTTTTGAAGAGTAACCATTTGATTACTTTTATTATTATGAGTTTTATCCTCTGCTGTTATCCATACGGAAAAATATAAATGATCCGGTGGAAAAACTACATAAATCATTGTTTGGCCACTGGAGAAGAATCTGCTTCCTCTAAGAGTACATTTCCCTTCAACTTGCTTTCTTTTCTTATTTTTATTCCAAAGAGAAACTGAAGAGCCTTTCAACAGTTGCCGGTCCATCGAGAAGTTTAAGCTTGCCAGTCTCTCGTGTGCATCAGAACAAAAATGCAATTACTCTTTGCTGTGCGGGAGGGGGGCATCCTAGGTACCAGACAACTTCAGTGACTTGCTCAAGGTCACACCCACCAGCAGCAGGTGATGGGGCTGGGATATAGAATCAAGACATGTTTAACTCCAGATCTCACATTCTTCTTACTGGCACTTTGCTGCCAAGAAGCCGCTAGGAAGTTGGACTTCCTAGAAGTCCAACTAGGAAAACCACACGTAATAGAAGGAATGGGGACTCCAGGAGATGCCACCCACCTCTCTGCACCACATGGGGCCAGGGCATCTTATCTCTTCCCCAAGTCACTTGGATGAGTTTTTCTGTGGCCAGACTACTGACTCCAGAGGTTAGGAGTTCTTTTTCCCATGGGTAGAAAATGAGCAGCAAACAAGATGGGTGCTATCCACTGATGGAGACTTACTCCTAAGCTCTCCTTTTGCTGTATCTTGGCTAAAGCATGCAATTAAGAGTAAAGTTCAAGGAGGTGGAATGCATGGTAATGACTCATACCTGAACACAAACAGCACTCCACCCTCCCTCCCATCGGGTCCATTTTAGGTGAGGAAGCGCTTCAGCTCTCAGGTTAAGATCTGGCTGTAATTCTACAGCGGTGCCAGGGAAAGTCGGAAAATTCCCAGCTAATTACCTACTTATTAGAAAACATGTCAGGCAGCCCAGGATAGGCACAGTGACTTGCCCAAAGTGGTAAAGGGAAAAGGCGAGGTAATGTCTTTACTTTCCTCTTATTCTGTCTCCCTCTTTTATTCTCTAAGACGCATGCTTTTAGAACCAGCAGAGGGCAAAGATCTGGTAGAGGGAAGAGGGTGGACCTACCCTTTATATTGACGTTTAGAATACCACCCATACTGGACCACCCACCACGTTGACCTCCTAACCACACCAAACCTCCCAACCCTGATGCTTTTTCTTCACTCCTAAGGCTCCCAGAGAGAGAAAATAGAGGTGACAGGCTCCTCCTCCACCTCTCCCTCCTTTCTGTTTCTCTTTCTTTGCATATTCTTGAGCTCTGTGATTAATCCCCAGCATGCTGAATAACTGACCTTTAGCCAGAGGCTCGTCTTGCGGGTTGAGAGGGTTTGGCTGCAGGTGGTACCATTGTATCCATCGTCTTCACCTGTTTCATAAGGACTCTTTTAAGTTTTGCGTGATTCTTTTCAAAAACACCTCTTGGCATTTAGAGATCATTTCACATGGAGAGAACCCACTTCTGGTCTTGGGAGGCCAGGAAGACTGGCCCTGGAGGTTTGGGAGCTGGGAATGTTAATGGTATTTGTGTGCACTTTGGGATTCTATGCCTTGTGAAAGTTTACAGTTTTTCTTTCCTTTCTTTTTCCCTTAAGGTCCTTGCAGGGTATAGAAGGGGTGGGTAGTAATGGTGCAGAAATGGGCCTCACGTGTGATGGGCCTTGAGCAGTGTGCCCTTCTTTAACAGGGCTGTGACAGGCAGTGGCATCAGAGCTCATTTTCCTGCCTTGTGCAGAACTTGTACCACTGCCCTGCCAAGCCAGGCAAAGGACTCGAAGGCCCTATTTCCTGGGTCCACCTAAGTCAGGAAAGCCTGCCTTTGTCAGTCATTGGATAATTATGATAAAAGGGGCCTTGCCCCCTTCACTGCTGTCAAACAACAGGCCCCTCCCTGCCCTCACAGTCTGCTGGGGCACGCCATTGAGAGCCTGCATCGCCAGTGGCAGCCCTCTGCTGTTCTGCTCTCCCAATCCCCCCTACCCCTCCATTTGGGATGTCTTCATAAGTCTGAAATCACCATTCCTCTTTACTTCCAAACTCCTCCTCAGGAATCAGTCATCTTAGTCCGGATTGTCCAGAGTGCAACAGAACCATAGAGGGAAACCATCCATTTTGCTGTGGCTTAGAATCATGGCAACAGCCACAAAATAATATTTCTCTGGCACCTCCCCCTGCCGCTCTATAGGGCTCCAGTCCCCCAACTTTCTCTCAAATAGTCCCAAGAGTCCTTTGACAATGACTCTTTCATGAATTACTCCTTATTTTCCTCTTTTGCTGCTCGTCTGGGTGAGGGCTCCAGGTTGCTGCCAGTCTTCAAACTAACAGGTAGACTACGAACAACGCCAGAAGGTCCTGTAGCTGGAGATTTGCTACAGATCCCTAGCTAAGGTCCAGGGAAGTGCTTGTGCCCATGACATTTAAAACATCACTATCAAGCCGGCTGCTGCTGCTGTTCACTCCGCCTTCAGTCACCAGAGAGGTGTCATACATTTTGTGTATGTGTGTCAGTACGACTCAGGAGTGGCGATTTCTAGTCAATTACATTTTGGTAACTGTCTTTATAAAACTCACATTTTCACTTTTGTTTTCATAAGTTGGACCTTGGAAGAACCCAGGAGAGGAGAAGCCTCAAGCCTTCTCTAGTGAAGAGCCAGGAGAAGGGACATGCAGGGGCCCAGAGTCTTTCCAGTCCCCACTGGGGAGGAAGAAATGGGGACTGCGATAATCGGGCCCAAATCACAGCCCTCATAAAGAAACTCACTGCAGGTTATCAAATTTGAACTCAAAGGCTAAGATCTGTCAATAGAGGGACAGAGAATGTTGAAGTCACTTAGCCTGATCTTCCACACAGAGCCCTGATCGCGTCTGTAGTAATCCTGATGGATATTTTTCTAGCGGCTGTTCGCACATTTCAAACCTGAGTGAGGAAGGGTCTGGAATGGAATTCCATATTCCTGCTGTGGCACCCCCACACTTGCATGCCAAGTTCTCCTTGGTTTAGGTAAAATAGAAAGCATTGTCTCCCACCACAAGCTTTGGGGCCCCAGGAACATATTTTGGCACAGTCTTTACCTCCAGATACCCCCTGGCTAACATGTGGGCATCTCTGGGAGTTGACACTTTCTGGTAGTTACCATAATTGCCAGGGTTCCAGCCTCATCAGCTGCTCAGTGCTTGGAGGCTGGCACGCTGTTGAAGTGACAGAGGGGAATATAAGAGAAATGAAGTTATGAGGGTAAAAGGCATAAAATATGCACCTGCCAAGAGGTTGGATGGAGGCAGCAACAGTGAGGGTGGTTTCAAACTTAGTGTTCAATCTTCTAAAGGAAATCTGAGTTTCAAGAACAAGGAGAAGATGATCACTAATTCATTCATTCCTTTACCCAACACATATTTACTGAATGCCTACTGTGTGCCGGGTGTGGTCCTCCGTGGTGAAGATTTAGAGAGAGGGGTAAGACATTGTTTCTCTTCAAAGGACCTCATTGTCCAGTGGGAGTTAAACCATGAAGCTGATCAATGTGATAGGATGTGGCCAGTACAATGGGAGAGGCATGCCACATGCTGGGGCAGAAGTCACACACAGATGAAGGAGGGAGGCGCCATGGCAGGCTTCAGAAAGAGGCCTTAGCAGCAGCTGGCCTAGGGGTAGGGTAGGTGAAGGTTCCAGGCAGAGTGGAACCATGAGCAAAAGCACAGAGATGCAAGAGGGAACTATGAGCCATCCTGTCATAATGGAGAGACAAAGATGAGGGTGCCGGGGTAGCCAGGCCCATGGCCACCTAAATACCATGTTGAGAAACTTGGACTTTATCCTGCAGGCCATGAGGATAAAGGCCATGGGGATAAAGGCCATCCTGCTGTCATAATGGAGAGACCAAGATGAGGGTACCAGGGTAGCCAGGCCCATGGCCACCTCAAATACCATGTTGAGGAACTTGGACTTTATCCTGCAGGCCATGAGGTAGCCCTGAAAATCTAGGACCACAAACCCAGAGCCACATTGTAACTGTATGAAGAGCTTCCAGTCCCGTCAGGGAGGAAAACAAGAGTTCATACATAACGATTGGGTGAAAGAGACTTCTTCGCCCAGCTAGAAAACAGCTTTTCAGAGATGCAAACCTAGTTATTTTGAACTTTGACTCAGTGGCTTCTGTTTTGCAGAAATGCATTCTCCAAAATTTCTCTGGGTTTTTTAGCTGTGGATTTGAGACAGGAGCTGCTCACACATTTCAGTGCTCGTTTCATCAGCATATACACGCTCATCAGTTACTGTCTACAAGCCCTTTCTCATTTCCTCCCTTTCTCTCTCTCTTTCTCCTTACCCCTCCTTCCCTTCCTTCCTTTCATAGTGATTGACTGCCCATTCATCAATGCGAGTGAGGAAAAACTCATTTGTAATTCTTTCCAACAAGGGAACCCCTGGCCTTTCAGAGGTTTCCCTGTGTCGTTCTTACTTAGGCAAGGCCAAACAGGCTGGACTCCTTCGTAAGAACAGAAGGAAATGGAATGAAGAGTGAAAATATGTCTGAGGATGGGAGCTAGTCCTTTTCTTTATAGTTTGGCTGGGAGGGGCTGTGGTGTGGGAAAAATGTGGGACATTTCTGTGGCGTAGACCATCAATCAAGCGGGTAACCAGGAGGTAGATGTCAAATCTTGACTCTTCTCCCGACACAGTGTCCACTGCCATTGATTGACAGAATTGTCTTCCAGAGAAAACATCAGTTTGGTTAATAGCAGCAGAGAGGCCCCCAAGCTGGAACAGTGAGGTTGCTTCTCAATGTCAAGCTTTCATTTTACCTCACTTTGGCCTCCAAATGGAAGCTTTCTTCTTTTCTGTTTTGTTTTGTCAGGTGCATGCATGGGGTGGAGGCATGTCAGAGGGATTTGCCTGCCACGGGAGATCCTAGAAGGCAGGGTCCCATAATGTCATAATGTCAGCTGAAAAGAGCCTTAGAGATGAGCTTTGCATTCATTCAACAATTTTCTTTCTTACTTTCTTTTCTTTTCCTTCCTTCCCTCCTTTCCTTCCTTCCTTCCTTCCTTCCTTCCTTCCTTCCTTCCTTCCTTCCTTCCTTCCTTCCTTCCTTCCTTCTTTCTTTCTTTCTTTCTTTCTTTCTTTCTTTCTTTCTTTCTTTCTTTCTTTCTTTCTTTCTTTCTAAATACTTGTTTGTGAGGCTGTGTGTTAACTTCTGGCCCTGGCCCTCAGGCAAACAAAGAATAGGGCACCATGTTCTGTGTGTCCAGCCTCAGGTTTGCCCAGTGTGTCTTGACCACAAGGGACGTGGGAGACTTCTTCACCATTAAGCTGAGCCCATTGCATTTATTTCAGCTGTCTCTTGAGCCAGGTCCTGCTACTCATTTGATTTTTGTTTCATCTGTTTCTGTACACATGCTTTCAACATGCTAAGCTCCCCTCTCCCTCTACCCCTTCCCTCCCTCGTGCCTTCCCTCCTTTCCTTCTCATCCTCCTTTCCTTTCTTCTGTCCATATTCGCTGACTGCCTACTATTTGCCAGTGTCCACTGGGCCACTATGTTGCCCATAATCAAGTGGGAGATTAACAGGAAAATGAGAAGTGACTGTAGAAGGGTCACGTTCAGTTGGAGTTTGAGTGCGATCAAAGTCCAAAGCCCCCAAAGACCGTTTCTCAAGATTTGGGAGTTGCTCTGGTACCTTGACTTTGCCAAGGTTCTATTCAGTTAAACTGCCGTTTGGGCCATTCCTCTTCACACTGCACTTGAATCCCACTCAGAGACACAGCACTGGTTTCTCTCTGTTGAATCTCGGGGTTAAGATCTAATTTTTCTAATTCTGTCATCCTTTTATTTCCTCCACAAGTGATTTTTATGGGGTTTGCTTCATCCTTCAGTGTGAATTTCACAATGATTTGGGGACAGAGGTTTTCCCTTCCTTCCCTCCTACTGTTCCTCCTTTTTTTTCCCTCATCCACCCTTCCTTTCTTCTGTCCATATTCACTGACTGCCTACTATTTGCCAGGCTCCACTGGGGCACTAAGATAAATTAAGTTGCCCATAATCAAGTGGGAGATGAACAGGATTTCAGGGGAATGGATAACCTATTATCTAATACAAGCTTGAGAGAAAACTGACTTGACGAATTGATGAAAGTTTGGGGTTTTTTTTAAGGTAACTCATGGGTGGGTAAGCAGGGCCTGAGGGGATACAGGAATCATAGTTCTTGCCCTGTATATCACTCCATATTTTAAGGTCTAGTTGGAAGAAATCATTAGGCAAGGAGAAAAACAGTAGAACATCAAGATGGTGTGCCTCAGTTAAATATTTTTTGAACTGCTCTTGTGTTGAGGAAGTGTTTGTTGAATAGCTAACAGAATCTAAGTTGAGATGTAAACTTTAAGCTATTGGACTAATATTGAGATTTTTGGTATATATTGGTCAGAATCATTTCCCCTTTCTCACTATAATATTTAAAGAGAGTACCTGATGTCTTAGTTTTTAATTCTCCTAAAAGAAGATGACCTTGCTGGAGAGGTGATTTTCAGTGGTCATTCTCTGAGGAAAAATGCCTTCGGCCCAGCCTCAGTATACACACACACACACACACACACACACACACACACACCACTCCCCCATATACCCAAGAACTATCCCTGAGCCATCCAATGTAGTTTTCACTGGTTTATTTCCAAAGCTAAGTGAAGGAAGAAGAGATTGCTCTCTTGACTGATAGAAAATCATAGCAAGTTTAGAGAAAAAGCCAAGTAAATAATTTTCTCAAGTTCTTATTCCATCTCCCATCCCAAATCTACCACAAGAATCCAAAAAGTTATAAAAAAGACTAGGATTTTTACTTTCAAAAGTCAGTGATGTGACTGAAAGGCTGTGATCAAGATTAAGCTTCAGAAAAGTGTCTCTGAGCTCCCAGAGAGTTGCTGTAGTGAGTGCTGAATGTCTATGGCACTAGTACTGGAAAGCAATGTGGAGTGTACAAAATTCCCTCATCACCGTGGACAGTTGAAATGCTCAGAAGATTTTGTGGAATCTCTGAAAAATGCAGTGGGCTCAGCCCAATGGTGTAGGGGTCTCATGTGTTTCTGTTCTCGTAAAGACCAGAAATGAAATTTAATATACATATTTTTAAACACATCATTTGAAAGAGAAATACTGCTGAGCCAGGTAACTATTGAGTGTTATGGCTCCTAATAAAGAAAGAGAGGAGATTGGGTATAGGAAAATATTCCCCAAGCCTTTCTGCTTATTCTATTTTGTGACAGTCATTCCTGTTTTCCTTCTACTCATATTCATATTCAGAAGTTTGTGAGACTTCTCAATTTCCCTTCTCTCCATATTGGCATTTTTCTTCTCTCTAGAATCTTGATATATTTCTCTCGTGCCTCGGGTGCGTTGACTTTGGAGAGAGCTGGCTTGAGTTTGGGTCTCGACTTTGGCACTTCCTGGCTTTGTGACTTTGGGAAAATTCCCTTGTTTGGCATGTATTTTCTCTTCCATAAAATAAGAAGGATCATCCCTACCTCAGATGATGATTATAAGTATAAACCAAGCTAATATATGCCAAGTGCAGTGGCTCTGTCGCGCAATGGATGGTGCATTGGACTTCTAATATATGCCAAGTGCTTCATACTTGCTGGCACCTCTAGACACTCAATAAATATGAGTTTTCTTTCTCAGAAGAATGACTTGTTTTTTTATGTCCAAAGCTATATATTCTTAGTGACCTCAGTAATCCCATTGTTTCTTGATTTTGTAGATATTTTTCTCCCCTCTTTCTTGCATCTTCAATCTTTCTTCTTCTTCTATTTCTGGGTACCCAGACTTAGTGAGTTTCCTTTTGTGACTTGGAAGTTGTGGGAAGGGAGAATCAGTCAGGAAATCAGGTGTCTGTAGGTTCTTGGGCAAATTCAACCAAGAGATGGCTAAAAAAGGACTTGGTTACTTTGGGTTCATTTTGTCTATCCATGGGATACAACTATGAGCTTGGGAAAGAGTTCTCTACCTGAGCATGTAGGCTGAAAAAAGTAGAATCTTGGGGGATCCTGAAGGAAGAGGGGAAACCAGGAAAACAGAGGAAGTTGACTTAGGAGGGGAGAGGGAAGAAGAATGGAAGATTGGTTGCAGGAGCCAGAGGCCAGGGCTAAGAACAGGGTAAGGCACTTTTAAGGAAAGAGCAGTGGAGCATTCACATGAGATATGGTCTGAAAGGTGTTCACTGAGTGTGGGTTTGTTATCTAGAAGGTGACCTACTGTAAACTTTGCTGGAACACGTTCAGTGGTGAGGAGGTGAGACCCTTGCTCCCAGTGAAGGGAGCACGCCCAGTCAGATTTTTTAACAAGCTTGGCCAGGAAGATGGAGCAATTGCTAGAGAAAATGGGAGATCAAGGAAGACCTTTGCCTTCTCTACAACTGTGGCAGGCTCTGGGGCACGTTTATAAGCTGCACAAAGAGAGCCTGATGAGAGAGGGCTCGAAATCAGAAGGGAAAGGAACCACTGTGTAGGAAACAGGGTCTTGGGCCAAGAAGAGGGGAGAGGGGGACACTTGAAGAGCATCGGTAACGGGATTGCCTTGAACTTCAGAGTAAACAATATTTTCCAAAGGAGATGGGGAGGAGACAGACAGAATTACATCCATTCATAAGCTTAGGGGACCTTGCATAGCCCTTTTGAGGGCTTAGTTTTCCTCAATGAGGTAGAAGTCAAGGCCAATTTCCTGAGGCAGGAAGTGGAGATGGGGTGGGGATTCTGTAAGACTGATAAGAGGTTGGCATAGCTGTGGTGTGGGATATGGGTGAGTGTTATGATGGGATGCTGTGATCCCAGGAGAGGCTGGAGACCCTGTGTATGGCTTTTTCAAGCACTGTTCGGCAGCACAGGGATAGGGACATTGGAGAGGAAGAATGCTTAGACCAGTCCAAGGTTGGCAATAGGGCTGGCGGGCCTGAAATAGAAGGGGCCAGGAAATTGAGGACCTTCACCAAGAATGGAAAAGGGTCTCAGTATGAGTCCTTCTGAAATAGAAAGGGAAGCCACAAAAAGGGAGATTGGTGGGAAGTATGGGATCAATGAGCCTGAAGGACTGTTGTAAGGTGAGGAAAGAAATAAGAGTTGGAGGGGAAATGAGAGGTAGCTAGGTCTTGGAATCTAACATTTCCACGACAGTGCTGTTATAGGGGCTGGCAAGGTCTACATGCAGGGTATGGCTGTTGGAGGAATAGAGTTGTGACTTTTCCAGCCGATCTTTATTGGGCTTGCTTATTGCTCAATTCAGTACTATATCTATGCTTCCCTGAGTCGTGATGGAGTAATCTATATCCCCAAGAAATTATGATAGTAGAGGTTAGGGCACCCAAAACGCTTTTTCTTCCCTAGCATTTAGGGATTCTGAGTATGAGTCTCTTTATTCGTCTTTCTCTCCTTATTTCCTTTTATGATACTAAGTAATGACAAGAAGATTGTTACAGAAAGTTACAGACCTTGAGTATATGCTAATACTTCCCTCTACCTTCATTATTAGATTCTTGCCCAGGTAGGCAGGCCCAAGACTTTGTTTCTGGCTATAATTTGGGGCAATAAAAAGAATATCCTATAGGCGAAAACACAATTTTTCACACAGGTGCTGGAAGTGGCCTCTTTATCTGCCATGGAGACATATTGCTTGGTCCTCGGGTTGGTCACCCGTCCTGCCTCTGGGATGTGAGGCATACCTGGATTCTCAGTTCTGCACCTCTTTCGGAGAATCTGCTATTTTCTATGAGCAGTCGTTGCATAGGGAGTAAACATTTTGGATCAATTTCTCCTTTTGGCCTTTCGCTCTTTTCCTGTAGCTCACAATGTGGAAAGGCAACGGAATTAAAAGTGAGTTCTGAATTTGAGTCAAGATGAATCCATGCACCCAGATGGTATGGAGCCTCTGTGATTCTTCCATAAATGACTGTCTCTTCCTAGTATGGCAGAATATCCTCCCAATTGGAGTTGGATTTGGACAAGTCACTATGGGCCTCAGAGTCTTCTGTGGGCCTGAGAGTCTGGGAGTATAGTCCTTCTAAACTTGCATGGGGATGTCTGAGCACACCTGCACACTCTTACTCATTTTATATAAATGGAAACCAGGGCAGTATGGGTAGTTTTGATAGACTCAGGAAATAAGTAGATGCAAATGCTTCATTTAGAAAAGAAGTAAATATATCTTCCCAGGTGTACTTAATTTGTGTATGTCCTGGACTCATAAAACATGGAAACTAGAAATAGTTTCATTACTGTAACCTACTTAATTGATCTGCCCTGTAGTTCATTTGCTTGTATAATTGCATTTCTAGTATTACGTGCATGGAGAACCTGGCTACTGGTTTCCTCATGCCTTTAGCGGGCATAAATCACCTACAGAGGCAGTGGCAACAGGGTCTCAATTTTTCCTCCTCAAAAATTTTCCTCATTTTCTCAACATTGTGGATTCCAAGACAGAGTAGTTAATAAAATCAGTGGTTCTGTTTCAGTTTTGTTCTGGTTCTGTCTCTGACGTTGTTTTGGGCCTATTTTTTGGGGGTTTTAATAAAGAATGTGCCATTTAAAAAAACCCTTTTAGCTTCTTATGCTTTTGGGCTTCTTTCATAATATTCCCGATGAGGGGTGAGCCCTTCATCACCAGATTAAATTTGGCTTATCTTGGATTGCCATCAGGCAAAATTTGTTTTAATGGGTTATCTCAACCAATGATATCCAGAAGATGCCAGGACTGGAAAGGACCAGCCATCACAGGAGCATCATCTGGAAGCTCATTAGAAATCCCAAATCCTAGGCTCCCCAGCCTGGAGCTAAGGATCTGCATTTTACCAAGATCCCCAGGTGACTCATAAGCACATTAAAGTTTGAAAAACATCAGTAAAATGACGAGTATGTAACAGCTCCATCTAAGCAGGTTTCCAAAGAAACCCATTGGCTCAGGTACAGAGTTTTATCCTTCACCGTGTTTGATTTATGATAGCCAGGGTTGAACTACCTCAGAGATTGTTTGGTTGGGTTTTTTTTTTTTTTTCATTCTTTCAGAGAGGGAGAGAAATGGAGATCACTGAGTCTCCAGATCAAGGGAAACCTTGTTGAAGGTCATGGCACTATAGGAATATGTCTCATCTGCTTGGTGTGGAGTCTGTCATCCTGCTGCCCATCTATTATGAATGCCGGTGGCCCTGTTTTCTGAGAAAAGAAAATGTGTAGATAGGAAACGTGTGCGAGTTCTAGTTTTCATCCTAAGACTTACAAATGCAAAACACACAACCCCATAATGGTAATTACCAATGGGTTTTCAAGTACTAATGAAGAAACAGAAGCTTGTTTTGATAACTCTTATTACACATTAGCAAGTTCATTTTGGAAGCAGTGTGAGGAAGCCATTAAGAGAAATACCGTTAGTGTGTTTTGTGGCATTCTAGTTGCTGGCAGCACCTCATCTGTCTGTGGTCTCCTACTGAGAGCCCAGACAGGTGATGGCCCAGCATGGAAATAGAACAGGCTTTCACAAGAAGCCCTTCTCTTCTGCATTGCTTTATAGTTTGATGAAATACATTAATTGTAACTGCTTCTGGTTTGGAAAATGGGGGAAATAAGCAATCTATCATTTAAATGAAACCCACATCACTTTGGTGGCCATTAACTTAGTACGTGGAAGTGACTAGGTGTTTGGGGACATGTGAGAGCATACAAAAAGCTTGGATTAAATATTCTGAATAATTTATCATTTGTCTTCTTGTAAAAATATCTATTTTTATCCCATTGGTATCCATCACACTAGCTAGATAAATCTCACTCTAGCTAGAGAAATTTAATTACTTGTAAAAATCCCTGGATTCTTGATCTCCCAGAGAGAAACTCTAAAAATGCCTATCTTGGCAGTAGTGGAGTACTGATACCAGGTTTAAATCAACCAGGGATTTCTTTTGACTTTTTCTATTGTCAAATTGCTTAGAAAGAAAAAGGCAAAAGACTCAGGAATCTCCTGTAATCCGAACTGTAATCTTTAGAGCTTGCCTCACCCCAATTTCCTATGCAGTTTTGAGAAATAGCACAGTCCTTGATTAGTTTTAAAATACATGTTCAGCGTGAAATGTGAATAGTATTAAAGGGGAGAAAAACAACAAAAAATCACCTGCCGTCACCTCCATCCAAAAATAACAACATACTGGGTTATACATAGCATCTCCCTCTCAAAAGAACATATAAATACATATAATATTTATATTGTTTTAATAAAACACAGTTTTATTACCTTACTATGTAATAATTACAACACTGTGTAATGTTACTGTACTACGTGTAGACTGTTCTCTTGCCTGCTTTTTGGCATTTAGTAATGCATTAGATTTTGTCACGTTAATAAATGTCCTTTTCTATATGATGTTTTTTTAAAAGATGGGGTCTCACTCTGCCCCCCAGGGTGGAGTGCAGTGATTTAATCTTGAACTCCTGGGCTCAAGGGATCCCGCCTTAGTCCCTGAGAGTAGCTGGGGACTATGGGCACGTGCCACCACACCTGGCTAATTAAAAAAAGTTTTTTGTTTTTTTTTTGTAGAGACAGGGTCTTGCTATGTTGCTCAGGGAGATCTTTAGCTAGATTTTAAACTACCTTATGTCATTTGGATCTGCTTAAAAAATGAGAATAACTGTAGGCATGGATCTAATTAAAATAGGGAACAAAAACCAAAAAATCCCCTAGTCGTAGGAACACCGAAGTTCACTAAATCAATTTCATTTCCACTGGGAAATCAAAAGACTAAATGGCAATTGGGTTTCTTGTTTAGTATCCTGTGACTGCACACGTAAACCCGACTTAGTGTGGCCTTTGTGTGGCCTCTTACTATCACCTCCTACTGATTCCGTTCATCTCTTTGGAAAATACTTTTGGGCTATGAATGTTTCTTTTCTAAGACTCTCAGGTGTCTCTACCTCCTGCTCTCTGTCTGCTTCTAGAAGTACCTGAAGAATACAGGTACAAAGACTAAACTATGTAAATTAATATGGAATGGGGTGGGGGGGTGGAACCAGCGAAGAGAAGAAGAATTAGTTTTTATCTCAGTTTGCTATACCTGGCTGATTAAAAAAAATTTTAATTTTTTTAATAAGGTGACTTGCCATCTCTTGTTCTCTGCATTCACTTCGGGTGGTTTTGAAAGCTTGGTACTGTATGAGTGTAAGATATGCCAGAGAACCTTGCAGAAGCACAGCTGCTGTCATGAATCTCTCCTGCTGAACTCTTGAACTTGGCCACTAACTTCTCACTGGAGAAACATCAAAGCACATGGCTCTGCACATCATGGGTCTACTCCGATTTTATGGTGCTTATCTACATTGACCTTGCATCAAAATGGGTCCATTCATATCCCTGAAACTAGCTCCTCTCTCTGTAGAAATCCTTGGCTGATCTCCTCCTCCAGTAGCAGCCCCCATTTTCCTTCCCCCTTGTAAATCCCACCCATCCTTACACAAGACAGCTCCTCCCTGTAGCCACACAGCCTTATAGGCTCCCTAGCTCAGGACACACACTGCCACAGGTGGGCCTCTCCCAGTTGGTATTCCTCATGTGCTTTAGTCACTTGATTACACGTTTATGTGTGTACACTTGGTTATATGCCTTTGTGTACAGACACGTCCCCACTTGAAGCAATAACTCTCTTCATAAACAAGTCAGATTTCCCATATGTTGATGAAAGGGCTTAAGGATATATTTCTTTGCTTTCATTTCATAGAAGCCCAAAAGCCTTACAAATCACTTTGACAACAGAAAGATGAGCATGGGTTTTAAATCTCTAGTTCATTCTTCACACTTCTGCTAAGATGAGGAGAAGCAGTTCTAAATGCTTCTTTTCTCTGTGGCTCCCCACCCTCTATGGCATCAAATGTTTGCTTGTGGGCACAGTTGCTGGTTTGCCTTGTGGCCTTGCCGCTGTCTGGTGCCCCAGCCTCCTGCGTTCCTGCTGCACTCTTTGGTTCCTGGTCTTCAGCTGTATAAAAGTCCTTATGTTCTCCAAATATGTATAGCTGTGTCACCTGCTGAGATTTTGTACCTGGCTTTCCCTTTGCCTGAAATGACCTGTCCAACTTTCTGGGCCTGGAAAACCTTTTTTTTCTTTCATAAGATAACTCAGAAGTTTCTCCCTCTGGGAAGCCTTTCCTAATTCCGTTTTCTGCTACTTAATGAATGCATTTAGTACTGTCATCATCATTGTTTGCTTACAATACGGTCTCCCCTAAAGGCCTACTGCATGAGGACAGGAACCTTACTTGATTTATTTTTTATGTTCCCAAGGCTGAAGGAAAAAGTAGGCAATATTTGTTGAAGGCTATAATAACCAAAACAGCATGGTGCTGGTGGTAGAAAAATAGACAAACAGATCGGTGGAACAGAATAGAGAACCCAGAAGTAAAGCCCAATACGTACAGCCAACTGACCTTTGACAAAGACAACACAAATAAACACTGGGGAAAGGACATTCTTTTCAATGAATGGTGCTGGGAATATTAGATTGGCGTATGCTGAAGAATGAAACTGCACCCCATTGCTCACCATATACAAAAATCAACTCAAGAGGGGTTAAAGACTTAAATGTAAGACCTGAATATATATATCTATGTATATATATACACACACACACACACAGACACACACACACACTTTTTAGGTGTGTTCTCACCTAGGAAAAACTCTTCTGTACATCAGTCTAGGAAAAGATTTCATGATCTCAAAACATAGACAAATGGGACTATATTACACTAGAAAGGTTCTGCACAGCAAAAGAAATAATCAACAGAGTGGATAGAATAAAAACTTACAGAATTGGAGAAAATACTTGCAAACTATATATCCAACAGGGAGCTAATATCCAGAATTTATAAGGAACTCAAATAATTCAACAAGTACCAAAAACCCAAATAATCTCATTACAAAGTGGGCTGAGGATATACATAGACATTTTTCAAAAGAAGACAAACAAATGGCCAAGAAGCATATAAAAATGCTCATCATCACTAATCATCAGAGAAATGCAAATTGAAACCACAATGAGATACCAACTTACACCAGATTGTCTATTATTAAAAAGACAAAAATGTAGGAGAGGATGTTGGAGAGAATGCAGAGAAATGGGAACACTTATATGCCGCTGGTGGGAATGAAAATTAGTACAACCTCTATGGAAAACAGTTATCTAAAAGAACTAAAAAGAGAACCACCCTTTGATTCAGCAATCCCACTACTGGGTGTCTACCCAAAGGAAAAGAAACCATGAGAACAAAAAGATAACCTGCAGTCATATGTTTATTGCAGCACTATTCACAGTAGCAAAGGTATAAAATCAATCTAACTGTCCATCAATGGATGATTGGATAAAAAATATATATAATATAGGGCGGGGCGCGGTGGCTCAAGCCTGTAATCCCAGCACTTTGGGAGGCCGAGGCGGGCGGATCACGAGGTCAAGAGATTGAGACCATCCTGGCCAACATGGTGAAACCCCGTCTCTACTAAAAATACAAAAATTAGCTGGGCATGGTGGTGTGCGCTTGTAGTCCCAGCTACTTGGGAGGCTGAGGCAGGAGTATTGCTTGAACCCAGGAGGTGCAGTGAGCCAAGATTGTGCCACTGCACTCCAGCCTGGTGCCTGGCGACAGAGTGAGACTCTGTCTCAAAAAAAAAAAAATTAAAAAAATTAAAAAAATTTAAAAAATGTAATATATATAAAAAGAATGAAATCATGTCTTTTGTAACGTAGATGGAACTAGTGGCCATTGTCTTAACGCAGAAACAGAGACAAATACTGCATGTTCTCACTTATAAGTGGGAGCTTAAATAATGTGTACACATGGACATAGTGTTGAATGGCTGACAATGGAGTCTAGAAAGGGTTGGGAGTTTGAAAGGGTGGATGATGAGAAACTACTTAATGGATTCTATGTAGTCATTGCAGTGATGCACACAATAATAGCCCTATTTCACCCCCATGCAATACATCCATGTAACAAAATTGCCCTTGTATCCTATAAATTTCTACAAACTCAAAAAATACTTGCTGAATTGACCTCTTAAGTTCTCTACCAAGAGTGTTTCCTTTCTGTTTGGATTTATGTTGCTTTGTGTCATATTTGCCTAGGAATAACTGGGTCTGTGATTTCTCATTACATGACTGGTTGAATACATTAACAATTTTACTCTTGTAATTTTCACGAATTCTTAAATTTTCCAGGGCTTTACAAGGGTCTACAATTGTAGTCCTTCTCTGCATACCCAAAGGCCTACTGTCAAATGGTTCAAGAAGGGAATTGTGCTTCTGTTAACTTATTCTTTGTGACAGAAGAGTCAGGCAAAGCATAATGGTGGTACTAAGCCAGAGTGCTCTTCTGCTGTTAGAGCTAATTGGAAATCCAAGTGCTGTGGACAGCATTGTTAGTGAAGGATTGACACTTGCAGCTGTCATTTGCTAGAAGATAAGGTTATTATTTACTGATTGTGAGGCATTTGGAGGGCTAAAGTCATCTCCTTACATTGTTATCTAAGGGTAGAGTTGATTGTGATGTTTTGGGGATGAAAAGAGAAGAGTAATGCTGATTTCTAATCTCTCTCTCTTTTTCTCTTCCAAATTAGGAAATGACCCTTATGTCAAAGGATAAAAGGAAACAGTCCATTTAGCAGGAAAAGGAAGTAGATGGCAGGACAGTCACCTTTGTTAAGGAGCCACTCCTCGCTTGACACTCAGCTAGGGACCTGACACACATTACATAATTTAATTTTTACACAAACTTTGGCAAGTAGACTCATTTTTTCAGTGTTACAGATGAGGAAACCAATGCTCAGAGAGGATAAGTAGACCCATCCAAGGTAAACACAGCTTAAGAAGTGGCAGGGTCCTTGTCTGCCTGACACTGGAACAGTTTTTGGGGACCCTCTCGTGTTGCTTCTGTGCCTTGACTAGGGAAGTAAAACTGTCACACTGGGTGGCAGGTTGGGCAGCAAATGGACATTTTGGAGAATTAGATTTTATGCAGAGCAATACTGGGCTTTCAGTCTCCTGACACATGGTTATATCATTTTCTGCCCTGAATCCTGTGGAATCTACCTTGCTTAGATGAATCGGAATGTTTAGAAATGACAGCTTTATGGAAATAATTCACAGCACGGCTGGGGTACACTGATAAAAACTATGTATCAAGCCTTCAGAAATAAAAGTTGCCCTGAATTGGTGACTTTTAGCCCCATCTAGTCTGCATAGTCATTAGCCTGAATGTCAGCTATTCAGGGGACAAAGCCTTAGAATGAAAAAGATGATTGTTTCGGTAATGTTCCCCTACATACTCTAAAAGAAAGTCAGCATCAGACACTGGATCAATCTTTTTTTTTTTTTCTTTTTTGCCATTTAATAGGTCTGCAGGGAGACAGAAGATTCATGTCAATGAAAGTCTTTATAATCGAATTGAACAGGAAAGCCATATGAAAGGACACATTGGGTCCTATGCTCTGAATATAATTAGTAATAGGATAGTGGAATAAAAGTAGTAAGGGAAGAAAAGGGAGAAGTGAGAATATGAAAATATCTGGAATAGAAAATGTGCACGGACAAGTGCCTCAGAAGGCAAGGAAGGCATTAATATACAAGGATGGAGTAGAATGTGATATTTTGGGGATGAAGAGAGTAATGCTGCTTTCCAATCCTTTTCTTTCCCAAGTTAAGAAATGACTCTCATGTTGATTTAATGCTGAAGAATGGACTAAAGAAAGTAGTCCCCTGGCTAAGGTTGAGGACAAGGGACTGGATTGAAGCAGAGGAAGCGACAGGAAGATTGTGTAAAAGGAGCAGGGTGAATCTTCACTACACTTAGGAACTTTCCTTTTTTTAGTAACTCAGACCCTGGATCTTCCTGTCTTCCAGGCCAAGGGTTCTCTCCTATATTAACCAAATTGCCTGGCTGGAGTCCCTATTCTTGGACTCTGGAGAGATCGCGTCTTCCCAGATGCATCCAAGGACTTCTTATGAGCCTTGAATTTCTCCAGTTCTTTTATTTATCCATTTTTCTGATCCCACTAAATTCCCTCTTTCAGTTTCCTGGCATCTTGTAGCTCTTCTTTTTTGCCGTTGCCATCCCAGAGTGAAATAGCCACCTCTGTTTTGGGTTAACAGAAGGGCGTTTAGCACTGCGTAGAATAGAAAACAAAATTCACGAATTATTTTGGGCTAGGAGGACTTAGCTGGTGCTCTTCCCCAGTCCTTCGCTTCTGCTTTCCTCACTACCTGCCCACATCACCCATTTCTTCTAAGATCCCTACTCCACCCCCTACTCCCCAAACTGGTGGCATCTGCAGATAGCTCTAAGATTCTGGTTGCTTCACGAAGCAAAGCAGTTTAGCTGTCTTTGGCTTCCACAAGAAACCACACTGTTATGGGATCTTTGGGGCATGGATTTTCTGGCTAGAAGCCTCTGTGGCTGGTGGGGCCTTTGCCTGAGTTCTTGTTCTACATCCAGGAAGAATGAGGTATGCAGATAAGTGAAGGGTGACAAGTGAAGGGTGAACAAGATGAAGATTGGCTTTATTAAGTGTTAGAACAGCTCAGAGGAGACTCATAGTGGATACTTCCTCTCTGCAGGCAGGTTGTCCTGTGGAGTGTTCAGCTCTCAGCAGAGTAGAGGCCCTGGATAGGGTAGCTCCTCGCTGCTCACTGGTCATCCTGATGTCTCTCTTGATCTCAGAAGAGAGAGCACCTCCTTTCTGCAGCTGATCTTTCAGTTGTCTCTCTGACTTTCACCATCCTGTGCCCTACTTTGGCTGAGCCCAGGGCTCTTATGGACCTCAGAGGGGAAAAAATGCCTGCTGATTGATCCATGGGTAGCCATGGGTGGCTCCAGAAGAGGGACCATGGGACCCTACTCCAGTTAGTGAGACTGACAGCCCTCAACCTCCTGGCTTGAAAGTGGGGCCTTACTGGAGACCAACCCTTATTCCCCCCAGGAATCAATCTGCCTCCTGCTGCAATGGACCTTCCGTGGACATTCGTGGCTTCAGGGCTCAGCCACAACCTTGCTCCAGGGTGGAAGCAGGTGCCAGGCGAGGAGACAGACCAGGCAGTGGGAACAGACACCCCAGAGCCAGCAGGGCCAGCTGCTGGTCAGGCAGCTGCAGCTTCACCACAGAGGGGAGATCCTGCCTGCTCCCAGTTCTCCACAAGAGCACAGGGAGGCTTGGACCCACAGCTGTAGTTTGGGCAGCTGAAGCCCCACCTAGAAGGGTGGGACTCCTGCCTGCTCCATAGACCAGGAGGCCTGGGTCTGCAGCTGCAGCTTGGACAGCTGCAGTGGTGCCTGGGGAGCTCCAAGGAGTGTGCAGGCCAAGTCACGCCTCTCTGCTGCAGCCAGCATGATAGCAGTGAAATAGGGAAAGTTCTCTTGTCCCCCTCACAGGGTGTGTGATGCTGGTGTGACTTGCTTCTTCAGAGGTTCTTCTTCAGAGACCCTCTGCTCAAACCTCTAGGGGAGCATACAGACAGGCAGGCTGTGAAACTCTGACCCCACGGCAGCATCTTGGGGTGAATGTTTACAACTGAAGTCCCGGTGGGTTGCTCATTTAGTTTTCCATCCATGGGTAGTTGTGTCAGCCAGCTCAGTTAGCCCCCTGCCTTATCACAAGGACAGAGGGCTTTCTCTCCTGGGATTCTGCCTTGGTGTACTGGAAGAATTGGATCACACGTGGGCTTGGAGAACAAGTGCAAGCTTTTATTAAGTGGAAGTAGCTCTTAGCAGATGGGGAGCCAGAAGGGCAATGCTTTTTCCCTGGAATTAGGCCTGCCAGTGACCTGAGCCCCAGTCACACTCCAGCTGCCCCAGTCACACTCCGCGTTGTTCAGTGGCCCGCGGGCGTGCTGGTGCCTGTCGGTGTGCTCCTGTCAACGTTCAGTTGCCTATGTGCATATGTTCCTCTGCTGATGTGCTCTTTTCGATGCCCAGCCACCTGTGTGTCTACCTGCTAGGATCTTGGAGAATGAGTGCACGGTTTTATTGAGTGGTGGTATCCAGGGTCTCAGAGGTTTTTATAGGCACAGGATGGGGACATGGCAGGCCAGGGTGGTCTTGGGAAATGCAGCATTTGGGCAGGAAAACAAAAATTCGTGTCCTCACTTAGGTCCATAGGCACAGGCCTGGGGTTGGAGCTCTAGCCAAGGACCATGCCCTCCTCCACCCAGCCCTTCTCTTCCTTGCTTCTATATTATTTATAGACACTTGCCAAGTGTCTATAACCTTATCTTCTAGCAAATGACACTGCCAAGTGTCACTTCTATCTATATTTCATTCCTAGTACTTCCCTGCTGTATCATTTCACTTGTCTGAAAAGGTACATCTAACTATCATAAGATATGGGTTGTAACTGGTGTTAGATGCTTCCTGAGGATGGGGCATTGTTTTGGGGAAAACAGCAGTCAGATTCCTCTCAGAGGTCTATCTGAGGGTTCCTAGCAAAAGGGAGCCAATGCCTTCTAGGTGTGAGGGGGTTAAAAAAAGTTTTATAAGGTTAAGTATGCATGGATTATACATGTGTATTATATAAGGAAAGAATTTAGTGCCAGGGATTACAGAGATAACAACATTGTATCCCAAGCTGTTTCACTCTGGTGAAAGAAATTAAACCTTGTGTGGGAGCAGACAAACTTTAGAAGAGGGATATCTGTTCTTGCCATATCTTTAGCAGTTAACAGGTGCACCCTGGAATTCTGGGGTTTGTGGGCTTGCTGTATAACCTATCAGAGTCATCTGAAAACTTGCTAAGATCTCCCTTAATTTTCTTTAAGGCCTGTAGGGAAAAGGGGACCTGGACCTAGCTGGACCTAAATTCACTGGGCATCTGTTGTAGGGGCAAGAGTGAGACTGGGGCTTGTTTATGGTGAGGATTTCTAAGAGGGGGCAAGTGGGAGGCTGAAGCTGGATAGGGAGGTCAGGGTGGACCCCGAGGAGCAGGGTTTGAGGGAGCTGGCTCCTCTGCTGGGAGTGCCTCTGGGACTTGTATCTTTAATTCCCTGGGCTTGCCCCTTGCAGCCTTTCCTGAGATGGCAAACAGGAGGGCTGGATCAATCCTATATTGTCGGCAAAGGTCAGGATTGCCTTGCAAGGTATTGAAAGTCTGCACATAATGGGCCTCAGAACGATGTATCCTCACATCTACAGAAAAGCTACAAGTGCTGGATGGTACAATGAGTGGTTCCTTCCTGAGGCCAAGTCAATCCTTCCTGTAAATCATGATTTGGCCAAACCTTTGTGTAGAGGGCTATGAGGTGCTTTTCCTCCAGATTCTGAGGATCAGAGCAGTCCCAGTTGTTCAGGATATAGTCCAGAGGAATATAAGCTGGGCTTGGTGAAGAGAACTGGTTGCCGTTTCTGAAAGACAGGGAATAGAGGTGTCCCCCATTTCCCTTCTTCTTTCAGTAAAAACTCAGGGTGTGATGGAGAGAGAAAGCGAGCACCCTCCTTTCACTTTCCACCTCTTATCCCTGAGCCCCGGCGACCTTGGCAGGTGCTGGCCATAGGTACCAATGCAGTATGTACCCATGAAGCAGGGAAAACATGGAGAATAGAAATTAACCGCTCTCACCTATGCCTCCCTTTCTCCCTGCTGTCAGCAAACTTTGAGTTCCCTGGGCCTGTTTATGCCATGAAGCATGGCCTCCTTCCGTGGGGCAGGGTTCAGTCAGCAGGAATTGGTCCTGCTCATTTACATTGTGCCTGTTGCCTGGATCTGGATTCCTCAGACCTGGTTTTTCTTTCTAGGGCTTCAGCCTGAAGCTAACGTCCCTATCAGAAACAGAGTCCGAGGAGAGGCCCTCTTACTTAGAAAAGGAAAAAAAAAAAAAAAAAAAAAAGAGAGAAAAACAGTTAAGGTGGCGGGAAGGTGGGGATGCTTGGGGAGGAACCCTTGCTTAGTGCAAGCGGAGCCCTCTATTCCTTATAACTTTCCCATTCTTTCCCCAGTACAGACCAGGTTGAATTTTTTGACCAGGGAGGGAAAGGGTCCATTGGCTCAGTGGGCAAGAAGCACCCTGTGGGGTCCTGGCTATCTCCTTGGCTTCCTCCCACCTCCCTCATGGCTGCTCGGCTTAGCCTTTGCCTGTTGGGGGCACACCCAGGTGCCCAAGCTGGGAGGGGAAAGAGTAAGAAGAGGTGCCCCGAGCTGTGTGTGCCTGTGACTGTCAAGATGGAGGCATATATGGCACTTCTAAGAAAAATTCGTCTGATTTGCACCTTTGGCGGCTGAGCCAAACACTCATGTTACTTAGTAATATTGCTGCAGCCTGTAGAAAAACTCTTAATATTGTAAAGAAAGAGATAAGAGCCATTTCAAATTGTGTGAGAGAAAGGAAAGAGACAAAAGAGAAACAGAACCTTTTACCCACAGGAAAGAGAGAGGTGGCGGGGTTTTGGAAGAAAGGCAGACCTGACAGTTTTGCATTGGCTCACATGCACCTTCCAAGATCCTGGACGAGCCCCCGGTTGAAATGGGAAAAGTTCCCCTGTCCTCCTTGCAGGGCATGCGATGGGAGTGTGACCCACTTCTTCAGTGCCTTGCTGCTCAAACCTCTAGGGGAGCATACAGACGGGCACGCTGTGGGGCTCTGACTCCATGGCAGTGTCTAGGGGTGAATGTTTATAGCTGAAGTCCCAGTGGGCCTGTGTCACAGGATGTTCTTTCAGTTTGGTGTTGCCTATGCAGCTGTGTTAGTCAGCTCAATCAGTTCCCTGCCTTATCACAAGGCTAGAGGGCTTTCTGTATCCTGATGTTGTTGCCTTGGTGTACCGGAAGAATCAGATCACACATGGGCTTGGAGAATTAGTGCAAGGTTTTATTGAGAGGAAGTAGCTCTCAGCAGATGGAGAAGCCAGATGGGAGATGGTTTTCCCCTGGAGTCTTTCCAGGGATAGTTTTCCCCAGTGCTCTCCTCCAACTGCCCCAGTCAAACTCTGCGTCACTCTGCCAGGTGGTGGCCTGCCGACATGCTGGTGCATGTTGGTGTGTTCCTCAGTCCAGCTGCCCACATGTTCCTCTACTAATGTGCTCCTCTTGATGTCCAGCTGCCTGTGTGTCTACCTGATAGGGTCTCAGGGGATTTTATAGGCACAAGATGGGGGCATGGCAGGCCAGGATGGTCTTGGGAAATGCAACATTTGGGCGGGAAAACAAAAATGCCTGTCCTCACCCAGGTCCATGGGCACAGGTCTGGAGGTAAAGCCCTAGCTAGGGACCACACCCTCCTCTATCCAACACTTCCCTCCCCCTCTTCAGTATCATTTAAAGGGACCATGCTCTTCCTTTCCCAGCACTTGTCTTTCATATCAGCAGCAGTCATTGCTATCAACACTCATTTAGACTAACTCGGTGGCTTCAACTTCTCACGTCTTAAAAGGTCCATCAAGATCCACCAAACTGGTAGCTGTACAGAAAAACCACCTGTGGGGAGATGGATCATGCCATGTCCCCTTGAAGACAAGCAGCTGTAATCCCCCATTATTTTAAATAACATTTCTTTTCCTTCTTCAAAATGTTGAGAGTGGGCATGAGAGAATTAAAAGAGTACAGGGGGCTAGAGGAGTGTGCACCCAGCCCCCACCTCTGCCAGCACCCAGGAGCCTATGAATTCTTCTTGTTATGTTTTCTCCTGGATTTACCACCTTTGCTCTGTGTTGGTGGTGAGTGTGCTACTCTAATAGATACCTTGGGAAATTTCATGGAATTGATCATTAAAGACTTCCATTCAACATGACCTTCAGCGAGTCCTTAGCAAAAAGGAAAATCATCTTTCAAATACAGTAGCCTTCCCTTTATAAGTGTGACCCTTTCTCCAAGGGATTCTGCTCATTCATGAAGCTTCACATGTCTCAAGCCCACCCCCACCTCCTCTCTGCCTCCTGTCTCACATGTTACATGTGACAATGTCTTCTCTATGGAGCCTGTGCTCTGTGTGAGCAGGGCCCCAGTGCTCGGCATGCCAGTGACAGTAACTCTTCCTAAGTGAGTAAAGGAAGGAATGAAAGGCTGCTTGGGAGTTGTGGTTTCCCTTTTCTTCTTTGCAGCCTCCATCAACTCTGCATCTCTTGTGAGGCTTACTTTCCAGTAATCTTTCTTTTCCTGCTATTTCATAAGTTGCCAATGGAAATTAGACCCTCCCTCCCCCATCCCTGAGGGTGCACAGGCTGCTTGATTTGTCACCCAGACAGAATTCTGCCATGGTTTCAGTCAGCAAAATGTTCACTCTTAGAAACCATGGCCGCCTTGGCTGGAACAATGATAACCCCGTGTGCTGACCAGGAAAAGTCAAATTCCAGAGCAGGCCCAGTTATCCTTTTGTAAGGTGGAAGTGAGGAAAAGTGCCTCTGAGCAGGAACAGAATTTGTGGTATACCCAATTCCGTTTGCAGAACGAATGGCTAAAAATCAAAACTCAGGGCTAAGTCGGAGATTTCTTTTCCACCTCTATCTCTGTAGCAAATACCAGAATATGCTGTTTGTTCAGGATCAGTTCATTAAATTATATACATATTTAATTTTCAAAGAAACAGTACTTGGATTGAATTGCTGGCTGCTCTCACCTTAAACTGGTTGGAATCACCTCATTTTGGATGATTCCCCTGAAGGACTGTGAAGTGCCTCAAGAGAATGTGCAGACCAGGACCTGGGACAACACTCCAGTGGCCCATAGGGGATTTCACAGCAGGCAGTCATGTGGGGCAAAGCTGCATGGCCAGGAAGTATCTCTCAGTAGGCATCTCACCAGTCATCTCGAGCCACTAAAGCCATATGGGAAAGAAGCAACTGCAGGATGAGGTCTGGCCTGCTGGGTGGTCTGGAGAATGCAGGGGACAGAGAGGTCTTCCCTGGACATTGCATTACTCAAGATCAAAAGGAAGCATTTGAACATCCACCCCATGAGAGCCAGAGCCTTACCTTGCACCAGGGAGAAACAAACAAACAAACAAAAAAACACTTCAGTGTGAGACTCAGTTTCTTTGCTTTTAAAATTTTCAAATGGCACATTAAGGGCAAATCTACTGTCTGGAGTGATGCCTGATGCCGTTCTTTCCTCCTAAATAGTCCAAGTATCTGAAAAACATATATATATGTGACAACTCTTTCAAAAACCTTCCTAGGTAGATCTGAGGGGGAAGAGGGTGGGAAGTGAGGGAGTCTAGAAGGATTGGGCTAACGAATTTCCTATATGGTAAAGTGTTTGAGAGAGTGTGCTTTGCCAGGTCCTAAACCTAGGAAACATGCAAAGCAAGGGTGGAATGGGTTGTTAAGCCAGATAAGGTGATTGAAATGGGTCCCTGCCTGAGATCAAAAGCCACAGAAAGAAGGGGGACATGACTAAGCAGGAGGGTAATACTGGATGAATCCACTAGTGGGGTATTACTCTTGCACGAAGTGCTCTTCTATATGCAACCTGCAGAGGAATGCACAGGTGCACTTTGCTGTTCTTAAATGTTCAGGCACAGGGTTGACTCCCGTCTTACCTTTGAGTAACCTCCTACTTAATGATCACAACAGGCTGCACCTACATCCCCTGATGGAAGGGTGTGCTAGAGATGGGAAAGAAGCCACCTAGAAGTTCGTGGTCTGTGCCCTTCCTAGTAGAAGTAGGTACCAAGTTGGTCATGGTGCCCATGGAGACAGATGCTTCCCTAGTGATGAAATCTGGGACCCCAAGCTGGGTCATCAGAAGTTGTGGGCAGAGAGCCAGGAACTAGGTAAATTAGGGAGAGCAACACCCATGGACAGCAACTGCAGGATGAGGTCTGGCCTGCTGGGCAGTCTGGAGAATGCAGGGGACAGAGAGGTCTTCCCTGGACATTGCATTACTCAAGATCAAAAGGAAGCATTTGAACATCCATCCCATGAGAGCCAGAGCCCTACCTTGCACCAGAGTGAAGCTCTAGCTAGAAAAGCCCAAAGTTGGAGAAACATCTCTACAGAAATCTATCCATGGGCACCATTTTTTTTCCAATTCTCTAACTCAGGACACATGGGCTCCTATGTGTGCGAAATGGTCAGGAGATGTAGTTTGGATGATAAAGCGTTAAAGTGTCAATTGGTAGTATGACAGGACTGAATATTTGAAATCAGGACTGTTCTGTAAAGCTTAACATAGGAGGAGGTGTCCCCAACCTTGACCCCAATGCCCTTCCAGATCTCTCCCAAATGAAATGGGCTCTTCTAAAGTAAGTTCCCTGATTATTGATCTGTGTACTCTCACGAGGCATGGAGACAAATACACCAAAATACACCCAAACCTATCTACAGTAAGAGTTAAATGCAAGTTCTATACATGTGTTCCTGTTCAGCAATTAAGAATGTAAAACACTTTTTGGCACTTATTTGAATGATTTATAAAATGCCCCTCTTTGCTCTTCCTCCCTTCTCTTCCAGAACCTGTGAACTTGTTGTTTCTGAAAGAGGAGTCAGTTGCTATGGGAATATTATTTAAGGAGACACATATCAATGACATTCTATGAAAATGGTACCAGTTTACACTGTCATGTAAAAAGGTGATGGATTAGACATCAGAATTTGGTAGCATGATCAGATGATTTGCTTTTTGTGAGACATTGTCACAGTAGGGAGTGTCAGAAGGGGTAGATCCTTCACCAGTATCACCACTGGGGTAGGGTAGACTAGGGACTGCTGAGTCCAGCCGCAGATCCTTGCAGTTGAGGTTTATGTAGGGGGCACAGTTTTCCTGGGAAGCTCAGCACACTCTTATCATGGGGTTGTACCTAGGTCAGGGAAATTCAGGGGATACCACGAAGTTCAGGATGACTGACTATTATTGATAAGAAAGGTCATCTTCTCATTCATTCACCCTCAAATCTTTGAATTGACATGCACAGGTAATTTGTTCATTACCTGTCCTAGGCACCATGTTTGCACTAGGCTATAGAAATGGTCAAAATTTAATCCCTGTCTTGAGGTCACAGACTCCTAGACAAGGCAGTCAAGTTGATGCAGAATTACAATAGAGTGTGAAAGTGCTACCCTAGAGAAAAGGTACTGGGGGCTCTACAACCTAGGGCTGAGGCCCCTCAGCTTGTTGGGGAAAAGAGAGTCAAGAAAGGTATCTGAAGGAGAGACGATCCTTCTCTAGATCTGGATCTGGACCTAGAGAGTGCAGACAGAAGGGAGGTGAAGCTCGACTTTCCAGCAAAGGATGCCCACCACTTGGTTGTACTACCCTGAACTATGTGGTTAGGCGTGAGGGCCTCTGACCTCTGGAGGATTGGAAAATCAGAGCAGGGAATCTGAGAGATCAGACTGGAGAATCGGAACAGAACCTTGTAACACAGCATAAAAGGCAGAAACCCAGTTCTTTGACCTGAGGCCCATGGAGACTGTCTGAGCTTGGGAACCCCAAGGTGCAAGAGCCCTGACTGTCTTGTTTGCAGAATGGGCATGCAAGGGGGTAGCAGACTGCCTTCAGAAAATGTGTGGGAGTTCAGGGGTCAGTCCTGAGGCCCAGAGGTCTGGATAGCAGCCAGCGTGGATCCAGGCAAAGTGGTGTGGCCTGGGCACCACTCCCCTATCCATCTCCAGGCAGGCAGCTTAACGCTATGCTCTACCAGACGACGGATGGGGTCAGAACGGACAGGAGGGTGAACTGAAGCAACTCAACCACTTCCTTCCTTTAGGCCTAGCTTGGTTTGGAACTAGACGAGGGTTTGGAGAGCCTGATTGTGGAAGGGGAAATGGAGAGCTGGCGTGGGAACGTGGATGCCCTGAGAGATTATTCACACCAGTGTTCTGTAAAGCGGGGAGCTTCTCTGGTTGAAAGTCAAACTGTATGAAAACAGTCATGTGGGGATAGATGCTTGATGTATATGCAGAGATCGATAATAAAGTTGAGCAGTAGCAAAAGGAAGAAGACTTTTCAGAATTACCCAATCAAACTTGGATTAGTGGCAAACCCTCTGTCCAATCTGACCCCAGGGTGTGAGGACCTTGCTGTTTGCCTCTCTCTACTTAGGACGCCTCCGAGGAGACATTGGAAGCTGGTGGGCTATCTTTGGTCCACAATTGTTTGCCTCTTTATCTTGGCTCCCCCCAACCCACCCCATCCAGGCAGCCCATTTCTACTTGTACCCTGTGCATCTTGCAATCTGGCCAGATACCTGGCTCCAGAGCTTTGCCTTATGAGAATTAGGCCTTTGAATCGTGCTTCCCTCCCATCCTGACCACTCTTTAATCTAACTCTCTATACCTCCCCTTCAAGTGACCCTGGAACTCAGCTTGGCCAAACCTGTCTCTGATCCAAATTGTGCTCTGTGTTATAACTTCATCAACGACGTTTCTCAAGGGCAAAAGTCAAACCCTCTGCCAGAGGAAGATATAACTACTCAGAGCAAAATACTGCATACCTGGCCCACATGAGTCACTTATGAGGAAGAAGGAGTTACTTCTAAGAATAATAATTACCTTTTAGATGAGATTTAAACTCAGAGCCAGAGCATTTCTTAGAAAACCATGGATACAGGCAGGTTACTATCTATACAGCAGTTAACTATCAGCTTCTTGGAGTCTGTATAAAATCTGGCCCATTGATTCAAACAAAACTGGTATGAAATAGCATTTCTCTTCATGTCTGAGGCTCCAGTGGTGGTTGGCTTCCTTCTTATTTCTTGCTTCATGTGGCCATCTTCTTGCCAGTCTCAGATTATGCACTTATGTGTTTTCCAAAAAGTCAAAACCATGTCCAATACCCTCGTCATGTGTTATTTTATTCTTATTCTTTAATTGATCCAACAGCTTTCCTTTCAGACTAAATTGGCTTTGTTGTACCCCAGAGGTGCCCACAAATGCTGAATTATATGGGCAAGGCCCTCAGCCTCTGATAGGGGCATTGCACTCAATAGCCCTACTGAGACATTGGTCTCTACTGGCAATCTTTGGTCTTTTGGGTTATTTGAATACTCTAACTAAATATATGTGTGTATATGTATATTTCAGTCCAAAGCTTCAAAAGTAGCAAAACACTATGGGGAAAAACAAGAAAGTTTGTAATTGCAGTTTTATAATTAACATTTGTGTCCTGATTTATACACATATTTTGTTATACCAATTCTCTAGTAAAAATTATTCAATGAATCCATGGATTTTTTTTGGAGGGAAAAAAATTTGTGTTTTTTAAATATGCAGAGTCTGGAGAAGGTGGGCAGATGACCTAATAGAGTGGGCCCTGGCTCCATGTATGTCCTGTAGTGCCAAGCTCTGTTGGGCTGATGCCTGTCTCAGGCTGGAAGCCCAGGGAGTGTGAGGAACAGTTAGCATGGCTATGCCAAAGTTACATTTAGGGTATGTTTAGCCCTTAACAGAGACACTTGAAGAAGAGCTTTCTCTAGAGATTAATTCCCAGCTGGTGTTGATAATGCTTTGGCTTCCCAAATACCTCCGCGTGAGCTTTTGTTTCCAGGAAATGCTGTTGCTTTAATTGTAATTGCTCAAATGAGCAGTCTTTGCCCACTAAAATAGAATTGATATTCAGGAGTCTTTATTTGATGGGGATTCTTCTTCAGATAGCAATCAGACTTTCTTATTTGGAGAGGAATAAAACAGTTGACACAGTCTCCTCAATGGGAGTGGTAAAGAGGACAACTTGTGGCTGGGTGCGGTGGCTCACGCCTATAATCCCAGCACTTTGGGAGGCCGAGGCAGGTGGATCGCAAGGTCAAGAGATCGAGACCATCCTGGTCAACATGGTGAAACCCCATCTCTACTCAAAATACAGAAAATTAGCTGGGCATGGTGGCGTGTGCCTGTAATCCCAGCTACTCAGGAGGCTGAGGCAGGAGAATTGCTTGAACCCAGGAGGCGGAGGTTGCGGTGAGCTGAGATCACGCCATTGCACTCCAGCCTGGGTAACAAGAGCGAAACTCCATCTCAAAAAAAAAAAAAAAAAAAAAGAGGACAACTTGTGACGGCTAGTGTAGTTCTTCCTGACCCCCTGAGTGTAGACAAAGCCCCAGTTCAGAGGATGGATTTTCTTGGAACTTTCTCATAGCTTCATGGTATGATGATAGAGTAGAAAGTGTTTGTCTTTTGTTATTAAAATGGACATTTCTACATGTGGAGATGCATATTTAGGAGTGATGTACCTAAATATAAAAAAAATACTCCAAAACAAAGCCCCAAACCTAAAAATATAGACAGGATCCCTTTTCTTCCCACAGACACAGGATTTCATCTCTGAATAATTTGCTTGGTCAAGCTAGCTATAATTTTACACAGTTATGGGACACTTGAAAAACAACAGAAGAAAGGCTGTGGGTCCAAACACAAGCCTAAGTTTCTTTGTCCTTTCTTTGGGGTCTACATATTCAGTAGATGTGTGCCACCCCTTCTCTGATGATTGTTTATGTTTGGAATCTGTTCTGATTGATCAGTGCCTGTACCATATACCAGTTGTTAAATATTTTGAACATCAGCTCCACCTGACAGAATAATTGGGAAAGGAGTAGCATCTTAAAGGATGTGAAGGAGATCAAGACAACACTCCCAGATGAGGGCAGTCCCAGGCAAAGGGGAGGGGGATAGGATGGTGAGGGGAAATTAACTAGATCTCCCAAAGTGGGCACTAGTTAATTTGAGCCTTTAAAGGCCTTTCTTAAAAAGGTCCATGTTTGAAGAACACATTGACACATGAAACCTGAGAATGGGAGTGGACTGAAAAGTGAGACCAGGTCAGGTTTCAAAAACAGATGGAAACTGTGAGTTCTGAGGCCAGGTGGGTACCCTAGTGAGGACGATGAGCAGAGCCATAGTGCAAATGGCTTGAAGCAATCTGTTGCCACTCATATGGCTGGTGGAGCTAGTTGCTCTCTCTGGAGGCACCAAGTGATGCTGGAAAGTGCTTGTGTATCCTGCCCTCTCAACTGTTTCTCCTCCTTTTTTAATGGTATTGAGCACCAATGTCAGAGAGCTGACGCAGACTGAAAAGTGTCCTATGGTATGCCATGGCTGAGGCTCAGCTCCTCTACCTGCCCTCCTGCTACTCACCATATCCTTGTCATGGCTTCCATTTCTTGAGAGAGTGTGTAGAATGAACCCCAGTTGATAATTCATGTGTACACCTATTTTATCAGTGCTGGGAACTGTGAAAAAAAAATGGTCAAACTTGCCTTATGCTGTGGTTGTGGCATATCACCATTCCTTCAACTTTCAATAGGTTTGATGTGTATAAGAATTCAAGCATATGACTGCTTTGGTTTTTCCTATCAAATTCACTGTGTTACTCACAGACAATTTAATGTCACAGGATTCCTTGAGAGCTTTGCTCCCATCTCTGTGCTGGGCTGCCCTGTGAAGCAATCTTTTCTCTATTGAAAATTCCTGGAAATGACAAGTATTTGGCTTTAGGATGGTTTATGTGGCCTTTTCCTTGGGCAGATCAACCATTTACTTCCTTTTGAGGCATGATGTTGAGTTAGATTTTATTCCTTGATGTCATACCAACACAAGGGGCAGGTGAGCCAGGCGCAAACTGAAATGTAAGAAGATGAACATTTTCCTCTCAATAAATCACATGGGGGTAACTGAGAGTGGAAGCCATTTATAAAGTTTAACATCTCTCATCTTTTGGTATGCTTTAGATTGACTGATTCTGATGATGTTTTTTGGGGCTAAAAGAAACATTTTATGTTTCACAAACAAATGTATGCTGCTGGTTATGGATTTTCAATTTCTAATATTTATGTAGCCAGTTTTCATAATGTCATGCTTTAGTGTCTTGTGGAAGTAAAGACTTGAAGACCCATCCAGGTGGTATAAAAGTCCCTCGAAAATTGGTTGGTGTTTCTTTGGGGAATTGTTGCCCAATGTCCTGCGATGGATCAGGGCACACAGGGTTAGGTTTAGACACATCACTCCAGGTGGAGGGCCAGAGCTAAGGATCCCTTGGCATTAGGCAAAGAGAAGTCCAGTAGAGATAGGGAGATCACCACTGAAGCAGACATCTCTATCACCTCATCTTCTGATTTTTCTGTCCTTATTCATCAAGAGGAATAATCTTTGTAACAGCCTATGGAAAGATGTTTTTCTCTTTTCACTGCAACTTCAGCTAAAGCTTTAAAGCTGATGGTGAAACCAAGGTCTAATCTTTTTAGTTACTTGCTTCTAGTAAGTAAGTAAATCAGATAATAACTCTGATGTATGTCACCAGGCTTAAGTTGTTTCTCAGGAACTTAGGGTCAGCTCTTGTTTAGCTTGAACCAGTTGAGACCACTAGGCCTGTGCAAATGCTCAAGTGATGACCTTTTGATGTCACAGAGCCAAAAACAACTCCCTCATATCATGCTAACACCACCATTTTCTGAACATGTGTCTTATGAAGAAACATGAACCCTGACTGTTTGGCAGATCACAGACTACCTCATTTTTCCCACCGCTGATCACCTTTCCCTATGTTTTAGACCACTTCTAATCTTTGGAGAGGTGGATTTGAGAGCTGTTCTCTCATCTCCATGCTGGCTTGTCCTGTGAATCAGTATTTTCTGTATTGCAAAACCTGTTGTCTCAGTGATTGACCTTCTGGATGATGAGCAGAATGAGCTTGGCTCAGTATCAAGGGCAATGGGTAAAAAATAACTTGACATTCAGGACTTTCCAGCAGGAACCAGACTTGTTTTTGGAATACCTGCACCCATCATCCAAGTGCATTTCATAAATTGGAAGATTGAAATTCATTGGGTGAATTGTTCTAAAGGGAATTTGTAAGAGTAAAGCCAGTTGTGGGTCTCTTCCTCAGGGAGGAGACAAGAGAAGAGGAAAGGTTGTTACTTCTTTTTGCTCTCCTTCATTAGCCAAATGAAGAGGATGCAATAAAACCATGATAACTTCTCATAATCTTTGGGGTTATGACATGATAACTTCTCATGGACTTTGGGTTGTCTGCTTGAAGGGGAAAACATGTCACATGACATTACCTAGCTGAATGTCTTTTGGGGTTCAGAAACTATTAGCTTGCCTTGGGCTGCTATAAGAGCCAGTTTCACTAGAAAGCTTCACAGGTGTCCCCTGAAGAAGTCTAAATGGGGGAGGTTGGCTGGGGCAGTGCACAGTAGTAGGGCAAGAAGGACAGGGCTTAGTAGCTGGGTAAGCTTCCCTTGCATTGTTTTGAGGGGCAAGAATGTATACCCCCCAAGGCATTAGGCAAATGTGTAAAAGGTTCTAGGATCAAGTTGTCTTGAAAGACTACTGGTTGGCGTAGGGGGATCCCCAGAGTTAAACTGATGGGGCAGGACCTGAGGGGGCTGGGGTCACCATACTTCACCAGAGGAAGCATTGTTTGGGTTAAGAGATGGTGCCACAGAAGGTCTCCTTAGTGGTCTTTAACATACCTATAATTGTCTCTCACAAAATAAAGCCAGTATTTACACAATAGAGGTTCTTCAGGAGCCAAGAGAACACTGCAAACAGCACCAATGAAGTAAAAATTCTTTTATCTTTTTTCTGTCATTACTCTTGTACCTAGAGAACCCAGAAGTAGGCACTGGGTAGAGTGGGGTGATAGGAAAAGACAATGACTGCTTCCCAGATGCTAATTCCCAGGCCTGAAATCAAGACTCAGCAGAGAGGAGAAAGAAGTTTTAATTGGATGTGGCATTAAAGTTTTGATTTAGAGTGGTCTGGATGAGATTTTTAAATTCCTGAAGATGGGACTACTTATTAGCGGTTAAAATGGAATTGAAAGTGATGCAATCTGTCATAGGCATTGGTGGGAGAAAAATAAAAACATTTCCTAATTATATCTTACCCAGTTAAACTCTGTACCAATCTGATAAAAATCCACATTTCAAATATACCACTGCAGCTTTCTTACTCCCTTAGCTACATTTGTTTAATTCTGAAGACCTACCAAGACTGTGGTAATTTCAGGCACAAATGTCTATCTCCACTCTGGATATTTAAAAGTAGGCAAGAATTTGGGCCAGGTGCGATGGTTCATGCCTGTAATCCCAGCACTTTGGGAGGCTGAGGCGGGTGGATCACCTGAGGTCAGGAGTTTGAGACCAGCCTGGCCAACATGGTGAAACCCCATCTGTACTAAAAATACAAAAATTAGCTGGGTGTGGTGGTGCGTGCCTGTAAAGCTACTCAGGATGTGAAGACAGGAGAATTGCTTGGACCTGGGAGGTAGAGGTTGCAGAGAGCTGAGATTGTGCCACTGCACTCCAGCCTGGGTGACAGAGCAAGACTCTGTCTCAAAAAGAAAAAAAAAAAAAAGGCAAGAATTCACCCAAGGGGGATAGAAACATAATGATTTCCAAGGCAAAAGTATCATGAGGAAGATCTATTACAAATCATCTTGTCCTCTGCAAAGCCAGGAGAAGACTCTGGACTCTGGCTGAATTTTTTCCAAGATAATTTTCATCCCTTCTCCATAGACTCATGTAGCCCCCTTTCTCTCCACTGGGGTGACCAACCCTGCACTCGCTGAGCCTGCTTTCTCCACAGGAAGAAACATTTTAAAGGATCAAGTTGAGCTCCTTATCGGAGCATGGACGGCTACAAGCCAATTATGCCTTTGTAAACTTTTCTGACACCTTCTATTGAAAACTCCTGAAAATAATCTACAAACTCTCTTTCATTTTCTATATTCATACTAAGAATCAAAAATGGGCAGGGTTTCACTCCAAGAGCATTTAGGAGACTGATAATTAAGCCCAGACAAATAATAAGGAAGCCTCCACAGCTTCCTTCATGAGTGACAGACCAAGAATCATTTGTGCTAATGGTCCTGGTTGGGTCTCTTCCTCTCCTACAAATTCCTTCACTTGACCATATGTCAACCTGAAGACCATTTTCTTTATTTGTGTGCTGGTGGCTCCATGTTAAATGTCTCAAGAGGATATATATTTTTTAAGAATAGGAAGGCACTGCTCAAGTCCCCAAGGACTTATTGGAGCTGTTCTTTGTCAGTCCTCTCTTCTGTCGATGGTAAAGTGTTGCTTGAGTCATGCTTCCTCCTTGCAGAGGCAGAGGCAGGAGAAACAGATGAGCAGGGTTTCAAAAGTGAGAAATCCAAGGTTCTCTTTCCAACTCTGCCATGGACTTCCAACAAAACCTGAGGCTCAAAGCCAAGTATAGCGGTGAGTAATTTAAAGCTAGAGAGAGCTGCTGCATAGAGGGCATTCAGAGCCTTCCTGAAAGCTAAGTTTATGCTCCCTCTTGTTTTGAAAGAAGTCAGTTCCTAACACCCAAATTCGAGTCTATAAAGTCTTTTTCTTAATTTAAAACCCCTAAAATCTGGCTTTTGTTCATTTCATTTTTCCCCCCTTTAGAACTAGTCAGATTTCTCAATACTAATCCAATATTTTAAATTCTTTCAGGTTGAGTCAAACTGTATTTTTTTATAATATGGAAAAAGCATGGGAAACATGTTCTCAGCTCCCAAAAGTAGAAAAAATTAGCAGTTGGAGAAACCACTGCAATGTGTGGCCAGAAAAGACAATGGATGAAGACATCTTGGTTGACAGTTCCTGGTTTTGCAGACACCATAGGATAAAACTTGTAAAAGCTTTTTTTTTTTTTTTTTTTAAACTGGAATTTCTTGCTTGAGGGTTCAAGGTCTGCTTTTCCCCATCCTGCAAACTTTTGTTTTTTTTTTAACTGGAATTTCTTGATTGAAGACTCAAAATCCTGCCAAAAACTCAACCTTGATTTAAGAGGCCTGGTTGGCCAACTCATATCTAGATTTGGCTTAGTTGATGCTGAAAATTCCTGCAGTAAATGTCTCCTATTTGGCTCAAATTAATACATCTCCTTTACTTTTAAAGGCAGGGAGTTGGGATTGTTACTTTTGTTTTAGGCGACTGAGAAAGAGGGGAAGTTGAAACACGTGGACTCAGTGAGGGAGCAAGTCTTCAATAGAGACTTCTGAAGTAGCCAAGAAACCTGGGCAAAGGTCACTGACGGCAGAAGGCAGCTTGCATTCATGACAGACACCCCCAGGCTCCTTGCTGGCATCAGAATCTTGCATTGAGCCTGCAGCTTTCTTGGCTATCTTTATTTTGGGAGAGCAGACACATCCACATGTCCCCAAGTGATCACTGGAGTAGTACATTATTGCAAACAATAGATGACCTAGATTCACTCCACTGTTGGCTTTCTGAATTCCAATTGTCATACTCTGAAAACTTCTTCCCATGATTGACCTAACATGTCTGACAGCTTTAAGTATTAATGCTAGTTGAAATATTTCCTGGATTCATCATGTCCTCTGGGGCTGTGTCTTAGCTTCTGGTTCCAGATACACTTCTCTTGTTAAGGGTTTCTTGACCTCTACAACCAAGTCGGTTCCCCTACTTTTCACAGTGCTAGCTTTTCTGTTCCCAGTAGGCTACAGCTAAAGGTATACAGTTTGCCTTAATGTTACTTCCATCAGAGTAGTGATGCATAGGGGACACACTCAGAAAGAAATATTTGAGAACAGTGATGTTTGAGAACTTCAGAAATTTTTCCCATTAGGTGGCCCCTACTCTTGAGAATCTGTGCAGAGGCTGAATTTCAGCTCTTTTGATTATGTACTTAAAAAAAAAAGTCTGTGGCGAGCCTTTAAAGTGATTTATTTTTTAATAAGTGAAAGGACTAATGCTGTGAAGTGTGGCATTCTGTGCACTGAGGCTGCCCACGTGGCTGGGCTCCACACTCGTTCTGAGTTGGTGTGGTCGTGGTGTTTTGATCACATTCACCGCTGTCCTCTTGGGTCTGTAATGTGTAAACATATTTGAGTCTTTAAATTGTCTTTGAGCTTAGATGAGATTCATTGTAAATGCTCCAGAAGGCAATTTTCCGTTGATATATAGAGCATTGTCCCAGTAGTTTTAACAATGATGCTATAAATCACAGTTCTCCACTTAAGATTGTCAGCACAAGGAATTCACTAGTGAGGTAGATTTTGTGCAATTTTTAATTTGTACGATACGTCAATACTTGTGTCGTAGTATCACAGTCACTAATTACTCCATTGCTTTTTTGGTCACTCCATTCCTTGTTTGGATCGGAAGAAATACAGGCAGGAAAAGCTGAAGCCGCAGTAACAGCTGGTGGTGGAGTAGAGACATCAGGAAAAGTGTGGGATATATCTTCACAATAGGTGGCATGCCTTGGGTGGATCTAGAGTGCATAAATGAGATATTCATTTGCAATACATCAAGTTTGGCATCAAGCACTTTGAAACTGTTTCCAATTGCTTGTGTTAAGTTTTCAAAGCATCATGCAAGGCATACATTTTTCGAGCCAACTGATGTCTCACTTCCTGGATATTATTTAGCTTGTCATTGCTTTCATTAAATGGAAATGTCTCTTTTTGTTTCATTTGCAAACTCTTGAGTGTCCACTCTTCTGTTGAATCTGCTTTCATCCCAGTTTCTTCTTCAGACATAGCCAGCGACAAAGTGGGAACAAGTATTTCCTGAGGGAGATTTTCCAACAGCACTGGTGGCGTTTTGTAATCTTAATCTTTGTGTGAAGTTGCTTCTTTTGCATCTATTGGCTGTGACAATTCAGGTGTTTATCTGAGCCACTCTTCTGGTGTCTCTGTCTTCGTCTATCAGGGTCACTTTTTTATTCTCACTAGTACTTAGAGACTATCTCCTGTCACTGATGTGGGAGATTCACTTATTCTTTTTCTCTTGGATTCCATAGTTGCTTGAACCCATTTCATGTGTTACCCTATAACACTTAAGGATCTTTCACTGCTCATCGGTAAATGGGGATTGACCAGAGTGCTTCAACTTTTTTCTGTGTGCATCTTTTGGCTGAGTTTCAGGAATACCTCCTGATATTGGCATTCCTTGTCTATAATTTCACGTGATTGAACTAGTTTCAGCTGCATGATACAGGGCTACTGAGGCGAGAAGCAGAAATGCTGTTGTCATAATCTTGGAAGCATCAGGATGACAAGTTGCCTTTGTATATAGGAACCACTCAGGCCCAGTTGCATCCTTGAGGCATTTCTGTGCATCTCTGAACTGGAGTATCTCATCTATTACCCCAGGAATGAGGATCAATGCAGAGTTGAAGTTTCACAGAAAGTTGCTGATAGCGATCGGTGTAGTCATCTGTAATTCTTTCGTAACAAGATGAATCTGAACCATGAATAGTTGCTCAAATCCTCCAACATTTGTAGAAAGAATTCCTATGAGGGCTTGATGACACCAGTTGTATCCTGTGAACTTGGACACCTATGTTGAGACATCAAGTTATGAATAATTGACCTGTATGCTGCTGACTCCTGCAGCAGTATGTACTTTTTGAAATGGCTCTCAGCAGCTCTTATATGTAAATTATCTTATGAATCACAGAAGACGCTATGATGATGGTCATTGCAGCATGATAAAGACCAAGGTGGTGGGTTGCATTATCAATGACCAGTACAATTTGACATGATTCAGTTCCATAGCTTATAGGAAGTCAAGTGACTGAGTTCTGTTGGGTTTGTTCAGGTGAGTCAGTACAGGGAAATTCTTTCTCTTTCTTCTTTCTTTTTTTGTTTTTTGAGACAGGGTCTTGCTCTATCACCCAGGCTGCAAGGCTGGAGTGCAGTGACACTGTCATGGCTCACTGTAGCCTTGACCTCCCTGGGATCAGGTGATCCACCCACTTCAGCTTCCCATGTAGCTGGGACCACCTGCATGCATCACCATGCGCAGCTAATTTGTCAATTTTTCTTTTGGTTAGGGATGGGTTTTGTCATGTTGCCCAGGCTGGTCTTGAGCTCCTGGGCTCAAGTAATCCTCCCACCTTAACCTCCCAAAGTGCTGGGATTACAAATGTGAGCTACTGTGCCTGGCCTGGAAATGCTTTCTGAATGAGGGTATAAAGCTGCATGCTATAATTGTACAAATAGTTAATGGAGAATGGCAGTGTCTCACATTGTCATTGTAGAAAATGTGTAGTGCAGTACATGTGCTTCTGGGGCAGGGGTAGGAGCATGGACAACATGCCACAATGATTGGGAGACTGTCCTTGAGCACCATGGAACCTGACAGATTATTCACGCCTTTGCACTAATACGTTAAAGGATTAGTAGCAGCTTCCCAAGTGATCCTGACACCTCAGCCTAAGCAGCTGGGACTACAGGCATGTGCCACCAGGCTCACCTAGTTTTTAAAAAAATTTTTTTGTAGAGATAAGGTCTCACTTGGTTATCCAGGGTGGCTTCAAATTTTGGGGCTTAAGCAGTCTTCCTGCTTCATCTTCCAAAGTGCCAGGATTGCAGGTGTGAGTCAACATGCCTGGCCACAAACTGTTATAAGTATATCCTCCTGCTTTGGCAAATGTACCTTCACAATGACAACACTGGAATATATGTTGATATGGCTTGGCTTTGTGTCCCACCCTCATCTGTGTCCTCACCCATCTCATCTTGTAGCTCCCATAATTCCCATGTGTTATGGGAGGGACCTGGTGGGAAATGATTAAATCATGGATGTGTGTTTTTCCCATGCTGTTCTCATGATACTGAATGGGTCTCACGAGATCTGTTGGTTTTAAAAGGTGGATGTTTCTCTACAAGCTCTTTTTCCACGTAAGATGTGACTTGCTCCTCCTTGCCTTCCACCATGATGATGAGGCCTCCCTAGCCATGTGAAACTCTAAGTCCGATTAAGCCTCTTTTTGTAAATTGCCCAGTCTCAGATATGTCTTTATCAGCAGTGTGAAAACGGACTAATATGTATGAATATGCATACCGGTTGATACCAAATAAATGCAGAGGATACAACTTGAAAATTTATTTTACTGTTCTCAAAGCTGTGACTTGCTTTGGGAGGAGGTGGTGGTGCACATGCATGAGCATCCCAACCCCAGCACGCTGCAGCTTATTCCCACTCCTTGCAGGGAGTCATTTCTTGGCCATCCCTCAGGCTTAGTGTGTACACGTAGGCAATGCAATCCGCTAGACTGACCCAGGAAGAAATCCTTGCAGGCTCTTAGATGTCCTGAAGACTCCTTGGAAAGGGAATTTGGAAATCTTTTATAAACAGAATGTGACACCAAAAGGGATGGTCCAGACTCTAGGTGGACATACCCCTTGCTTCAAGAGATCTTTGCCTCCATATGATGGGAGCAGCTCAGAGCCAGGCCCCCTCTTGCCCAGATCTGAGTTGATCAGCAGATGAGATGAACTGGAGCCCAAAGGAACACAATTTCTGAAACTGGAAAATGAATGAATAAGAAGTAACTGACTTGGCAGACACAAAAATGCTCAATTCTCAACCAACAGTGGGGAAAGGGAAGAACCAACCTGGTTTATGTGACAAAACCCTTAAGACTCTGGAATTGAGAGGAGGGTATTAGGTTCAGGAATTTCCAGAAATGAGGCTTTCCAATAAGAAGGAAGAGTTGAGAGCTGGTTAAGACGTGCTAAGATCCCTAGTTCCTCTTTTCTACTCTATGCTTGTAGGGAAACCTCTCCTTTCCCACCCAGGAATGAAACTAAGCTTATTATCTGGACAGGAAAAAAGGCTTGTGGACCAGGCGGAGTCTGGCAGGCATTACTGAAGGCAGGGTGCCACACTGAAAATATGAGAATTAAACCAAGGTATTTCTGTGGAGAGTGGAGACCCTGCTTGTACCTCCAGTCATCTCCCCCATTCTGTTTCAGAAGCTTTGTGGTCAGGCGAAACATTAGACCTTCTCTGGAAAACATGACCAGATCTTTGCAGTCAACAGATTCCCCTCCTCTGGTTAAAAAATTCCGGTCAGATTTTTAGTGTTCCACAACCAACAATTAGCAGAAGTCTGAAGAAATCTTCTAAAAAGAAAAACAAGAAGATTTCTGTACATTTCAATTGCACATGAAACAAACCAAAGAAATAATATCCTTAAATAAATATTTTTAAAAAGATAGCACCTGTGGATAAAGAACAGGCTTCCATAAAAAGAAATGTTCTGAGAATATAAAAGAGATCTTGGGAATTAAAAGTTAAAAACTCAGCTGGGCGCGGTGGCTCACGCCTGTAATCCCAGCACTTTGGGAGGCGGAGGCGGGTGGATCACGAGGTCAAGAGATCGAGACCATCCTGGTCAACATGGTGAAACTCTGTCTCTACTAAAAATACAAAAAATTAGCTGGGCATGGTGGCGCATGCCTGTAATCCCAGCTACACAAGAGGCTGAGATAGGAGAATTGCCTGAACCCAGGAGGTGGAGGTTGTGGTGAGCCGAGATCGCGCCATTGCACTTCAGCCTGTGTAACAAGAGTGAAACTCCGTCTCAAAAAAAAAAAAAAAAAAAAAAAAATTAAAAACTCTATGGTAAGAATTCCAAGAAAGGGTTAGAAAATAGCATTGAGGAAACCTCTTCAGAAAGTAGAATAAAATGGTAAACATACAAAATATAGGTGAGAAAAATAATCATAAAAGTAGTCATGAAGAATAAAAGGCATTCATAAAGTTCAATAACACACAAAAAATGAGAGAATATGATACACTGAATGATTTCAAGAAAAATCTCCAAAATGAAAAGGCATGAGTTATCAGATTGAAAAGTTCACCAGTATCCAGAAAAATGAATGAAAATAGATCTATATAGAGACAACCTATGTGGAATATCAAATTACTACAGCAGTAATTCTACAAACTTCCAGTGAGAAGGGAGAGAGGAAGAACAGCAACAAAAAATTCGAAATCGTAAAACACATCCTGTGCCAAAGAATCCAGATGATGAGACACTTCTCAACAGCAAAACTGGAAGGTAGATATTAGGGCAATTTCTACAACATTCTGAAGGAAATCAAAATTTCTAGCCAAGAATTTTATACCCAGACATGCTATTAGTTAATGTGTAGCTAGAATAAAGACATTTTAAGACATGTGAATCCCCAAATTTTGCCTCTTATCTAACCCTCTCAAGAAGCTACTGAAAGATGCTGCCATCAAGAAGCTACAATCAAGAAAAAAGTATGCAAGAAATAGGAAGATATGGTATGTCAAAGACAATGCTGTGTGTTTACCACACGATTTCCTCTTCTCAGCACACTGGAAGACTACATATCCCAGCATCCTTTATAGTTGTATTGGAGCTAATATAGTTAGCCTTCTCTTCTGACATTCTTTCATGTCAGAGAAAAAGAATTCTAGATAAAACCACTTTCAATAGTTAATTTTGTGACAGTGGCTTTGATGGTAGTCATTCTTCAGCCAACCCATTGAGAGAAATGAACCTGGTTGTGTTGGAGGTATAAAAAAGTCCTGACAGTCAAATGACTCATTACCTTGTTTATCTACATTGTTCCATTTTCCTGTATACCCTCTGACTTGCACAGATGGCTCAAAAACTGATGTCCCTGTCCATGGTTTCTTCCTGAATAAACCAAAAAGCACACATGCCGTTCTTCTCCATCTCTTCAGACAATGCTGTAAAACTAGCCACGGTATATCAGCACATACAGAGCATTGCTGCTGTAGAACACTTTACCCTGTTTTTTTCCTCTTTCTGCTAAATCAGTGGTCAGCAAACCATGGCCATGGGCCAAATCTGGCCCATCTCCTTCTTGTGTGTAATCTGCAAGCTCTATGAATGGCTTTACTTTTGCCTCTTCTCAATTAATATATAAAGCATAAAGGTGGTAGTGAGAATAGAATCAAGAAGACTTTATAATAAAGGGGACCCAGGAATTGGGTTTATATATAATAGCAGGTATTAATCAGTTAATTTTTCAAAGAAACAGTTTTGTTTATTTTCTCCAGTGTCTAGTATACTGCTTGTCACAGAGTCAGTGATGGTAAATTCTTCTTGGATTAATTGTCATCCCAGTACCTGATTCATTAACTTGTCACAGAGTCAGTGATGGTAAATTCTTCTTGGATTAATTGTCATCCCAGTACCTGATTCATTGTAGGTCCTTGACAAATGCATGAATAATTGGGTAAACAACAAAGAGGTATTATGGAGCCCTCTGTTACATGTGGAGCACAGTGGGGTGATGAGTGAATATAAGAAGTGGACCTTGAATTTAAGATTCTTAAAATCTCATAAGATTAAACCACCTTGTGATGATGTTGGCAATAGACAGTTATCAGTTGAATTGTGTAGTATAGACCATTGCTTTCAAACCAAGGTGTTCAGATCCCTGGGGTATTCTTTTTTGACACTACAGCGTTGTCTTTTCCCATTTTCCCCTTTCTATGGCCCACCTCTTCATCTAAGAAAAGGTAAACATTTCATCTTTCCAATTCTTACTGTGGCTCATTGCTCTGGGCTAGAAGATCTCCCAGGGCACAGATAATTTGAAATACTGACTTGAAAGAAGGGTCTTTTAATTAATTAAATCAATGGTTTTCAAAATCTTTATTGTCTTGAACGTATTTCTCTTAAAGATGACGTATGGTATTAGAAATGGGGATATTTTGGCTCTTGTGTGTTCTGAAGTCAGAAATACTAACTGTAGTCATGGGCCCAACTTTCATTTAATGACCTCCTACTCTTTCATCCCCCACCATTATCAAGAAATCCACAGCTCTTGAGAGTTTGGCAAAGATAAAGCAAAAAGCATTGATAAGAAATAATGAACACTAAAAATGGCTTCCCCCTTTCCACCCTCCCACAAGACATATTTCACGAAAGTAGTTTTTTTTCCCAATGCTTGTCCCTAGAATAAGTCACTAGCTAAAAAGAAAAGCACCTGTTAACAGCTCAGGTAGAGAATAAGTTAGTGATGATTAATTTAAAACATGTAACTAGAGTATTTTTAGGGACTATCAAACTTTGAAGTTATCTTGGATAAAGCCTATGGATAAATATTTTCTGTGTGTGATTCCTTTTAAAATATGTATATATATATATTTAAATTACAATGTTCACCTAATTTCAGCCTATAAAATGTTTAATATTTTCTACTTTTTGATATAAAATAAAAACATGAAAGCATGAGGAAAAATTAATGAAGTACAGTTTTTATGGTATAACTTTGTTTTTGTTTACATAAAATAGATTTGATTACATCTAATGAAGTAAATGGTGAAATTTCTTAATCTCATACATTATCCTTATTTAATGTTTCTAATAAACTAGTAGCTTATGAGATACAGGCAACATTCACAGAACATGTTTAAAATTGATAATGACCAAAAAAATAGCTTGTGAGACACAGGCAGAATCCATAAGCATGTTAAATATAGTAGATAGTAGGTAACCGGTAAGATATGGATTGTTTGAGGACAAGAGTTCAAGACTAGCCTGGGCAAAATAGCAAGACCCCACCTCTAGTTAAAAAAAAAAAAAGGAAAGTATGATGGAACAAACAAGAGGTTATCTTACAGATACAAAGACATGGAAAGACCAAGTCGTAAAATATGATGCTGGCACTTCTGGGACTTCTGGGCTGACAACTGTGTCACCCTTAAATTGTCCATCCACTGGCAACTCCCAGTATGGCCCTATTTTGGCCCCACATGTGCTCTGCCTAAGAAGTTTGGGTAAAGCCTAAAGCCGCTGAGCTGGCTAATTCCCAAGCATTAGCTGTGGCCAGGCACACTTGGCCCTGAGTCTCTCAGATGGGCTGGTGTTTGTGTTGGTTCCAGGTACTTTCTGTTCACTCTTCTTATGTTTTTTTTTAAATAGAGATGGGGTTTCACCATGTTGCCCAGGCTGGCCTCACATTTCTGCTGGATTCCTCACAAAGTGCTAGGATTACGGATATAAGCCACCACACCTGGCCTAAACCCCCTGTTCAAACCTCAGCACTGGGCTTCATAACGTCACCACCCATGGGGGAGATTGAAGCAGGAAAAGACAGTATGTGAACACTGTGGGCTCCCCTAACTTTGAGTAGTGTGGTCTTCCAATCCTTGTCTGTAGGATGTCTTGTCTGGGTTCTAGGCACTTTAGCCTTTCTGGGGCTCTTTCTCCATGAAGAAATATTAAAAATATTTACTACTGAATTGATATGAAGACTAGTATAATCCAGGGTGGATTATATTCATTCTTTTTTTCTGAATTAAAAAAAATTAAAACAGTTTTGTGGGCTCCTAAAAATGGATAGTCCCGGGGCGCTGTGTCTGCGGTGCTTCATGGAGAAGCTGACTCTGGTTCAATCTTCTTATACCCTACAAGTGTATTAACTTAACCCATCTCTTTCCCTTGCCTCTTGCTGTATTTTAAATTGATGAAATAATTCATGTGATTCAAGTATTTAAATTTGGTTGGCGAGCCTTTCTGTTCTGTGATCTTTGAGATAGCTTGCTTGAGGGCATACTTGGAGAGTATCATTGCATCAAGGTAATTCCCTCCACAACATTCTCAAAAGCCAGACATCTGTATTTAGTACACACATGCTCACCAGCCTAACAATGAGTACCTTCCCATTTATTCTAGGCCTCTTTTAGTAAAGAACTTGTAATTTTAACCACATATTAAATGTTATACCATTACAAGTTAATTAATGGAAAACAGCAAATAGATATATTCTTAATTTTATAACATAAAAAATTAAAATGGATTATTTTTATAATATAATTATAATGTATAAGTAATGATATTAGATCAATATCATCTTAATTCTAGCAACTTCTAGTAATTTGCATTATGGTATTATAAAGTTATATGATTCATGCCTTTTCCAGTGGATTTTAGAATTTGTTTTTTTGGATAAGTCAGAGTTTTTTTTCTGGCAGACTGATTTAGCTGATTGATTATCTTGAGAAGGAGTGCTGGCTTTGCTAATTACCCTGTGTGGTAGATTTTTTACAAATTGAATGAGCTAAATATGCAGCTCCAAGGTTTTGACTATATATATATATATATTCTACATGTATATGGGTATATCATATATTTACATATGTAATTAGAAAAGCTATATTGAAACAAATTTATTTTCATAGCATTTTCTAAGTATACTGAATTAAACAAGATAATTAAAAAAAATCATATACAAAAGTGGCATCAGTTGGTGTAAGCTATCTCCTCTCTGCACTTGGCTGTGATCTGGCTTCAATGTCTTTTGCAGTGGGCAGCATGACCCCCAAATATGGCACATGCCCTAATCCCTGGAAGCTATATATGTTACATTACATGGTAAAGGGAACTTTGCTGATGTAATGAAGGTTATAAACCTTAAAACAGGGAGATTATCTTTGATTATTCAGGTGGGCCCAAACTAATGCCACGAACCTTTAAAAGGAATGAACTTTCCCTAGCTGGGGACAGAGGATGGATGTGTCAGAAGATAGAGGGGTTTGAAGCATAAGAAGCGTTTTGCATAGTGGAGCACTATGTAACTAAACAGCCTCAACTCCTTGCAGGTCAAGCATAACACAGAGTTTTTCACCACCTGTACCTCTGCTCCCACCTCCTTTTTCCCTCCTTGTCCTGCACTAGAAACGTTCTTCTCTTTCATCTTTCACCATCCAAATCAGCAATCCCTTAAGTCTCACCTCCTCTAGATATTTCCCTAACCAACCATCAATAAAGTGAGCCTACATTGACTCCAGTTCTACTTTTAAAACTGGAGTAACTCTGACAAAACAACAGCAGCAACAACAACAATGAAAAAGCCACATAGACCAATGGAACAGAATAGAGAACTCAGAAATAAAGCCACGCATTTACAGTCAACTCATTTTTCAACAAAGGGACTAAGAACAAAAAAAAAAAAAAAAAAAAAAAAAAGAAGCATTTGCTCACTGTTGTTGGCTTTAACTATGAAGACAGCATCCAGAATCAAGGCTCTTGGAGCTAGTCAACTTCTGACTTACAGCCAGCAAGGAAGTGGGAACCTCAGTGCTACTGTCGAAAGGAGCCCAACTCTTCCAACAACCTGCATGGGCCTGGAGGTGTGTTCTCTCCCAGAGCCTCCACAGAAGAGCCAAGGCCAGGCAGCACCTTAATTTTGACCTTGAGATTGGGAGGAAAGAAACCAGCCAAACCCGTCCTACAGAACAGTGACTTTTCTGAATGACAAACTTGTGAGACAATAAATTTGTGTTGTGTTAAGCCACTGATTTGGTGGCAATTTGTTGTAGCAGCAATAGAAAAATGAATATATGCCCTCCTAGCTTTCAAGAAAGAGTCACTCCTGCAACTGGCTTGTTGGTTTGTTAACTTTCTTTCTTTCTTTCTTTCTTTTTTTTTTTGGAGATGGAGTTTCACTCTTGTTGCCCAGGCTTGAGTGAAATGGCACGATCTCGGCTCACCGCAACTTCTGCCTCCTGAGTTCAAGTGATTCTCCTGCTTCAGCCTCCCGAGTAGCTGGGATTACAGGCATGTGCCACCATGCCTGGCTAATTTTTGTATTTTTAGTAGAGATGGGGTTTCACTGCATTGTTCAGGCTGGTCTTGAACTCCTGACCTCAGGTGATTCACCTGCCTTGGCCTCCCGAAGTGCTGGGATTATAGGCGTGAGCCACTGTGCCTGGCTGTTAACTTTCTATTTTATTCCACCTGAGAAAGTGGTCCTTACAGAGGGAAACAAAACTGTCCATGTTTCAGTCACATTGTGGGCCTTTTGTGTCATCATTGTAATGACTCTAGTGGCTTCAATTGAAATGAAGCAAAATTTAAAGGGACTAATGTTTAAAGTTCTGTTTTTTTAATGGTCTAAAAAAAATCAGGATTGGGTTACTTTTCTGGAAGGTTAGTGGCCACAGCTCTGGGAAATGAGTCCACTAACCCTGGATTCAACACCATTTAACTGAGCACTAGGCCCTTCACAATGGAAGGGAGAAGTGGAGCACTACGTAACTAAACAGCCTCAACTCCTTGCAGGTCAAGCATAACACAGAGTTTAGAAAAATATTCATAAGAGTACTTCACTCTAGGTTCAAGTCTCATTCTTGAGTCTATTCCTGGTCTATGCTGAGAGGGAAGATTTTCAAGTGGTTCCTGTTCTATCTGATTCATCACAGGCTCCTCCATGGTCCCGGGTCCTACGTACTCAGTCCAATAGGCAGTCTCTGATGTTCATGCCACTTGAAGTATATTGGGAAAACCATTCTCATCTTTAATACCTCTGCTGCTCCTTTACTAATCTCCTTAGCTCCAGGATCCTATCCTGTCTTCTTCTCAGTCACTGGCTAGTCATTCAGTTCTACTGATTCTCCTCTGGACAAGAATGAAGTGGTGATGGTGATTGGTTGTGGAGCAGGAGGTGAGCTCTTCAGGTGCTTTGGGTAGAACTATAAGATAAGCAGCCCTTTGACATTACCAACGTGAACCTCCTCTTTTTATAATTCCAATGAATTATGGTCAAAGAGTCTTTGATTCCCCTACCACTTTGAGTGGAATTGCCAAGAGCTACTGTATTATTCTAGCTTTGTTACATGGCACGACCCAAGACAGGAGTTGGGAAGTGGAAAAAAGAACTGTGAGAAGTTGGTGGAACTTAAAGAGAGAGAGGTTTTGTGGACAGAAAGGAACTGTGTCCTTCAGCCAAAAAATGCAAGGATTGCCTATGGCAATCCCATTGGAAGGGAGCTGGGGAATAGACACTCTGACTTGACTTTATTTATCTGGTCTTCTGCAGGCATTGCCCCGTTAGCTGTAATAAACTAGAAGCTAGAAGGAAAGGCCATCTTTTTCTTTAGTCCATGCAGATTTGTCTCACAGGGCATGAGAAGTTTGGAGATCAGACCTGGGGATGAAATGAGGGGTATCCAGCAGCCCTGAATAGCATGGGACCAAATGGGAATGAACATCAGAGACTGGCCATTGGACTGAGTACATAGGACTCAGGACTATGGAGGAGCCTGGAATGAACTGGATAGAACAGGGACCACTTGCAAATCCTCCCTCTCAGCATAGATCAGGAATAGACCCCAGTAAGGCTCACTGGATAAGTTCCTAGAGGTTTAGAGGAGTAGGGGGTGCAGAGATTGAGGGAGCAGGAATGTGTCGCAGTGGCTGTGCTCTCAAGGCTCAGAGGAAAGTGACACATGGCATCACAGGAATGGCGCTAGGGCATTGTGGGACATCCTGATGACTACCTCAGCTCCAGAGGATGTATTTGTATTTGCAGGCACTTCAGTGAGAGCTCTGGCCTCCTCATTTATGGCAATAGCACTCAGGTCTCCTGAAATCAGAGAGTGTGTGTGTGTGTGTGTGTGTGTGTGTGTGTGTGTGTTCATGCATTTAATGCCAGGAAGACAAGGTTTAGAATGTAGCAGACACACTTTGGAATTAGCGTCTTATTCATAAATAATCCTTTTACTCTGGGAACAGCTCTTGCTCTATAGGAGCTTCTTTATCAGTGGCACATGTATACTGAATAACACTGCTCCTTTGGCTGAAACTGAGTGATTCACGAACAGACATCTGACCTTTGTCAGGCCAATTTGAATCCTTCCCCAGGATTTTTTCAACTGGAAGTATACGAAAATAGCTTTGTTTTTCTAGTCTGGGTGAAGGAGGCATTACTAGGTGGGGTATTCAACAGTTGTTGGATGCCTTATTTCCTGCCACGTGGAGGAAGCCATCTGCATTGATTGGAAACCAAGCCCACCCATGAGAAGCAGAGACAATATACAGAAAAAGTCCAGGAAGTACTCAGTTTAAATACTTTTTGAAGTCCAACTTCACCCCTGACCTTGCCATTTGAATATTAAATCCTTTAATAATGTAAATTACCCTGGCATTCTTTCAACAAATAGCATTCTTCTTTGTCAAAGCTTGCTTGAGTTGTATTTTCAACAGAGTCCTGATACAGTTAATAGTCCAAACGAATTGTTCCATGCATAGCACAGATGATAGTAGGGATTAAATGACAGGAAGTCAGAAGCTAGAGAGATCCCTATAGACAGGCAAGGTAAGATGAGAAGCTTGAATAAAGCTTTGACCCAGAAGGATGGGGAGGATTCTTTGGCTGAGAAGTACTGTATTCCAGGCAAGGAGACCATCAGAAGGAAGGTGGCTTCAATTCCAAAGGTGTATTTATGGCCCAGGAATAGTTGGAGTCGAAATGTGTGAAGTGGGGGACGAGATTGGAAAGGAGCTTCACTGTTGAGGACTGTGAATGCCAGGCTAAGACATTTGTGCTTTACTGCAATATAGGGAGACATTAAAGTATTCGAACATGGAAGTGATATTATTACAGTTGTGTTTTAGGAATATTGACCAGATCGCATACAGGGTGAGATGAAGAGAGTAAGAAATGGTGTTATTAGGTCAGTGCAAAAGCTCTTGTGGTTTTTGACATTAAAAGTAATGGCAAAAACTACAAACCGCAATTACCTGTGCACCAACCTCAGACACCCAAATTGGAAGGCAATTGCAGTCTTCCTGGTATGGATGCCCGGGGCCTGGGCTAGGGAATTAGAAGTGGAAATTGAAAGGAGAGAGGGCATGTCTTATTCATCTGTTTCCTTTACATCACTTAGAGTGACTGTTATCTTGTAGGTAGTCATCAAATTCTTGTAAATAAATAAGGAGTTTGCATCAAGTAATATTATATATATTATCAACATGTTATGATATTTTAGGTTACAATTTTAAAATTACTCCCCCAAACTATATTGTTGAATTACTGAGGATATTTAGTCTGAATACTTTAGTTGACAGTGGATTTCAGAATAATCTCAGGTAAATTAATTAGAGAAATCACACTTTGAATAGATAATCTAAGGGAGAACACTGGAATTAAACAGAGAAGTGATGGGAAGCGATGAAAGCAAAGAAAGAGAGAAAAGTGAGGCAGCCTGTTCATCCAGGATCTGCTGGGAGTCTGAAGAGCCTCCCTAATGTGGGAAAAAGGGTAAATGAGCGACTCGCAGGGGCCCACATTCCCAATGCAAACTTCTACAATCCTAGCCACGGGATAGCCCCTTGGCCCTTGCAGGCCCTGAAGCTAACATAGGGAGCTGCTTGCAGACCATGTGAAGACATTGCTTCAATGAGAGAGAGAGAAAGCTAACACTGGGTCTCATACTCCTGAGTCCTAAGCAGCTGCAGCACCATGCCATTTTGAGAGCCTGGCCGCAATAGACTGTGTCTTGCTCTGGGACTCAATAACCTCTGCATCTCCACATTCCTAGAGCCCCATTGACATTCCCCACCTGCAGCTACCACTGCCAAGGTGAGGGTCACTGGCAGGAACCTCAATTCACCCCCAAGCAGAGGAATGGCTGCATATTTTCATATGCCCCCAATTCCACTGCCTGCAACCACTGCCACTGTGGGTTGCTGCATGGCCAAGGTGTTAAGTAAGCATGGACCCTTCTGCCACCTGCCTGCAGCTGCTACCACTGAAGGCAACCCACCCTCCCCAGTAGCAGGGCTGTAGCAAGCTTCTGATACCCCTACCTGAGCATTCCACCAGGGGCCTGGGCCTCACCCCACCCTTGCCTATGACAACCAGCACCTGCATACTGCATGGGGGTCTGAGGACAAGTTAACCCAGCCCAGTTCCACCACCCTTTCATACCCAAACATGCCTTACAGGGGTCTGGGGATCGCTCAGCTCAGTCCAACATTGTTGACACCTGAGCACTCCTCCTGGGTTGGAGGGAGTATCTGAAGTTGTACGCACTCAAACTGCCATATCACGACAGCTGACATTCACCCACATGCATCACTTGTGTGTTTGGGGGCTGGCCTGCCCAGTCTGTTGCAGCCATCATAACAATGGCACAGACTGGTTGGGTCCCAGAGGGTTGTACTGGCATTTCCTATAGTATGCCCACTGTCCAGGGGTTTGATAAACCACTCAACCACCTGGCCCACCATTGCCATTCCTGGCACCTGAGCAAGACACATAGAGGCCCTAGAATTGTCCTGCCTGGAACCACTAACACCAGAGCCAGCGTATGCTACCCTGGATCCCAAGGATAGCCATGCTTAGTCTACTGCTGCCACTAATGAAGCTCAAAGACTGACCTGGCATCTTGTTTCCTAAAAAAAGTTCACTACAACCTCTATTAGCAACTGTACCCTAAGTTACCAAGGAAATAACAGCCACCTCTAATGCTATTTATAGCTGAAGAAATCATACAGAGACTGCACTAGTGTACACATCCAGAATCAGAGCCAAAGTGTCCTACCCAACCAATATCATAGATACATCTCCAGGAAAATGTTCTCCTCTATGAAGGTAAACTCAAAAATTAGAAGGGACTGTTACACAGCATGATATCTACATGATATGTAGATATCAATGTAAGGACACAGGAAACATCAAAAAGCAAGAAAATATAACACTTCCAAAGGAGCACAATAATTCTTCATTAATAGATCCCAATAAAAAATAAATTTATAAAGTCCCAGAAAAATAAATAATTCAAAATAGGTACTAAAGAATCTCAGTCAGGTACAACAAAATACTGAAGAGTAATACCAAGAAATCAGAAAAACAATTCAAGATATGAATGAGAATTTTGTCAATGAGAAAGATATCAAAAAAGAACCAAACAAATTAGGAAACTAAAGAATTTATTGAATAAAATAAAAGTACACTCAAAGGCTTCAACAATGGACTAGATTAGTCAGAAGAAAAGATCTCAGAACTTGAAGACAGATCTTTTGTAATAACACAGTCAGACAAAAACAAATAAAAAAGAATAAAAAATAACAAGCAAACCCTATGTTACATATGGGACACCATAAAGCAACCAACGATTCAAGTTTTTGGTGACCTGGAGGCTGTAGTGAAAAACAAAGGGTTAGAAAAACGACATAACAAAGTAATAGATGAAAACTCCTCAAGTCTAGCAAGAAATTTAGACATCCAGATACAGGAGGTCCAAAGTTATTTAATTGGATAGAATTCAAAAAGGTCTTCTCCAGAGCAGATTAAGTCAAACTTTCTAAAGTTAAAGACAAAAAGAAAATTCTAAAAATAGGAAGAGAAAAGCTTTAGTCACTTATTAAAGAGAACTCCTATCAGACTAACAGTGAATTTCTCCACAGAAACCTTATAGACCAGGAGAGAATTAGATGATTTTTCAAAGTTCTAAAAGAAAACTGTCAGCCAAGGACACTACCCAGCAAAGTTATATGTCATAAATGAAAGAGAAATAAAATATTTCCCAGACAAGCAGAAGCTGAGGGAATTCATCACTGCTAGTCTAGATGTACAAGAACTGTGTAAGGAACCTACACTAGGAAGCAAAAGAACGATAACTATCACCATGAAAACACATAAAAATATAAAAACCACCAGTAGGGCAAACACATAAGCAAGGAGGGGGAAAAAAACTTAAATGTTACAACTATAGAGTTGTAACATTTAATAGTTGTAACTTAAATGTTAAGTTAAACTTAATAGTTGTAACTTAAATGTTACAACTATTAAGTTGTAACATTGTGGTTGTCACCAAACCATAATGACAAGAAAGAAGGAAAGGCACAAAAGGTATACAAAGCAACCAGAAATCAATTGATAAAATGACAGGAATAAGCCCTCACATGTCAATACTTACTTTAAATATAAATGGATTAAAATTTGCTCTTAATATATATAGACTGGAATAAATAAAAGAATGACCCAAATATATGCTGCCTACAAGAAACTCATTTCATCTGTAAAGACACACATAAACTGAAAGCAAAGGGATGGAAAGAGATATTTCATGCAAATTAAAACCAAAAGCAAGCAGTAGTTACACTTTAGTCAGATAAAACAGACTTTAAGTCAAAAAGAGACAAAGAAGGTCATTATATAATGACAAAAGGATCAATTAAGCAGGAAGATATAACAATTGTAAACATATATGCACCCAATGTGGGAGCACCTAGATATACAGAGCAAATATTGTTAGATACAAAGGGAGAGATAGACTCCAGTATAATCATTGTTGGCAATTTCAACGAGCCATCTTCAGCATTAGACAAATCACGTAGGCAGAACATTAACAAAGAAATGGTTGATTTAGAGTGCACATTAGACCAAATGGATCTAATAGACATTTACAGGACATTTCATCTAACAGCTACAGAATACATGTTCTTCTCATCAGCACATGGAACATTCTCCAGAATAGATCATATATTAGGATACAAAACAAGTCTCAACAAATTTTGAAACATTGAAATTACATCAAGTATCTTTTCAGATCCCAATGGGATAAAACTAGAAAACAATACCAAGAGGAACTTCGGAAACTGTACAAATACACAGAAAGTAAAGGACATGCTCCTGAATAACCTTATAACTTTTGGGTCAAGGAAGAAATGAAGGAAGAAATAAACAGATTTCTTGAAACAAGTGAAAATCAAAACACAAATGCAAAAACCTATGAGATACAGCAAAAGAAATGCTGTAAAAAGCTGTTAAAAATAGTATTATACTTCTATTTATTATTTATAAACTGTAGTATATATATCTTTTATAATTTATAATAAAGATACAATGTATAATATACATGATTTTTTTGGAGAACTGGTTTTTAAGCACTTACCAGCACACTGCTGGACAGATCTGGGTTTAAGTTACAAGAATTTTAAGTAATTTATTCTCTCTCTTTTTTTTTTTTTTGAGATGAGGTCTCGCTCTGTCACCCAGGCTGGAATGCAGTGGCACTATCTTGGCTCACTGCAACCTCTGCCTCCCAGGTTCAAGTGATTCTCTTGCCTCAGCCCCCCAAGTAGTTGTGACTATAGGCGCCCGTCACCATGCCCAGCTAATTTTTTGTATGTTCAGTAGAGACGGGGTTTCACCTTGTTGGCCCGGATGATCTTGATCTCCTGACCTCATGATCCACCTGCCTCAGCCTCCCAAAGCACTAGGATTACAGGCCTGTGCCACTGCACCAGGATTAATTTTTTCTCTCTAAACCACACTGTCTGTCCACATTTATACTCTATTATAGCAAGAAGCTACTAATACTATTTACTAGATAAGGGGTAGTGATATGGTTTGACTATGTACCCTGCCAAATCTCATCTTGAATTCCCATGTGTTGTGGGAAAGACTGGGTGGGAGGTAATTGAATAATTGGAGCAGGTCTTTTTGCTCTTCTTGTGATAGTGAATAAGTCTCATGAGATCTGATGGTTATATTAAAAATGGGAGTTTCCCTGCACAAGCTGTCTTCTCTTACCTGCTGCATGTGAGACATGCCTTTCACCTTGCTCCATGATTGTGTGGCTTCCCCAGCCACCTGGAACTACAAGTGTAATAAACCTCCTTCTTTTGTAAATTGCCTGGTCTTGGGTATGTCTTTATCAGCAGCATAAAAACAGACTAATACAGGTAGCAAATTTTTCTTTAAACAGCCAGATTGTAAACATATTTGACTTTGTGAGCCATATTGTTCCTGTCACAACTATTCAATTCTGTCATTGCAGCATGAAAGCAGTCATAGACAGTACATAAATGAATGGTTCTGGCTGTGTTCCCATAAACCCTTACTGAATAAACAGGTAGCAGGCTGCATTTGGCCCATGACCTATAGATTGCTGAATCCTGCACTAGATTATACATTTCTTGAGAGTGAGAACTGTGCCTATCTTGATAAAACTTATATCCTTAGAACTTGGCACAGTTCCTAGCACACATAGCAAAAGATGAATAAATATTTGTTGAACTTGGAATACAAAATAGCAGTTAAAATGAATGTACAGATGCTGCCTGAAACAACATGGTTAGTACTCACTAACACAATGTTTAGCAAGAAAAGCCAGAAGTAATAGAATACATACTGTAAAGATCCATTTCTATAAAGTTCAAAAACAAGCAAAACTGGACTCTTGCTTCTAGTCATGATGGGATAACAGATTGAATAGATTTAATTTATCCTCTCACTTCAAGCAACTAGAAAAGAAGGCAAACTCTATGATACAATAATGTATGACAATGGGAAACAGGCAGCACTGGACTCGAACTTCTGAGAAAAAAGAAACAAATGAAGTGAGCCCTATAATCATTTCAGTTTAATTCCTAGATGCAGTTTCTAGATTGCAACACAGGATGGAGGAACTCAAACTCAAATCCTGGTTGTCTTTCTGAGTGAAAGAGACAGGGATACGAATTTGGGAATCCAATGAGGCTAGAATTTGGAGATGAGAAAGATAAACAGAGAGCTCCATATCTGTAAAGAGGTTCCCTCGTATCTTTGGTTGAGTATTAATCTGCACACAAGTGCAGGGAAATTACCCTAGGTCAAGGAAAAAAACACTGGAAAACACTAAATTAAATAATCTTTAGAATTCACACATGGTGAAGAAAAGCTTATGTTGCTATGACTGGGAATGGGAAAATATCATAATACATAGGACACTGGATAGAGTCCTCAGAAGGGTGGAGAATTAGTAGTGGGGATGAATTAGCTATAAACTAATGGCTAAGTGGATCAACCTTAACAAAGTATGATAGCAGGTCTAAAAAACATCAAATTGATTTAAAAATAAGTACAAATCTGAATAAGGTGCAATACAATATTAAGAAATAAAATACCACACCACAAAACATAAAATTTATGTTGATCAACTAATCAAAAATTACTAAGAATGTTCAGAAGAGGAAAATATGGCCCATAACAAGGAGTAAAAACAACCTATAAAACAGACCCAGAAATGATACAGAACATGAAAGTAACAAAAAATTAAAACAGCTTATAAATGTGCCCGATTCATTGATTTAAGAAAAATGAATAAAGCATAAACACAACGAGGAGAGAAATGGAAGCGATAAGAAGATTCAGATTTTATAGCAATGAAAAATGTAATAGCAATAAAAAACTCTGGATGAGATTAACAGTAGATTAAATACCATAAAAAAATAAGTGAACCCAAATGTATAGCAATAGGAATTATCCAAAAAAAAGCACACTGAGAAAAAAATACTTAAAACAGAATAAATAGAGCATCATTTTCTGTATAAAAGTACTAAATGGTCTAAAATATGTGTCATTGGAGTCCCAGGGTGAAAAAAAATGTGAAGAAATAGTAAATAAATATGTTCCATAAGAAATGAAATTTATAAAATCAATCCAAAAAGATAAATGAATCCCAAACAGAATAAATATAAAAGGACCATATCAAAGAACCACCACATTGTAACCAGACTGGTGAAAATCAGTGATAATGGGAAACTTATAAAGGAGCCAGGGAAAAATAAACATTACAAACAAGACAAGACTGATACCAGACTTCAAATCAGAAACTATGTAAATCAAAAGAAAACTGAGCATGTTTTTACCTCATGAGAAAGGGGTAGAGGGAACAAAACAAAAATGAAACAAAATACAGTTAAGTGATAATTCAATAACAAGTAATAATATAAAAATGATTTTAAAATGGAATTTTTCATATAAAAGTGGAGCTGAAGAATTCACTATCGGCAGATCCAATGTAAGAAGGTTATGAAAAGGTCTTCAGCAGGAGGAAAATAGTGGAAGAAATTTGGCTCTATGCAAAGAAATGAGAATGCTGGAACTGGTAAATATATTAGTAATTATAACAGACTTTTCTCCTCATTTAAAAATCTTAAAAAAAAGTACCATTTGAAACAACAGTAATAACAATGTACTGTGGAGTTTATAACACATAAAGAAGTATATATTTGTATAGTGTTAACAGGAGAAGGAAAATGAAATTATACTCTTGTAAAGTCCTTACAATATACACAACATGGTGAAAGTAATACTCGGAGATAGACGATGTTAAGTCAAATACATGTATTTTAAACTCTAGAGCAACCACTTAAAATAATACAAAGCATAGTCATTAATAAGCTAATATTAAATATAAAGTCACCATCCAAATGAAGGCAGAAACAGAGGAAAAATGGAAGAAAAAAATAAAGAGAATAGATAAAAACTAGGTGGAAATATGGTGGTTTAAAACAAAAGAATAATAGGACAAATAGCTAGATGGAAATGTGGTGGTTTAAAACAAAGTATATTAAAACTTACATTAAATGTAAATTTTATTTAAAAATTCAATTAAAATACAGAGATTGCCAGATTGAATTAAAAAACTAGTTGTGACTATATGCTGTCTGATTCTCCTATTAGTAATGATGAGAAAGGAAGTTTTACGGCTAGTATCTGGAAATCACGAATAGTGACTCTGCCTCTGCCTCATATAAGTTCACATAAAACATATACAAAAAGGTACATCAGAAAAATACAAACTTATTTTTACTTGCTTGGGTTTTGTCTAAGGCTTTTATGTGGAATTGCCTACCCAAGTGTCTGAAATAGGCCTTATTTTTCTCCTTAGTACACAGGCAATTAAAACAATCTGAGTGACCTCCTATCGTCTGCAGGCAAATGCTTTCTATCACCTGTTTTTTTTTTCCTACTGTTCTATTGAATTATAATTCATATACCACACAATACAACCATTTTAAGCATATAATTTAATGGTCTTTAGTGTATTTATAGAGCTGTGTAACCATAATTACCACAATTAATTTTATAACATTTTCATCACCCCCCCCAAGAAACCCTGCACCCCTTAGTTATCACCCTCCAATCCCTACATTTTTCTGCGCCCCACCCTAGGCAATCACTAAATTTACTTTCTGTCTCTATAGATTTGCCTTTTCTGAATATTTCATATAAACGAAATCACAGAATATGTGGCCTTTTGTGTCTGGCTTCTTTCATTTAGCATAATGTTTTTAAGTTCATCCATATGGTAGCATGATTCAGGTTTATATTTCTTTGAATAGAAGGGTGATATTCCATCATATAGATACACAACATTTTCTTTATCCATTCATCTGTTGAAGAACATTTAGCTTGTTTCCACTTTTTGGCTATCATAAATAATGCTGCTATTAACATTTTTATACAAGTTTTGTGTAAACCTTTGTTTTCATTTCTCTTGGGTATATACCTAGGAGTGGCATTGTTGAGTCACACTGTAATTTTATATTTAAAACTACTGTTTTGGGCTGGGCACGGTGGTTCACGCCTGTAATCCCAGCACTTTGGGAGGCCGAGGCAGGTGGATCATGAGGTCAAGAGATCGAGACCATCCTGGTCAACATGGTGAAACCCCGTCTCTACTAAAAATACAAAAAATTAGCTGGGCATGGTGGCGCGTGCCTGTAATCCCAGCTACTCAGGAGGCTGAGGCAGGAGAATTGCCTGAACCCAGGAGGCGGAGGTTGTGGTGAGCTGAGATTGCGCCATTGCACTCCAGCCTGGGTAACGAGAGCGAAACTCCGTCTCAAAAAAAAAAAAAAAAAAAAAAATTACTGTTTTATGTTTACAATTACTGTTTGACTGAACAATGCCACTTCTAGGTATATACCTATTTTAAGGAACTGCCAAAATGTTTCCTAAAGTGGTTCCTCTAATTCACATCTTATTAGCATATTGAAGGATTCCAATTTTTCCAAATTCTCATAAATATTTGTTACTGTCTTTTTTTATTGTAGCCATCTTAGTAGGTGTGAAGTGGTATCTCACTGTGGCTTGAAACAACTGGCTATCTATAGGCAAAAGAAAAAAGCCGAACCTCTACCTCACACCATATATAAAAATTAAGTCAGGGGACGTCCTCTTTTGAATTTGGAGCCCCCCCACCCTCTGTCTCTGTCCAGGGGAGCCTCTTCTTTCTGCCTTCTCTTTTCTTTCTTGCCTATTAAATTCTCTGCTCCTTAAAATTCCTCCTCATGTGTATGTGTTGTTTTATCTAAACTGGCATGAGGATCAAGAACCCTGGTGATCTCTACTCATCAGCGCCATATCATTTTGGTGCATGGGGAGGGAAAGGAAACTCAATCATCACACTGGTGAGTATGGAACAGATTTCAACTTTAAATCTGTCCTTTAATCTCAAGGCTCTCTTCCAGCTATCCTGTCACCAAACTTTCTTTCTCGTTCTATCCGTGGTCACCTACCCTCTCTCTGTGTGTCTAATGTGCAGGAATCTTCACAGTTCAGGGAAACAGATCTGTTAGAAAAAATTGTGAATAATGGCAGGCAGTAACTCAATAAATGTCTCTCCCTCTATGTTTTCTCTGGCAAGCTCATGGTATTTCTAAGCCACTTAGTAGAGATTAGGCTCTAGGCCTCTTCTGAGAATGGGAAGTTTCTGCTTTTAACAGTTAGGAGTAAAATGTCTTCAGCGGCCAGATATTAGTCCCGATATTGTCCCATCAGTGGGAAAATGGCCCTTCGATTCCTATGTTCTTTAAAGGCATCTATTCTGTTTCCGATTAAGATAGTATTTAATTAGTAAGGGGATTTTAAGTTCAGGAGTTAACCAGAGCTGTTTTATTTTCTTCTTTTTCTTTTCTTTTCTTATCTTTTTTTGAGATGGAGTTTCGCTCTTGGTACCCAGGCTGGAGTGCAATGGCGCGATCTCGGCTCACTGCAACCTCCGCCTCCTGGGTTCAAGCAATTCTCCTGCCTCAGCCTCCCGAGTAGCTGGGATTACAGGCACGCGCCACCATGCCCAGCTAATTTTTTGTATTTTTAGTAGAGACGGGGTTTCACCATGTTGACCAGGATGGTCTCGATCTCTTGACCTCATGATCCACCCGCCTCGGCCTCCCAAAGTGCTAGGATTACAGGCGTGAGCCACCGCGCCCGGCCTGTTTTCTTTTCAGGGTGCTTTAGCACAGCTGTAATAGCGGGTGATCTAGCACATTGCCTTTGTTAAAGGAGCCTTGCCCAAAGGCGACAGTCTCTACAGGGATGCGTTTTTCCGGGGAGACAGGCAAACCACATGGATTCTAGGAAGTCAAAGGTAAATACACAAGGTGGATAAGCTAAGTCTGTGTGGGTACACGTGGTTAGCGCCATCACTTAGTTCATCAGGTTCCATGGCTTGGAGAACCATGTCTACAACCATGGGGGAGGGGCACATTTAAAAAAGTGCTGGGATCCGGAAACCCAGGAGGTAAGACATTTTCTGAAGATGCTCCCTGTCTTCTCCATTCTGGTCATACAAAAAGGAAGGAGACTAAGAGGATGCTTTTATTCTCGCTTCATTTTCTAAATGGGTAATAAATTATCCTCAGCTTGCAGCCCTCTGGAGTGCACTCTGAAACACTAGAACTTCCATAACCTCAGAACTTAAAAAAAAGCAACTCATTTTCTTTTGCAAAAGAGAGTGGCATTTCTACTAAACCTTTGCAGGTGTTAGAGATCAACCCACCCCTTTTAGCAACCATATCAGGCAGGCCCAGGGAAAATAGTTCCCCAAAATTAAAAAATTAACTTTCAGGGAAATCATCTGAGGGTTCCCCTTATTTGGGGACCCTTCAAGTTCCCTTCTCATTGCAGGACCTTAGGCAAGTAAAGAAAGACTTAGGTCGATTTTCAAGCAACCCTAATAGGTATATAGAAGCTTTCCAAAATTTAACTCAGGTATTGGACCTCACAGGAAGGGATGTTATGTTGCTGCTAAGTCAAACCCTCACCGCAGCTAAAACAGGAAACTCTGCAAGCAGAAGAGAATTTTACAGATAATCAATATGTTTCCTATAGTAGGCAAAAGGGAAAAGAAAAAATAAGAAAGGCAAAGAAATGGGGGAAACACCATTCCCAGTAAGAAGAGAGGAAATACCTCTCAACAACTTTCACTGAATTCCTTCTGTGGCGTGTTTCCTTCTTTCGTGATTTAAAATGGCTTTTCTTTTATAATGTTCTTGCAACCTGGGAAAAGTTAATTTTCTAAACCTTAAAATACTTGGCTTAAAGTTGAGCTGGGGGAAGGGAATCCAAAAGCCGAATATACCAGCAAAAGGGTAAAAATTTCTTACCAGTTGGGATTTTGGCTTCTCTCTCCCTGTGCAAACCGGTAAAAGGGATAATAAGGAATTGTTTTTTATTCTCTGTAAATTTATAATTAATGAAAAAGGATTTGTGAGGTTGATCTTAAGCCCTAGACAATCAGGTGTGCTTTGCATGCCTTTCTGTAAGGGTCTGTCAAAGAAAGGGTTAGGTTAGAAAGCAGGCCCAGGAGCCCATAAGCCCACTGTCCAAGCCAGCCCAATAAACAGATCAGTAACAAACTTGGCTACAGGCCTCCATCTTTATTCATGTCCTTGGGAACATGACCTGTAGCTGCGCGGCAATGCTTTGTTTTGGTCTCTGCCACTTTACCATGGTGACTGTCTTCGCGTGCTGCCAGTTCCTGCGTGAAGGACACAAAATCAGATAAGCCAGTTCATCAATCTGGTGGTGCCAGCTGATCCTTACAGATATTTTGTAAGGGTTTACAAAATATCTTAAGCACTGATCTTAAGAGCAGTTTAGGGACGGTCAGAATCTTGTATCCTCCAGCTGCATGGCTCCTGGGGCATGGTTTCTAATCCTGTGACTAGTTTCTTGGTCTGGTCCCCAGGCAAAAGGGAGGTGTATCTTGGGAAGTGGCTGTTGTTGTCTCTGTTTTAGACTATAGACTGTAAACCCAGCTCCTCCCAAAGTTAGTTTGGCCTACCTCCAGGAATGGGCAAGGACAGCTTGGTGGCGGGAAGCAAAATGAAGTTGTTTGGGTCAGATCTCTTTCACTGCCTGAATCACAATTTTGCAATGGCAGTTTCAAAAGCTGCCTATCACTTTTTTGAAAATACCTTGTACACTTGCTGTTAAGTTATAACCTAATTAACACTCTGTGGTTTCACCTGTGAGGTTACTTTTTGTAAAGTTCAAAAGCCGAAAATCTTAATTGCTTGGTGTGGCTAAAGTCAACAAGGGATTTAAAAGGATTTTCTTAGAGCGCTTAGCTTGATTTAAAGTGGATAGTCAAGTTATAAGTTTCAAATATATATATAGAGAGAGAGTTCAAATATATATATATATATAGAAGGCCTTTATGTTTTTCTTTTCTTGAATCTTGCTTTTCTGGAAAAAGGCTCTTTTCTTCTCAGTCAATGGAATCATTTTTCTCCATTTTTTTTGTCTTACCACTCTTAATGCATGCACGAGAGGCCCTAAGATCACTTGTAGTAGCATGGGACTCCTTGGGAAAAACAGAGGAGGCACCACAGTCTCTGTTTTGGGAAAAAACCTCTGTTCTCCTCATGAAGCCCCGGGGATTAAAAGCAAATAGTTCCCTCTCAACATCAAAGGCTCTGTTCTGTTTTGCGTTGTGTTATCTGATGGTTTTGAGTTTTGGGGGTATCAAAAATTACTCCGCATTACGAGAGAGTTTTGGTGTGTAATAACTAGGTAGAAAATACACTGTAAGGGTTGGCTTATATAGTTATAAATCAGAGAAGAATACTCTTGGCCACCTGGAAGATAAGGAAACATGTCCATCCCCACTGGGAGAAGAGATGCCCATCAGGGATGGGAAGATTACAAAATAAGCCAATTGGTGTTGGGTTCCCTTGCAATGAAATGCAGGTAGAAGCCCCACATTTTTTCTCCCATAGTATCTACTTGGTCTTTTCATAAATTGGGCATTAAAATGAAAGCACAGCAAGGAGGTCTTAAGACACGAATCTGCCCTTTATTAAATGGGTTATAAAAGGTTTGTAGAGATTTCATCTCATGGTCAAGTTAGTTGGGTTTAAATGGAATGATCTATAAAGTGTTATTTAAACAAATTAGGGTTAACATTTGTTAAAACATGCACTCTGAATGAAGAGACCCTCCAAACAAGCTTTGTGTAAGCAACATGGCTGTTTATTCACCTGGGTGCAGGTGAGCTGAGGCCAAAAAGGGCATCAGCGGATAGCAGTGGGACATGAGTGGGACAGGAGCAGTGGGACAGGACAGGTTTGGGGTGGGCAGTGGAAAGTTACAGAAGTTACCTTAGGGCGGTTTTTTCAAGCTGGGAGGAGGGGTGTGGAGTCATGAGGTTGACCAAAGTCGATTACAAAGTCCAATGACCTTATCAATTAGGGCGGGAATAAGGAACAATAGAGAATGTCTCAAAGTTAAGTAGGTACCAAAGGGGTTGATCATTTCTTCAGTCTTCCAGTTACTTTAGATTTTCCAGAAACTCATCTGGAGTGTCCATGCAGGTCACAGAGGTTAACATGGCATCCATGGCACAGTCACTCAGCCCAAAAGACCTTACAACATTAACAAACTAATGCAAGGATAAAATTTGGCTTTAAACAGGATTTTCATGTCATAGTAAAGGCTAAGGAAAAGTTTTGCCTTTCAAGTCATCGTTTTGGCAAAATAATTTATGGCAATCTGGAAATTGTCATAACTGATATCTAGCTTTTTGGATGGTTCAGAGGGCCCCTGAAACATTCAGAAAAGAGATAAACAGGATTATTTAACATCTTTAGTCATGAGATTGCCAAAATGATGTCCAATCTTTTTTAAGTTATATTTTGGTGAATGATACTAATATTCAAAAATTGTATGGAATTTCTAAAATTCTAATGTCTAAGTATGTGCTATTAATCAGAATTAAGTGTAAAGTTATAAACCACAGAGATTAACAAATTTCTTTGTCAGTCATGTTTTTAACTGTAACTATCCTGGAAATGTTGCCATTCCCAGACAATTGTCTTGATTTGTTTTTTTCTCAAAAGGCTGTTTATAATCAAACTATATTGAGGGCTTTAACAGGTGTTCATAAATGTAGGTTTTTAATAGCTTTGAAGATTGTAACATTGGAACAGAGAAAAAAGCGTATGGGACCGCTGAAGAACTAACATGTTCACAAATATCAAGAAAACAAGAATTAACTACATGGACTGCACTTAGAAAGTTTAAACAACCTTTTTAACTTTTGCTTGGAATATTGCTGATCCTTGTTTTGTTTTTCAAAGCCAAGGAAACTTATTTTAAACTATTTATGGCCTTTAATAATTAAGGTATACTCCTCTGAACAAAATTTGGAGCATGTTTATTTTTCTCTGCCTAGTTCCTCCAGAATTTGGATACTACCTGTGAGTACTCTTAACTTACAGCAATATAGTTGTTTGCATCAGTGCAATAAGAATCCATTTTTCTTTGTCAACAGGACACAATTGGAAAAACTGGTTATTTTACCAAGGCTTTGACTGAAAGGGTGTGTTTCCCTTTAAGGAATCAAGCTTGACATGCAAAGCCAATAAAAGCGCCTTGGGGAGAACCGGCCTCATACCTTGTCTACATAGTCTCCACACAGGGTTCCTAAACTGGAATAAGTAAAGAATATCACTTTCTAAGAGGTCTGGAAACTCTGAGTTCATTTTGGGACCTCAAGAAGAGAGGTATTAGAGGATACGCAACTCACAGGTATTAGAGGATACAAGGGCTCGGCTTTAAAAGTCTTATCTGAAATTCCTTGTGGAACAGAGTTGCATCAAAGCCAATCCAAAAGGCCTATGTAGAAATGACCATTCTTGATGCACTTTATGCAAATAATCAGGCCAAGTATAAGACTAAAGTTTATTCATGATTAGTTTTTACCAAAACTGAGGACTGGGGAGAAAAATTTTGCTCCAAAGCTTATCATACATTTGTCATTAAATCCTAGTCTCATCAATTGTTTTTAAGCTTTTTGCCTACATTTTAGACTAACCTTGCTTATTCCTGTGAATCAAGTGGCGATCATCTGCAGCTTGGAAAAAAAGAAAAAGGGATGGGTAATATAAAAATGTGAATCAATAAGCCAGTTATGGGCAATTATCTTACAAATTCTGCCAGGTAATAAAAGTGTGTAAGGTGCCCATAACCCAGAGGTTTCTTTGTTTGAAAAAATCAAACCAAGGACCTTCCTAGACTCCCAAAGGGGAATTCTATATCTTGGCAAGTAAAATGTTAGATAAAAATTATCTACCATATCACACTTAAGGGAATTGCTATCCTGACTCCACTTTTTGCAGTATGGTTATTCATGGTGGCACCTTCTAACTGAAATATTGGACAGAGAGTTTCCATTGCTGTAATATTTTACTTAATTATTATCCTTATAGCAGGGATAGTAGTTACAGACAAAAAGGAAGCATGGAAGTTTTACTATCACTGAGTCTGCTAAGACTTTTTATTGGGTTTAGTAATGCACTTTTAAATGAAACATGCTGCTTCTGAATTAACACCCCTAGCAAAGTAAAGGAAAATCTACAGGTACTTAAAAATCAAATCAAAGTTATTGACAGGCTCAGGGAAAGTGCAGGCTTCAGCTTTGGGTGGGCCACGATCCCTCTTTAATAAATTCCAGTCTTCTTTATGGAATTGGTTAACCCCTTTATTAAGCCCACTCTTACTTATATGTCTTGTATTGATATTTGAACCCTGTTCACTCAATATTATAACTACAATTGTCTCTTCTCCCCTAGAAGCAATCAAACTTCAAATGGTGTTGCAAACTGAACCACACATGGACACGTCATTCTTCCAAGGACCCTTAAATAGACCCCAGGAAGAACCCTAGCTGTTGTTCCCCATTTAATGCCCCTTTTCAACAGGAAGTAGCCAGAAGAAGTCGTGGCCCCAACCCCCCTAAAAGCAGTTAGTGTGGCATCTCCACAGTGGGGAATGTTGTAGGAGTTATTAAGAAATTATTTTAGGCAAATAGAGAGGAAAAGGGGTCCTTGGGAAGTTTTCAGTTTTTAAAGTATCTCTGGAAAAATTTCTTGTAAAGCCTCTGCTCTTAGAGCCAGGCTGGCAACCTTTGATATGCAAACGCAGACCGTTAGAAACTTGGTCCACCCAACATGGCGACTGCCACATTCTTGCCCTTGACCCACATGTTCCTGGCAAGATAAACCTACGTGTCTAGAACATCATGGTGCCTTGTATTTGCCTATTAAAAGACTAGGGTGGGAGGGCCAGCTTTTCTCCGGCTACGTGAATGACATGCCTAGTAAAACCAATCCCCTGAGCCCTATGCAAATCAGACATTTCCTCCTCCAGCGTCTGCATATATACCTGGCTTCTATCAATGGCAGGTGGAGATCTCCTTTTTCATCTTTTGAGCCCCCCTCCATCTGTCTCTGTAAGGGGGAGCCTCTTCCTTCTGCCTTCTCTTTTCTTTCTTGCCTATTAAATTCTCTGCTCCTTAATATCAAAAAATAAAGAGAAAGAAAAAACAGATCAAAGATATAAATGTAACATCTAAAGCTGTAAAACTTGGATGGGTGTGGTGGCTCATGCCTGTAATCCAAGCACTTTGGGAGGCCAAGGCAGGAGGATCTCTTGAGCCCAGGAGTTAGAGAACAGCCTGGGCAACATGGTGAGATCCTGTCTCTATTAAAACAAAACAAAACAAAACAAAAGCTGTAAAACTGTTAGAAGAAAACAGAGGTGAAAATCTTTGTAACCTTGATTTAAGCAATGGGTTCTTAGCTATAAAATCAAAACACAAGCAGAAAAAAAAAAAAAGATAAATTGGGCTTCAAGAAAATAAAAATAATTTTTTTGCTTCAAAGAACACTATCAAGAAAGTGAAAAGGCACCCTATACCATGAGAGAAAATATTTGCACATTGTATTTCTGATAAACTATTCCAGAATATAGGTAGAATTCTTACAGTTCAATGATAAAGTGAAAATTAGTCCAGTTAAAACTTGGACAAAATATTTGAACAGAACATTTCTCTAATGAAGATAAACATCTAAAAGATGGCCAATAAACACATCTAAAAGATGTACAACATTAGTCATTAGGGAAATGCAAATCAAAATCACAATGCAATATTATGGCATACCCACTAGGATGCCTAAAATACAAAAGACAGACATTAACAAGTGTTGGCAAGGACATGAGGAAATTGGAACCCTCATGCATTGTTGACAGAATGGTAAAATAATGCAGCCATTTCAAAAAACAGTTTGACTGTTTCTCAAAATATTAAACATAGAGCTGCTATTTGTCCCAGCAATTTCACTCCAGGTGTATATCCATGAGAAATGAAAACCCGTGCCTACAGAAAAACTGGTACAAATGTTAAAAGCAACATTATTTGTAATAGTTAAAAAATGGAAAAGTTAAGCATCTATTAAGTGATGAATGGACAAACAAAATGTGATCTATTTGTGTGGGATATTATTCAGCTATTGAAGGAATGAAATACTGAGAAATGCTACAACATGGATGGATTTTGAAAACATTACGCTAAGTGCAAGCAGCCAAATGCAAAAGGCCACATATTACATGATTCAATTTATATAAAATATCCAGAATGGGTGTATCCATGGAAACAGAGAGTAATTTAGTGGTTTTCAGGGGCTGGGAGCAGGGAGAAGGAAGAGAGGCTGCTAATTGGTTTGGATTTTCTTTATGGGGGGAAAAAAATCCTGAAATCAGACAGTAGTGATGTTGCACTTTGTGGATAATACTGAAAACCACTGAATTGTACACTTAAAAATAAGGAGTTTTATAGTAAGTGAAGCATGTATCAATAAAGGTGTTTAAACATCTGTTTATTAGCTCAAATTTCTACAGGTCAGAATTCTGGCATGGAGTGGCTGCATTTTTTGTTCAAGCTGAAATCAAGGTGTTGTTTGGCTATGTTCTCACCTGAGGCTCAGAGTCCACCTCCAAGCTCATTTTTGTCATTAGCAGAATTGAGTGTCTTGCAGTTGTAGAACTGAGGTCTTGGCTTGCTATGTGTCAGCAGGGGGCTGCTTCCTGCTTTTAGAGGCCACCACTTTCCCTCGTTGTGTGGCCCCTTCCATTTTCAGGCCAGCAATAATGTGTTGAATACTTCTTATGCATCAAATCCCTGTCTTCTGCTACCAGCTGGAGAAAAACTCTCTGCTTGTAGAGGGTTTATGTGATTTACTTAGTCTCTGTCTTAAGGCTAATATATTTGGTACTTGGGATTTTAATTGCATCTGTGTGGTTCCATCAAGGCAGTAACTACATTAGCATTTGAATAAATAAACAGGTAGTCTGGTAATTTACCATATTGGTAATCTGACAGGGATATGGAACATCATCTTTAGAATTCTGCCTACCACACACCATGTCTATGCTTATTTTCTTTGTGGAAGGGTTATCTGTGACTGTCATTTAGTTTGAGGCTCCACATGCTGAGATTCTGTCCAGTATTTTGACCTCTCCAACTGGTCTTCAGAAACATCTCTTAGGAGCAGTGCACAGGAACATCTGGTGTTTTTTGCTCCAATTTTGGTCTCAAAGGGTCATCCCCTTATATCCCTTACCTGAGTTGACATGCCTCCTTAAGAAAGTTCCATGGAGGGCTACTAGTGGTGGAACTTCAGGCCAGATGGCCTGTGGTGATTGCAGTTATCCTGGGTTTCCTATTGGTGAAGGGAGAGTTAGGGAGGAGGTATGTCCAGCCCTGTTGCCACTGCCTTGGTTTTACATCTTGCAAGAGCCATTCTAGGTGGCTCTGAACTCTCCTCTCTCTATTTTCCTCACTGGAATCACTACAATTCGGGCTGGTGAAAACCCTGGCTGAATCTTTGCTACTGAACGTTCACTGTGGCATGGTGATTGTTTGGAGGTCTCTAGGGGTGGAAATGTGAGGTGGGTAATAATTTATGATATGTATTATCTGAAAATAGACAAAAGAGGTTACATTTTTCAGTACAGAACTGAATGAGAATTAACCAAATACCTATGTACCCTGTTTTTCCCCCCTTTAAAAAATTATTCACTAAGAGGACACGTACTGGCAATATGCGGTAATTAGTGTAATGAAGAACCTGCGTGAAGGCTATTTCGGATGCTCTCATGTGCCTGTTTTATGAAAGTATCGAAGGCCTATTTCCTTTTCAATTGTTTTCTTGCAGTAAAAAAAAAACAAAACTCTCTTCCAATTTATGACTAATCGTGGATTTTATTATACATGGTCTAATACTGCAGAGGAAGGTTACAGAAGCAGGTACACATTAATCCTGCTCAATTTGGAGCCTGAGAAAGATGACTGATGGCAGCCCAGCTGCCCTCTGGCTCTCACTCCTGGAGCTTAACCTTTACCTATGGATACTAATAGGCCTGATGCAATCCTGGTGAGCCTCTCAAGAAATATTTTCTTACTCAGAATAATCAAATTTTAAGAATGTGCTACAGGAGAAAGCTGTCACATTGGATTAGGTTAGCGTTCTGACTTTCATTGAAATGGTCAGGTAACTCAATTGCCTCAGCCCAATAATAAACACGCATAATTTAGTTCACTTAGAGTTAAGAGAACAAATAATTAACAAAATGTCCCATTTGAGGTTGTTGAAGGCAAGCAAGGACCTGTGGAGCAATGGATGATTCAGAGGGGCTATAGGAGCTGAGCTAAGATTAGAATAGGCATCAAAATACTCTGTATTCCTAGAGAAACGCTTATGATTAAATTATATAATGCTCTGTAGTTTACAAAGCACCCTCATTTATAGTCTCTTTTGACTCTCAGGGAGATTCTATAAAGAGATACTATTGTCTCAATTTATAAATGAGGGTGCGAAGTATACTGAGTATCAGCGGCAGTGCCTTATTCAAGGTCACTTGGCTGGTTTGTGGGAGTCGAAGCTGAACTTAAGTTGTTGTTATGGGTTGACTTGTGACCCCCACCATAAAGATACGTTCAAGTCCAGACTACCAGTTCTGTAGAATGTGATCTCATTTGGAAATAGGGTTATTGCAGTTATAATTAGTTAAGATGAAGCCACACTAGAGTAGGGTGGGCCTTTAATCCATAGAAATGGTGTCCTTATAAGAAAAGTAGAAAGACAGAGAGAAGTTGGCTATGTGAAGACACAGAGACACAAGGAGAACACCATATGAAGAAGACAGAAACCGGAGTGAGTGATGCAACTTCAAGCAAGGAACACCAAGAATTGCCAGCCGTCACCAGAAGCTGGGAGAGGCATGGAACAGATGCTCCTTGGGAGCCTTTAGAAAGAACCAATTCTGCTGATATCCTGATTTTGGGTGGCTAGCCTCCAGAACTGTGAGGAATAAATTTCTCTTCTTTTAAGCCACCCAGTTTGTGGAACTTTGTTATGGCAGCCCTAGAAAACTAACAGTACCTCCTAAGAATGATATAATTTTCCATTTACAGTGCCCTGACTGTGGGCCAGGTACTCTACATGCATTATCATGAAAGCTTTTAAGAAAACTTCAAGGTTTATTACCATCAATGGCATTTTCATGACTTATCTTAGGTCAAATAACTAATAAATAGTCGATCTGGGATTCCAACCCAGACCTGAGTTTAAATCTGTGCCCTGTCCACTTTGTCCCTAAGCCATAGTGGTGTTCAAAAATGTCAGTGTGAGGGAGGGCAACCTCCAACCCTCGGGAGTTGCTTCTTTATTTTAGGTCTTCTAGGCAACTACTAACTCAGTTTAAACTCTGCCTTGCTAACTTACATGCAGTAGTTACTAACAATTACAAAACAGTGCCTGAAACACAGAAAAAACTCAGTATTTTAAAAAAAATATGTAGTGGTAAGAACCTGTTACAGTGGTTCAAAATTTACAAAGAATTTTCACATAAATTCTTATTAGGTCTTTTAAAAACAATTGGAGGCTTCTTTAAGCAATCATTATCTTTTTTCTTTCCAATTTTTCTTTTTAAGATTTATCATATCCCCAACCAGATAGTAAGCTTCTGGAGGTAATGAATACATCAATTTTCTTTCTTTTCTCCTTCTGTGATACTGGTTCTTCCCTGAATTTTACTAGATGTACACTTATGGTCTTGCAATGATCACCTGTGTCATACTGAAAATGGTTATCAGGAATAAACTGGATAGTTTATATATTATCCAGTTTATTTTTATTTTTATCTTGTAAATCACAGAAACTTTTTATTTTTATCTTATAAATCACAAAACTCATTATTAATGTTTCCCCAGCCTTGCTGTAAACCATCTTGTCTTTCCCTCCTTTAGTACACTGTGAGGTGAACAGTAATACCATCACCCTCCTTTCTCTATCAGACTCAGGGCTAGAGAGGGATCAACCCACCCAGCCCTCCATAGTTCTTCGGGTCAAGGAAGATGAGAAAGTCCTTCCTAGAAAATTCACATAAACTAGTCAATTTTAGTCAATATGAGAAAAACTATTCTACTTTCTCGGATCCAAGATGTGCCATCGACTTGTCATCCGTTACAGGGTTTGGCCTTCTTGGGTGATCACTAAATTCCTTGCTGGTTTTAACATGTTATGTTTCATTTTTATTTTTTTCCAATGTTAGTTTCAAGATGTTTCTCTCTTATATGGATTCCCTAGGCAGCTTATTCAAAGTTGAGATAGGCAAACCTAAATTGACATACGTTGATTGTCAGTGATATGGGAAATGTTCACGATGAAACAGTTAAGTAAAAATGGCAAATAAAAATCTGTGCAGTATGGTCCCAGTTCTCTATGTATCTTTCTGCTACTTGTAGATGCGTGGCCTTGGGCATGTTACTTGTCCCATGAGCCTCAGTTTCCTTAAATGTGCGTAATAATATATGTTCCTTGTAGGGTTAATGTGAGGCTCAACAGTGATGCATTGACACTCCCTTACAAATGTTGGGGAGTTATGCCTTGTCTTAGTTTGCTAGGCTGCCATGACAAAGTAGCACAGTATAGGTGGTTTAAACATTAGAAATATATTTTCTCAGTGTTCTGGAGGTTAGAAGTCTAAGATCAAGGTGTCGGTTGCCTCTTCTGAGACTTCATTCCCACCCTTCTTTCTTTCTAAGTTTAGCTCATAGGTAGGGATCTTTAGGAAGTGTTTTTTCCTTTAATCGCAATCATAAGAAATTAATCTTTCCCTTCGGGGTCCTAGGGCTCTTTGCTGCATCTGTGTCAGAGCCATGTTAAATCTTACTTATGTTTGCATCCGCAAACGCCTAGGGCAGGATTTGACACATAGTAGGTGTTTAAGAAATAACCCATTGAATTGCATTGGATGCCGGTTAATTAAACTAATGCTTTCCTGTTGTCTGACTTAGCTGGGCAATACTTTCATTTGACCAGCAGCAGACCACCCTACAGGAAGCAGAGACCAGGAGGAGTTAACATGATCTCAATCTATTTGTTAAGAAACTGAGAGTGAAGTGAAGAAGTTTGTTTATTTGATTTCCTTCATATATATTTAATGTTTAAGAAATCTACGGTAGGATATGTTTGAAGCAGCCTAACATTTGTGAATGTTAACATAAACGTTAAATGACTTTCTGATTTTATAGACATACTTTGAATTTTTAGTCAATATGAGAAAAAAGTATTCTACTCAGGAAGTTCAGAATATCATGTAGGGTGATTATTTAAACTGCTTATGTAGGAGGATAAATAGAGCAAAAAGAAAGTCTGCCGTGAAAATGTGCAGAGATGATTTAAACAGGACTGTGTTTTGAAATGTATGAATGTACATATACATATTTTTATTTGGAATGACTCTCCTAAGGATATTTGGGATTACAGTACAACTACATGGGTGGCTATGTGAAATTGTTCTCACTGTAGGGACCTTCTCTTTCTCACATGATCTCAACTCCAAACAGGTGGACTTTCATAAAATCTTAAAGCTAAAAGTATGCCTCACACACTTCCCTTGTCCAGGCTGGCTTCTTGTGCAAACCTGAGGCAACACTAAGTGAGATGTTAGATGATTTTCTATTAACAGCCCAAGCGGTAAGGGCCTGACACATCAGTGTGTAATCTATAGAGTTCTGTATTTTTACTACATTTACAGCTGAGGTGCCCCTCTTTATTGTTTGTGTAATAAAACCTATGCTGTTGCTGATGAACATTTAAAAAAAATCCTTTGTACCTTACACATAGTAAGAGGTCAGTAAAAGTTTTTTGAATGGATGAACAAATGAACTGAATACAGGGTTTACCCAGCAAATAGGATGGGTAAACCTTTCAACTCCTGTTGAACTCCTTTCAACTCCTACCTTTCAACTCCTCTAAAATGTTTGAAAGTAATTTTATTTCTCCTGCATCCTCTTTTTTCATTGATGACTTGGCCATCCATTTACCCAGTCTTGGAACAAAAAGCATATGTCAGGGAAGTGTGCAATTAACACCTTTTTCTCTCTTGTTTCCTACATCCTGTCAATAAGTCCAATGATTTTTCTCAGATCTATTATCCCCATTAAGTCATTCACCCTGTTCTTGCCTCAAACCATCATCTTTCACCTAGGCAGCCTCAGGGACTTGTTCCAATATAGGTTTTACTGCCATGACAGAGATTAAACAAAACAGTAATTTAAAACGAAAGAGAGAAGTGATTTTCTCTGTCACATAATGATCCAGGATTATGTGGGGTCTCTTCCTTTCAGGGGTTTGAATTCCTCCTGTGAAACCCAGAGGTTTCACATGTAATTTTAACTCACATACCCTTTGTTAGGATCAGTAACATGGCTCATCTCAGTGCAAGGGGATAGCTGGGAAATGTAATTTTGTTAGTCTGCTTTCATGCTGCTGATAAAGATGCACCTGAGACTGGGAAATTTACAAAAGAAAGAGGTTTAATGGACTCACAGTTCCACATGGCTGGGGAGGCCTCGTAATCATGGTGATAGGCAAGGAGGAGCAAGTCATGTCTTACCTGGATGGCAGCAGGCAGAGAGAGAGCTTGTACAGGGAAACACCCCCTGGTAAAACCATCAGATTTTGTGAGACTTATTCACTATCATGAGAACAGCATGATAAAGACCTGCTCCCATGATTCAATTACCTCCCACCAGGTCCCTTACACAACACATGGGAATTCAAGATGAGATTTGGGTGGGGACATAGCCAAACCATATCAGTAATCTTCATTCTGGATAGCCTTGCATCCAGGTAAATTCCTATCCCTATGGAAGAAGAGAGAATGGATATTGGTGGACAGCCTGAAGTCTCAATCTTGTCTCCTAACTGGCTTTCTTGTTCCTGTCCTCAACTAATACGCCCTTTTCCTCAACTCACAGCAAAGGCAGTATGGCCGTGCCTTTCTTTGCTCAGAAGCATTCAACAAACTCCTCTCTATTGACAGAAACTTTTGACTCCCAGAGTGGACTGAATGGTCTGTATGTTCTGGTTCCTGTCCAAGTTACCTGCTATTTCTGTCCCTTTGGTACCTAACTTTCTAATTGCATTCTGGTATTTTTTAGTGAATAAAATGGGGTTTCTTGCTTCAGCAACTTTGTACATGCTACTACTCCTTCTTTAGGGGTAGTATTCCACCTGATGGATTTCTAGTTGACTTAAAAAGCTAAGCTCAGAAGTCATTTCCATCAGGAAACCTTTGTTAACCTTCTATCTCCCACCCCTAACCAAGATAATTAATTGGTCACTCATTGCCACCTCATAGGTTCACTTGCCTATTTTTGGCTTTAATATATTATATAGTCATTCATCTGTTTATGTATTTGCCATCTGAACATGATCGGATTCAACTCAGATATCCTCAGAGCTCAGTATGGCACTTGCTCCGGAGCAGTGGATAGTAAAAGAGAGGAAAGTAGAGTTTTGTATGGTATCATTTGCTAGAAAGAATATTGGACCGGCAGTTACTAGGCTCTCATGCCATCCTATAATTTATTAGTCTGAGTGACCAAGGACATATCACATTCCCTCTCTGGGCTTCAGCTTTCTCATCTTTAATGGGAGGGTTGGCTCAATAATCCTAAGTTTCTTCCAGATCTAAAAGTTAGTAATTTTCTTATTTTTCTAATATAGCAAGTTGAAATGTAACCCTCCTCCACACCAATATGTTACATTCACACAGCTGTGATTTTGCTAAAAATGGACACTTTCTAAATGTTAAAACAGTACATGTTAGAGAATAGTCAATTTAGATCCAAAAATCCTCACTCTGCTGAAGGATAAACACTAAAGCTATGGATCCCACTCAGTATAAAACCATTCCAGAATGGAAGATGTGAAATGGCATTGTTTAAAAGATTGCATCCAGTTATATTTGCCTACCAAATAAATTTTGGATCTGGAAGTGTTGTAATTTAAATGCAGCTACAAATGCACCGTGGATTCTCTCTGTGACATGGGTCCATAATGTGGGGAACTCTATACAACTCCTTTGTGCTGTCTTTTCTTTATTGAATTACACTGGGAATCTTGAAGGGTCTCAGTAACACCACTCTTCTCCATCTGAGCTCTGAAACAAAGTGAAAAGAAGACAAAGTTGTTCAGCAGATGGAGATAAGCATATCGCCTTTGTTGGTGTTAAAGATAATATGGAAAAGAATGGCTTGCGTTTGTGACCAAGGCAGCTTCCTAGTACTGAGCCCTAGAATTAGACAGACGTCCCTTAGCCCTGCTAGATTAGGGTGAGCCTGTCCCCTAGCAAAAGTATAAATTGAGCATGCTCAGTTTCTCTTTACAAACTAACCATGGCAGGGACTGCTACCTATTCCCTCAGATCTCTTCTCTCCTTCAGGAATACAACTTCCACTTTTCAGTTGGGCATGGCAGCCCCCCAGAATAAAGACTTGATTTCCCAATCTCCTTTGCAGTAAGGTGTGGCCATATGGCATAGTTTAAGAGGACAGAAGTGAGGGAAGTGTTGTGTCTAATTTCTAGGTGGAGTAAAGACATATGCTTTTCTCCCTAGTTTTTCTTCTTCCTTCTGACAAGAATATAGATCTGGAGTGTCCATTCTATATCATGAAATGGAAACTGGAATTTGTGGATGACAAGCAAACTGGAAAGAACCTGGGGCTCTGGAGATATCATACTATCCCTGAATGGCTTATCTAGGAGTTTATGGGAGAGAGGTGATCCCCCCCTTTTTTTTTTCTTGTCACCCAGGCTGGAGTGCAGTGGCAAAATCTCGACTCACTGCCACCTCCGCCTCCTGGGTTTAAGTGATTCTCCTGCTTCAGCCTCCTAAGTAGCTGGGATTATAGGTGCTCGCCACCACGCCTGGCTAATTTTTGTAATTTTAGTAGAGACAGAGTTTCACCGTGTTGGCCAGGTTGGTCTCGAACTTCTGACTTGAGGTGATTCACCCGCCTTGGCTTCTCAAAGTGCTGGGATTACAGGCGTGAGCCACCGTGCTCGGCCAGGGATGAACTTTGTCTTGTTTAAGTCACTATTATTTGGGGTTTCCTGTCATTTAAGGCTGGGTCCTATTCTAACCTGCGTACTCTCCAATCAGATGAATTATTCCACCTCCTCCAGACAGAATGTTACACTAATTGATATCCCTCCACACAGAAGGGAACATTGGGAGTAGGGAAGGAGGGTTTCCCCTCTGACAAGTTTATTCATTCAACAAATTATTATATGCCCCTTGTTATGTGCAAAATACTGCTCTAAGCACTTTACAATTATTACGTTAATCCTCATAGTGGTCCTACAAGGTAGGTAGTAATAATATTATCGTCTCACAGATGAGGAAGCAAAGGCACAGACAGGTTAGGTAACTTGCCACAGGTGACATTGCTTGGAAGTAATGGAGCTTGGATAGAAGCCTAGGCTGCCTAGCTCCAGAGCTCCTGCTTTCCACTGCTACCCTATCCAGTGTCTTTGAGAGACAGGAACAGACACTCTCCTGTTACCTCAAGTGAGGGAAGATCATATTTAGAATCAATGGGGAGGTCAGAAAAGGAAGAAAAATGGCTTAGTGGTCACCTGAGATGCCCTGGTGTCTGGTCATCTCCTCAGCTACATGAGCCCGTAGCTACTTCTGTGAGACCAATATGGTGACTCAGTCACTTTCTATTACTTCCAGTCACTACTTCTCAGGCTTCTCCTCTTTATTTTGGTCAATTACTGGCTGTTTCTACTCAGTTTCTTCCTACCACATGACATCTTATACATGTCCTCTGCTACCTGTGGCTTCTTCCTTTTGTCTTCCCAATGTGTACACATTTCTGCCTACCTTATATTCCATTAACAATATTGTCTTCTCTAAACAGAGAATTGATGGAGTCAGCCAGTTGTCTTCCCGTACTGAATACCTAGTTGAGTAAAGCTTTTGAATCAGTCACTGTGTTTGGATAGTCTGCCCAGCCTCTCAAGGTAACCAAGAGTGCTGGAGGGTGTGTCTCACCTTCAAAGACTCTTTGCCATAAAGTTTCTCACTTGGTTTCTTTAAGCAGGAGCCACGCCCAGCAGGGAGTTTGGATATGCTGCCCCTATTATTTTCTCCTCATTATTCTTTCTCTTTATATCTTATGAGGGTGAGGGGCAGTCCGAATTGTTTTCATAGTAACTGAAGACAAACAGGGGATATTCAATGTTTGCCTTTTCTTTTCCTATATCTCATCAAAAGAAATGGAATAAGGTTTGGACATGTACCAAGTGATATCTCTAAACTCTCATATCTAGTCTAAACATTGCACAGTCTTCTTCATAGGTGGCTGGCCAGCTTATCACTAAATGCCTTTGGATCAATGGCTACTCTGTTTCAATCTGCCATGACCAGAGTATTGGTTATGCACAAGTATGGAGACTGTAGTCTTCTTCACAGTCTTCTCTAAGAATGGTAGCAGAAGACAGGGCATAGGATGGTTTGGCATGGGGAAAGATGGGTGGATTCATTCAAGGTTTCATGGGTTGCATACAAGTATTGCATAACCATTGATTTCTGAACTCTTTTTAGTGACTCTAGATGTTTAGAATTTGAATTAGGAGGTAACCAATTATAGTAGAAAAGAGCACTGGGCTGGAAGTTCTAATCTGAGCCCCCTGGCAAAGAAAGAAAGCAGATCCCTGGCCTCTTGTCTTTTCTTTCATTTTCATTTCCTCCTTCATTTTCATTACAGGTGTACAGAAATTGATTAATTACAATCTTTAGTTCATGACTTACTCATTATTGATTTGTAAATGACTTGCTTTTATATGTTTAGTTACTTATTAGTAACATTACTGGTGAACTATATTTTAAAATAAAAGCTAAGAGTTTTATAATAATCTGTATCTCTTTGCATTTGTTTTTTTATTGCTGCATAACAAATTACCACAAATTTAGCAGTTTAAACAGTATCCTTATATTTTCTCCCAGGTTCTGTGGGTCAAGAGTTTGGAGATAATTTAACTGGGTCTTCCATACCAGGTATCATAAGGCCTAACTCATGGTGTTGGACAGATTGTGATCTCATCTTGAGGCATGACAAGAAAAGCTCCCTTGGCTGAATTTGTTTCCTTGAGGCTGTAGATGTTGTGGAACCTTGCATCTTCAAAGTCAGCATCATTTCCTTTGTAGGAACATGGATGGAGCTGGAGGCCATTATCTTTAGCAAACTAACACCGGAACAGAAAAACAATACTGCATGCTCTCACTTGCAAGTGGGAGCCAAATGATGAGAACACATGGACACACAGAGGGGAACAACAGACACTGAGGACTTCTGGAGGGTGGAGAATGGGAGGAGGGGGAGGGTCAGGAAAAATAACTAACAGATACTAGGCTTAATACCTTGGTGATCAAAGAACCTGTACAACAAACCCCTGTGACATGGTTTTACCTGTATCACACCCCTGCACACATCCCCCTGAGCTTAACTTAAAAGTTAAAAACAAAACAACAACAACAACAAAAAACAAGGTCAGCAATGAAGAGAAAGAGTTTCTGCTGCTTTGAGTGCCTGACTTCTAACTCATTTTAAGGGCTCTCTTGGTTAGGTAAGTTCCACCCAGGATAATTTACCTTCTGATTATTTAAAGCCAACTCTTAGGGACTTTAATTACATCTTCAAAATTCCTTCCTCTTTGCCATATAACAGGACTTAATTAGAGAAGTGACATCCCATCACCTTTGGCACATTGTATTGGTTAAGAGCAAGTTACAGGTCTCACCTACCCTTAAGGGAAGGGAATTATACAAGAGTGTGGGTCACTGGGGGTCTTTTTAGAATTCTGCCTGCCACACTACCTCTATAGAATTCCTCCCATATCCTACACTCCTGACTCTGCCTCTCCCAAATCTCTTGACATTCCCCAGCTTTCCTTTCTCTATCAACTTATTTACCTTGAGATTTTTTAGTCACTTAGCATTATATTGCTAAAATTCTTCCATATTGATATGTGTTTTTATAACCCATTTATTTACATTCTGTGTAATATTCCATTAAGTGAATTTTTATACAATGAATTTATTCACTCTCATGTTGATGGACAGTTGAGTTGTTTCTAGATTTTTTTGCTATTGTGAAAATGCTGATGCAGACAGTTTTGCACTTGTCTCTGATTGATGTATAAAAATATATTTCAAGGATATATGTAGGAGTGAAATTTCTAGGTCACAGGATGTATGAATTTCAATGTTAGTAGAGAATGTCAAATTTTTCTAAATTCATATTTCTATCAGCAACATATAGATCCCGTGACTCTTTTTTATCTCTTGGCATAGGTTGATTTTTACAGTTTTGCCTGAAAAAGGCATGGAAATTGCTACCCCATTCTGTCCTTAATTTGCATTTCCTGGCTCCCTGATAATGTTCAACACCTCTTTGTATGTTTGCTAGCAATGTGTTTCATCTGCAGAACATCTGTCCATGGCTTTCCCTATTTCTTATCGAATTGTTTATTTTAATATTTATGTGTAGGCATTATTTACATATCCAGCTTTACTTTTCTTGCCAGAAATATAAAGTAATTAGGGAAGATGCTTGTTAAGTTCCTTCGTCTGTAAATTGGGATAATCATTCTTGCCATGCTTACTTTTCAAAGCTGAGGCAAAGATCAAATAGAAAAATGTATATGAAAGCACTCTGTACACTAAAAAGGAAGGAATGACTTGTTTTAGGGTAAATAAGCCTGATAACTTGTAAATATGGAAACATTCAACTTTGAATTGAGAAGCAATTTAGTGTGGTGATTAAACACACACAGATGTTTGCACCAGACTACCTAAGTCCAAACCTTAACTCCAGCAGATACTAATAGTGTGAACTTAGGTGATTTATTTAACTTCCACGTCTCAGTTTCCTAATCTAACAAATGAGAGATAGTCATAGTCTCTGTCTCAAAGGGATTTTTTTATAGGATTGAATAAATTAATATATAGATAATATTGAGAACAGTATCTAGCAATTAATAAGCACTATATTAATACCTGTTGAGAGTATTACTTGACTTGGAGTTCCACAAGTCCTGCTGAATGTTCTGCTAATCAAAGTAAGGACAGTTACTTCTACACACTCCCATATGTGTACATTCTTTTAATATTCACCCATTGCTAACAAGTCAAAATAACCTATTTTTTCTTTCATGAATAACTCTTGAGTATGGAATTAGTGCCTGATGGAAAAATATTAAGTCAGGCCACTGAAGCATGTGTGTTATAATGGAATGCAAATAATACATTATATGATAATATATCATAGAATTCATAATTCTGCCTCTGAGCTCTCATCCTGGTTTAATAGCTTGTGATCCTATAAGGGGTATTGAATTACTTATTCCAGGCTTCCTGAAGCATGACAAGGCATGATAGGACTTAAATTGCACTGCTTTGTTGAGCCTGAAATCACATTTGAGGCAATAGTTATTGTTCGAGTAAAATGGACCACCAATTACTTGAATAAAGCGAAGTGGTACTGTTCTATATTAGCTATGTTTTTTCTCATTAATGAAGTTCATTTGGGCCCATTTGTCTACCTTTTCCTTTGTTCTGTGGGTACTTTCTTAAGATTACTAAATCCATAGATGGCTTTTATCCACTCCAGACAGACGGAAGGAGTCCGATTCTTCTAGTGAATATATTTTTAGCAACAATTAAAGCTTAGGTATCCTGCTTTTCAAAGCAACTGGCATCCTGCAGCATTCAGAACCACCTGTATTGAGCCTTCAGGGACCTGGACTGCTTTGCTGATGGTTTAGCTATCAACGGAAGGCATAAACACTGCAGATTGTGTGTAAGCTTGAGAGGGTAGCTAATTATGCTAAACAAGAAATATTAATAATGCAAGATGTGCAAATAAAAACGCTCTTACCAATTTCAAGACATTCTTCTTCCTTTCCTTTTCCTACTGTCTCCCTCCCCACTCTCTTCTACTCATATGAAGAACATAATAGTAACAGCAGATACTGGATCCTCCAGCAGATACTGGATCCCAGAAAAGCAAGAGATGACACTGACAATAAAATTGCCCATCATGAGAAAGAGAAACACCATTTTTATCTGTCTTGGAGCTGGATTTTTATGAAAGGTTTAAAAACCATAGCAGGGTGTGGAAGAAATTTAACAAAACTGGTAAACGCTCTAACAGAGACTCCAGTCAAGTGTCAGGGTGGGGTCTTGTCAGAGACATCCTGGGTCACTTCTCTACAGACCTGAATAAGGGGAGGCTTGGCATATGGAGAGGTAAGGGTTGGATCCATTGGGAGGTCAAACTCTTTTTTCCTGCCCTCAGAGTAAGAAAGTCTGAATAAACATTTTCAGGAGGCTCTGTCAGCTGATCTAAACCTAGCTCTCTTAGGCTAAGCTCCCCTAAAAGAGTCTTACAAGGTCATGGATGGGCATTCTGGTTATCTTTTGCTGTGTAACCAAATATCCCAAAACTTGTTGGCTTAAAATAATGACTTATTATTCTCTGTCGACAGTTGATGGGTTTGGGTTGGCAGTTCTTGTTGGGCTCTCTCATATGGTTGCACTTAGATAGCTGCAGGGGCTGGTGTCATCAGAAGGCCCAATGAACTAGACATCAGCGTGGCCTCGGTACTCACAGGTTCGGTCCCTAGTGCCCTTCCATGTGACAAATATGGCATAGCATCGTCTCTGTCACATTCTATTGTTCAAAACAGCAAAAGGCCAACCCAAATTCACTCAGAGAATGGAGTCGCCTGTGGGTTCCAAGAGGAACCCATTAGGAATAGGATGGGGCTGTCTTTGGAGACAAACTACTGCACAGATCCCACCCATTGGGAAGTTTCCCAGGAAACATACTCACAAAGAAGCACTGGAGACCTTTAGTGCTGTGCCCAGCAGGCATTCCTTACTGGTGAACTACTTTTCATCCTTAGCATTCAGCCAAAATGTTACTTTCCCTAGGATGGCCGTCCAAGGCTCTGTCATTAAAATAGGTTGTCCAGCATTTTTGCTTTATAGCATTTTTCACAGCTTGTAATGACATATTTCTATGATTATTGATTTTTTTTTTTGAGATGGAGTTTCTCTATTATTGCCTAGTCTGGAGTGCAATGGTATGATCTCAGCTCACTGCAACCTCCGCCTCCTGGGTTCAAGTGATTCTCCTGCATCAGCCTCCCAAGTAGCTGGGATTACAGGCATGTGCCACCATGCCCAGCTAATTTTGTATTTTTAGTAGAGATGTGGTTTCTCCACGTTGGTCAGGCTGGTCTTGAACTCCCGACCTCAGGTGATCTGCCCATCTTGGCCTCCCAAATTGCTGGGACTACAGTTGTGAGCCACCGTGCTCGGCCATGATTATTGATTTAACATATGTCTCCAACACTGGACTGAACTCTGTGAGGGCAGTTGCTCTGCCTTGCATACTCTCCACTGATTCCCTGCACTTAGCTTGGTGCTGGCTCTCAGTAAGACCACAGACAACAGTTGTAGTGAAATGAAGGCACAGGTGAGTGTTAACATCAACATATCTGATCTTCCCAATCAGCTTTTATGATTCACAAAGACATTTCCGTAAAGGGGGTTCAGAGTCCACTTTCATTCACTGATTATGTTTTAAAATCAGTATTTACTGAGTACCAAGTAGGTGCTAGCTCTTGATAAGACTGCAGGAAATAGTTGTAGTGAAATGAACAAATACATGAGTGATTAACATCAACATATCTGATCTTCCCAACCAGTTTCTGTGGTTCACGCAAGATATTTCTATAAAGAGGAATCTCCCTTGCATTAATTGATTATGTTTTCAGAATCAAAATTTACCGAGAAAGAGAATTTCAGAGGCTCATGGATTCCAGATTAAGGACATCTAGTTTAGGTGTTACAGAATAAAACACACTGTACTTATATTTATAGTTATATTATTTTGGATTTATTTAGAATGACTAGGGAATTTCCTTCTTTGATGAGATGATTTAAAAAAAGCCTTCTACATTTTAGATGTTTATAATAACCTAAAAGCCAGAGTGTATGTCAGAAGAGCTGGGATCTACAAGGGGTTGAAAAGTTCATAAAATATTCCAAGTGTCAGAGTCAGAGGTTAGGGTATTTTACTTTAGGACCTGTTTGCATTTCAGATCATGCTTGCACTTCATGACAAACTAAACGTACCCTTGAATCTGTTCTGAACATATTACACACGAGTATTTATCTGAATATAAATAAATTATAGAGCAGTTGCAAAATCCAGCAAGGATGAAGTTTTATTGTTTCAGGTCTGTTGACTGTCACTCTGAGAATGAAACAGTGAGCACCTAATGCACTGAGATAAGGAGTATGGATTTTGTTCTCAATGAAGCTATTGGAAGGTTTTGAGTCGGAGAGAGACAGGATTATACATTTTAAAGGAATATTCCAGGTGCTGAGTAGAGTTTAGCCTATAGGGTATGAACAAAGCAAGAAGACTAGCCAAGAAGCTACTGCAATTATCCAGATGCGACCTATAGGTAACAGTCAAGACCAGAGGTGAATGACTAGAATAATGAAGGAATTTAAAATCATGTCGTATCTATATTTAAAAAGCCAGGAGATGCTTAGATGTTTCAATTGGGACTATGAGAGATGCCTTCAAGTATATGATGGCTGTCGCTAAAAGACAGATTAAAATTATTCTGAATTTTGAAAGGCAGAATCCTGAGCGGAAACCACAAGGCAGGAGATCCAGGCTCAGAATAAGAAAGCATTTTATCTCTGAGCCATGCAAAGACGGAAGGGGCTGCCTAGGAAGGCTGTGAGTTCCCATCCCTGACTGTGTTCCATTAGGGGTTAGAGGACCTCCCGGAGGGAATGTAGTGGGTCTAGGAAGGGATCACGGGACCAGGTGAGGCTTAGATGTCCTTTGGAGATTTGGGGAAATATGGCAGTAATGAGAGCTGTGGACATTCTCATTTTGGTGTTACACCACTAAGGTAGAGAAAGTTAATAATTACGTCACTCTTCTTGAAGCTTTTCAGAGAAGGACTCCCGAGATTTGGAACATAGCATATCCAAGGTGGTGTGTTGCTATTGTTGACCTATTTAGTAGAGATGCATGAGCTTTTCTCTTTCACTTCTTGGCTGTATTTCTCAGAATATTCTTCTTTAATCTTCTTTAGAGAGATGTGGTAGGAGAAAAGTCTAAGCTCTGGATTAGAGAAACCTAGCTTGAAATGTTCTGTCCACATTGCTAATTGCATGAGTGTCAGCAAATTATTTAACGGGTCTGGGCCTCACCTATTAAATGGGGATGACACTACCTATTTCTACAGTTGTTGTAAAAGCTAATCTGTACCAAATCTCAGCATCCTGGGAGATTTTAATACATAGAAATGATCTGTAGAAAAACACCCCCAAAGTAAAAACCATTTTCTTATGCAAGTCAATGAAGCCTAGGCATTATGTGTACAAACTGGAAGGTACAAATCACAGTAAGTGAAGAGTTAACTGGCAAAAGGAAATGCTCACTGATTGAGTTGATGAAGTTCTAACTTCAGGATATTATTCATTTTTTCCCTCTAATTTGATGCATCTTTAAAGATAACCATTTACACAAATTCTTAAACACTCTAAGAAATTAGCCACAGTTCAGTGGCAATAACGTATGATTCTTGGAGCTTTCTCCAGGCTGGTGCTGGGTAGTGGGAGGGAGTAATTGAGCCTCTGCGATGAGAGCTCTTCTTCCTGTGGATACTGGGCGGGGGTGAAATTGGTCTTCAGATAGACATGATTCATGGGTTAGTGGAGAAACTGCAAAGTTCCCCATGAAAATGGAATAGCAAGTCAGTTCGTTATACTGTAGTTATTGATGTTGCAATCTGCTCTCAATGGAGGCAATTACAAATCCATTTAGGAAAGTATGATTGGGACTTTTGTTTGTATTCACCTAACCTTTAAGTGCCTGGACAACGTTTTTCAAGTGAGATTCCTCCACTACCTTTGGGTTCTATTCATTTCTAGATCTCTAGCACCTGTCACAGTTGCCTGGCACACTGATGGTTTTTGTGAATATTTGCTGATTGATTAGAAATTCCCTCATTATGCAGCCTCTGGTGAGCTTTTGTCCACCCAGCACAGGGATGCTCAGAAATGGCTTATAAAATTACCGTTTTGTGTATATGCATTTTACATGCCCCCTCACCCCAGAGGCTTTGGTTCTCACCTAGTATGGATCTTGAACACACGTCCTCCACAGCTCTTATATTTACAGTGAATGACCCATTCACATCAATTCAATAGTATGCATAACCTGCTTATGCATGAGACTTCTCCTATTTTCTCAGAGTTTCCTGTAAACCCCAAAGCTGAAGAGGGCAGACAAATTCCCCCATATTCTTACAAGAGTGTCGGAGCTGGCAGAGGTGCCCTCTATGGCTTTCTGGGTCATCTATTGATACTCTGACTGTCACCACTGCCCACCACATCCTAACTATCCTATATAAAGTGAAGACATGACATTTGAAGGGACCATTCATTGATGTGAAGGAATTTAGGCTTAGAGGGGAGTGCTGTACATTGTCATTTCCAGATCCACTAAAGAGTTCCAAGAAAACTGTCATAGAGTTTAGAAGTGGGTGCTTCAAGAAGGAGAGGCTGGTATCTCACTCCCTGCCTGGATGCTGGCTGAGCTCAGAAGCATGGCAGCCATTCTAGCTCTGCCACAGGGAGTGGAGGCAGAGAATTCCCAGAGGACTTGACTCCTTGACACTGGAGCTTAGTGGGATTCCTGAATATAGAGAATGGAGTGTAATTACAACCTGGACTATTGTGGCAGGTGAGGGTGGATGGTGCAGCCTGCAATGGCTGGGTTGTGAAAAAGGATAAGAGGGCCAGCATTTGGCAAGCATTTTCCTTGCCACGGGAGCTGACCAGGCTTAAGCCATCTAGAAGGCATCTTCCTAAGAGGGCAGCACATGTGGGAGGGAACTCAACTGTGGAAAGTACCATGGTGTGGGGTAGGAGCTCAGAGATGGTCCAAAGAAAGCAACCGAAGAGCACGCCAGCCCCGCCAGGACCTAAACAGTACAGCAGTTCCCACTGTGACTCGAGGACTCACACACATCTCACAAGAAGCCAGCATTTGAATGGGGGCAGCACAGAAGGGCCACCTAGTGTCAGCCAAGGGAGAAAGGTAACAGTGAGTATCTAAGCAGTGAAAGAGACTGCCTCTTCCTCTAATCCCTCTTCATGCACTGACCCTGAAAATGCCAGAAGCGAGAGAAGGTGAAAGAACAGGTCATGTTCAACCTCTACACTGGATATGTGTATATGCATTATACATGCCCTGGGTTCTCACTGAAAAATGCAGTGGGGTCTCTTGGGTGTTACACATGAAAGGCTCACAGGATGTTTAGTATGTGCTGTTTAATACCCTGTTTCCAACATTCAGGCCAATTTCCTTTTTGAGGACATTGTCTCCACCTAATTGAAAATTGCTAAGCTCTTACATTATTAACCAGATGGTTTTATAAAATGATTTTGAGTTCTCAATTGCTTTTAGCAGCTCCCCAAACCAAGTTCATGCCTGACTGGAGAAGGAGTAAGCAGTGGAGGCAGGTAGTGGGGAGAAAAGAAAGGGAAGGGGCCCGAAATTAGATGTGAGGCTCAAGTTAGAATACGTAAAAATCTCCTTTAGAAAGGAGATCATTTGTAAAAAAACAAAAAGGATTAGATAATCACTGCATCTACCTGGGATGCCATTAAAAGGTAGAGAAAGATGATCCATCATAATATGCCGAAAGCAGTGGAAAGACAAAAATAACACTATTACTGTTTGTATTCTCACTAAATGCAGACTATTCATTAAAATGCTTCCATGTATGATGCATATATCACTGAAGAATTCATAGGGGAGATGGAAGTGGGACATCACCCAGAGTTCACTCACATCACACCTCAGCAGCCTCATTAGACGCGCTTTTCCTTTCTGAATCTCACCGGCTCTGCGGAGCTGGTGGGTTACTCTCCCTCATGGTGCTCATTCTCTCCTCCCTGGGTGCAAACTTGCATACCCCTCCTCAGAAGGCACTTTAGTGATACCCCATGTGAAGGGCATGGCATTGAGGTCACTGCATGGGAAGGCACCTTACATTCATATACGCTCACCCTAGATTTCCTTCTTCCAAGAATAGTTTCTGTAGCTAGGTTTAGAGATTGAGCGTGGTCTAATAGGAGACACTTTCATTTAGGCTCAATAAAGCAGGTATTGTGCTCAGAAAAGAAATCAAAGACAACTTCTTAAAATAATCCTGGGTTCTCACTGAAAAATGCAGTGGGGTCTCTTGGGTGTTAGACATGAAAGGCTCACAAGATATTTGGTATGTGCTGTTTAATATCCTGTTTCCAACATTCAGGCCAATTTCCTATTTGGATTGTCTCCGCCTAATTGAAAATTGCTGAGCTTTTACATTATTACCCAGATGGTTTTATAAAATGGTTTCGAGTTCTCATTTGCTTTTAGTAGATGAGTTCATTTGCAAAAGAAAATTTAAAGCACAGTATTAACAAATGAAAATGTCCATGATAGGTCTTTTCTGTGGGAATCACAAGAGGATAGGAAATGATGGAATTCAAAGCATCCTTTGAGATGGCTCTTCCCTGGTAAGATTGTGGTAGAAGCTAAGGAGTGACAGCACTTAATATTTCTACATTGTAACGGCCTTTTGACAATCTATGCTTCAGCGGTCTGTCCAAGTGTGCAATTTCTTTTTTTCAAGATGGAGTCTTGCACTGTCGCCCCGGCTGGGGTGCAGTGGCATGATTTGGCTCAATGCAACCTCCGCCTCCTGGGTTCAAGCAATTCTTCTGCCTCAGTCCCCCAAGTAGCTGGGATTACAGTCATGCACCACCATGCCTGGCTAATTTTTGTGTTTTTAGTAGAGACGGGGTTTCACCAAGTTATCAGGCTGGTCTTAAACTACTGACGTCAAGTGATCTGCCTTCCAAAGTGCTGGGATTACAGGCGTGAGTCACTGTGCCTGGCCCAATTTTTCTCTCTTTACCTCCATTGCTTTAGTCTGGGCACCTAATCGTCTCTTTGCTTCAATCCATTCCCCTAATAGTAGCTGATGGGATAATAAAAAACTAATGGAGGACTTAAGAATTAAGGTAGTAAATTGAAACCAACTCACAGAATCTCTATTCTCCAATACTTAATAAATAGGGGGCAGAGGAGAGTACAAACCAGCCAAAAATATATTAACAATTTGATTGAATAAACTTAGACCAAACTCTCTCATTCTGTTTCCATCTCTCCAAGTTTTGGAGTATTAGTGTAAAGGCCCAGGCTTTTGCTGCCTCATCAGAATGGCTTCTGGGGGATAGCTACTGGATTAGAAGAAGGGTTAGGCTAAATTCTCCCCCACTTTCCACACTAGAACCTCTCTTCCAATTTTTGGTAAATAAAAACGTTCCTCTCTGTGGTGGCCAGGAGAATGTGCCTCTCAGATATCCAACTATAGGGATGGACCAAGAGTTCCAGCTGCTTGGCTGTGAAATCTATCACTGAATTTGTGTCAAATCCATGTTTCCCAGCTATTGGCTGTGCCCAGCAGTGGCATTAAAGCATACTCATTTCTTTTATATTATTTAATTTAATTTATTTATTTTATTATACTTTAACTTCTGGGGTACATGTGCAGAACATGCAGGTTGGTTACATAGGCATACACGTGCTATGGTTGTTTGCTGCATCCATCACCCCATCATCTACATTAGGTATTTCTCCTAATGCTATCCCTCCCCAATCCCCTCACCCCCGCTATCCCTCCTGTAGCCCCCTACCCCCTGACAGGCCCAAGTGTGTGATGTTTCCCTCCCTGTGTCCATGTGTTCTCATTGTTCAACACACACTTATGAGTGAGAACATGTGGCGTTTGGTTTTCTGTTCTTGGGTCAGTTTGCTGAGAATGATGGCTTCCAGCTTCATCCATGTCCCTGCAAAGGACATGAACTCATCCTTTTTTATGGCAGCATAGTATTCCATGGTGTATATGTGCCACATTTTCTTTATCCAGTCTATCATTGATGGGCATTTGGGTTGGTTCCAAGTCTTTGCTGTTGTGACCAGTGCCTCAATGAACATATGTGTGCATGTGTCTTTATGATAGAATGATTTCTAATCCTTTGGGTATATACCCAGTAATGGGATTACTAGGTCAAATGGTATTTCTATTTCTAGATCCTTGAGGAATAGCCATGGAGTCTTCTACAATGGTTGAACTAATTTACACTCCCACCAACAGTGTAAAAGCATTCCTATTTCTCCACATCCTTTCCAGCATCCATTGTCTCCTAATTTTTTAATGATCGCCATTCTAACTGGCGTGAGATGGTATCTCAATGTGGTTTTGATTTGCATTTCTCTAATGACCAGTGATGATGAGCTTTTTTTCATACGTTTGTTGGCTGCATAAATGTCTTCTTTTGAAAAGTGTCTGTTCATATCCTTTGCCCACTTTTTGATGGGGCTGTTTGTTTTTTTCTTATAAATTTGTTTAAGTTCTTTGAAGATTCTGGATATTAGCCCTTTGTCAGATGGGTAGATTGCAAAAATTTTTTCCTATTCTGTTAGTTGTTGGTTCACTTTCATAATAGTTTCTGTTGCTGTGAAGAAGCTCTTTAGTTTAATTACATCCCATTTGTCTATTTTGGCTTTTGTTGCCATTGCTTTTGGTGTTTCAGTCATGAAGTCCTTTCCCATGCCTATGTCCTGAATGGTATTGCCTAGGTTTTCTTCTAGGGTTTTTATGGTGTTAGTTCTTATGTTTCAATTTTTAATCCATCTGGAGTTAATTTTTGTGTAAGGTATAAAGAAGGGATCCAGTTTCAGCTTTCTGCATATGGCTAGCCAGTTTTCCCAACATCATTTATCGAATAGGGAGCCCTTTCCTTATTGCTCGTTTTTGTTAGGTTTGTCAAAGATCAAATGGTTGTAGATATGTGACATTATTTCTGAGGTGTCTGTTCTGTTCCATTGGTCTATATCTCTGTTTTGGTACCAGTACCATGCTGTTTTGGTTACTGTAGCCTTGTAGTATAGTTTGAAGTCAGGTAGCATGATGTCTCCAGCTTTGTTTTTTTTTTTTTTTTTTTTTTTTTTGCTTAGGATTGCCTTGGCTATGTGGGCTTTTTTTTTGTTCCATATGAAGTTTAAGGTGTTTGTTTCCAATTAGGTGAAGAAAGTCAATGGTAGCTTGAAGGGGATAGCATTGAATCCCTAAATTACATTGGGCAGTATGGCTATTTTCACAATATTGATTCTTCCTAACCATGAGCATGGAATGTTTTTCCAACTGTTTGTGTCCTCTCTTATTTCCTTGAGCAGTGGTTTGTAGTTCTCCTTGAAGAGGTCCTTCACATCCTGTGTTAGTTGTATTCCTAGGTATTTTATTCTCTTTGTAGCAATTGTGAATGGGAGTTCACTCATAATTTTGCTCTCTATTTGTCTGTTATTGGTGTATAGGAATGCTTGTGATTTTTGTACATGGATTTTGTATCCTGAGACTTTGCTGAAGTTGCTTATCAGCTTAAGGAGATTTTGGGCTGAGATGATGGGGTCTTCTAAATATACAATCATGTCATCTGCAAATAGACACAATTTGACTTCTTTTCCCAGTTGAATATCCCTTATTTCTTTTTCTTGCCTGATTGCCTTCGCCAGAACTTCCAATACTATGCTGAATAGGAATGGTGAGAGAGGGCATCCTTGTCTTGTGCCAGTTTTGAAAGGGAAGGGAATACCCATTTCTGACAGATGCAAGACTCCACTGATGGTCAATTTTGGCTCGAGAATTCTGCAATTGCGTTGTTCAACTTTCCTTAGACTGCATAGCAGTCTAGCAAGCTTCTACCTAGCCTTCCTTCCTTCTCTCTCTTCTTTACTCAGTCAGAGCCTGCAGCACAGTCTGATGGTTCTCTCAGTCTTTCCTGGCAGTCTCCCAATTTTCTCTCATAGACATTCCCCTAATAACTTTCTTGCACATTTAGTTTTGTCTTGATGCCTACTTGTTAGAGGACCCAAACTGACAACTGGCACGTAGAAGATGTTTAATAAATGTATTAGAGAAATGAATGAACTTAATAAATGAATTTAAAAGTTCTTTTATTAATTGTTTTTCAAGTTAATAAACTTTTTTTCAAAGAGTAGTTTTAGGTTCACAGAAAATTTGAGTAGAAAGTACAGAGTTCCCATTTACCCCATTACCTCCACACATTCACAATCTCCCCCACTGTGGACATCCTATACCACAGTGGTATCTTTGTTACAATTGAAGAAAATATATTGACATATCATTATCACCCAAAGTTTATACTTTCGGTTTTGTACATTTTATGGGTTTGGACAAATGTATAATGACATGTATTCCTCATTGTGGCATCATACAGAATAGTTTCACTAACCTAAAAATTTTCTGTGCTTTACCTATTCATCTCTCCCTCCTCATAGCCCCCGGTGACCACTAATATTTTTACTGTCTCCATAGTTTTGCCTTTCCAGAATGTCATATAGTTGGAATCACACAGTATATAGCCTTTTTAGATTGTGTTCCTTCACTTAGTAATATGCATTTAAATATCCTCCATGCCTTTTCATGGTTTGATAGCTAACTTACTTTTAGTTCTGAATAATTTACCATTGTCTGGATGTATTGCAGCTTATTTGTTCATTCACCTACTGAAGGACATCTTGGTTTGGCAATCATTAACAAAGCAATCATTAGCAAACCAAGTACAAGTTGGCATCCCAAGGTTTGGCAATCAAACAAAGCAATCATTAACAAACCAAGTACAGACTTTTGTGAGAACATAAGCCTTCAAATCATTTGGGTAAAAAAATATAATTGCTGAATTGTATAGTGTGTTTAGTTTTGTAAGAAACTGCCAAATTGTCTTCCAAAGTGGTTGTATCATTTTGCATTTTCACCAGCCATGAGTGGGAGTTCCTCTTCTTTCACATCCTCTCCGGCATTTGATGATGTCAGTGTTTTGGATTTTGGCCATTCTAATAGGTGTGCAGTGGTATCTCATTGTTTTAATTTGCAATTCCCTAATGGCATTTGATGTTGAACATTTTTTCATAAGTTTACTTTAATATCTTCTTTGGTGAAGTGTCTGTTCAGATATTTTGCTTATTTTTAAATCAGCTTTGTTTTTTTCTTATTCCTGTATGTTAGTAGCTCTTTGTAAATTTTGGATACTAGTCCTTTATCAGATGTGTGTCTCACAGATACTTTCTCCTATTCTGTGGCTAGGCTTCTCATTCTTTTGATATTGGTTTTTTTTCAGAGCAGAAGTTCTCAATTTCAATGAAGTCCAGCTTATCAAATATTTCTTTTATGGGTCATGCCTTTGGTGTTTTATCTAAAAAGTCATTGTCACATCCAAGGTCTCCTAGATTTTCTCCTATGTTATCTTCTAGGAATTTTACAGTTTTGTATTTAAATCTTTTATATATTTTGAATTAATTGTGAGACGAGTGTAAGGTCTGTGTCTATATTTTTTTTATGTGGATGTCTAGTTGTTCTAATACCATTCGTTGAAAGACAATCTTTGTTCCCATTGTATTGCCATTGCTCCTTTGTTAAAGATAAGTTGGCTATACTTATGTAGTTCAATTTCTGGGCTCTCTACTCATCCTTTTTGCTGTTGTTATTGTTGTTGTTGTTTTTTTTTCTTTTGCTCTATTTTTTTATCAACACCACATGATCTTGATTACTGTAGCTTTAGTTACTGTGTTTTGATCACTGTAGTAAATATAGAATTCAGTTACTGTCAGTCTTCTGACTTCATTTTGTTTCTACAATATTGAGTTGGTTCTTCTGAGTCTTTTGACTCTCCATATACATTTTTGATTCAATTTGTTGATATTTACAAAATACCTTGCTGAGATTTTAACTGGGATTGCATTAAATCTCTAAAGCAAGTTGAGTAAAATTGACATATTGACAATACTAAGTCTTCCTATCCATAAACATAGACTACATCTTCATTTATTTAGTTCTGCTTTGATATCTTTTATTAGAATTTTATAATTTTCCTCATACAGATTTTGTACATATTTTGTTATATTTATAACTAAGAATTTTTGTGGGGATGCTGATGTAAATGGTAATGTGTTTTTAATTTCAAATTTCACTTATTCATTGCTGATATAAAGAAAAGTGATTGGCTTTTGCATATTAGGCTTCTATCCTGCAACCTTTACCTAATTGTTTATAAGTTCCAGGAATGTTTTGTTAATTCTTTTGAATTTTCTATATAGACAATCATTTCACCTGTAAATAGAAGCAATTTTGTTTATTTTTTCCCAATCTATATCACTTTTATTTTATTTTCTTGTCTTACTACATTAGCTAGAACTTCTGGTATAATATTGAAAAGTAGTAGTCAGTAGGGACATCCTTGCTGTGATTCTGGTCTTATCAGGAAAGCTTTGAGTTTCTTGCCATTAAACATCATGTTAGGTGTAGGTTTTTTGTTTTCTGTAGATTTTCTTTATCAAGTTGAGGAAGTTCCCCTCTATTTCTAGCATGTTAAGATTTTTAAAAAATCATAAGTGAATGTTGAATTTTGTTAAACGCTTTTTCTGCATCTATTGATAGGATAATGTGATTTTTCTTCTTAGCCTATTAATGTGATGAATTATATTATCACTTTCAAATTAAGCTAGCCTAACATACCTGAGATAAATTCTACTTGAATTTATAATTGGTATATAATTCTACTTGGTATATAATTCTTTTAATACATTTTTGGATTTGATTTGCTAAGACTATGTTAAAGATTTTTGCCTCTCATTGCTCATGTTCATAAAATACATTTATCTATAGTTTATTTTTTTAAGATGACTTTGTCTGGTTTTGATGTTAGGGTAGTGCTGGCCTTGTAGAATGAATTAGGATGGATTCTCTCTCCTTTTTTTTGGAAGAGATTGTAGAGAATTTGCATAATGCCTTCTTTAAATGTTTGGTAGATTTCACCAGTGATCGCTCCGGGACTGGTGCTTTCTGTTTTGGGAAGTTATTGATCACTGATTTAATTTCTTTAAAAGATGTAGGGCTATTTAGATTGTCTTTTTGTTTGTTTGAGTTTTAGTATATTCTATCTTTCAAGGAATTGGTCAATTTTATCCAGGCATCATAGTAGTGGGCATAGAGTTGTTTATAATATTCCTTTATTATCTTTTTAATACAAATGAGTTCTGTAGTAATGTTTCTGCTTCATTCCTGAAATTAGTAATTTGTGTCTTCTCTTTTACTCTTGGTGCATGGCTAGAGGCTTATCAATTTTATTTATCTTTCCAAAGAATTAGTTTTAGTTTGATTGATTTTCTCTATTGAGTTCCTGTTTTCAATTTTATTGATTTCTGTTCTTTTATTTTTTTCTGCTTAATTTGAATTTAAGCTGCTTTTATTATTTTAGTATCCTAAAGTGGAAGCATAAACTATTGATTTTAGATACTTTTCATTTTCTAATATATGCATTCAATGTCATAAATTTCTCTCTAAGCACTGCTTTTGCTGCATCCTGCAAATTTTGATAAGTTGCATTTTCATTTAGTTCCAAATTAAAAAAATTATCTCGAGATTTCTTTTTTGAGGCGTGTGTTATTTAGAAGTGTGGTTTAACCTTTAATTATTTGGGGATTTTCCAGCTATCTTTCTGTTACTGATTTCAAGTTTAATTCCACTGTTGTCTAGGAGTAGATGTTTTATGATATTTATCCTTAAAAATTTGTTAAGGCATGTTTTATGACCCTGAATGTGGTCTATCCTGGTTAACGTTCCATGTGAGCTTGAGAAAAATGTGCAATCTGCTGTTGTTGGATGAAGTAGTCTATAAATTTCAATTACATCCTGTTGAGTTCAACAATGTGCTTACCAATTTTCTGCCTGAATTAGTCCATTTCTAATAAGATGTGTTAAAATGACTAACCCTAATAATGGATTCACTCATTTCGCTTTATAGTTTTTATCAGTTTTTACCTCACATATTTTGACACTCTGTTGTTAAGTGCATCCATACTGAAGATTATAATGTTTCCATGAAGTATTTACCTCCTTTATCATTATGTAATGCCCCTATCCATTCTTGATAACATTCCTTGCTCTGAATGAAGGCTGCTCTGTCTGAAATGAGTATAGTTACTTCCTCTTTTTAAAAATTACTGTTAGCATGTTATATTTTTCTTCATTACTTTTAATTTCCATGTATCTTTATATTTAAAGTTGGTTTCTTCTAGACAGCATATAGTTTGGTCTTGTTTTTGATCCACTCTAACAATCTCTGTCTTTTAATTGCTGTATTTCAATCATTAACATTTAAATGATTATTGATATAGTTTGATTAATATCTATCATCTTTGTAATGTTTTTATTTGTATCCTTGTTCTTTCCTCCTAGTTTGCCTTTCACACTTTTTCTGCCTTTTGTGGTTTTAATTGAGCATTTTATAAGATTCAATTTTCTCTCGTTTCTTAGCATATTAATTATGGTCGATTATGGTTGGTTTGTTTTTTTAAGACCTTGCACTACCCCAGGCTGGAGTGCAGTGGTGTGATCATAGTTCACTGTAGCCTTGAACTCCTGAGCTCAAGTGATCCTCTCACCTTGGTCTCCAAAAACACTAGGATTACAGGTGTGAGCCACCCTACTTGGCCCCTATGCTTTTTTTAAAAAACTATTTTTAGTGCTTGCCCTAGAGTTTGCAGTGTACATGTATATTTGCTAATCCAAGCCCACTGTTTTTTGTTTTTTATTTTTTGAGACAGAGTCACTCTGTTACCCAGGCTGGAGTGCAGTGGTATGATCTCTGCTCACTGCACCTCCACCTCCTGGGTTCAAGCAATTCTCTGCCTCAGCCTCCCAAGTAGCTGAGATTACAGGCACCCGCTACCACACCTGGCTAATTTTTGTGTTTTTAGTAGAGATGGGGTTTCACCATCTTGGCAAGGCTGGTCTTGAACTCTTGACCTCATGATCCACCCACCTCAGTCTCTCAAAGTGTTGGGATTACAGGAGTGAGCCACCAAGACCAGCAGAAGCCCACTTTCAAGTAACACTACACACCTTCACAGGTAGTGCAAGTACCTTATAATACTGACAACAAAAATATTCCTAATTCCTCCTTCCTGTCCTTTATAACTTGTCATTCATTTCACTTATACGTAAACATACACACATGCACACACAAGCATATATAATCAAACATATTTTTGTTATTATTTTGAACAAACTGCTATCTATTCAATCAATTAAGATTAAGAAATGTAAAAGTTTTCATTTTACCTAAACTTATTTCTTTGCTGATGCTCTTTTTTTTTTTTTTGTAGGTCTGTGTTTCTGACTTACATTATTTTCCTTCTTTCTGAAAAACTTCTAACATTTCTTGCAAACAGATCTACTGGAAACAAATTCCTTCAAATTTTGTTTGCCTGAGAAAGTCTTTATGTTTCTTTTACTTTTAAAGAATAATTTCATGGGATACAGAATTGTAAGTTGGTGGGTTTTTATTTTATTTTAGTTTTTTGGTTCTAAACACTTTAAATATTTCCTTCCACTCTGTTGCTTGCATGGTTTCTCAAAGTAAGTTAAATATAGTTGTGATTTTTCCTTCTTTATAGGTAAGATCTTTTTCCTCCGACTTCTTTCATGATTTCTTTCTTTCTCTTTGATTTTCTGAAGTTTGAATATGATGTACCAAGGTGTACTTTATTTTGGCATTTACCCGGCTTGATATTCTCTGAACTTTCTGTATCTGTGATTAGGTGTCTCACATTAATTTGGGAACTACTCAGTCATTATTGCTTCAAATACTTTTTTTCTGTACCTTTCTCTTTTTATTCTCCTTCTGGTGTTGCCACTATGTGTAGTTTATACCATTTGTAGTTTTCTCACCATTCTTGGCTATTTGGTTCTATTTTTTCTCAATCTTTTTTTTCTCTTTGCTGTTTAGTTTTAAAAGTTTCTATTGTCATGTCCTCAAACTCAGAGATCCTTTTCTCACTATTTTTTCAACTTTTATATTAGAACTGGTGGTACTTGTGCAAGTTTGTTACAAAGAAATATTGGATGACACCGAGGATTAGAGCATGAATGTACTCCAGGTACTGAGCATAGTATGCAACAGGTAGGTTTTCAGCTCTTGCCTCCCTCTCTCTCTCCCCTCTCTGGTAGTTCCTGGTGTCTATTTTTCCTATCTTTATGTCCATGTATACCCAGTGTTTAAGACCAGAGATTCTTTCCTCAGTATGTTCAGGCTTCTAATGTGCCTATCAAAGACATTTATTTCCATGACATTGTTTTTAATCTCCAGCATTTCTTTTTTGTTTCTTCTTAAAATTTTTATCTTTCTACTTACATCATCCATCTGTTCTTTCATGTTGTCTACTTTTCCATTAAAGTACTTAGCATATTAATCATAGTTATTTTAATTTCCTGGTCTGATAATTGCCAATATTTCTGTACATCTAACTGTAGTTTTTTTTTTTTTAATTGTATTTTAGGTTTTGGGGTACATGTGAAGAACATGCAAAATTGTTGCATAGGTACACACGTGGCAGTGTGATTTGCTGCCTTCCTCCCCTTCACCTATATCTGGCATTTCTCTCCATGCTATCTCTCCCCACCTCCCCACCCCCTGCTATCCCTCCCCTATTTCCCCCCAACGACCCCAGTGTGTAGTGCTCCCCTCCCTGTGTCCATGTGTTCTCATTGTTCAACACCTGCCTATGAGTGAGAACATGCAGTGTTTGATTTTCTGTTCTTGTGTCAGTTTGCTGAGAATGATGGTTTCCAGGTTCATCCATGTCCCTACAAAGGACACAAACTCTAGTTCTGATGCTTGTTCAGACTCTTCAAATTATGTTTTCTTTAGCCTTGTAATTTTTCATTGTAAAGGGGTGTCTTAGTTCATTTTGCATTGTTGTAACAGAATATCTGAGACTGGGTAATTTATTTTGAAAAGAAGTTTATTTAGCTCATATTTCTGGTGGCTGGGAAGTTCGAAACTGGTCAACTGCATCCGGTGAGGGCCTCAGGCCGCTTCAACTAACAGTGAAAAATGGAGGAGGAGCTAGTGTATGCTAAGAGATTACAGGGTGAGAGAGGAAGCTGGGGTGGAGGAGTAGTAAAAGATGCCAGCCTCTTTAATAACCAGCTGTTTGGGGAACTAATAGAAGGAGAACATAGTCAGCCCCAAGGGAGGTCATTGATCTATTCATGAGGGATCCTCTCTTATGACTCAAACACCTCCCACCAGGCTCCACCTCCCAACACTGCTACACTGGGGATCAAATTTCAACATGAGTTTTGGAAAGGACAAACATGAAAACCATAGCAGGTGAACATGTTGTACTGGGTAAGAGGAATTGTGGTAAATAGGCCTTTAGTAATGCATTGGCAAGGTGTTGGGGAGTGGGAAGCATTCCATAATCCTATGGCTCAGTCTCAGTCTTTTGGTAAGCCTGTGCCCTGAACTGGGGAACATGTAATCTCTCCAGCAGGATAGTCTGATTTCTTACATGCATCCTCAGAGCTCAAAGAATAAGTAATTATAGAAATAGAACATAGAAACTACCAGTCTCTTAAGACCTGGGCCAGGAGACTGATACAGCATCACTTCTTTTATATTCTATTAGATAATCACAGAGCCAACCTGGATTTAAGAGGAGACATAAAATCCACCTCTCAGTGGGAAGAGTGGCAAAAGAGTTTGTAGTCATCTTAATCTGCCATGATACATAGTATAGATTGCATACTATGCAAAGGATCGTATAGATGGTTAGGAGATTAAACTCTGAAGATAGACAGTATTTTGGCTTCAGACCTTACTACCTGGATAGACACATTACTTAAACTAATTCTACATCTTGGTTTCCTCATCTGAAAAATGAAATAAAAATGACTATACCTTACAATGCTAAAACAATATCTCTCTGCTTCCCTTTATTGAGTTACATGTAAAAACCATGAAAGGCATCAGACTCCAGAAAAGGGAGAACAGGAAAAAGACCCAGCTTGCCATATAAATACATATATTGAAATTCCATTGTGTTCTTTATACCAGACTAATTATATTATGTGTGTTTATGTTTTATGTGTGCTAATTACTGTATGTGTTTATTTATATTTTCTCATTAATCCTTACAATAACTGAGAAGTACCGATTGCTCACATTTTTAAAATGAGAAAAATCTAAGGCTCTGAGGTATTAAAGTGAGTCTAACATCACACAGATAGCATAATCATTCCAACCAGAAATATTTTACTAACTTCAGCTTTCTTTTGTGAAATAGCTACCTCTCCATAAGACCTACTTTTCCCTGACACACACAGTCAGTGAAGTGTTTCAATATCATCCCTACAGGCCAAGTGAAAATTATGTGAACTGGTAAGGCAAGATATTGTAATAAAACAAAGAGCAACTTTCTCTGATATTTCAGTCCCTTAGAACTGTTTCAAGGCTGCAAGTTAATTTTGTTGATTACTTTTATCTTAGGCCAGTGATTCCTAATCTTTTAAGAATTTCAATGTCCTATTTATTTCATAGGCAAAGCACCCTGGGAGGAGACAGGTTTTCCCAAAGTTTGGAAAGTCTTCTTCTAGTACATAGGCACAATTGATTATTTTGCCAGTTTTTTATGACAAGCAAACTGGTTTTTCATTTACACTGGTGTTACAAATATTGTTTTTAAATAAACTTGAGTGAAAATCTGAGTTGACTTCAAGGAAACAAATAATAGTAAGATGGTGAGTACATATGGTACAGATTGAGAATCATGAAGTGCTGAAATCTGGAAAACACTGCTGCAATGAATATAAATATGTACTAGATAGTGGATATGAGGGTAGACACAAAGGCCTGGATATAGGTGGATACAGATATGGCGACATATTGTGTATATAGAGTCATATTTAGTCCTGACAGCTACAGTGTGACTTTGAGCAACTCACATAATGTCCATTATAAACATGGCTTCTTATTTGCAAAATTAAACATTGAATTTATGTTTCCTGAGAATTCTCATTTTGCTCCAAGATTTTGTGACATTGCACCTCTTTTCTCAACAAACCAATCTCTTATCAGGCATGAAAACTAAATTTGGAGTATATTTTATGTGTTTGAAGGAAGTACAGAAGGCAAGACTTTAAACTCAGTATGCTTTCCAAAAATAACATATTTAATAACTTCTAGAGAGGGACTGGCATCTGTGGACTTTATTTTTCTTTATTGGCTTTCAAATACATTTCTGTCAGCGTCATTAATTCCTCATCATAATGGTATCTTCAGCCAATGAGATCAAACATGAAACTTATTATGTTTCATCATCGTTCATTAGAATACATCATTGAAGACTGTCCAAATCCCCTATCATTACACTCCCAGTAATACTGTTGTGTAGTGCATTCAGGAAAACACACAAAGTTCATGAGAAAGGATCTGAAGGAAACATCTCGAATACAGAGACATTTTCCTGTGGAAGCCAGGCAGTCACTAATGTGCTCAATCAATTCTAAAGTAGCATCTCTCACAGTCAAGGTCTTTGGAGTCGATGTTTTCCAAAGTGGACAGATCCTGAATTATTGGGGCTTTTATTCAGACCACAACCCTTAAACATTCTGTTAAAAGAGGCTGAGGGTGGGAGAGGAAACAAAAGCCTGCAGGAAAGGAACTCCACCTTGCTCAGACTTGAATGTCCTTTTGGCCACGGCACCAGCCTTGGAGACTGTACCTGCTTTCCCATCTTGAAACTTAGAGGCAGCACAATGGCAGGTTTTAGAGATGAAAAGGACTAACTCTTTATCAGATGCAGGCACTGTGGACCACAGAAGTTAAGTGACTTGCTCAAGGTTACTAGGACCTAAGTTACTGGATGTTTGTTAGCCTAACTTTGCAATGCTTACTCTGAGTTTTCAGTAGGGATAAGATCCTAGAAAGTTATATCTAATCTTAGCTGTCTTCCCTCAGCCTTCCTGGGACACACCAATATGGCAGGGGTAGCAGCTGGTTACAGAGTTTTGCTGACACTTGAGGTCTTTCCAGTTGGTCCCTGATGTCACTACCTCTTTATTTGCTCAAGAGTTCTTAGAGGAGCAATTGTACCCCAGGCTCAGAATTACCAAGGGATATGAATAGAGGGCAGTCTGAGCACTGGCCCTAATGTCTGCAGAAAGTACAGAGCTGTCCCACATGACACAGCTGGCTGACATCCACTTGACTCAGTGCCCCATCATCCTTCCTTGGGTAGCACACTGGCCTCACCATTCTAGCAACTGCAACAGAATGGGGTTCCTTGGGGATGGTGGGAAAGGTTCTCATAATACTTGCATCCAGAGCTGGCTCTTCTTCTGGTACCAGGATTTTGATCTCTCGCTCTCTCAAGAACGAGATACTGCTGCTTAAAGTATCCTTTCAAAAAGCTGGGCTATTTTAGTTCTATGTGGAAGGCATGTTCACTTGGACCAAAGTGCTAACTTTGTCCTCCTGTATTTCTTTCTTTTTTTAAATGGAGTCTTGCTCTGTCACCCAGGCTAGAGTGCAGTGGTGTGATCTTGGCTCACTGCAACCTTCACCTCCTGGGTTCAAGTGATTCTTCTGCCTCAGTCCCCTGAATAGTTGGGATTACAGGTGTGCGCCACCATGCCTGGCTAATTCTTGTATTTTTAGTAGAAACAGGATTTCACCATGTTGGCCAGGCTGATCTCGAACTCCTGACCTCAAGTGATCCACCCATTTTGGCTTCCCAAAGTGCTGGGATTACAGGTGTGAGCCACTGCACCCTGCCTGCGTGCCTCTATTTCAGGGCATCCTTGAAGGTTTCTCTTTTTCCAGCCTTTCCTTATTCCTTTACTTTTAAACTAGTTTAAGCAAATAATGACTTGGTGGAGCTGGCCTCTGACATGTGGAAACAGGGTCTGGAAAGCTGTTCTCCACCTACCCTTCCCTACCCCATTTCTCATCTCTGCTTTTCTCTGCGGGAAACTTCATTTTTTTTCTTCTGCAAATGTGCTGTTTCTGCAGGAGTGAACACAATCATGAATAGCTTGGGTCTTACTGTATTTCTGCCTAGGGATTCAAGAGTAAAAGGAAATTTTACTTAAAATTCCAAGGGTAGAATACTGAGTGGCCCAACCTGAGTCATAGGCTTATTTCTGGACCAATCACTGAAATCAAGGGAGTGTGGTATTCTGACTGGATAGGTCTGGATCCCATGTCCCTTTAAGTGGCTAGAATAATGGCAGCCCTCATCAGAACCACGTGGTTGATGTAGGAAAGGAAGAATTTCCTGAAGATATGGCAGATGAGTGTGGGTAGAGGGATGAATATTGTTGTCAGAAGGGGAAAAGTTGGTCATAAGTAGGCAAGAAGAAAGAATATGCTCTAATCTCTTTCCACAAACATTCCTCACTCTACCAGATATGCTTTTATTAAGGGACAAAGAACTGAGAACTGAAAAATAGAAATAAGGTTTAAAATATATACTTTCAAATAGCAATACCAGCAAGAATTAAATATTTTCTACAAAGTTAGGAAAAGATGGATTTTTTTTTTTAGCTGTGGTAAAAAGTAGCTACCAGGACCAGATTTTTTCTTTTCTTTTCTTTCCTTCCTTCCTTCCTTCCTTCCTTCCTTCCTTTCTTTCGTTCGTTTGTTCGTTCATTTTCTTTTGGATGGAGTCTTGCACTGTTGCCCAGGCTGGAGTGCAGTGACATGATCTTGGCTCACTGCAACCTCCAACTTCTGGGTTCAAGTAATTCTCCTGCCTCAGCCTCCCGAGTAGCTGGGATTACAGGCACCCGCCACCACGCCTGGCTAAATTTTTGTACTTTTTAGTAGAAACAGGGTTTCTCTATGTTGACCAGGCTGGTCGCAAACCCCTGACTTTGTGATCCACCCGCCTTGGCCTCCCAAAGTGCTGGGATTACAGATGTGAGCCACTGCGCCCAGTCCCAGGACCAGTTTTAAACCTGTTCCATAGACAACTCATCTCAATGAACATGCATATAGCCAACCAATCAGTGTCAGTCTTTTGCCTCTAAAAGTCCGCCAATCAGCAATGGACTCATTCGTATAAATACACCAGGGACAGCACACCAATCAACAAGGGTCTCACCCCGGTAATCATGCTTCTACAAATGATATCAGCCCCTTATACCTCTTAAAGTCTGCCAGTCCTTGAACTCCATGTTTCTTAAAAACCCAGTATGAAATAAATGCTTTGTTCTGCTCACAGAAACTGTGTCTAACCAGTTCACCTCTCCCTTACCATGGTGAGCAATACATTCAGGTTTTTTCTTTCTTTCTGGCTCTGTGTAGGTTTCTTGAACAGTTTTAGAATCCCATTTTTGTTTCTAGTGTTTTTCAGTATGTATCTTTGAACAGATTTTTAAGTAGTTGCTTTAGGTATTACATACATAACTTATCAAAATCTACGGGCATCAATATTTTACCAGTTCAAGTAAAGTTTAGAAACCTTGCCTTTATTTATATACCTTTACCTGCTCTCATTAATAATATAATTATCTTAAATATTTTATCTACATGCATTGAGAACCACATTAGACAGTGTACAAATTTTGCTTCAGCCATCAAACGTAATTTGGAAATCTCAAGGGGAGAAGGAAATTTTATTCGCCATATTTTTCATATTATTATATCCTTTCTTACTTCCGGATGTCCTATGACTCCTTCTTTTACAATTTGTTTTGTGTTTAGAGAACTTCCTTTGGCCATTCTTTTAATGTATGTCTGCTGGGGATAAGGCAAATTCACTTCGTTTTCTTTTAACTGAGAATATCTTGATTTCGCCTTCATTTTTGAAGGATATTTTTGCTAGATGTAAAATTCTGTGTTGACAGTTCTTTTCTTCCAGCACTTGAAAAGTGTGCCACTTTCTCCCGGCCTCCATGCTTTTTGGTGAGAAAGCCACTGTTCCAGTTGTTTTTTTTTTCCCTGGTTGATAAGGTATTGTTTTTCTCTGGCTGTTTTCAAGATTTTCTCTTCATTTTTAGTTTTCAGAAGTTTGATGGTGTCTTGGTGCGGATTTCTCTGAATTTTTCCTATATGGGATTCACTTTGCTTCTTGAATCTGTAGTTGTAACTTGTTTTTTTTTTTTTTGGCCAAATTTGAGACTTTTTCAGCCATTATTTCTTGGAATATATTTTCAATCCCCATCTTCTTTTTCTCTCCTGATACTTGTTATAATCTCACATATCTCTGAGGCTTCACTCATTTCTTCAATGTATTTTCTCTCTGTTGTTCAAATTAGGTATCTTTAAGTTCACTGATTCTTTCCTCTGTTTCAGTCATTCTTCTGTTGTGCGTATACATTTAGTTTTTTATTTTGGCTTTTGTATTTTTTTTGTAGTTCCAAAATATATGTTTTGTTCTTCTTTGTATCTTCTAAGTCTTTGCTGAGACTTTCTATTATTTTCTTGTTTTCATAATTACATGTTGAAATATTTTTGTGATGGCTCATTTATAACCCTATTGTATAATTCTAACATCTGTGTCATCTGGGTGTTGTCCTCTGTCAGTTGTCTTTTTTCATTTGATTTGAGATCTTCCCAATAATTATTGGTATAAGAGATTTTTGATTGAAACTTGGACGTTTGGGATATTTTGCTTTAAGAGTGGATGTTATTTTATTTTATTTTATTTTGAGACGGAGTTTCGCTCTTGTTACCCAGGCTGGAGTGCAATGGCGCGATCTCGGCTCACTGCAACCTCCACCCCCTGGGTTCAGGCAATTCTCCTGCCTCAGCCTCTTGAGTAGCTGGGTTTACAGGCACGCACCACCATGCCCAGCTAATTTTTTGTATTTTTAGTAGAGACGGGGTTTCACCATTTTGACCAGGATGGTCTCGATGTCTTGACCTCGTGATCCACCCACCTCGGCCTCCCAAAGCGCTGGGATTACAGGCGTGAGCCACGGCGCCCAGCTAAGAGTGGATGTTATTTAAATCTTGTGTTTTAGCTGGCTTTCACCTCTTTGATGGTGGTACTCTATTAACACCCGCTACTGTCTCTAGACATTTCCAAATGTCCTCCAGAAAAAGTGGTTTCTCATATTAGAGAACTATTGGCTAGCTGATCCCAGTGAACCTCCACATTCATGAATGAAATAAGTGATAGGCTATTGTTTTTAAACCATTGTTTGGGTGTGATCTGATATGCAGCAATAGATAATCAAGGAGCCTGGGAGAGGCTAGGATTCAGAACATCTTCACCTCCTTCACAAGTTTACCTGACACTAGCTTAAGAGGTGGATTAATTCAGCTCAAGAGACCTGGATTAATAGTCATTGCTTCTATCACCTCTGGAGTTTTTTTTTTTTTTTTTAATTGCATTTTAGGTTTTGGGGTACATGTGAAAATCATGCAAGGTTGTTGCATAGGTGCATACGTGGCAGTGTGATTTGCTGCCTTCCTCCCCTTCACCTATATCTGGCATTTCTCCCAATGCTATCCCTCCCCAACTCCCCACCCCCCCTCTCTCCCCCCCACTCCCCCACAACAGACCCCAGTGTATAGTGCTCCCCTCCCTGTGTCCATGTGTTCTCATTGTTCAACACCCACCTATGAGTGAGAACATGTGGTGTTTGATTTTGTGTTCTTGTGTCAGTTTGCTGAGAATGATGGTTTCCAGGTTCATCCATGTCCCTACAAAGGACGCGAACTCATCGTTTTTGATGGCTGCATAATATTCCATGGTGTATATGTGCCACATTTTTCCTGTCCAGTCTATCATTGATGAGCATTTGGGTTGGTTCCAGGTCTTTGCTATTGTAAACTGTGCTGCAATGAACATTCGTGTGCATGTGTCCTTAGAGTAGAACGATTTATAATCCTTTGGATATATACCCAGTAATGGGATTGCTGGGTCAAATGGAATTTCTATTTCTAGGTCCTTGAGGAATCGCCACACTGTTTTCCACAATGGTTAAACTAATTTACACTCCCACCAACAGTGTAAAAGTGTTCCTATTTCTCCACATCCTCTCCAGCATCTGTTGTCTCCAGATTTTGTAATGATCGCCATTCTAACTGGCGTGAGATGGTATCTCAATGTAGTTTTGATTTGCATTTCCCTAATGACCAGTGATGATGAGCATTTTTTCATATGCTTGTTGGCCTCATGTATGTCTTCTTTTGTAAAGTACCTGTTCATATCCTTCGCCCATTTTTGAATGGGCTTGTTTGTTTTTTTCTTGTAAATCTGTTTTAGCTCGTTGTAAATTCTGAATATCAGCCCTTTGTCAGATGGGTAGGCTGCAAAAATTTTTTCCCATTCTGTTGGTTGCCGATTCACTCTATTGACTGTTTCTTTCGCCATGCAGAAGCTGTGGAGTTTGATCAGGTCCCATTTGTCTATTTTGGTTTCTGTTGCCAATGCTTTTGGTGTTTTGGTCATAAAGTCCTTGCCTACGCCTATGTCCTGAATGGTTTTGCCTAGGTTTTCTTCTAGGGTTTTTATGGTGTTAGGTCTTATGTTTAAGTCTTTAATCCATCTGGAGTCAATTTTAGTGTAAGGTGTCAGGAAGGGGTCAAGTTTCTGCTTTCTGTACATGGCTAGCCAGTTTTCCCAACACCACTTATTGAACAGGGATTCCTCTCCCCATTGCTTGTTTTTGTCGGGTTTGTCAAAGATCGGGTGGTTGTAGATATGTTGTGTCGCCTCCGACGCTTCTGTTCTGTTCCATTGGTCTATATCTCTGTTTTGGTACCAGTACCATGCTGTTTTGATTACTGTAGCCTTGTAGTATAGTTTAATGTCTGGTAGTGTGATGCCTCCTGCTTTGTTCTTTTTGCTTAGAATTGACTTGGCTATGCGGGCTCTCTTTTGGTTCCATATGAAGTTTAAGGTGGTTTTTTCCAGTTCTGTGAAGAAGGTCATCGGTAGCTTGATGGGGATAGCGTTGAATCTGTAAATTACTTTGGGCAGTATGGCCATTTTCACGATATTGATTCTTCCTAACCATGAACATGGAATGTTTCTCCATCTGTTTGTGTCCTCTCTTATTTCGTTGAGCAGTGGTTTGTAGTTCTCCTTGAAGAGGTCCTTTACGTTCCTTGTTAGTTGTATTCCTAGATATTTTATTCTCTTTGTAGCAATTGTGAATGGCAGTTCGTTCTTGATTTGGCTCTCTTTAAGTCTGTTATTGGTGTATAGAAATGCTTGTGATTTTTGCACATTGATTTTGTATCCTGAGACTTTGCTGAAGTTGCTTATTAGTTTCAGGAGATTTTGGGCTGAGATGATGGGGTCTTCTAGATATACAATCATGAATCCTACTTGATCATGGTGGATAAGCTTTTTGATGTGCTGTTGCAATCGGCTTGCCAGTATTTTATTGAAGATTTTTGCATCTATGTTCATCATGGATATTGGCCTGTAGTTTTCTTTTCTTGTTGAGTCTCTGCCAGGTTTTGGTATTAGGATGATGTTGGTCTCATAAAATGATTTGGGAAGGATTCCCTCTTTTTGGATTATTTGGAATAGTTTCAGTAGGAATGGTACCAGTTCCTCTTTGTATGTCTGGTAGAATTTGGCTGTGAAACCATCTGGACCTGGGCTTTTTTTGGGTGGTAGGCTCTTAATTGCTGCCTCGACTTCAGACCTTGTTATTGGTCTATTCGGGGTTTCAACTTCTTCCTGGTTTAGGCTTGGGAGGAAGCAACTGTCCAGGAATTTATCCATTTCTTCCCGGTTTTCTAGTTTATGTGCATAGTGTTGCTTGTAATAATCTCTGATGATGGTTTGAATTTCTGTGGCATCTGTGGTGATATCCCCTTTATCATTTTTTATTGCATCTATTTGGTTATTCTCTCCTTTCTTTTTTGTTAGTCTGGCTAGTGGTCTATTTTGTTGATCTTTTCAAAAAACCAGCTCCTGGATTTATTGATTTTTTGTAGGGTTTTTCGTGTCTCTATCTCCTTCAATTCTGCTTTGATCTTAGTTATTTCTTGTCTTCTGCTAGGTTTTGAGTTTTTTTGATCTTGCTCCTCTAGCTCTTTCAATTTTGATGATAAGGTGTCAATTTTAGATCTCTCCTTTCTTCTCATGTGGGCACTTATTGCTATATATTTTCCTCTAGAGACTGCTTTAAATGTGTCCCAGAGATTCTGGTATGTGGTGTCTTCGTTCTCGTTGGTTTCGAAGAACATCTTTATTTCTGCCTTCATTTCAGTGTTTATCCAGTCTACATTCAGGAGAAAGTTGTTCATTTTCCATGAAGCTGTGTGGTTCTGGGTTGGTTTCTGAATTCTGAGTTCTAACTTGATTGCACTGTGGTCTGAGAGACTGTTTGTTATGGTTTCTGTTCTTTTGCATTTGCTGAGGAGTGATTTACTTCCAATTATGTGGTCAATTTTAGAGTAGGTGTGATGTGGTGCTGAGAAAAATGTATATTCTGTGGATTTGGGCTGGAGAGTTCTGTAAATGTCTATTAGGTTTGCTTGTTCCAGGTCCGAGTTCAAGTCCTGGATATCCTTGTTAATTTTCTGTCTCATTGATTTGTCTAATATTGACAATGGGGTGTTGAGGTCTCCCACTATTATTGTGTGGGAGTCTAGGTCTCTTTGTAATTCTTTAAGAACTTTCCTTATGTATTTGGGTGCTCCTGTATTAGGTGCATATATATTTAGGATTGTTAGCTTTTCTTGTTGCATTGATCCCTTTACCATTATGTAATGTCCTTCTTTGTCTCTTTTGATCTTTGTTGCTTTAAAGTCTATTTTATCAGAGATGAGAATTGCAACTCCTGCTTTTTTTTTGCTCTCCGTTTGCTTGGTAAATCTTCCTCCATCCCTTTATTTTGAGCCTTTCTGTATCCTTGCATGTGAGGTGGGTTTCCTGGATACAGCACACTGATGGGTTTTGGCTTTTTATCCAATTTGCCAGTCTGTGTCTTTTGATTGGGGCATTTAGTCCGTTTACATTTAGGGTTAATATTGTTATGTGTGAATTTGATCCTGTCATTTTGATGCTAGCTGGCTGTTTTGCCCATTGGTTGATGCAGATTCTTCATTGTGTTGATGCTGTTTACCATTTCGTGCATTTTTGGAGTGGCTGGTGCTGGTTGTTTTTTTCTATGTGTAGTGTCTCCTTCAGGAGCTCTTGTAAAGCTGGTCTGGTGGTGATGAAATCTGTGAGTACTTGCTTGTTCACAAAGGATTTTATTTTTCCTTCACTTATGAAGCTTAGTTTGGCTGGATATGAAATTCTGGGTTGAAAGTTCTTTTCTTTAAGGATGTTGAATATCGGCCCCCACTCTCTTCTGGCCTGTAGGGTTTCTGCTGAGAGATCTACTGTGAGTCTGATGGGCTTCCCTTTGTGGGTAACCCGACCTTTCTCTCTGGCTGCCCTTAGTATTTTCTCCTTCATTTCAACCCTGGTGAATCTGATGATTATGCGCCTTGGGGTTGCTCTTCTTGAGGAATATCTTTGTGGTGTTCTCTGTATTTCCTGGACTTGAATATTGGCCTGCCTTGCTAGGTTGGGGAAGTTTTCCTGGATAATATCCTGGAGAGTATTTTCCAGCTTGGATGCATTCTCTTCGTCACATTCAGGTACCCCTATCAAACGTAGATTAGGTCTTTTCACATAGTCCCATATTTCTTGTTGGCTTTGTTCATTCCTTTTTATCCTTTTTTCTCTAATCTTGCCTTCTCGTTTTATTTCATTGAGTTGATCTTCGACCTCTGATATCCTTTCTTCTGCTAGGTCAATTCGGCTGTTGAAACTTGTGCATGCTTCACGAAGTTCTCTTGTTGTGTTTTCCAGCTCCATCAATTCACTCATATTCCTCTCTAAGTTGTCCATTCTTGTTAGCATTTCATCAAGTCTTTTTTCAAGGTTCTTAGTTTCTTTGCATTGGGTTAGAACATGTTCTTTTAGCTCACGAAAGTTTCTTATTATCCACTTTCTGAAGCCTAATTCTGTCATTTCCTCACACTCATTCTCCATCCAGTCTTGTTCCCTTGCTGGTGGGGAGTTGTGCTCCCTTGTAGGAGGAGAAGTGTTCTGATTTTGGGTGTTTTAATCCTTTTTGCTCTGGTTTCTTCCCATCTTTGTGGATTTATCCGCCTATCGACTTTGTAGTTGCTGTCTTTCTGATTTTGGTAATTTTAAGTCTGCAGCAGCAGAACTCATAAACCCCCTTTTTCTTCCCTCCCGGTGTTCTGTCCCAGGGAGTTAGGGCTTTATGATTTTCCACTGTCTTGTTGTTGCTTTCCCTGCCCACAAGGTGGCAGCCTAGTCGCACTCAGCCTGCAGAGGCTTCGCTGAGCTGCTGTGGGTTCCGCCCAGCTTCCTTGTGAACTTCCCTGCAGTCCTGTTTATATGGGTGTAGTTAGAACTGCTTCCGCTATGTTGGCCCGCCCCTGTAGTGACGGAGTCTCTGTAGTGGTGGGTTGCCTTGGTTACGGCAAATTGCCCTGGGAACTGAAGGGTGTGTCCTAATGGAGTACGCCCCTCCCCCACAGAGCTGGACCAACCTGGGTTCAGTTGTGTTTCCTGTGGCGCTTTCTTTGCCCTGGAATCTCCTGGCTTGACTCCCTGTTTCAGCTCCCCTTGCTGGCTTACCGGGGACTCGGTCTCACTCACTCTGCAGGAGGAGCCACTGCCCCTGCCTCAGGGCGCAGGTCGAGCGGTTGCGCCAGTCAAACCAGCTGCGCTGGCGACCCGTGGGGCTCTTCCGCCTGTGAATCTCCTGGTCTGTGGGCAGTAAAAATCCGCTGCCCTATGAGCCGTTGCATCAGCTGAAGCGGTGGCTCTGAGATTCGTGGTGCGTTTTTGCCCAGGGAATCTCCTGGCTTGACTCCCTGTTTCAGCTCCCCTTGCTGGCTTACAGGGGACTCAGTCGCACTCACTCTGCAGAAGGAGCCGCTGCTCCCTGCCTCAGGGTGCAGGCCTAGCAGCCGTGCCGCTCAAGCCAACAGCGCTGGCGACCTGTGGTGCTCTTCCCCCTGTGAATCTCCTGGTCTGTGGGCAGTAAAAATCCGTCTGGAAATGCGGCGTCCACTCACCCTCTGCGCTTTCTCTCAGAGCTGCAATCGTGAGTTCCTCCTAATCGGCCATCTTGGATCTCTCCACCTCTGGAGTTTTTATGGTGAACTACCTTCTACATATGGCATCTAGTTATGTATTTATTTATAATTTGTAGAAGGATTTGTAAAGACTTATAAGAAAAAAAATATGTATTGCCATAGAAACATGTATCTTAAATGTAAGATATACACAAGACAGCTAAATAGAAATAAAAGGAAAATTGGAAATCATTCAGGAGAACAGGTAAATAATTATTTTAAGCAGAATAAAATGCTTACTGATATTCTCATCTTTCTAAAAATCAAGAGAAACACTTTGGTTTCATTGTAAACTCATTTGTGAGTAGTAAATTTTTTTTTCCTTCCTAAATCCTAAGAGAAATTTAAAACATGTATTCTTAAATGAAGGATATTGAAAGTTGTCAACAACAGTTTTACTTTTTTAAAAGTTGCAGAAAAATTCTCCTTATGTCCAAGGACCTGACAACAAATCAAAACCTAAGGGAGGTGTTTCTGCCAGAATAAAGCTTATGGAGCCCAGGTGTTCTGGTTAATTTAGCAAGACAACAGGACAGCTCTTAGAGGAGGCACTCAACCAAGGAATAGAATTCAGATGGTGGCCAGCTGGTCAGCAGCCCTATTTCTGGCAAATACTATCTGATGAGATCATCTGTTAAAGTCTTTTCTGTTTAAGACTCTTAAGAAGCATATCATACATATTTGAAAGGATGTTTATTTCTCCTTTTTTGTTTCTTAGGAGGTGGAAAATCTATGAAATGGATCAGGTTATTAATCAACAATTTAAAAAGGAAAAAGAGGAGGGGACCAAACACTTGCTGGATTTCCACAACCAACTTCTTTTTTTAAAAAAAAATATATATATTTATAGGTGCATAGTACATATGTATATTTATGGGGTACATGAGATATTTTTATACAGGCATATAAGATGTAATAATCACATCAGGGTAAATGGGGTATTCAGTACCTCAAGTATTTATCATTTCTTTGTGTTTCAACCAATCCAGTTACACACTTTTAATTATTTTAAAAGGTACAATAAATTTTTATTGACTGTAATCACCCTGTTGTGCTAGCAAATACTAGATCTTGTTCATTCTATCTAACTATATTTTGTACCCATTAATTATCCCCACTCCCCTCCCCTCACTACATTTCCCAGCCTCTAGTAACCATCCTCCTACTCTCTTATCTTCATGAGCTCAACTTTTTAAATTTTTAGCTCCCACAAACGAGTGAGAACACGTGAAGTTTGTCTTTCTGTGCTTGGCTTATTATATATGATATGTCCTCCAGTTCCATCCATGTAGTTGCAAATGACAGGATTGCATTTTTTTTTATGGTTGAATAGTGCATCAAGACATAAAGTCAACAACTATACCCTAGAACAAATGGACTTAACAGATAATTACAAAACATCCTACCCAACAACTGAAGGATGTACATTCTATTCATCAGCACATGGGACATTCTTGTGCTGCACGACTTTTGTGGTACTGATAGTCCCTAGTAATCCTTTAAATATCTGTGGTATTAGTTGCAATGTCTCCTTCTTCATCTCTGATTTTATTTATTTGGGTTTCTCTCTTTTTTTAATCAGTCTGGCGAAAGGTCTGTTGATTTTGTGTATCTTTTTAAAAAGCAACTGTTCATTTCATTAATCTTTTGTGTGTTTTCTTTATTTTAATTTCAATTATTTCTGCTCTCTGATGTTTATAATTTCTTTTCTTCTACCAATTTTGTGTTTGGTTTGCACTTGCTTTTCTAGTTCTTTAAGATGCACCATTAGGTTGTTTATTTGAAATTTTTCTTCTTTTAAATACAGACACCTATTGCTACAAATTTCCCTCTTCGAACTGCTTTTGCATAGGCTTTGTTATGTTGCATTTTTACTTTAATTTGTTTCAAGAAATTTTTTAATTTCCTTTTTAATTTCTCACTGATCCACTAGTCACTCCAGATCATACTGTTTAATTTGTATGTGTTTGTATAATTTCCACAGTCCTCTTGTTATTGATTTCTAGTTCTATTTTTATTGTGGTCAGAGAAGATACTTGATATGATTTCAATTTTTTTGAATTTTTTAAGACTTGTTTTGTGACCCAATATATGGTCTATCCTTGAGAGTAAGCCATGTTCTGAGGAGAAGAACGTGTATTCATAGCCATTGGATACAATGTTCTGTAAATATCTATTAGGTTTATTTGTTCTACAGTGCAGAGTAAGTCTAATGTTTCTTTGTTGATTTTCTGTCTTCATGAGCTGTCTAATGTGGAAAGTAGGGTGTTTAAGTCTCCAGCTATTATTGCATTGGGGTCCATCTGGTTTTTTTAGCTCTAATAATATTTTCTTTATATAACTGGGTGCTCTAGTGTTGGGCAACATATTTATATATATTTACAATTGTTATATCTTCTTGCTGAATTGACCCCTTTATCATTACCTCGTCTCTGTATAGTTTTTGTCTTGAAATCTACTTTTTCTGATATAAGCATAGCTTCTGCTTTTTTTTGGTTTCCATTGTCATGGAGTATCTTTTTTTATCCCTTTATTTTCAGTCTGTGTTTGTCTTTATAGGCGAAGTGTGTTTCTTATAGGCAACAAATCGTAAGGTCTTATTTTTTAATATATTCAGCTATATGGGTCAATGGGTGATTATTTTTGTAGAACTTGTCTTCTGCAGTACGTAAGTGGCTGTCATAGGGTAGGTCAGGTTTGTTTGGGGGGATGTTTGTTCATCTGCCTGATGACTCCAAAAAATCATCCAGAGTCCTTGATTCAAAGGACCCAGAGCTACTGCTGTGGTGACTGACGATAGAAGGCAGGCCCAGGAAAGGTAAATTGACAAGTGTGAAATACCATCATTGTCATAGATCAGGCTGAATTGAGGATCTTTATGATGAAGACACATTCATTGTATGTCCCGTGCCTCTACTTCTTCAAAATTTCATTTTGGTTTTCAACAGTCAACCTGGAAACCACTATTAGTATTTGCATGTAACAGGACTAAGGAAATTACAATATTTAATAGAACCTACCTCTTGGTTCCTATTGAATTCAGAATAACCTTTGGTCACCAAGTTGGCTCAGGGTCACTGGGTGGTGCAGGATGTTTATAATTTTTGTACTGTGAGTGTGAATTCGGACTCTTTTTTTGGAGAAGTATACACTTTTGAGCCTGCGTTTTTCACTGCTTGTGATAGCTATCACAGCCTGACAAAGAGGCAACTTATCTGTAAATCATGGTGCCAAAAAGTGAGCTCTTTGCATGTCCCCAAGAGAAGCCAGTTCTTGGAACAGTTTATTAAGATGTCACTTTTAGAAGGGCCTTGAATCTTTATTTTCAGAGCTCAGTAATACAGTGTCTTTTGTCACTGGACTTTTGTCTACCCTGATTCCAGCCATTGTAGAACTTAGATGTTTGGGTCTACATAGAAAGAACACCGACTGAGAGAATCACCCTTTCAGTCAGTAACATTGGTTAATCACATTTTGAGTCTTGATTCCACCACATAATAGTTGAGTGACATTGTGCAAGATTTTAACCTCTCTAATCTGTAGTTCCCTTTTCTGTAAAATGAGAATAATGATAGTATTTTTCTCTTAGGGTTAATATAGGAATTAAATGAAATAATGTAAAGGTCTTAACTCAGTTCCTAGTGGACAGCAAGCCCCTGAAAAATAGTAGCTATTATGATGATTGAAAATAATACTGGGGAGGGAGAATCTATTGAATGTACTTTCTTATTGCCTGAAGAGCTGGTAAAATGACTCCATTTTCCTACTGTAATTGTAGTTAGTAAGAATGTTTTTGTATTATGTGTAATACTAATTTGGAAGATTTCAGAGGGTTGTTTCATAAGGTTGAATTTTAATTTTCTAAGAATGATTCCACATTAGCATAAATTATTGGTTAAGAAAAACTTTTCTAAGGGTAGAAAATGATAAGATTTTATTAAATAGACACCTCTGTCTTTTATGTACTTATTAAAAATATTTATTTTGTGTCTTGGATATCCCTTTTTTTCTGCAGACATACCAACTTACAGTAGATGTTCTCCCTCCCATATTCACTAAGGTTGAAACAAAGTCCCTGCATCTGTTTAAATCACAAAGGAATATTTTGGCATAAGCAGAATCCTGTGCTTTATTCTTACTGTTTTGCATTGTGATTCATGCCTTCTTGTTCCTTAAAATTATTGTCACAAGTTCAGATTTCCTGTGAACTTTGCTTGTTTGGGTTGAATTGTAGTTTTCTTTTCAGCTTCTGTGAAGGACAATGTTTTATTACCCTAAAAAGTTTAAATCACACAAATAAACATACAATGTCATCTAGAGAAATACAAGAAGTGATTATAAGACTGTGGTCTTCTGAAAAGAGCAAGCTCTCTGGAGCCAGTTAGGTCTGGGTTCTGATCCAGATTCTTCCTCGTCCAGGTTGTGTAGCCAAGGGCAAATCATTTCTCCTTTCTGAGCCTATCACTACACATGTAAAATAGAGAGATACTACAATACAAAATACATGTGAAACACTCAGAGGATTCTTCCAGTTTATAGGAAAATCTCAACACATGTTGTCTATTATTATTAGGATTATAATTATAGTCCTGATTATTGTAATCTGGTAAGGTCATTGAGACAACATTGTACTGAAATAATTCAAACAAAGCCATTAGCACAGTACCTAGCTGCAGAGTATACAAATGATAGATACTAATATGATCAATAATTTACTTATTGGAGGGAAGATGTGGAAGGAGCAAGCCTGATGTGTTAGTATTGCCTCTCTTAGAACTTTGAATAAGCCCAGCCTCAGCTATTTTTGCAAGAAAATAATGATGATGATGTCACCAACATCGATAACTGTCATTTACCAAGCACTTACTCAAAGCCAGACATGGTGCTTGGTACATTATCTCATTTGATCCTCCCAACAGATCTGTGAGGTGAGTACTGGCATTAACCCCATACCTCAGCATGGGTCTCCCCAAAACACCTTCTGAGACATACATTGAGGTACACGTAGCTTATTTTGGAGGGAATGTCAGAGTATGGCGAGGTACTAGGAAGTGACACAGAGGAAAGAGGAAGCCAAAAAGGAATAAGATAATGACTGAGTACTGCCCTGGGCAACCAAGGCCAAGAGCACAAACTTCCCTGGATGTTATGGTAAGCAAGGGCATTCCTGCTTCTCTTTGTTGGTACCCAGACCTGTGTGTTCTAGCTACTGAGGACATGGTGCCATTTAATGATCGCTGATTTAGGGAGCATACTACATCCTGGAGGATGTCACCCACCTGGCAGGGTGTCATCTCCAATCTGGCGCCTCAGCTGCACGTTGAAAGAGCTGTCCCATTGCTCTGAGTGATGTGGTGTATGATAGGATCAGTGGATTCCAGCTCAAGTGCTCACTGCTGTATATCATTTGTTGTAAGCAGGATATGAAGTGAACGCATTTCTCAAACAAAAGCCACCTCATTTTTGTGTCCAGTTTGGGACTCAAATCACATTATGTGTCCTTATTACCTATTGTCAGACTCCAAAGAAGAGTTGCCTCTTAATATCTTCAAAATGCTTTCTGACTAATTAGCAAAGGTGATTCTATTTTGTTTTTTTTTTTGCCACTAAGAGCAAAAAAAAGGATACAGATGCTATCCTCAATTCCTATTTATCCTGCACCCCCAAATTCAATTTGTTATGAAGACACATAGAGGATATCTTTTCAATCTGTTCACTTCTCTCATTCCCCTCTGCTGCTTTCCTGGTTCAGAACCCCACCATGTTCTGTCCACATACCAGCCACTGCATCCCTTCCACAGCTTTCTCGTGGCTTGCACTGACCCCAGTATCACCTCCAACCCAATTCATTCTCTACACCGACACTAGAGCCATCTTCATAAAATGCTAATACACTCATGACATTATCCCACACAAACTCCCCTCTCACACATATACATCTAGGCCTTAGCCATGTGGAATTACTTTCTATTACCAGAGTGTGCAGCTATTCCCTTTATCACTAGGGCTGTGTGCATGTTGCTTTTTCCACCTAGAACACTCTTCCTCCCCTTACCAGGCTAGCTTCCATTCATATTTCAGGTCTTAGGTTACATGTAATCTCCTCCAGGAGGCATTTCTTGATTTCTCAAGTTCCAGTTAGGTACTTCTGTAGTATCCCCAAATGTATTGTACTTGCTGTTTATCTGTGTCTCCTGCTAGTCAAAAAGCCTCATGAAGGCCAGAATCTTGTCTGTTTACTTGATAATTAGGCCTCCCAAATTGGTACACAGCCTGAAACATTGTGGGTACTCAATAAAAACTACTTAAATGAAGAATAGTGTCAAATGCAACAGAAAGGACTAAAGTGTAGAGATCGACCGTCATCCGTGAGTTTGGTAATCTAGTGGTCTCTGATGGCTTTATAGGGGAAGTTTCAGTGGAGAAGTGGCAGCAAAAGCTAGTCCCAAGTGGGCAGTGAGGAAGTAGAAAGGGGACGTGCATTGGGAATCACATCCCTTCTAACTCTGTTGCCAGCCAAAATGCTTCAGTCGGGTCAGCGGGCAGGAGAGGCAATGAAAACACAAAGGTATTAGATGTCTGAGACATTTGTATGTAAAAAATTGTGTCCCAAAGAGGGGCAAAGTGACAGTTAACATGCACAGGAAAAATAGGAGGAGGTAAAGATGCTAAGGCACCACTTAGAGCACACTTTCTCATTGGCCACAGGAGGTACAGTGCCTGGGGCCTACAAAAATGTTTAACTTTCATTTCTTTTAAAATAGGAACAAAAATGACTCTAATCATAACATGTCTGTACTAATACATTCAGTCATGATTTTATTTGTCTTTATAATAAAATGTAATTTGTAATGTTAATTGTTGAAGGAGGGAGGTCACAGAGGCAAAAGTGCCCAGAGCTCAGGGAAGACATCACGCAGCTGTGAGCCACTTTGCTGATTTCACAATCTAGTCCTGCTTGTGAGATTCATTTGGTATGAACTAGGTCACCCTCTTTCTTCTCTCAGCCTCTGGCTCCCACCCTAGCTCTCTTATACTTCCTGGGTCAACCTGGGGTGGGTGACTACATGCTCTGATATCAAGGGCACTGTGGTCTGAAGAGGTCTTGTTAGAGGCTCTTGACAAAGCTAAAGGTGATATTGTTTTTCATGATTTCTACACAGATATTGGGTTCAGCCTTTGGGCATGACTGTCTTAGCTTTTGCTCATGGTAAACACAGTCTAGATGGTACAGATACCATCTTTCTGAAATGGCTGAGGGAGAGAAGACCCAGATAAACTCTGCTGATGTGGCACAGTGTGCGTAAACAAGAAGTGCTGACTTTGTTCTATGAGGCAATTCGAAACTACCGTAAATGACTAAATAGATAAACTAACTTGGGGAAATTAAAAGGGGCCCATGGGCAATGATTACTTCCCTTTTAAGGAAACTAGGGACCAAATAAACTTATCAGAAAACACTTTAACTTGCAGACTCATTTCCCAGCAAGGTAGTTTTTGTTCCAGATAGAGGTTTCATTTGCTTTAGATAATGCAGAGTGTCAAATTGGGTGATTTCTTAATTTTACAGGAATCCCAATGTTTCTTATAAAAGAGATGAAGTTTTTCTGGCTCCTGGTGTACAAGGAGGGCAGAGGTCAAAATGAGGACTTTTATGTCCCAAAGCTTCTCCTTTTGGAAACCACTTGCCACCAACACATAGCAAAGCCACAGTTGTGGGAGATGAAGCTAAAACCATGCATGCTCTGCCCCCCCCATTCAATGACTGAAGCAAATGCTCTGTCTGATCAGAGAGTCTGCAGGTACAGTTTATACTGACTCATTAATCCACTCATCCTCTTAAGACTTTTTCCAAGCCCTACACCCTGGTGATGCAAATGTGAGTAAAACTCCATCCCTGTTTGCTTTGCTAACACTTTTCTTCATAGTCCATACATATCACACAATTGCTAATCACCTCTCCCCTCAATCAGACCGTAATCTCCAATAAGAACACAGACTTTGCTCTTTTGTTTACTGCTGTGAACACAGAGAACAGAACAGTGACTGGCATTGCTAGATATTTGTTGCATTATTTTGCCGAATGAATTAATGATATTTTTTCATAATGATTGCTTAATCCTGGACAGACTGCTAAAACAAAAAGACCATGAACCCCATTCAAAGCAGTTTTTATTACCGTTTTCCAAGAATCTGGTTTTGGAATGAAAGATTCCAAGAATCTTTAATAAAACACTTTTCTTTAATAAAAATGCAACATAAATATGTAATAGGGAACTACCAAGCTCTGTATAAACCTCTTAGAAGCTATTCACTTTGCAGATTTGAACTTCACTTGACCTGGCAATTGTTCAAATTTATGTCTTTAGTAATTTTTAAATATAGTATTTGCAAGCTAAATAGTGTAATTCTTCTTTTAGTAATTTAAAATAGTAGTTCCTATCTATCTAAAATAGATACCAGGCAGGATCCTTTCCTAGGAAAAATTAATCTGTTTCCAACAATCTTTGCACATGTTCAAAACCTGGTTGGCCTGTATTGACATTTCAAAAGAAAACAGACTTGTATTCTAAACCAAATCAAACAACTCTCCAGGAATGAGCCATATGGCTTTGTAAAATAATCTGATAGAAGAAGTTCAGCCTCATTAGAAAGTTATTATGTGTAGTGATTGTCTCGTGATGCCTGGAATTCCATATTGATGAGTCATACCTTGGGGTCTGAAAGTCTCTTAATCTTTCTGTTTTCTCCTATGAACCTGGGAGGACTGAAATATCCCAATCTGTTATCTGCTAATCATATGCCTGTAGAAACCAGACAAATATGAATGAATGAAGCAGAGAGGTACATGACAACAGGGAGTTCAGGGGTACTGTAAACTGTCAGGTACCTGTGCCATCCAGTTTCTAGCCAATAGCAACTTTATGCTTTTTATTTAGAAGGATGGTCACTAGCTGGGCAGGAATGGGAGTGGGCTGGCAGAACAGGAATGGTGAGAAGGGGATGGGGTAATGGTGCTCGAAGCTAACTTTACATAGAAGTTTACATTAAATAAATACAACACAACACCCATTCTCCATATCAAGGAATGAGGATAAAGTCCTGATGGAAATTATATGCGAAGAATAAGAATTAGAGCTGACTTAAGCCCCACCTTGCTGCTCCCTGGATCCAATCCATTGTTGTCCTTTGAAAATTGGGGCCCAGTTTTGTCATAGTGGTTGCTTTCTCTAAAGAAGCTGAGCATCCTGATTTTTACAGGACATGTTTCGGTGGTGGTGGTGATAGTTTAGACTGAGTGTTTAGAAAAGGCCTGTTTGATAAGATAATATATGGGTACAGTCTTGAGGAAAGTGAGTGAGTGGGTCATAACACAACGGGGCCAAGAGGCTTTCAGGGGAAGGAAAGGAGTGTGCAGCCCCGCAGCAGAAATGTGCTTGCAAGGCAGTGCATAGGTTACCACCCTGGAATGGAAGGAATGGGGTGAAGAGTGGACACAGATGAGAGCAGAAGAGCAGCAGGTGACAGAGCCTCGAAAAACAGAGATGTCCAGTAATGGCTTTGGTGAGAGCACAACGGGAAAAATAAGAGGAGCTATCAGAGGGTTTTGAGCTCAATAGTGACATGAGCTAACCTGGGTCTTAAAGGGACTACTCTTGCTGATGCTGTGGGGAGAATCATTAATAAAGGAAAAGGAAGAGAACCAGTTAGAAAGCAGATTGATTTAGATGAAATTCAGTGGTAAGTGGAAAACCCAAATGACAGTGGCTTTAAATAGAAGTTAGTTTCTCTCTTACTTATAGATCCAGATGTCAAAATCCAGAAATAGATGACGGATCTGTTTCACCAAGTCCTCAGGGACCCCAAGACCTACCAACTTACTGCCATGAGTACAATAGAAAAGAATAAACATAAGGGTGTATCCCTGTGGTCTAAATGGTCATTCTGTACTGAAACACAGGATGGAAGAAGAGATAAAAGAGAAGCAAGAAAGGGTACCTTGGAGCTATCTCTTAGGGAAGGTTCTATAGTATTTCGGCTTACCTCCTCTTGGCTACACTAAGCTACAGAAAATGTTAGAAAATATAATCTACATTCTGGAAGACCCAGTACCCAGATAAAAATTGTATTGGCACAGGATATAGGTAGAGAACAAGTAGTTTTGTCCACAGGATACTATTGCAGTAATCCAGGTGGGAGGTGATGGTAAGGGGTCACGAGGAGTGGTCAGATTCTGGATACGGTTTGAGGTGGAGGCATGAGGATATGATGATGCACTGGTTGTAGGATGTAAGGAAGAGTACCCAAAGGATTATAAATTGTTCTACTATAAAGACACATGCACACACATTTTTATTGTGGCACTGTTTACAATAGCAAAGACTTGGAACCAACCCAAATGCCCATCAATGATAGACTGGATAAAGAAAATGTGGCACACATACACCATGGAATACTATGTAGCCATAAAAAAGGATGAGTTCATGTCCTTTGCAGGGACATGGATGAAGTTGGAAACCATCATTCTCAGCAAACTGACACAAGAACAGAAAACCAAACACTGCATATTCTTACTCATAAGTGTGTGTTGAACAATGAGAACACATGGACACAGGGAGGGGAACATCACACACCAGGGCCTGTTGAGGGGTGGGGGGTTAGGGGAGGGTTAGGAGGAGGGGGGGGATTGGGGAGGGATAACATTAGGAGAAATACCTAATGTAGATGACAGGGGGATGGATGCAGCAAACCACTATGGCGTGTGTATACCTATGTAACAAACCTGCATGATCTGTACATGTACCCCAGAACTTAAAATATAATTTTTAAAAAAAGGAAAAAAAAGGGTACAGCCAGAGATCATGAAGGTTTGGGCTTAAATAAATAAGAAATGGAGCTACTTTTCTGGAGCAGCCATGAGGGTAAAGATAATCAGGAATTTGATTTTGAGGAATGTTAATTTCGAGATAATAATGAGACACCCAAGTAGAGATATCAAGAAGTTAGTTGAATATGCAAGCCCAGAGTTCAAAGGAGACATCTGACTTAGAACTAGAAATTTGGGATCCATCTGCATAGATTTGGTATGAAAAACTATAAAATTTGACAAAATCACCTAGAGAATGAGTGTAGATGGGAAAGAATCAACATAAGGAATTGAGCGTAGGGCACTCCAACATTTAAGGTTGGGGAGATGAGGAGGAGTGATCAGTAAGGAAAGCAAAGAACCAAGAAAGAAGAGTCTCTGAAGAAAAAAGTATTTCAAGAAGTGAGGGCTACACTGTGTCAAATACTAGTGACAGTTTGAGTAAGCTGAAGATTAATAATTTGCCAATGGATTTGGTAAAATGAGGATCACTGGTGATCTCGATGAAAGTGGTTAAAAAAAATTTTTTTTTTGAAACAAAGTCTTGCTTTGTTGCCCAGGCTGGAGTGCAGTGGCACGAACACAGCTCATTGAAGATTTGACCTCTGGGCTGAAGCGATCCTTCTGCCTCAGCCTTCCCAGTGGCTGGGATCACAGGTGCACACAGTGAAATAGTGAGTATGAAAACCTGCCTGGAGTGGGCTGAAGAGAGAATGAAATTAGAGAAAGGAATACAGTGAATATAGACAGTTATTTTCAGGAATATATGTGTAAAAGCTAGCAACAGAACAGGATGGTAGTTCAAGATAATGCAAAGTCAGTTTTTTTTGTTTAGTTTTTTCTTTGTTTTTTTAAAAGATGGGATATATAGCAAGATGTTCTGTGTTTTAAGGGAAAGATCCACCATAGAGGGAAATTTTGATGATGCTGGAGAGAGAGGAGAGAATTGTTGGAGTAGGATTCTTAAGTAGATAAGAGGAAATGTGCCCAGTGCACATATGGAGGTTTTGGCTTTAGAAAGGAGCACAGACAATTCACCCAGGAGGGATGACAAATTACATGGGAACAGATGCAAGTAGGCAGTGGAGGAAGTGTTGGGAACCAATGGAAATTTCCCCCTGATTGCTTCTTTTTTTGTATTTAAGTAGAATTCAAACTCATCAGCTGAGAAAGAAGAGAAATGGGAAGAAATTAGACAGTTGTGGAGAGAAGAGGGAGTATGAAATAGCTGTGTAAGAAATTGAATGAATGAATAAACTATGGAAATGTAGTGAGATTACTGGGCAGCACTATGGATTTATTTTGCATCAGCAGTCATGAGTTTAAAGTCAAACTAGCCACAGGAAGCTTGTGAGTGTGGGCCTAGGTAGAGTTGGATGAAACCAGAGCTGGCGTTTTGCCAGGAGAGTACAACGGGGGAGTGGGGAAAGAGAGGCAAAGAGAGGAGAGGAGAGGATGGGAGAGAAGAGATTGAGTGTATTTATTCAAAGTAGTCATAAGAAGGGACCATGTAATGTAATCTGACCAAGAGCAATGATCAGATTAGACAGTGTAAAGATCTTAGATTCAATAGATCAACTGTAGACTTTCTTGGAAAAGTTGGCAAATTCTGCATAAATAGATATTGTTACTTTTACTGTGATGTATTAGAGTATGCTGAACTGCAGTTGAAATAAAACCCAAATTCCAGTGGCTTAAAGAACAAAAAGTTATTATAATAGGATTTGGGTGGATGGCAGCTCTCCTCCACAATATGTGGCATCTAGAAGTTGTACAAAGCTTTGGAACTCTAATCAACCAGGAGAAAGAAAGGACATATTGGGGTAAGTATGAGGTTTTTATGGGTCAAGCATGGAAGTGACATGTGTCACTGCAATCACATTTCACTGAAGAAAAACTTAGTGACTTCACTGCAATAGAGGCTGAGAAATGCAGTTTAGCTCTTTGCCAGGAAGAAGGGGAGGATGGATTTTTAGTAGATAGCTAGCAACCTCTATCACAGTTAGCCCCTTTTGCCACTATCATCCTTTACATAAAACATACATATATACTACTCTGGGAAGAAAACCCAGTTCTGTCCACTTAATGAATTTATCTCAAAGTCTAAAATCTCCAAGTGATGCTCTGGCCTATTCTGAAAGTCCAGATATAGTTTCTGAAAGTTCAGCATCCTTTGAACTAAAAGACTAGCTATCTGTGCTCCATCTGCCTATTCAATATACAAAAGTGGACTGGCTAACCACAATAAAATGCCCAAAGAAGTCCCTGGTCCAGAGCAATGATGGAATCCTGTAGGGTAGGTATTAGAAAGATCCCCAAGCCCTAGAAGAAAATGTTTTGACAGACCTTGGGTCTGTCCTCTGAAAGGAACTTTCTTCCTCATTTTCCTCTCTCTTTTGGCTCTGCCCTCCTGAAGAATCTTTCTGTCCATTAGCCTCCATGGCCCCTTATATGGTGGATATTGAGGAGTATGTTATTAGGAGTTGCACACATTTCAGAGCCTACTTTCTGCTGTTGCATGAGAGTAATTTTACAGATTCAAGCTTGTGGTTTCTTGGGCATTACAGTTTTCTCAAAAAACTCGATAGGTATCTGAACTGCTTGTTTCCAGTCAGTTTCATATGTGCTAGTAAATAACCCCCAAATTATTTTCTAGACCTGTTCTAAGGTTTGTCTTCTTGGATCACACTTCACTGGATCTCCACCATCATGGAATCCATGTTGAAGTCTAAAATAGCCTGGGTGGCAAGGCAACTTCATTGATACTATCTTTGCCACTGGGCTGGATCTCTCTCTCTCACTCTCTCTCTGTCTCTTTGATCTGCAAATCTTATCTTTTAGTATTTGAGGTATAGAAACTATGAGTTTCTTCAGCCCCAAAAACCTTTATATATTTTTTTACAGTTCCACTTTGGCTGGCAAACGAGCCAATTCTTGCTTCAGTTTATCTGTTTCTTGTAGTACTTGACTAAAAACAACAAATAGCAGTCGACATACACTAATATTCCTACTCTTTTCAGCTGCTTTCCCTAAAGCCACAGAATCAATAGCTTCTTGGTCTACCTTCCAAGTTATCATGGATGATAATTTTTAAAGTATTTCATCCACGGATAACGTGGGGCTTTCGCTTTCTAGCCTCTCATAACCATTTTATTCCTGCCTTCGGTCTGAATGCTAAGTGAATGCCTTGCATTTTAGATGTTTGTTATGGTGCTTACTTTTAGGTACTAATTCTCATAGGAAATAAGATCGCAAACACAGGAACCCATCACATCCAGTAGCTTACATAAAAATATATTCCTCTCTCAAGGAGGAGGTTCAGTCAGCAGCAACAGTGATATTTCAGGGATTCAGGTGGGTTAGTGTCTGCCATTTTCAACACCTGGCTGCTAACATTGCCTCCTGGTGATCATTTCAGTCAGCCAGGAAAGAGCATGGAGGAGCATGAGTGGGAAGTTTTAATGGGCTAGGCCTGGAAGTGGTGCATTTTACTTCTGTTCACATTCCATTGGTGAGAACTTAGTCACAGAGAATAATTTGCAAGGGAAATAGGAAAACCTACTCCAGCCATGGGTCCAGGAAGGAAGAAACAGTGGATGTTGCATCCAGCTCTTGGTTTCTATTACACACAATAATAAAGGGTGAGAACAAATGAAGAGCATCAATTTTTCCTATAGGATGGCTTAATATCTCTAAAGTGTCAATATCGTATTAGAAGAATCAGAGGAGGTTATAAGACTTATAGATGGAGTCAAGGGCTAAATGAAAGGAATTTTTAAAAAATCAATGACAGGTGTCAATTATAAGTGCTCAAGAAAGAGAAAAATTAGGATTTGATTTGATTTGCAGCAATAGGGGAAGATGGGAGACAACTGTCTTTTGAAGGTTGTTGGAGTTTTCCATTTTTAGAAGTTGAGATTTACTTTGTTTTGAGAAAACTCTATTTTAAGATTTGAGAGAAAAAAAAGTCCCAATAGGAAAGTTATTTTAAAGAAGAAAACAGTGCACCATTTATCTTAATACATATTTCAGAATAAAAAGGTAATACCATAGTTATGACATAAATTAAGATCAGTTTTAACCCAAGTACACTTTTGAATAAAGAAATTATTTTTCTTTAAATATATAATAAGACTCAAATGATAGCATATCTCATGTACTGTTATTTATATTGAATAGTCCAGACTGTGGTTCTTTTTCTGAGGTCCTGAGGTCAGATTATACCCTGTGAATGAAGATGGGAGTTTTCATGAAAGGAAATGGATGATCCCACTCTCAGTCATTCTTGGGTAGAGGCAAATGAATGGGCTTTATTCTTGGGAAGGGGCAGACTTCCCCCTCTGACTGATGTGAAAGAGTGGGAGAAGTAAGGTTAAAAGGCTTAGGGATTTGGCTGTGTGGGATTTGAACTAGTATTTCTTTCCTAGAATCCAGGAGGAACTAGACGCAAATGCCAAGATTAAATTTTGGCTTGTGATCCCCCAAAGAAATTACTTTCAGTAGCACTTAGTAATGTTTTGAATATTATTTCCTGAGCAACCAATGAAGATTTTTTAGAAAACCTCTTTTATTATAAAATAAAACACAGATACAGAAAATTCCATGACACAAAATTATACTTTAATAAATTATTATAGAACAAGTCCTCATATAAATACCACCAGGTCAAGAAATAGAATTTCATGAGCTACTCAAGAAGCCCTCCATATACTTGGTTCTTCCTCATAAAATAAACCACTCTCTTCATTTTGTATTGTAATCACTTCCCTTTTTAAAGAAACAGTTTTATCACCCAATTGTGCATTCACAAACACTATGGCTTAATGTGGTCTCTTTTAAAAATTTGTCTTGTGTCTTTTCATCTAAAATTTCACCCCATGATCCCTTTATTCTTTGTATTCATTGGAGAGTTTTTTTGACCTGTAGAGAATCTCATGATCCGAGTTTTGCTGATTATATCATTATGGTGTAGTTAACATGTTCATCTGCCCTCTGTATTTCCTGTAAATTGGTGGTTTGATCAGATTCAGATTTGTTTGTGTATTTTGGCAAGACCATAGGTGAGTGTGTTCTTTCATCAGGAGGGACAGACTGTCCAGTTGCCTCTCTTTTTGTTAGCAGCTATTGCTGCTCAAGGCTTAGATGTATGAATTGAATAGGAGCAGCAAAGTGGAGATTTCATTTCTTCTTAATTTATTAACTGGAATCTTTCTGTGAAAAGTCACTTCTCAACTATTATTTGATTACTGAGATAAAATTCATATAGAAAAGACAGGATGAATGCTTAATTCATTCCCCTTTGTTAGTTTTAAAGATAATGAATTGTTTTCCCAAATCCTTCCTCAAATATGGTCAATTATATTTAAGGATCACTATAATAATGGATTTAAATATATTATATATGTAGCAATCCATTGCAGTTAATATTTTCAGGAAAACTCAAATTGCCCATTTTTGGCCACAGGGAATCGCTTCAAACTGATTCCTTTTGACACAATGCTTATAGTATGAAAACACATTTTAGGATCATCCTGTGTATTTCCTGCCACTGTCCTGAAATTAGTCATATCTCCAAGAAGCCCTCATTTAAAGGACTATACTGGGTGGTACGGATGTTTCATGTTTCTGGATTGAGTTCTTGTTTCCAGAAATGTCCAGTTGACAGGTGTGAGACCAGTCCAATTTCTCTCGCATCCAGATTGTGATCTTGAAGTGAGGGCATCTTGGATTCAAATGAATACATAAGTACTGATATGGTTTGGATATGTGTCCCTGCCCAAGTCAAATGTTCAATTTTAATCCCCAGATCCCCTGTGTTGGATGTAGGACCTGGTGGGAGGTGATTGGATTGTGGCGGCAGTTTCTCATGAAAGGTTTAGCATCATCCCCTTGGCACTTTACTCATGATAGTGAATAAATTCTCATGAGATCTGGTTGTTTAAAAGTATGCAGCACCTCCCCCACCATCACACTGTGTTTGCTCCTGCTCCTACAATGTGAGACACCTTGATCCCTCTTTGCCTTCTGCTATGATTGTGTTTCCCGAAGCAGAAGTTGCTAAGCTTTTTGTATAGTCTGCAGAGCTGTGAGCCAATTAAACCTCTTTTCCTTATATATTACTCAGTCTCAGGTATTTCTTTTAGCAGTATGAGAATGGACTAATACAGAAAATTGGTACAGAGGAGCGGGGCATTGCTATAAAGATATCAGAAAATGTGGAAGGAACTGTGGAACTAGGTAGTGAGCAGAGATTGGAAGAGTTTGGAGGGCTCAGAAGAAGACAAGACAATGAAGGAAAGTTTGAAACTTCCTAGAGGCTGGTTGAATGGTTAGGAATGAAATGCTGATAGTGATATGGATAGTGAAGGCCAGGATAAGGATATCTCAGATGGAAATGAGGAACTTAATTGGCAACTGGAGTAAAGGTCACCTTTGCTATGCCTTAGCAGAGATTGGCTGCATTGTACCCCTGCTCTAGGGATCAATGGAACTTTGAACTCGAGAATGATGACTTAGAGTATCTGGTGGAAGAAATTTCTAAGCAGCAAAGCATTCAAGAAGTGGCCTGGCTGCTTCTAACTGCCTATCTCATATGCATGAGCAAAGAAATGACATAAAACTTGAACTTGTGTTTAAAAGGGGAGCAGAACATGCAAGTTTGGAAAATTTGCAGCCTGGCTTGTGGTAGAAAAGCAAAGCTTGTTTTCAGGAGAGGAATTCAAGCAGGCTGCAGAAATTTGCATAAGTAAAAAGAAGTTAAGTGCTAATAGCCAAGACAATGGGGAAAACACCTTGAAGACATTTCAGAGACCTTTATGGCAGTCTCTCCCATCACAGGCCCTAAGGCCTAGGAGGACAGCATAGTTTTGTGGGCCAGGCCCAGGGCCTCACTACTCTGTGCAGCTTCCAGACACTAGTCCCTGCATTCCATCCACTCTAGCTCCCACCATGGCTAAAAGGGGCCCAGGTGCAGCAATGGGCACTGCTTCAGAGGGTGCAAGCCATAAGGCTTGGTGGACTTCACATGGTGTGAAGCCTGCAGGTACACAGAATGCAAGAGCTGAGTTTTGGGAGCATCTGCCTAGATTTCAGAGGATGTATGGAAGAGCTTGGATACTCAGGCAAAAAGCCTGCTGCAGGTGCAGAGCCCTCATGGAGAACCTCTACTAGGGCAGTGCAGAGGAGAAATGTGGAGTTGGAGCCCCGATATGGAGTCCCCACTGAGGCACTGCCTAGAGGAGCTGGGAGAAGAGGGCTGCCATATCCCAGACTCCAGAATGATAGATCCACCAGTAGCTTGCAACCTCAGCCTAGAAAAGCAGTAGGTACTTAACACCAGCCTGTGAGAGCAGCTGTGGAGGCTGAACTTTGCAAAGGCACAGGGGTGCAGAGGCCCAAGACCTTGGGAGCCCACCCCTCATGCCAGTGTGCCCTGGATGTGAAACATGGAGTTAAAGGAGATTGTTTGGGGCTTTAAGATTTAATGATTGCCCTGCTGAGTTTTGGACTTACATAGGGCCTATAACCTCTTTCTTTTGGCCAAGTTCTCCCTTTTGGAATGGGAGTATTTATTCAATTTCTATATTCCCATTGTATCTTGGAAGCAACTAACTTGCTTTTGATTTTACAGGCTCATAGGTGGAATGTACTTCCCTTGTCTCAGATGAGACTTTGGGCTTTGGACTTTTGAGTTAATGCTGGAATGAGTTAAGGCTTTGGGAATTACTGGGAAGGTATGATTGTATTTTGTGATGTTGGAAGGACATGAGATTTGGGAGGGGCCGGAGCTGGAATGATATGGTTTGCATATATGTCTTCACCCAAATCTCATGTTCAGTTGTTAACCCTGATATTGGAGGTGGGGCCTGGTGAGAGGTGATTGGATCATGGGTGGTTTCTCATGAATGATTTAGCACCATCCCCTTGGGGCTGTTCTCATAATAGTGAATGAATTCTAATGAGATCTGGTTGTTTTAAAGTGTGCAGCACCCCCATCAACTCTTTCTTGCTCTTGCAACCACAATGTGAGGCACCTCACTTCCACTTCACCTTCCACCATGATTGCTAGTTTCCTGAGGCTTCCCCAGAAGCAGAAGCGACTATGCTTCCTGTACAGCCTGCAGAACCATAAGCCAATTAAATGTCTTTCTTTGTAAATTACTTAGTTTCTAGTATTTTTTATAGCAGTGCAAAAAGGGACTAATACATATGCACATATATTCATAAATATAAATGTAAATGATAAATGTATCCAATTCAACTTTAGAAAAACTTAACCTCTTCTAGCTTAATGTGTAGCTTATTTTCTTCCATATTAAGAATTGTGGTTTTCAAGAAAACAATGGATGATAAAATTAGAATAGGACATAATCAGTTGTTTGTTTTATCCTCCATTACATACCAATGATTATTTCACAATGCTAATATGACTAGTAACCTACCATAAGATTACTGAAAGCAATTTAAAAATTATGTTTATGTTCTTCCCAACTTTTCCATTTTTTAGTTATACTGTAACTATATTGCCATAGTGTATAACTATTACACACCAAAATCTTGCCTTTCAAACTTTCATTTTGACTTCATTCTATAAGTAGTTATGTATTTAATGTTCACTATCAGTATTCATGTTAATGGCTCTTTACATGTTAAAGGTCCAAAGTTTGTTCTCTAGTGGATTCTTCAGAAAAGGTGTAAGGGAGAAATATTTTCTGAATTCCCAGCTGTTGATAATAGCTTGTCTATAGCTTTTAATCTAATCTTGAAAGTCAGTTTGGCTGGGTATAAAAACATTGGGTCACATTCTTTTTTCCTTCAATATTCTATATGTATCACTTAGTTATCTTCTGGTATAGAATGTTGTGCTTGAAAAATATGATGACAGTAATTTTTCTTTCCATTATAAGTCTACTTGATAATCTTCTTTTGATGCTCATTAATGAGTTTTGTTAAATAAAAGAGCCTGTTCTTAGTTCTACCTTAGGAGTTATGAAAGAGGATCATGTCCAAACTTGGAAGGAATCTGAGAAGTATATGAAATGCATTATGAGATGGTGAGAGGGATCTACCACTGGCTTTGTAAAAGCAGTGGTCCAGAGCATGGGTTGCAGGGGCAAGTGAAAGACACCACCAGCAGAGAGTTCATTTATATACACACATTCCTTGGGAATTCTAAAAAATACATTGGGAAACTGTGAAGAAATGTAAATTTCTGATAGTTCATGCAGTAGGCCTAGCAATTCTTATATTTTGAATACAAAAGGAAATAAAACATTTTTCTGTTATAGGCTGCCATGTCTGGTAATACGCTGGGCAAATTGGAAAGAGGTTACAAATGTGACTGGAAATGAATGCAAATATGCCTTCTATACCAGTATTGATTAGCTAGAATATATAATAAAATAGAGGCCTCATTAACAGTAATAACCAAAATATTTTTTTCTTAAAGAAATAATCCAAAAAGAAAGAAATAATTGCAGATTTCTAATCCTAGAAATCTAGTAAACCAAGTTAATACAAAGGCTAGCATAACATGTAGAAATGCAGGATACAATCTATAATATAGCCATTTTTAAAAACATACTTGCTGAATTCACATAAAAGAAATCCTACAATATAAAAAATAAATAAGGAGTGGAAAAATAGAACTATAGGTCCAGATGGTGTTACAAGCTAGATCTTACAATTCTTCAAAGAACAAGTAATTCTCCTGTTATACAAACTGGTTCAATAAATAGAAAAAGAGGAAAAATCTCCATCTTATTTTATGCCATTTAATTTCTATACATGTGGTGAAAGCATTTGGTAAAATCCAACACAAATTCATAATAGAAACTTATAGCAAATTTCTTTAGCCCAAGAAAGGAGATTACTAAAAAAACTGGGAACAAATATCATACTTCATAGTGAGAACCAACAAGGATGTCTACTTTGCCAATTTTATTCAGTGCTATTATTCTGAAAGTTCTGGTTGCCATAATAATATATGCAAACAGATAAAAGTTAAAGAGTTATGTAAAGAAAATCAAATTTTTATTATCTGCAAGTAAAATTGATATCCACATAAAAATCTAAGCAAAGTTAAAGATGAATGACTAGAATTAATAAGAACCTTCATCAAAGTTGCTAGATACTAGATTACCTTACAAAAAATGTATTAATTCCTCTATACCTCCAATGAAAAATTAAAGGATAATTTTAAAAAATATCATTTACAGTATGAAAAATCTATTAGTGATCCAGAAGTAAATCTATTAGAGAGGACTAAGATCTTTATGGAGAAAATTATAAGTTCTTACTGAAGGGCACAAAAAAATTTACATGAAATAGAAACAGATGCTAACTTCCTGGATGGAAAGTCAAAGATATGTAAAATCTCCCAAAGTTTATCTATTAAGCTTAATGAAATTCCAATTTAAATCAACAGAGTTTCTTCACAGAACGTGATAAACTTATTCTAACATTCCAATGGAAGTGTGAAGGACCAAGAATAACAAAGACAATATTGGAGAAAAATATTCATAAGGGAGAGAGGACTTTCTTTACCAGATACAGGGATTTATTATAACACTATTTAGTATTAACACAGTGTGGTTATGGTTCAGAAATAGATACAAAAGACCAATAAAAGAAAATAGAAAGTGTAGATACAGACTTAGGTACATACCAGAATAAAGAAATATTAGGAAAGTGTTATTGCACAGAGAAGAGAGAGTGGTTATGCAATAAATAAATGGTTCAAAATCTTTGGCTTCCCATACGGAAAAATATAAAAATATAAATTGGATCATATAAACATATAAATGCAATTGTTACCCACAGCACTTGCTAAAATAAATTTCAGACAGTGCTCTGAGTGGCTATCATAGGCTCTCCAACGTATGGAAGTGGCATGCCTATCATCTACAAGAATATGATTGACATGAGGAAATAGGAGAAAGACAGTCCATGGCTGGAGGACCAATGTTTGCTCTGATGCAAAAAGAAGCAAGGTGTGAATGAGGAGGCTGACATCATTGAAGCTTGGAGAACGGGGTGTGTGGCCACAGTTGAGATGTGAAAAGCTCTAGTAGGCCATGTTGAATTTGGAATCTGTCCTAAGAGCAAATAGAAGCCAGAAGAGTTTTCAGTGGGACAAGCACTGATTCTATTTTTAAAAGATCCCTCTAGCTGCTATGTAAAGGATGAATAAGATTCCAGGAGTGGATGTGGAAAGACCTATCAGTTGTCCAGAGACAGACTGTGGAGATGGCTATGGCATTATGAGAATTAGACATTTTAGAAGAATGGACCTAAAATGGGACATGGTTACCTGAGAAGAAACATATCCCTCTGTATTTATGGGAACTGGCTCCAGGACTCCCTGGAGATAACAAAATCTGTGGATGCCCAAGTCCCTGGTATATAATGATGCAGTACTTGCCTATAACCTGTGCGCATCCTCCTGTATACTTTAAATCATCATTAAGATTACTTATAACACCTGTTACAATGTAAACGCTTGTAAGTAATTGCTATACTGTATTTTTTAGGCAATAATGACAAGAAAAAAAGTTGTATATGTTCAGCACAGGGGCAACCATCCATTTCCTTTTAAAATATTTTTGATTTGAAGTTCTTTGAATCCTTGGATAGAGAACCCACGGATATGGAGGGTCAATAGTATTTTGTTACAGTTCTTCCTCAATTCCAGACAGGAAGGCTAAAACCCCAAATGAAGGGAAACTTTCAAAGGTTTCAAAAGTCAACAAAAATTTTATGTTGGAGAAGAACTGTAACAAAGGATCAAGTAAAGGGTCAAGTCATGGGTAGACCTTACACTTGGGTGGAAAGATGGAGAGAATACCAGAATAATGGGAGAGTTTCATTCAAATTATATACATCTGGACATGCCAGGCCTCCAACTCAGACAACAAAAATTCTCCTGGGGGAAAAATTAGATGGATTATTGAGAATTTAGTATCACAGCCACAGCATATGCTTATTACTTCTATGAAGAGGCATACTGACCATTCCTAGGGAATGGTAGAATGCTTTTATAGACTGAGCTCTTTGCAATTCCCAGAAAAATATTTGCTTCAGATATATACCAGAAGGTGTGATCTCCAGTGATCCATAAGAAAGTAAAGGGCAAAAGGAAAGAAGGTAGTAAAACTCTAAGTCAGGGACAGCTGCAAGACTACTAGAGAGGGCTGAGCAGGCACAAAGGGCCACAGTCCTGGCCACCGTGCCCGACTGCACGAATATTGTGGCTAGACATGCAAGTTAATATCACTAGCAGTCTCATTTGGAAATGTGGGACCTAGACCCTTCACTATTTTCCCAGCATCCTGTAACTCCAGGGAATTTCTGTGGAGTAAGGGAGGTTGCCATGGAAATGACTGATGCATCAAAAACTTACAGGGTGGGAAAACTTTCTCAAAGGAAGCACTGCACTATCCCTACTCCTAGCCCCACTGAGAATCATGCCTATTAAACTTCTATAGCCTCTTTCCTAGAAAGGGCCCTGTTTGCAGGTTTTGAGTTATCCAAGATTTTTTATAGTAACTTTGAAATAGCTTACATTCATTATTGTGTAGTTATTGTATCCAGGTACAAATAGATGCGATCTGGAAGGGACCTTCAGGACCATCTAAACCTCATTTTACAAATAAGAAAACTAAGAATTTGGCCAAAGTCACATAGCACGAGTGTAGTGTGATATCTTTGGGACTAAAATTCAGGTCACCTGCCTCCCACCTCATTACTGCATCCATCACACACTTCTATCCAGTCAAGCTACCCTGACCGAGTAGCACACTCTATTTCTAACCTCTGGCTGTGAAATGCCAACTGCTTTTCAGTCTGCATTAAACTTATGGAACCACATCATGAATGTACCATTGGAGAAATACAACAAGACGAATTATTAACTTTCAGGCTCCCTATTTTCTTCATATATATTACTCCAACTCTCCACAGGGAATCCGAGTTTCAAGGGGTGAGTGAAATAAATCCTGCATAGCTGTTACCTCTGTTAACAATGGCTTGGGGATAAACATCCATGGATCACAGGATGCGTCTAGCAGGGGCAGCGGCTTGTTTTTCTCAAGGCTTGTTTCTAGAAATGGATATGGAAAGGGAAAACAACTTCTCTTGTTCGTTTTTAATCAAAAGAGTGAGAAAATGTAAAATGTATCGGTATGTGTTCTTATATATTTGTGTCTCCTGGTTATTTCTTGCAAAACATTCTATGTGGCGCCAGCCATTCATACATAGACTTGTAGTAGTGTTTCCCAAAGTGACTTTTAGGGAATTCTGGTTCTTTGAGATATTTCATGAGAGCATGCAGAGAGAGCTGCAGTCTATATCCCACCTCTAGAAACATCACCTTTCTCATTAGCAAATTAAAGGCCTTGGAAGTCCTTTCATTTAGCCCATTTCCCAAACTTCTTTGATCATGGAACCAATGTTGATTTTTTTCATGTGCCCTCTTTAGAATTTAGGTTCCACGGAACACCCTTGGGAAGTCCTGGCTTATCCACCCTGGAGGGGGATTTTTGGTCACAGTGGCTCTCTATAGAACCTCATAAATGCAGTTCTAGCTGTGAGCCTGTCACCAAGGTGATCACCGACATCAGCAAATTCTCTTGTCACAATGTGACAGTATCTTTCAACTTCCCCTTACTCCTGAATGTCTAAAGAACTCTCCGTACATATTTGCCATCACCATGGTTGAGACCCAGACCTGTGCAGAGACAGTCTTGATTCTCCAGCTCCTGTTTCACACTGCCCATGTCACTCTCAGCACTGAAATCCTTACCCCAAGCACTGGGGATTCAGGCCGTGGAAAATTTGGAGGCTCACAGCAGGTTGCTTTGCCCTTTTTTTCCCTATCCCCTTTTTGGCATTTTCTCCTGGGTCTCTCAAAGGCCATCTAATTCCTCTCTTTGTCATATGTATAGATTTTGGGAACTACTTTGTTCCCTAAGCATGCCCCTCAGAGGACTTACCCTTTACCCCCAGCAGCTTATCAAAGTATGTCTGTCAAACTAGTCAATGCTCCTCCAAGAAGAATTCTGATTACATTTTCAATGTCGTTGTTATGGAGGCTTTATCTACATAAAGTGGGAAGATGCCAATAAAGGTTCTTGTTCCATGAATGTAAGCTCCCCTTTTATCTCTCTGTTGGTCTAGAAATATGGTAGTCAACCCTGGTTGCAATAACAGCCTTGTGAGCAGCCTTCAAAATACAGATATCTGGACTCAATTTTTGAGATTCTGATTTAAATGGTGGAGTCCATGCATCAATTTTTCTTAAGCACAAAGCAATTCCATTGTGTGCATATCAGAGTACAGTATCACTGATTGAGAACGTGGAGTCAATGGAAGTAGAAAATGCCATTCATTATCAAATCATCATAAAGATGAAACAACTATTTCCCTGATAATACACCTCATCACCCAAGTACCTACTCAGCTATTCTGATCACCCACAGCTCTTCAGATGCAGCTTTTCTTCCAGATGCTCAGAAAAGTGTGATAACCTAGTAATTTATTCCTGCTCCTGCCCATTGCTCTCCAAGCTTGTGAGAATGGGAAAATGAGGAATCTGTAGACGTTTTACTGATGGATGTCTTGGTGTGATATTACACTTAAAATTTACAGCTGGGGATGGATTTTCAGCCAGGTCCCATGTGCCCAGTCAAGGGCATTGGTGATTGGCTTGCTGCTTGCAGACAGTTGGTATAATTTGCCCATCTCAGAGGTGTGGGGAGGCAGAGTCTATCAGAGATTGTTGAAAGTAGCTGTAGTAATACCCAAAGTGAGGTGCTGAACAGGAGTGATGGGGTCAAGGCAGCTCAATAAGACAAGAGGGCAAGCAGTCCCACATCTTGTCCCTAACTCACTGTTCTGAACTGCCATCCCATCTTCCCACTTCTGCCTCAGGAGCAAGTTATCCTTCAAGATTCAGGACAAATGTCACTTCCTGATTGAAGCTTCCTCTCCCTCTTTGGTGTCTCCGTACACTCTGCTTAGACTTCACATGATATCATGTGTTTTCCTACTAGATTCTGATCTCCCCAAGAGCAGCAACCCATATCTTAACTCTCTTTTCATCAACAGAGCCCAATATAATGCCTGGGACAGAGAGAGCCTCAATAAATATATCTATGATATAAATTTTCTAATAAAATGTCTATGGTATCTATTGCCTATTTCAGAATGAGTTCAAGAAATTCAACATCTGTTACAAATCTAGATGATTCACTTAACAGAAAGAATGGCATTACCACATTATTGGTACGCACAGACAATAAACCTCGAGCTCTGCTTTGACGATACAACAACTCTAACTCTTATCTCACTTGGGAATGGGGGATAATGATGACCAAATTGAAGACCACTAAAAACATGGTAGGGAAGAGAACCAGGTACAACATCATTTTGTTTAATCAGAACGAAGATGAAATCTCTTTATGCATAAAGATATTTCAGTGCCTTTTCATCCCCTGAAAGTGTAAAGCATTTTCTTAAAAAGAGATTTCTGCTGTTTCCAGCTCATGCCCAGGGTTCTGGGAATCAACTAACCCTGTTGTGTCCCCTGCTTGCCTGTGCTGGAAATCTCAGAGGAGCTCAGGGAATCTAGGCCTTTGCTCATTTGTTTTCAGGAGGCTGCTGAGAGTAACTGCACTTGAAAACTTGAGCTAGATAAATTCATTATGTTTTCTTACCTGATGTAATGCTGACACCCAGAGATGCTAAGCCCAAATCCCCTCAGAAGTCAGGCAGGGAAGGAGAATATGTGGAGTAACACTGTCGTCATTGGTCGGAACTCTGGCAAGTGAGGAAAATGCATGCTCTGTCTAAAGATATTTAAATTCAGAATTTTTCTGGAAGTTGAGCCTGCCAAACAGAATGCATCTCTAGCCCAATTTATTCAGAAGTCTTAAGTTTTCAATTTGCATATGGCCACTTGGCTTCCTCTGCGTTCCTACCCCATACCTCTATGTAATTTTTTTCCCCTTGACCTGAGAATAACTGGGAGTGAGGTGCAGGCAGAAGATGCAGCACTAGGATATGTTGTACCTGAATGTTTTGAGGGCAATGATAATTATGTGAATTTTTGAGGGGAATGTTTCTTAACTGCATTGAAAGACTTGGCACAAGAAAATGAGAAGCTCATGATGGCCAACTGCCAAGTAAAAACATTCTTAGAGTCAGAGTGTTCTATGGCGACTTTGAAGGAGACTCTTACTTCCTGCAGACTGCTGAAAAGCAGGCCCAGCATGTAGTTTTCAGTGTAGCAGAGCTGCACAGGTGACTCAAGGCATAGCCTCAACAGATCTCATCTGTCAGAGTTAATGCCCTAATGGGAAAAGAGTTGGACCCATAACTTGAATTAGGGATATTTGGATTGGGTAAATTATCCTCAGAATTCTGAACTCTGAGATGTCCCTGAACTCCCCAGGAGGGCAGAAGCAACTGATTCCAACTTGCCTGAGGAGAACAGTCTCCCCTTTCCTGGAGGCAATGAAATGACACCACTTAAGGCAGGTGCTTTGCAATATGGCACTAGTGCTCTTCCAGAGCCAATTCTCATTAGTGCCAGGCCAATGACCAGAGTCAATTGTCAGCACAGTCTGATCAGGGAAGTACAACCTCTGCTCCAGGACGAATAGCTTATACTGAAAAGGATTTGCAGGACGTGGAACACATGTGGAAGGAGACCTAGAGGGCATTGGCCTGGAGTGGGAAGACAGATATAAGGCTGCATAGGGAGCATTTTCTACAAGAGAGAGTTCATTCATGACTTAGATTTCAGTGCTTTGGAAACATCTCAAGATGATTGAAAATCTGTTTGAATGGATCCTTAAAGCTTGTACAGGATGACGGCCTTCAGTAAATTAGGTAGAGATACTAGGGCTTTCTTGATGTATAGTATTGAAGAAAGGATCAGAAGGATTATAAAGATGGGGCTGTAGAGTTAATTTATCATGTAAGATCTAAAAACCTATCACCTGGCTGTGTTCACTGAGGGAACACAGAATATACTCGATTAACCAATAATAACAATAATAATAATAATAATAATAAGGAATGCAAGGGTCGGAGGGTACTGACAATTGTTTAGAAGTTTAACAGAAATTGTCTTTGTAAAAAGGACTGATGGTTGGAGATGCTGCCATCAAACTGGGCTGTATATGATCAGTGGGGATGACAGGATTTCAGAGTGGCTGAGCTTGGGATTCTGATAGTTGAATTATCAGAGACATGTGGACATAATGTCTATAATGAGCAGCCAGGTCAGGCTGTCAATCAAAATGCCTTAATGGGGATCTTTGGTGTTGACTAACAGACCATGGTGTTTTTAGATGTGAGATAGCTAGACTGCTAACAAGGATTGCTGACTTGTACTATTTTATTTAAAAAAATTGAGAACCACAGGACAGAAGTGTAACATCGGTCACTACAATGAAATCTGCAGTCCTTCTTCTAGTTTCAAAATTTAAGTAAACTTGTCGAACTAGAACCCAATAATTGAAAGGGAGGCTGAGTTCCCTTCAGGAATAACATTGCAAATATATATATACATATATGAAATATTCCTTATAATCCTTGCCCAAAGGGACCTGTGTCCATTGATAGACTACTGTACACTGGGGAAAGGAAGTATACATATTTGTTTTTGAGCACTGTTAAATATGGGATCTGAGCTTTCTGATGCTAATAGACTCAAAGCTTCATCACAGAATTCCAGTTAGAGTAGCTATATGGAAGCTAGGTGATAAATTAAATGTTAGCTCAAGTTTATCTCAGTTATTTTTCTAGTCTCCAAGTACACAGTTATTTTGAGCATCTGGCAGAATCCTCCCATTTTTTCTCCAACTTGTAGATTAAGGGCCATTATGCAAGGACTATGTGGAAACCCCTGAAATTTCTGCAATTCCTTCTGCTCTTACACATACACACCTGCATACACACACACACACACACACACACACACCCCCCTACCTATGTACACATTAATGCCGTATATGGTGAGAAGCAATCTGCATCCCAAAAGGAATTACACAGATTCTCACTACCATTAAAGATTTAAAGGATGAAGGTGTGGTGTTCTCATCATATCCTTATTCAGTTGGTTTATCTGTATCCTGAAAAAAACATATGGGTCACGGCAGACAAAATGTGGTACCTTTAATGAAAAAGATCAACACAGTCTTTGGCATTTTATATGCAGCTACTAATCTGGAAAACACTTTTTTTTTTTTAAGTCAGGGGTAGGCAAACTATAGCTCATAGGCCAAATATGACCACAGACTACAAAAGCAGAGTTGAATAATTATAACAGAATCATGTGACTAAAAATATTTGTTGTATTACCCTTTATAGAAAATGTTTGTTGACTAGATTTCCATTGGCAAAAATGATTAAAAGAAATTTGTCTTTACATTTAGAGGGACAACTCTGCATACTCACTGTTTCACTGTTTTGTTAACTCTCCTGTTCCCTGTAATAATATAATAGGTAAGGATTTCTATCATCTTGACCTTCTGCAAAACCTCACAGTATCAGACTTATCTACTGTATTGATGATGTGTTTATTGGAAATGTTACTACCCTAGGTGACCCAGTAAGATACATGCATATCAGAGGGTAAGAGATAAACCCAATGAACATTTAGGTTCCCATGATATTGGTCAACTTAGAAGATATCCAGCAACCCAGAATATACGAGGACATTCTTCCAAAGAAATAAACACAGTGCTCTACTTGCAACTCTTACCACTAAGATAGAGGTGCAGTGCTTGGTGAGCCTTTTTCAATTTTGGTTGAAGAGCAGACTGCATTTAAAAATACTGCTTTGGTCTATATTCTGGGAGATATAGAAGTTTTGCTTGGGCCACAGTTAACAGAAGGCTCTGCAGGAGCCTTCTGCAGAGCCAGACTATTGGACCATCAAACTCAATAGATCTAATCGTGATAGAGCTCTCCATGATGAAGGAACTGTAGGAAATGAGAATCTCCTTCAAAGTTGACAAAGAGTTATCTGGCTTTTGCAGACTGCCATTTCTTTTGCAGCTCCTGGCATGCTACTGGATATTTGTAGAGATTGAATGCCTGGTTATAACATCACAAGACACCAAGTGTGAGCTGTTTCTGAGTCCCTTTAGTGTTGCTATAAAGGAATACCTGAGGCTGGGTAATTTATAAAGAAAAGAAGTTTATTTAGCTCACTGTTCTGCAGACTGTACAAGAAGCATGATGCCAGCTTCTGTTTCTGCAGAAGGGCTCAGGTTACTTCCACTTATGGTGGAAGGCTAAAGGGAGCCAGCATGTGCAGAGATCACATGGCAAGAGAGGAAATGAGAGAGAGAGAGAGAGAGAGAGAGAGAGAGAGAGAGAGAGAGAGAGGAGGTACCAGATTCTTTTTAACAACCAGCTCTCATAGAAACAAAAAGAGCAAGAATTCACTCATTACTGACAGAATGGTACCAAACTATTCATGTGGGATCCACTCCTTATAATCCAAACACCTCACACTTGGGCCCACCTCCAACATTTTAAATCAGATTTCAAGATGAGATTTGATAGGAGCAGATATCTGAACTAGAGCAAGCTGTGTATTATTAGATCCACCAAATCATAGATTGGGTTAGCACAGCAGCAATCCATTGTATTATGGAATGTTGTGTCTGGAAATGGGCCTGAGACAGGTCCAAAAGGCAAGAGTAAATTTCATGAAGAGCTGGCACAAATTTGCATGTCATCTGCTTCTGTTGCTCTGATACCTTTTATCTCATCTTTCACTTATGGTTTATAGGGGATTCCCTATGACCAACTAATAGAAGATTGAAAAAAACCTCAGGCCTGGCTCACAAGTGCATCAACAATGCTAGTCAAAGACACACTGCTGACATATTATAGATCCACTTAGTGGTATCTCTAAAGAGTAGTGGTAAAAGTAAATTAGCCAGCAGGAAAGTGGTGATCAGTAAATTTGATCATCCACTTTGCATGAATGAACTGGTGGGGAGTCTGGAAGGAACCAAATTAGAAAACTGGGGAATGATGAATGGTGAGGTCACAGGAAGAGGCATATAGATTGACCTATAAAAATGAACACAAATTTTGCGGCTATTACTACCTGCCAGAGAACATTCACCACCAAGTCTCTCAGCAACCAGTGGGGAAGGCTAACTCATCACATATGTCACTTCATCTCTCTCTCATTGATTGCTTCTGTGCTGGACAGTGGTCCCAAGAAAAGGGTGGTTGCATGGCAGAGATAAAGGTTTGCATGAACTCCTTCTAGTCTAGCTAATGATACTCTTGAATGCTCAATTCATCAACAGCAGAGACTGAGGAGATCAGCCAGCCTCTTGGTATCAGGTGGATTACAATTAGGCATCTTCTACCCTGGGGGTTGGAGAGGACAAAAATTTGTCCTTATAGGAATTGATCCTTAATGTGACTATACCCTGGGTTTTCCCTCTTTGTATGTAGTCCCTCCACTGGTTTACCATCCAAAAGTTTTTAGAATACTTGACTTATCAACATATATTTCACACAACATTGCCACACACCAAGGGAACTCTTTTATAAGAAGCAAGGTAATGAGTGCATGAAACAGGATCTAATAATTGTTCCTTGTACCCCATCACCCAGAAGCAGCCTTCCTAAGAGAATGGTAGAAATCGTATTAAAGATTCATTAAGATTCAAGCTTGGGGACAACACGTAGCAGGGTTGAATGTGGTCTTCCAGGATACGGTATATACATTAAGCCAATGACCAATATATGGTTCTGAATCCCAGTAGCTCAGTTATGTAAAACTGGGAACCAAGTGATTACAGAATCTGTGTTTACCATCTTGCAACTTTAGCCTCTATTGGATTAAAAATCTTAATTGTGATTGTGAATGGGAAAGATAATAATCCTGCCAGAAAAAATGTAAAGGTCCCTGAATTTCAAGCTGAAAATATCAGTTGAACTCTTCATGCTTATGGGCCAGCAGGGAAGAAAAACACATCATTAACAGTAATAGCCCCTGACTCTCCCGAAGAACTGGAGTTGCTGTTCCCAATGAAGACAAGAAGGAGCACATCTGGAAGCCAAGGATTTCACAGGGGCATCTCTTGGTGCTCTCAGGTCCAACGATAACAGATTTATACATAGTTGTATTGTACCTACATAATTGTATGGCCAAAAGTTGGTGCATAGTTGTATTGCAACAACTATGGCCCAACAAGGATAAGGCAAATAAAGGTTCAGGCCCCTCAAGGATGAAGGTCTGTGTCATCACACCAGGACACCAAAACAGATAGCTAATGTGCTTGCCCATGGTGCGGGAAATATAGAATTGCTGGAAGAGATTGGAGATAAATATTAATTATGACTTCAGATCCAGGTCCAGCTATGGAACAGAAGTTTGTCTTACTTATCCTTAACCAGACTCTGGTGAAACATCCCCTTGAAGGAGAACTTGTGACAGATTGAACTAGTGCTTCCTCTCTTGTAGAATAGATAAGGACAACTTATTCTCACAGAAATGGGGACTTCTATTGTAGTATGCGATTTGGATATAATGATGGAGGAAAGTGCCCTGAATAGTGCAGGAGGTGGACTGTATTATGCACCTTTTATATACTAGTTTATAGGCTTTGGCTCACCAATTTCATTCAAGCTGCCGCTGAGATCTCTTGCTCTTAGGGTATATTCTGATTGCTTGCATGCAAGAGCAACCTGACATTATTGCAACTTCTCAACTCCTTCCAAGGGGCCATCCTGATGATACTTACATAAGACCCTTATTGCACTCAAATATGTGTAATATGGACCTGCAGGGAGGTTCATACTCTGTGAGACAAACCTTTGGCCAATTGGAGGCTGCAGCCAATAGTTAAATTCTTCACTTTCTTTTCTCCATGATGAAATTATACAACTTCTCAGAAGATGGTCCTATGGGATTGAACAATCAGTCAACCCAGGAGCAGTTAGGCCTATACTGCATCCTTATATTACTCTCCCTCTTTCTCTATTCCATTCCCTTTTTCGTCACTCCTGCTCCGTGGGATTGTACAATCTAATTCGGGCTGGGATATTATCCCACCTTCCAATCTGATCCTCTTGTGGCCCTCTGGTGATTCCACTGCCAGAGTGAGCATTCCCTCCCATTGCACCATAACTGAAATGTGGCATCTTCTGGGGATACAACTTTCCCTGCAGCCTGCTCAAATGAAGACTCCTGGCTCACCAATACTGTCCCCAGACCATTCTTCTTCCATGCTCCTTTGAAATGTACATCATCCAACTAAAATACCTTCTTGTCCTTCTCAATATCTTTTGTATCTGTCCATTTCTTGCCACCCCAGATGCTACCTGCCTAGTTCAGGCCTCCACTGAATCTTGCGTGTTTGTTTCAACAGCTCTCAGTTCCCAGCATCAAATAGCTCTCTACTTCTCATTTTGCCCCCTCCACCTATGTTGGACACTGAGTCAAAAGTAATCTTCCTAAAGCATAAATTGGATCATGTCATTCACCTACTTAAAACTTTTTCGTGGCTGCTTATTGACCTTAATATAAAAGTCTAAGTTATTTATCCCAGTCGAGAGACTCTGTAAGATTTAACTTGTTTCTTTCCAGCCTTTATCTTCTGTCACTTCCTCCCTCACTGTCAGCTTCAATAACACTGAACTACTTTCACTTTCCTAAAATGGAGCCTGTCCTTCACATGTCCTGACCCTGAAACAACCTCCCACACTTGATTAATGCCCACTCAGCTTTTTAGGTCTCAGAGGCAAGTGTCCTGGGATATTTTCCTGGACCTTTCCAAGACTGAGCTAGTAGTGAACACCTTATCCAGCCTTCTTACTTAACTCTTACTTTAGCACTCACTACTTTGAAATTTTTGTCTCTAGATCCTCTGTCAGACTTAAGCCTTCCAATTCTCCTAACATCTAGTAAAAATTAAGCATTTGATAAAAATTCATTGCAAAAATGTCATGAATTGTTTTCTTTTCTTCCTATTAACTTGTTCACCATTGTTTATAATATCATTAAAAAGATGAGTGTACATTTTTTCTTATGTATTTTTCCAACATACTTAAAAAGTAAAATGAAACATGAACAGCATGAAATTGACTGGGAACTTTCTCAGGCACAGATTACATCATTGGGCTAAAACTCATATAGTCAGCATTTAGGAAAAATAGATTAAATTCCATACATATATTCACAATCATTTATTATATTCATATTCCTTTTACATTTTTGTATTTTTAAAATCCTGTGTCATATTTTTATCACAATACTATATCACAAAGCTGAACACACCTCCTCTTGAACATTTATCACTAGTGGCCTTGAATCTTATGTGATATCATAATAATTAGAATTTCTACTTCATAATGACTGATAGAGAAAAGCAATCTCAGCTGTAAAACCAGAGTCCCGGGGGAATATTGATAGCCTTTTTCCCAATAAAGCAAAAATCCATTTGCAATAATAGATGTGTATGTAAAGACCTCCTGAAATTGCAGGAGCAAAACTCTTTGTGCATCTTGACCTCATTAAGATCCGTTCCTCAACAGTGATCAGTCAGATTTTACTGTAAGAAGGAAGAAAACAAGGAGCCTGCTGGAACAACATGGAAACAGGCTATATGTATGGTGGTTATGGCCACAGACATTTGGTTCAAATTCTTGTTCTGCTTTTAGCCTCTCTAGCTTTCAGTCTCTTCGAGTGCAATGGGGAAAATAACATCTACTTCATAACATTGTAGGGAAATTAAGTAAAATATCATATGTGGAGTTCTCAGCACATAGTATCCTTTCAACACACCCATGGCAGCTATCACTGATGAGTTCCCGGAAACCTGGAACAATAAGGAAATCTATTAAAAGAGCCATAGGAACCAGCATCTTCAGGGAGGGATGGGGGTCAAGGAGCCAGAGGGAGGTTAGAGAGGATGAAGAAAGAGTGACCATTTTATCTAAAGTAGTTTTTTTATTAAACTTTAGCAGCTTCCAGTCTGGGATTCAGAACTCTAGGCAATGACCTAGTAGTCAGTAAGGCAGGAGTAAATTGTGATAAGCCTGGTTCTATTATGGAAAACATTTTCAGCAAACTGCAGGGGACAGATAGCAGGAATATCCATGGCTAATGTACCACTTTTAAAGGACTTTCATAACTCACTGGACACACAGGGATGTTATGTGCTTTTCCTAGTCATGAGCAGACAATAAGCACAGTGATTTACTTGTCAGGCAGAAAACTTGATTAATTTTTTTTTAAGCAGTAAGCAGAACCATAGGAAATCATTTCCTTAAGCAAACCTGGAAGAAATGGGAGGTTCATTTGTCATGAACTCATTTCAGCATTCACATGGTAAAAAAAAAATACTGCCACACGTGGAATGAGCCAAGTGGGCTTTAGAACTCTTTCTGAAATAAACATTGCAAAACATCATACCCATAAATATATTAATCTGTATTTCTTAAGCTCACATTTTAGGTTGAAAGGATCAATATAACATTAGTACTTTATCTCTCGCAAAACTCTTTTATATGCAATATTTCATTTGCACTGAATAACAGATACCATTAGGTGGGCAGGGGAAATATCCTCCTGTTAAAGATGAGGACACAGTCTCTGAGGGGTTATCTCACTTGTTAAAGGTCACATAGCCTGTAAATGAAAGAACAAAAGCTTAACCAAATCTCATGCCTCCAAATCAAGAGGAGGCCCCAGTGGACCACGCTGATGCTGCTGTCAGATGTGTTTTGTCTCATATATTTTGACGTTTACACAGGCCATTTTTAACATGCATGTTTAGCAGTCAATGCCATAGGAAATGAACTTAGACCAGGGCAGGCATTTAGACATCTTATGGATATTTCCCTGATCAGGTCCATGAATAGAGTATAAATATAGATGAGAAACTGACTTCCTATTTGTTTCTCTGGTCCCACTCTTTACCTTTCTCCCATTGTGCCCTGGGAAGCTCACCTTAAGACCTACAACAAAGAGATTTCTCACTGGCTTCCTTGTGGTTCATTCAATATGGAATTCCTACAGTAAGTTGGAGGGAGGGAGGAGAAGCAGGTGTGGATTTTTGTTTCTTTCCTTAGTTCTCATTTTAATGGCTGGGCATAGGCTGATTGTGCCTGGGGGGCATCTGCAGACAAACTTCTGTGCTTCCAGGTTTAGTAATGACTCCTTCTGCTTGCCCTCTCAGAGACAGAGGCCTCAGGGTGCTGAGATGTTCTTACCCCAGTTCCCACACCATCCTTGTGGCTTCCCTGTACCCTGCCCATCCTTTGTAAATATCTCTTTACCAAATTTTCCTCAGAATACCTGAATTTGAGTGGTATCTCCATTGCCTGCCAGGATCCTTCCTGACATTACCTTCCCAAATGAATATTGTTGAAGGAGTCTATTCTCTATGCAAAGAAGCCCAATTTCTCACCATGTATAAAAGGAAATAAACATCATTTTCAATAGAAAATAATTCAGGATATATGTCTGGTGTCACAGCTGTGTTTGGACCATAGAGCCTAGAAAGATGTAGTCATAGAAATAGACTCTTTTCTCTCTTTTTTTTTGGTAACAGCATCCTGATTTTCCCTTGAGAAACCATCCTCTCTTCTCCTTACAGTCTCTGTCATTATGATAGGACCAACCCTATTCTCCAGGGACAGGTGTGGGGCTCCACCCTGGCTTATGAAAGAGCTATACACTCCTAACCACAGTGATTGGTGTAGGAGATCAGTCAGGATGCTGGGAAAAATTATAAGAAAGACTCAAACCTTCTTGGAAGGCTGGACGGTTTTACAAAAGCCTCAGAAGAGAATTATGGCTGAAGGCAGCCTAATCCTCTTAACTTGAGCTAATAGCAAAGAGCAGATAACAAGGGAATGTAAAGGAGTTTATCTAAATGGCTTGTTTACTCATGTTGTCCTAAGACCAAACTTTAATCATCCACATGCAGGACTACTCTCTACATGGGGGGGTTGACAATGTCAATTATCCACTAATGATGTTTGCTCAAGACTTCTGTCATTAAATCTATTCTAAAATAAATATGAGCCTCTCCAATATATGAGGGCTTCATGGCTGGACTCCCTCTTAGGGATCTGTGAGCCATGGAGTCCCCTGGCCACACTTGTACAGGCAAAACATCTGTGTCTACATACTTCTGTTATTGATTGCAGGCAGAGTCTGCCATTCAGACTCAGCAGCCAGTTTAAAGATGGGAAGGAACAAGGGCAGGGGAAACTTGACTTTTTCTAGAGGTATCAAGAAAGAGACTCTCTTCCCACTGGATTTTCTAATCTGTGGAACCTAGGCCTGGAGATGCTGTTAACCATTTTTGACATCATGTAAAAGCCAAAATAAAATATCAAAAGGTGGAACTGAGAGATGGTGAAAATGTCCTTCTGGTCACATAGGTTGAGCATTTGTATTTGGCCATACCTGAAAGTGTCTCTGCATTTTTCTCCCCTGGACCAATAATCTTTTTTTTCTCTTAGGGTGATCTGTTTTCACCTTTATCCAGAAAAGTCTACAGTAAAGAGAAAAATCCTGAACTAGGAGACTTGAAACTCATTCCAGTCTCTGTTATTTAGAAGTTGTGTGACCTTTGGCAAATTATTTTGCCTCTTTGGGCTTAGATCTCTCCCCTATAAAATAAGGATTTTGTGCTGGATGTCCTTCAAATGCCTTTGTAGAGCTGAACATGGAGACAGATCAACAGTAACCAATCTTCCAGGTCAGCTAGAACTCAGAGAAAAGTTATGCTTCCAAGTGAACTCATTCTCTGTTTACAGCACGTTGACCGCAGCATTGCTGTCCATCCAATAAAGGACAGACGTTGTTACAAATAATGACTCTATCCAGCCCTGGTCAGCCCTACTGTTAACTCCCAGGAGAGCTCATCCCATCTTCCCACTTCAATCCACTTAACCAAATACACTATGTAATTTTGATGATACATCTCTTAAAATTTGATCATCACACTAAATGGCCAAAGAAATATTCAATGTCTACCAGAAGTAAAATGTGGTGCTAGGTATTGTGATTATTAGCATTCCATCTTTATGTTGATCCTCCTTGGAAGGGACTCAAAAAAACCCTTCCAAACCCTCCAAGTTTCTACCACATAATAGCTTCCTTCATGCACTGTGGCTTTTTGATACTTTCCTCTGACATGCATTCGATGAAAATTTATCTGATGAAATTTATTTTCACCAAAGGATGCCAGAAAAACAAATGAGTTTTAAAGTAAAGATGAAGGAAGATTTTGAAAGTACTTAATTTCCTCATTATTCATCCATTCATTGTTCCACTAGCCAATGACCAAGGCATTGTTTGCGGGCTGTTCACAGTAGCTCTATTTTCTGCTATTGTTTTTTAGTAGATGAAAATTTAGCTAATAGCACAATCCTGCATGATTCACCAAACCTTTGTTGAGTTGAAAGGTCACATATTTGCACACGACATTTAGATGTGGGAAAGAAAGTACCGTCATTGTGCCCTGAAAACCTCATTCCCACCGTTGGTGGCGAAAAAGCCCTAAATTGGTGCATAGAAGATATTTCATTGTCTGCTGGCTTAAATAGTCTTTTAAAGACTTGTTTAATATCTTCTGGATAGAGACTCAATCAAGTTTAAGGTCCACGCCCCTTTTAGTACTGTTTCTGGTCTTGGAGATTCACTTACTAGTTGTCACTTTCCACAAGAGGCATCTTTCACAAGATGTAGTCTTTCATGAGATGGCAACTGGATGGAGAGTAAAGCTTACCTGTCCTCTTTGCTGTGAGGATGTCCACCTGCTGCTCCTCATACTGTCTTCTGGTCCCCTCTGGTCTTTAAGAAAGATGTTCTGTCTATCCATTAGGCATCCCCCTGACAGAAGCTGCTGAGGCCACAGCCAGGGTAATTGGTCACCTGGTGGCCTGCTGGGGGTCTAGTGTGTCTCCTTCTGTTATACTCCCTTACCTTGGTTCTTGCTACTGCAGCAGCTCCCCACGGTCTCAGCTGTCTCCTCCGTCTGCCCTGGGCCTTGGTTGTCCACCCAGTAGCCTCTGCCCAGAGGTCAAGTTTCCCTCCCACAGGGATCCATGGGAGGCCCACTGGCCCTCATTTCTCTTCCTTACTCTTCTTACTCTGGGAGCAAGTGACAATGTTTGGTTATCTTCCCTATCCTACTGGAGAGGACCTATTCCCAGTTATCTTTTCTTCTTAAGTATCACCACCATGGTATACTACATGTCAATATTTGTTCTGTTGCAATTTTACTGATGCAGGGGTTCCCTAAAAGGTGATCTCCTCCCTGAACCCCAAACAAGGCATGAGTCCTCTTTGCCCCTCTGCTTCTGGGTTTCCTTGCTGATGTCTCTTGATATGAATTCAGGAACATGTCTTATCTCTTTCTCTTGTTTTCTGTACCTCATGGCTTCTTCATAGAATTGGAAGGTATATCTACTTCATCTTTCTGTTGTTAAAAGAAAAACTTTAGCAGAATTAAATTTAAGAGAGTTCAATTGAGCAGAGAATAATTTGCAAATTGAGCAGCCTCCCGAGGCAGAGTAGGCTCAGAGACTTCAGAGCAGCCACATGGTGGAAGATTTATGGATAGAAAAAGGAAAGTGACATATAGAAAATGGATGTGAGGTACAGAAACAACCAGATTGGTTGCTACTTGATGTTTGCATCATTTGAACACACTTTGAACAGTTGGTTGGTTACCTTTGATTGACCAAGACTCAGTGATGGCACAAGAGTAGATTACAGTCTGTGTACAACTCCATTTATGTTATAGTTCATGATGTACACAGAAACCTTTAGACTGAACTTAAAATATGTAAGGAGGCAGCTTTAAGCTAAACTTGATGTATCGCCATCCAGTAGGGCATTCACCAAGTAATATCTTTCTTCATGCATTGTGGTTTTTTGATACTTTCCTCCTTTTTCCTGGGCAATAAATTGGGCTTTAACGATGGAAAGCCTTTGGGAGAACAATCACTTATATGGGAATGGAAAATGTAACGATTTAATATCTTCTAAATAGGATTCCTGTTACATCTAGAATATGTAAAACTCTGCTAGTTTTTAGGAAGGGAGCTGAGGATAGGCTAAGAGGGGATCAAGATGTGAATTAAACATGATTTCTGTTCTTAAATAGCTTTTAACTTGAAGGAAGAGATGGACATGAATACCATTGGCCAAGGCATGGCATAGGAACCAAATGTGGCCTGTATCACTGGGTTATGAGATCAGACAGGGGTAAAGATCACATAGATCCCTTAAAAAGCTGGCTGCCCCAGCACTTTGGGAGGCTGAAATGGGTGGATCACCTGAGGTCAGGAGTTTGAGACCAGCCTGGCCAACATGGTGAAACCGTGTCTCTACTAAGACTACCAAAAATTAGCTGGGCGTAGTGGCGGGTGCCTGTAATCCCAGCTACTCAGGAGGATGAGACAGGAGAATTGCTTGAATCTAGGAGGTGGAGGTTGCAGTGAGCCAAGATCATGCCATTGCACTCCATCCTGGGCAACAAGAGTGAAACTCTGTCTAAAAACAAACAAACAAACAAACAAACAAAACAACTGCCTGCTTTCAGTTTTTCAGTTTGCTTCTTCTCAATTCTGCAGGTTAGAGACCACAGTCAGAAACCTGATTAGCTGTCGTCTTTGAGCTTAGACCTTGGCTTGAGGATTTCTGTCTCAGCAAACATCAGGTTGGGACTGAACTTGGGGGCGGGAGAGATCCATCTCTTTACTGGGTAGGACTGTACTTTTTTCTGGTAGATGGCAATTAATAGGAGGTGCCCAGAAAGAGCTGTACTCTATTTGAGAGCAGTAGTTCTCAAAGTGTGTCCCACCCACATAGGTGTTATCAGGGAACTTGTCAAAACACAAATTCTCAGTCCCCACCCCAGGTCTGCTGAATCAGAATCTCTGGGGATGAGGCCCAGCGCTGTTTTAACCGGCTCTCCAGGTGATTCTCATCCACACTAAAGTTTGAGAACCTCTTCTCTAGACTCTAAAATTATGTACCTTCACACTGGCACCCAGGGCCCAGCAGCACTGGCATTACCTGGGAATTTTTTAGAAATGTAGAATCTCAGGCCCCACTTCAGATGTATTGAATAAGAATCTTTTAAACTAAAATTCCTAGTTAATTCTTATAAACATTAAAGTTTGAGAATCATTGCACTAGGTGATTAGACCTATATTTAACCTGGATTATAGATATAGGTGGACAATATCATTTTTTTTAAAGGTATGTTTTCTTCTGTCTGTTCCAGGGAGGCCCCCTCCTGTCAAAGCTGGGACTTCTTAGAGACAGTGGTCACACTACAACTCAACTCAACCAAAAACTCAACTGCATGCACCCAGTAGCTTATTTTCTTTTACTATTTATTTTTCTTTCTGGTTTACCAAACTACTGGGTATTAGGGTGCAAAAAATTATTTTACTTGCAAATTAATTGTATCACCACATTTTCTTGCTTAAAGTGTCTTTTTAGGTTAACTCAGCTACTTTGGGATAAATGTTCAGTCTTTCAGATATACTCCACTTACTCTAGCTCCTCCCATGATGGTTCTGGGGTGGGAGAGGCTTACATGACCTTGCGGTAGCAGGGCAGAGGACAGGGTTATGCTGTTCATGGGGCATTCTGTACAAGTTAGATGTGTCTTCCTTATGGTACCTTCCTTCCAGGTGTTGGAAAGTTGTCATGCTGATTTTATTAGAACAAGCACCTTGTTGCCATATGCTTTAAAATTGACATAATAAATGGCAAATTTTCAATATCTGCTAAATGAATGGTGCCCTCTTAGACATGGATTTCTTGTGCAATACTCAACCTGCACAACTGTATGCCAGTCTCTGTTTTTGTACCACAGTAAGGTGCATGCATGAGGCTGAATATGGGGTTTCCCCAGAGGCTTGCAGCTATCTTCAGGATGGGTGGACTATTGGCATTGACTATTCTGGACACTCTGGAGATTCTATTGCTCTCAGGCCATGAGGATCAACATTTGTCCATGACTTCCTCATTATAACTCTTCCTTGCCTCCTTCCCTTGGGCCACTGGGGTCAGGAGCCCAGGCTTTTTCATTTCTCTGAAAAATAGAAGCTTTGTTTACATCATGACTGGTTCTCATTACCCCCTGACATACAGAAAACTCCAAGTTTAAGTCAGCCAGGTCTGCTTCTTGATATGAGATGGGAGCTTAAGGGATTTAAAAAAATTCTTTTACTTTCCCATAATGTCTGGCTTTTGAGACTCCACTCACTAGTGCCTCACAAACAACGCTGACTTGCTTTTTCTAGCTAAAATTTACCCTTTTCCTGAGGCATGAAACGCACTGTTTCAGTGTGTAGGTCCCCCAGGGCAGCAGTGTTTTCTGGATTTGAAAATTTAACAGAAAAGCTCTCACAAACATTGTATTATTTTTACCTTTCTCTTGTGGGACTTTATTGAAGGCAACAAGAAGAAGCCAAAGACCACCAATATTTTGAACTTTTCCTAACACTTTCTTGGTTTCAGACTTTTGGTGGACATTATCTGAGTCTCAGGATACAGCAGGCAGTAGTTTAACCAGCAATTTTGCTGCCACTTAACATGGGCTGCTAACAAACTAGTTCCATCTTCATTGCCCACTCCACTGTAGCTCTTCAGCTCTGCCTATTCGACAGTTTCGAGTCTGTAGCATCACCCTCACTTCCACATTCCAAATTCCGTTGTGATCCTTTAGGATTCAAGGAGCAAAAATACCAGATTTATACTAAAATAATAAGGAAGCGTATTTGGTTCATGTAACTGCAATATTTGAGACTCTCAGCATCTTTAGGATGCAGCTCCAGTGTTGTGTGATTCCTTGAGTTCTTCTTTCTCCTATGCATTGGCTATTTCATGTTAACAAAATGGCCACAGAGATTCCAGGCATCTCATTCACGTACCACAACATCCAGATTAAAAGCAAGGGCCTTTGTCCCAGAATCTAAGCAGGTTCAGTCACATGCCCACCACTGAACCAATCATTGTGGCTTTGATTGACTTATTTAGGTACTACATGCTCCATTCCTAAAGCCAAGAACCACATAGATCTGGAAGTCAGGCATTCCTAAAAAGAGGCAGCTCTGAAGTGTCAACTGAAGCATCATGAGATCTATCCATTAAGAATGGAGACTTTATTTCTCATAAAGGGTTACAGCCTGCAAGGTGGTCATTTTCATAGGCTGGGAAACATAGCCTCTCATAGTAGCCAAAAGGCAGGCATTTCCAGGGAGAAGAGGACGAAGCCTCTGGTAGAAGCCAAAAGGCAGGCGCTTCGAGGGAGGGGAGGATGAAACAAAGATTTATGCTGAACGGTTGGCCAAGCATACATATTTAACGGTTTATAAGAGTAGCTATGAATATTCATGAAGGGTGTCCTAATGCATGTGTACTAATAAACACGCATGTTGCATGTTCACTTTGGGGTGGAGATTTAACCTATAAATGCATCATAATTAGGCCTTGTATGTCAAAAGGTGAATCAGGGACACAGAGGCACTCAAGTGTGCAGCCTCTGCAAATCAGCCAGAACCAGCCAATGGTTGGTGGTCTTTTATCAGGAGAAAGTTACCAAAATCAACCTCTTGTCTAATCAGAGCTGTAGAGATGGCTTGTGGAACAGAGGGGTCAATCAGACTGCATCTAGCGACTGGTGAGCTATAATTGTTTGAATATTTCTTATCTTGAGGCCAGTGATTGTTTAGCTGCTAGAGAAAAAGAAAAACTTTGTGGCAGGTAGAACGTAGTTTATTCTTTAAGTACAGGAGGTACGTGACTTAACTATGCTTGGTGTGGTCTTAGGTCTTGTTTATAATTTAGTATCTTATTGCCATAAAGAGTGCATTCTGTCAGTCTTATGATCTCCATTTTAACATTAATACTGGTCAATTGTGTCTAAATTGTAAAAGGGAGTGGGTACAATGAGGTGTGTACAAGATCCCATCCTATCATGGCTAGGAACTCAGTTTTTAAGGTTTCTCTGGGGTCCTCATGACCAAGAGGGGTCTTTTCAGTTAGTTGGGGGGCTTAGAATTTTAGGATTTTATTTTTAGTTCTCAGGAGGATACACAACATTTTGAAGGAAGCTCTACCTGATGCACAAGAATCTGGGTCATTAACTGGGCTCCTACCAAGTCCTGCCCTGTGCCCCAAGAGATTCAGGGAGGCAGGAAAGGATTCAAGTAACCACTAAAAGATTAGGCAATATTACCATCACTGGTGACTGTAAGTCAAAGACTGCTTTCATTTCCTTAACATCATGTAAACCTCCCCCATTCTGGTGTAAACCAAAAAGAAGACAATCCCATAATGCCTGAGATGGGATTTCCTACAGCCTGGTGGTGTGTGGGCTGGGAGGTGTAATTAAGCTGACAAAGAAAATGTGGCAATATTTTTTTGCAGCGCTCATTCCATGAACAGAGATTCATGCCATTGTGTAATCTGCAACAAAAGTTAAGTCAGCGGATGAGCAGCTTACTAAAACTTTAGGGAAGGGATATCCTAAAAACATTTCTCATGAACAACGAATGATAGCTAGAAATCAATATGACGATTCTTGTTACTACTAATTTAAGATGAATAAAATGTCATTTGCTAATGTTTGCTCATACTGTTTTACTTCAGCAAATGTAAAAACTTTGATAACGGGCTGGGCGCGGTGGCTCATGGCTGTAATCCCAGCACTTTGGGAGGCCAAGGCGGGTGGATCACGAGGTCAAGAGATCGAGACCATCCTGGTCAACGTGTGAAACCTCGTCTCTACTAAAAAATACAAAAAATTAGCTGGGCATGGTCGCGCGTGCTTGTAATCCCAGCTACTCAGGAGGCTGAGGCAGGAGAATTGCCTGAACCCAGGAGGCGGAGGTTGCGGTGAGCCGAGATCGCGCCATTGCACTCCAGCCTGGGTAAGAGCGAACTCCGTCTCCAAAACAAAACAAAACAAAACAAACAAACGAAAACTTTGATAACGACTTTCCTAAAGGGAAACTCTTTGTTTTTAACCTTACTTTCCCATGGGTTTTTCAACCAGGAATATAAATATCCCCAAGGGTTTTAGGAACTGAATTCTGAGGTTAGGACAAGCTAAAATTGCAGCATTATTAGTTTGTTTCATTAATTACCTTATTTATTTATCCAAAGACAATTATGATTACTAGTGAAAATACCCTTAAAAAATTGTCCTTCCTGGGGATCAGAACAAGAATTGTCTTTAAATTATCAATTGAGGTTTCCAAATTAAATTATTTGTTAGTGTCAATAGTCTTGGAGGCAATACCAGCATTTTAGAGTAATTCTAAAAATAATTTTTTTAGAAGGCTGTTTACCAGTTCAAGAAAGTATCTAAGAACTTACAGTGAAATGCTGAGCACTGAAGTTAATATTTTTAATAGAATTGGTAAATCAAGTCATTGCAGAGTAAGGTTTATTGCTTGTGTTAGATTTGAAGTTCAATGAACACACATTTCCTAGATAATGAAATTTATATTTTTATTCTAGAGCTCACACTGAATGGTAATATGGAGACCTCTCTAGCTCATTCCTCTATGGCTATGTACATGGTTTAATTTTTGAACACCTAACTATAAAATTATTTGAGAAGTCACAACCTATTTTTTAAATAAAAATCCACCAGTGCTTCATAAAGGGTTTCAGAAAATTATAGGCAGAAGTAAAGGAAATTACAGTACATTGTATTTTTAAGATATGCAAATGCTATTAAATTAGAACACGAGGGCATTATTGTTCTTTGCAGGGAACAGATCTAAACAATTCAAAATATTAGACGTAAGTTTTTAAGTGCTGAGATCTAACAACAAATTAGAAATTAAAGTTATACATATGTTGAGTTACATCTTGAATTTCATAATTTCATAATAGTTGACAAAAATGTAAACTGCATATAACTTAAATGTTCTGTTTCTATTTATAGAAAGTTGGCCAGACTTTTCTAACATGGGTAAGATAACTATACAAAGACATATTTTTGATGCTATATCCACATTCCTGCAAGAATTATACAACTTAGCCTACGTTCTTTTACATATGGGCAGAACAATTTTAACCAACTTTTAAAAGTTTAGAAAGACATGTGGAACTTAAGCCAAATGAAATGATCTGATGATTGCTGAGCTTTCCAGTGAGAAGAGAAATGAATAGTGCAAAGGATATGTCAGCATTTTCCCCTTTCATTTCCAGTTCCTGGGAGATACTTGTTTCTTGGTTGAGAAACTATCATCCTGGGCTCCTCCGCTCTACTGGAGTGGCAATTAGTGGTGAACTATTAATACGAGATTCTGTACAGAACAAGATCATCACCTAGTGGCCACAAGCAGAACTTCTGCATGGCTTTTCCTGGCCAGCCAAAGTGATGTAGTAAGAACAGGATCTTTGGAGGAGAAAAGATGTATCTTAACTCCCACATCACTTTCCCCTCCCCCAGATTTGATATGTTTGTCATTGTCGGCTTATGTCTTCAAACTAGGTGCATTCAGCTAATGTAAGTAATAACACAAAGGTAACCATGCTGTGCTCCATCTTTAAGCTGTTTGAAATGTCAAAGAATAAAAGAGAAGATAGTGGTCAAATATATATATTTTTTTACTTGAGTCGAATCAGGTTTTTATACTATAGATGAAAACTAATTTTAAAAATGTCTACTTTTCTTTTTCTTTCTTCTTTCTCTTTCTTTTTCTTTCTTCCTTTCTTTCTTTTTCTTTTTTCTTTCCCTTCCCTCCCTCCCTCCCTCCCTCCTTCCTTCCTTCTTTCCTTCTTTCCTTTCTTACTTTCTTCTTTCTCTCTTTCTTTCTTTTTCTTTCTTCCTTTCTTTCCACAGAGTCTAGCTCTGTTGCCCAGATGGCTGGAGAGCAGTGGCACAATCTTGGCTCACTGCAACCTCTGCCTCCCATGTTCAAGTGATTCTCCTGCCTCAGCCTCCCCAGTAGCTAGGATTATAGGCATGTGCCACCATGCCTGGCTAAGTATTGTATTTTTAGTGGAGATGGGGTTTCACCATGTTGGCCAGGCTAGTCTCAAACTCCTGACCTCAGGTGATCTACCCGCCTCTGCCTCCCAAAGTGCTGGGATTACAGGTGTGAGTCATCACTCCCGGCCCTACTTTCTTTTAAATTAAATTTCTATTATTTCTCCCCAAAGCTGTCTACCCAGTAGATGTAAATAAAACTCAGTCAGAACCGGATTTCCAGTACAATAGTGTAAAAATGCAGTTAGAAGTTTTCTTACTATAATTCCCTTGGCAGACCCTTCTGGTTGGGGAAGAAAGACAGAAGGAGGGACAACTGGGAGAGAGAATCTTAAAAATGCCCCACCTAGATGCTGATTTTGCAAACAAGAAAATAAAAACAATCTGGTGGTGCATTATTTCAGAAGTTAAGGAGGTGATGTGTGCACTACTATTTGATATTAGGACACCTTAGAGGACATGCTGAAAGGGCCCAGGGATTTTTGTTTGTTTTTGTGAGATGGGGCAAGTTGTTTGTAAGTATCTGTAAGCATATGTTCTTTCTGTGTGTCAGCTGCACGAAGTCTTCTGATTCCATGGCTTGGTCACCTGATGGACCAAGAAAAAGAAGTCTATCATTGCAAAAGCTTCCTTGGTTAGGGTGTTACACTAGCCATTGTGTTTCCATAGCAACCTATGGATAGGTTTATCCAGGAAAACACAGGGGCCCAGCCCATGCATGGCCAGCAGAATCATGACAGTGAGGATTGGACAAAAAGGAGCATAGGGCAGGATAAACATGTTGTAAAAAGAATGTGTGTTCTGTATAACAAATTCTATTCTAAAATCGGTGCTAATTAAAAAGAAATCAACAAAGTCCACAGAGGCTAAGCTAATAAGACACCCCAAGACATTAGATTTCTATTCTTTAATGTGATGATCAAATAAATAATTACTTACCAAAGGCACTACTGAGAATGGTTCACAGAAAAAAAAAGATGAAAGTCTTTAAATTATGTTAATGGACGTATTTAACCACTTGGAGGAAGTAACTATAGCAGTGGTCTCCTATAGCCAGCTCCTGCCAGCTCACATTGCTACATTCCTACCCCAGTGTCACTCCAGGGACTCTCTATCTCTTGGGTAGCTGTCCACTAATTTTAATAAAGATGAGAATAACTAATAATCATGAACATTTAGACAAATGCACCGCAGTTTACATAGTGTTTTCACATCTGCTTGTTAAAAGCAGGTATTATCATTGTCCCTGGGTTTTGTAAAAATTGAATATTGGGAAAAATCACAAAAATGTTTGGAGTTCAAACAGCTAGTAAGTGGGTGTTCTGATCTTCTAATCTAGGTCTTCTGACAATAAATTCCAGATAATAACAGCTAGAAAGTCTTACCTTTTTCAGAAGTACTTTCAATTTACTGGGGAACTCTAATAAAAAACGTGAAAAGTCTTTAAAAATTAAATAATTAACTCTCGAATGCTGAAATTTTAGATAATTTTAGATTACTGCTAGTGTTTTGTCTGAAATCATATGAGTATCCTCCCAACATGGATTCTCCATGATAGACTCTGATGGGAAAGGTAGGCTGCTAGAAGGCATGGGAAGCCTGGTTCATTTGGGAACTCATCTCACATCCTAAGTCAATGTTTTGCTGGTAATCATTAAGTAGAACATTCTTATTAAGGGTGTCACAAATAGGTATTTGCTACATCTCTTTGTATAACCAGCTGAGGAAAAGTCCTAATAGATTCTCTATTACAGATCACTTTAATTACCGTCTATATGATTTATTGTATTTCCAGATATATTAATTAAGGAAATAACTCTCCTTTCCCCCTTATCATGACCTAAACCTCAAGACTACACTGAACAATTTTCCATGCATATGTCTTTATCAAGCCTACATAAAGAAATGGTAGAAATGAACAAAAAAGATCAGAAAGGGGGAGAAACAACTGTGGAGAGAAGTCAGCATTCCGGGGTTCCAGGCTTGGCTCTGCTTGCAACCAACTGTGTGATCTTGGACAATGAGTTAATCTCCACCTGAGTTTCCAGATGTGGGCAACACTGGTTTTGAATCTTTTATTTTTACAGATATTCACAGGTCGCCAATAATTTATCAGTAATTAATCAATCAGCCCAAACTATTTTCATTTTGATGAATCTTTAGTATTTAAACATATGTGTGTCTCAGAGTGCCCAGAGGAAATCTTAATTAATTCTCTAAAAAGGTTATGACCAGAAGAAGCAAAGAACAGAGAATGCTCATATGACCTTCAAGTAAGGTGGTTTTCTATTGCGTATGCACACCATCATGGAAGACTTTCATGGATAATAGAGTCAGTTTGTGCACTCACTGATTTTTCAGTGTGTGTCTAGAAGTTAATTACTGAAAAAAAATAGATCTTTCTTGTTATCAATATTTTGTTTTTTAATGTGAGGGCATCACATGTTATCAGGACATTTGCTATCTGATTATTTTAGGGGGAGTAGAACAGGCAAGAAAAGGAAAGGAAAGAAAAAAGGAGAAGGGTAGAAAACTCCTTAAAAATATTTTGGTGAGGAAAATATTTACCAAGTGTCTACTACAATTAGGCAATTTCCACAATGAGGATTCAAAAGAATATGTTATATCAAGACTCTCTTGGCCAGGCATGGTGGCTCACACCGGTAATCCCAGCACTTTGGAAGGCTGAAGTGGGATGATCACTTGAGGTTGGGAGTTCGATCGAGACCAGCCTGGGCAACATGGTGAAACCCCATTTCTAGTAAAAATACAAAGATTTGCTGGGAGTGGTGGCAGGTGCTTGTAATCCCAGCTACTTAAGAGGCTGAGGCAAAAGAATTGCTTGAACCTGGGAGGTGCAGAATGCAGTGAGCTAAGATAGCACCACTGCACTCCTTCCTGGGCGACAGAGGGGGACTCTGACTCAAAAAAAAAAAAAAAAAAAAAAAGAAACTCTCAAAATTTTCTAAGATTTTAAGTCCAAAAAGAAGCCTCTGAATGTAAGATATAATAGAACTATTTATTTGTCTATTCATTAAACTTCTGGTAATTTCAAATATGTTATACCCAACTATAAAAGGAAATCAAAACAAAACTCAGAGCCTACTTACTTTAACTTTATACAGAAATCATTAAGCTCAGTGACTAGGTTTCTGAAATAATGTAAACCTCATGAGGCTTCATGAGACCATTTCTTTCATAGCTCCAGTACTTAACTCAAAACCTAGTTTATGGAATGGGTTCAATAAATATTTGTTAATGAAGCCAAGTGATTAGATAAACAAAGTGTAGTATAACCATGCAACAGAATACTATCAGGTCATAAAAAGAAATGAAATGTTGATACATTCTATACATGGCTAAAACTTGAAGCCATTAAACTAAGTGAAATAAGTCACAATAGGCCACATATTGCATACTTCTATTTATATGAAATGTTCAGAATATGAAAATCCTTAGAGACAGAAAGTAAATTAATAAGTGGCATGGACAGGAGAACAGGGAGCGACTGCCAAGGGTGTAAGATTTGTTTGGTGGGTGATGAAACTTTTCTGAGTGTAGTGATGGTTGCCCGTCTCTGTGAATATACTAAACATCACTGAATTGTACATATTACACAGTTGAATTTTAAGTTATGTAAATTTTGTGTCAATAAAGCAGTTATTTTATACAAGATAAAAAAATAAAGATTGTTAATGAATGAGATTAGAAGCAGTATTCAGTAGCTGGGGTTGTTGACAGCAGTACACGAAATTAGTAGAACTGATGGCTGATACCCTGGAAACCAAAGAAAAAGTGAGAAAAATCATAAAACCCAGACACAAAGGCCACTGCTTTGAAGAAACAGTCCTACATACCTTACTGACTCTACGCGATTATAGCACAGATACAAAAACGATTGCCACGAACAATAATGACCCTGAGTCATTAGGAAACTTTTGAACTTTGTTTAATATACCTCGTTTGATACAACTCAGGGAGGGAGCTGTACAATGCACTTTTAAGATCTTTTATTGGACAGGATTAAAATATCACTCTGAGAACACTTCGTCCCTCTCATGCTAGATTTCCTTTTCAAAATGTGACTTGATGATATAATAATGTGTACCTTAAACCTCCCTTCCCTTCAAAAGATCCTTGCTTCTATTCCAGGACCTCTAATTCCAAAGTATCTTTTGTAGACCCAGAAAGTATGCGTTTTCTTTGTCTTTGTGATGTATTACACCTCCCAGTGCAGAATTTTAATATATTCCACATATCGTATCTTCCTGTTTCAGTTACAAAACAGTATAGAATTGGATCAGCAACACAATTTAAACTTGTTAATGCGACCGTGATTCTATACATTGTGTAAGTTTGCTTCCCAGACTTGCTGTGGTCACCGAAGTTCACGTCGTGCTCTAAAATGCAGCGAATCAGCAACATCACATGAAAGGGAGTAAAGCATAAGACAAAAGTCACTGTGATGCTGACAAGTAGTTTTATGATTCTCTTCTTTTCCTTGTTTTCTGTGGCTTTATTGTGCCGCACAGCTTGGTAGACTTTCTGGTTGCAGATCAGGATGGTGACCAAAGGTATTGCATAGCCTGTACATGTCCTGAACAAGTTGAGGTTGATTTGCCATTTCTCTAAAGGGTATTTGTCATAGCATAAAGTAAAATTAGACTTTTTGGCATCGCAATATTCAACACTTGTTTCATCTTCCCACAACATGACAGCATTGAAGATGGTTTCCAATACCCAGATGGAAAGGCTGACCATGAGTGCAAATCTTCTTGTCCTTAGAAAAAAAAACTTCAAAGGGTAGACAACAGCCAAATACCGATCAACGGCAATGCAGGTGAGGAATGCTGTGCTGCTGTAAAAGTTCATGTATGTGAAGAAAGCACTTCCTTTGCACAAGGCAGGAGAGAAAGTCCAGTTGTCTTTATTCCAAGTATAATCAATCCATAAAGGGAGAGTTAATGCATAGAGCAAATCTGATAGTGACAAACTGAAGAGGTAAATTCCTAGTTCACTTTCCTTCTTTGCTTGCAGGAAAGACACACATAGAGATCCAATATTGGCCGGAATGCTGACTATAATCACAAAGATGTAAACAATAGGAAACAAATAGTGATCCAGGTCATGCTGTTCTTCAATACATGTGCTGTTCATGTTTTTCTTTTTAAGGTAGCAATTATATTAGTTCTCAGAAGGTAAACAGAAAAGTAAGTCTTGTCCCGTTGTAGTTTGTTTTGAACATCAAATTCTCTTTCACTTTTTTTTTTTCAAATTTTCTTTGTTGTTTAAAGTTCTAATTAATTCATCAATGATTTTAAAGGGTGGATGTAGATCAATTTCTACACAAGTACTAGCAGTCAGAAGTCAAAATCCAGGCTCCTGACAGTTGGCTAAAGGGATCAGCTGAATTTACTGAGCAGAAGTCCATGTGTTCATTATCACGGAACACTGACAAAACCTACAAGGATCAACTGGGGTATTTGTAAGTGTGCACGGAGAGTTGTCTGCAATTTGTTTTTCTTCATAAATATCACAGTCGATTGGTGGACACATGAATATATAAGGCTTTGTTTTCATAGAAATTGGTATTTCCTTCTAAAATTCCTTTCTTTCTGTAATGAAAGATGAATTAAAATAGTTTAGATGTTTAAGATACATAACTGCATTACAATAATGATTTTGAAACAATCCCTTTTTGTTTCATTTATGGAGATACTGAAAATGCATTAAGTTACAAAGAAGGTGTTTAAAATGGGAAAATTGTCTGATTGACTTCAGTAAATAAAATCAAGCCAAGATATTTTACTTATTTCAAATAAGAATTACCTGAGGTATACTGGATTTCAGTGAATTTTATTTCTCAATGGACATGACCTAAGAATATAAAATTCAAGTTAGAAAGCCATTTTAGCAGCTAAAGATTTCTGTTATTTGTCTGTGATTGGTAAATACTTTTCAGTGTGTGATCAACTGTATGGTTATATGATTTCAAATTTCTAATTTCATATGCAACCTAGGTATATGGCACTTTCAAAAATCACCTTATTATTCAGAGAAATAGTATAATAGAAATACAACAAAGTTGTAGAATTTTAAAATGTAGCAGTTTGTTAAACCTCAGCATATAATTAGACAACCCTACCTCTGTTAATCTTTTTGTTTCCTTTGTAAGCTAATACACTTTATCTTTCTTATACTTTTATAAATGAGAGGACAGAATGTTCTCAATTCTGGGTAAAATCTTAGAATCATTAATTTCCGCCTTTATACCTGATAGTTTATTAGGCATCGTTTTAAAGCTATAATATCATAAATTAACATAAGAGTAAAGGTTCCATCCTTCTCTCCATACTGGAGTAGAGAAATACTTTGTCTATATCCCCTTGCTAGTGAGTTCTACTGGTGGTTTAGATGATTTAGTTGGTGAATACCTTCACAGAAAGCTTTGTAGAAACACTATTCAGGGCACCAGAATCACTCCCTTCCAACTGTTGATGAGTCCTGAGCACAAAAAGACCTGCCAGCACAAGTCACAAGAATTCTACTAGAAGAGTAAACCATATGGGAGAATATATTTCACTCTTAAACAGATAACTAAAACTTCTGAAGCCTTTTAGCTTTATCAACCTAAAAAATAGGAATAAGATGTGAAAAACAGCCTTTTAAATAAATAGAGAGACTTCCGAAGGGGGAAAAAATTTGTGATGGAACAAAGGAGGTGGGAGCTGCTATCAGGGAGGTGAGTGAGCACTGAAGCTCCGGATGGCCTGAAGACATATGTCGATCTGGAGGAACTAACTAGGGATCAGAGAAACTAGAGACAAAGCTTGGGCCTATGCAGATTGGAAGGGGTCCTTGACCATCCCAAATACATGGGATCCAGGAACCTCTGCCATCAGGGAAAGGGTGAACTAGAAAATAAAATAAAATAACAAACTCCACAGACATTTGCAGACAGTAGAGAAAAGATGGAAATTTCCCTGCCTCTGCTTGGTTTCTGTGAGGAGTTATAATAAAAAATTCTACCCTAAGTAGTTGTGGCCTGTGGGGTCCTCACTTGGAAAGTGGGTCTGGGTCTACATTGTTAGTTTGATCCTGCAAACTTCAGGCCAACCTACATGCTCAACTTCATTAGTCATCCGAGGAATTCAAACTAAGATTAAAATGATATGCCACTACATACCCAACAGAATAAATAAAATGAAAATAAGACAACATATCAAGTGTTAGTGAGGAAATAGAACACCTTGACTCATACGCTGTTGATTAAAAAACTATTTGGCACTTATGCATACCATAGGATCCAGCACTTCCACCTCTAGGTATCTGTTCAACATAAATGCATACATAAGTTAACCAAAAGACAGGCACTAGAATAAGAATGTTCACAGTAAAGATGGCTGATTAGGAGCAGCTCAGGACTGCAGCTCCCAGTGAAAGCGCAGAGGGTGAGTGGACGCCGCATTTCCAGACGGATTTTTATTGCCCACAGACCAGGAGATTCCCAGGCAGAGGAGCCCCACGGGTCACCAGCGCTGCTGTTTTGGCCGGTGCAGCTGTTTTGGCTGGTGCAGCTGTTTTGCCGGCGTGCCAGCGCGGCGGTTCTCCATACAAAATACTCTGGTCTGGGTGCCATTTTGGCTGGCCAGAGGAGATCCAGGAAGGCATAGTCACCCATTCAGCTGATTAAAAAAGGGGACTGAAACAGGGAGCCAGGCCAGGAGATTCCTGGGCAAAAAAGCACCACGAATCTCAGCGTCGCTGTTTCAGCCGGCACAGTGGGTTGCTGCATGGGAAATCACACAGATCCCGGTGCCTTTTCAACAGGTGACTGGAATGCCTGGTAGAGAGTCGACTGTTTAACTAAAAAAAAAAAAAAAAAAGGCTCTGAGTTAGGGAGCCAGGTGATATGACTCGGCTGGACACACACACACACACACACACACACACACACACACACACACAAACAGCAATTGGAAACACTCTGGGTTGAGAGTTTCACAGCAAGCACAGCTGAACCCAGGACGGTCCAGCTCTGTGGGGGAGGGGCATATGCCATTACCGAGGCACTCCACCACTACGGAGGTAGTCTGCCATTGCTGAGGCAGCCTGCTGTTGCCAAGGCAACCCGCCATTACAGAGAGAGTCTGCCATTACAGAGGTGGGCCACCATTGCCGAGGCAGTTCTAACTACACCCATATAAACAGGACTGCAGGGAAGTTCACACGGCAGCTGGGCGGAGCCCACAGCAGTTCAGCAAAGCCTCTGCAGGCAAACAGGGACTAGGCTGCCTCCTTGCTGGGCAGTGCAGCCCTGAAAAAAAGGCAGCAGCACAAAAGAAACTCATAAACAAAGCCCTAATTCCCCGGGACAGTACACCTGGGAAAAAAAAGGGGTATATGAGTTCTGCTGTAGCAGACTTAAACGTACCTGCCCAGCAGCTCTGAATGAACAACAGAACTCACAGCTCAGCACTCAAGCTCCTATAAAGGACAGACTGTCTCCTCAAGCAGCTCCCTGACTCTCGTATATCCGAAGAGTCACCTCATAAAGGAGAGATCAGACTGACATCTGGCAGGTATACTTCTGGGTCACAGATAGCAGAAGAATAAACTGGTAGCAACCCTTACTGTTCTGCAGCTGCTGCAGGTGATCCCCAGGCAAGCAGGGCCTGGAGTGAACCTCAGCAGTCCTACAGCAGAGGGGCCAGACTGTTAGAAGGAAAACTAAGAAATAGAAATAACTTCATCATCAACAAACTGGACATCCACTCAGAGACCCAATCTGAAAGTCAGCAACTACAAAGACGACAGGTGGGTAAATCCACAAAGATGGGAAGAAACCAGCACAAAAAGGATGAAAACACCTGAAACCAGAACATCTCTCCTCCTACGAGAGATCACCACTCCTCACCAGCAAGGGAAAAAGGCTGGATGGAGAATGAATGTGATGAAATGACAGAATCAGGCTTCAGAAGGTGGGTAATAAAAAACTTCCAAGAGCTAAAAGAACATGTTCTAACCCAATGCAAAGAAACTAAGAACTTGAAAAAAGATATGATGAAATGCTAACGAGAATGGACAACTTAGAGAGGAATATAAGTGAATTGATGGAGCTGAAAAACACAACACGAGAACTTCAAGAAGCATGCACAAGTTTCAACAGCCCAATTGACCAAGCAGAAGAAAGGATATCAGAGGTCGCAGATCAACTCAATGAAATAAAATGAGAAGGCAAGATTAGAGAAAAAAGGGTAAAACGGAATGAACAAAGTCTCCAAGAAATATGGGACTAATGTGAAAAGACGTAATCTACGTTTGATAGGTGTATCTGAATGTGACAAAGAGAACGAATCCAAGCTGGAAAATACTCTTCAGGATATTATCCAGGAAAACTTCCCCAACCTAGCAAGGCAGGCCAATATTCAAGTCCAGGAAATACAGAGAACACCACAAAGATATTCCTCAAGAAGAGCAACCCCAAGGCGCATAATCATCAGATTCACCAGAGTTGAAATGAAGGAGAAAATGCTAAGGGCAGCCAGAGAGAAAGGTCAGGTTACCCACGAAGGGAAGCCCATCAGACTCACAGCAGATCTCTCAGCAGAAACCCTACAAGCCAGAAGAGAGTGGGGACCAATATTCAACATCCTTAAAGAAAAGAACTTTCAACCCAGAATTTCATATCCAGCCAAACTAAGCTTCATAAGTGAAGGAAAATTAAAATCCTTTGTGAACAAACAAGTACTCAGAGATTTCATCACCACCAGGCCCACTTTACAAGAGCTCCTGAAAGAGGCACTACACATAGAAAGGAAAATCAGTACCAGCCACTGCAGAAACATACCAAATGGTAAAGAGCATGAACACAATGAAGAATCTGCATCAATTAATGGGCAAAACAGCCAGCCAGCATCAAAATGGCAGTATCAAATTCACACATAACAATATTAACCCTAAATGTAAATGGACTAAATGCCCCAATCAAAAGACACAGACTGGCAAATTGGATAAAAAGCCAAAACCCATTGGTGTGCTGTATCCAGGAAACCCATCTCACATGCAAGGATACACAAAGGCTCAAAATAAAGGGATGGAGGAAGATTTACCAAGCAAATGGAGAGCAAAAAAAAAGCAGGAGTTGCAATTCTTGTCTCTGACAAAATAGACTTTAAAGCAACAAAGATCAAAAGAGACAAAGAAGGACATTACATAATGGTAAAAGGATCAATACAACAAGAAGAGCTAACGATCCTAAATATATATGCATCCAATACAGGGCACCCAGATACATAAGGCAAGTTCTTAATGACTTACAAAGAGACTTAGACTGCCACACAATAATAGTGGGAGACCTTAACACCACATTGTCAAGATTAGACAGATCAACCAGACAGAAAATTAACAAGGCTATCCAGGACTTGAACTCAGACCTGGACCAAGCAAACCTAATAGACATTTACAGAACTCTCCACCCCAAATCCACAGAATATACATTCTTCTCAGCATCACATCACACCTACTCTAAAATTGACCACATAATTGGAAGTAAATCAATCCTGAGCAAATGCAAAAGAACGGAAATCATAACAAACAGTCTCTCAGACCACAGTGCAATCAAGTTAGAACTCAGAATTCAGAAACTAACTCAGAACCACACAGCTTCATGGAAACTGAACAATTGGCTCTTGAATGTTAACTGGATAAACAATGAAATGAAGGCAGAAATAAAGATGTTCTTTGAAACCAACAAGAATGAAGACACAACATACCAGAATCTCTGGGACACATTTAAAGCAGTTTCTAGAGGAAAATATATAGCAATCAGTGCCCACATGAAAAGAAAGGAGAGATCTAAAATTGACACCCTATCGTCAAAATTGAAAGAGCTAGAGAAGCAAGATCAAAAAAAACTCAAAATCTAGCAGGAGACAAAAATTACTAAGATCAGAGCAGAACTGAAGGAGATAGAGACACAAAAAAAACCCTTAAAAAATCAATAAATCCAGGAGCTGGTTTTTTGAAAAGATCAACAAAATAGACAGACCACTAGCCAGACTAATAAAAAAGAAAAGAGAGAATAACCAAATAGATGCAATAAAAAATGGTAAAGGGGATATCACCACAGATTCCACAGAAATTCAAACCATCATCAGAGATTATTACAAACAACTTTATGCACATAAACTAGGAAACCTGGAAGAAATGGATAAATTCCTGGACACTTGCCTCCTCCCAAGCCTAAACCAGGAAGAAGTTGAAACCCTGAATAGACCAATAAGAAAGTCTGAAGTCGAGGCAGCAATTAAGAGCCTACCACCCAAAAAAAGCCCAGGTCCAGATGGGTTCATAGCCGAATTCTACTAGACATACAAAGAGAAGCTGGTACCATTCCTTCTGAAACTATTCCAAATAATCCAAAAAGAGGGACTCCTTCCCAAATCATTTTATGAGACCAACATCATCCTGATACCAAAACCCAGCAGAGACTCAACAAGAAAAGAAAACTATAGGCCAATATCCATGATGAACGTAGATGCAAAAATCTTCAATAAAATATCCATGATGAACATAGATGCAAAAATCTTCAATCGGCAAGCTGATTGCAACAGCACATCAAAAAGCTTATCCACTACGATCAAGTAGGATTCATCCCGGGGATGCAAGGCTGGTTCAACATACGCAAATCTATAAACGTAATTCACCACATAAACAGAACCAAAGACAAAAACCACATGATTATCTCAATTGATGCAGAGAAGGCCTTTGACAAAATTCAACAGCCCTTTATGCTAAAAACCCTCAATAAACTAAGTATTGACGGAACGTATCTCAAAATAATAAAAGCGATTCATGACAAACCAACAGCCAATATCATACTGAATGGGCAAAACCTGGAAGCATTCGCTTTGAAATCTGGCACTAGACAAGGATGCCCTCTCTCACCACTCCTATTCAATATAGTACTGGAAGTTCTAGCCAGAGCAATCAGGAAAGAAAAAGAAATAAAGGGTATTCAAATAGGAAAGGAGGAAGTCAAATTGTCTCTATTTGCAGACGACATGATTGTATATCTAGAAGACCCCATCGTCTCAGCCCAAAATCTCCTGAAACTAATAAGCAACTTCAGCAAAGTCTCAGGATACAAAATCAATGTGCAAAAATCACAAGCATTCCTATACACCAATAACAGACTTAAAGAGAACCACATCAAACTGCCATTCACAATTGCTACAAAGAGAATAAAATACTTAGGAATACAACTAACAAGGAACATAAAGGACCTCTTCAAGGAGAACTACAAACCACTGCTCGACGAAATAAGAGAGGACACAAACAGATGGAGAAACATTCCACGTTCATGGTTAGGAAGAATCAATATCACGAAAATGGCCATACTCCCCAAGGTAATTTACAGATTCAACGCTATCTTGCGTTGAAATGACCTTCTTCACAGAACTGTAAAAAACCACCTTAAACTTCATAAGGAACCAAAAGAGAGCCCACATAGCCAAGTCAATTCTAAGCAAAAAGAACAAAGCGGGAGGCATCACACTACCGGACATCAAACTATACTACAAGGCTACAGTAATCAAAACAGCATGGTACTGGTACCAAAACAGAGATATAGACCAATGGAACAGAACAGAGGCCTCGGAGGCAGCACAACATATCTACAACCATCCAATCTTTGACAAACCTGACAAAAACAAGCAATGGGGAAAGGATTCCCTGTTTAATAAATGGTGTTGGGAAAACTGGCTAGCCATGTGCAGAAAGCAGAAACTGGACCCCTTCCTGATACCTTACACTAAAATTAACTCCAGATGGGTTAAAGACTTAAACATAAGACCTAACACCATAAAAGCTCTAGAAGAAAATCTAGGCAAAACCATTCAGGACATAGGCGTAGGCAAGGACTTCATGACCAAAACACCAAAAGCATTGGCAACAAAAGCCAAAATAGACAAATGGGACCTAATCAAACTCCACAGCTTCTGCATGGCAAAAGAAACAGTCATTAGAGTGATCGGCAACTAACAGAATGGGAAAAAATTTTTGCAGCTTACCCATCTGACAAAGGGCTGATATCCAGAATTTACAAAGAACTAAAACAGATTTACAAGAAAAAAAACCAAACAAGCCCATTCAAAAGGGCGAAGGATATGAACAGACCCTTTACAAAAGAAGACATACAGGAGGCCAACAAACATATGAAAAAATGCTCATCATCACTGGTCATTAGGGAAATGCAAATCAAAACTACATTGAGATACCATCTCACGCCAGTTAGAATGGCGATCATTACAAAATCTGGAGACAACAGATGCTGGAGAGGATGTGGAGAAATAGGAACACTTTTACACTGTTGGTGGGAGTGTAAATTAGTTCAACCATTGTGGAAGACAGTGTGACGATTCCTTAAGGACCTAGAAATAGAAATTCCATTTGACCCAGCAATCCCATTACTGGGTATATATCCAAAGGATTATAAATCATTCTACTCTAAGGACACATGCACACGAATGTTCATTGCAGCACAGTTTACAATAGCAAAGACCTGGAACCAACCCAAATGCCCATCGATGATAGGCTGGACAGGGAAAATGTGGCACATATATACCATGGAATATTATGCAGTCATCAAAAACGATGAGTTCGTGTCCTTTGTAGGGACATGGATGAACCTGGAAACCATGATTCTCAGCAAACTGACACGAGAACACAAAATCAAACACCACATGTTCTCACTCATAGGTGGGTGTTGAACAATGAGGACACACGGACACAGGGAGGGGAGCACTACACACTGGGGTCTGTTGGGGGGAAATAGAGGAGGGACAGAAAGGGGTGGAGAGTTGGGGAGAGAGAGCATGGGGAGAAATGCCAGATATAGGTGAAGGGGAGGAAGGCAGCAAATCACACTGCCACGTGTGTACCTATGCAACAATTTTGTGTGTTCTTCACATGTACCCCAAAACCTAAAATACAATTAAAAAAAAAGAATGTTCACAGTAGCACTATTTGTAATATCCCCTAACTAGAATGTCCATTAGCTGTATAATAGATGAGTAAATTGGGATATAGTAACACCATTGAAATCCATACCTCAATGAAAATAAATAAATCATTGCTACACACAATCATATAGTTGTAGATCACAAATATAATGCTGAGTGATAGATAAATGCAAAAACAAGTGTGTATTATCTGATAGAAATCAGGCAAAGTAAACCTATGCTGTTAGGAGTCTCAGCAGTGGTCACCTTTGGGGAAAGGCTGGGTACTGCTGGAACAGGGCATGAGGAAGGCTTCTGAAATTTAGTAATGTTCTATTTCTTGATAGGGGTGACTGCTTTCATGAGCATGCTCAGTTTGTAGAAATGTATCAGGCTGTACACTTACGATATGTGCATTTTGCTGCATGTGTCTTGTATTGCAATGAAAACATTAAAGAGTGGAATCAAAAGGCTTTGTGAGATGGCACAAAGAGCATCTTGACAAACATGTTTTACCTGCAGATGGAACATATATGCCTTCCTAAGAAATTTGATTTTATTTCTATCCTCATATATACAATGTAATTGAGAGAAATAAAATAATAAATAAATAATTTACATAGTTATGAAAATGTATTCACCAAAAATAAAGGTTGACTATATATGAAAAAATAAGTTCTAGGATCCTGGAAGAAGTAGACACAGATCCTCCCTTGAGCAAGGTCTCTTAACTCAGGTCTCAAAGAATCCTACAGATAGAGTTCTAACAAATATAACCTCATTCACACACACACACACAGAAATAAGCCCCTATGTGTGAGATTGAGCAGAAACAATAAAGAAGGATACTAGATCTGCAAAAACTTTAGAGATAAAATTAATATGTATATAACACAAAACAGATATGTTTAATATGTTTAAAGAAACAAAAGAAGGGATTTAAACACATGAGAAAGGAGGAAGAGATTATTTAAAAAATGACAAGGCATATTTTTTAGAAAGGTTGAAAAAATTTCTAAAAATAATATAATAATCTAAATTTAAAAATCAACACAGGGACTAACCAACTGATTAGATCCAGTTGAAGAGAAAATTAGTATATTGCAAGATAGAGATAAAGAAATAAGACAAAATTATCAGCATGTTAATGACATGAAAAGATATCAAAAAGATAGAGAATAAGGTGAAAAGGACAGCATATGCATAATTGGAATTCCATAAAGACTGAAAAGAGAGGATGTTGAAAGGGCAATATTCAGAAAGATAATGAACTTTCTAGAACTGATGAAGGGATACTGAGGATGGATGAAGAATCCTCATGGATTCATTCCTCATGTATCTTTAATCCTCATAGAATCTTCAGATTTATGAAGCCTAAAAAAATCCCAAATAGGATTAAAAACACACAAAAATGAAAACCTATATTTAGACACATTGCAAAAATATTGCAGTTTACCAAAGACTAAGAAAAAAAGAGCCAGAGAGGTAAGATGGACTATGACTACCTATGAAGGATGGAATTTAGATGGACAAAAGACTTCTCAACAGCAATAAGAGACAGCAGAAGATTAAAAGTTCCGAACTTCTAAGAAAATATATGTCATCCTATAATTGCATACTCAACAGAACTAAATTTCAAGGACCAGAGCAAGAATTAGGACATTTTCAGATAAACTACCACTGAGAACATTTCCATCTAAAATCTCCACTAAAGAAACTTTTAAAGGATATAGTTGATGTAGGAAAAGGACACTAGAATAATGTCTGAGATGCAGGAAGGATTGAATCAGCCCCCTGCGGATGGGATTCTGATGCATACACAACACATCTAACTCTAGGCTCATGTGTCTTGGGGAGAACACCTGAACCATGAAAAAATCCTCCCTTAAGACCAGGACCAAGAGAAAATTGGGTAATGGGCAGTGTGTACCTCTTCCTCCTTTGTCCATATTCCTTCAATAAATATGCATCATTTTCTTCTAAAATGGTATGATAGATTAAATGAAAAAAATGATTTTTAGAAAGTTTTATAAAGTTTTCAATGGAATACATTTCTCTAGCTGTAAAAGCATTTCCTGCCTTGACTTAACCACAAGACAGGATGGGTTGATGAAGCAGACAGAGGGCCCTCTTCTCTGTAGTGACGCAGAGGCAATACAGACTTGTGGTTATGAGCGTGGGCTATGGAGACAATTCGAAAGCCTCTCGATGGGATCTGGGCCCATTGTGTTTCTTTATCTCCTAAGTTCCAGTTTCACATGTGTAAGTTAGTATCCACTTTGTAAGATTGTTCTGAGGGCTAAATGAAATGACATATGAAGCAAAGTACTAGCACATGAGAGGCATTCACTGTACATGAGCTGGTAATATTGTTTTAATGCCATTGATAGTCTGCGGCCAATCTTGGTGCTCTCTCCCAAATTTCCTGAAAAGAAATCATCTTTAGCCATCTAGCCAGAGCATAGCAGAAAAGCTAGAGGTGCTCAGAGTATAATTTGTATGGTAACACTTCACATATAATACCAAGTTCTGCACATAATAGTTCATTTAATTTGGATGGTCTGATATTTTAATGGAATATTGTATGTAATTCCTATTATAGTATTCATATATCTTTTCAGATATTATTTTGGTTCCTTTAATCAAATTTTGAGAAAATTGTTTTTAGAACCACTATTGAGAAATTTAGGTGAGTTTTTAATTATAAAATTTTTACCAAATATCAAAAAAGATAATCTACAGAATACTAAAGTATATCTATTCTTGACCAGCTCTAAAAACAGTACAAATCATTGATGAAGATGACCAAAAGTAAAATATTCTCCTACAGTGTTAGAGAAAATGCTTGCTTTCATTTATCAGTTTAACAGTTACTTATTAAGACTCTACTATATTTCAGGCACTGTGATAGTCACTTTTTAACCAATAATTATTACTTGGCATTTATTAATACTAGAAATATTCTTTCCTAACACCACATTTTTTTCTGATGGCTATCAAAAGTATTACTGGACCATTGTACAGATGAGGGATTGGTGCCAGATAGCTCTAAAGCCAGGAGCTGGTAGGCTTCTTCCCAAATACTGAACGAAGTTTGCCAAAGCACTGTTCCTGAAAAGAAAATAAAGTATAAAGAACCCCCCTTTTCTATATTTATAGTTTTACCTAGTTTTAAATTTAAATTTTGGCCCTTTACCTCTGCTCAAAGTAGAAGAAACCATGTGTCTTCCTCATTTCTTTCTCTCTTACAATGCTTTGCATTACTACATTTATGCAGCCTAAACTAGGTAGAATGTGGAGAACATCGCTGACAATTATGCCAAAGCATGTTATCTACTTTAAAATCTTATTTTTTAACCTTGTACTTACTCATGTTTCTTCGGGTGATGCGTTTGTTGACCGAGGAGCTTGATAAATCTGTGCTTGCATCAAGTCAAGAAGAGAAACCAACACTGCTGAGGGGACAGGAAATTGCACTCATATTTCACCACAAACCAATGAGGAAGCAGCATCTCAATGAGAAGGACGTGCATTATCCAAATTTGCACAAAAATGTCTTCTAAATACTTTTAAAGATGTTTTAATTTATTGTTTACTGTACTGTAATTTTTATAACTCACTTGTCTCATTGTGTCTTAATTATGAGGGCATACTGTTATTATATGCCCTTTGCTTAATGGAATATATGTTAGATATTTTTATCCATTCATTCATTCACTCATTCAATCATTCATTAACTCATCATGCTTTATATTCTTAGGGAGTATGCTGGGAGATGTATAGGAACTGGCTATCAACCAAAAGGAGTTTTTTTTAACCTAGAAAAAGAGAAAGACATGTTTAATAATAATTGTAGTGCAATGGCAAAATGAAGAAGTACTTCAAGAAGGGTACGATAAAATAGAATGAGCCATTTGGATGTGCAAGATAGGGGAGGATATTGTAGACAGATTCAGTGTGCTGAAGTTTCTGGGAAAAAAACAAGACAGAGAATTGGGGATTGGGATTTAATGATAGATATTGTGCTATTTAAAGCAGGGGTTAAGGTAGCCAACTTCATAAAGTCTTTTTTTTTTTTTTTTGGAGGGACTACTGGGATTGGATATACAGTCTTTGATTGTAGAACTATTTCTCCTTTGAGTCTCCTCTTGGAATAGAAAACAGAGATGGCTAAAACCAGTTGAATTAACTGGCTGAGACAACTAAATAATTTTATAAAACTTGAAAATTTTATTTGAGAAAGACTTATATTGTTAGTATAAGAACTCATCTACTTTAGCAAGTTAAAGTTAAAGCCAAATCTGTAAGTGGTTTAATATGAAGTGAAATTAGCATCTATAACTTTCTTATTATTGATATATAAAAAAGTCAGAGATATCACTTTGAAGAACAGAATTGATTTGAGATGAAGACATTTAACCTAATTTTGAAGAATTGTAATCAGGACATTCTGTATTTGTAAAAGGACATTAAGCGTTGTTGGTGGTGGCTTTTTTTTTACCTCCCTACTCAGAGATGGAAAAGATGAGCCTGGCTTTTCACATTAAAGTTCTTCAGGGTATATGAGGAATGTAAGATTTTCAATACTTCCTTTGCAGGTCTTTCTTTGAGAATAATAAAACTAATACCTTACATTTATAAAGTACACAAGCGTTTATAAAGTAATTTAGCATATAGTAAATCATAAATTAGAATATATTGTTACTAAAATAAAAAGTATAAAGTAAAAAATAATAAGTCTTGAACTTTTACAAAAATGAGAGTAACGATTTCGGTTTACTCGTGACCCTAATTCAAAATGTTCACTTTTGCTTGGTTTCGCACATCTGCTTATCTGAGGTTTCTATACATGGTATTTCTCTTTTTAAGTTCAGGGATACAAGTGTATTGTTATGTAGGTATTTCATAACTCTCATGATCTCTTATTTTATCTGAATAGACTAAAATTCTGCTTTTAGGGAAAGGGTATTTTCTTATCCATATCAAATATTTATGTATTTTGCTTTTCAAAAAAAAGTATGTAGTTAAGAAATGTAAGAAACACAAACTTTCACTTCTCTTGATCAAACAGGAGAAAAAGCTAGAGCTGACCTATACTGAAACCTTGCCAACTCTACACAAAAAGAAATTTACCAACTTTTGAGAAATTTGCTCCTTGATACAGAAAATATGGCAATACTGTACTTTCAACTATAGGGCTATCTATTACAATGAATGGTTAGAAATGTTAGACCACTGAGTCCCTGTGACATTTTAACAACCTAACGATGAGATAAAGACAATTAGTAGTTATTCAGAACGCTGCCTTAAGCGGGTAGGCATTTCTGACCAATTATTTGGTCTTCTGTGGTCACAAACTGGGGACCCAACACTGGCCAGTTGGGCTACCCATGGGGTAATGGGGAAGAGATTGTGGATCTACCTGGTTCCAACTTCTCCATGGGGTAGACAGTGCAAGAGTGTGTTCTACTGATGAAGGGGTCCTTTGTGAGGCCACACTATTTGCTAGGTGTGCTTTCACTAGTTAAAGCAGCAACCAAACGTGGCAGGGTAAGATTTTGAAATAATGCTGTATTTTCCCAGCCACATTTCTTTTCACTCTAGCCCTACCCTTACGCAATCAGTGAACCATTTTGCATTTATTACTTCAAGGAAATTTCTGGCACAAAGCAGGGGAAAAAAAAGAAGACAATGTGAGTTTTGAGTTTTAAAAGATTTAGGGAACTCAAGGCCATGGAAAACACTGAGGCACAGACACTATGCTTGGGAGAATATCTGTTGAAATAGTAATGCTTCCCAGCCCCCAAAACAAAAAGATTGTCCTGCTTGATAGGGGTTGGGCTTACCGTTGCAAGAGAGGAAGTATGTACAAGAGCTGAGATGTGGTGAGCACTTGAGAAAGGGGCCCTGCATCCTGATCGCTGTACTCTCTTCCAAGCAAGTCCTTAGGTAGGGGTGGTTGACAAATACCCTAGATGAGTTGTGTGATTGGGGGAGGAGAATGAACCTGTGCCTCATTTTCAAAAAGAGACGCAGGAGTATGTATCCGAGAGGGCTGAGACAGCCTCACTGTTGTGGTTGGGGTATGGTTTGTTTGTCTTCACAAAGCTGGTGTTGAAATTTGATTCCCAGTGTGGCAGTAGTGGGAGGTGGGGCCTAGTGGGAGATGTTTGGGCAATAGGGATGGATCCTTCCTTAATGACTTGGTGCATTCTGAGGTAGTGAGTTCTCTCTCTGGATTAGTTCTCCCAGGAATGGATTAGATCTAGAGAGAATGGGCTGTTAAAAGAGCCTGGATACCTCGCTGGTTTCCCCCTCTTTGCATGTGTCCACTTCCCTTTGGACTTTCTCTGCCATGCTGTGGTGCAGCATGAAAGCTTTTGCCAGAAGCCAGGGCCACACCCTTGAATTTCTTGGCCTACAGAATCATGAGCTAAACAAACATCTTTTCTTTATAAATTATCTTGTCTCAGGTATTCCTTTACAGCAACACAAAATGAACTAAGACACTCATCAAGTCCCTCTGTGCCCATATAGCACAGGTGGAGTAGAATGATTTCTGGACACCACGAGGGGCACAAAGAAATGATGGGAAGCTTCAGCCCACCTCACAGCACTTTCAGTGGCCCAGTGCAGCACTTTGTCATCACTGATACGGAACAACTCAGGTTAATACTACATGGGCTAACTACCAAAGACCAGAAGGGAAAGAGGGTGTCTCAGGAGATGCCAGCATTGATACAGGGCAGTTCTGAGAACCAAGGGTCAAGCTACCCTCCAGCTCTGGCAACATGAAAAGTCCCTGAATCTGAGATGGTGTTATGAGCTGAATTGTGTCCTTCCCCAAAATTCACATGCTGAGGTCCTAATCCCAAATACCTCAGAATGTGACTGCATTTGGATATAGGGCCTTTAAAGGGGTGATTAAATTAAAATAAAGCCGCAAGGGAAGGCCCTAATCCAATCTTACTGGTGTCCTTATAGGAAGAGGAAATCTGGTAGCCTAGAAGAAATGGAGAAGTTCCTAGACACATACAAATTGCCAAGACTGAAACATTAAAAACACACACACACACAGAAAATCTGAAGAGACCAATAACAAGTAAGGAAATGTTATCAGCAATAAAAAAACTACTACCAAAGGAAAGCCCAGGACCTAAAGTCTTCACTGCTGAATTCTACCAAACATTTAAAGAAGTCATACCAATTCTTCTCAAACTCTTCCAAAAAATTTGGACAAGTGGGAATACTTCCCAATTTATTTTATGAGGCCAGCATTACCTGGATACCAAAACCAGAAAGAACACAAGATAAAAAATTACACACAAATGTCCTGATGAATATAAGATACAAAAATCCTCAACAAAATACTAGCAAACTGAATTCAACAGCACATAAACAGGATCTTTCACCATACATCACTTTAACAGAATGAAGCACAAAAGCCATTTGATATCTCAATAGATGCATAAAAAGCATTTGACAAAACTTAACATCCTTTTATAATAACTCTCAATAAATTAGGTGTAGAAGGAATGTACCTCAACATAATAAAGTCCATATATGACAAACCCATGGCTCACATCATACTAAATAGTGAAAGTTAAAAGCTTTCCCTCTAAGATCAGAAACAGGACAGAATGCTCACTCTTGCCATTTTTATTTGACTAGCTAGAGCAATTAGGTAAGAGAAAGAAGTAAAAGATATCCTAATTAAAAAGGAAGAAGTTAAATTGTTCCTGTTTGCAAATGACACAATTTTATATATAAGAAACCATAAAGTATCTACCAAAAAACATTAGAACAAATAAACAAATTCAGTAAAGTCACAGTATACAAAATCAACACACATATGAATAGCACATCTATACACTAAAAACGAACTATTCTAAAAATAAATCAAGGAAACAATCCCATTTACAATAGCTACAAAAACATGTAGAAATAAATTTAACCAAGGAGATGAAGGACCTGTATGCTGAAAACTATAAAACACTGATGAAAGAAACTGAAGAAGACACAAGTAAATGGAACTATGTTCCATGCTCATGGATTAGAAGAATTACTATTGTCAAAATGTTCATACTACTCAAATCAATCTACAGATGCAATGCAATTCCTATCAAAATTCCGATGTTATTTTTCACAGAAACAGAAAATGCAACCATAAAATTTATATGGAATAAAAAATAACTCCAAATTGCCAGAGCAATGTTGGGCAAAAAAAACAAAGCTAGGGGCATCATATGACTTGACTCCAAAATCTACTACAAGTTACAGTAATCAAAACAGTATGGTGCTGGCATAAGAACAGAAACATAGATCAATAGAGCAGAATAAAAAGCTCAGAAATAAATACACACATTTACAGTTAGTTGATTTTTGAAAAAGGCACCAAAAACACATGGGGAAAGGAAGTCTTTTCCATAAATGGTGTTGGGACAACAAGATATTCACATGCAGGGGAACGAAATTAGACCTTTATCTTACCCATATGAAAACATTAACTCAAAATGGGTTAAGATTTAAATGTAAGACCTGAAACTGTAAAACTGGTAGAAGAAAACTCCAAGACATTAGTCTAGGCAATGATGTTTTGGATATGACCCCCGAAACACAGGCAACAAAAGTAAAAATAGACAAATGGAGTTACATTAAACTAAAAAGCTTCTGCATATCCAAAGAAACAGTCAACAGAGTGAAGAGACAACCTACACGATGAGAGAAAATATTTGCAAGCCACACATCTCAGGGATTAATATCTAAAATAAGTAAGGAACTCGGTTCAATAACAAGAAAATAACCTTATTAAAAATGGGCAAAGGATCTGAATAGACATTTCTCAAAAGGATACATACAAAAGGACAACAGGTATATTAAAAATACTCAAGATCACAAATCATAAGGGAAACACAAATTGAAAATATAATGAGATATCACCTCATACTTGTTAGAATGGCTGTGATCAGAAAGAGGAAAGAAAATGTTGTCAAGGATGTAGAGAAAAGGGAACCCATGCACAATGTTGGTGAGAATGGAACTAATTTAGACACTATGGAAAACTGGCAGTTCCTAAAAAAATTAAAAATAAAACTACCATGTGATTCAGCAATCTCACTACTGGATATATTTCTATTAGAGAGAATTGTAATAGATGTTTCAAAAATATTTTGAGTGGTGAGAACCTCTTGTACTGTCATTTTCTTCATGCCTGGTACCTGGGGCCAGGTGGACTCTAAAATTCTTTTCCTGACAGGTGTGCAATCAAGTGGGTATTTGCAATCCAAGGAAGAGCAGAAATATCATAGGTAAAGCATAGGAGGACACTACAATTTCCTGGAATTTCTTTATTTGAGCAAATCTGTGCTGTAACAATTACCAGCAAAGGACTAAAGGTGGTGAAGGCAGTTTTTACAGTGGAGAAGTGCAGATATGGAGGCTGATAATTCTTTGCAATTATCACATCAGCCTTGGATTATAACCTGGTGTATCCTTCAGGGTTCCTTGCCCCAGGTAACAGAAACCACCTGCGGCTAACCTGAGCAGAAAATGAATGACTTAGAAAGAAATCAGGATATGTAATGAATTGATGCAGAATAGCCTAGAGTCAAAGGACAAAAAGCCAGGTCACTCTGAGCATTCAGGTGAGAATGGCACTGCTTGACCCACTGCTTTAGGCACCTGAGGCCACCTCTGATGGAGCCTCTACGCAGTTGCCTCCTCTGGACTCTGACATGGCTTTTGTGAAATTTTTCAACTGTGCATACATCTAGTTACTCTTCCAAGGTCAAATCTGCAGATTCAAGGAACTGAATGAGAAAGCCTGGTCATTGTCAGAGCCTGTAGTGCTTTAAGAGGGAGGATCTAGTTCCTTTAATTCTAGGAGGCAGAATTCTGCTTCACACCAAGACTCTCACTGTGAGGAATCAGCCACACTGTACTTAGATTTGGATGACTGTAGACAACAACCCAGCAAAAAGAAAAATTGAGACCAATACAAAGATAGGAATAATCTGTTTTTGCAGAATTAATTGTGGGGAAAGCAGTAAGCTCAAAAGTTATATGATAGTTACATAGGTATGTCATTTATGTTACCATTTATGTAATAAGCACTCATAACACATAGGATGTGTGGGTCACTCTTCTAAGTGCTATATGAATATTAGCTTGTCCAATGTTCACATTAATATAGTGCCATCATTATCTCTATTTTATGGATGGGTAAACTGAAGCCCAAGGAAGTTATATAACTTAACAAAAATTACACTGCTACTAAGTGATAGGAGAAAGATTTGAATCCAGAAAACCTGGGGCTTCAGATTCAATATTGTAACTACTACACTATATTGCTCTTTACTGTAGATGTTTTTATTTGTAGTTATACTTAAGAAAAATGTTCATTGAGCAATTTATAATTTATTTCATTAGGTGGATTCTGTCCTCCGAATTATTTTCATTTTGTTTATATAAAGTCCTGTATTAATAGAACCCTGTAACATATTTTAGGGAGAAGTCACTGAACAGGGCAGTGTAACTAACAGCTGCAATGAAGAAACATGTCCAAAGTTGAAAGACCAGACAAATAACAGATGTTGGATATATACCAAAAGGAATATAAATCATTCTCCTGTAAAGACATATGCAACTTATGGCCATTTCAGCACTATTTGCAATAGCAAAGACATGGAATCAACCTAAATGTCCATCAACAGCCCATCAATGGATAAAGAAAATGTGTTACATATATACCATGGAATACTAAAACAGCTATAAAAAAAGAATGAGATCATGTCCTTTGCAGCAACATGAATGGAGCTGGAGGCCATTACCCTAAGAAGACTAGCACAGGAACAGACAACCAAATGCTGCATATTCTCACTTATAAGTGGGAGCTAAACATCAAGTACATATAAACACAAAGAATGAAACAACAGGCACTGGGGCTGACTTGAGGGTGGAGGGTGGAGGGTGGGAGGTGGGAAGTGGGGGAGGATTAAAAAACTACCTATTGCTTATTACCTGGGTGATGAAATAATCTGTACATTAACCCCCATGACATGCAATTTACCTGTGTAACAAACCTGCACGTGCACCCCTGAACTTAAAGTTAAAAAAAATAGCAGATGTTACAGGACAGTTCATGAAGAGAAAGCACTGTACACTCTCATGTCCCAGGGGACTCTTACTTTAAGAAATGTTTCTAACTCCCTTTGTAAATAATTCTTTCTTCACCATTCAGTGATTTTTTTTTTTATGTTCAATTCAACTAATATTTATTGAGTACTTAGCATGGTTTGGGCACTGTGCTTAAGAAGTACAAAGAAGAAATAAACTTGGCCTCTGCCCTAGAATTTCTGACAGCCTAATAGCAAAAACATGGAACCAACCTAAATGCTCATCAATGGTACACAGAAGGGGAGGTGGACTGATTTCTAAAGTAAAGACTTTTCCTGAAGTGAGACAACATAATGCTATCATACTCTTTTATGATAGTCTTGGGGGTGGGGGGAAGGGCAAAAGAAAACAATCCAGACTGCTATTAGAGTTTATCAATAAATTTTCATTAAAATATCTCTGATCCTTCTCAAGAGACCATTTGATTTTGATCCCATTTAATTTAAAAAAGGAGAGATTTGGGGTGGCTGAAGTGTAGTTGTGATACCTAGAAACACCTGTGATTTAACAGAAAAACCATCGTTTCCTTTGGCAGCACATATATGAACATTGGAATGTTACAGAGATTACTGTGGCCCCTGAGCAAGGATGACATGCAAATTCTATAAGTGTTTCAGATTAAAAAGAGAGAAACACTGTCATTACTTTTTAAACTCATTTAAAATCTGAAAACTGGGACCTTCCTTCTCTCTTACCATCTTATCTCACTGATCCTGATTCACAGACAGAAGGGAAGCTAAGCATATGATCACTTGTCTGGTAACTGCCATTTTTATGCACATTTGAGTGTTGTGCCCAGCACTTCAAGGTTCTCTGTCAGCTTGTATTTATTGGCCTCTTATTAGAAACGTTCTTGCCTAATAGTCTCATGAATTTGGACTAGAAATTAGAAACAAAAAATATTTATCTGGTAAGCAATTTCTTTGATAACTGAACGAATAGGAACTACTGGGACTTCTTGGGAGTTAGACTACCTTTTCCTTTAGAGTTTGTTTCCTCTTTTGTAGATTTCACACATTGCTCAAATATTTGTGGCATGCATTCCAAGTATAAGGTGCAACTGAAGGAGGAGAAAAGGGAAAACTTAGTTGGGCAGAGAGCTAAAGCTGGTTTTCGGTAAAATTCTTTTAAACAGAAAGACAGCCTGAAAAAATCAAGATACAGGCATAAACAGAGTGGCCTGGGGAAAACTCAGGCAACAGCTGCACTGTTAAGAAAATAAGGCCCAGCATAGAAGCCTTTTGGTCTTTGTGTGATTAGTGGGCTCCCAGGGAAAAGTTTCTTGCACTTTTCAGGCACATACATGGTGGGCTCCGTGAAAGCTTGTAAGGGGGTGGAAAGAACAGACCCACAGTTACACAAAAAAGAGAAGTTGAACTTTGTGCTTACCCAAGACATACCCGCAGTTGCACAGATAAGGGGAGTTGCACAGACAGCTTTATAGATAAGTTACACAAACAGCTACAGAGATGAGAGGAGTTTCTTATAAAAGCTTTTGGATTCAACTGTAGAAGTGGCAACCCATCTGGGACCCCTCTCCACTAAAGAAAGCTTTCTTCTTTTACATAGTAAACTTTCCCTTCAACTTCACTCTGGTGTCCACGTTCCTTAATTCTCTTGGTTGTGAGAACACAAGCTTGGATAATACCTCAGACAATGAGACCATTGACCACTGACCCATTTCACAATGATGTGCTACTGGAGGATGTATGCTGGGTATTCATATATCATCACGCAACTTCCTAATTTTATGTGTATGGTAGTTTCCTCTGTTATCACCTTGGTATTTCCTACCTAGTCAAGGTGTTACATGGGTCTTATGTGCTTGTTAAGAGGTGGTGAGAGAAACTTAACATTCACTTGATGGAATGGTTACCATGGCTTGTATCCACAGATGCTCCAGCTCATGCTTAAAATATTGTGTTAGAACAAATAGATCAGAGTGAATTCTGTAAGGGTAAATCCACAGAACTGGAAAATTACTGACTTGCATCATAAACTGGTAGCAGTGTGAAGACAGAGTTCAGATTCGTGTTATACTGGGGAGAGAAGAAACCAAGGGAAATAAGTGGTTCATACACAGGGGACTATTTAACTGATCCAAGTCAGAAAACTACGGAGGGTGAAAGGAGCATTATCAATAATTATGTTTGGACAATAGACATAAGTTGTGACTGTCCTTGGTAAACCAGGATAGATGGAGAGTAATTTAAAAAGAGAGAAAGAACAAACACAGCTAATGTACATTAAGAACCCAGAGATATCAGAGGACCTGATATGCATATTTAAGGGATTGCCCAGAGATCTGACCTTCAAATATAATTGAGTTCTGGAAGCTTAGATTTAGGTTTGTGGTTAAGGGGCAAAATAATCAGATTCCAAATAGGGTTCTGCAGACAAATTCCCAAAGGTCCTAAAGTCTCTGGGTCTTTTTCTTGCCATTGTGGCATCTCAGGGGCTTGTGCAGACAATGATAACCAGGTCCATACTTCTGCTAAGAGAAATTTTGGGATCAGAAAATCTTTCTTTGCAGCTCTTCGGAGTCTCTTTAATTTACTTCAATAACAAGGAAATCAGAAATCTCAGGACAGTGCTGAATGTGGCAGAAATTCCAGGGCAATTCACAACTTTCCTACCAATTTAGAGTTATCTGTCTGAAATGATTTCAAATGACCATGGAAGATAGTGTATAAAACTGTAGGGGAGGCAGAATTTCACCTTCATCTATGTAGGGTCCCAGCAGGGCCCTAGTATTAAACTGATTTAAGGTATTAATAGATTGACAGGAGAGAAGCACACAACTTTATTTCACATGGCATGGCAGTGGGGACGAAGGCTCACTTAAAAAAAAAAAAAAAAAAAAGACCGAAAGCAGCAGTTAAAAGCATATCCACTGAAATGGACAAAAAATAGTAAGTTATGAAGCATGATAAAGTGAAGGGGCTTGGACTAGAGTAGTTAATTGGGTAGAGAAGCGACTAGGAAGATAGGGATTAACACACTTTTGTTTGGATAGATTTCCCTCGACTTCAACTTCCAGTCCTTGAAGGTAATAATGTTATTTTATAGGGAAGACATCTTTCACGTGGGAATTTCATCTCCTGCTTTTTTTTTTTTTTTTTGATTCATCTCCTGCTTTTAAGACACATCCATCAGAGTGATTTTGCACCTGTTGGTTTTTTTTTTTTAAGTGCCTTTAATTTAAAATAGTCAATATGGCACAGCAGCATATTTTGAAGTGGTATATTCTTAACTCCTTCAAAGCTAAAAGCCTTGAATATGCCGGGGTAGTTACCAGAATGGAGAACCTTCTCAGCTCACATTTGCCACATGTGGAATGCATTCAGTGTACTGAGTGCTTATTAACTTTTATCTCAGTCCCTTACTCTGCTGCTCTTCTGGCTTCATCTTACATAACAGAAAACTCAGGCTCCAAAAGCAAACTGATCACCAAGATGACAGTGGAACTGGGACTTGGGGTCCAAGCCTGGTCCTCGCACGAGGTAGATACTCCCTGAGATGCTGGGGAAGAGCCACAGTAGGGCCACTCATTGCCCTCTTCCCTTGGTGGACCTTGGACATCCACCTTCCTTGCGTTAAAGTGCTCCCGCCGGTGACGCCTGAAGAGAAGCCGCAAGTAAGTACATGTGAAGTCCGGTGGTTGACCACACACATGCAAGCCATAAGATAAAGCACGTTTCTAATTTCCTCAGCGCGGCGCAGGCTGCGTCAGTGGCCTTTGGCCCGCACTCAAAATGGCGGCGTCAGCGTCAGCAGCCTCCTGCCCATCTCCACCGTGGCGCCAACAGGACCCGCCTCCCCGGGCGCCGGAGTCATATGACCGACACAATGGCTGAGATGCTGCTCTCGGCTTCCCAGCAACGCCGAGTGAAAGCCATGACGGCCGCCATGGGCTCGGCGGGCCGCGCCGCGGTGCCGCTGCTGCTGTGCGCGCTGCTGGCGCCCGGCGGCGCGTACGTGCTCGACGACTCCGACGGGCTGGGCCGGGAGTTCGACGGTATCGGCGGGGTCAGCGGCGGCGGGGTGAGCGGCTGGCCGCAGGGTTACGCGGGGGGTACCGAGAGCCCGCCCCTTGGGGCCCGTCCCACAAGCCCCCGCGGCGTTGCCCTGCGTTTCGACGCGCTCCCGCTTCCGCCACATTTTCTTAGGGTTTCAGTCCGCAGGCTGTTGGGGCCGACCCGCTGCGGGCTGGGGCGGGTGCTTTTTCGTTTAACTTGAACCAGAAGGGCAGTTAGGTTTGAATAAATGAGGATCTGGAGGTCCAGAAGGTCCAGAAGGTCCAGAGAGTAAGGTGACAGGTCTAAGTAGTGAAGAAGCCGGGGCTGGAACCCTCGTCCCAGGCAATGGGGCCCAGGCTATTTCGTCGAGGAGATAGATGGCAGTCAAGGAGCGTCGCTCCAGAAAGGGCCAGGGAATGCGGGAGCGTCCGTGTGCGAAAGCGGACGCCCCAGTGGGATGCTTTGGCTGTGTCTCTTCCTTTTGGGGGAGTTGGCGGGTGGTGGAGTCGTTAAGTCCCGGGCATTTGTCAGGACAGGGTAAGGATGGGCTCTTCCAGAGAGGGTAGCCGGAATAGGATTTTGTTTGGAGGTAGGACTGGTGCCTCAAGGTCTCTTTAGGAAGATAAGTGGCCTGAAACTACCTGGTACTCCCTCTGGGCCCCTGGGCTTTATGGTGACAGACCTTTGGGTGAGAAAGTTTTTTTTTTTTTTTGGTTTGTACCCGAAATTACATCTAGGGCTTTTTTTTTCTTTTTTTTTTTTTGAAAATGTTAAGGTTGAATTCTTGGATATTTTGGGTTGAGTTAGATGGAGCTTGCATCCTTACGTTCAACTCAGAACAAGCTTGAATGCTTACTGCATGGATGACCTGGCCTGTAGTCCGACCACATGATATGACCTTCTACTAGGGGAAATTTTTTTCCCCTAGTTGATCCTTTTTGATTTTTATGCTTTTATTCCCTAATTTGCAATCTCTTCAGCAGTGCTGATGGATATTTCAGGGGAAACCTGTAGGCTAATGAGCTAATGCATTTATTCTTTGCTACTGCTATTCTCCTTTTTATGTTTTTGGTCTAAACCTGAAACAGCCAATATTTCGTAAAATGAGGCCCCATCTTTTTGATAGCTTTCCTTGTGATACTAAATCTAGTGTAAAAGCTTACCGAAAAATGGAAGTCTTTGTTTCCATTAGGTTTATTAAGCCAAGTTTAAAATTACTAAGATGAGAAGAATCATTTCATAGTTTAGAGTAGGAAAGTCCTATCTAATCTGATAGAATATACAGCAGTTATTAGTATCCCTGTGTATGCAGCATTACTCCTCATAGGAACTCACTAAATAATGAAAATTCTTGCAACATTATATTTAGATACCATTTTTAACTTCTTTGTGGAGCCCTTGGTCTCTATCCCAGTTTGTGGCAGTAAGTGTTTAGAATGCTGTCATTTAATCTTCATGTCAGAGAGGGAAATCAGTATGCTACAATGAGTAGTTAAGAATATAGACTAAAGAGAAGATTTCTAAGAGTTTATTCTGGATTCTGCCACTTCACTGTATGGCCTTGGTGGGTTATTTATTGTAACTCCTCTCTGCCTCACTATCTTTTTTGGGGGATACAGTAACACCTGCATGGCAGGAGCATTGTGAGGATGGACCTGAAGTACTTAGGATGATGTCTCACAGGTGACTAATTTTGGTTAATAACCAGTTTTGGGAGGAGGAAGTTATTTCAAGACTACTGAATGAGGAAGTGTTACCAGGGCTTTTTTCTGGGCCTGTAAACCATTCCAGGCCTCATTCAGGCAGTGTAGTTAGTAATCCCATGATTTGCTATTGCTTGATGGTGCATTTTGACATTTGGTTATGCTGTTGTGTTAGGTGTGGCTGTAGGTTTGCAATAGCATGATTGATGTGTTTGGCTACAGCTGATACTTTATCTGTTAAATGTGGGAGTGCATAGAGGGCAGAATAAACCCTAGACAGAAAAACACACAGTTTTAATGGTGTACTGTAGGACGGGAAGCATTGTTTACCTAGGGTCAAGGATATGTTAGTGTGCCCATACTGTGTTCATTTAAAGAATGCCTATTTTAATACAACCCCTGCTAGGTTGTAAGCTCTTTGAGAAATGTGTATTTTTTAAAAAATTGTATATATAACAATTGGCTTTATTGAGAACTTACTATGTGCCAGGTAATGTGCCAATTCCTTTACGTACATCTAATTTTCGTCTTACAACAGCTGAATGAGTAAGATAATCCACTTTACAATAATTTGCCTATGATTACATAGCTTATAAATGATGAAATCAGGACACAAGCTCCATTTGACTCAGAGTCTCCTGTGTTATGTTGCCTGTACTGTTGCAACAAAAAAACCCATGAAATATTTAATAAGTCTTTATCGAATAACAATGAATGAGGATTTGAACTTGAATAAGACACAGTCAATGTCTTTAAGGAACTAAGAGGTGAGTCCGAAAAGTAAAGGAGTGATAAGAATGCAGGGTTTGAAATGTTGTGATAGAGATATGGACCTGGTACCAAAGGAGCCCCAAGAAGACACATCAGATCAGTGGGTAGAGTCAGAAGACATCTTTCCTTGAAGAGGTGGAATTTAAGCTGAAAGATGAATTCGAGTTGTCCAAGAGAGGATGTGGGGTTCATTCCAGGCATAAGAAGAGAAAAAAGTTGTTTGATACATCTAGATGGAAGGTGTGAGAGTGATGGGGTAAAGTATGAGGTTTAGGAACGAAATAATTAAGGAATTTGGGTGCAAAATTGAGCAATTTGAACTTTATCCTGAAAGCTTTTGGGGAAGGGAAGGTCTTAGCATGTTTATACAGAAGAGTTTCATGATTACATTTGTGTCTTGGGAAGGTTACTCTGGTAAGTAGCATGTAAGATAGAATACAGGGTGAGGCAGAGGGGATGCCCTGAGACCACTTACACTGCTCTCTTAAGTGAGGAGGGCCTAGGTAAGTCAGTGGGTTGAAGAGTAGAGGAAGGATTTGGGAGCTGTTAAGGATATCTTGGTGACTGAGGGTGCATGGGAAGTTTGAACAAAAGGTGGCTCGAATTTATGGTTTTGGCAAGTATTCATTACTTAGCAAATTCAGGAAAAGGAGCAGATACATGCAAAAGTGCTACAATTGGTTTGGGATATATTGAGGTGTATGGGAAGAGTGGCTAGAGAGCACTGGTAGGGACTGGGGATATTTTGGGTATGAGAGAGTAGATATGGGCTCCACCAGAATGTCAGTGGTAGCGTATATGACAGTATAAAATAGAAAGTTGAACCCCATAAAAGTGAAGTATTTTGTCCCAATCATCATACATACACCTGGCCGAGTGTCAGCAGTTTGAACCTAGGGCTGTCTGGTTTACAAGCCTGAGGACGTGCTACTGTTTCATGCCGAAAACCTGCCTCTTTTATTATTATTATTTTTTGCTTATATTGCCTCCCAAAAGATAGATTATGGGTCAGTTATTGGTTTTGTGATTACTTTTTTCAAACAGTTGTATGCCGTGGTCCAGGCATGATCCGGTATTGGTCCCTGCACTGTCCACCGTCATCTTTCCATGCATTCTGAGGCCAGTCCTGTGTTAGGTTTTCTTAGTACAGCCTGGTCATTATTGCTGGTCATTCTTAATAGTAACAGGCAGAGTTTATGAGGATGGGGAAAGCAGTGCTTCCTTTCAGCATTGCTGCTTGTAATGTTTTCTGGAAGATGTTAAGGGGAAAAATTACCTGAGATTCATCCCTCTCATCTTAGTCCTGAGATATCGTTGCCAAGTGGTTTTAAGATAGAAAACCTAAGTTTCAAGGTAAGTTTGTGATCATGAGGTTAGCAAGCTTACCTCCCAGTTAACCCTCATCCAAGCAGAAGAGAACCTTTTAGCTGTCAGACAAATAGCAACCCTGCTTACCCAATGATTGGCACAGGAAGGACAGACAAACAACTTGTGAGGTGCTTTTCCCCAGCCTGACCTTGCCCGAGGCTATGTGTGTACCAGGTGGTGTGCATGAACACTGTCGACAAGCAGTCATGATTGGATTTCTTTTAGTCATACTTTTAAAAACTTTTTTTTTTAGGCAACCTCCCGACTTCTGGTTAATTATCCAGAGCCCTATCGTTCTCAAATATTGGATTATCTCTTTAAGGTAATGAAAAAATAATTATTTCATGGTACCTGTGATATTTTAGAAACTGTATGGTGAATTTCACCATAGAATTTATTAACTTCACAATTCTAGTTTTCGAAAACATGGCAGATTATGGCTGGGCGCGGTGGCTCACGCCTGTAATCCCAACACTTTGGGAGGCCAAGGCGGGTGAATCACGAGGTCAAGAGATCGAGACCATCCTGGGCAACATGGTGAAACCCCGTCTCTACTAAAAATACAAAAATTAGCTGGGCGTGGTGGCACGTGCCTGTAATCCCAGCTACTCAGGAGGCTGAGGCAGGAGAATTGCCTGAACCTAGGAGGCCGAGGTTGCGGTGAGCCGAGATCGTGCCATTGCACTCCAGCCTCGGTAACAAGAGCGAAACTCTGTCTCAAAAAAAAAAAAAAAAAAAAAGGGCAGATTACTTTGAGAATAAATTGCTGTATGAAGTTTTGCTTTTGTTTTTGCATCTGTAAAACCAAAGGCAATGATTAGTAATTGTCTTGAAGCTTCATAGAATACAGCACTATGTTAATACCGTCACTTCTTTTCACAGCCGAATTTTGGTGCCTCTTTGCATATTCTAAAAGTGGAAATAGGTGGTGATGGGCAGACAACAGGTAGGAGAATTTGGGAGATAGGATTTCCCCCATCAACATTTTAATCTATACGTCACCATATAGACTGTGATTTCAGAATATGTGTAAACAATACAAACGCTTTTGAGATTGATTGTCCCTTATTAGATTGTTCCTTATTTTTTAACTGTAACTATTTTAAGATATTATATAGAATATGACTGTTCTGTCAAAAACAGTATTCAGACTTTAAATTGCTTATTTAGTTGAAGTAATCAGTAGTAAACAAATCCACAGTTTTCTAAAACCTATATACACAAGACAGAGTGTAGGAACAGTTTTGAATTCTATTGATGTTAGAAATACTTTAATTTTGTATAGAATATATAAAATGTTATTAACTTATGTGGTAAAAATGTATGTAACCAGTGTTTCAGAGATACAGCTTTTTTTCTTTTAAAAACAAAACTATCTTTAATCACTAAATCTTCAGTCTTCATTGTAACTATTTTGATTAGCTTTGGGTAGTCCATGTTATCAATTAGCAGTTTATTGGTTTTTTGTTTCCAGGAAGAAGGAAAAAAAATTCTATGATTAGATATAGCTTATTATTTATAGGTCAGATTCCATTATGATGAACTCTAGAGTATCTTCTGCATACTTGTATTCCTGCTAGTGATTTGGAAGTAATTCTTTGTTAAACAGATATGTCTATGTGGTGGTATTAGTGTTCATATTAAAAGAAAAAGTGCAAAGCAAAAACAAAAGAAACTTCCATAACAGAAACTTTCCCCAAGCTATTGCATTTTACCCTTAAAAGCTTTTAGGCAGAATTGATAATGATAGGCTAATTTCACCTGCTAAAGCTAAATTAGAGGTAGAGATACATAAACAGGCAGTTCTTGTGAATTCTGATGTTTACCTTTAAGAAATGGGCAAGGGCCTCTTGGAAGGCCCTACTTAGCATGTTTGTGAACTATGGGAATATAGGTGGACTTTGATAGCAGTTACCTCCCTCAGGGCTATGATAATATAACCTCTATTAACTGCAGATGTTAGTGTAGAATTTTGTTATTCTTAGAGTGGATATGTATACTCATTCCTTTTTGTTCTCAAAACTCTTCCTATATCAAGACATATTATAGGCTAAAGGTGTGGGATCTGAGAACAGGGCTCAAGAGCCCAGGGATTCACATCCAGAGTTGATGAGCTATAAGTTGAGATAATCAGAAATACAAGTTGGACATGGGGATTTGAAAACTGCAGAGAGAGGACATGGAATTTGAAAACCACAGAGAGAGGACATGGGGATTTGAAAACCACAGAGAGATCAAAAGCCCAGAAGAATGAATACTGGGAATTTTTAGTTATATGAGTGATAACATTTCTCTCAGTACTGCTTATAATAGAAGGTCATGGTTTTATTAAGACTTTTACAACGCTTAAGATAATGAAAAAGGACAACGCTTAAGATAATGAAAAAGGATGAAATAATATGCTTTTATCATCTGTCCTTAAGTTGTATAAGATTATAATTTGCCCAACTTCAGGATTAGAACTGGAATACTGCCTTTGCGAAGTGTGTTGGGGGAGGTTTGTGGGGGGAGTGAGACGGTCCTAGGAAGTACCATTCATGGATCATTTTCTTCCATTTTTGCTCTCCTCTTTTCAGATGGCACTGAGCCCTCCCACATGCACTATGCACTAGATGAGAATTATTTCCGGGGATATGAGTGGTGGTTAATGAAGGAAGCTAAGAAGAGGAATCCTAATATTACACTCATTGGTAAGAAATGAAGTTTGCAGTGCTTCTTCAGTGTCTTTTCCTTTAATTTTTAAATTCTGAATCATGTTGGTGGAATCTGTTAATACTGAAGTACTCATGATATCATTAATACTATCAGTATTCTGCCAGCAGCAAAGCATGTGCCAGGGGTGATCCTTTCTGTGCCCTTGTATATTATATTGAATCCTTATGATACCTGTGGAGTAAGGCATGACTCTTTTCATTTTACAGGAAGAAGCAGTAGAGGCTTCAGAAGGTTATGGCACTGACCTAAGGTCATAGACAGTAAATGGCAAAATCAGTTTTAGCACCTAATTCTTTGTTTCTATGATGCCAAACTACTTTCTTTCACAAAATCTGTCATCAGTATTTGTAAAAGGGTAATTCTATTCATAAAACTGTATATTACATGCAGTAGTACACCTAACTAGTTACAAAATTGTATACTACATGTAGTAGTAAACCCCATTTTTAGAAAGGGTACATACAAAAGTGTTTTTTGTTTGTTAGTTTTTGAACTTCAACAATATGCTGGTCACTGTTCTAGGGACTCAGGAAGCCAATCCAGTCCCCAGTTCCTGCACCTGTGAGGGTTAGGTTCTATTGGAAGGATCATTGGCTAGTTGCTTAAATGGGACTATATACATTTCACAGTTCTGTGAGAATGCCTACAGAGCCTGTGAAATATTTCAAACATCCAGAGTGGTGGGATTTTTTTCATCATTTGAAATGAATTTGATTTTTCGAAACAGGCTTAAATTCAAACGAAGTTAAATGAAATTAATGATTCGTTTTAAAGACCTGATTTCAAGTTATTTAAAAAATAATTTTCTCAACAACCAAATTAAAGGATTAAATTAGTATTTTCTAAGTTAAAAGAAATTAGGAGTAAGTATGTTCTTTACAACTGGGCTTTTGTAAGAGATTCCAGAAATGTTGTGAGCAGTAAAAACATCACTGAATCAGCACGTATTCACTGGACTGCTTCCAAGGTCAGACCTCATTTAAATATAGAAAATATGGCATGCTAAACCATGTCCTAACAAAGACTTACACATGGTGGGCCTTCAGATTGCATTTAGCATTTCATTGTCTTCAAGAATTCTATTACTCCAATGTCACGTTTCTTATGTGATACACTTAGGCGTTCGTCCTGAGTTTAGAAAATAAGCATTTTGTCATTTTGATTTTCATTTTTTTCAGTGGTGAACTAGTTTGGTAATATATTTATTGCTGAGGAACATAACTGTTGAGCTTATTTTAATATATTAGTAACAATTTAGATTTAGAATTTTAATAAGTACTTTTCTACTTTTCTCATTTTTTAACTTAAACATAATCAGGGCTATTGGAAGAATATGGACTCATTTGATGTGTATCACTTAACAAGGGTATATTTCCCTCTTGAGTCATTGTCATTTATAGTGATATAAGAACAAACTAGTTTTGCTAAATTAGATTGCCTAATTAATATTTTAAGGACCTTTAAATTGTAAGACAATGTACTAGTGAATGATAAATTTGTGTTATACATAACTCAAAGGAGTAGTTTGGCATAAGCCTTTTAGAATTCTTTGGTTTGACCTCAAAGAACAGAAGTTGAATATTGAACATTCCAACAGTGAGTAGAGATGTTAAGTTAAAACATATGGTACATTTCTTTCTACTGGTAAGTGTCTTTGAGAGAGGTGTTTGTCTTTGTTATTTTTGTTTTTCCTGGAAAGAACATTTGAAATTATGGGACCTGACTCTAGGGATCAATAAGAAATTATAGTGTCTGTAGATTGGAAAGGATTTCAATAATTTTTGTATGGTGTATAATCTTTCCTTTAGTCAGATCTGTATTTTTTTTTGCTAGTTGAATGCTTTAAAAATTTTTTTTGTTTTATTTTCAGTAGCACCAACACCATTATACCTCCTCTTTGTTTGCCTCTTCCCTTCTCTCTATAGGGTTGCCATGGTCATTCCCTGGATGGCTGGGAAAAGGTTCCAACTGGCCTTATGTCAATCTTCAGCTGACTGCCTATTATGTCGTAACCTGGATTGTGGGTGCCAAGCGTTATCATGACTTGGACATTGATTATATTGGAGTTAGTAATGTATTTAAAATATGATTAAGTTTTAGACATTTATTTGTAATTTAAAAATATAATTTGATTTTGTGGTACTTTTTGAATAACCATTTTATGTCATGAGGCTAATTTGTTCTACTGGGGTGTTTGATAATAACACAAACTAAGTACATGTGACCATTTATTGCTCCCCTTTGCCCATCCCAAATGTACCCACTTTTGAAAACTGTACTAAGGGTATACCTCCTTTCTCTGAGCTGGGTTTTTTGTTCTTTTTTTTGGTATCAACCCAACTCAACTTCTCCTTCAAAGCTTTCCCTAGTTTCTCTGGTTCCTACAACAATATTGTATTTCTATACAGCTTATGGGTTAGTCTCGTTTTATTCTACTGTTGTCCTAAGCCAGAGATTGGCAAACTTTTTGTTAAAAGTCCAGAGCGTAAATAGTTTTGGGTTTGTGGGCCAAAAGGCAGTATTGAGGATCTTGAGGTAAATATATTGCTATTTAAAATGTAACCATTTAAAACTAAAAACACTTACAGCTCTGAAGATGTAAAATTACAGATGATGGGCCAGATTGGCAGGCTAGCTGAAATCTGCTTCCACCTGTCCCAAACTGTTATTTAACACCTTTTAAAGATTTAAAAAGTGTGAAACATGATACCATGTCCAGCTTATCTGTTGGCTAGGTGGATGCATGCCTCAGACTATACACATAGCGGGTCTCCATAATCATTTGCTTATTAATATACCATCAGTTAAAACTGATACTTAAACATTTTCATGTAATCATGATTTAGATTGTTAGGAAACAATTACTGAGCTCCTACTGTGTTGCAGGAACTGTGACTGTAATATTGTAGGGCTACTAAGATTAATAAGCTCTTGTGTTCTGTAAGAGAGGTAGATACTGGAACATAAAAACTGTAATACTACATGATGATACAGGGCATGAAGGTGAGCCAAGCGCTGGAGGAAGTCAGAAGAAAGGATATACTAATTTTTGCTATTTTTTTTCCAAATTATGGCTGAAAATATTTATATTTGAGAACTTTCTTTTTTTTTTTTTTTTTTGAGACAGAGTCTCGCCCTGTCGCCTGGGCTGGAGTGTAGTGGTGCGATCTTGGTTCACTGCAACCTTCGCTTCCCGGGTTCAAGTGATTCTCCTGCCTCAGCCTTCTGAGTAGCTGGGATTATAGGCGCTTGCCACCAGGCCCAGCTACGTTTTTGTTTGTTTGTTTTTTTTTTTTTGTATTTTTAGTAGAGACGGGGTTTCACTATGTTGGCCAGGCTGGTCTCAAACTCCTGACCTTGTGATCCACCCACCTCAGCCTCCCAAAGTACTGGGATTACAGACATGAGCCACTGCACCCAGCCTGAGAACTTTCTTAAATGTCAGGACATTTATAACCCATAGTGAGACTAAATATAGGTTTGGTCTAATAGCTTTCTGTTATGGTATGGTCACAAGTAATGGGTGATTTACATCTTGTTTAGACTCATGATAACACATGCTGTCGTGAGGAACTTCATTCATAAACTCTTTGCCTGTATCATTGGAGTAAACAGACCTGCACCTGGATTCTAGGATCATCTCTGTTAACAGTTTCCTCAACTTTGGAGTTATGGAAGTTCTTTCAATTCTGAAACCCTGTGCTTCATGATTCTAAACCTAATCAATATATATGTGCCTTTTATCCATCCTCATTCAGAGTTTGCTTTTGTGGCTGGTGTATTACTGTGATTCTCTGTGTATGCTTTAAAACATTACTTCTATACAGTATACATATTAATACTTGGCTTTCAGTGTGCCGGTAGGGATCTTGTCATAATTGTTATAATAGTCTCCATATCTATTAGTTTTCCAATGCCTAGTATAGTCTCTGGCACATGTTGCACTGTCAATATTTGTTGAATGAATTAATGAATATTCCATTATTTAAAACCTTTGGAATAAATGACTTTTTGAAAAATACTAAATATTTTAATATTTTAAGAAATATTTTAATTTTTTAAAAGTTATGTTATAAGTATCTATAAATTCTATGGCAGGATATTGCATAAGGTTAAAAAATGGCTTATCAGGTAATATGAAAGATGATGAAAGAAATGTATCTTAATGATAATGTACTTTCTGACATTTTGGAACTTTCAATTCAGACTTTTTTGACTTTTTGTTTTGCAGATTTGGAATGAGAGGTCATATAATGTCAATTATATTAAGGTGTGTACAACTTTAATATCTTTCTGTCTTTAACTTATTAGTGAATAATTTCTTACAGTTCCAAACACAGAAATTAGTAGGAAATTTGTGTTGGAAATACCATATTTTTTATACTACAGTTATTTATTTTGCTGGTCGTGACATAAAATTCAAACAAAATCTTAACAATGTTTATATTATTGATATTAAAGCATGTCTAATTCTTTGTGAGCCCTGAATTGTCTTTGTCTAAAAGGTCTTGTTGAATTTTTTCTATTTTAAAATTAATTAGTTTTGGAATTCTGATAAATTTTATGAAACAATTATATCATTTTAGACTTGTAGGACTTCAAGAAATGTAGTTTTTTTCTTTGTCTTTTGTCAACATTTATGGTATATTTTCTCATTCTTGTTTTCTATTGGAGAATATTACAGTACATGTTTCTCTTCATGATTAGCAAAGAGGTAGCAATAACGTCTGCCATTTGTGTTATTTTTGAGCCACTTTTCCTAACTATTTACCTCCATTTAATTCTCACAACCTACCTGTGAGGCAACTACTATAATTGCTATTTTCCAGCAAAGGAAAAACAGAATAATAACATCTGCCATTGGAAAAAAATGGCAGTTTTACTTTTCAGGTGGAGCTGTTCTCTAGTTTACTTTTCAGTTCCTTTTGTCTCACTTTATGTATCTTATCCAAGAAATATAATTTTGTGACAATATTTTATTTCAGGTTTTAAAAAATTTTCTTTAGTTTAAAAATTTTTTTAAAAAGTTTCCATAGGTTTTTGGAGAACAGGTGGTATTTGGTTACATGAGTAAATTCTTTTGTGATGATTTGTGAGATATTGGTGCACCTATCACGTGAGCAGTATACACTGAACCAAATTTGTAGTGTTTTATCCCTCATCTCCTTCTCATCTTTTCCCCCTGAGTTTCAAAGTCCATTGTATCATTCTTATGACTTCGCATCCTCATAACTTAGCTTCCACTTATGAATGAGAACATATGATATTTGGTTTTCCATTCCTGAGTTACTTCACTTAGAATAATAGTCTCCAATCCCATCCAGCTTGCTGCGAATGCCATTAGTGCATTCCTTTTTTTGTGGCTGAATAGTATTCCATCATCTACATATACCGTAGTTTCTTTATCGACTTATTGATTGATGGTCATTTGAACTGGTTCCATATTTTCACAAATCCAGCAATCCTGCTACTGCGTATCTATCCACAGGAAAAGAAGTCATTATACGAAAAAGATACTTGCACCTGCATGTTTAAGGAAAAAATTTTTCTTTAAATTCAGTGTTTTATGTTCTTAAGTAGATATGGTTCAATATATTTCTTTCATCTATTCATTCAGTTAATCAGAGAGCATTTATTTACTTAACACTAGTTTGTTAGGCATTGTGCATATGGTTGGAATATAAGGATAGAGAATAATATTTTCTGACCAAAAGGATTTTTTTATATTGGGAAGGGTGGTATAGAGTCAGATATAGACAGTTAAAATGTGTCATAATTTCTCTAATGGAATAATACACCTACAGGGTTCAGAAGGTGCGCAGAGGAGATGACACCTCTGCTTGGGTTGATCAGAGGCGGTGATATATAATTTGAATCTTCAAGGAGGGATAGATAGGAACTCTCCACGTTGCTAAGGCAGGGGCATAACATGTGCAAAGAAGTGAAGACTGAGAGGTGAAGGGATTTGGGGGAAAAACAAATCATGAAAGATGTATTAGAGGAAGAGTGGAGCCACTGACCCCCATTAGTAAGCTAATGTATTCACTGAAATAATGGCATATTTTCATTCATCTGTCATCGTAGGGGTGGAGAAGGCCTAGGTTGAGAAGATCTGTTGCAGCCAGAGCTAGGTAACTCAAGGACAATTCCAGGTTGAAATAGGCAGGTGGGAGTGTGGTGGTGTGGGCAGAAGGGGTGAGGGAGACAGGGCAGTGGAGCTAGTAATAAGATTGGAGTACAGGAATTATTCGTGAAAAGTCATGACTGCTATGAGCACAGGTCTGATAAGAGCAGTAAGGGGACAGAGCAGAAGCCAAGTTGGTGCATGTGTAGCGGATAAGTGTAATCAGGTGGATGGCATTGCTATAGCATCTTCATAGTGAAAGGTGATGAACTTTTTAAATACCCAAATTTGACATTTCAAAGCTTGAGTTTTATTTTCTTGTGATCATACATGTGTCTCTCTTGTGTTCTTTTCATTTGAGGGAAGCATTGAAAGTATTAGAGTCTGGTTTCCATTTTCTTTTAAACTAATGAAATAAGACCGGGTAGTATTTTAACTTTTTTACTATTAAGAGTCTGTTGCTGACTCTAATGCATTCTAATTCAACTAACCTGGTTTGAAAGATGAATTCTTACTTTAAGACCCATTCTCAGTGTTTTAAACAGTTCAGACGTCATTTCCTTTTCTCTTAACCTTTAGTTTTCCTGTAGTAAAGTCTCTTAGGATACAAAATCTTTTTACTTTGTGTTTGCCATTTTTTTCCAGTAAGATTTTATTGGGATCTGTGTTCTGTTTGTTGAAATGCCTATTGTCGGCCAGGCATGGTGGCTCATGCCTGTAGTCCCAGCACTTTGGGAGGCCGAGGGGGGTGGATCATCTGAGGTGAGGAGTTTGAGACCAGCCTGGGTAATATCGTGAAACCCCTGTCTCTACTAAAAATACAAAAAAATTAGCTGGGTGTGGTGGCAGACATCTGTAATCCCAGTTACTTGGGAGTCTGAGACAGGAGAATCACTTGAACCTGGGAGGCACGGAGGTTTCAGTGAGCCGAGATCGTTCCATTGCATTCCAGCCTGGGCAAGAAGAACAAGGCTCTGTCTCAAAAAAAAAAAAAAAAAAAAAAATGAAATGCCTATCACAAAGAGTTCAATAATGACGAATGTAGGTGCTCAGACTGGATAACCTTAATAAATATATATTTTATGGGACAACAAGATGACCCCTGGAAAGAATAAGGATTTTTTTTAATAGTAGAAATAAATAAAATACAAAGGAGCAATTTATATAAAGATGACAAGGGTATTGTTTCTGTTTGTTTCTGTTTTCCTTTTTTTTTTGCTATGAATATTTTTAATTTACTTTGGTTTTCATTGGTGTTCTTAGGTTTTCTAAATTGTGTCTGGAAAATCTCATCTAGGATCTAGGATAGTGGATGGAAATGGAAGGGTGGGTCTTTCTAAATTGTGTCTGGAAAATCTCATCTAGGATCTAGGATAGTGGATGGAAATGGAAGGGTGGGTCTTTGGACCTTCATTCAGTTCAACCATAATAAATTCCTTTCCATTTATCTTATAAATAGAGCTTCTATTTAAGCTTTTTCTGGAGGAGAAAATTCCATAACAAAAACAGAATCTGAAAATATGTTAAGTAAAACTTTGCTCAAAAGAATGCTGCTATTCATAATGACTTTGGGATGGAAATTTATTTAGAAATCACAGCATGTATACTTGTAAATTTTGGAATATTATTAAAATACAGTGTATAAAAAAGTAAGTCTTACTGGGATTGTCTAGCACTAGTAGTAGAAAAGGTAATACATCCATAGTGAAAAATGCAAATTTGACTAAGTTGCTCTTCCTCTGCTCTGGAAGAATAAGGAGAACTTCAGGGTGATGAAATTCAGGATTGATCTCCTGCTAGAGGGATAGGGATTCTCAATCCTACTGAATCTTGAGAGTTGGTCTCTGTTTGCTATGAAGGATCTGTTCATGCTGCTTCTAGGCTGTCCTAGGACTCAATTGATCCGGTTTGAAAGATGAACTTAGATTGCCACCTCTAATTCTCACCACGTTTTCTAAAATCCTATGATATATCTGTTTTAAGAAACCGTCTATTGAAAAATATACCATGGATTTAATTGGAGCTTTTATTATTTGCCTCCTGAAAGAGCACATTAATTTGAAATTCCCCTAGTTCAGAGAAATTGGAATGTGAAGAGAGAGCTTGTGAAATTCTTTGTTCTTTCTTAATTTCTTCAATCAGTATTGAGCATCTGCTGCTATGTACTAGAAATTTCTATGTCCTTGGGGATATAATGGTGGGCTTATTTGGATCCATTCATCAAGAAATGTTTATGGTGTGAAATCTGATATTCCTGATCCTGTGTAAAATGATGTATCCTTTTCTCTGCTATTGATTTACATATAGGCAATCCATACATTTTGGTTTGTACCTGCCCTTTGATTTTCTAATACATCCTGTTAGTTTTGGTGTCTTGCTGAATGTGTTTGCCACCTAAGGGTGAGGGCTTCATCTCATACTTCTTTTAGAGTCATCACGGGGCCCAAGCATAGTATTGAGTACTAAAGTAGATGCTGTTTGTGCTTTGCTAATTTCTCATTAGAATTTAGCTTGTTACTTTTAATTTTTGTGGGTGGACAGCCCTACCGGTAAGTTTTATTTCCTCTCCAGTTTAATAATGGCAGAATATTTGAAGATGTTGGAAATTACTTAAAATGATAATATAAAGCATTTTGCCAAATGGTATAATTAATATGTTACCCATTTTATTATTGTGTCTGCATAGGAAACTTCCTGGAAGAATGCATAGCAAAATAATGGTGGTTATTTCGGGGTAGTACTATTTGATTATTTTTATTTCAGTTTCCCACCCCCCATATTTCTATGGTTAAATGTAATTTTAAAGTCAAAGTGAAAATCCTCTAAAACACTTTACCCCTTCTGTTTTTTTTTTTTCATTTTACATTCCTAGTGAAGTAGGTTATTTTAATGATAATGCTTTTATTTTCCATAAGAGGCATGTTTCTATTGAGAGAATATAGTATTGAAATTACATCCATGAGGTCAGGAGTTCAAGACCAGCCTGGCTAACATGGTGAAACCCTGTCTCTATTAAAAAATACAAATATTAGCCAGGCGTGGTGGCGTGTACCTGTAATCCCAGCTACTTAGGAGGCTGAGGCAGGAGAATTGTTTGCACTCAGGAGACAGAGGCTGCAGTGAGCTAAGATGGTCCCACTGTGCTCCAGCCTGGGTGACAGAGTGAGCCTCTCTCTCAGAAAAAAAAAAAGCAATTTTCCAGAATGCTGATTTTTAACAATACTTTATCTATCTTGGTCATAAATTCAACAGCTAAAAATTTATTCGTGTCCTTTCATATGTTCTGTTTATTACTTTAAAAGGTATTAAGAAAAATGCTGAACTATCAAGGTCTCCAGCAAGTGAAAATCATAGCAAGTGATAGTCTCTGGGAGTCCATTTCTGCTTTCATGCTGCTTGATGCCGAACTCTTAAAGGCGATTGATGTTATAGGGTAAGGCATGTTTTACTTGGAAGACTAGCAGTTTCTGGTTGCTTGCTCTGTGTATTGACTATATTTTTCTTGCCTTTTCCCCATTTGATTACATTTTCAGAAGGTAGCGCTCCTGTATTTACTTACCTGAAGCACACATAGCTCATAGTTCATTACTTTCTCTTTTAAATGTATTTTAGGATCTTTCTATGACAAATACGTATTGATAACTTTTAAAAAACATGTTAGTGTTTGGAATAATAAAACAGGGCTTTGTTTTAGATTAAGGGGCAGAGTAATACTTGTATTTAATTTTAGAAATTATAAAGACAGAGTCGTGAAATTAGTTTCTAACTCTCAGATATTCTGTGGCTGGAGGTTCTTGCATGAACGTATTTGTAAATGGTTCATTATGGTCACTGACAATAACTTTTATCATGCTTCCTTAGTAGTATAGTTTTGACCCCTATTCCTTATTTCATTTCTGCCTTTTAGCCCTCTGGGCCTTGACCTCATTGGATTCATTTTTTAAAAAAGCGAATTTATATTTTATCTACCATGACACAGGATATAAGCATTTGAAAAATAGAGTGTGTGTGTGTGTGTGTGTGTGTAGAATTCATTCTTTATCCAGTGTGCCTTACTTTTAAAGAAAGATTTTGAATATACACAAAAATAGGCAGAATAATACAATGAATATCTGTGTTTTTATCACTTAGCTTCCTGAACTATGAACCCATGGACAATTCTTCATCCATGCACCTATCTACTCCTCTTCCCTTCCTCGCTATATTACCTTGAAATGAACTCCAGACATTATATTATTTCTCCCATAAAAATATTACTGTGTATGTATCTCCAAAGATAAGGATTATTTTTTTAGTTACCATAAACAATACCATTATTACACCTAAAATGTAATAGTTTTTTGATATTATTAAATATTCATTATTATTATTTTTAAATTTTATTTGATTGAATCTGGAGCCCTTTAAAATTCATACATTGTGAATTGGTTGATATTTAAATCTGTTCTGATCTTTAGATTCTTGCTCTTTTTCTTTCTTTTAATTTGTTGAAGAAGGGGATTATCTTATAAACTTTCCGTCAGTCTGGATTTTACTGATTTCACCCCTACCAGGTGCCAGGCTGGAGTGCAGTAACGCGATCTCAGCTCACTGCAACCTCCGCCTTTCGGGTTCAACCATTTCTCCTGCTTCAGCCTCCCAAGTAGCTGGGACTATAGGCATGCACCACCACGCCCAGCTAATTTTTGTATTTTTTAGTAGAGATGGGGTTTCACCATGTTGGTCTGGATGGTCTTGATCTCTTGACCTTGTGATCCACCCGCTTCAGCCTCCCAAAGTGCTGGGATTACAGGCGTGAGCCACTGTGCCCAGCCTTCATCTATCCTTTTTTAATGATTTTGAAATTGGTAAAGGTGTGATTAGGCTAGATTTAGGCTTAAGTTTCTTTGCAAGATAAATTACATTTCTTCATTATATTTAAACATTTTATACATTGAGATTAAAATGAAATTTTTTCTGTTATTGTTAAAGCTTTCGTAAATATTTGAAGTCTTGAAGGAAAACAAACGTGTTCATCTTAAATATATTTTCTTCTGAAAAAATATGAAATGAAAGTATGAGTTTTACTGTATCTTCATGAAGGATTTAGATGTGTACTTCATTTTTTTATTGATATAGGCATTTTAATGTAATGAATATTCCTCTGAGTACTGCTTTAGATTTATCTCATAGGGCTGTTTTATCATTAATTTCTATTATTATTACATTGTGACCATTTAATACCAAATGAATTATTTACGTTTTTTTTTGGAAATTTCTCAGGAGCTTATTAAAAAAAAATCTGAAAAAACCTTCACATTTTTCTTGACTATCTCATATTTTGACTTTTAAGATGTATTCTTTATTAGGATATAGAATTGAGTGTATAATATCTACTTTTTTGATTATATTGTTCAGGTATTTTGTATTTTAACTGTTTTGTCCACTTGAACTATTCAGGGATACCAAGTGTGTTTGTTTCCTTGTATTAGTGGAATCTATTTCTCTTTTCAATCTTATGCAGTTTTTGCTGTGTGGAAGTTTCTGCTTTGTTATTTGGTACATAAATACTGATGAATGTTTTATCTTTGTTATGATTTATGACTATTATCATTAGAAAATGCCATTCTTTGTCTTGTTTAAAGCTTCTTGATTTGAATTGTACTTTCTGTGTGACTAAGAGATCCCTGCTTTCTTTTCATTAGTATTTGCCTGATATATTTTTGCCCTTTTATTCTTCACCTTTCAAGGGCATTTTCTTTCAGGTGCATTGCTTGCATATAGCATAGAGTTAGATTTTGCTTTTTTGAAGCTCCTCTGAAAATGTATATTTTAATGAATGAGTTAAACTCATTTTTAGATATAACTGATATTTGTGTTTTCTATGCTACTATACTGTCTTTTGTTATTGAATGATTTATACTATGCATGTAGTAATACAAGCTATCCTGTTATGTAATTTGTTTACTTTGTACTTATATAAGGAGGTGTTTCTTTTGTTATTTGGCAAGGTTTATTTTTGGTTCTATCAGTTATATTTATACTGATTTATACCTTTATACCAGTATTTTCAGCTGGCAATAATTTTGCCTCCCAGGGTACGTTTGGCAATGCTTGGAAATATTTTTAATCGCCACAAATAGATAGGGTGGTGCCACTGGAATCCAATGGATAGAGGCCATGAATGTTTCTAAACATCCTAGTACACAGGATAGTTTTTCCATAACAAAAAATTATCCAGCCCAAAATATTAATGGTGCTGAAGTCAAGGAACTGCTTCATACTAATACTCTTGGTTTCCTCTTTATTTAGTTATTGTCTATGGATTTATTATAAGCAGTACTAAAATCATTTGATAACTTCTTTCTCCCCTTTTTTCCCCTACCATGGAGTTTTAATTGCCAGAATTATCTTAGTTTTAATTTTTGTACTCTTATATGAACTTACATGAACTTAAGCTTCTACTATATTCATTTGACAGCTGCAAGTTACAACTGTGTACTCCCAAATAATCTGCAAACTTAGTTTACATTTCACCTTCTTTTTCTCTTGTCCTATTTCATGTAGCTATATTAGTTGTACTTTAGCCAAGTGTGTAATATTTATATGCTATTTAATTATTATTTCTTTTGATCTAGCTCTATTATTAAACATATCAAATGCTCACCTTCAAGTCTTTTGCCGAAGTTTCTCCCTTGGTTTCTTGGATGTCAGAAGTGTAATTAGCTATTACATGTCTCAGAGAGTGCTAATGGAAACAGTATTTCTTGATGTGTTTAGATATTTATTGATGTTTATCTATGACCTTTATACTTGAAGAACAGTTTGACTGGTTATAATCCTTTTTTAATCCTTGAGTATCATAAACTTTGTTCCATTTGTTATTTACATAAAATGTTGTTATTAAGAATTTCGACTCCAGAGATATTTCCTTTTCCTTATAAGTAACTTGACACAATTCCTGTTATGTCCAAAGAATATTTTTATTTATCTTTAAAGCTTAGTTGTTGTATATACTTCACTATTTCCAGATATATGGTAGGGGCCTCTTTTTTTTTTCTTAACATCTCCTTCTTGAATTAGCGCTCTCAATATCTATGTATAAGTATTATTTCAGTAAGGTTTACTTGAGTTATAAGTTAAATCATTATTCTGCGCCATTCTTTTGGTCTACTTTTTAGAAGCCCCAGTTATACATCTTGGTCTTATTTGCATATGGCTTTATTTTGTATTTCTCTGAATTTTTCTCTTATCTATTTATGTTTTCCAATGTTTACTATTCTATATTCTTTACTGCATTTTCCATAGTGTCTGTTCTGTCTTATGTTCCTTCTAGTTTAGTCTTCATTTCTAAAATGTGTTTTTAAAAATAATTCTTCTATAATTCTTTCATTTTAGTTTCCTATATCTTTAATAATTCATCTTTAAAAATTTTTAATTGTTATAAAAATTTATAATGTGTTACAGCATACATACATACATATATAAAAGTAAAAAAATCATAGGATTATAGCTTCCTGAATTATCACAAAGTGAACATACCTATGTAACCACCATCCAGAAAATTATCAGTGCCTAAGAAGCTTGGTTACTGATACCTCTTCTTGGAAAGATTTTTCCTTGGAAATCTTGCCAATCATTAACCTCTCTTTCTGCCTTAAAAATAACCACTAATCTGACCTCTAACGCCATGGACTAATTTTGCCTGTTTAAAAACTTTATTTAAATGGCATCTTATAGTAACTGTTATGTCAGCCACTATTATATAAATTTGTGAGATTAATGCATGTTGTTATATAGAGAGGTAGTTCATATTTAGTGTTTAGCATCCAATTGTTGGATGCTAAATGGAGCACACCACAACTTATCGGTATATTATTTGTTAATGGTCATTTGGACTGTTTCCAATTTTTGGCTATTAGAATTTTGTTCAGGAGCTGTTTCTTGGCTCACATCTTCATAGGAAGACTATTCCTCCCTGCCCCATTCATGTTGTGCTTGGCCTGTGATATATCTGCAGATTTTTGTTGTACAGTTACAGTACTTTCTAGGGTCTGCTTATGCTGGGCCCCATTCTCCTTACTGACTGAAAGTTGTTCTCCCTCACACAAAGTGTTCCTGCCTTATTCAATTTGGATTCTACTTCAAAGCACTTATTTTCATGTTGAGGGTCTACCATTCCTGATTATTTGCTACCTTCTCCTGAAATTGTTATTGCTTAACCCTGTATTGTTCAATACAGTAGCCACTATCACGTGTGTTTATGAAATACTTGAAATGTGGGCAGTATGAGTTTAGGTGTATTATAAGTATAAAATATACCCTGGCTTTTGAAGATTGAATATAAAAATATTATTTATGATTGTTTTACACTGATTACATGTTAAGTGATAATATTTTGGATATATTGGGTTAAATATATTATTAAAATTATTATCTTGGCCGGTCACGGTGGCTCAGCACTTTGGGAGGCTGAGGTGGACGGATCACGAGGTCAAGAGATGGAGACCATCCTGGCCAACATGGTGAAACCCTATCTCTACTAAGAATACAAAAGTTAGCTGGGCGTGGTGGGGTGTGCCTGTAGTCCCAGCTACTGGGAGGCTGAGGCAGCAGAATCACTTGAATCCGGGAGGCAGAGGTTGCAGTGAGCTGAGATGCCACTGCATTCCAGCCTGGTGACAGAGCAGTACAGAGCAGGACTCAGTCTCAAAGAAAAAAAAATTATTTCTCCATGATTTTCTGCTTTTTAAATTAAATTAATTTTTTTCATTTATGTGTTTTATTGTGGTAAGGACCTTTGCATGTTTTTAATGTGGCTGCTAGACAATTTAAAATTATAATATATGTGTGGTTCACATCATATTTCTAATGGACAAATCTGATTTGAACTGTTACAGTATTGGGTTTGATTTCCTAATGAATTCGCTGTTTTGAGCATTCATCCCTAATTTCAAGCCTGTAAAGATGTTCTTAATTTCCTGAGTTGGTCTTCTATGTTCCCCGTTAGGGTAGGATTTACTCCTTTTGTGTGAGTGCGGGCCAGTCCCCTTTCACTTACACAGTTTCCATATACCATCTGCTGATCCTGGGCCATTTCTGATGCTGTGGGGCTCCTGGGAGTCCCTGTCATCTGGTTTGATGAAAGTATTATCTGTGAGTTTTTCCTTTCCTTTATCTGGTTGGTCTGTTTGGTTTCAGGAAAAGTACTGAGGAGCTTCAGAAACTGGGCTACTGTGATGTTCTGCCTTGGCCAGAAATTCTAATTTTTTAAAGTACAAATATGTTTCTCTGTTAGGATAAACTATAAAGTTGGTTTACTTTCAATGAGATTAATTTTATCTGTCATTGAACTTTGAAAAATAATGCTTTAAATGATAGAGAATTTTTGCCTGATTATGTACATTAAAATTTTTTATTCTTAAAAGAGACTTTACATTTTGTTTCACTAGCAATAAATCTATACATTGAGAAAGACCAAGATTTTAGTATTAGTTCTGCCTTTCTTTGCTCAGATCATGTAATAAATCATTTGGGCCTTGACTGTAGTAATAGTTTCATCATTTTCTGAATGAAGGATATACCGCCTATTCCTATAACTTCAATAAAGTTACTCTTTCATTTTGTCATTATAGAAAATTTGGAAAATGTAGAGAAGTGTAAAGGTAGAATTTACTCATAATCCTAACATCTATTGATTATTGGTAATATGCTAGCATATTACTTTCCAGGGTTTTCTTTAATAGAGAAATATATTTTAACCAAAGACACCAAACATGCATTTGGCAGCTAGACAGCTGGATGACAACTAGGTGAATCTTAAAATTAACATTTGGCTGAGGTACCAAAGCTGAATGTCATGGAAATAGAATGAAGTTGTGGAATAGAAGAATAAATCTAAAATGTAATTTTTTGAATTTATATTATTTAAAAGACTAGTAGCCAGATTTTTTCAGGTTGGTTGTTTTAGTGCCAGAACAATGAATACTTAGTCCTGTTAGATGCTAGATTACTGTTGGTATCTTTGTAGTATAGAACTGTAATATTGAATAGATGCCTGCTTTCACCTGAGTTTAGTGACTCAGTAAAATCTTAGTGGAACCTCATTTTTCTCTAATACTTCCTTTTATGTTCTGTGGTATATATTGTATATTATTTTCTTACTCATGAAATCCTGGGATGCTAAATTGATATTGTGCCTTAATTCATCTTCACTAGGTATAAAGAATTACGAGATAGGGTTTTTTTCCTAAAAGATTCTTGACCTAAAATGGAATTAAATGACTAAAAAGTAAAGCAAGTATTCACAATCATTCTTTTGATGTTATAAATACTGTTACACCAAACTACAAAGGTTAGAATTATGATTTAACTTAATCTCCATTATTCTGCTTGTGTTTTTTTTTGTAAATAATTCTTAATCTAAAAAGTAGATGCTCTTATTTCTAGTTATTTAGCTAGTGTGATTTCTTATTGGCTTGTCAATCTATTTTCTATTTTACATTAAAAATTTATTATTTGTTTTTATTCCTATAATCAGTGTTTTCCACAATCATTGTTATGGGGGTAGTTTACTCTTGCAGTAATGAATATGCATTTATACTTCCACTGACTGACTCCCCTCCCATCAAATGCTAGAATGAAGGAGGCATTCATTTTCTGGGGCAGTTTCTCACTCACTGCCCTATTGATTCAGTGGATAATTTTTTGTTGTAGGGTTGGTCCTGTGCATTGTAGGATGTTTAGCAGCATTTTTGGCCTCTCTTCACTAGATGCCAGTAGCAAATCTCCCCAACCCCAGGTGAAACGGTTGAAAAATGTCTCCAGAGATTGTGAAATATCCCCTCCAGGGACAAAAATCATCTAGGTTGAGAACCACCACTGCTCTGTTATAGTAATTTCTAGTTTTCCCAAGGTAGTTTATTCTTTTTATTCAAGACATAACCATTTGTGGGTTTTGTGTTTTGTTTTTGGCCTGGGAGTAAATGCCAGGCTATCTTTCTGTGTTCTAAGGACAGGAGTAGCGGGGAGAGTACTACTTTTTATAATAGATTCACTAGTCTTATTTTTGGCCTCCTTCTCACTCATTTACTATTGCCCCAAGCTCCTTAGCTTCGCCTGGGAAGTCTGACTCTTATCTTTACTTCATTCTCCTCTTGGAGTGTTCTAGGCTGTGGCCCTCTCCGCTATCTCCATCCTTCAACATGCTTCCATTAATTTTGTGATTTCCAGAAATAGATTGAAATTTCTTATCTATTGATGATTTTCCTTCCTAACCTGTATGCTGTTGTAGGTTTATCCCCTTTTGTTTTCTTTGCTGTCATTTCGTTGGCATGCTGAGACAGAAGGGTGTGAAGCAGATGCTTACATTCATTATCTACCTGGAAGCTACCCAACTGTTTAAAAATAGAAAACCTTGGAGAAGACTTGTATTTTTATACACTCAACAAATGTATATAAGTGCCACGCTGTGACCATTTTCCATTGACTCCCACCTTTTTTTTTTCCCTAGGGCTCATTATCCTGGAACCCATACAGTAAAAGATGCAAAATTGACTGGAAAGAAGCTTTGGTCTTCTGAAGACTTTAGCACTTTAAATAGTGACACGGGTGCAGGCTGCTGGGGTCGCATTTTAAATCAGAATTATATCAATGGCTATATGACTTCGTAAGTTATTAAAAACCTTAGAGTTTATATCATAAAAAATTTAAAAACATATAGAAAAAATGGATTTTCTTATTCTTATAACCTAGATTCAATGATTGTAAACATTTTGCCTTATTAGCGTCTTCTATCTTTATACTTATAGTTCATCTATATAAAATTTTCTGTATTTGAATATAGTCTATCTTAGATAAAGTCAGGTTTATTGAGGTATAATTTATATGTAGCAAAATATATGCAGCTCTCAGATTTTTGACAAGCTACATATATTTTTAAAAATAATTACAAAGTAAATTATATATGTAAGGACACTTTATCTCTAAATATTTTAGCATGTGTCTCCAAAACATAAGGATATTTTCCTACATGATGACAATATCATTTTTTATACATGAGAGTGTTTTTAATACTCAGTTTATATTCAGATTTTTTAAACTGTTCCCCTAAAATGCCATTTGTAGCTTTTTTAAAGAAAAGGAATAGTCAGGCACACACATATTGCATTTAGAAGTTACACCACTCAAGTCTAGAGTAGTTTCCTTATTCTCCATTTTTGATGACAGTGATTTTTTTAAAAGACCAGGTTGGTTGTCTTGTGGACTATCAGCTTCCCAGCCTGTCTTATTGATTCCTCATGGCATTAATGTGTGTAATTGTTTGTTTAAAAAACAGATATTCTTAAGGGAGAACACAACTGTTTTTGTTTCTAAGGGAAGCATCTCTTAAGTGCTTAGAAAAACACTTTAATTGTGAATAGATCCAATTAACTTTCTTAAATAATGATAAATAGAACAAAAGCAAACAAATATATATATTTGTTGTGATATTAATGTGGGTTTCCATATATTGTATTTGTCCTTTTTCTGAAAGAAAAGACATGGAGAGTTCAGTTATAACTTGATTTGGTCTTAAGGGTAAGGCATCTTCGTGGCAGAGAATTTAGAAAACTGAAGATAGGTACAAAGACAGAAGGAAAATCATCTACAGTCTTATATCCAGAGCTAACCATCCTTAACAATTTTAGTGTATGTCCTCCTATTTTATATTGCCATGTGTACATTTTTTAATACAAAAATTGAGACCATACTATAGAATATGTTTAAAAAGGCGCTTTTCACTTGACATGACATTAGGAACTTTTTTTCACATTTAGTTATATTTCTACTTCATCATTTTTAATGCTGTAAGTGCATTTTTAAATATTTTGTTAAATAAAGCACTATTTCTAAATCTTGCCTTAAGAAGCACTCGAGACACTTGTTATAGCTACTCCTTCACAGCTGCCCAGACTTAGTGAATGAATCAGCTTCTACAGGGAAGGCTGGTGGGGTTCTGTCCATCTAGTCAGTGCCCCCAAGTGATTCTGATGCCACACAAGTTGGGAAACACTGATGTGGAAAATATATTATTCCTTATTGAATATTTCCCTCTTTTTAGAATTGGAAGTTGTCTCTATTTTAATTAATAGCTTTGTACAAACTGAAATGATCGATTGTATACAAATATCTTTGTACATACCCATGACTATTAGAATGTATTCTTAGAACTGGAATGGTCAGAGATACATAGATTTTGAAAGGTTTTGTATGTATTTTACAAAATGCCCTCCGTAAAGTTTGTCTTGATTAATACTCTATCACTAGCCAGAAAGGATACCATGCATCTTGCAAACCATGAGCAAAATCACAAGAACTTAAAATATTCACTAGTAGTAAGATGTTTTGAAAATTAGGACCATTATTTCTACTTTGTATTGATAGAATTAGAAGGTTTTGATTTGCTAAGAATGTCAGTCTGTTTTTTTTATGCTGGATGAAGTCTTTTTTTTTTAATTGCATGTTAGGTTTTGAGGTACGTGTAAGAACATGCAAGATTGTTGCATAGGTACACACATGGCAGTGTGATTTGCTGCCTTCCTCCCCATCACCTATATCTGGCATTTCTCCCCATGCTATCTCTCCCCAACTCCCCACCCCCTGCTGTCCCTCCCCTATTTCCCCCCAGTAAGGTCTTGATTAAGAAAAATAAAATTCTGTGGGTAAGCTCTGTGGGTTTTTAATCAGTGAGGAACCCAACAATACCAAGTTCAAGAACTTCCCTTTTGCCCTTGGATTTCCTGAGAACTAGAGAGTCAAACTTTAAGGTTTTAGCACCTGCTCTGGACTGCTAGGGCCTGATCATCTGAGAAAGAATGGGCCACAAAGCAGATCAGCAAGTGGATCCAATTACTACTTGTAGATGAAGTAGAATAATATTTAATAGCAATACTACAGCCCAGACCTTGTTCCATACTCTTCCTATTCATTAGTACATTTTATCCTTAGAACAATCACATGAAAGAGATATAATTATTATCCTCATTTTACAGAGAGGTTAAGTGGTGAAGCCATGGCTTAAACCCAGGCAGTCTGATTAAGAATTTTCAGTTGTAAAACTTTGGAACAGTTCAGAGTCAAGTTCATAAAAATTATGTCATGAAACTGGGGTATTAAGAAGGCTGACTGTTGAAAGGAAAGTAGGTATGCAAAAAGCCTGTATTTGTATTTGACTCAAATTTGTGACGTGTCAGGTACTGGTAGGGTATGATTCGTCTTTTGGCTGTACCATTGTTCAGTAAAAATTTTGCACATAATACATTTGTATTTTTTATCATGTGTTCACCATGAAAAATATTAAAATGTAGCCGACACTGGATTTTTCAAAAAGTGAATGAATTTAGACAACTTCTTATTTTGGGTGATCATTTTATTGTCATTTACGTAGCGGTGTATTACCATGATAAAATCTTTTTTCTCCAGGTTTTTAGACATTTACATTTTTATCACAAGTTGTCTTGGTATTTCTTTTCTTATCAAACAAATCTTTTAGCACAATTGCATGGAATTTAGTGGCTAGTTACTATGAACAGTTGCCTTATGGGAGATGTGGGTTGATGACAGCCCAGGAGCCATGGAGTGGGCACTACGTGGTAGAATCTCCTGTCTGGGTATCAGGTATGGTTCAGTTCCATCTCTTACTCTCTAAATTCTTCTTTAAGAGACAAAGCAGAAAAACACTTAAAGAAGACAATATAAACTGTGTGTCTATGTGGGTTTTAATATGTGTCTCTAAGTAAGATTTGCCAGTGTTTTATGAGAATATTTTGGGTAACTAGACTACTCTCTGGTTATTCTAAGACTAGGCTTTTAGAAAAGTGTAGGAGAGGAGGAGAGAGAGAGGGAAAGGAAGAGCTGTGTAGTGATAGAGACAGAAATAAATAATCATCTAAGGATATAATTACTATGATAATTGCTACTAAAATTATGTATTTATAAAAAGAGTATCTAGAAGTCTTAAAAGTAGCTTTGGAGACACTTTTTTTATATTAATAATATTAATGTAGTTTTGATTAAAATAATATGCTAGCAAAATCAAAGGTAGATGATCAAAAAATACTGTATTTATTGAATCATCAAATGAATAAGTAAATATGAAAGTTATGTAAAGTATGGCTTTATATTGTCCCCTAAATCTACTGGTGTGTGTGGTGAAAAGGTAATTTTCAAAATAGGTAACAATATAGCTCATATAGATTTTTAAAATGAGCACATACTGAAGATTTTATGGTACTTATATGATATGAAGGATCCTGGCAGATGGCAGATGTTAAAAACAGTTCAAATGAAAAGTCAACATAGCACAATGTTTTTGTAGAATAAGAGAACTGGAGATGAATTGTCAATGGAGGCAAATCGGGTTTCTCACAATAGGGAAGAAATCAATTAAATTTCTACCAGACCAGACATAATTTACATAGCTCAGAGACAATGAACAGAGCTATAGATAATACATCCAGTTTTATTGAACCACAAAAGTTTTACTACAGTGTCATTTTTTAGTCACAAGGGAAGTTGACGTTATGCAGGGATGGATGGCTTAGTATCACTTTTTCTTGAAGAGATATAACCATACTAATAGTGACTATAATTTAAACAAAATAACAAAATCTGTTGCTGAATAATACTGAAATTTTTCTACATTTTTTTTTGTAAAAGATTAAACATTGTGACTATTTTGTTTTAAAATCCTAACAATCTTTCTGAAAAGCCAATTTCTTTAAAGGTAAAATGCTTTCAGAAGAAAATCATGAATTTGAAGTGAATTTGTTTTTATTTTAAACTTAAATGTGGTGGTTTTCCCTTTAGTTGTGCTCTCCAAAGCAGATTTGTAATCATATTAATTATGTAATCATGGTATTATTCTAAACTCCTTAAATTGTCCTCCCCAAAACATGAGAAAATTAAGTTAAGACTTGTTTATTAACCCTTTGAATGTTGAAATTGTTGGTCTCACATGATCTAGATGAACTACTGTACTCTTTTAATTTTGTGACTTTTCTAAGGGTTGGGACGTGGTATACTGCTTAGTACATTTTCAGGACCAGCTTAGGAGGTCACCAATAAATATACATGTGGTAGAAATAAATATGTTTGAAACCATGAAAGTTAGTTTTTGAAATTCATTATTAACTTTTTTTAAGCTTTTTTTTTTTTTTTTGGTAGCTATTTTAGGATGGGTTAAATAGGGATGAACCAAGATTGGGAGGGAATAACTATATCGTTCTTAAAAAAAAATACTGATTGTATTCTTGAACTGACAGCTTCATTTATTTTGTCTATCATTCCAGGAATCTTCTTCCAGTTGTACCATTTATTGGATTATTTAAAAATTTAAACATGAAGCTGACAGATATATTTCTCCAAAATAGAAAATAGCTTGTTAGAATCAATCAGACTCAAATTGATATCCAGCTTTTTTTTTTTTCTTTTAAAGAAACATTGTTATTGCCATTTTTATCTTATTTGGGTCTTTCTGTTTTCTATAGCTCATACCACTCAGTTTACTGAACCTGGCTGGTATTACCTGAAGACAGTTGGCCATTTAGAGAAAGGAGGAAGCTACGTAGCTCTAACTGATGGCTTAGGGAACCTCACCATCATCATTGAAACCATGGTAAACTTTTGTTATTGCTATTGGATGAAGTCACTTCTTTACTATTGGAAAAATAACCTAATACAAACTGAACACCTTTTTGTAGATATAAATACATAACCATACAGACAGATGCCAAGATCTTATGATTTCCATTTAAAAAATTTTAGCCATGAGTCAGTAAAGCATAGCAACATAGCTCACTGATTTATACAAAATAGTCATCTCTCATCTTTTCTCCACTTTATTTCTGGCATTTGGGACAAAATTAAGATTACCTGTTTACCAGTATTTGTGGAGAAGACCTTCACACCTTCCCTTGCCCTGATATATAATCTTACAGAGGCCGTGGCTTTTTCCACCTCAGGTTGTTTTGCCCTGATATGTAATCAGGTTGTTTTGCCCTGACATGTAATCTTATGGAGGCTTTTTTTTTTTCAGTCTCAGGTTGTTTTGGGGAGACTTTAAGTCTGTTGAGAGCAAGGAGCTTAAAATTCTAGTGATTGAGGGGCTGGAGTAGGAAGGGAATAGGTCTGACAGGTGGACAGAGGCATGGGAGGAGGTCGGGGCTTGAAAGTGGACATATCAAGGATTCAGGGGAACTCAATGAAAGAATGAAAGTGAGAAAAGGTGGAAGGAGAAGCAGAAGCAAATGGAGAGAAGTCTTAGAGGTACCAGTTTAGGGAGATCTCAAGCTTCCCAAAGAGGTCAATGAAGTTCCAACAAGAAGGAAGTGGACAGAATAGGAAGCGCATATAGTCAGCAGAGCTTTGTGAAGAGGGATTTCTAGCAATTAAGTTCCTATGGGAGAAGCAAGATACAAAACAGAGAACAGAGTGGCCTTAAAGTATCCTACTATCAGGTTTGAACTAGGACAAACAGTAAATATTCCTGGCAGTATTGAGCTTTTTAAACCAAGGGTATCCATTAAGTGACTCACAACCCAAACCAGTAAGTCTTTTATGTCTTACCATGGATGAAGAGGATCCTTGAAAGAGGGTATAAAAAGATGCAGCCCTCCCAGGATCTACACTTGATCACAGCCAAAAAGCTGAGAAGTGATCCTCCAAAGACCTAGAACCACTCCCAAGGATAGTCAAAAGAAAGACCCAGATAATCTCCCTACTCCCAACTCCCTGTCAGAGCTGGCAATAGTTGGTAAGCTAGCTGTAAATGGGGGGCAAGTCACATTTTTGTCTGGCTATATTCTTGGGGCCCCCAACTTGAAGTTGGCTGCCTGCATATACAAAACTGACATCTCACACATCCCCAACAGGTCGGAAGTCAAGCCAGGTTCTCAGTATACAAAATGAGACAAATAGGAAAGCAATAGCTGACCCTGGGAGGGAAGGGATCTGCAGGTAATGAGTACCCAAAACTAAATTTTTACGAGTCACAAACCAAACAAATGTTTCCTTCTGTGAATCTGAATCTGGAGAGGATGGGATGAGAAGAAGTTTTTTTTTTTTTTTTCTTTTTCAATTGCCTTCTCTTGATCGGGTACTTCAGGCAGAGATCTAGAAGAGCAGGCCTTTGTGAGAATTCTTACTTTTCTGCTAGCTTTTTGTCAGTGTCTCAGGATCTCATTTACAGGCTGTTAAAGTAAGTAGGCATCTCATCTTCTTCACCAGAAACTGTCTTCAGAGATAAAGGATATAAGGAGAGCACCTGTTGAATGAGGGTCTTATGACCTGCTTAGAGAAGAAAGGAGAAGGTCAGAGAGTAACCTTCCTACTTCTGCATTTTTCTCAGATTTCTTCACTTTAAAATATTTGGGGGAGGTGTGTCTTGAGCCCTGTCATGGCTGTTATGAATAATGGTATGGATTAGCATACGTGTACAAATTTTTCTGTGGATGTTTTCACTTCACTTGTGTATATATGTAGGAGTGGAATTGCTGGGTCACATGGTAACTCTGTGTTTAAAATTTTGAGGAACCACCAAATTGTTTTCCAAAGTTATTGCACCATTTTACATTGCCACCAGTAGTTTATGAAGCTTACAATTCTCCACATCCTCCCCAACAGTTCTTATTGTCGGTGCTTTTGATTATAGCCATCCTAGTGGATGTGAAATGCCATGTTATTGTAGTTTTATTTGCATTTTCCTAGAGACTAATGATGTGGGGATCTTTTCTTGTGCTTATTGGCCAGTAGTGTATGTTCTTTGGGGAAATGTCTGTTTAAACTCTGCCCATTTTTAAATTGGGATATTTGTGTTTTTATTATTGAGTCTTAAGTGTTTTCTATTCTATATAAAAATTCCTTATCAGAAATATAATTTGCAGATGTTTAACCATTGCATGGGTTGTCTTTCGTTTTCTTAATGGTACTCTTTGAATTAAAGAAAGTTTTAAATTGTGATGAAGTCCATTTTGTTTTTTTGTTTGTTTCTTGTGCTTTTGGTGTCATATCTAAGAAACTGTTGCCTAATTCAAGGTTCTGAAGATTTATGTATTATTTTACGAGTTTTAGAGTTTAAAATCTTAAATTTAGGTTTTTTGGTCCATTTTCTTTCTTAACTGGTATCAGCTGTGGGTCCAACTTGATTGTTTTGCATTTTGATATCCAGTTGTCCCTGAACTATTTTTTTGAAAAGACTGTTCTTTCTTCATTGAATTGTCCTAGCACCGTTGTTGAAAAGCAATTGACAATAAATTTGAGGATTTATTTCTGGAACCTCAATTTTATTTGATTGGCCTATGTATCTTTTCTAATGTGAGCACCACACTGTCTTAATTACTGTAGCTTTCTGGTAAATTTTGAAATCAGGAAATGTGAGTACCTCAACTTTGTTATATTTTTATTTGTTATTAATGCAAGGTACAATTTGATGTTTTTTTTTGAAAGAGAAAAAAGAAAGAGAAAGAAAAGAAAAAAGGAATGAAAGAGAGAAAGAGGAAGAAAAAGAGGGAGAAAGAATGAGAATCTTGCTCTATTGCCCAGGCTAGAATGCAGTATAAAAATGGGTATTAAAAACCCTCTTTTATGCCAATAATTGTGCTTAAAAATAGAGACAGGAAGGAATAAGGGAGGAAAATAAACAACCAACCAATATTTCATTTAAACCTGTGAAATGCTATGCAATTGCTGAGGAGTGATTTACTTCCAATTATGTGGTCACTTTTAGAATAGGTGTGATGTGATGCTGAGAAAAATATATGTTTTGTGGATTTGGGGTGGAGAGTTCTGTAAATGTTTATTAAGTTTACTTGTTCCAGGTCTGAGTTCAAGTCCTGGATATCCTTGTTAATTTTCTATCTTGTTGATCTGTCTAATATTGACAATGTGGTGTTAAAGTCTCCCACTATTATTGTGTGGGAGTCTTAAGTCTCTTTATAAGTCATTAAGAACTTGCCTTATGTATCTGTGTGCTCCTGTATTGGGTGCATATATATTTAGGATCGTTAGCTCTTCTTGTTGCATTGATCCTTTTACCATTATGTAATGTCCTTCTTTGTCTCTTTTGGTCTTTGTTGCCTTAAAGTCTATTTTATCAGAGATGAGAATTGCAACTCCTGCTTTTTTTTTTTTTTTTCCTCTCCATTTGGTTGGTAAATCTTCCTCCATCCCTTTGTTTTAAGTCTTTGTGTATTCTTGCATGTGAGATGGGTCTGGATGCTGCATACCGATGGGTTTTGGCTTTTTATCCAATTTGCCTATCTGTGTCTTTTGATTGGGGCATTTAGTCCATTTAAATTTAGGATTAATATTGATATATGTGAGTTTAATACTGCCATTTAATGCTAGCTGGCTGTTTTGCCCATTAATTGATGTAGATTCTTCATTACGGTGATGCTCTTTACCTTTTGGTATGTTTTTGGAGTGGCTGATACTGGTTGTTTCTTTCTATGTGTAGTGCTGCTTTTAGAAACTCTTGTAAAGCAGGCCTGGTGGTGATGAAATCTCTGAGTACTTGCTTGTTCACAAAAAATTTTATTTTTCCTTCACTTATGAAGCTTAGTTTGGCAGGATATGAAATTCTGGGTTGAAAATTCTTTTCTTTAAGGATGTTGAATATTGGCCCCCACTCTCTTCTGGCTTGTAGGGTTTCTGCTGAGAGATCTGCTGTGAGTCTGATAGGCTTCCCTTTGTGGGTAACCTGACCTTTCTCTCTGGCTGCCCTTAGTATTTTCTCCTTCATTTCAACCCTGGTGAATCTAATAATTATGTGCCTTGGGGTTGCTCTTCTTGAGGAATATCTTTGTGGTGTTCTCTGTATTACCTGGAGTTGAGTGTTGTCCTGTCTTGCTAGGTCGGGAAAGTTTTCCTGGATAATATCCTGAAGAATATTTTCCAGCTTGGATTCGTTCTCTCTTCGTCACATTCAGGTACACCTATCAAACATAGATTAGGTCTTTTCACATAGTCCCATATATCTTGGAGACTTTGCTCATTCCTTTTTACCCTTTTTTCTCTAATCTTGTCTTCTCATTTTATTTCATTGAGTTGGTCTTTGACCTCTGATATCCTTTCTTCTGCTTGATCAATTTGACTGTTAAAACCTGTGCATACTTCGCAAAGTTCTCGTATTGTGTTTTTCAGCTCCATTAATTCACTTATATTCCTCTCTAAATTGTCTATTCTCATTAGCATTTCATCAAACCTTTTTTCAACGTTCTTAGTTTCTTTGCATTGGGTTAGAACATGTTCTTTTAGCTCACAGAAGTTTCTTATTATCCACCTTCTGAAGCCTGATTCTGTCAATTCATCACACTCATTCTCCATCAGGCCTTGTTCCCTTGCTGATGAGGAGCTGCAATCCCCTGTAGGAGGAGAGGCATTCTGATTTCGGGTGTTTTCAGCCTTTTTGTGCTGGTTTCTTCCCATCTTTGTGGATTTATCCACCTGTTGTCTTTGTAATTGCTGGCTTTCGGCTTGGGTCTCTGAGTGGATGTCCAGCGATGAAGTTTTTTCTGTTTCTTAGTTTTCCTTTGGTGGATGCCCTTCCCCTCACAGAGCTGGACCTTCCCGGGTTCAGCTGTGCTTGCTGTGAAACTCTCAACCATCAGTGTTTCCAATTGCTGTTTTTTTGTGGGGTTGGGACCAGCTGAACCTGATCACCTGGCTCCCTGTCTCAGAGCCTTTTTCTTTTTTTTTTGTTGAACGGTCTATTCAGTTACCTGTTGAAAGGGCACCAGAATCTGTGTAATTTCCCTTGCGGCAACCCACTGCGCCAGCTGAAACAGCGGCATTGAGATTCGTGGAGCTTTTTTTGCCCAGGAATCTCCTGGTCTGGCTCTCTATTTCAGTCCCCTTTTCAATCAGTTGAATGGGTGACTCTGCCTTCCCGGAGCTCCAAACGCCAACTAGAAGGACACCCAGTCCCGTATACTCCGCACTGAGAACTGCCGCGCCGGAGCGCCGGCAAAACAGCTGCGCTGGCCAAAAGAGTTGCACTGGCGACCTGTGTGGCTCCTCCGCTGGGAATCTCCTGGTCCGTGGGCAACAAAAATTCATCTGGGAGTGTGGCGTCCACTCACTCTCTGCGCTTTCACTGGGAGCTGCAATCCTGAGCTGTTGCTAATCGGCCATCTTGGATCTCTCTCCCCACTTTAATGTTTTGATACATGTATGTGATAAAATGATCAAATCAAGATATGCCCATCACCTCATGAGTTTATCATTTCTTTATGATAGAGAGCATTCAAAAGCCTCTCTTCTAGCCATTTTGTAATACACGAAACCTTACTGTTAGCCATCCTCACCCTACTGTGCAATAAAACACCAGAACTTATTCCTCCTGTGTAATAGTTACTTTGTATCTATTGACCAACCTCTTCCTATCCTTCCCAGCCCCACCCCAGTGTCTGGTAACCAGTGATCTACTCTCTGCATCTGTGATAGCAACTCTTTTTTTTTATTCCACATGTAAGTGCGATCATGAGGTATTTATCGTCTTGTGTGTGGCTTATTTCACTTAACATGATATCCTCCATATTCCTCCATGTTGTTGCAGAATCAGGATTTCATTCTTTTTATGACTGAATAATACTCCATTGTGCATATATACCACATTATCTTTATTCATGTATTCATTGTTGAACACGTGGGTTGATTCCATATATTGGCTATTGTAAATAGTGTTTTAATAAATATGGGAGTGCAGATACCTCTTTAACATACAGTGAGATTACTGGATCATGTGGTAGCTCTACTTTTAATTTATTTTTTATTTTAATTTTTTTTGAGACAGAGTCTCTGTACTCCCAGGCTGGACTACAGTGGCACAATCTCGGTTCACTGCAACCTTTGCGTCCTGGGTTCAAGTGATTCTTCTGCCTCAGCTTCCCGAGTGGCTGGGATTACAGGCACCTGCCACCACACCCAATTAATTTTTGTATTTTTAGTAGAGACAGGTTTTACCATGTTGGCCAGGCTGCTCTCAAACTCCTGACCTCACGTGATCTGCCTACCTAAGCCTCCCAAAGTACTGGGATTATGGGTGTGAGCCACCATATGCCCCGCCTATTTTTAGCTTTTTAGGAATCTCCACACTGTTTTTTATAGTGACTATACCAATTTACAACTCCATCAACATTAAGTAAGTATTTCTTTTTTTCTGCATCCTCACCAACACTTGTTTTCTTTTGTCTTTTTGATAATAGTCATTCTAAGTAAAGAGAGGTGGTATCCCCATTTGATTTGCATTTCCCTGATGATTAGTGATGTTGAATATTTTTTAATGTACCTGTTGGCCATCTGTATTGTCTTCTTCTGCAAAATGTCTATTGCAGTCTTTTGCCCAATTTTAAATTGGGCTATTTTGTTGTTGTTCTTGTTGTTTAAGTTCTTTATGTAGTTTAGATATTAACCCCTTGTCTGATGTAGAATTTGGAAATACTTCCTCCCATTTTGTAGGCTGTGTGCTTTACTTTGTTTCTTTTGCTGTGCAAAAGCTTTTCAGTTTGATGTAATCCCCTTGGTCTATTTTTGCTTTTTTTTGTCTGTGCTTTTGAGGTCTTATTTAAAAAATCCTTGCCCATCTCATTGTCATAAAGTACTTTCCCTTTGTTTTCTTCTAGTTTCATAGTTTCAAGTTTTATATTTAAGTATGCAATCAATTTTGAATTGACTTTTGTATATTGTGAGAGGTAAGGGTCCAGTCTCATTCTTCTGCATGTGGCTATTTTTCCCAGTGCTGTTTATTGAAGAGACTGTCTTTTTTCCCAGTGTGTATTCTTGGCACTTTTGTTGAAAATTAGTTGGTCATAGGTGTATGAATTTATTTCTGGACTTTCTATTATGTTCCATTGGTCTGTGTGTCTGCTTTTATGCCAAAACCATGCTGTTTTATTAATAGTTACTATAGCCTTTTAGTATATTTTGAAGTCAAGTAGTGTGATGCCTTCAGCTTTGTTCTTTTTGCTCAGGGTTGCATTGGCTGTTTGTGGTCTTTTGTGGTCCTATATGAATTTTATGGTTGAGTTTTCTATTTATGTGAAGCATGTCCTTGGCATTTTGATACAGAATGCATTAAATCTATAGATTGCTTTGGGAAGTATGGCCATTTTAATAATATTAATTATTCACTATATTTTTATGAGTTATTTTTTAGTGATTATTCTAGGGCTTACCATATACATCCTAACTTACTGGATTCACTTCAGATTTAAGCTAACCGAATTCCAGTAGATTATGCTGAATTCCCTTGTTGCCCTGTTCCCTTTCCCCTTTTGTTCTATTATTAGCATACATATCACAATACTGTGTGCTGCAAACTTAATAGGACATTGTTACTTTATATATAAATTTATATGGTTTTTAAACCAGTAACATGCTGTTTTGGTTATTATAGCCTTGTAGTGTGATTTGAAGTTAGATAATGTGATGCCTCCAGATTGTTCTTTTTGTTCAGGATTTCTTTGGGTATTTGGACTCTTTTTTGGTTCCATATGAATTTTAGGATTGTTTTTTCTAATTCTGTGAAAAATGTTGATATTTTGATATAAATTACACTGAATATGTAGATTGCTTTGGGCATTGTGGTCTCATTTTCACAATATTGATTCTTTCGATCCATGAGCATGGGATGTATTTCCATTTGTTTGCATTATCTATTATATATTATATTTTTTATAGCTATTCTAAAAGAGATGGAGTTAATTTGACTCTCAGCTTTGTCATTATTGTTGTACAGTAGTGCTGCAAATTTGTGTACATTGATTTTGTAACTCAAAACTTTACTGAATTCCTGTATCAGATCTAGGAGTCATAGATCAATGGAGCAGAATAGAGAACCCAAAAATAAAGCCAAATACTTAAAACCAACTGATCTTTGACAAAGCACACAAAAATATAAATTTTGGGAAAGGACATCCTATTTAATAAATGTGCTGGGAAAATTGGATAGCAACATTATTTGCCTAGAATAATGAAACTGCATCCCTACCTCTTACCTCACCATATACAGAAATTAACTCAAGATGGATTAAAGGCTTCAATCCTTATAAGACCTGAAGCCATAAAAATTCTAGAAGAAAATCTAGGAAAAACTCTCTGGACATTGGCCTAGGCAAATAATTTATGACTAAGACCCAAAAAGCAAATGCAGCAAAACAGAAATAAATAAATGGGACCTAATTAAACTAAAAGCCTTCTGAAGAATCAGGCAGTAAACAGGCAACCTACAGAATGGGAGAAGCCATTTACAAATTATGCAAAGGACTAATATCCAGAATTTATAAGGAACTCAAATCAGCAAGAAAAACACAAATCCCATTAAAAAGTGGCAGGTGACATGAATAGATATTTCTCAAAAGAAGATATACCAATGGCTAAAAAAAGGATGAAAAAAGGCTGAACATCACTAATCATCAGGGAAATACAAATTAGAACCACAATGAGATACCACCTTAATCAAATCAGAATGGCCATTATTGAAACGTCAAAAAAAAAAAAAAAAACAGATGTTGGCATCCATGTGGTGAAAAGAGAATGCTTATACATTGCTGGTGGGAATGTAAATTAGTACAACCTCTGTGGACAACAGTGTGGAGATTTCTCAAAGAATTAAAAGTAGATTGAATTACCCTTCATTCCTGCAATCCCACTATCGGGTATCTACCCAGAAGAAAAGAAGTCACTGTATCAAAAAGTCACCTGCATACATGTTTGTTGCAGCACAATTCACAATTGAAAGATACGGAATCAACCTAAGTGCCCATCAACTGGTTAGTGGATAAAGGAAATGTGTGTGTGTGTGTGTGTGTGTGTGTGTGTGTGTGTGTGTACCATGAAATACTCTTCAGCCATAGAAAAGAATGAAATAATGCCGTTTGCAGCAACTTGGATGAAATTGGAGACCATTACTTTAAGTGAATTAACTCAGGAATTGAAAAACAAATACCACTTGTTCTAATATAAGTGGGAGCTATGGGTACACAAAGGCATACAGAGTGGTATAATGGACATTGGAGACTTGGAGGGGGAAAACTACTTGTATCCCTAAAGCTATTGAAATAAAAATTAAAAATATAGACTCGGTATCCAAGATGGCTGAATAGAAGCAACTCTGGTGCACAACACCTGGTGAGGGAGACGCAGAAAGTGAGAGATCTACGCCGCTTAAACTGAGGTACCAGGTTCATATCAATGGAACTGGTTAGACAATTGGCGTAGCCCAAACAGGGAAAACTGAGGTTGGGAGGGGCACTGCTTCACCCAGAAAGTGCCCCGGTCCAGATGCAGTGCTTCCCTCAAAGCCTCTGCAACGCACAGAATAGGGGATCTTCACTGGTCAAGCACTGGGAGTTACAAGTGCAGAGTTGAATAACAATCTGGGCCAGCGCCATGGATTGCTGGCACAGAACTAAGTGGATGCAAAACTGGCCAGGAGAGCCCTACAGACTGAGCTACTGCCCCCCCTGCCCCTAGAAGGAGGGAGTTGAAAGCATGGAGACAGATGATATGCCTAGGTGGGTCCCTCCCCGACAAAGCCCAGCAGACTGAAGCCCTCTTAGTTGAGGGTTCCACAGCCAGTACCTCAGCCTGACGTCAACCCTGAACAGTCGAGCTCAGCGGAGAGAAGGGCACTCGCCATTAAATAGGTGGGCCTAATCTTCCTGTGAAAACAAAAGACACAGGAAGCCTTCATAGCAACCAGACTGAGTCCTTGGAAACCCAGCAGCACCTCGAGCTCCCGGGATGAAGGGCACCCGCTATTAAAGAGGTGGACCTAATCTTCCTGGATAAACAAAAGACACAGGAAGCCTACGTAGCAACTGGACTGCATCCTTGGCAACCCAGCAGCGCCTTGACAGGCAGACAAGCAACCTCATCTAGCCGCAACCTGAGATCAGAGCTAGATAAATTCACGAAGATGGGAAGAAACCAGCGCAAAAAGGATGAAACCACCAAAGACCAGAATGCCTCTTCTCCTTCAAGGGCTCACAATTCCTCACCAGCAAGGGAAGAAATCAGGATGGGGAACGAGTTCAACCAATTGACAGAAGCAGGCTTCAGAAGGTGGGTAATAACAAACTTCTCTGAGCTAAAGGAACATGTTCTAACCCAATGCAAAGAAACTAAAAACCATTCAGGACATAGGCATAAGCAATGACTTCATGACTAAAACACCAAAAGCAATGGCAACCAAAGCCAAAATAGACAAATGGGATCTAATTAAACTTAAGAGTTTCTACCCAGGAAAAGAAACAATCAGAGTGAACTGGCATCCAACCTAATGGGAAAAAAATCTTTGCAATCCACCCATCTAACAAAGGCCTAATATCCAGCATCTACAGATAACTAAAGCAGATTTACAAGAAAAAAACAAACTCATTCAAAAGTGGGCGAAGGATATTAGCAGTTTTCAAAAGAAGACATTTACGAGGCCAGCAAACATATGAAAAATGCTCATCATCACTGATTGTTAGAGATATGCAAATCAAAACCACATTGAGATACCACCTCACGCCAGTTAGAATGGTGATCATTAAAAAATCAGGAGACCATAGATGCTGGAGAGGATGTGGAGAAATAGGAACATTTTTACACTGTTGGTAGGAGTGTAAATTAGTTCAACCATTGTGGAAGACAGTGTGGTGATACCTCAAGGATCTAGAAATAGAAATTCCATTTAACCCAGCGATCCTATTACTAGGTATATATCCAAAAGATTATAAATCATTGTATTATAAAGTCATATGCACATGTATGTTCATTGTGGCACCGTTTACAATAGCAGAGACATGAAGCCAACCCAAGTGCCCATGAATGATAGACTGGACAAAGAAAATGTGGCACATATTCACCATGGAATACTACGCAGCCATAAAAAGGGATGAGTTCTTGTCTTTTGTAGGGACAAGGATGAATCTGGAAACCATCATTCTCAGCAAACTGACACAAGAACAGAAAACCAAACACTGCATCTTCTCACTCATAGGTGGGTGTTGAACAATGAGAACACACGGACACAGGGAGAGGAGCATTACACACTGGGGTCAGTGGGCGGGGGTGCTAAGGGAGGGACAGCAGGGGTAGGGAGGCTGGGAGGGCTAACTGCCAGTTACAGGTGATGGGGATGGTGGAAGGTGGAAGTAAACCACCTTGCCAAGTATGTACCTATGCAACAGTCCTGCATGATCAGCACATGTACCCCAGAACCTAAAGTACAATATAAAAAAAGAAAAAATACATGTTTATAAAAGCATATTTGTATATTTATATTTTATTACAAATATATATTTATAGAGTTTGTTATGTGAGTCTTCTTGTTTACCATTTTTGTTCTATTCATTTGTTTCTGTGGATTTGATTTCCCATCTGGTATCATTTTCTTAAGCCAAATACAACTTTTTTTTATTGGCTCTTTTATGCTGTTGTTGGCAATTATATTACATTTCTGAATGTTCTAAGAATACAATTACATACATGTTGTTTTATAAATTGCTTTTAAAATCAGTTATGAGAAGGGAGTTATGAGAGAAAGAAATACGCATTTTTTTACCATATTTTATAATTACGTAATTACCTTTACCAGTCCTTTTTGTTCTTGAAATTGATTTACTGTCTTGGGTCATTTGCTTTCAGCTTAAAGGACTTCTTTAGTATTTGATGAAAGCTGCGTCTTCCATCAACACATTCTCTGTTTTTGTTTATCTAACAATGTATTTTGCCTTCATTATTTGAAAGATAGTTTTGATGGAAATTGGATTCTTGATTGACAGTGTTTTTCTTTGAACACTTTGAATATGATATCCTCCATTGTTTTGGGTGATAAATCAATGTTAATCTTATTGAGGTTCCCTTGTAAATGATAAGTCATTTTTCTTTTGGCTGCTTTCAAGATTTCAAGTCAAGTTTTTCTTTGACTTTTAGCATCTTTATGTGTCTTTGTGGAATCTCTTTGCGTTTATTTTTGGAGTTTGTGGATCTTTTAGGATATATAGATTAATATTTTTTAAAACAAATTTAGGAATTTTTCAGCTACTGTATCTTTGAATATTGTTTTCTGCTCCTTTTGCTCTACTCCTCTTGTTATCCCATTGTATATGTGTTGATGAACTTAGTGGAATCCCACATCTCTCTGAGGTGCTGTTCATTTTTATTTTCATGTTTTTTTCTTTATTCTTCAGGTTACACTGTCTCTATCGATGTCTTCAATTTCTTTGTGAGTTTTGCCAGTTCATATTTACTGTTGATCCCTGTAATTTTTCATATTACTTACTGTGTTTTTCAATTTCTAGAATTTGCAGGTTTTTTTTTAGATTTTCTGTCACTTTATTGATACTATGTATTGATGAAATATTTTCATCATGCCTTGCTTTACTTCATTGAGATTTTAATTTCTCTTTAGTTAGTTGAACATATTTATATTGGCTACTTTTTTTTTTTTATAATTTAAGCTTTTGTTTTAGATTCAAGGGGCACATATTCATGTTTGTTACATGGATGTATTGTGTGATGTGGAGGTTTGGGGTATGAATGATCCTGTACCCAGCTAGTGAGCATAGTAGCAATAGTTTTTCATTCCTTGTCTCCCCCCACAACCAGTAGTACCCAGTGTCTCTTGTTCCCACCTTCATGTCCAGGTGTACCCAATGTTTAGTTCCCATTTGTAAATGAGAACATAAAGTATTTGGTTTTCTGTACCTGTGTTAATACATTTAGAATAATGGCCTCCAGCTGTATCCATGTTGCTGCAAGGACATGATTTAATTCTTTTTTTTTCTTTTTTTAAAAAATTTACTTTAAATTCCAGGATACATGTGCAGAAGGTGCAGGTTTGTTACATAGGTATTCATGTGCCAGGGGATTAGCTGTACCTATTGACTTCCCTCTAAGTTCCCTCTCATCACCCTCCACCTACCAACAGGCACTTGTGTGTTGTTCCCCTCCCTGTGTCCATGTGTTCTCATTGATCAACTCGCACTTATGAGTGAGAACATGCAGTGTTTGGTTTTCTCTTCCTGTGTTAGTTTGCTGAGGATGTTGGCTTCCAGCTGCATCCATGTCCCTGCAAAGGACATGATCTCATTCCTTTTTATGACTGGATAATATGCCATGGTGTATATGTACCACATTTTCTTTAACCAGTCTTTCATTGATAGACATTTGGGTTGGTTCCATGTCTTTGCTATTGTAAATAGTGCTGAAATAAATATATGTGTGCATGTGTCTTTATAGTAGAATGATTTATATTCCTTTGAGTAATACCCAGTAATGGCATTGCTGAGTCAAATGGTATTTCTGGTTCAAGGTCCTTGAGGAATCACCATACTGTCTTCCACAATGGTTGAACTAATTTACATTCTCACTAACAGTGTAAAAGCATTACTATATCTCCACAGCCTTACCAGCATCTCTTGTTTCTTGACTTTTTAATAATTGCCATTCTGACTGGCATGAGATTATATCTCATTGTGGTTTTGATTTGCATTTCTCTAATGATCAGTGATGTTGAGCTTTTTTTCATATGTTTGTTGGCTCCGTAAATGTCTTCTTTGGAGAACTGTCTGTTCATATCCTTTGCTTACTTTTCAATGAGGTTGTTTTTTTTCTTACAATTTTAAGTTCCTTGTAAATTATGGATATTAGACCTTTGTCAGATGGGTAGATTACAAAAATGTTCTCCCATTCTGTAGCTTGCCTGTTCACTGTGATGATAGTTTCTTTTTCTGTATAGAAGCTCCTTAGTTTAATAAGATTCCATTTGTCAATTTTGACTTTTGTTGCAATTGCTTTTAGTGTTTTTATCATGAAGTATTTGTTCATGCCTATGTTCTGAATGGTATTGCCTAGGCTTTCTTCTAGTGTTTTTATAGTTTTGGGTTTTACATGTAAGTCTTTAATCTATCTTGAGTTAATTTTTGTATAAGGTGTAAGGAGGGGTTCCAGTTTCAGTTTTCTGCATATGGCTAGCCAGTTTTCCCGGCACCATTATTGAATAGGATATCTTTTCCCCATTGCTTGTTTTTGTCAGATTTGTAAAAGATCAGTTGATGGTGGATGTATGGTGTTATTTCTGAGGTCTCTACTTTGTTCCATTCATCTATATGAAGCAGTACCATGCTGTTTTGGTTACTGTATCCTTGTAGTATAGTTTGAAGTCAGGTAGCGTGATGCCTATAGCTTTGTTCTTTTGGCATAGGATTATCTTGGCTATACAGGGTCTTCTTTGATTCCAGATGAAATTTAAAGTACTTTTTCTAATTCTGTGAAGAATGCTAATTATAGTTTGATGGGAATAGCATTGAATCTATAAATTACTGTAGTCAGTATGGCCATTTTCACGATATTAATTCTTCCTTGGAAAAATTGTTTTTCCATTTGTTTGTGTCCTTGTTTATTTCCTTGAGCAGTGGTTTGTAGTTCTTCTTGAAGAGGTCCTTTGCATCCCTTGTTAGCTGTATTCTTAGATGTTTTATTCTCTTTGTAGCAATTGTGAATGGGAGTTCATTCATGATTTAGCTCTCTGTATGTTGTTGGTGTAGAGGAATGCTTGTGATTTTTGTACGTTGATTTTGTATCCTGAGACTTTGCTGAAGTTGCTTATCAGCTTAAGGTGTTTTTGGGCTGAGACTACAGAGTTTTCTTTTTTTTTTTTTTTTTTAATTGCATTTTAGGTTTTGGGGTACATGTGAAAAACATGCAAGGTTGTTGCATAGGTGCATACGTGGCAGTGTGATTTGCTGCCTTCCTCCCCTTCACCCATATCTGGCATTTCTCCCCATGCTATCCCTCCCCAATTCCCCACCCCCCTGCTGTTCCCCCCACTCCCCCACAACAGACCCCCATGTATAGTGCTCCCCTCCCAGAGACTACAGAGTTTTCTAAATATTCAATCATGTCATCTGCAAACAGATAATTTGACTTCTTCTCTTCCTATTTGAATCCTTTATTTCTTTCTCTTGCCTGATTGCCCTGGCCAGAACTTCTAATACTATGTTGAATAGGAGTGGTGACAGAGGGCATCATTGTCTTGTACCAGTTTTCAGAGGGAATGCTTCTAGCTTTTTCCCATTCAATCTGATATTGGCTGTGGGTTTGTCATAAATAGATCTTCTTGTTTTGAGATATGTTCTGTCAGTATGTAGTTTATTGAGAGTTTTTAACGTGAAGGGATTTTGACTTTTATTAAAGGCCTTTTCTGCATCTATTGAGATAATTGTGTGGTTTTGTCTTTGGTTCTGCTTATATGATGGATAATGTTAGTTGATTTGATTTCATTCTTTTTTATTGCTGTGTAGTGTTGCATGGTGTGTGTGTGTATATATATATATATATATATATATATATATATATATGGCACATTTTCTTTATTTGGTTTGCTATTGATGGGCACTTATATTGTCTACTTTGAAGTCTTTGTTAAATCTGACATCTGTTTTCTCTCAGTGGTAGTTTCTCTTGCCTACTTTTCCCCCCTGTGTTTGGGGCACACTTCTTTTTCTTTGAATGTCTCATTTTTTTTGTGCATTTTTGGAAACTGGACCTTAAATATAATATATGGTAGCAACTCACATGTAATATATGCTAGCAACTCAGGGCATTGATCCTCTCTCCCTTGAGACTTGTTTATTTATTTAGTGATTTGCTGAAGTATTTTAGTGAAGTCTGTTCTCTTCTTCTTCACACACAAACACTGTAAAGCCTGAAATGTTGCTCCTTGGAGAATGTGACTTTTGGCATATCCACAGTCACTGTGGGATGACATCGGTTTTTCCAGGACTCTGTCTGGTTCCTTGATCACACCTCAGTATAAGTTACACTGATTGCTGGTGGATTTCTGTATTGTTTTAAACAATGCCCTGGGACTTAAATTGTTCCAAAGACTGATTCAATTAAATTCCAACTCATTTTCAGCGATGGTTTGAGGTATAGTGTTTTCGTTTTCTTCTGACCACAGGAGGTGTTTTGTTTTTGTTTGTTTGTTTTTTTTTTTTTAACTGTCACTTACTTTTTTTGATTCTCAATGGTATACTAGGCTGGGCTATGGTTTCACTTATGCCTATAACGAATGTACTGGCCTCTTATTTGCTTTTCACCAAAACTTCCATTATTTTTGAGAACTACATTAGTCTTGAACCTCCCTGTGCTCTGTGCCAAATATCAATTCCTTTAAAAACAGTTTTGAAGCTGTTTCATGCCTTGTCTCTCCCGCTTGGCAAATATTTGATCTCTAGTGGTATCGTCTTTATTATTGTTGAAATGTATGTTTTCTTTCGTTGTATGCTGATTTTTGATTAGTCTGGCTAGAGGTTTTTCAGTTTTATTGATCTTCTCAAAAAATCAGCTTTTGGTTTTATTATTTTCTTGTGGTTTTTAAATTTGCTTTTGTTTAATTGATTCTTTTTTTCTCTTTATTTTCTTTGCTTATTTTGGTCTTTATTTTTATTTTTACTTTAAAAAATGTTATTTCCATAGCTTTTTTGGGGAACAAGTGGTATTTGGTTACATGAGCAAGTTTTTTAGTGGTGATTTGTGAGATTTTGGTGCACTCATCACCTGAGCAGTGTATGCTGAACCAAATTTGTAAATTTTTAAATTTGCTACTATTTTTCTAGTATCTCAAGACTGAAGCTGAACTCTCAGATCCCTTCTTTGTTTCTAATCTAGGTATTTAGTGCTCTAAATTCCTTCTAAGTATTGTTTTAGTGGCATACCACAAATTCTGATACGTTGTGTTTTCATTTTCATAAAGCTGAAAATTCTAATTTCCTTTTTGTTTTTCTTTTGACCCATTGATTATTTAGAAATTTGTTATTTAGTTTGTAAATATTTTGGACTTTTCCAGAAGGTTTTCAGTTATTCACTCCTGATTTAATTCTACTATGGTTAAAAAAATATTTTGTGTGACTTGAATCTTTTTATATTTATGAGGACTTGCTTTATGAATCAGAGTATGGTGTAGTTTGGTCCGTGTTCCATGTACACTTGAAAAGAATGTGCATCCTGCTGTTACTAGATGGAGTCATTTATAGATGTCAAGGCACATTATTTGGTGGTTTTTGGGTTCAGGGGAGCCCTCAGCTCCCCTGAGAGGACGTTTCTCCAGGTTCTTGGTCTGTCACTCACCCAAGAATGGGAGAGGAGACCATGGTGCAGTGCACTAGTAAATACCAGACTCAAAAAGTGTTTGCAGAAAGTGATTATTTAGGCAGAGGGGAGAAAAAAAGGAGAAAGAGAGAGAAAGAAAAGCCACTTTCACACTGAGTGAGGAAGGTTCCTGGGGGGAAAACCAGAGAAGGAAAGCTCCTCTCACACTGAGTGAGAGAATCCAGAAAGATGGAATCTAGGAGAGTAAAGACAGCTTCCACATTGAGTGGAAGGGGATTGAGAGAGAAATGGAGTTTAGGAGAGGAAAAGCAGCTTCCACGAGAGTGGAAGGGGACTCCCGAAGAGGAAAATCGGCCCGGGTGAGGGAGACAGGGACTTTTAATCTGGGAGGAATTCCCTCCCTCTCCAAGCCCCCGACCCCGGCGAATGAAAAGAGTTCCTTTAAACTTCCGCTGGAGTGATTGACTTGTGACCTTTTCCCATGCCCTCAACAATTCAGCAGAAATGGTTAAATCTCCTGGATGAAGAGAGATGGGAGGGGGCATGGCGCTGGGAAGTTTTTGCCCTTAAAACTATGCCCCCTTGTGGACCTAGAAAGAGAACACGTTCTTTCAGTAGTGTTCAAATCTCTTACATCTTGTTGATTGTCTAGTTGTACTATCAATTACTAAGAGACAGATATTGAAATCTGTGATTATGAAAGTAATTTTTTAATTGTTGGCAAAGCCTGAAATAGAACTGTGTACTAAAGTATTCTGTGACTGTGGAATCTTTTAAAGTGGGAATTAGGTCTCATACTTCATTTGATCCCAGCCCATAGTAGTGAGTATTTAGTAAAAAATGATGGCAGTGTGAGAACTATTTGTTACAAATATTTAGCTGACCTTAGTGTGTATTTGACATCTATATATACTGCAGATACACACACACACACACACACACAAAATTTTACTTCTTACATGAGAACGAACGTTATATTTAGATGAGGTGTCTTTTCAGTGAAAAATCTTTTCTTTTGCTTTTTATTTGATGTATTTTAGTTGGAAAACAGTTATAACACAAAATTAATCTGAGTGCCATGTATGTCTCTACAGTTTAGCTATGAATTCAAAGTTTGATTCAGTTGAAGTGCCATTGAACTTTTGTATTTGACTAGGAACATACAACACACATTCAGTAAAGATTATATTATAAAAACGTCTTTAAAAATGTGAAATAAACTCATGTTTGTTACCTAGTATATGTCATTTCTGTTAATCTTGGGCATTAACTATTGAACTCTTTTTCCCCTAAGGTAGCTTATACATCATTTGTATAATGTATGTGATTTTTTTTTTCAGAGTCATAAACATTCTAAGTGTATACGGCCATTTCTTCCTTATTTCAATGTGTCACAACAATTTGCTACCTTTATTCTCAAGGGATCTTTTGTAAGTAAATATGTATAACTTTATTTTGGTTTCGATTTAAGAATTTATATATTCTATCGCAGGCCAGTAGTTCTTAAGTGAAGCCTTATATTATGAACTGATAAAGGTTTGCATATGAATTGACAAAGGCCCTGGTGTCTTCTGTCTTCTGACTTCCTTTATTCCAACAAGACAGAAGCCAGCAGGAGGTAAAACACTTTGTGACTTTGAGAAACACTTTCAAAGTCACTTGCAAGAAAGTTGTTCTTGGTGGTAGAAGCATTATGTGGTCTAGGGAACTTTCAAGCATTGATATTTACAGTATTCTATACCAAAAATAATTTTTTAAAAGTACCAGATACTTGCTATTTCTGTGAATTGTTAGGTTTGAATCGAGAAACAGCAGCTTCTAATTACTAATGGCATAAGAATTTTTAATTCCAGAAAATTAATTTAAAAATTTTTACACAGGTACAGTAATGAATATTTTTGAAGCAAAGATACTATAATTTTTTTTATCATTTGCCAAAATTCTTTAGTGTTTAGAGAATAAAGTATTTGCTAGAACAATGTTTTCCTATTTTTAAAAATATAACTATTTAGTATTTGAGGTGGTTCTTTTGGTAAATAAGATAGAGTACATACTGTCATTGGTACATTCTTGCTGGTACTGATTTTGGAAATCCCCAAAGAGGTTGTGAAGAATTACTCAGCCATGCTTTTTTGTCTTTTCTTTAGAGTGAAATACCAGAGCTACAGGTGTGGTATACCAAACTTGGAAAATCATCTGAAAGATTCCTTTTTAAGCAGCTAGATTCTCTATGGGTAATTTTAAAATACATTCGTATGTTTTGGGTATTCCAATAGTAAAACAATAAGGGAACAGAAATTTCATTAAGAATTTTTGTTTTTATATTTTATAATTGATTTTGTAGCTGCAACATAGTAAAGTTGTTCCCAACTGGTTTTTTTAATAGAAATTCTCTTCAAGGCAGCATAGAAGTTTGTGTGTTTATAGATGTATTCAACTCTTAGACATTTAGTTTGTTTTGATGGATGGTGACACCACCACCTGGCTGTCCAGGTCAGAAATTTAAGTCTCATTTGAGACTATCTGTGTTTCCCACTCACCCTCTGTATCCTACTAGTGATCAAGTATAGATGATTGTGCCCAGAAATTTCTCTTACTCCTTTTTCTCCATTACCACTGTTACTTCTTGTTTCAGTTCTCCTCCTCCTCCTCCTTTCTCCTTCTTCTCCTTCTTCCTTTTTTTTTTTTTTTGAGACAGAGTCTTGTTCTGTTGCCCAGGCTGGAGGGCAGTGGCATGATCTCGGCTCCCTGCAACCTCCACCTCCCGGGTTCAAGTGATTCTCCTGCCTCAGCCTCCTGAGTAGCTTGGACTATAGGCGCACACCACCACACCTGGCTAATTTTTGTATTTTTAGTAGAGACAGGGTTTCACCATGTTGGCCAGGCTGGTCTTGATCTCCTGACCTTGTGATCCGCCAGCCTTGGCCTCCCAAAGTGCTGGGATTACAGGCGTGAGCCACTGCACCCGGCCGTTTCAGTTCTTCTTTATCTCTCTCCTGGGTTTCAGAAACTGCCTCTTGTTTTTCCAGTCTGACTTTCCAGGTCACCCACCACACGGCTGCAGAGTGATATGTTGAAAATGCAGATCTGACTTTTGTGACCACTTTGTTCAGAGTACCTCAGTGATTATGTTCTTAGAAGTTCACATTCCTTAGTGTAGCGCATGGCCCTCATTATCCTCTCAGGAGGTAGAAGGCTGGTCTTCTTCCTAGATATGTGTCCTACTAAACTGGCCTCTCTTCACGGACTAAACTTACATTTTTCAAAGCATAGCATGCATGTTTATTTACCTCTGTGACTTTGCACCTGTTTTCTTGGCCTAGAATGGCTTCTCCTCATCTTTGTCATCTTTCGAGACTCAGTTCAAGTGTCTCTTCCTCTGAAGCTTCCTCACCAGTCTTAGCTCATTTTCATCTCCAGCTGTGTGCTTACTGAGTTAAACACTTTTCCTGCTCCACCGGACACCTTGAAGACTGGGCCTTGCTTTATTTAGCTTTATATCCCAGGTGCTTCCAACAGTGCATCGGCCATGGTAGTTTCTCAGGAAAGGTTTCAAAGAATGAATTGGCCCAAGCATGCACATTATTTCACTTAATTGACACAAATATACAAATTTTTCTTGTTATTATTAATGTTCTGATAATCAGCTAGTCACTAACAGTGATAAAACACCTTATTATATATTAAGTTCTGAAAAAAGAAGTTTCTACTTTTTGTATAACACATTGCTAGGAATAGCATAATAATATTGATTTTCCCCATAAGAAAAATAATGTCATTTGGAGTTGTTTCTGAACCTGCATATAACATCAGGTATTTCATAGATCTGATCATCAATTCACCATTAAAACAAGGAACATAACTCCTTTAATTCAAAGTAGAAAAAACTGTTCAAATTTCATAAAATGGACATAGATTTAATGCCTTCATTGATTATGCAAGGGATTCCGATGTCTTCAGAGGTCTGCATTTAGCGTAGAACAGCTTTGATACCGGGAGCGCTTCCTATTGGTTACACACTGAGCTTAGCACTTTTAAAAGCATTATCCGGTTTAATCTCCTCACAGCAGGTCTACGAGGTATATATTTTTTCCCTCATTTTGTAGATGAGATTGTGGCTTAAAGAGATTAAGTTGTCAAGCTTAACTTGCTAGTTGAAATATATTTTGAACATAAAATGAGCAGGGATTTTCTCTCTTAATTGTAAAAGGATTTCTGTGATTAACAGCTGGGTCAACAGTGATATTTTATGGATTTTTCTACCTTAGTAACGTTCTGAGAGAGAAAAAAGCAGGTCTCTTAGTTGTATGTATTGAATATATTCAAGCTTTAAAGAACTTACTGTGTAATGGAAAAGAATAGGCTAATAGAAATATATTTTGAGATTATTTAGTCCTTCCTTCTGTGAATTAAAGTTGTTTAAAATTATAAAGCATAATTTTACAAAGTTTTCTCAAATACTTAGGAAAAAATGATTCCAAGGGCCTTGGTATTGGTGAGGTTTTCACTAGTCTTTAGGAAGTTCTCACAGAAATGATTAGGACTTTACTTTAAGCTAGTTTTTTTAAAAAGTGATTTTGTCCACATGAGATGAGCTGTAGCACCTGGTCTTGAATACAGTAGTGTCTTCTTCTTCAGCTCCTCGACAGCAATGGCAGTTTCACACTGGAACTGCAAGAAGATGAGCTGTTCACACTCACCACTCTCACCACTGGTCGCAAAGGCAGCTACCCGCCGCCTCCAAAATCCCAGCCCTTCCCAAGTACCTATAAGGATGATTTTGATGTTGGTGAGTGTTTTTCACTAAAACTTAACTTGGTCTTGATGTTTAACAGTGGTGGGTTGATTTCTACCTGTCAAACTGGGTGCATGATGGAGCAGCTGTCAAAAGCACATATATTTAGCTCCTAAATCTCATTTGTGGTAAAAGGAGGCCTAATTTTCTGTATTGTTTTGTGGTAAATCTAAATTTGAGGACCCTGTATTTTTCCGTTTCAGAAAAAATATAGAGTTCATTGTTAGAATGAAAATTCTAATTCTAATTTTTTTTTGGTGAAACTTAAACTTTATAACTTTGCTACTAACCCATTAGCCATTACTGACATCTTCCTTCTGTGTGGAGGTTAAGACACATTCATATCTTTCTGCAGTGCTAGTGAACTGAGTGCTTATGGGCAGTTCTGTAGTCCTTGGGTGATCCAACTCATGATCCAACCATCTTGTGCCTCAGAGTTTTTTATTGAGGTCTCTTCTTAAAGTTGCTAGAAGAGCTTTGGTTATAGGTGATTTAGGAAAACCACTTGGAAAAAAGTTAGAAGATGTCATTGTAGTTATATTCCTAGTCAGTAAGTAACAAAATTTGTTGACCAGTCGGTGGTTTTCTATAGGTTTATGGGCCTCACAGACAGGATCAGGTGGCTTCGTAATCTGCTTCTAAAGTCTGTAGCAGCAGGAGAGTAATAGGGAGGAAACTGGCATTGCTGGAGCATCTCTTAAACCTCCTGTTGGCTGCAGAGCTGCTTGTTCCACCAAAGATGGACACTCCTGTCACCCCTTCCCAGTGACTGCTGCAGGGTCTCAGCTCCCTTTCTCAGGAAATGATCTAGTTGGCTAGAGTATTGGCTTTTTGAACTATGTAGTGGAGTCATCTCAGCTATAATACAGGCAACAGTGACCCTTAGCTTGGTGGTTTGTTTTTCTGCAACTCTTTGAAATATCTCTCTTAGATAAATCCATTAACTTTGTGAAATGCAGGGTCTTTGCAATCTGTTGCTCAGTTGGTTCAGCAAAGGTGACGTTTGCCTTCAGTAAGTGAGAAATCTATGTGGGCTATAGCCTAGTTAATGAGATTGAAGAACTTCTGCCAGCACCAAGAACAATATTCTGTGACCCTGAAGACCAAGAGGCAATTCTAAACCTTCCAATCTAAGATGTAATACTTTATGAGCTATGATATAAATTTAAAACTAAAGTTAAATATTCTATGCCAGGCTCTGGAGATACTTGATAGGGTTCTAAATGTCTCAAATGGGGCAGTGAATGCAAAAACACATGGAAAAGCATGAGATGGAAATAGCTATAAGATATTACAACTAAAATTTCTTCTCTACAGCATTCATTATTGTAGACTAGTAAAACTAAAAAGGGATTGATAACTTAGGTCCAAAGCTGGTTTTGCTCCAGTTTAGAAGTAGAAGAAAATGTGTAAATTTTAAGCTTGATATAGTATACCTTTCTCATGCTCTTTTGGCAGATGATTGTGACCCATGATTTGGAACCTTGCTTATTAGACAGATATTAGAAATAATAAAGCTTATTGAGCCCTTGCCAGGTGCTGGCTTATGTACATGTTATCTTTTCTTTAATTCTTTTGTCCTCTTGCAAACCTAGAAATGAAGAAACTTTAGATGCAAGACAATTAAATAACTTGTCCAGGGTGACAGACTGAGCTTGAATTTGAACCTAGGTTTTACTTACTTAAAAACCCATAACCTTTCCTCTACACCAAATGCCTGTATTAAATATTATGCAGCATTTATATGTCAAATCCATCATCCTGATATTTAGTAATGATGATACAAAAATTCATATATCTTTATTATCCTGGGCCCTAAACTTTGGTTTAACTTTTATTTATTTATTTCAAAACTTTCAGAAGTGTTTCAGATATACGGTAAAATATCAGCAAGGAGAGCTTCTGAAGGATTTGTTACTAAGAGAATTTCTGTGTTCTGAACAGATTACCCATTTTTTAGTGAAGCTCCAAACTTTGCTGATCAAACTGGTGTATTTGAATATTTTACAAATATTAAAGACCCTGGAGAGCATCGCTTCACACTACGCCAAGTTCTCAACCAGAGACCCATTACGTGGGCTGCCGATGCATCCAACACAATCACTATTATAGGAGACTACAACTGGTATGTAAGATTGATGTTCTCTCTGTGGATCTGGCTGAAATACCCTTGTAATATTGTCAGGTACATTTTGAAGTGAAGAGTTTTCAATAGTCTTCCTTGTCTAAGAACCTAATTGATATGTAATATGTAATAAAAAATTTAGAGTTATTGAATATTATGATGACCACAAAGCTGCAAATTGTTTTGCTGCCTCAGTGTCCTTCACTCATATTTGCCCTGTATAATAGTGATTATTACAGGAGAAATTTTATTTCACTATAAAAACTGAGGACTTTTGGACCCAATTATAATTTAATATTTATAAACAGACTGATTCGTGAGGCGTTTTTGTTTTGCTGGAGTTGATTTGTTGATCTGGTGTTGCCATCTAGTGGAACAATCATAGAATTACACTGTCTTAGCCTTATTAAAAAATCTATTTACCAGGTGACAGTAGATGGCAATAGAAAAAAGCAGATTAGCTTTAGTTGACTAGTGAATTTAACTTTTTATTTAGGCATCTGGTAAAGAAACAAGTTATATTATTCATGTAAAATATAATGCCAAACTAAAACTTTCCCTTCCCCTTTAGTTTAGTTACAGAATTTCTATGTGCTGACTTATTATACCTGTCTTACGTATTTCTTTTCATTTTTTCCTGCAACTAGCATGATTCCACTGTGGAAAAAAAATATAAACATTCCAGGTTTAGAGCTAGTATTAATAATACCGAGCTACCAAACAGCCATATCCAAAGCTTGGAAACTAGAGAGGGAAGAGAAAAGAATTCTGAGAAGAGCCTTGAATTCCCTGTCTGTGGAGTGTGCAGAAAGTCTTTATGCCTCCTGAAGTGCCTTACTCCCAGTTAGAAATCCTGATTCTAGTCCCAAACTCTGACAGAAGTCTCAAGAAATTTTTAGTTATCTAGAGTCCCTGGAACCTTTATAGCACTATGAAGAGTTATTGAGGTTTAGTGAAGAATTCTTTCCTAATTTAGGATGACATTCATGGCTTGTGTTTTTACACAGCAGAATTTCTGCTTGTCCCATTGTCTCTGAGGTGGAAACTTTACCTAGATTTTCTGATTATGGTAGTGGAGTTCGTGACATCTTCATTTGTGACTGATGGTATTATTGTAAGTCCAGTGGCTGGGTTTAAGTGTACAAGGCATGAGCCCCATTGTTTTGATCTCCAGTTTTGAAGTTACCATAGGAAATTTTTAACTTTTCTGTGACAACCCCTATATCCCATGCCCATGAATATTCTAGAGGGTTCTTTGTAAACTCAAACTCTCCTATTTCTGGCTCAGACTCCAAAAAGATTGAGAAGCCCCTTAATTGTAGTATAGAATGAGATATAGCACCATCCAAAGTTTTACTCCCCCAAATCTTCATATATTTGAAGATTCTACACAATTTAAATAGCAATACTCAGTTTTTACTAGGATCTATTGCAGTGGGTAGGGAGGTGGGGAAGAGAGATGGGGAAGGGTGTGGAAGAGAGAGTGACACATTCTGAAAGGAAAGGAACCAGGAAGTGTCAATTAAGTGTGTCAAGAAAGGACTGCTTTCATCTTTCTGAAGCCCTGTTTTCAGCATGTTATTCCTTTGCTCAGGCAGATGCAGTCATTCTCTCCTGCTTCCTGTGTTTTCCACTTCTAGGCCTGATTTCCAAGACCCTTTATAATTTGGTCTCATCTGTTATGCATTATTTTCCAGTATTCCATCCTCTATTTGAGGCAGCCAGATCTGCACAGAGGTCCACACAAATCCCTTATTCATTTCTGTTGTCTGGCTGCTGTGCCCACTTATTGTGGGAAAAGGAGGGAATAAAAATTGGGTAATGTTAGGCACTTTGATGGATTTCCCATGCAACCACTTCATGGTGGAGATATCATCATCCCCACCTTGCAGACTGAGAAACTGCATCATCTTTGGGGTAAGATTTACCCCAGAACTAGGGCTAGAAGCTGGGTCTGTATGACTCAGTAGCCCATTCTCTTTGGAATACATCTCACAGCCTCGTTTTAATTGTCTCCTTCCGAAAGGTAGGAAATGGGAAATTTGTTTAGTTTATCTGTAGTGCTATTTTAGTAAATCTACTCTCAATCTCAATGTGTGCACACTACCCACAGGTTTTAGAGTCGTGTTTTGAGTAGAACTTCCTCTCTTATACCTAGATTTAGTTATGTACCAGCACAGTAATTTGATTATACAGGTAGATTGTACTATAGCTGGCTACTTCTATCTTGATAGTGTGCATTGATTGGAATTCTTTAAAGACAATCACAAAATTACCTTTCCCTGCACACAGCTGAACTCTCTCTTTGATCAAAGTTGCCTTATATATTAGCTAGTTTTTGTTCTTTCAGCATTACTGAGAGATTGTGGCTATGGAAGAATAAACCACACTTTTATTCCATTTCATCATTATCTACAAAATTGCCTGGCAAGTTCTGATGCAAGAATCATTGATTGTGGAATGTGGTATATAAAAATGGAAAAAGTTTAATGTTTTCTCATTCCAACTCTAAGAATAATTTTAGGGTGCTGATGATACTTGTAACACTTTCAAACTTGTGATGAACCAGAAAGGAGGTAAGGAATATAAGTACCAGTGTTAATTGCTAGTGGTTTCATGCTGGTGATAATCTGTGGAGAGAAAACTTCCTCTCATGTCAGAGGACAGGAGAGACTGGGCTTGAATTACTTAGCATTTGATCTTCCTGTAAAGTAGCCCAGCTCTGCTTAGATAATTAAGTGTGGCTTGTCCTCACTGTGTACTGTTGCAGGTACTTTTGTAATATTTTCCTTTATGTAGTAAAATTTGACTGTGCAAAATTCACTGAAAAGACACAGGAATGTAAAGGCCACATAATTCTAGATCTCATTCCCCCCAACCCATTTCTGGAATAAATTTATTGGTGTTTTCAGTCTTACACGAGATATATTGCTTGATTTATGACTTGGTTGTGTGCAAGCTTTCCTGTTTCTTTCCATTTGCAGTTAGGATACTGAGTAGGAAGTGAAATATTTTCAGAGATCATGTTGGTTTGGGGTGGTTGTAGCATCCCAGAAGGAAAGTGTTTTACCTGGTAGCATTTGTAAGAGGAAACCTGGAGGAGAGCTCACTGTAAAAGCTCTGGTAGTCCCTGGATGGCTGAATCTTTTCCCATTTTTGATAGACTTTCGTGGATCAGTGAGCCTAGAACCAGGATTTTATTGCTTCCTTATAGACAGATACTTCATACGGGAAAATGGTTCTCAAAGTGGCATTCCTGGACAAGCAGCATCAGCATCACCTAGGAATTTGTTAGACATGCAAGTTCAAGGGGCTGCACCGGATCTACTGAATCATGCTGTGGGGTAGGGCCAGTGAACTGAGTTTAAGAAGCCCTCCTAGAGAGTCTACTCTGGGTTTTGCAGATAAATAATTTTAGATCTCTTCTTGTGGAGTTTTAAAGTTTTGTTATATTTAAATGTGAAAATTGGCCCCAGAGTAGCTTATGTTTTCCCAGAGGCTCCTAGCATTGCCTTCATTGCCTCTCTTTGTTGATGGAAATTTGAATAAACACTTTTCCTCAGAATTGTGTGGAACTTTTACCTTTTATGTGTTCATAGACAATAGTGGCTTTTTAAAATATTGAATTCTTAAGATGAGAAGTTTTATTTTAATAAAATATTTTCTCAAGAAACTTAAAAATCGTAACTATTATTGTCCAGTAATCATTTAAAGAGATGGTGAAATGACTTAAGTCATGTAACATTTAAAACTGTTGTCAATGAAGATTCTTGAAGCCCATCTCTGCTACAGGCACAGGCTCAGCAAATCACCTTCTGACCTCAGTTAGAAGTTTGGAAGCGTGTGCTGTGAAATGACATATCTGTACTATGTTAGAGAGGGTATAGTTTAAGAGTGCTAATCAACCGTTTTATTTTGCAGGACCAATCTGACTATAAAGTGTGATGTTTACATAGAGACCCCTGACACAGGAGGTGTGTTCATTGCAGGAAGAGTAAATAAAGGTGGTATTTTGATTAGAAGTGCCAGAGGAATTTTCTTCTGGATTTTTGCAAACGGATCTTACAGGGTTACAGGTGATTTAGGTAAGTGACTTTTTTTTTTTTTTTTAAATAGCATATGACTTACCATGGGCTATGTTACTATGAGCACCTACTTGTTATTTGTGGGAGTGATAAAAGAGTTCAGCCCAGGGTGCTTGGACATCTAATTGAGAAGAGATGTAAGCAAATACCAAATAGTTTACAATTATAGAAAGTTATTTAATTCCTAGAGAAGGGGCAGCTCTGTGAAAGAGGAAATAATTGTACAAAGCTTTTTAGGGTATTGTAGAGTTGAGCTGGGCTGTGAGGATAGGATTTGCATAGATAGCATCAGAACCCTCTGAGGTAGAGGTGGTAGGGAGAGAATGCTTAGGAGACACTATAAATAAAAACGAGTATAAGAATGTTGCTGCTGTACTTATGGAAATACAAGAAGAGGGATTGACCTGCTTAAAATGGAAAAATCTCATTTTTGAATTTAGTTAATGCTTGAAAATAACTTGACTTTTCTCAGTCATCTTTACAGCCCTTGTGTTAGGTAGGATAATATTTTATCCAGAATAGGTGCTTCCAATATGTTCAGATTAAACTATGTTCACTTCAGATTGGTTTTGGTACGTACCACTTGTTTGAAACTAGACCTTACTGGTGGTGTGGTGGCTTTTCTTGATTCTCAGTCTCTTGGTTTTCTTCCTGCCTTAATTTAAAAAAATTTTGCTGCTTTTTGCCTTGATTCCATAAATAAAATAAAAATTAAAGAGGAAGAAGGTAGTAAGGATATTAGAACAAGAGTTACATATTCATAGCATTACCAATCTAAGTTACCTCACTGATACTGAAATTGAAAACAGAGAGCCAGAGAGGTTAATTGACTTGCCTATGGCTCAAAGCTAGTTAGTGGTAGAACTGGAACTAGGAATTTAAATCTGTGTCTGCAGTCCCCACTGTCTGTTTTAAACTGCCTACTTGACACTTAATCCTGGGGTTCTCATAGGCATTCAAATAACAGTAATTCAAAAAATTAACTTATTATTTTCTCCCTCTAAGTTAATACTATTACCATGTAACCAGTTAGACTGGCTGGAAATTTTATGTTCTCTCTCTTTTGTCTTCCGTATTCAATCCAGTCATGTATAAATGTATACTTAAACTATAGATGCTAACACCTCATACTGTCTGTCACTGGCTTTTCAGTTTATTTCACTGGTTCTTTGGTGAGCTCATATATAGTATATGGCTCAGAGTAGGATCTAAGTATATGCTATTAAATGCATGGCTAAATGAAAGATGTTTTGGCTTAACTCAGTTGTAGATCTGGGAATTAAGGGACATAGACCTCTATTAAGGCTGACTTTACTACATACAGATGCCACTAGAGAATCCCACTAAGTTATATGATTCTGTGATTGAGATCTCAAAAATATAACTATTAGGATAATCTTTTTATGTTACAGCTGGATGGATTATATATGCTTTAGGACATGTTGAAGTTACAGCAAAAAAATGGTATACACTCACATTAACTATTAGGGTAAGTATTGCTGATTGGAGGATCTGGAGGTAAAATGCTCTTTTGTTGTGCCTCTCTAGAATTGTCTGTTGTAAAATAGGAGGGGGGGAAAGTGTGACACATACTGAAGAGAGACAAGGAATCTGCCTTGGTGCCAGGAAACTACTCATCCCTAGCATGGTTATGTGTGTGAGGGTAAAGGTAACCTACATGAGAACCATCAGCAGTTGACTTTATCAGGTCACTATTTTTTTTAAAGTTTGTTTTTGTTTTTTAAACTGAGGCATAATTGATAAAGTCAGTAATTGAACTATTTTTTCAAGTTTGCTTGAACTAAGACTGTACATAGAGCTTATAGATGTAAGCAAAGTTATACACATTTATTTTTGATGGTTAAAAATAATTTGGTTTTCAATTATAAGCATAGTTTTTTTAGAAATTGGTTTGCATGAATATTTTTGTCCAAGAAAATACCAGATTAATTTTAGTATAATATAAAATGTTCCTCAAAATCACTGCGTGATCATGAGTTACTACTTGACAGTGCTTCCAAGGGATGCTGTGCAGGGAAAATTTTTATGTATGATGTGCTGGTCTCTCCCGAGATAGCTCTCTCACAATTTTGTTTAGGCTGCAATAGAAATTAAAAATCAGATTCCAATAATTTTGGAATTCGTTCTCTCTTCTCGATCAACCACCAAAAATGACAGTACTATTTTTTTTTTTGGCATTTACAGTATGTATATTGAAGATTTGATTTGGATGTAGCCACACTAGCCAAACTATAGCCATTTTATAGCAATTATAATAATATTCACTATTATTGAATTCAAAGATTTTTTTCCAAACTCATAGGTACGATTTATATTTCCTTGATAATTAGGGAACTTGCACATCTAATGTTATTGGTTATTTATATTTTCTCTTCTCTGAAGTTGCCTTTTCACTTTTTTGTCTTTTTCTGACAAATTTATGTGAAGTTTATATGTATTTTAGATAGTAACCTGTTGTCTGTTGCATATGTCACAACTGTGCGCTTCCACCATGTGTACTTTAATTTTGCTTATGATATTTTTGATGATTATAAGCTTTACATTTTGATACTGTCAAATATTTCACCTTTTATTCATTGCTTTTGTGTTTCATGTTTTAAATAAGGCCTTCTTGCTTCTCAAGGTTAGGAACATTTTTTTCCCCAAAACTAAACAAAGTTTAGGATTTATTTTTATGTGTAAGTCTTTAATACATCAAGAATTTATTTGTGAATTGTAAGGGGAAGTATTGAATATAATTTTTTGAAAAATGGATAGCCATCATTTATTATAATAGACTATCCTTTTGTATAAAGGTAACAATTAGCACATGGTACATATGCTTGTTTCTGAACTTTTCTCTATTCTCCACATTGCTATTTTTCTCTTATCCAAAATCACACTTTTAATTGTGTTCACATTCTAAAAGCTTTGATGATACAGTTACTCCTTTGCCTCCTTCAAAGTTTTCTTACCTGACCACTTGATCGAAAACAGTGCGCCATCTCACTCTCTGTCTCTTTTCTGTTGCTTTATTTTTCTCCAAAGCTTTTATCCCAAGCTGACATCGCACATATTCTGTTGATCGTTTATGTGTTTATCCTATTCCCTTCACTAGCACATAGCTCCTTTAGTGACAGGCCTTTCTCCATATTCCTCACTGCTGGCTCTGTAGCACCTAGAAAAGTGCCTGACAGCCAGGCAGAGCAAGAGCCCAAATAATGCTTGGTAAATGAATGAGTGGATATCTGATGGGGCAACTTCCTCATTGTTTCTTTTTCAAAATTATCTTTGCTATTCCACTATATATATTATTCGATTTGACTTTTTAAAAAAACTTTCAATTACTTGAAAATGCTGCTGGTATTACATTGAATTTATACATCAATTTGGGAAAAATAACTTTTTTTTTTTTTACAATAATGTGTTTCTCTATGAGTGAACATAGGAACAAAATCATGCTATATTTCACCATTTATTAAGATTTGCCACTATGTCCTTCAGTTTTATTTTTGCACACTTTTGATTAGGTTTGTTTTAGTAATTTTCTGAGTTTTTTTGAAATCATGAATGAGATTTTAAAAAAATTTTAAATTTTCTTTAGATACTTTGCATACTTGGTTAAAATATCAACAGGACTTATTGAAAACAGCTGCCTCCTGCCTCACCTCATGTTCCTTCTTCATGATCCCCAGTCTGTGTTCTGTACTTCTGATACAGCCACTCTTCACTACTTTAGCTATTTCTTCTGGTGTGTCTTTAATATAATATGATTCATTACTTTTAGAAATTGGCTCTTGTGTTGCTACTGGGTTGGATAAGACTTTGCTGGCTTGCACCCACTTTACTCCCTTACTCCTATTATTTTGTGTTTCATCAACTATTAGCATTCTGCTGCTTAACTGAATCTCAACTTTTTGCCACATGCTCTGAGGGTCTTCTGCAACTGTCTACTCTAAAGTAGTCTGTCAGGCATCCGTTGTCACCTTGACCTGCTTTAATTTTTGCATGCTACTACCCTTTAGCTCTAACTGTGTGCGTGTGTCTGTCCGTCTCCTTCTGCTAGAAGATAAGCTCCATAAGAGCAAGGACCTTGTCTTTCTTGCTCATCTTAAATTCCCAGTGCATTAAACAGTATTTGACATATAAATTTTTTATGCATAAATGAAAAAAAATCATCTTCTATGTTGTCCATATTCCAAATTATAGCTAATGTGAGGATTTTGTCACTGACCATCAGCCACCTGTTGAATTCTTCTTAGCACATGTCAGGTGACTTGTCCCCCGCTCTGTTGCGTGGTGGGTAGCACAATGGACTTTGAAGTCTACTATGTTTTATGTTGCACAGCTTCAATTTTCCCCTCCATAATATCATGAAGAACACTTTTCTTATGAAGATTCAATGAGAAAATATATATGAAATTTTGGTGCCTGATATGTGGTAAGCACTTAATGAATTAAGTTAATATTCTTAGGAGTAGGAGTGTTTGAAACCAGACAGACAAACATTCATATTTCCTTACTAACACATACTGAGACTTCTAGCAAGTTATTTCTCCTCTTTGAGTATCCGTTTCCTTATCTGTAAAATGGGGATAACTTCTGTGAGGTTGTTTTGAGGGTTAAATATGTTTCATTCTTTTTATTCAACACATTTTTATTAAGCCCCTACTGTATGCACTTTACTAAGTCCTAGGGGTACAGCAGTGAACAAGACAGACAAGATTCCTGCTTTCTTAGAGCATATATTCTTCTAGGACAGGGGTTGGCAACTTTTTCTGCAAAGGGCCAGATAGTAATTTTTGTGGGCCATGTGATCTCTGCTGCTACTACCCAGTTCTGCTGTTGTAGTGAGAAAAAAGCCATAGACAACAGGTAGATGAATGGATGTGGCTATGTTTCAATAAGATTTTATTTATAAAAAAAGGTTGGCTGGCCTGTAGGTCATAGTTTGCTGAGGCCTATCCTGAGACGGGTAACTTGTAAATAAGTATATACATGATTATGAAAAAAAAATAGAATCATGAAATAAAGTAGCTCTGTTACCCTTATTCTGTAACCAGGGAGATGAGGAAAGACCTCACTGAGTAGGTGGTACTTGAGTGCAGACCTGAATGATGGAAAGAACAATCTGAGCAGACCACTGGCTGGTACAAAAGACAGGTGTGGCTGACATTGTGTGAAGAGCAGCCTGGAGGCCGGGGTGGCTGAAGCCTGGGGAATGAGGAGAGATGAGGTCCTGTTAGACAGGTTTTATGCTTAATATGCTTTGTGTGGTGAGTCCCTTGGCTCGATGTTAATATTGAGTGTTTCATGGCAGCAGAAGATGTTCAGTAAGCACTTTGAGAGCTGAAGATAGCTGTGCAGGTCTGTAGTCACAGGAATGTGGTTCTCAATTTGGAGCTAGGGGACTTGGAATAAAAATCTGTGACTTTGAGTTTTAATTTATTCCTTTTTTTCTTTTTCTTCTTCTTTTTTTTTTTGCCTAATAAAGCAGAGTTTAAATTTATTAAGCCTCAGTGTTTCCATGCATAAAATAAAAGAACTAAATTAAGGCCCATTATTATTATACTGCTAAGACTTAAAGCGGATTTATTCTGGTTCTTGGCCCAGTGCTTTGAACTTTGAGCTCTTTGCCTTTTGAGAGTAGCTAGTTTTAAATGATTGGCTGTAGTTAGTATGCTGTGAATATATGCTGATAAATGTGCTATCATAAAGATAATAAGAGCTGAGATTTGTTATTTACCATGTGCCAGGCACTGAGTTAAGTAGAATGGCAACCTTCTGAGGAAGGTGTAATTTTTTTCTTTCCCTGTGAGTGACCAGTAAGCTGCACCTTATAGATTCCTCCCTTCTTCCACCCACCATACCCTGCCCCATCATCACTTTAACTGGTGGTTACTGTTTTTCCCGCTTTAGAGTGGGAGCTTCATATGGCTTTGAAGTGATATTCTGTTCATGGGAACAAAACACAAAAACTAAGGTTAATTATTTTTCTTCTGGCTGGGCAGAGGCTCCTTAATGAAAACCTTAAATAGGCAGTGTGGTAGAAGCAGATGTTTTGGCACCAGCGCAGTCAGATCTGGAGAGCTGGTGGCTGTTAGCCACAACACATGTACATGTGACTACTTATAAATAACATTTTTTTTATTTTAATGAGTTTTTGTCTAAAACTTTATAATCATGAAAAGTTTTGCAATTTTGTTGGTTTTACATTTTGGTGGAGCACAGGAAATATTGAGGTATTCCTTGTACATTGGGAACAATTTAAGTAGGTAGGTAAGAATTTCTTCCCAGAATTTTATTTTGTATTTTAAACTTTTGCGCAAACTTGTGGAGTTGCGTTTTGCTGTGGTAAGTCTTGAGTGAGAAGTACATTTACTCCACTAAGTAGTGGGCCATACATTATCAAGAAACAGACTTCAGAGCACTGTTTTCATATGGTTTCAGGGAATGTGTTTCTCTCTACTCTAGGGTGGTTTCGCCTCTGGCATGCTGAATGACAAGTCTCTGTGGACAGACATCCCTGTGAATTTTCCGAAGAATGGCTGGGCTGCAATTGGAACTCACTCCTTTGAATTTGCACAGTTTGACAACTTTCATGTGGAAGCCACTTGCTAATACTTATAGGGCATCGTAGAATACTCTGGATTTTCTTTCCTTCTTTTTGGTTTTGGTTCAGAGCCAATTCTTGTTTCAATGGAACAGTTTTTGAGCCTTTTAAGGCTAAAAATGATGAAGAGTAAATGGGGAGAGAAATGTATTTTTAATAATTCCAAGGGGAAAACTGGTGAATCTTTAACATTACCTGGTGTGTTCCCCAACATACAAGCTGTGCATTGGTTCTATCCTTGTGAGTGGCTTGAGTAGTATAGACCTTGAAGCCTTGCTGCTAACACTCAGGTTGCTCTCTTCATCTTATTTGCAAATGATTAGGCAGATGGCAGCAACTTGATCATCACTGAGATATATTTATGGATGCTGACCATGTGTCCAAGTGAGCTAATGTCTTCATTACAAGATGATGCTGCCATAATAGAAAGCTGAAGAACACTGGAAGCAGCTTTATGAAAACCACTTCAACCTGTTATGCTTTATGCTCTAAAAAGTATTTTTTATTTTCCTTTTTAAGATGATATTTTTGAAATGCAGGATAGGATGAGTGGGATGATTTAAAAAATGCCTCATTAGTAAACTACTTCTAACACTATTTCTGCAGTAATAGAGATTAGCAGATTAATTGGGTTATTTGCATTATCTGATTCTTTTGATTCCAAGTTTTGGTCTTGTAACCATTATAACTCTCTGTGAATGTTTTTTGAGGTGACTGGAAGAAGGAAGAAAACCTGATCTAGCCAATGCTCTTGGAGCCGCTTCCTCTGCCTCATCTCATTGTGCTGTGGTCTGTCCTTACATGTAGCACTGGTAGCAGACTCAGATAGCTGTCGAATGCTTTTTTCTACTTAGTTGTGGAAGGAGAGGAGTACCTAGCCATTTGCTAACTCACAGAACTAGATCATCTCCTAGAATGTAATTACTGTTTAAAGTCCAAATGTGTTTATATTTAAATATATGTGAGCATGTTTATAATGTAGTATGATTTATACTAAGCACTAATGTGGCTCTAAGTAGCAAATAAGTTATTCATGTGGGTAAAGTAAATCTAGAGTTATTTATGAGAATTACTCATTGAATGAATTCTACGTAAGAGTCTAACATGGGCTTAGCTACAATGAAGTTTTGCATTGCTTTGAAGACAAGAAGCTAATTACTAGAATAAATAAGATTACAGAGAAAATTTTTTGGTTAAAACCAAGTCTAAGTTATTTCCAGCTAATGTATCTAATAATTTTTTAAAACTAACATTATAGAGGCATAATTTATTTACAATAAAATGTTCCTACTTTGAGTATACAATTCAGTGAGTTTTGATAAATAGATGAACCCATATAACCAATATTCCAATCAAGCTTCAGAATATTTCCATCACCTCAGAAAATTCTCTTGTATACCTGTTCCATCAATTCCTTTCACTCCCAATCACAAGCAGCCATTGATACAAATTCTATCACTATAGGTTAGTTTTCTTTGTTCCAGAACATCAGGAAAGTGGCATCATATACTGTGTATTCTTGTGAATGGTTTCTTTCCATCAGCATAATGCTTTTGAGATTTGTCCATGTTGTGTATGTCAGTGGTTTGTTCCTTCTTATTTCAAAAGAGTTTTCCATTGTATGAATATACCACAATGTTTCCTCTCCCAAGTTTCCACTATTACAAATAAAACTGTCTAAATTTTCAATCTTTGTGTGAAATATAATTGTATTTCTTCTGGATGAATACTGAGGAGTGAAATTTCTAGGTCTTATGTTAATTATAGGTTTATAAGAAACTACCAAACTGTTTTCCAAAGTGTGTGGTTTTACACTTCCATCAAATGTTTAAGAGTTCAAGTTACTCTGCATTCTTGTCAGTGCTTCATGTTGTCATTCTTTTTGATTTTAACTCTTAATTGTGGGTGTATGGTATATACATTTCTCTGATGACTAAAGCTGTTGAGCAGACGTCTTGTCATGGACTTAATGGACATTTATATAGTTAGTTTTATGCAATATCTACTCAAATCTTTTGCTCATCTAAAAAATTCTGTTGTCTTTTCCATTGAGTTGTAAGAACTCTTTACATACTCCAGATACATGTTTTTAAAAAATGTTTTGAAAATTATTTTCTCTATTTCTGCCAAGAGCCTGATGGAATTTTCATTGTTAATACATTTAAATTATAGATAAATCTGGGAAGAACTGATATCTGACTAATATGGACCCTTCAAATCCTTTTTAAAAGTTATACCTTTTTAAAAAAATTTTGCTTTAAGTTCCAGAATACAAGTACAGAAGGTGCAGGTTTGTTCCATAGCTATATACGTGCCATGGTGGTTTGCTGCACCTATTGACCTGTCCTCTAAGTTCCCTCCCTTCGCTCACCAACCCCAACAGTCCCTAGTATGTGTTGTTCCCCTCCCTGTGTCCATGTGTTCTGATTGTTGAGCTCCCACTTATGAGAACATGCAGTGTTTGATTTTCTCTTCCTGTGTTAGTTTGCTGAGGATGATAGCTTCCAGCTTCATCCATGTCCCTGCAAAGGACATGATCTCGTTCCTTTTTATGGTTGTATAGTATTCCATGGAGTATATGTATCACGTTTTCTTTATCCAGTCTATTGTTGATGAACATTTGGGTTGGTTCCATAACTTTGTTTTGTAAATGGTGCTGCAATAAATATATGTGTGCATGTGTCTTTATAGTAGAAAGATTTATATTCCTTTGGGTATATACCCAGTAATGGGATTGCTGGGTCAAATGGTATTTCTGGTTCTAGATCCTTGAGGAATTGCCACACTGTCTTCCATAATGGTTGAACTAATTTACATTTCCACTAACAGTGTAAAAGCATTCCTATTTCTCCACAGCCTTGCCTGCATCTATTATTTCTTGACATTTTAATAATCACCATTCTGACTGGCATGAGATTTGCATTTCTCTAATGATCAGTGTTGTTGAGCTTTTTTTCATGTGTTTATTGGCTGTGTAAAGGTCTTCTTTTGAGAAGTGTCTGTTCATATCCTTTGCCCATTTTTTGATGAAGTTGTTTCTTTCTTGTAAATTTGTTTAAGTTCCTTGTAAATTCCAGATATTAGTCCTTTGTCAGATGTGTAGACAACAAAAATGTTCTCCCATCCTGTAGGTTACCTGTTCACTGTGATGATAGTTTCTTTTGCTGTGCAGAAGATATTTAGATTCAATTTGTCAATTTTGGCTTCTGTTGCAATTGCTTTTGGAGTTTTTGTCATGAAGTCTTTGCCAACGCCTAGGTCCACGATGGTATTGCCTAGTTTTTCTTCTAGGATTTTCATGGTTTTGGGTTTTATATTTAAGTCTTTAATCCATTTTGAGTTAATTTTTTTATAAGGTATAAGGAATGAGTCCAGTTTCAGTTTTCTGAATGTGGCTAGCCAGTTTTCCCAGTACCATTGATTGAATAGGAGAGATCTTTTCCCCACAGCTTGTTTTTGTCAGGTTTGTCGAAGATCAGATGGTTGTAGGTGTGTGGTCTCTGTAGATCTGTAGACCTCTGGAGATATGAGGTCTCTGTTCTGTTCCATTGATCAATACATCTATTTTGGTACCAGTACCATGATGTTTTGGTTACTGTAGCCTTGTAGTATAGTTTGAAGTCAGGTCGCATGATGCCTTCAGCTTTGTTTTTTCTACTTAGGATTGTCTTGGCCATATGGGGTCTTCTTTGATTTCATATGAAATTTAAAGCAGTTTTTTTCTAATTCTGTGAAGGATGCCAATGGTAGTTTGATGGGAATAGCATTGAATCTATAAACTACTTTGGGCAGTATGGCCATTTTCACAATGTTGATTCTTCCTATTCATGAGGGTGAATGTTTTTCTGTTTGTTTGTGTCCTTGCTTATATCCTTGAGCAGTGGTTTTTAGTTGTCCTTGAAGAGGTCCTTCACATCCCCTGTTAGCTGTATTCATAGGTATTTTATTCTCTTTGTAGTGATTGTGAATGGGAGTTCATTCATGATTTGGTTCTTTGCTTGTTTATTATTGGTGTAAAGCAATGCTTATGATTTTTGCACATTGATTTTGTCTCCTGAGACTTCGCTGAAATTGCTTATTAGCTTAAGGAATTTTGGGGCTGAGTTGATGGGGTTTTCTAAATATAGAATCATGTCATCTGCAAACAGAGACAATTTGACTTCCTCTCCTCCTATTTGAATATGCTTTATTTTTCTTGCCTGATTGCCCTGGCCAGAACTTCCAATAGTATGTTGAATGGGAGTGCTGAGAGAAGGTATCCTTGCCTTGTGCCGGCTTTCAAAGGGAATGTTTCCAGCTTTTTCCCATTCAACATGATATTGGGTGTGGGTTTTTCATAAATAGCTCTACTTATTTTGAGATATGTTCCATCAATACCTTGTTTATTGAGAGTTTTTAACATGAAGCGATGTTGAATTTTATCAAAGGCCTTTTCTGAATCTATTGAGATAATCATGTAGTTTTTGTCTTTAGTTCTGTTTATGCGATGGATTATGTTTATTGATTTGCATACGTTGAACCAGCCTGACTTCCCAGGGATGAAGCAGACTTGATCATGGTGGATAAGTTTTTTGATGTGCTGCTGGATTCAGTTTGTCAGTACTTTATTGAGCAGTTTTGGTATCAGAATGATGCTGGCTTCATACAGTGAGTTAGGGAGGAGTCCCTCCTTTTCAATTGTTTGGAATAGTTTCAGAAGGAATGGTACCAGCTCCTCTTTGTACCTCTGGTAGAATTTGGTCCTGGGCTTTTTTTGGTTGGGAGGCTATTAATTACTGCCTCAATTTCAGAACTTGTTATTGGTCTATTCAGGGATTCAATTTCTTCCTAGTTTAGTCTTGGGTGGGTATATGTGTCCAGGAATTTATCCATTTATTCTAGATTTTCTAGTTTATTTACATAGAAATGTTTATAGTATTCTGTAATGGTAGTTTGTATTTCTGTGGGGTCAGTGGTGATATCTCCTTTATCACTTTTTATTGTGTCTATTTGGTTCTTCTTTTCTTTATTAGTCTAGGTAGTGGTCTATCTACTTTGTTATTTTTTTTCAAAAAACTAGCTCCTGTATTCATTGATTTTTTTTGCGGGTTTTTCATATCTCTGTCTCCTTCAATTCTTCTCTGATCTTATTTTTTGTCTTCTGCTAGTTTTTGGATTCATTTGCTCTTGCTTCTTCAGCTCTTTTAATTGTGATGTTAGGGTGTTGATTTGAGAACTTCCCTGCTTTCTGATGTGGGCATTTAGTGCTGTGAATTTTTCTCTTAACATTGCTTTAGCTGTGTCCCAGAGATTCTGGTATGTTCTCTTTGTTCTCATTGGTTTCAAAGAACGTGATTTCTGCCTTAATTAAGTTATTTGCCTAGGAGTCATTCAGGAGTAGGTTGTTCAGTTTCCATGTAATTGTGTGGTTTTGAGTGAGTTTCTAAATCCTGAGTTCTAATGTGATTGCTCTGTGGTCTGAGAGACTATTATTTCAGTTCTTTGGCATTTGTTGAGGAGCAGTTACACCTTTTGAAGTATTAAGTCTGTAATTTCTCTCAGCAGTTTCTGTAGTTTTCAGCATACAAATCTTCAACATATTTTTAAATTAAATTTATCCTTAAATATTTTACATTTTTGATGCTGTTGTAAATGGCATTTATTATTTGTTACTCATACATAGAAATCTGAAACTGATAAGCAACTTCAGCAAAGTCTCAGGATGTAAAATCAGTGTGCAAAAATCACAAGCATTCCTATACACCAGTAACAGACTTAAAGAGAACCAAATCAAGAACGAACTGCCATTCACAATTGCTACAAAGAGAATAAAATACCTAGGAATACAACTAACAAGGAGCGTAAAAGTCCTCTTCAAGGAGAAGTACAAACCACTGCTCGACGAAATAGGAGACAAACAGATGGAGAAATATTCCATGTTCATGGTTAGGAAGAATCAATATCGTGAAAATGGCCATACTGCCCAAAGTAATTTACAGATTCAACGCTATCCCCATCAAGCTACCAAAGACCTTATTCACAGAACTGGAAAAAACCACCTTAAACTTCATATGGAACCAATAGACAGCCCGCATAGCCAAGTCAATTCAAAGCAAAAAGAACAAAGCGGGAGGCATCACACCACCTGACTTCAAACTATACTACAAGGCTACAGTAATCAAAACAGCATGGTACTAGTACCAAAACAGAGATATAGACCAATGGAACAGAACAGAGGCCTCGGAGGTAACACAGCTTATCTACAACCATCCGATCTTTGACAAACCTGACAAAAACAAGCAATGGGGGAAAGGATTTCCTGTTTAATAAATGGTGTTGCGAAAACTGGCTAGCCATGTGCAGAAAGCAGAAACTGGACCCCTTCCTGACACCTTACACTAAAATTAACTCCAGATGGATTAAAGACTTAAACATAATACCTAACACCATAAAAACCCTAGAAGAAAATCTAGGCAAAACCATTCAGGACATAGGCATAGGCAAGGACTTCATGACTAAAACACCGAAAGCATTGGCAACAAAAGCCAAAATAGACAAATGGGACCTAATCAAACTCCACAGCTTCTGCACAGCAAAACAAACAGTCATTAGAGTGAATCAGCAACCAACAGAATGGGAAAAAATTTTTGCAGTTTACCCATCTGACAAAGGACTGATATCCAGAATTTGCAAAGAACTAAAACAGATTTACAAGAAGAAAACAAGCCCATTCAAAAGTGGGCAAAGGATATGAACAGACACTTTACAAAAGAAGACATACATGAGGCCAACAAACATGAAAAAATGCTCATCATCACTGGTCATTAGAGAAATGCAAATCAAAACTACATTGAGATACCATCTCACACCAGTTAGAATGGCGATCATTAAAAAATTTGGAGACAACAGATGCTGGAGAGGATGTGGAGAAATAGGAACACTGTTATACTGTTGGTGGGAGAGTAAATTAGTTCAAGACAGTGTGGTGATTCCTTAAGGACCTAGAAATAGAAATTCTGTTTGATCCAGCAATCCCATTACTGGGTATATATTCAAAAGATTATAAATCGTTCTACTCTAAGGACACATGCACATGAATGTTCATTGCAGCACAGTTTACAATAGCAAAGACCTGGAACCAACTCAAATGCCCATCGATGATCGACTGGACAGGGAAAATGTGGCACATATACACCATGGAATACTATGCAGCCATCAAAAACGATGAGTTCGTGTCCTTTGTAGGGACATGGATGAACCTGGAAACCATGATTCTCAGCAAATTCTCAGTTAATTTTTTTATAGTGACCTGCAGTCCTGCTGCCTTGCTAAATTCGCTTATTAGTTTAGCTTTTTTGGGGTAAATTCTTTAGAATTTTCTACATATATAATTATGTCATTTGTGAATATAGACAATTCTGCTGCTTTTCAATATTTCTGCTGTATTTCTGATGTTTTTGTTGCCTTTTTGCACTGACCAGGACTTCAGGTACAATATTAAGAATTAGTAACAGCAGATGTATCCGCCTTGTTCTTTATCTTGGGAAAAGTCACTTTCACCATTAAGTGTGAAATTAGTTCTAGAGTTTTCTCTATTTTTTTTTCTTTTTTAGATTCCCTTTAAAGAATTTTTTTTTTCTATTTCCAGCTTGCTTATGAATGAGTACTGAATTTTTTAAATGCTTTTTCTACATCTAATGAGATAATTATACCGTCATTCTTCTTTATTCTGTTAATGTGACGTATCACATTGTTTGATTTTCAAATATTAAAGCAACTTTGCATTCCTGAGATATGTCATGACCAAGTGGGGTTTATTACCCTGTTTATAAATTAGTGAATTCAATCTGCCAATATTTGGCTAAAAGTGTTTGTGTCTGTGTTCCTGTGGAATATTTATCTAGTTTTATTTTCTCCTAATGTCTTTATCTGGTTTTGGTGGCAGGGTGATACCTCATAAATTCAATTTGGAAATGCTGCCTCCTTTATTCTCTGAAACTTTGGGAGGTTCTTAAATCTTAAAATTCATCAGTTATATCAGTCAAGGTCCAGTCAGGAGACAGAAACCATGCCCGGATCAATCTAATGTACAGTATTATTAACTAGTAATGAGATTAGTGACTAGTAATGAGATTAGTGACTAGAGAGAGCTCCAAGAATACAGGAAGAGCAAATGTAGAGACCAGCCACTTCCTAGGCTGGGGCAAAGTACTCATGGGGGGAACAAACTCAGAAGAGATCCTCCTTACATGGCTGAGGCTCAGATCTCACTGCAGATAATATAATGTTGATATATTGTGACCCTGGAATGGCCTAGAGTTTGCTGAGATGGTGTGTGCTGGGGCTGGCAAGTGGGAAACTGTCTTCTGGAGGATGTGTCAGACGGAGCCCCCATCCCCTCACTAAGCCACCATCCGCCATTGAGCCCCCATCCCCTCACTGAGCCCCTCCATCTCCACTCATTAGGAAGCTACCCTTTGCTGTGCTGGTGAAACTTGCTGGGAAACCACCTGCAGGGTTATTGGTGAAAATCCCTGCAGAGTAAGTGCCACTGGTTGTTCCAGCTCCTACTGGATGAGGTGCTTCACTGGGTGTCCCAAATGCTGCTTGCTAGTAGCCACATGCTGCAGAAGCAAGAAGGAAAAAGCATACTGGGTCAGAGAAGATAAGCTCCTTTCTCCTGCAGTGTCCCTTTAGTAACCTCCAGTGATAAGTATGCCATCTGTCACAGGAGAAATGTTGGCAGAACCCAGCTCCCATATCATAAAGCAGGTCAAACAAGAGTAGGTTCAGGGCTGAGAAGCTTTAACAGACACAGGGCTATTCCAATTTTTCTATTTCACTTTTTTTTTTTTTTTTTTTTTTTTTTTGAGATGGAGTCTCGCCCTGTCGCCAGGTTGGAATGCAGTGGCAGAATCTCGGCTCACTGCAACCCCTGCCTTTTGGGTTCAAGTGATTCTCCTGCCTCAGCCTTCTGAGTAGCTGGGACTACAGGCGCACCCTACCATGCTCAGGTAATTTTTATATTATTAGTAGAGATGGGGTTTTACCATGTTGGCCAGGATGGTCTCTATCTCTTGACCTCGTGATCTGCCTGCCTCAGCCTCCCAAAGTGTTGGGATTGCAGGCATGAGCCACCATGCCCAGCCAGTTTTTCCATTTCTCATGTCAGTTTTCACAATTTGTCTTTTAAGGAATTTGTCAGCTTTGTCTAAATTGTCTAATTTATTGCCATAACATTGTTTAATATATTCCCTTATTTTAACATCCATAAGACATTCCTGATATAGCCAATTTGTGCTTTCTTTTTATCTTTATTGGTCTAGTTAGTATTTTGTTAATTTTATTTATCTTTCAAATAACCAGTTTTAAATTTCTTAGATTTGTTTCTGTTGCCTTTTTTTTTCTGTTTCACTTGATTGCTGCTTGTACCATTGTTATTTTGTCTACTTTCAGATTAAATTTACTCTTATTCTAGATTCTTAAGATGCAAGCTTAGATCTTTTATTTTGGATCATCATTTTTTAAATATGTAAGCATTTAACACTAAAATTTAAGCACTGATTTAGTTGCATCTCACATATTTTAGCATCCATGTTTTTATTTTCACTGAGTTCAGAGTGTTTTCTAAGTTATCTTGTAATTATTTGACTTTTGTGCTAAATATTATAGAAGTTTGATGTTTAATTTCTAAATATTTGAAGATTTTCCAGATAACTTTTTGTCATTGATATTTAACCTCAATTCTGTTGTGATTAGAAAATATGTTGTTTTTTATTTCAACTATCTTAAATGTATTTAGACTTGTTTTATGACCCAATTTATCTTAGTCAGTGTACCCTTAAAAATAATTTGCCTTCTGCAGTGATTGGCTGTAATGTTTTACAAATATTAATTAGGTCATGTTAGTTGATCGTGTTGATGTCTATGACTTACTCATTTTCTCTCTATGTTTACTGTTAATTACTGAGTGAGAAGAGTTAAGATCTCCAAAGACAATTTTATGTATTCTATTTCCCTGTTCAGTTTCAATCTGAGAGGTTGATTCTCCTGGGGCATTCTAGCTCTAGTCTAGCCCTGTTATTAAGACGTGGAATTCCCAGGGAGTTGAATGAGTTCTCTCCACTATATTTGTTCACATCTTAAATATCTTCTAGCCCTGTGATAATTTTGACAGTTGTTGAGCTAACACTTTCCTGGTTATTCTTTGTCTGGCCCAAGGACTTTTACACTGTTAATGTTTAACCTAGTTTAAAGCTAAAGACACAAATAGACCCCCTCTGAGATTTCTGAACCTCTTTTTCTGCATAGCACCGTTCTCTCAGATACTGTGCACTGCAAATTTCAGGTGCTGCAGCCTCCTTGAACTCTGATCTGTATCTCCACAGCTCCACAAGACCCATATACTCTGTATTTCTCCTCCCTGCAGTGGAATCTGGCAAGTGACTCTAGACAGAAATGGGTGAGTCACAAAATTCACCTCATTTATTTCACTGTTTTCAGGGATCACAGTACTGGGCTTCCTGCTGTCTATTCTCTGAAAGTGTTGTTTACAGCAGTGGGAAGACTGGTCCAGTTTTAGTTTTTTTCTCTCAAGGCTGGAAATGGAACTCTCCATTTACTTGAATATTGGGCCATCATGAGCCTTTTTTGATTTTCTTTTCTTTTCTTTTCTTTCTTTCTTTCTTTTTTTTTTTTTGGTAGAGACAGGGCCTCACTCTATCACCTAGGCTGGAATAAAATGGCACCGTCATAGCTCACTGCAGCCTCTAACCCCTAGGCTCAAGCAGTTATCGTGCATCAGCCTCTTGAGTAGCTAGGAATTACATGCATGTGCCACCATGCCTGGCTAATTTTTTATTTTTTTTGTAGAGACGGTGTCATTTTCTGAAATATTTTGACACTAAGACAGATAGTCCTCAACTTGATACACATTTGTAGAAACCACACTTCAAATTTTGACCTATCCTGGGCTAATGATATGTGGTATAATACTCTTTCCTGACACTGGGCAGTGACAGCAAGCGGTATCTCCTATCAGCCATGTGATCCTGAGGGTAAACAACAGATACTCTATAGTGTACTGTGTTGCCTGTGTTTTTTGAAATGATTTTGCCCAACTACAGGCTAATATAACTATTCTTAGCACACTTAAGATAGGCTAGGCTAAGCTATGATGTTCATTCAGTAGGTTAGGTGTATTAAATGCATTTTCGACTTGATATTTCAGTTTACGATGGATTTATCTGGATATAGTCCCATGGTAAGTCGAGGAGCATCTGTGATTTGCACCACATATTCTTCATTACGATTTAGATGCCATTTCAGCTGGTAGCTTACTCTGAAGTAGCTTTGAACTATTTGCATATAAAGAATGTCTCATACTTCTACATTCTCTGTGTTGCTGCACATGTGTCAATAGGTGGTCATCAAGGACTTGATTTTTGATCAGGTTTGATTTGACAGGCTGTACTGGTAGATGGCTACGAGTAACCCTGAAGTGTATTAATCAAGTAGACCCATCAGAGCCTCTAAATGAAACCACTGTGTAAGTGGCCAGAGTTACTTTACACACCAAGAACAACACCTGGAAAAAAACCATGGGAAAGTACTGAACTTGAGTCCTAAGATCTGACACTAAGATTGAATGCCAGACCAGCTGCTTATTTATCTGACTTTGGTTGAATCACTGAAGCTGCTCTTTCTCTAAAACGAAGTTAGGCTGGATAATCACTGAGACATCTTCCAGCTCTTACTCTGTAATGCTGATTTATATATTTGCATTTTTTAAATTTAATTCAAATATTTAACTAGGCTAGAGTTGCTTACCAGAAGAGGTGTTTTTTTTTTTTTTTTTTTTTTTCTTAAATTGTGAGATTTGCCACCTATTGTTTCCCATACTGAAAAATGACCAGACAGTACCTTGTATGTTTACACACTGGCCAACTGGCTTCATCAAATGAAATTAATTTGCAAATGGATTTAAGATCATTTTATATATATATATATATATATATATATATATATATATACACACACACACACACACACACACACACATATACATGTGCTTTATGGCAGATTCCATTCCTCTACGTATGTGGCCTGCTTAAAAAGCGCCATCTTTTATTATTCTCACAGGTCTATTGGTAGTATTTTAAACTACGGGGGTGGGGGGCGAAGCTCCAAGCATTGTGATGTGATTTACACCACACCAATTCATGAAGGCATGATTTAGAGATCATAGTGTTCTACAGTCTTTGCTCATAGGTAGATTTTTTCCTCATACTGATTTTTCTTGTGTTTTGTTAGTATTTTACATTCACTTGAAATAAAACCTGGTTTATTTTGTCAGAAGTATTATAGTTTGATCATATTGTACTGAAAACAGCTCTTCTGTTTAATTTAAGCCCATAGATAATTTGAAATTGTTCTAAAATGTTTCCTCCCACTCTTCCTCTTACTCTTCCTCCTCCTGTCACCTCCTCCATCTTCTTCCTTCCGTCTCCAGTAAAACTGAACTTGATGCACCATAGAATTGATAATTGCTATTCAACTAGGAAAAATGCAGATACTTTGAGGGATTGTGAGTGATTGTTGGACAAGATATTTACAGTGATTTTGTTCCACCAGGATATTTATAGTTTTCACATTCACTGGGGGAGAGAAATACAGGATTAAGTGATTTGAAAATTATATTGAAGAGACAGTTTATTCCTTTCTGCATCTGTTTAACAGATTGCACTAAGTAATGATTTTGCATTGTGTGGTATATATTTAACACAATATGGGTAGTATTTAAGACTGTGTTAAAAATTTTGTATGTGAGGTGGTCCCTGGTCCTTTGGAAATCAGCATAGGCTTTGGCATCTCTGATTTCATTACAATGCATTTACTACTCTATTTGAAAAACGGGCTGTCCGCCACTCAATTAGAAAACCGACTAGACACAGGGAGAGGATACAAGTTCATTTAATATAGGTAAATAATAATTTACTGGTGTATAGAAGACATTTCAGTGTGGGGATCCCAGTAGCATCCTCCTGGGTAGCATTGCACAGTTTCTGGCCCCGAAGGCTCACAAAGGTTCTTAGTTGTTTATGATACTATCTGATGGGGGTGGGAATATGGTCGGGATTTTTGTAAATGGGAGGTCTCTAAGAGTCTCTCCTCACCTGCCTGTTTCTAATGACTCTTGAGACTAGCTATATGCTTGACTACTCCTTAGGTGGAACTAGTAACAATCCCAGAATAATTTGAAAATTTACTGCAAGACTGAGTGAGTTGAACGTCAGTTTCTCAGGTGAAGCCCTTGCTATAGTTTGGGTATGATTTGTTTGTCTTCACCAAAGCATATGTTGACATTTGACCCCCATTGTGGTGGTGTTGGGAGGTGAGGCCTCATGGGACGTATTTGGTTCATGACGGGGGATCCCTCAGGAGTGGCTTAGTGCTGTTCTTGCCGTAGTGAGTGAGTTCTTGCTCATGTGAGACTGGATGGTTCCCAGGAAATAGATTCATTTGGGGTTTTATAAAGTCAGGTTTGGTCTCTCTTCACATGTACACGCTTCCCCTTGAACCTTCTCCACCATGTTTTGACACATCATGAAAGCCCTTACTAGAAGCAGAGCAGATGACTGTGCCATGCTTCTTGTACAGCCTGCAGAACCATGGGCCAAATAAATCTCTTTTCTTTCTAAATTATCCAGCCTCACATATTCCTGTGTGGTAACATAAAACTGACTGAGACAGTCTTCTTTCCCTCTTGTAGGTCTAGGCCACATACTCTCCGGAAGTGTCTTTCCTCTTACCTAGTTTGTGATTATCTTTGCAAGTAATTAAGGTTTGCAAATAAAACTAAGATGATGTGATGGTTAATTTTTTGTGTCAACTTGCCTAAGCCTTAGTCAGATATTTGGACAAATCTCATTTTAGATATTTCTGTGAAGGTGTTTTTTTAAGATGAATATTTAAATCAGTAGACTTTGGGTAAACCAGATTACCCTTCATACTGTGGGTGGACCTCATCCAATAAGTTGGAGGCTATAATAGAAAAAGGAATTCTGTAAGCAGGTAGTTTTTGGACTTGGACTGCAACTTGGTGTCCAGCCTGCTGGCCTACCCTGTAGATTTTGGATTTGCTGCATGCATTAGTCTGTTTTCATGCTGCTAATAAAGACATACCCGAGACTGGGTAATTTACAAAGGAAAGAGGTTTGATTGACTCACAGTTCTGTGTGGCTGGGGAGGCCTCACAATCATGGCGGAAGGTGAAGCTGAAGCAAAGTCATGTCTTACATGGCGGCAGGCAAGACAGCATGTGCAGGGGAACTCCCATTTATAAAACCATTAGACCTCATGAGACTTATTCACTATCATGAGAGCAGCATGGGAAACATCCACCCCTTGATTCTACTACCTTCCACCAGGTCCCTCCCATGAAGTGGGAATTATGGGAGCTATAGTTCAAGATGAGATTTGGGTGGGGACAGAGCCAAACCATATCACTATGCCTTTATATTTCTGAGCCAATTTCTTAAAGTAAATCTCTCTTTCCCTCTCTAAACACACACACACACACACACACACACACACACACACACACACACACCCCCCCCACAACCTCTTGGTTCTGTTTTCTCTGGCAAACCCTGACTACTACAGATGCCTTTATCCTAGAACCCTGACTACTACAGATACATCTTGAAATTCTTAAATGAAAGGTAAAATCTATTTGGAGTACTGCATTATATTTTCCAATAAAAATATAACTATCTTAGAGGACAGGAATTTTTGGCTGTTTTTGTAGAGGGTAGAAGCTTGGGAAATCTTCAATGATCATAATTATTTTTTGAATGAATGGTGAATAAAAAACTTAGTCTAACTGTGATGACTCCTTTTTTTTCCCTAGCAGTGTAAAAGGTGTAAAGATCTATTAATTTAGTTGTCTAAAGAAGATGCTTATGGCTTGCTGGATTATAGTGATATTTAACTAAGTTTTTAAAACAGATACTGACTATTGAAAATTTCTTTTGCGTGTTTCAGTAGCATTTTACTTTCAACATGTTTATTTTTAAAATTGCTGCTCATTAGGGGAAAAGGACTTGACCCTTCTCATTTAAGGAGACTTGCTGGGAAAGACCAATTTATATGTCATTGACCAGAACTTATTAGAATTCTAGCCAGAAAGTCACGTGGGAGGCTGAGAAATATGGCCTTCCAGCTGAGCACATCAACACTTCAAATAAAATTTGGGTTCAGTTACTAAGGAGGAAGAGGAAGGTAGATGTTGGGATAGGCAACTAGCAGCCTCCACCATAGGGTGCTGTTTTTTGTTACTGTTATTTAAAATCTCAATCGGTGGACAAGCATTTTGCCTAGTTGTTGTCAATATTAGTATACTAAAGCTGGCAGACCTGAATTATCATAGCTTTTAGGGAACAAGCAAAAACCACACAATTTAAATTATTAAGTGTTACAGCTGGCAGAGATCTTAGAACTAATTGGGCACAGCTACTTCATTTTGCAGAAGAGAAGCTAAAGCCCAGAGAGATAAAGTGGCTGAAGTGGAAAAGACTTCCTGAGAGCATAAAGATGGTCATCTTAGGCTGCGTCTACACACTCGTAGGCTCTGTTATTTCAAGTTTAATCAAAGAAAGTTATCCAGCCCTTCAGTGCTGCATTGTTTCTTCCCATGAAACTTCACTGTACAAATACCTGCCATTTGGGAATCAGCATGCTCAAGTGAAGGTTTGCAAATTCTTGGTGTACCACTGAAACTGTATTTTTTAGCAGTGAATGCTTTGTTCCCATTGTTAGCATCTTGAAATAATAACAGTGGGAATTTATTGAGAATTAGTTTATAAGCTCCACGAAAGCAGGGATCAAGTTTGATTTCACGCGCCACTGTATCTGTAGTGCCTAACATAGCCCTTGATGCCTAATACATAATACAACAAATAAATAGCTGTTGATTGAGTAGATGTAGTGTTTATGAGGTGGCAGACGTGGTATGTTAAGTACTTTTCATGAGTGATCTCATTTCATCCTTGTAACAACCCCATGAGGCAGATAATATTTGAAACTAAAATTTGAAAATGTGCCCATAGATAAAAACAGAGTGAGTGTTGGGACTTGGGCTAGTCTGTCTGACTCCATCCTAAATTACTAGGGAAGCTGGAGGTTTTCGGTTGATTATCATATGAAACAAAACTACTCTTAGATTAATTATGAGGAATTTAAAAAGCCTGACTAGTTGATGTGTTATACAGCACCAAAGATAAGTTAATTAGCTTAACAAAAAAATGGAAGAAAAAGATAGGAAAAGGCTGACCTGTTAGGTTAGTGAAGGATTCTTGGGTATTTTGGGAGGACTGGGATAAATTTGAGTGGAGAAAAGTTATTCAATGAAGTTTTCACCCTATCTTGTTTGAGAGACTTTCTTTTGAACCATGCATTAAACTTGAAAATGCTGTCCTGAAGTGTTACCAAATCTGGATCATGGATGAGAGACATTTAATCTTACTCCCAGGATCCCAGGATTTACTTTTGTGGTTCTATGCTTTTTTTTTTTTTAAAGGAAATGGTGACTCTGTGTAGAACAGAGAGAAGAGTGAGCTGCAGGAACTTTCTTACTGTGGTTTCTGGGCCCTGACATTGCTTTTCTACATCTACTGAAAGAAAACTTGTCTATTTCTGTGTACATGTTTTTGTTATTTGCTTTTCTTGTTGTTGTTTTTCCTAAGATATTTCTAATGCTGGAAGCCTGTCTTAGGAGGTGATGATGATGTGACTGTATCTTAGACCCCTACATAAAGATCCAAGTCCTCTATCTGGAATAGACTCGCCAAAGCAGGCCTGTGGGCCTGGCATGGCTTAGGGCCCTGGTCTTTGAATGGTGGATGTGGGCTGGTTGTGGCCATATTTTGCCAAAGGCTTTGTTTTTTCCTCTCCTGTTGTATAGCCAGAACCTAGTTGTTCTCAACTCGGGATGTTTCTTAGAATAATCTGAGGAGACTTAAAATATTGATGTCTGGGTTCCACTAAAGAGTCTGAGTTGATAGGTTTGGTGAAGGGTCAAGGCATTCATATTTATTTTAGAAGCACCCCAGCTGATGCTAATGTGTAGTCAGAGTTAAGAGCCATTCTTGCAGCCTAACAAGGCCCCTGCCCCAAAACCATTATTTTTGCTTGCCTTTTTCTCCCATTCTGCATCTTGTGTCATCAGCATTAGGGCTTTTGCTTCTACTGGATGGCATTTCTAATTACCATTAAAGGCTGTGTATTAGAGTGAAGTCAGGAGGACAGGCAAGGTAGTTTCTATGACAAGCACAGAGTGAGATGTATATAGCAATTATTTGACTTTTTAATTAAAAATCAATGAATAAATAAGGAAAGAAATAATAAAAATGCAACAAGTATGAACTAGAAAAGTTTTATAATTTTTCTGTAATCAGTAGATCCAAATGCAGATAATCTGTCAAGAAATAGAAAAGTTAGGCTAAATGAATGCTTTTCTTTCAAAAGGCTTTAATAAAAAGGTCTCAAAAACTGAAAAAATGAATCTGGCCAATTATTTCAGAAGAAATTGAGCCAGCTATCATAAAAAAAATCAGGTGCCAACAGTTTCCAGTTGCATAAATTTAAATTATTAAGGATCAGATGACTGTTGGGCAGTTTAAAAATATTTTAGAACAGAGAAAGTGAACCTTCTGAATTATCTTTATGAAGCAAGCATAACATTAGTATAGAAAGTGAGAGTGGCACTTAATTAGCTATGCAATGTAATCTTTTATGAGAATATTGATATAAAAATCCCAAATAAAGTACAAGCAAAAGCGACCTAGTGATGAATAGAAGTATAGCACCACAGCCAAGTGAGGTTCATTTTAACAAATCAAAGATGGATCAATAGTGGAAATCTGCTAGTGGAACTCTCTATGTTGATGGGTAAAGGAGGGAAAAAAGTGTTGATAACAACAGATGTGGCAAATGCACTTGATAAAAGTCAATACATACACTAGATAAGCAGTAAAATAGTAACACATCATATTTCAGTAATTTTCATGAGTTATTCCATTATGGCTAATGGTGAAGAACTAGAACTGTTTTTTAAAGTTAGAAACAGAAGAGGATACAGCAATAACCACTATTATCTACCATATGTAACAACAGATTTAGAGCACCAAGTGAACAGTGCTTTCTATGTTCCTTGCAAATCATTTAATCCCCAAACACTGCAAGAGAGATACTATTATTCCCATTTACTGATGAGAAAATAATAGCACAGAGAAATAACTTGCCCAGACTCACACTGCCCAGAAGTAGCAGAGCTTCGATTTGAGTCTGCCTACACTGCCCCTCTAGGAAGAAAATTAATGTTGTTAAGATGCTTGAATAAATGAAGATCCAATGATAATTTTGAAAGGATGGCATTTTCTCTAAATTTTATTTATGAATTAAATTATACTGCAATTGTAATTCCAATAAGATTTTCTTAAATTGAAAAAATGATTCCAAAGTTCCTCTAGATGAATAGATATTAAAGAATAGCCAGATAAACTTTGTAAGGAAGTATAATGGGAAAGGACTTACATTTGTGGTAAGCAGTGAGCATGGAAATGGCCCAGGAAGAAACCAAAAATGGAGAGTATAGAACAGGTGTCAACAAACTAAGGCTAGCAGAAGAGAAACTAAAGCCCAGAGAGGTACAGCCACAGTCAACATTTACATATGATCTATGGTGACTTTCATGCTACAACAGCTATGTAGTTGTGACAGGGATCATATGGGTGGCAAAACCAAAAATATTTACTCTCTGGTCCTTTACAGAAAAAGTTCGCCAATCCCTAGCATAAAGTCCATACTTAAGTGAATATAGAAGGCACTTAAAAATCAGTCAGGAGGCTCTTGGGGCAAGATGGCTGGCTAGATGCAGCCAGGTGGAACAGCTGCCACCGAGGGACCTGGAAGATTAGTGCAATCCTAACATCTTCAGAGGGAAGGCACTGAAAGTGGATACAGAGAAGACACAGAAACTGGCTGAAGTGGGAGGGAGCTGGGAACCCTGCATGGGGCTATTGCACAAGGGGAGGGACTTGCTCCGGCCCCATGACTCAGAACGGGTGAGTTTAACAGGCAAGGAGCAACTTACTCTTGCCACAAGCCTCTGGAATCCCAAAATGAAGAGATGTCTGGATTGCCACAGACACTTGAGTTGGGAGGAAGAGCTACTCAGAGAAGTGGTGGGGCAGCACTCCAGCCGGTGAAGAGCCCAGAGGTTTTGGTGTGGGAGCGTCTTAGTGGAGCACGGCTGATGCTCATCCCCTAGGCTCCACTTGCTTCCACAGTTGACTTTAATCTTAGGGGAACTGTTGGACCTGAACTCTGCAAGGCAGTGTTGCCCATCAGATGGGGCTGCTCCAACCTGAGCAACCCTTGGCCTGCCGGGCTCTCCTGGGGGCCCAACCTGTGTGCCTCTGCTTGCAGTGCAGCCTCAGGTGCCAAAGGGGCCTGCATCCCAGCTCCTGCACTGGCAGACAGCCCTTGACAGGAGACCTCCAGCAGGGCGGCCCAGTGGACCCACATCAGCCTGCCCACTCCCTCCTCCACTGCAGCTCACTTGGCCCACCGCCACCCACCATACTGCTTTGCTGGCACTCATGTGCCCCAGCGGATTTTATCTTCCCTACCTACCCATCAGTGCATGTGTGCGAGTGCACCCTGCCATGCCACTGCTGCCGGCATGAGTGTCTCGGCTCCCCCATCGCTCCTGCCTCCCATCTCCAGCTGTACCGCCACTGCAGTCTGAGCCTTGGCAGGCATACAGCTCGTCAGCTCCTCCTCTGCCAGCACCTCACTGCTGCACCGGCACTGCCCTAGGAGTGAAACTAGGCATGGAGAACAGCAGGCCCTCTCCTACAGTCGCCTTCGCCTGCATGAACACACAAGGTGCACACTGTCCTGAGCCCCGCCAGCCCTCCAGCCCAGTGCTACCACCATCACCAGTGCAACTGTGTGCACAGTCACCAGCAGGGACCCCAGCCCCAGAGCCATGCTGTCTCCATCACAGCTGTGAATGCCTGCATGGAGGCTGGTACCCTGGCACCTGCTAGCACACTATTATAGTCCATGAGCATGTACTCTCCTGGGCTGCTGCTGCTTGCTACTGGCACATGCAAAGAGGACATATCTGGCTTCTACCATCATAGGAAAAGCTTTGGCTGGCACCACCCATCAGAGTGCTGAGACCAGCCATTAGGGAGAATTTCAGCAACTCCCCTTACCCACCAACACACACTAGTGCAGTGGGTTCCTAACCTCCAGGAGCCAGAGAACAAAGTTGAAGCTCTTTAATGGTTTCCCAGAGTTAGAGCATGCAGTACAGGAGTTGTGAGCTGAGTCTTGGCTTCCTAAGATAGTCCAGAAATGAAGCCAGTTGACTGAACCCACCTATGCCACAATCAAACCCTCAAAGTCATCAAATAGGACAAAAGAAAAAAGAAACCCATTGAAAGGACAGCAATTTCAAAAGCAGAAGGAACATCAGCCCACAAAGATGAGAAAGAACCAGTGCAAGGACTCTGACAACTCAAAAAGCTAGAGTGTCTTCTTTCCTCATAAAGACTGCACTAGTTCTCCAGTATGGTTTCTGAACTGGGCTGAGATGGCTGAAATGACAGCAATAGAATTAAGAATATGGATAAGAATGAAGAGCATTAAGATACAGGAGTACATTGAAACCCAATCCACCAAAGCTAAGAATCACAATAACATGATACGGGGTTGACAGACAGAATAGTCAATATAATAAAGGATATAATGACCTGATGGAACTGAAAAACACACTACAAGAATTTCATAATGCAATCACAAGTATTAATAGCAGAATAGACCAAGTTGAGGAAAGAATCTCATAACTTAAATACTGGCTTTCTGAAATAAGATAATTAGACAAGAATAGGGAAAAAATGAAAAAGAAAGAAAACCTCTGAGAAATATGGAATTATGTAAAGCCACCAAATTATGACTCATTGGGGGTCCTCAAAAAAGATGGGGAGAATGGAAGAAACTTGGAAAACATATTTTAGGATCTCATCCATGAAAACTTCCCCAACCTGGCTAGAGAGGCCAACATTCAAATTCAGAAAATGCAGAGAACCCCAGTAAGATACTTCACCACAAGATCATCCTCAAGACACATAATCACCAGATCATTCAAGGTAAAAATGAAAAATATTAAAGGCAGCTCGAGAGAAAGGTGAGGTCACTTACAAAGTGAAGCCCATTAGTCTAACAGTGGACCTCTCAGCAGAAATCATACAAGCTGGAAAAGATTGGGGGCAAATATTCTATATTCTTAAATAAATGAAATTCCAACCAATAATTTAATATCCAGCCACTCCAACCCCAAAGCTAGCAGAATACAACAAATAACCAAAATTAGAGCTAAGACTAAGACTCATAAGCAAAGGTGAAATAAGATCCTTTTCATACAAGCAAATGCTAAGGAAATCCACTATCACCAGACCTATCTTATAAGAGCTCTTGATGGAAGCACTAAATATGGAAAGACCATTAACAGCTACTACAAAAACACACTTAAGTATACAGACCAGTAACACTATAAAGCAACCACACAAACAACCCAGGATAATAACCAGCTATCAACACAATGACAGGATCAAATCCACACATATTAATTCAAACTTTGAATGTAAATGGACTCAATGCCCCACTTAAAAGGCACAGAGTGGCAAGCTGGATAAAAAAGCAAGACTCAGTGATATGCTGTCTTCAAGAGACCCATCATATTTAATGACATGCATAAGTTCAAAATAAATGGATGGAAGAAGATCTACCAAGAAAATAGAAAACAGAAAAACCAGGAGTTGTAATCCTAATTTCAGACAAAACAGACTTTAAACCAACAAAGATCAACAAAGGCAAAGAAGGGCATTATAAAATGGTAAAGGGTTCAATTCAACAAGAAGACCTAGCTATCTTAAATAAATATGCATTCAACACCAGAGCACCCAGATTCATAAAGCAAGTTCTTAGATACCTTCAAAGAGACTTAGACTTCCACATAATAGTAGTGGGAGACTTCAACATTTCACTGTCAGAGATAGACAGATCATTAAGGCAGAACATTAACAAAGATATTTAGGACCTGAACTCAGCACTGGATTATGGACCTGATAGACATTTGTAGAACCCTCTATGCCCAAACAAGAGAATATACATTTCTCTCATCGCCACATGGCACATATTCTAAAATTTACCACACAATCTAACATAAAATAATCCTCAGCAACTGCAAAAGAACTGATATCATGTCAACCACTCTCTCAGAACAAAGCACAATAAAATTAGATTATTAAGACTAAGAAAATCCCTCAAAACTATGTAATTACATAAAAATTAACCTAATCCTGAATGACTTTTGGGTAAATAATGAAATTAAGGCAGAAATCAAGAGAGTCTTTGAAACTAATGAGAACAAAGATACAGCATATCAGAATCTCTGGGAGACAGCTAAAGCAGTGTTAAGAGGGTCATTTATAGCACTAAATGCCTACATCAAAAAGTTAGCAAAATCTCAATTTAATAACCTAACATCACAACTAAAAGAACTAGAGAACCAAGAGGAAACCAACCCCAAAGCTAGCAGAACTCAACAAATAACCGAAATCACAGATAAACTGAAGGAGACTGAGACATGAAAAATCATTTAAAAGCTCAACAATTCAAGGAGTTGGTTTAAAAAAATGAATAAAATACACCACTAACTAGACTAATAAGGAATAAAAGGGAGAAAATCCAAATAAACACAATTGGAAACAACACAGAGAATACTACTGCTGACCCCAAAGAAATACAAATAACCATCAGAATATTATGAACACCTCTATGCTCATACACCAGAAAACCTAGAAGAAATGGATACATTTCTGCATGCATACATCCTTCCAAGACTGAACTAGGAAGAAATTGAATCCCTGAACAGATCAGTAACAAGCTCAGAAATTAAATCAGTAATAAACAGCCTACCAACCAAAAATAGCCCAGGACCAAATAGATTCAAAGCTAAATTCTACCAGATGTACAGAGAAGAGCTGGTACTCTTCCTATTGAAACTATTCCAGAAAATTAAGGAGCAGGGACTCCTTCCTAACTCATTCTATGAAGCCAGCATCATTCTGATACAAAAACCTGGAAGAGACACAACAAAGAAAGAAAACTTCAGGCCAATATTCTTGATGAACATTGATGCAAAAGTCTTCAACAAAATACTGGCAAATCAAATTCAGCAGCACATAAAAAAAAAAAAAAGTTATCCATCATGATCAAGTAGGCTTTAGCTGAGGGTACAAGTTGGTTCAATATATGCAAATCAATAAATGTGATTCATCACATAAATAGAACTAAAGACAAAAACCACATGATTATCTCAGTAGACACAGAAAAGGCTTTAGATAAAACTTATCCCTTAATGTTAAAAACTTTCAATAAACTAAATATTGAAGGAACAGTTCTCAAAATAATAACCATCTATTAAAAACCTACAGCCGATATTATAATAAATGGACAAAAGCTGGAATCATCCCCCTTGAAAACTGATAAAAGACAAGGATGCCCTCTCCAACACTCCTATTCAATATAGTATTGGAAGTCCTGGCCAGAGAAATCAGGCAAGAGAAAGAAATAAAGGGCATCCAAATAGAAGGAGAGGAAGTCAAACTATCCCTGTTTGCAGACAACATGATTCTATCTAAAAATCCTCATAGTCTTGGCCCAAAAGTTCCTTAACCTGATAAACAACTTCAGCAAAGTCTCAGGTTACAAAATCAACATACAAAAATTGCTAGCATTTTTATACATCAAAAACAGTTAAGCTAAGAGCAAAATCAGGAATGCAATCTCATTCAGAATTGGCACAAAAATAATAAAATCCCTAGGAATACAGCTAACCAGGGAGGTGAAAGATGTCTACAATAAGAACTACAAAACATTGCTCAAAGAAATCAGAGATGACACAAATAAATGGAAAAACATTCTAGGCTCATGGATAGAAAGAATCAGCATCATTAAAATGCCCAAAACAATTTATAGATTCAAGGCTACTCCTATCAAACTGCCATTGATTGTCTTCACAGAACTAGAAAACAATATTTTAGAATTTATATGGAACCAAAAAAGAGCCTGAATAGAGAAGGCAATCCTAAACTAAAAGAACAAACCTGGAAGCTTATGCTATCCAACTTTGAGCTATACTACAGAGCTACAGTAACCAAAATGCATGGTACTTGTACAAAAACAGACACACAGACCAATGGAACAGCATAGAGAGCCCAGAAATAAGGCCATACACCTGCAACCATCTGATCTTCGACAAACCTGACAAAACTAAGCAATAAGGTAAGAAATCCCTATTCAATAAATGGTGCTAGGATAACTGGCTGGCCATATACAGAAGGTTGAAACTGAACTCCCTCCTTACACCATATACAAAAATCAGCTCAAGATGGATTAAAGACTAAAATGTAAAACCCAAAACAATAAAAACCCTGGAAGACAAACTCTGGAAGGCAATACCATTCTAGAGTAGGAATAGGAAAATATTTTATGATGAAGATGCCACAAGGAATTGCAACAAAAGCAAAAATTGACAGTTGGGATCTAATAAATGTGATAGTTTCTTTTACTGAACTTCTGCACAGTAAAAGAAACTATCAACATGGTAGACAGTCTACAAGATGGAAGAAAATTTTTGCAAAGTATGCATCTGACAAAGGTCTAACATCTAGCATCTATAAGGAACTTAAACAAATTTACAAGAAAAAAAAAAAACAATCCCATTAAAAAGTGAATGAAGGACATGAACAGATGCTTTTCAAAAGAAGACACACATTTAGCCAATAAGTGTATAAAAAATGCTCTGATCACTGATCATTAGAGAAATACAAAGCAAAATCACAAAGAGATACCATTTCACACTAGCCAGAATGGCTGTTACTAAAAAGTCAAAAAATAACAGATGCTGGAGAGGTTGTGGTAAAACAGAAACACTTATGCACTGTTGGTGGGAGCATAAATTGGTTCAGCCACTGTAGTTCAGCCCTTTGTGGCAATTCCTCAAAGAGCTAAAAATAGAACTACCATTCTATCATAAAGACACGTGCACACATATGTTTATTGCAGCACACGATTCCATGTCTTTGCTGTTCACAAAGCAATATTCACAATAGCAAAGATATGGAATTAACCTAAATGCTCATTAATGGTAGATTGGATTAAAAAAAATATGGTACATATACACTACAGAATACTAAGCAGCCGTAAAAAGAACAATATCATGCTCTTTGCAGGAACATGAATGGAACTGGAGGCCATTATCCTTAGCAATCTAATGCAGGGACAGAAAACCAAATACTACGTGTTTTCACTTATAAGTGGGAGGTAAATGATAAGAACACATGGACACATAGTGGAGAACAATAGACACTAGGGGCTAGCAGGAGGGAGGAGGAAGTGGATCAGGAAAAATGGATACTAGGTTTAATACCTGGGTGATGAAATAATCTGTACAACAAACCCTATGGCACGAGTTTACCAATATAAGAAACCTGCACATATACTCTAAACTTAAAAGTTTAAATAAATAAATAAATAAAAATAACTGGGACTGTTGATTATGGCGGTTGTCTTATTCTCCAATGCATGGAGATTGCAAGTAGTAAGTAATAATAATTATAAGAGAAAACATTGCTTTTGTAAACCTTGGAATTACAAGTTTTTTCAGGGAGTCTATAAACCAGGAACCATAAAGAAAGAATTTCAAATTATGACTACAAACTATAATTTAAATGGCAGAGAAACTGCAAAAACAGTATTGATAGGCAAATGACAAACTTGGAAAATATTCATAAGATGTGTTCAGCATGGTTTAACATTTAGTGTTCAGAGGTTCAGTTACAGATTATGGAACCCACTCTGGCTCTTTAAGCAGGGAAGGATTTAATGTACAGAATTAGGTGATTATTAAATCATTGTAAGGGCCAAAGGAGAAAATTTTCAAACTGGCCTACCAAGCCAACTGCTGCTCTTGTTCACCCAGGAGGCTGCTGAGGATGCTGTGATCTCTTCTGCTGGTTATTGGGTCACAGGGCCACAGCTGTAAGCCAAGGATCAGGAAGCTGTCACAACTGTAAGCCAAGGATAAGGAAGCTGTCACAGCTGTAAGCGAAGGATCAGGAAGCTGTCACAACTGTAAGCCAAGGATCAGGAAGCTGTCACAGCTGTAAGCCAAGGATCAGGAAGCTGTGGTTGGAACTGTTGGATCATGGGCCACATCAAGCCCTCTGACTCCACAGCAGCAAAAGTGAGTAACATATGTGCCTCATGAACTGACTCTCTCAAGGCTCTTGCCATCATGTCCAAGTGGTGTAATGATATTACATTTGAAATGTTAGCTGCAAGGGAGTCTGGAAAGTGTGGGTTTTACCTCTCCTGGGATAAGAGGTTACTGCAGGTGCTGAAGGAGATAATTTACTTCCCATAATTATGCACACTAGCATGTACATAAGGGGAGCTATGAAAAGTGAATCAGGAAAATATGAATACCCTAATATAAAAAGCAGGCAAAGGAAAAGATAGGTAACTTGAAGAAAATCAAAATGTCAATAAAAAGGAAAGGCTGTGCAACCTTATTATGGCAAGAACTGCAACTGAAATCAGCAATGACAAATCTGGTATTGTCCAAGACGTGGGAGATGAGCCACTTTCATCCCACTGTAAAGTCAGACAACCTTTGTAAACCTTTGTAAAGGGCAGTGAAAACCATATGACTTAATAACTCCACTATAGAGAGTGTCTGCTAAGGAAGGAGATAACCCCATGAGGTTGAGAGGAAGTATATGCAAGCATGTCTATGAGCATATTGATTGTAGTTGCAAAGTTTTGCAGACAATCTAATTGCTCATCCAAAAGGGACTGAGTAAATAAATTATAGTATATTTACACCACAAAATATGCTGCCTTTGAAGAAGAGTAACATTGCTTAGAGATGGTATCATGTGTCAATTATGTACATAGACTTTGGAAGCAGAATGCAGTGGATTCTACCACTTAGTAGCTGTGTGATCTTGGGAATTAATCTTTTAACGTATCACTTTTGCTATTTGTAAACCAGAGATAGTAACAGTAAAATAGGCATAACAATAACAGATAGTAACTTACTTGGCTGGAGTATTATAAGAATTAAATGAAATGATACAGTATCTTCTTTTTAACTTTCAATGAACATTAGTTTTTATTATGTTTGTTGCCAAAGATTAATGGCCATAGCAATTTTGAGTAATACAGTTTCAAAAGATCAAATACAGTATGATCCCATTTTATATAGAAAGCAATGTATGTATGAGCACACACACATAAATAAGTGTGTTCAAAATCCCAACAGAGGTCCTCTTTGAATGGAATTTAGGGTGACTATACTTTTTTTGCACTGTCCTGTATATGTGTTTATGATGTGTCAAGGAGCCTTTCTAAAAAGCTATTTTAAAAGTTTTTTAAAAGACAAAAGGCCAGGGTTGGAATTCTCTCTTTTTATTATTTTGACTAAAGTAAGACACAGCCTCTGCTGGCAGACAGGCCTCTCAGGTCCCTGAAGAGAAGCTGAGAGTGTCAGCCAAGCCTGGAAACTCACTGCACTGCAGCAGGGAGCCTGGGCTCTCCTAGCAGGACTCAGGCACCCACTCAGATTGCCATGGCAACCACATGGAAAGTTAAGTAAGAAGTTTTGAGGAAAGAAAGTGCGTCTCTTTATCATTAATGACATAAAAATAAGAAGCTTTTAATTTTAATTTTATATTTTTTGACAGCAGCCCTCTTAACTCCATCCCAAGTCCCAGAGCAAGAATTCCAATCCTTTGAGTGCAGGTCCAAACAACAAATGGATGATTTGGCACATGAGATCCTTTTATAAACAGTCCTCTTTGGCAGACTTTTCTTGTTCTGATGACCTGTGGGCTCTATAGAGATTATTGTTTAATAAGCATGTTGGAAACGAGGAATCTAAATGAGCAGTCCCCTCTTCAAAACAGAATTAGGAAACCTTTGAGTAATTTGAAAGTTGACTTGGAGCCTGGATAAGGGGGAACCCCCACTTCTGCATCTCTCATAGGTGATGGTTTAGTGTCTGACTGCTCTCCTGACAGGTGTCTATCCTCATCCAGAAGACAAATGAAGTGTCCTTCAGACAGAAGCTAAAGAGAGATAACAAATGCTTTCTAATGGTTATAACTATATAAAAAGCAGGCTACATAGTTATAGTCATTAGAAAGTATTTGTTTTGAGCCCAAATATGTTTTTCTCTAACTTTCATCAACTAATTCTGATTCCAGATCAGAATCAACTCCGAGAAGGTCTAATTCTTATCCCACTCCAAAGTCCTTCAATAGATAAAGGCCACTACCCAAGACTATTTGGGGAGAGGTATCTATTCTCTCTGACAGGGAATTTTAGGGGCTCTTAAGCACTAGAGCTGTAAAAATAAATCAGACACCTCAATTTATAGTCTTGTTTGAAGAACTAATGCAGTTTCTCCTTACCTCTCCCCTAACATTGTCCTTTTGATCTAATTTGTCTTCAAAAGTGAGGACAAATGTCATGCCCCCTGTTTCCAGTTCTCTGAAGAGATCTGCTTGCTCTGTTGCTGCTCCTTCCCCCTATGGTGTGAGGATTTGTTTCTAGATCCATCTCCTTCCTGAAACCAACAGTCACTCAACGGGGGATGGGCACAGCATCCACCTCTGATTCTCCAGTGTCTTGTCTGGTCTGGGATGTCGAATGTGTGGTGCTGCTGGTACAAAGGGCAGGGAGACAAGGCCCTCATATCTGGCAACTCTTACAGTGCAGCCCAAGATGACATTCATTTCTTGACCTGCCAGTGTTTTAGTCCGTTTGGGCTGCTGTTAACAAAATGCCATACACAAGGTGGCTTAAACGAGAGATGTTTGTTTCTTACAGCACTGGAGACCAGGAAGTCCTCTGTCGAGGCACTGGCAGCTCCTGTGTCTGGTGTGGCCTCTCTCACTGGCTTGTAGACCACTGCTTTCTCACTGCATCCTCACAAGCTGCCCAGGAGGTGCAGCTGTCTGCCTTATAGGTCTCCCCCAAAAAGTTGCCTACTGGGAGAGGGGTCCCTGAGGCCTCCTCTGGGGGTTGCTGAGGAGGTAGGGAAAGCACAAACCCAGCAGGTTTATGTCAGGGGAGCTGTGCAGCAAGGAGGCTCTGCAGACCCCTCTCCCTCAGAATCCACTAATGTGTTCCCAAGAGCCCATTTGAATCACTTACACACTAAGTGGTCTGATGTCCAGGGCAGGGGTAGACAAAGAAATAGAGACAACCAACAGAATAGAGCTGGCAGCTTGACCAGAGGCAGCTCGGCAGTTGACATCCAGGCCAACTCTCTCCATCCGCCTGCCCCAGCACCACAGCAGTGGGAACCTGGGGAGGATGGGCAAGTCCCTCTGTCCCAAGTCTGGCCTGTCTGTGGGGAGGGATTTGAATTAAACATGAGTTTGAAAAGCTACAATAAAGACAGGTCTTTAAGAACTGGAATTACACTGTTTTAATAATTGAAAGTGACCAAGCAGTGATGGAACTGGGTTGAAATATTACTGAAATCCCCTTTCTTTCAGTAGGGAGGTTTTTGCAGAGCAGACTTTTTGTGGCAGGAAAGTTACTGGGCAAAGTAAGACCATTTTATTGTTATACCAATTGAATCAGCTTCTTTGGGTATTGTATTAGGTCATTCTTGTGCTGCTATAAAGAAATACCTGAGGTTGGGTAATTTATACAAAAAAGAGATTTAATTGGCTCACAGTTCTGCAGGGCTCATAGGAAGCATTGTGCTGGCATTTGCTCCTAGTGAGGCTTCAGGAAGCTTCCAATCATGGTCGAAGGTGATGGGGGAGCCAACGTGTCACGTGGCGAGAGATGGAACAAGATGGGGTGGGGAGAGGTGCCAGGGTCTTTTAAACAACCAGGTCTCACATGAACTCAGAGCAAGGACTCACTCATTACCATGAGGGTGGCAGCAAGCCATGACCCTAACACCTCCTACTAGGCCCCACCTCCAACATTGGGGATCACATTTCAACATGAGATTTGGAGGGGGCAAACATCCAAAACATATCAAGTATGTCTATAAACAACCCAGGAGTCCACAGAACTGTGCTCTCATGGAAGGCTGTTGGGAGGCTGGTCATCTCCCCATTTTTAGAAAGTTTCCTGGGAGTCACCAGTCTGGTGAATGAGGTTGAGAAGTGACAACTCCCTCATTACTGCAGGTATGAGGCATAGCAATGGTGTGGAAGAGGCAGGATCTGACTAAGGGAAGGAGATTCATCAAGAGTATTCGATGGAGTTACCCAGCCAAGCAGCTAGGATGAGACATGTCCCTGAAACAATAACCATTTGGATGAACTTAGGATTACAGGAAAGTCAGAAAGCCTGTTCATTCACCCATCCATCCATCCATGGGCCTCCCACCCTGTGTTTCTCTTTTGCGGCATTTATCACACGTGCATTAATATTTGTGTAACTCTGGTTTACTGTCTGCCTCCTGCCCTAGACCATATGCTCCCGAGAACACAGCCACGTCTGTTGAGCTTCTCAATAGATCTCCATCCCCAGCCCAGTGATGGGTGTGTGGTGCAGGCACTCAATCAATATTTATTAAATGAATGGGTAAATGAACACTTAATCGTGGTCATTAAAATAATGTTCTTTAAATTGCTAGCTTTATTGTAAGCTAAATGTCCTAATCTCAGTAGGCTATGATCCAAAATAAGATCACGTTTCTAAGTATTCACATTGTAAGTTCTGCACAGTCTTAACTGTAGAATTCCAGTCCCTGGGGTAATTCTGAGAGTCGTCTGAAGGGTTGTCTCTCAACTGTGCTCAAGACCGGTTCTCTCCATTGTTCTCCAGCCTGCCTATGACATGCCCACACTGATGCCCTACCTCCTGGTGGTCATCAGAGGGTTGCCTCTCCAGGAGCAAAGCTGCCCTGTGCTGATGTTCCTTTCTAGTACCCCCATTCTGGCTTTAGGGGAGCATGAGTGCTTTCTCCCCTTTGTCCTTTTATCTCTAGCCTGGACCAAGTTCTTCCTCTAATTCCTGGTAGCACTTTCCAGACCCCAAAACCACAGAGAACAGCTTAAAGCCTCCACTAGTCACTATACATAAACTCCCAAGCTTAGGACTATCTCATTCAGTCTCTCTTAGGGCCACTTCCCTGCCTACCTTCTGACCAGACACCATGAATGAAGGGCAGCTCGTCGTCCAGCACTGGGAAGGCCCCAGGCACCTTCCTTCCTTAGGCTCAGGACACACTTCCCTTAGCACCCAGAGAGAAGTGAGAGATTGTGGGCATTTTTGTTCTTATTTTTTTCCCCCTTACCTTAACTTAGAGCCTGTAGCTCTGCTGAAAGAAACCCCCGATGTGAATTATTAAAAGAAACAGTCTGGAACATCAGCATTCCGGTTCCTCCACACAGTTCTTCCCCAGAGGTAACACGTGGAAACTGCTTATGTGGGGTAGTTTTCCTAAACCAAAATATGGTCTTCCCTGAAAATAAATTCAAACCTCCTCCCTTAGAAGGCAGAAATCATTTGCAGCATCAAAAATGTTGAATCCATTTTCAGCAAGAGCCATCCCATTACCTTATTACAATCCTTGTCTTGTAGGACATTCACTTGGATGTCAAATTATAACACCCTTGTTAGAAATCCAGTCACTATTTTGTACTTTTTTCTCATATTTGTTTATTATTTATTTAACGAATACTTACTGAATATTTCTGAAGTCCCTGTTTTCATGGAATTTACATTTGAGAGCAGGAATCAATTGGCAAACTTTTTCTGTAAATACTTGAGAGTAAATATTTTACACTTTACTGGCCATACAATCTCTGTTGCAGCTACTGCAGTCTGCCATTATGGCCCTAATGCAGCCAGAGATAATCTGCAAATGAGTGGTATAAGAGAAAAATCTTGCACTGCACGCTTGTTAGAAATGGCAAGACAGATTTTGCTCAAGCTACTGTAGTAAGTGAGAGGGACTTCAGTATAGAACTGTTCAGTTTTAAATATAGCAGAATGAGAGGGTTAGGAGATGGAAAATTACTAAGAGAAACTTGATTAGACATTGGGGGAAGAAGGATTCTTGCTAAACAAACCCAGCAGAATTTTTAGGATTTAGATATCAAAGGTGAACTGTGAGGAATTTGATCAGGTATCAAGGATGGGAGGATTTTTGTTAAACTGACTTAGCAGGATTCTTGCTAAAACTGGGCTCTGGGACTGAGCGCAGGGAAGAAAGCTAACGTCAAGCCATTGGTTGAGAAGTGGGCTCAGAAGAAACTGAAGTCTGGCCAAGGAGACAGTCTTTGTTAAGGGGCATGCATGTCTCCCAATAGAATTTTATTTATAAAACAGGTGATGAGCCTGGGGCTGCGGTGTGCTGACTCCTGTTCTGGACTATGCAACAGAGATATAATATGGCAAATATGACTAAGTGCTAGAATGAAAAAGACAATGATGAATAACAAGGGCCAGATCACATAGGAATTTATGCTGAGTAAGATAAGAAATCCTTGGACGGTTTGAACAGGGAAATGGTTTGATCTGACTCACAGAAGATGTGGGTGCTGTGTGGAGCACACTGCAGAAGGTATGGATACTTGGAGACCAGCTGGGAGGTGACTGCAATGATCCAGTTGCCAAAAGATGGTGGTTGGTAGTGATGAATGAAGTGGTAAAAAGTGGTTGGATTCTAGATACAATTTAGAAGGTAGAACCAGCAGGCTTTGCTGATGGTTGAGACATAAGGTATATGAGAAAGCTAAATTCAAGGAGGACTCTAAGATTTTAGCCTGAGCAATTGGAAGAATGGCTTTTCCATCTACTGAGATGAACAAGAGCAAGGAGGAGCAAGCTTTGGGCAGAGACCAAGGGTTCTGTTTAGGACATGTGATGTCTAAGGGATATTCGAAGTCTAAGATGCCTATCAGACACTTAAATAATATGTTGAGTAGGCAGCTGGATATCCTAATTTGAGATTAAGGTGTGGGGTCTGTCTAATGTTACAAATTTGAGTGCTATCAGCCTATGGATGGTTCTTGGAAGTATGGATGAAATTTGATGTAGAAGAGAGCCCCAAGGATTGAGCCCTGGGATGTTCTGGTGTTTAGAGGTCAGGAAGAGGAGATAGAGAGGTGGCCACCATGGTAGGAGAGGCATGGGAGAAGGAATCGAGGGGAAGAGCTTATTGGGGCATCTAATGTTGCCAGTGGGGTGGCCAGAATGAGGGCTGAGAATGTCCACTTCTCAGATCTTGCACCGGGCTTTCTGTGATTGGATGCTGGACTTCAGCAGGAGAGCTCTGAAGGTTTCCTCCAGGAATGTGCATTTCATTTCCCTCTGCAGTTTCCAGCCACCGCTTTCAGAGATCTCCCAAGCCATCACTCTTTCCAGATGCCTTGTCACTAGACAAGTTGCATTTCCTTCGTGACTTGGCAACTTGGCAGGGAAATTATACCTCCCCAATTGCTCATAATCTTTGGCTAAGCTGCTCCCTTTGTACTGAAACAGGAAGCCAGCAGAGTCACAGAATAATTTTTAGAATGAACAGGAACATTTACTGACAAAAACGTGGGCACATCATAAACCTGCATACCTCTTTGCCCTATTCCCCGGGGTAGGAGGGATGAAATCTTGAAGTCTCTTTGCCAATATGGCATTTTTCCTCTCACAGGGTAAAAACACAGCTACCCCTGAGAGGTGTAGGAAGCATCCTGGCTTTCATATGGAGGTAAAAGTTACAGGACTGGTCTTCCACGAATGGGTGAGTGTGTGTGTTTATGGGCAAATGTGGGGTGAGGGGAGAGTGGGCAGAGGAGAGGGAGAATGACCTGGCCAAGGAAAGACCAAAGCAGAAGACAGTGGAGATGGAGGTAGCAGGCTTCTTCTGTGTATAACCTTGAGTGCTTTTGACCCAGAATTGGCCAAATGTTTAAGGTTATGGATCTAGGAAATTCATCCTCTCCTTCCTCTCTTCTCCTTTTTGTCACAGCAGGTGACAGTTAGCTCTTTGGGCTTGCATCTGCAGATGCCTTTGTTCTATTTTTTCCTGCCCTATTCAATTTGAGTGTTGGTGTGGAGATGAAGTTTTGAAAGTGACACTCCAGCTGTTCCCTCCATGCCACTTCTGCTGAATTATCTTGAAATCCCCATCGTCTGGCATGGCTTTCTCCAGTTCCCGCCAAGAACAGTCTTCGGCAGGCCCCTATTTTGACATGGACTCATGCTCTTGGCACCTCCTGTCAACCGTCTTCTTGGATTGTTGAACATCTATCTGTCTTCTAGGCCTCAAATCTTGTGGTTGGTGGATGACTGGCTGTCCCTGAGTACAGCTGAGAGCCACAGAATTGATGGAGGCTCTAGATGATTTGGGTCCCAAGCCAAAGAATATTCAGGTACGCCCTGTGTGTGTTCAGCACAGCTCAGGCCAGCAAAGTATTTAGATTAGGGAGATGCTTATAAAGATGGATTTTTTAAAAGTTATTTAATGATTATTTTTGTTACCGAGGTTTATTAAATCAGAGTATAGCATTTATTTATTGTCCTGGCTGCTAGATGATATCTAGTCACAAAAAAGTAGGTAGGGAAGAAAGAGTTATGTAGGTGGTAGAATAATGTATTATTTTCACATGTGCTACCGGAAGTATTTCTAAGAAGGGAACTATTTTTGGAAAGTATCTTGACAAGTCATTTGGGGATATGACAGGGAGCACTGAGGGCTTGCAGGAGTTAAGACAACCAAAGGAATTTCGCAATTGTTATGCATTAGATATCGAGACTTAGGAACAAGGAGAAAAGAGAGAGGAGGTAGTGTGGTGGCCAGAGGCCAGTGAAGTGCTCCTGTTAGTGGAAAGGAGGGCTAAGGAATGTGCCGGGAGATGACAAATGCTCAATTTGAAGGGGCTGCATTTTAGTCACGTAACTCTTCCACCTCTCCTGGTTTTCTGAAATTATCAGTCAAGTATGTTGCTCACCCAAATGCACAGCTTCTGTAATTGATGTGCATGTGTATGTGTGCAGGGAGGTGTGTGAGTGTAAGCATGTGTGTGTACATGTGGTGAATATGTATATGTGTGTGAGAGAGAGAGGGAAACAGGCAGAAAGAGACAGACAGAGATAGAAAAAGAGAATGGTTTGTGTAGATGGAAAGACCTGAGCTTCTCCTTAGGAGGATTGCTGCAGTGCAGAACAGGGAATGGATGATGAGATAATACAGAGAGACAGTGAATTTTGCAGAAGCCGGAATCTGTATCAGAGGCGGTAGAAAGGCATGAATACACAGAAATCTTGTGGGGCGGTTGAGATGAAATGGGAGTTAGAGCCAATCTTTTCTAAATCTTAAAGGGCATGGTGGTGCCGGTTACACATTCTGCAAGCTCCATTAACTCTTGGTAAAACATACATGCCTGAGGCTAATAGATTTATATCTAACCCTAGCTGTCCTCCACTCTCAACAAAGCAAATAATCCAGATTGTTCCTTTGCCTTTATTCCTCTCTAGTTGCCATTTTATGACAACTTTTCATCTCTTCCTTTATCAGAGACCCTTTAACCTAATTTTAGTAGGCAAAATGGTAAGAGGTTAAGTGTGTGATTTTATGCAATGGCTTGGGATATGTGGCCCTTTTAATAGGATTTTCATTTAGGGCATTAAAAGTGTAATTTAATAAAGCAACTTAGTTTACATAGAAGTACTAGGACACTAGTTGTATCAGATATATTCTCTTTTCATGTAACTTTCTGAATTGCCAAACAACAAACCACTAGTATGGTGTTTTCCTGAGTCCTAAAAGGTTTTGCAGAAGTGAATTAATCTTATCACACCCCACGTTCTGTTTGGAGGGGATCCACACTGCCCCTTCCCTAGTCCACTGCGGTAGCTATCATCATTAGTATGTATCAGTTGCTGAGACTGAGTCATCAACTACAAATCAAGTAAGAAATATATTAGGGAGGAATCATATAAATTGTATTTCCAGAGTAAAAATAAATGCAGTGCAAATTTAAAATTCACAGAGCAGCTATCATAGCTATTTAGAATGCACTAAAAGTCCATTTTAATAAGTATCACATAGTTTACCTGTGGCCCATTAAATGCATTTTAGAGATAGGCAAAGTGAAAAGTATAATCTGGTTTTAAGCATTTTCCACTAATATAAATTACTCAAATGAAGTATTTGGGCATGCTTGCACTGCAAAATGAGGCAGAAAACTTTACCAAACTTTTATGTTACTGATACTCCTTATGGGCTTGGCTGTGTTAGGAATGAGTCATATCATGTAAGTGAAAATTCCTTCGTGGACTTTGAAGGCTGAACAGGCCCTCAGCTCTGTTTCTTGTTAGCTCTCTGATCTTGGGCAAATTGCTTAACTTCTCTGGGCTGCAGATTGCTTGTGTGTAAAAGTAGGTAGGTTAATTAATCCTATGAGTATTATTGTTTGGGTTAAATGAGATAATGCATGCAACGTGCTTAGCTCAAGCCTGGTATCTAGTACGTTCTCAAGAAAGGATAGCTATTTCATAAGCTTGTAGTCTTCTGGTTTCACCTGGACATCCATGACCGGTGGGAGCAGGACTTTGCATGTACAGAGGAGCTGCATGGGCCTAAGTTCAAGTTCAGGTTTCAGGTTACCAGTGTTGGCTTAATCTCATGAAATTTCTGCATGGTTATAAAATGACCATATTGTAAGACTATAGTGAAGACTTAATTATATGATGTACATAAAAGTGGTGGCAAGTAGGCCTGCTTATACAGAGCATATAATAACCCATATCCAGCTATTGATCTTTCCTGGTTTATGTCTTTGCCTGTCAAATCAAGGACTTGGAATAAATGATCTCCAAATTCTCTTTTCTCTTTAAAATATCATGGCATGCCTTTAGCAAAGAGAATTTAATATTCCCTTTAGCTTCTATTTTTCCTCCTTTAGCAAAAATGAGTTATTGCAGCACATGCATATAGATTAAGAAACCAAGTAACTGTGTTTGAAAGTTTCCAGTGGGAGCAAAAGGGTTAAAGGAAGCCAGAAGTGGGTCACATGAGGATGAGTGACTTGGTGCAGGTGCTCGCTCTCCTGCTCTTTTCTGGAAAGATTCATTTCATTATCCAAGGCCTCTGTGTTTTATTTTCTCTGGACTAGTGGGCCTCAAGCTTTACTGCAAATTGCAATCACTTGGAGAGTTTTAAGACTACTTCAAAGTCCCAGAAACACCTTCTACCAATTAAATCTGGGTGGATCCCAGACTTCAGTATTTTAAAAGCTCTCCAGGTGATGCCAATGTGCACCCCAAAATTAAAATCCGTGCCCTCCAGTGAATAAAGGACTCAGAATTATGAATCCCATGTGTCAACTCCCCACCGAATGGATAGAGGCAACCCTTCTCTCCAAGACTTTTTTTTAGATAGCATTGAGGATCTGATACCAACAGAGGAGGGTACAGTAATGGAAACCTTCCAACTATTTTGTTTGTAACCCCGGCATAGTACTTGTTTTGCTCATAGGGTGATTGACTCACATACAATGTATCTTAATGTGCTTTGTTCATAGAGTGATTAACTCACGTACAATATATTTTAATATGCTTTTGGGCAAGGAGGTGTTTTAAAGATTGCCTAATGCCATTATTCATTGAGCAGAGGGAGAAACTGAGGTGAGAGAAAAGAAATGACTCTTCCAGGCCTCTCAGCTGAGAAAGAAGCCAGATTCTTTGCTTTGTCCTTCATTTCCTCTGTTGCACTTGCTGATGAAGGACTAAAGTAAAATGTCCCCATCCAAATAAAAGTGGGTTTGTCACACAGCGGTGTTCATAATCATCTCAGGAAAACAACAAAAAGAAAAAATAAAAAGAAGTGTGTTTGTTTGAGGTCTCGTCCTTCAAAGATACACGATGGATCTAAAAAAAGGAGGCAGGCTATTGCTGGTCTGATGGCACTTCTTTCCAGGGGGACACATTTTCTCTTGTGACAATCTTCTCATTTTTAGACAAAAGCAGAAAAACAGAAATTCTCTTCCAGCTCACTGAGTGTGACTGACACATTTTAAAATATCTTTCTACTAAGACAGGAGGGATAGTGTAAAAAATACTCTGATCTAAGCTAAGAGAAATCCATAGAGGTATTCTAAAAATTAGTCTCCGAAAGAAAAATAGATGTCAGACATAAATCTTAAAACGTCTAATTCTTTCCTGACAATTTCCAGAAGACAGAAGACCCTCAGGTCTAAGAGACGTCCACTAGATGGCAGCATGACTACAGTTAAAGTATCTGGTGTTTCCAGGCACAGAAGAGAGGATTTATTATGCTGAGTGGAAGTTGGAACTCAAAAGGTTTTATGGATACAAATCTATTATTAAAGTATTCTAAATGATATAATATATATATCTTTATATATAGGTGTATATAAAACTAATATAGAATTCTGAATACCGTTGTGTACAGTATCATATTGGCATTCTTAACTATAATTCTTATTGTTACTTAAATCATATGTGATTTAAGCAGGTTTAACGTACAGCTAAAAGTCCTTTGTTGCCTACCATCATCTTTTCATGGTCTATCTCGGAGTTTGCCTGGCTAAACTAAAACTACATTCTTCAAAGGGCAGGGAATGTTTACTTTTTAAATGGCTCTAGTCTAAATCATCAGCCACGCGACTGTGATCCTACTAATTACTCTTCTGTCAGGATTTTCACTCAGTTGTAGGAAGTAGGCAATTTCTTCTTCTATAATTTAATATTAACGACAACTCCTGATTTTTGATATTTCATGGGTGCAACACGTTAAATAATTATATTTTTTACTGAGTGCAGGTCATGTGTGAGCTGTTGGGAATACAGAACAAGACTTTCATGGAGGTTGCACTCTAGTGGAATATATCATGACTCATATATGAAGTGCATAAACTAGTACAAAGTAAATTCTTTCTTTACAAGTCCTTTTAAGGTTGAGATGTCTATCCTGTTGATTGTGGAAAGTTCTTTTAAAAATAGCTGAGTGACCTACAAACAGCCAAAAAGTTTGGACTAGAGAGCAATAGTGTTGGCTTTCGAAGTTTAAGGATTATTCAGAGAAGACTGACACCAGCAATGTTCATGGGGAAACCAGGTCCCCACTGCAGCTGTCTGCTGTTGTCACCATCTGTCATTTTTAGGGCACATCCACATAGCCAAGATAGAGTAAGTTAGAAATTGTAGACAGTCAATCTGGCTAATTTATTTGTTAGATAATTGAATATACACACAGACTGGTCAGCCAACAGCACAAGTCACTGTCCTAGATTTGGCAAGATAATTCTTTCCTTTTTAAAGTACTTGGTTAATAAAGCATGTTCAGATATATTACAGGTGAATTTCATAACCCTATGTTCAAAAAAGAGGCAGTCTGCCCCAGCTTACATAGCTAGTCAGTAAAAAGAGAATCCAGAGGTAGAATGATAAAAGGCGTATATCAATTGCACATCAGAGGTCCAGTAAATTGCTATTTTACTGTGGCTACTGTTTACTAGAAGCCTGGTTTGGTACCCAGGCAGTAGTCTTATATCATGCTTTTCCAGTTCAGTCGTTTATGACTCGAAGTCTTCAGATGCTTCTATAAGCTCCCACTTGGACTGTATGTGCTTGATTTTCAAATTCTGCTCCTGGAGCCTTTGTGCACTGTGTGTATCTGCTCAACTTGTGTTTTAGCGAGTCATGGAAGGAGGGGGTGTGCCTTGTCGATCTGTGGTTGGCAAGATCATAAAGGAAACCAGCATTGTTACTGGGCAGAGTGTAAATTAAGCAACAGGCATGTCCAAGGATAAAATGTGAAAAGACTGTACCTCATGCTATTCGCCTGGAAAAGGCCTTTCTTGCTGCCATGAGTGGGATTGGAGTGTGATGCTTGTTTATAACCTGGGCAATGGGTGCTCTCACTGGTGCAGTGACTGTGAAAGAACACTGAAATGTTAAAAGGAAAAGCTGTTGCCTACAACCTTATAAAATGGGCTTTCTGTTTCCAACAAAAAAAATAGACAAACAGAAGGAAAAAAAACCATAAAAGAGTAAAAACATCACAATGATGGAAAAGTGTGAGTCAACATGGAGGGAAGGTGCCAGGGTTTCTAGGGCTTGAATTTTCCACCAAGAAACAAATATATTTAGAAAGAGGCAGCACCTTTGGACATTTGCTAAGTGACTTTGATGATTGACTTTTCAATTGAGTTTCTATAGTGAGCAAAAGAGGGGTGTGAAGAAAAAGCAATTTTCCCAATGGGAGTATAAAATCCTTCAGACTAATGAAATGCTTTTTCTGGTTTAGAGATAACAACCCACTTTTGGGTTTTATGCCTAATATTGATTCTTTGTGTATTTTTTATAGAAGCCTTCACGAAATTCAGTTAATTTTATTTTATTAGACTGAGAGATTGTCTTTTTTAATATTCTCCAAACCTCCTCACTCATGGCTCTCCATCCCCTCTCCCTTCTCCCTATCCATAGTTTAACATTGATGGATGGTTTGTGGTTTTTTTTTTAAAAAACAAAACAAAAAAAACACACAAAAAAACTTGCTCTACCTTTTCGATCTCCTTCTAGTTCGAACAATTGCAAAAATGCTGAAAAAGCCAAGTTTCTTTAAGGAATGAGACACTGAAATATGATCATTAAATCGTGATGGGTTTTTTTATTCTGCATCCCATAATTTTAAGGATCTTTCCAAGATGGTTGGATAAATGCAGCAAATATAATGAGGCGGAAGTGAGGTCCCAAGGCAGCTTTGCAATCTACAGGGTAGTCAGTTTATTTATTTACAAACACTGTAAGCTATTAGGGTCTGCCTCACTAAGCAAAGATAACCCAGGAACAAAACACAGTAGACTTGGGGGAGTCAGCAGTTTGGTGGCTGCTGGTGGGGGCTGCTGTGTCTTCTATCTTTAAATGTCCTTGGTGTTTTATTTAGGGAAGGCATTATCTTGACAGAACTGCTTTGCTGTTAGGCAGTAAGATGAGTTACTTCTTGGGATAAAGGTTCTCATAAAAGAATTTGGACAAGAAGACTTTGTGGTTTATAGAAACTATATTCTTTACTGAATGACTGGGGTGGGCATGGCAAGATGAATTAAATTTATAATTGCTTAAAGGATAAAAACGTTCAGCTTGATTTAAACCCAGAACAAGAAAGAAACATGACCATGAAAGGAAAGGGAGAGACAAGGTATTATGGTGAAGAGTGCTGCCCTGGGGTTTAGAAGACTTGGGTTTTAGTTGTGGTTGTGCTTAATAGTCATATGTCCTTTGGTAAATCACTTAACTTCTCTGAACTTCAGTTTTTCTATTTATAAAATAGGGTCTTATGCAGGCATATCATGGGCTAGGCTAAGCACTTCACATGTGCTATTTTCTTTTTTTTTTTTGAGACAGGGTCTCACTCTGTCACTCAGACTGGAGTGCAGTGGCACAATCTCGGCTCACTGCAACCTCTGTCTCCTGGGTTCAAGTGATTCTCCTGCCACAGCCTCCCAAGTACCTGGGATTACAGGTGTGCATAACCACACGTGACTAAATTTTGTATTTTTAGTGGAGATGGGGTTTCACCATGTTGGTCAGGCTGGTCTCAAACTTCTGACCTCAGGTGATCCACCCGCCTTGGCCTCCCAAAGTGCTGGGATTACAGGCATGAGCCACTGTGCCCAGCCAATGATATCTAATTTAATCCTCTCAATTATGAGGTAGGTTAAATTATGAGGTAGGTACTATTATTATTACTCCTATTACACAAATGAAGAAACCGAAGCATGTAGAAAGTTAGTAACTTTCCTGAGTCACTGTTGGGAGCAGAATTTGGACATACACAGTCTAAGGCTGGTGTGTGAAACCATTTTATACATACCACAGTACTACTATAGAACTACTCTGGAGAGATGATCCTTGGCTTGCATACATGACTGTGATATGAATAACAAAAGTTAATATTGTGAAAAATGTCCCATAAAATAAAAATTCACATGTATATAAAAGAATGTAGTTTTTAATTTATTACTAAAAACCTCCTGCTGTGGTTTGAATGATGGCATCTCTTTATAAACTCATATTGATAATTAATCCCCATTGTAGTGGTATTAAAAGGTGGGGCTTTCGGGGACATTATTAAATTAAATCCTTAATGAATGGTTTGATGTCTTATGAAAGAGCTGGAGGGAAGTAGCATAGACCCTTTTTGCCCTTCCATCTCTTTGCCATGGAAGGCAACTTCTTGATCTTGGACTTCCCAGCCTCGAGGACTGTGAGAAATACATTTCTATTATTTATAAATTACTCAGTCTCAGGTATTTTGTTACAGTAGCACAAACGGACTAAGACACCTTAATATTAGATGTGGAGAGTGTCTGTCCAAGATTGTAGACTCAAGTAGCTATGAGGCTACTTCACAGAGTGAGTATATTAGTTTACTAGGGTTTTTGTGACAAACCACCACAAACTGGGTGACTTAGAATGACTGAATTTTATTGTCTGTGTTTTGGAGGCCAGAAGTTTGAAATCAAGGAGTTGGCGGGGCCATGTTTCCTCTGAAGGCTGAGGATATAATCAGACGTCTTTCCTAACTTTCTGGGAGCCTCAGGCTTTCCTTGGCTGTAGATGACCATCTTCTCCCTGTGTCTCTTCACAATGTCCTCTCTTTGTGCCAGTCTATGTCTAAATTTCTCCCTTTCATAATGACACCAATCATGTTGGATTAAGATGTACCTCATCTTATCTTGATCATCTATAAAGACTCTATTTCCAAATAAGATCACATTTACAGATATTGGGGATTAAGTGGTCAATAATTTGGGAGGAGATGGAGTCACGATTCAACCCAAAACAGTGGGTAAACATGGGATGCAATTTGGAGTCAGACACACCAGTGTTCAAATCCAGCCTCCACCATTTACTACTAATGCAAGGTGACTATTAGTTTCCTATTGCAACTAGAACAAATTATACACATGTAGTGGCTTAAAACATCAAGAAATTTAGTGTCTTCCAGTTCTAGATGTTAGATGGGCTAAAATCAAGGTGTCAGAAGAGATGTGTTCCTTATGGAGGTTCTAGGGGCGAATCTGTTTCCTTGCCTTTTCCAGCGTTTTGAGGCCACCTGCATTTATTGGCTCACGGCCCCTTTGTCTGTCTTCAGAGCCAGCAGTGTAATATCTTCAAATCTCTCTCTGAATTTGACTCTGACCTTCTTCCCTCTTTTGTCCCTCTTCCTCCCTCTTCCATCTTTTAAGGATCCTTATGATTACATTGGGTCTACCTGTATAATACAGTGTTATATTCCCATGTCAAGATCCTAAATGTAATCACATCTGCAAAGTCTCTTTGCCATGTAAGGTAACATACTCATGGGTTCCAGGGATTAGGACTTGGACATCTTTGGGGAAAATTATTCTTCCTACCACAGTGACTGTCCTAAGCTCCCTCTGTAAATTGGGAGCCTTATTGTTTTTACTTCAAAGTGTTGTTAAGAAGCTGGGTGCAGTGGCTCATGCCTGTAATCCCAGCACTTTGGGAAGCCTAGGCAGGCAGATCACCTGAGGTCAGGAGTTTGAGACCAGCCTGGCCAACATGGTGAAACCTTGTCTCTCCTAAAAATACAAAAATTAGCCAGGCGTGGTGGTGTGTGCCTGTGGTCCCAGCTACTCGAAAGGCTGAGGCAGGAGAATCGCTTGAACCCAGGAGGTGGAGGTTGCAGTGAGCCCAGATTGCACCACTGCACTCCAACCTGGGTGACAGAGTGAGACTCTGTCTAAAAAAAAAAAAGAAAGTGTTAACATAAGTCATTCTTATGGAGTATTTAACCCAGTGCCTGGCACAAAACAACATTTTGTTACATGTTAGCTGTTAATAGTATGACTGGTTTCATCCCTGTTATTACGTTCTAATGGAAAAGTTTCTTTTTAAATACTTGCAAGTGATAGGGAAGCTTATGCAAGCATTCCTGGTGTTTGTATGATTCTAAAGCAAAGCATAGATGTTCTGTTTTCTGAGCAACTGGTAGAGCTACTTGTACCTAATAGGGGTGGCGGGAGGTAGGGGGAGGGTTTGAACATCATTGTGTTGTCTACAATTCAGTCGGTTTGGTTCCCCATTCAATCAAGTGGCAATTACTAGAGATCAGGCTTAGGAAAACAGCCAATTTCATTTGGCGATCTTAATTCAGTTAAATATTCCATTTTTAGGTACCTTAATGTTTAAGACATTTTAATGGTCCCTATAACACTTACTCTGTCACCTCTCAATCCTCAGCCTCAATTTAAATCTTTTTAGAGTGTTTAATGTATCTTATATAAGCAGCCGAAAGCCATACCAATAGAATACAATAATAAAAATCATGCTTTTTTTTATAACTACAATAACAATATAAATAATTGAAGAATACTTTATAGTTTTACAAAAGGCTTTTTCATAGCCTATCAAATAAATGACTGATTTGATGGTTGCACAGGCATTCTGGTGTGTGGACAGAGATTCTGACACTGGCCCCCTAGAATTGGACTGACCTACTTTCTAATCCAACTATTACCTCTTGTGAAATCTGTGACCGAAGCCTACTGAAGAACTTCCCCGAGCCTCAGTTTCCTCCTGTGTTAAATGAAGCAAACATCACAGTTTCCTCACAGGGTTGTAGTGAGGCTTCAATAAGAAAATGCCCATAAACCACTCAGTACAGTGCCCGATGCGTCTCAGTGACAGATACATACCGGCTGCCACTATACCATTGCTACTATCATGGTAAGCAGATATTAACGTGAAGGTCTTCCGGTCCATTTCAGCTGTGCACTCAAGTTAACAGAGCCTACAGTCCAAAGTGAGGTGCAAAACCACAGAGACTTTAAAGGAGCTGAGCAAAAACTGGATATTACCCCACACCCGAGCACTGACTTCCAACCCCTAATGGGTTAGAAAGATGGACAAAAGAGTGAGAGTTGCATGGCAAATCTCTCCTGTAAGCTGAAGGGTGGGTTCTTTCACCTTAGGTCCATATTGAGGGGTGTGACGAAATTACCCAGAGAACCTAATACGTGTCTCTGGCTGTTTGGTGGGCTCCACAGACCAGCACTTGTCTCAGCTCCAGAAAGCCAGAGTGTAAAAGGCTGTCTGGTTGCCAAGAGAAAGGAGTGAAGAAGAGAGGTTGCTGCCTTGGGGTGGGGCTACACTCCCAGCGTTTCTCCAGGCAAAGCAAGTGGGTCCCATGGAGAGGATGGAGGCCATCCGAGCCGGCGCTGGACATCTTAGATCCTGAGCAAGATGGCAGCCTCCTTAGGGGAGGGGGCGGGGTTCCAGGTTTCCAGAGCTGAAGAAGGATCCCGAAGTGTCAGGCAGAAGAGAAGCGTTTGCCGAAGTCAGTGGAACAACAGGAAAAAAATAAATAAAAAATAAAATAAAATAAAATAAAACCAGCGACGGGGTGAGGGAGCACATCTCAGAGACTCAGGGAGCAGCCAGGGAAAGAACCTGAGGACGCATGCCCCATCATCCTGACAGGAGACCCCTTGTCTTCTCTCCTCTCCATACTTTCTGATCCAGAAGGGTCAGAAACCACGATTAACAAGTCTGAGGAGAAGGGATGAATGTGCAAGGTGGAGAAAGAGAGGACAAACACCACTTTCTCCTGGGCAGCCAGCCAGCCTGCCTGGGCCAGCGGTGACCCTGGAGAGGCCGTGAGTGAGAACGGAGAAACGGAAAGTTTCATTTATTCCATTGGACAGAAGATATGACTTTCCGAATCACGCCTTCTTTGATTATTTGAAAGTATCCAGAAGAGTTATAAAACTTGCTCTAAATCGGATCCAAGGTCAAGAAAAAGCCAGTCCCGTGGAATGAACGGAAGGGCCCGTGGGAGAGAGAGCGGAAGCAGCTCCTTGGTCTTGTTCCACAAGCTATGCTGTGCGTCCTAGTGGTTACCTCATTATTCTCACAACAACCCCGGGAGGTCGGGAGGTAAATATTATCCTGAGGAGTAATAATAACCCTTCCACAGATGAGGTCATGAAAGCTCGGAAGCGTAAAGGGTTTGTGCCAAATCCCAGCCTGAAAATAAGCGGAGGCAGAATCTGAGCCCTGCTTTCCTGACTCTACTTGCTCCACCGGAGCACAGAGCGCCACCATGTGGTCGGAAGGGGTAAGGGTACCAAAATCTACCAGGAACCCAAAGCATATTCACAGAAGTCCTGGATTTCTCATCAGGAGCCTTGTGTCTGGCTTGAAGAGTGTTACGCTTCATCCTGGGCCCAGATATGTTTAAATAGGCGATTTTGTGATAAAATACAGAGCCATAGTATGCCCTTTTCTCATTTTTCTTTTAGCACAAATATGTTTTAGGGGACTTTGGGGGGTGGGGTCTTTCTGTTGTGCTATCTTTCCTAGGAAAGGGTGTGCCATTAGTCATTTATTATTTTATAATAACTATCTTGACTTTATTGCTTTAGCAATCAGGCCATTCTAAGTGGAATTCACTAGAGGAGAACCAAGATGGTGAAGATGGAAACGGCTACGGTGAATCATAGGTCAGATTTCTTTGGGAGGCCTGAAGGCCCCACTGAGGGTCAATAACAATGAATGAGCTTTCCTTTTTCTTGGGAACAAGTTGATTTAACTGAGTATGACCATTGTCTGTGTGCTTAGGGCGCTCATGATGAGGTTTGTGTGCCTTTTCCCACAGGATGATCATGGCAGTTCCATGCTAAGTAGCACTTATTTTCCCGGGTACTGTGCTTGCTTGCTTCTGTGGAGTTTGTGAAGATCTGCCCCTTAACCAATTTATGCCTGAAGTTGCAATTTTTTGAAATTTTGCAATCAGACCTTTGGCTATGACCTTGATCAGTAGGATATAAATAACTCTCACATGCTTAGCATTAAGAACACTAGACTTAAATGTTAATGACTTAGATGAGGTAGGAACATTTCTGCCCCAGGAGAGGAAATAAAAGTTACCTCCTCCTAACATTGAATCTGTTTCCAGGTCATGCCCACCAAATTGACTGTGGGGTGTGAGTCACCCCTCTGTGTCATCCCCTAAGTGTAATTGATCAGTGTCAGTTTAGGAGGCCATGACTCCCCTTCATTCAACAAATCACTCCTTTGGCCAAGGGCTGAAAGCAGACACTGGAAGAGCTAAATGTTATATCGCACTATCTTGAATAGTATAAATAAAGGAAAATTAAACCCAAAACAAGATCTCTGACAAGTCTTCCTCTCACTGTCTCCATGTCCTGAGGCTTTCATCTTGCTGAGATGACAAAACTAAAATCAGTTAGGGAGTCCTCTCTGATTTTGGCATATCCTAAAACAAACCTTGTCACATCAAGGGCGATTGAAGAAGAGGAATACGTTTAGCTCAGAAACAAACATAAACTTGGGAAGACATAAAAGGCCTGTTGGATGAAAGGAGAGTACACTTGTTCTCTGTGACCACAGAGGACAGATCCAAGGAAGGGAGTTGAGGTCACATGTAAACACACTTGGGCTCAATAAAATTGGACAACATTTTAGTCCAAGGTATCTCATATCTACAAGATACTGTTTCTTTGTACAACACCACAAAATTTAACCAAATGGTTCTCTCCTTTTTGCCTCTGGATTTTTCTCCATGTCTCTCCATAAAATAGGTTGTTATGTGACTTCAAAAGGGGTCATAGAGATTGTGCATGGATGGAATGAAATGTTCTGGAGGATGCTTTTGTGGGGGGATAAAGTTTGGGCATTCTTCTCTCAGTGGGATGCAGAAAAGCATAGGTTTTGGAATTGGACTGCCATTACTTTTAGCCCTGTCTCTGCTGCTCATAAACTGGGTGACCTTAGGCCAATTATTTAAAAGTTCTAAGCCTTAATTTTTTTATTTGTAAAATACAAAAATAAAAATTACCAATCTCACAGTGTAGTTGTGAAAGTTAAATGCGTATCATGGCCTGGCATCTGACGATAACAACAGACACATACATAAGAGGCAACCTCAAAAAGCACTCTATATTTAATTGTTTCAAGTTTACTACCCTTAGAAATATAGATATAACTAAATGGTATGTTTTACAAAACAACAACATTACAATTACAAATCCAAATCCTGCATGTTTCTGAAGAAGGGGTTTGATCTTAGGCATTGACAATTTTGAATTTTTCTGTTAATATTGTCACTTCTTTCTAGTTCATTTCTATGGCCACTAGCCTATGCTGGCAAACAAATGATCGTAGACTCTCCCAAATATAAGAAAAACCACTGGGTCTACAAATTTGATATATTTTTATATGTTAAACTCAATGTCATTATTTTTGGACTCAAATTGGGATTGAAACCCCATTTGGCTACTTAGTTAGCTTTATGGCTTTGGACAAATTACTCAGCCTCTTTAAACCTGCTTGCTCACCTATCACAAGAGAATTGTTGTGAGGATTGAATTTAATGAGATGATACATGGAAAAGCATGATGGTATTATGGTCTCAAAAACTGATAGCTGCTATATTTTTTCCTACAATAAGTGTATTCATGATTCAGTTTTAGCTCTTGAATATTTAGGTTACGAGGCATAAGCATTTCTAAGGTGCAAAGTTGGAGGACCACTGTGTCGACAGTAATCACAATGAAGTTTTGGTGTGTGTTAATTTCCTCTTGTTGCAGTAATGCGTTACCACAAACGTAGTGACTTAGTGTCGTTTTATTCTCTTGAAGCCTGGAGGCTAGAAGTTTAAAACTGATCTCACTGGGCTAAATTCAAGATGTCGGCAGGGATCATTCCTTCTGGAGACTCTAGTCTCCTGGCCCTTGCCAGCTTCTGGAGCCTACACTCCTTGGCTTGTGACCACATTCTCTCATTACACCAGTCTGTTGCTTCCATCATCATGTCTCTTATTTCTGTAGTTAAATGTCCCTCTTCCTCCCTGTTATGAGAACACTTGTTGATATGCTTTTGCTGGGTGCCCACCCAAATCTCATCTTGAATTACAGTTCCCATAATCCCCACATATCGTGGGAGGGAATCAGGCAGAGATAATTGAATCATTGAGGTGGTTTCCCCCATCCTGTTCTCGTGATAGTGAGTTAGTTCTCAGGAGATCTGATGGTTTTATAAGGGGCTTCCCCATTCACTGGGCATTCGTTTCTCTCTCCTGCCACCAGGTGAAGAAGGTGTTTGCTTCCCTTTCCACCATGATTGTAAGTTTCCTGAGTCCTCCCCAACCTGTGGAACTGTAAGTCAATTAAACCTCTTTTTTTTTTTTAATAAATTACCCAGTCTCGGGTATGTCCTTATATCAGCATGAGAACAGACTAATACACTTGTAATCACATTTAGGCTCACTTGAATAATCCAGGCTAGTCTCTGTCTCTCAAAATTCTTAATTGGATTTACAAAGTGCCTTTTGTCATATGAGGCAACATTCATAGGTTCTGGATATTAGGACATGGACTTTAGGAGGGGCCATTATTCAGCCTACCACATAGCCCGAGTTGTTCAAGCAAAGGCTGGGACGTTGTGTCAGGCATAGTAGAGGGTGATTGCTGTATTGGCTGTACGCTTAATAGCAAAAACCGGTGGACACTTAGAATCCATGATGGTAAATTGGAGACAATAGGAATATTGTACCAGCTCAAAATGAAAATGCTGTACTTTCTCTGTGCTCTGCACTGTAATATTTCATTTCAACTAGGCAAATCTTTTTGTCTAGAAATTTTTTTTTTTTTAGGCAGAGTCTCACTCTGTCACCTAGGCTGGAGTGTGGTTGCACAATCTTGGCTCCCTGCAACCCCCATCTCCCAGGTTCAAGCAGTTCTCCTTCCTCAGCCTCTCAAGTAGCTGAGACTATAGCCACCATGCCTGGCTATAAATGCATTTTCTGAGGATTATGTTTCATCCACTTTGTACTAGTCCAGAGGCTAATTGAGCCCCTCTCTCAGTGCAATTATTTTGAAACTCCCTCTTCTGGCAGCCCCTCTTTTGCAATCTCTTGCCCCAACCTGGCAAAGTCATCACATTTATATAATATTTTCTTGCCAGAACTGTTCTAAACAGTGTGTGTATATATATCCATTTAATATTCAAATATTCTAGTATGAATATATCTTCATTTTGCAGTTGAGGAATCTGAGGCACTGAGAGGAGAAGTAATAAGCTCCAGGGTACACTCAAGTGAGTGTTCAAAGTATGTCTGTCTCCAGAGCCCATATTTGTAATCACTGCACTATACTGTATCTCTTCAAGAAGTCCTTAATAAGTGGTATTATTATTTTTATAAAGCTCAGAAATAAATGTTTTAGAGCCCACCTCCTGAACTTCTGCTCCTGTCTCACTATCATGTCTCTAAAAAAAGAAAAAAAAGTTTAATGAAGGAAAGAAAGGGCACAGAAAGCAAGAGAAGTTCATGTTGACTTGGTACAGAAGTCACATACCATGGGTGAGCAACGCGTGTGAATGACTCCACAAGTAAGCAATTAGCAGATTTTGTAGTCTAGCATTTAAGCCAGTGCCAAGCAGATGTTGATAGAGATATTTCAGAGAAACATCATAAAATGATGATTAAGCTAAAAAGAATTTGAATGGTAAAAATTTAGAGTCTTAAATTTATAGATTTATGACTACTCTGTGCATTTACGTAAAAATTCAGTCTTAAATCTGTAGCTTTGCTGCAAATTTGTAAAGGCAGGGAGAGGATAGAGTGACAAGAGGTGATTATGCCTGGGTAGTTAGAGGCAATTGGCAGAACCTCTGCTCTGCTCAGAGAGTGCTGGAAATACAAGATGGTAGGCTACATGGTAGTTATGAGTCCAGGTTCTTTGGCAAGACAGTCTGTGTTCAAATTCTGATGCCACAACTTACTGGTTATATGACCTTGGCCTAGTTTACCTAACCTTTTTTGTGCCTTAGTTTTCTCATGAGAAAATGGGCATAATAATGATATCTACTTAGTATCGTTGTGTTAAATGGTGTTAATACCCTTAAGATCATTATGCCTCTCATGTAAGTACTTATTATATGTTAATAGTTATAATTATTATCTTATCATCTCTAATATGCTTAGGAGATTACTTCATATTTGAGAAGAAGTTTTTCTTCAGATAGTTATTATAGAGGATGCACTCATTGTTTGAGGGAGAAGAAGAGGCAGATAACAATCTGCTTAAATCAACTCAGGCTGTTATAATAAAATACCAAAGACTGGGTGGCTTAAAAAACAGACATTTATTTCTCGAAGTTCTGGAGCCTGGGAATTCCAACATCAAAGCACCAGCAGATTTGGCTCCTGGGAGGGCTCGCTCTCAGGTTTGTAGAGAGCTACCTGCTTGCTATGGCTTCACATGGCAGGTGGAGAGAGAGAAAGCTCTGATCTTTCTTCCTGTACTCTTTATAAGGGCACTAATCCCATCATAAGGGCTCCACCATCATGACCTCATAGAAACCTAGTTACCTTTTTAGGGCTCTACTTCAAAATACCATCACATTGGTGGTTAGGGCTGCAACATATCAATTTGAAGGAGGTGCAAACATTCAGTCCATAACATTAGCAAACAGAAAAATTGAGAAAAAATTTCAGATTGTGATACATACTATTAAGAGAATGTTTCATCAGAATGAGCTTGTGTGTACCTGGGATTAAGGTGGGGCATAAAAATCTATTTCAAATTGGTGGTCAGGTTGGACCTCTCTGGGCTGGGATCTAAGTGAAAGCAAAGATCAGGGAGGAGTGTTTAAGTGAGTGGTAGCAGGAAGGGCAAAGACTTGGAGATGGGAAAGAGCTTGAGGTGTTGGATAAATAACAGTATAAAAAGCCCAATGAAGTTAGAGGAAATACAGGAAGAAGTGAGTGGTAGGAGAAGTGAGCAGGGGCCAGAGTGAGAATGATGGGGAGGAGAGTGCATATCGTGGCTGGAATGTTGTGTATGGGGCCATTTTGAAAGGGCTGCATCCAAGAGGACCTTCTAGAAAAATCAGGTTCTCTATGGAATGGATCCTGACTTGGGGAAGGGAGAAGATTTGAAGTCAAGTCAAATGTGATTATTTGCTGGAACTGGTCATTTACATTTCTGAGTTCAGACTGCATTTGAGATGTGACTGGAGGACTTTTTATTATCTGAGGCCCTTGTGTTGTGAGCCATGCTTCAGACAGGACTTCCACCAAGTGTAAAGCAAAAATTTCTCCCAATGAATCAATTTTAAAGGTAAGCATTGAATTTTGATTATAAATCCTGAGCCACTCTTGTTTCAACATTGCTACTTATATGTAGTATTTTATTTAATCCTTTATGAAGCGGGTAATATTCTTAACCTCATTGTACAGATGAAGAAGCTAAGGCTTAGAGAGTTGCCATTGATCAGCATGAGGTCACATGAGGGAGTACAACAAGGTTTGGACTGAGAACTTCTCCTAGCCACTGTGTCATGCTGCTGAGGAAGCATTGAAGGACCCCACCATGGGTCAGGCTGATGGTGGAAATAGCTCGTGCATGGTAGATTTTGATTTTTGTAAAAAAAGAAGGATATCAGTCAATGTGTCAAGCCTAATTCCTACTCTCTCAATATAGAACAACTTGAAAATATTCCGAGAATAAAGTTGAACTTCAGCTTTGTGGTTCAGAGCATTGTCTCTGTCTTCAGGAGAGGGGAGCTGGGTCTTCATGGAGACAGGGCACCCATAGGTGCTGATCTCTTTCTCCTTTCCTGTGACTGTCTTTCCCCCACTGGTGGAGGTAGCTTCAGAGAAGACCCAGAGTTATCAGTCCTGTGGGCTGTGATTTTTTCTCCAGGGCCTTCATCTTATGTCCATTTGCTGAGCCTTGTAGGGCTGGGGTAGTTCTTAAAGCTGCAGAGCTTTGCTAGAGAGGTGAGGAATTATATTTTCAGAGGACCTCTCAGGTACCCCTGAAACACAGCCTCTCAATCTCTCCTCCCTCCTGCTGTGTTACCTTTCTTGGGGAGCATCCTGAAACCAGCTTCCATCTCAGTCTAAAGCCGTGGTTAAACACCCATTGTTAGGATCACGACTATTAGACAAATAAAATACTGCTGTATATTCAAGCATGGCCTTTATAGCATTATATTAAAACAATAAATCAAGTATCACAGACTCAGCATTTGAGCCAGCTTTTATTGCATTATTCCATTCCCTCCACGATCCAGCTTTAAAATCCCTCCTCCTGCATTTATGATTTTGAAACATTACATCAGTTATGTCCCCATAGCACTTTAATCTAATTCAACACTTTAAGGGGTAGGTAAGTGTTTAGGACACTGGGCCAGGCTCTGATCGTTTTATGAAACTGTTGTTTTATAGAAGAACATTACCTTTATTACTAGATTCTGTGGTGTGTTTGGTGGGGGACAATCTGGTTACAATTACAAATAGGGTTTTTTAAGAGCTGCAGTAGAAAGCTCAGCCATTTGAAGATGAGGTACGGCTTCCTCAATTGGTCATAGCATATTGGTACAAGATGTCAAGAGGAGGCACATCTATGCCTCAGCCTGGTGCTTCCTTTTCAGAATTTTATGTTAACTACTGGTGCAGGTGGTCCCAGTGGAAAAACTTGACGTGACTCTGTGCTCTGAAGTGATGTTGCTCATCTATTGCATAACTATCAGCTATATCAAAAAAGAGCCTTCACGTACTGGCTAAGGCAGTGTGTTAAATTCACCCCAAATGAACTGGATGCCATTAAACCTTTAGAGCAGTGGGACTCTTCTTACAAGATGGAAGGTCAGATTTCTGAAGGAGCAGTTCCCTTCTGCAATGCTGCTTCTCTGTCTCACAAGGAAGAAATGGGTTTGTCTCCATCAATCCTCAAGCACTTGCCAAAATCCAGGTGTGTAGTTCCTCCGTACCCATTTATTTTATTTGACTTGTATTGGGGGAATAGCACGTGGCTAAAACTATTTTTAAACAATAACTCAAACTATGTCAATAGGATACTGTTTAAAATTCAGGTGACCTGTCTTTCATATACCGTAAGCCTCTGGGAAGCCAATAAATGTCAAAGAAATATCAAATTATTTATTGGGTCCATCGTGCATTTCTGAGGAAGCCTGTGGGATTTGCTCATTGCATTCTTTGAAGGCATCACACAAGTAGGTGCCATAAATATATCAAACAAATTTCAGTATTCACCCCTGCATAATCAACCATCCAGCATTTGAGACTGTGCAAGAAAATTCCCTCTTGCGATTTCCTTTGCCAGATGATACTTTTAGCTATGATGTCAGAAGTAGATGGGGAGGCGTGTCTATCCCAGTGATCAGCAGAGGCTCAAGTATGTATGGTCTTTAACATTCTTAGCCTTCTTGCTGGAAGTCTTTTAGTGTTACATGGTACTGAGTTGCTAGGACTCTTTAGCAATCCCCTGTGGAGTGAAGGAAGATCAGTTACAGTAAAGAGGTGGGTGTCCTGAAAGAAAACTGTGAAGAACTGGTCCTTGGTCTCAGCATTAACGTAAATCTCCAAGACCCCTCTGTCCCCTGCCTGGGAGAACATATGCATTTTTCTCTCTGTTCCTTGTGCTGAAAGCCCCCTGAGGTGCCCAGGCCTTTCTGAGTCATCTTGGCCCTGGCTAAGCTGAGCAGAGATGAATTCATGGGCGTGTAGTTTGAATAGCCATTTTTCTCCTCTTTATTAGAACTGGAAACGCATGTGTTAAACTGCCTATGAAAAAGTTGTGTTTATATGGGAAATAATTTATTTTCTTTTTGATATCTAGTCCTATAGTCATTGTTTCAAACTATCTCAATTCTAGAGCCAAGCTGCTTTTTTTTCTCATATTTAGAAGCCAGCGTTTACAGAGTGCCTACTACGTGATGAGCACCGTGCTCAGTGACTTACGTTAGCGTTATTTCTAGTTATGTCTTAGAGGCATGTGGAATTAATTATTGCTATTTTACAGTTGAGGAAATTGAGGCTCCAATTTACTTAAGAAATCTCGTCTGGGCCAGGCGTGGTAGCTCACAACTGTAATCCCAGCATTTTGGGAGGCTGAGGCAGGCAGATCACCTGAGGTCAGGAGTTCAAGACCAGCCTGGCCAACATGGTGAAACCCTGTCTTTACTAAAAAAAATAATAATAATACAAAAATTAGCCAGGTGTGGTGGTGCACACCTGTAATCCCAGCTACTCGGGAGGCTGAGACAGGAGAATCTTGACCTGGGAGGTGGAGGTATCAGTGAGCAGAGATTGTACCACTGCACTCCAGCCTGGGCATCAGAGTGAGACCTCATCTCAAAAAAAAAAAAAAAAAGAAACCTCCTCTGCTAAGTGCCAAAGCAAGTGCTAGAAACCAAGCTTTCCAGTACTCTAAACCCACTTATTAAGGCTTATTAAGGTTTCTGCTCCTCACCTCAGAGGGACCCAGGAAATACTTCCTCCTGAATTTGGGGGCCTTTCTGAACAGATAAAAATGTCTAGTCCATATATTCAAAGGTGTTCAGCTTTGATCCCTGTCCAGAGGTAGAGTCACTGCAGAGGGTTTCAAGCCACACCCTCCATTTTTTCAGATCCTTCTCTTAGAAAATGGAATCCCAGGCACTCGGCTAACACAAGTTATGGGGAGGATGCAAGGTGAATTATCAAATAATGTAGCTCCAGGGAAAAAGGATGAAGAATGGGTATGCTGAAATTGAGATGCATGTGATCACCTACAAAGATAATGTTACATGCTATTTATCTGGAGATTTATTATTTATTTATTTTTGAGACAGAGCCTCACTCTGTCACCCAGGCTGGAGTGCAGTGGTGTGATCTTGACTCTCTGCAGCCTTGACTTCCGGGGCTCAAGTGATCCTCCCACCTCAGCCTCCCACCACAGACCACAGGCACGTACCACCATGTTCAGCTAATTTTTGCATTATTTGTAGAGACAGGGTTTCACTATATTGCCCAGTCTTATCTCGAACTCCTGGGCTGAAGTGATCCACTCACCTTGACCTCCCAAAGTGCTGGGATTACAGGCATGAACCACTGGGCCAGGCTAGTTTGAAGCTTTTTAGAAAACAAAATCTTAAATGGAAGATGAGTGGCTGTCAAAGAGAAGCAGTAAGCATGGTGACACAGTAAAGTGAGACTGGACAGGTCCTATATGTAAAATGCACTCGAAGATTTCAAAAAATTTTTCATTTGAGTATCTCTCTGATGACAAAAAAGAGAGACCTCAAAACTACACATGAACAAAGTCATGTTTGTGGAAGAACTTTGGAATTTTAGTAATGAATTGGAAGGAGACTCCATCAATCTAGTTTTATTGTTGGAATAACCCCTCACTCCCCAGTTGATAAACCTCCCTAATGTGTCCTGTTTCTCTGGAGCCCATCAGGAAACAGTATTGCACTTGAATCGACCTGCAAATTGTTCCTCAGCTTGGCTTTGTATGAGACTCAGAGTCCAATCCAGCAGGCATTTATTCAGGGCCTTTGCTAGGCATTCGCTTATATGTTCTTCTGAAATATTCCTCCTTTCCAGGATTCTATTGACCACACTAAAAGCAGCATCTCTCACTGTGGAAGACAAGGGATGTTTTCTAACCTCTTCTCTGGAATTACATTAATGGAAAGTATTATGTCTAAAAAAAAAAAAAACCAAAGCCTTGTGAAATTGTTAGATAAATGCTGCCATTCTAAACAACTACTTAGAAGAACCATAATAATTTGGACGTTGTTAATGTAGAATCTACTCCAAGCCAGACATAAGCTTGATAAATTATATTCTTAGTAACAAAGACTAGACTGCATGAGCCAGGCTTGACCTCCCCCAAGAACACATTATTTAAAAAATCATTTGGTGTCTATTTCCATATCAATAATCAATGTGTTATATACTGATCATTTAAATCTGATTATTAAAGCAGATTCAGAAAGCAGGACATTGGCTTGCTAATATGCAGTGATTCTGTTTTAGCTAAAATGTGTAGCAGTACTTAATAATCTAGTATATCTTTGAATATCTAATAATTCAGGATTCTAAAATGATTGATCATGGGCAGAATTAATTTAGTTAATGAGATTTTTCTGTATTTTATTGTTGACAGCTTTCTTTTCAAATGCCTGAAGTTTAGATTCAGGAATTTTATTCTGAGAAATAAAGACAGATTAAACAGGGGCTTTTGAAAATATTAACAAATGGCAATGATATGAGAGTTTAGTAAGGAGAGGTGAAGTTGCTTGGAGGCTTATTTCTTAACCTTGGCTGGCATCACAGGTATGATGATTAATTTTATGTGTTCCACTTGGGTGGGCCATGGTGCCCAGCTATCTGGTTTAGCATTATTCCGGGTGTTCCTATGAAGGTGATATTTTGGATGAGATTAACGTTTAAACTGGTGGACTTTGAGTAATGCAGATTACCCTCTGTAATGTGAGTGGACTGCATCATCCTGTCAGTTGGAGGCCTTGACAGAATGAAGACTGAAGTCTGACCTCCCTGTGCAGGAAGGAATTCTGCCAGCAGACTGGTTTTGGACACAAACTGTGACTCTTCCTGGGTCTCCAGCCTGCTAGCCTACCCTGCAGATTTGAACTTGTACCCCTACAGTTGTGTGAGTCAATTCCTTAAAACAAATCTCTCTCTCCTTCCATATATCCTGTTGGTTCTATTTGTTTGGAGAACCCTGACTAATATGACAGGCTTCTCAGAATATTAACTGTTTGAGAAAGTACCTAGCACTGTGCTTGGCACATTTTAGAAAATGATTGTTTAAAGTTTTGTAAATGCAGTGAGTTGGCCAGCTTTTAGGTCTGATGCAGAATGATATTTAGTGTAGTTTATTTGTCTCTATTTTCAATTTGATGTTTTTATAGAATTTAGCACAATGGTAATGGTTAGTAAACATATGCAAAAATTTTGTAGAACACCTGGACAAAAGAGATCAAAATAGTCCCATGGCATAAAATCAGGCAGAAAATAAACTTTTATTTTTTGCCAGGGTTCCATTCACAGAAACAGTTTTAGGCAGTTTCTAAATGTTAGGCTTAAACCAGCACATATGAAAAGTGGAAGAGAATAGCCTATTGAATTTAAATAGGAGAAAAATGTTAATTTCTTACGAGTGTAAGGGAACTTTAAAATGTTTAAACAAGCACAATTGGCCTCTACTGTATAGTTCAGATAATAAGGGAAATGCTGGTTTCTGCAAAAAACAAACAAACAAAAAAAAACTGATAAAATGTGTGATATTCATTCTATGAAATAGTAATTTTATCCTGCAAAAAAGTGATCTGTATATAGGAGACAGACAATTTGAAAAAATAAGTAGATCAGGAATCACTTTTAAAAGATGATTATTATCAACATTTGGAGTGTTTTCTTTCAGTGTTTCATTCTGTACCTTAGCATTTCGTTTTTACATAATTATATTATGTTGTAATACACAAAGTAATTTGTAATAATTATTTCTTTTTCTCTTTATGTAAAGTGAACATTAAAAACGTATGAAGTGTGACCAAATTGTCAAAAGAGAGGAGCTAACTTTCTTGGAAATTAGAGAAAAATACTGTAAAAATTTAAAAAGAAAATCTGTTATTACTGTTAGAACATTCTTTCCTTTCTGATTGGATGTTTGTGTCTCCGTGAGTGTGTCTGGACTATGAAATTATCACAGTGCTTCAAAACTGAGCAGTCCAGGCTGATGGTCACATTCTGGAACCAGATAGCCTGGTTCAAATCCCAGCTCTGCTTTCTGCTCACCCATGGAGTAACATGGGCAAGTTTCCTTATCTGTAAAGTGGGATTTATAAGCCTTCTTCTCTCTTCGGACTATTGTAAGGATAACCCAGAAAATGAAAAAAAAAAAAAAAAAAAAAAAACACTTAGAACAGTGCTTAGCATGTCATAAGCCCTAAATCAATAATAGCAATTACTGAAGGACATGAGATTGCTTCTAAAATCACATCATTAATATAACTTGTAATGACAATAATGAGCCCCTAGCTATGTATTAAGTAGTTTACATACATTTTTCATTAATACGTCTTTCTTACAATAGTTCTGTGCTACCACCACCCCCATTTTGTAGATGAGAAAACTGGGGCTTGGGAAAGTCACATCGCTTCCTGAAGTCTCTCACTGGGTAAGTGGGAAGATAAGTCCCTAGTTGTTCAGGACCTTCTTGTGTCCTTTAAACCAAGTAGAAACCGCGTGCCTCCTGCCTCAGCCATGTAGGTTGTGGGAGCTGCTGCAATTGGAGAAGGATGTGGATACGAGGAGGAAAAGGGGGATTTAAAAGAAGTTTGCCGTAGTCAACAGGGGTTCTGGAAATGCACACGAGAAGTGGGACATATTTTGAAATCTCTTTCAGTGGCTGCACTTATCCTTTCAGCCGCTCTACACTGAGACGACACTGCGAGCTACAGATTTTTGATCATTGTGTTCAACAGCTTTATCGTTAAAAATAAAACAACAACAACAACAAGAAAAAGGAGAAAGTCTGTTCTCCATGAGGAATTGCAGTAAAGGGTGACACATATTTTCCCTCTTCAATTTTCTCCAGGAAATAAGTCATTGTATCTGAGAATGGTAGCTCGAGAATACAAGTCTATTTTTATGTATGATTATGTCATCTGCAAACAGCTTTTGAAAGAAACACCCAGGGTAATTTATCAAGGAAACAGCTTTTGACTCTATCCTTTTCCCTGGGGTTTATGAAACTTCAGCAGGTGGCATTTTGGTATTTAGCATGACAAGCTTGTGAAATTGCAACAGCTAGCAAATGGAGGAATAAGTTGATTTTGCTTCTTCATAGATGAAAGAAACTATTTCTTAGGGTTTTTTGAATGTCCCGGTCCTGGGCTAGGTGCTTTAACTTACATCTAATTTCACACACATCTAATTTAATTGTCATAGCATTCATTTATTCATATATTCATTCAGCTAATATTTATAGTATGCCTACCAATGAGCAGATACTAGGTAAAGTGCTGGGGTTTCAAGGTGAGCACACAGAGCTGGTGAGGACAATAGGCACGTGGGCATCTACTTAAATGTGCCGTCTTGTAAATGTATACGGTGTTATAACATTAAATAGTAGGAGCCCCTCACTTTATGGGAATGAGCCCTCCCTTAAGATTTTACAGTTGAGAAAATTGGGGCATAGTGTCATTAAAATGATTGTGCTAACTAGTAATGAGTAATGAGGCTGGGATCCCCTGCAATTTGTGTGATTTCACATCATCTTTCAGAGGGTCCCCAAGGAATCGTTTAAAATGCTGTGTTTTCTCTCTTCCTTGTGCTCACAAACATTGTGCCTCGTCTCCCCCTGTTTCTGAAGTGTGATCATGTCTCTTTTTAGCTTGTGCATTTTCCTCTCTAGTTCTGCGATCCTACTTCTCTCTACTCCTAATTTCATCTTTGGGTCTGAAGATACAGTAATAATAATCGAAGTAGCATGAATAACCCTAAGCATAGAACAAAGAGAGAGGAACCACTCTTTATTGACCTTCAGCTACTCTTACCTGCCTATAAGCTCCAGCAGTGGGAAAACTTGGCTTCTAGACCTCCTTCCGTTAGATTTTATAGTAGAAGCCATAGTGGTTCATTGTTAACATTATTTCCTACTTGTTTAAGTGGCATGATAAGGGGATACAGAGCAGGGGGTCTTCAGACTTTTTCTGTATAATATTAGGCTTTATGGATCTTATGGTCTCCATCATAACTATTCTGTGATTGCACCTCAAAAGTGATCATAGACAATTCCTGAACAGAGGGCTGTGGCTTTGTGCCAATAAAACTTTATTTATGGATATTAAAATTTGAATTTCATATAATTTTCACAAGCTATGAATTTTTTTTTTTTTTTTTTTTGCCTTTTCAACCATTGTTAAAATAGAAAAGCCATTCTTAGCTCATGGGCCATAAAAGCCCAGTTGGTGGGCTGAATCTGGTCTGTGGACCATAGTTTCCCAACTAATATCATTTGGCTGTGTCCCCACCAAATCTCATCTTGAACTGTAGCTCCCATAATTCCCATGTGTCATGGGAGGGACCTGGTGGGAGGTAATTGAATTATGGGGGTGGGTGTTTCTGGTGCTATTCTCATGATAGTGAATACGACTCATGAGATCCAATGGTTTTATAAATGGGAGTTCCCCTGCACAAGCTCTCTTGCCTGCCACCATGTAAGATGTGCCTTTGCTTCTCCTTTGTGTTCTGCAATGACTGTGATGCCTCCCCAGCCATGTGAAATTCTGAGTCCATTAAACCTCTTTCCTTTATAAATTACCCAGTCTCTGATATGTCTTTATTAACAGCATGAGGACAGACTAATATACCAACCCTTGCTGAAGAGCACTGTATGTATTATCCCAGGGTCAGGACCTACTGCAGTGGATGACTCTTCTTGACACCTTGAATTACTCTCTCTTCTGCTACAGACTAAGAAGATTCTCTGGCCCACTTGGGTAATGATTGGGTTAGGCCCATTGAGGTATCTCCCTTTCGATTAACCCAGAGTCAACTCCTGGTAACCTTAATTGCATCTGTAAGAATGCCTTTTGCCATAGAATGCAACTTAGTCACAAGGAGTGATATCATATTCACAGGTTCCACCTACACTCAGGGGGAGAAGATTACACAAGAATGAGTCATCTTAGAACTCTGCCTACCACAAGAGGATACATGTTTTTAGCAGTCCCTTTAATGAGAACCAGTATCTTCTTTGCCTGGTTTTAGCTCTGGTTGTCCCCTGGTTTTCTGCTTGATCCTGGAACTTTTCTATTAAATCTCTGCAGCAGATAGGTTTGGTGACCATGCACAATGTACTATTCAGAGTCGCTGCTGCAGAGAAGCTCAAAGTCTAAAGCCTTCTCTCTGAATCTCACCACCTTCATACAAAGCCTTGCTTTTCATGGACTGTTCTAGCCAATGACTGACCTTAGACAATGACCAATGATGGGCTACTTTGGCTTGAGACTCCCTGTTGACCTGATTGAAGCTTTTCAGAGCTGCTCTGCAGTCTGATCTGAGACTTTCCTCTTAAACCCCATTCTTTCCCTCTCTCCTTCACAGGGCAGTTCAAACCTGCCCTGCAGTCTGATCACTTTCCCTGCCTTCTCTGGCTACCCCCACCCCCATTTTCATCACAGTAATTTTTTCCCAATAAATCTCTTGCACATCTAATCCTGTCTTGATATCTGCTTGTTGGCAAATCTGAACTGAGGCAAGTGGCACCAGGAGTGAGCTGAAGGAACAGGCAGTAATATGGGGTTCTAGGACTATCTCCCTGCCTGATGAGCAAACGGGATGTCATTCTGAGTGGATCGTAGGGCATGGCTAGTCCCCGGCACAAGGAGATGGCCCAGTTGCTAAAAGCTTCATTAAAGTGATCTGAGAAGACCACCTATTGGAAAGGAATTCCCTTGCGTGTGTGATGTCTCGGGTAGTTGAAAGACATAGGGGATAATGCCTGCAAAGACAGAAGTGTTAGCTGCTAAGTTGCATTGATGCCCTGCAAGGGGATGAGAAATTGAAAGCCATTAACAAGGAGTTAAACATTAAGTGTGAGTGTTAGAATGCTTCCTTGATACGTTACAGAAGAGTTCTTTGTCTCCCGTGTGGGAAGAATGAACACAGTTGAGCATCAGACTGAAGCTCTGAAAGAGTCAGACATGCAGAGCTCCAGAGGTGTTTGAATGCCTGATAAGGGTAGGTCTTTTCTTGCTAAGGTCAGATCTTTGATAGGAAAACCTGAGACCCTGAAATGTGGGATGAGATCATCTCAGCGCGTGCTCTTGAGAATGTTGGCTCTGCACATATCCCTCCTGAACTCTCAGAACTCTCAGAGGTGATCCTTTCTCTGTGATGACAGTCCCTGCTGAGGCCCTTCCGTCACAAGGCAACCAGCCTCCCCCTCTCAAAGGCTGCCTCCACACTTTGGCTGTCAGGCTGATAACTAAAGCTAAGTTTAATCATAATCTGGCTGTGGACATGCTGAGCCTAATGAGAGAGTAAAGACATTATATCCCAAAAAAGTAGTAAGAATTAGCTAGGAGTCAGAAATATTCCTGGGGTTGAGTTTTGAGAATATTTGATCAAAAGGGACAGAATTATAAGAGTAGCTGAGCAGAAATTCATTGACTTTCTTGGGGGCACAGACAAGACTCTGGTTGGAACACCAGGAGCAAATTCATGGTTAATGTAGCTCATAGAATACTACAGAAAATAATTATCAGTGTTGAGCAAAGTCAAATGTCTGAGCTGTCCTGGTAGTAGGTTGGGGAAGGAATAAAGAGGCTGAAGGAGGTGTGTTTACCGGAATATATATAGGTATATGTTATGTAAGGTCAGACAGCTTACCAAATGACTTGTTCCTTGGGAGAATAAAGAGGTCACACCTTTCACCAAAGTCATCAGGAATGTGCCAGCAAGATGAGTGCCATCATTACTAAGAAATTGGGTGATGGTTCCTATGCAGGCCAAGAAAGATGGCAAGAGAGATGGCCACAGAGATGGGCTTGCTAATCTCCACAGGCTTGATGGATCTCTGAAGTTCAGGGTACAGTGCTCAATCCCTGGGAGCCAGCAAGCCACAGTGACCATGGCAAGGTCTAAGGGGCAGTCATAGGGGAAGTTGGTAAATAATGTGGCATTTCTAGGGCAAGATACATGAGCAACCAGCAAGGATGCTACCAAAGATTATCATCTACAACAACAACATGGCAGAAATGCAGAAGCAGGAGGCTGAGTGTGTTCACCCTCAAAATGTTCCAGTCCCTTTCAAAGTTTCCAAATTGGAGTCAATTTTAAGATCCAGAACCATTTAACCATGGTAAGTATTCCCCATGATGATTTCTCTAGCTCTTTCCTAATGGATCCTGGGGTCATATGCTTGAATGACTGTAGGGAGGGGAAAATGGTAGAGCTAGACATTTTGAGGACAATTAGACATACAGTCTGAGTTGACATTGCTACCCAGAGTCCCTGGCCCCTTGTTAGACAGAGGGCCTAAGGTGGCCAGTTAATAAATGATGTCTCAGATAAACTCTGGCTTACAGTGGCCCATAGGCTCCAGAGACTGCCTTAGTCGTCATTTCTCCATGCTTTCTCTGTGGCGTTCTCAGCCAATAGTCAAGCACAGCGGGGACACAGATATAGTCCTATTTCTGCAAGGTATAGAACTCTGGTGGGCAACTTTGGCTCAAGGACTTTCTAACAGCCCGATGGAAACTTCCTTAGACTGCATGGCAGTTGAGGACATTTCACCCAAATTTTCTTCCTTCAAATGTGTCAGACCTGCATTGTGTTATGACAGCTTTCTCAGCCTTCACCTGCTTCCTTTCCATTTTCCCTCACGGACATTTTTCCCAATAAATCTCTTTCTTGTCCAGCCCCATTTGGGCATCTACTTGAAGAACTCCAACTAATATAACAGGAGGTATAGGCAGAGCCTTGTTTATGCACATGACTGAACATGCTATTTCAATGGAGTCTTGCTTTAATAGCAATAGGTCAAATCACTTGTTCCTTCTATTAATATAAAGCAGCAGAGTGAACTGTGTTCATTGGCTAGGAGGGTTGTGGTCATGCCAGGAGGTGATAAAATGCCACATTTGCTTTATATCCTCCCAAATATTTGCTTGATGGCAGCTTGCTCACGCATTCAAGCTTGCTCTTCAGCTGTGTGAGTTTTGCCTAAGAAGACTTTCAATATCCAGGGATAACAACTCTTCACATGGGCATTTCTTTTTGTGAAGATGCAACAAATCAAATACCATTCCCAGGGACTCAGCATTGATCTGTTTCCTTCTGAATCAATTTGAAGTCTTTCTCCTCCTGACGATGTAACACCAAGTGCAGAGTTCATAAACTAGTTTATAAAGAGACCAGCTTCATCCCTTGCCCAAAATTATTTCTCCAATGTCAGAACACAGAGCTGTTATTACCAGGGCCACTAGCTTGCTCTTACCACCAAGTACTCTGTCTTGTAGCAGCTGTTGCACCGGTGTTTGGAGGTTTTCTTTTCAATGTTTAAAAGGATTCACAAGGAAAGAATTGGAAGAGGACTTTGAATTAGAGTGGCATACTGTTACTTTGAAAAGACACAGGTTTGGATGCTTGTTCAGTATTGACTAACCATGTATCTTCATGTGAGTTCTATCATGTTAACCATTGTATCATTTTGATGGGCCTTAGTTTTCTTATCTGGAAAAGGGAATGATAACGTTGCACGTTTGGGGAAAACAAGTTTTGTAGACACTCCATTTATGAAGGAACACTGAAGTGTTAAAGGCTAGGAGCAGGGCGTAACCATTTGAAACCAGGAGACCACAATGATGATGATGGCTGACAAGGCCTAAGGGGCAGTTAAGGAAGCTTGACTCACAGGGAGTCAGTAGCAGTTGTTAAATACTAGCTTCTACTAAAAAATTAAAAAACTAGGCAGAGCTAATATTTAAACTCTGCATGAGTACTTTGAGTCATAAATTTAGGATTGTATTATAAACTTCTAAAAGGGCAGGGCATTTCAGACCCACTATGCCAAGGCCAGGCCTTGCTTCTAGTAAGTGCTCAATCCAACTGAAGCAGAGAACTAATAGCAAGGAGGTGGAGATGAAGTCCACCTGGCGACTCTGGAAGAGTTGGAGGCTACCAGTGCAAGATTATAGCTCAGCCATTCTCCCTCTCCCTGAGAGGAAACCATGTGGATGCTCGATTACTCATTCATTTGGCAAGCGTTCATTGAGCATCATCTAAGCACCAGTCTCTAGGATTGGTGGACAGATGTGAAAGTGGACAAAGGCCGAATCCATGACTTCAGGGAGCTGTCAGTCTGATAATGCAAAGAGCTTATGAAGGTCACTGTGGAACCCTCCCCAGAGTCAGGGAGGGGCTGGCACAGAAGTGTCCTGAGAGGAAATGTCACTTGGATGTATGCTGTGAATTAGTGAAAAGACAGATAGTTTAAACAGGGAGTATCATCCTTTGATAGACCAATTCCTTGTCAAAAGCTGGTGGTTGCAGAAGAGCCTACTGTTGGGGGGGATCAGGGAATTATGCAGAAGTTAGGCATTGGCAAAAGTACAGAAAGCAAGGTGTCCCCCAAAGGAAGGAGAGAAATGCTGCAGGGAATGTAGCTTGGACATAAGTATCGTTACATTGACCAACGAAGTCTTAGGTAAGTGCTTAGCTTGGGGATATGTCACACAGAGTAGGAGTTTGTACACCCATCTGTCCAAAGCAATAATGAGCCCTTGGCAGAGGGGAAGCAGTGTCTTTAAGGTGACTTTTAGGGGCACTGTTTATCTCTAGAGAATTTCTTCCAGGCTAGTAGAAATATACAGAAGCACATGCAAAAGAAAAGCAAGCCCTCGACGTTCCAAGCCATTGACAGGCAGCTGGGCTCCAGGGGGCTATTTCTCCACCCAGTTGTGGGTTACACTCCCCAGTTCCATAGCAGGAAAATAGCCTTTTAGCTTCTCTGATGGTTGGCTTCATGGGTTTTTCTAACCCTCCATAGATTCTTTCTTGTGAAGGCATTCATTTCTTCCTGTGCTGGGCCATGCCAGAACTCTAATTTCTGCATTTCCTGACAATGTGTGCATGAGTGGGCTCATGTTATTTCCTGCCTTGCCTGCCATTGTATTAAGAAAACCATGAGGGAGTTTTCACATTGTATTCAGAGCCAGCTATCCCATCTCCTTCCTTGTCAGCTGCCTGCCCTTTCTCCACCTCCTTCTGTGTACTCTCTTGGGTTGAAACATCTTTCTTTCTTCCTTAATACATCCTCATCTTTACTTCCCTGAGTCGTTTTTATTTACCCTATAATCATTTTCTCCACCAGTTAATAAACTGTTTATTTCTTTCCCTATTCGGCGGGTAATGTGGTTTCAGTGTGCTTCCTGTCATCCGCCTAAAAGCTGTTATTAAGTTGTGTATTAACAGTGTCCCTTTTCTGAGGGTGCTCCTTCATCCCCCTGAGAAGGCTCCAACCGGGTTGCCAAGGGCCTTGCCATTATCCACTCAGGCCCCACTTGTTCACACAGAGAATAAGTGGAGCAATTCAAGCTCTCTTAAAGTCAGACAAACACAAGCCTCCCGTTGCTGCCTTCATGCATGGCTGGACCTGCTGTGTGTCTCCTGTTCTCATCTCTATCTGATTCATCAGCAATAACTTGAAGACAGTCAAGACTGCCAAGCTTGGAATGCTGCAAACTTTATTTTCCAGGCCATCTTCAGTGAGCCTTGGATAAAATGGCCAAGCCAACCGAATGATAATCAAAATACATTTTTTCTTTTTTTTTTTTTTTTTTTTGCTGCTGCACTTTTTTCTTGGAGTTGTGCTTGGGTGACAGTCATACATCAACCTGTGGACCCCCAGGATCATATGGTGAGTCCCACTGGTGTGGCTTTTGGACTCATTTCATCTACTATTTTCCCTGGAGAGTTTAGTTTTTGACATTTTTTAATATCCAAAGCAATGTATGAGTCATACACAAATTACAAAATGCAGAAAGTTAAAAAGAAAATAAAATGCACCCCCTAATCCCACGATCCAGACATAAATACTCTATTGATTTGTTATGTCTAAAATTAGAGATGGACACCCAAGGACATATAGTAGTGAGGTGTGTGATGTGTGCATGTGTGTGTTTTATATACTTTATTATTATAAAGTTAGAATCATATCATATGTAAAATTTTATAATATGCTTAATATGTTATGAACATCTTTTCATGCCAATGAACATTTGTCTGTTTCAGTTTTAATAGCTAAATAGTGCCTTATATCAATTTAGCAGAATTTTCTTTAACTGCTTTCCAGTTCTTGGTTGTTTGGGTTGCTTCAAACTTTTCATTATCTATTCAAAAATAAAGCTAAATTGTCATGCACAGCCTTATATTTTCCCTAACATAAAGTCTTCTGAGTAGAATTATGGAGTTGAAAAAGACACATTTTTGAGGCTTTAGAATCATCCTGCCCAATTACCCACTCTCCTGCCCTCACTGCCTCCTACAGTTTTTCCCAGTTACACTCCTGGAGTGTGCCCATTTCTACTCACCCTGAGATTTTTGAGTCGGTAGGAATTTTGTGGTCCAGAGACAGATCTGGAAAGATTCTTGGGCAGACAGATAGCAGGTGTCTGGGATCCAGAAGTCTAAGGCTAACTCTGTGTGACAGTAGATAGATCACAAATCTACAGCACAGTATTCAGGAGCCCTCAAATATTGCCTAGCATCCCACCAGTGGAACACTACCTATTCTTCTGAGCCTGTCCAGACTTTACCTGGTCCATGATGCCTTCCCTGTTCCCCTCCTTCTTTTTTGACCATCTTTGTTTTAATGGCACATAGACTTTGTGTGATGTTCCAGGGTTGGATTCTTCACCCATCCCTTTCTTTATTTCTTTTTTTTTTTTTTGACTGTCCTAAATTGTTTATTAGGCATGAATTTTACAAACTTTACTTATATTAGCGGTAATGGTGGAGCTGGAGAGTATTGTGCCTTCTCCAAGCTGCCCGATGAGAACCACCAATAGTGTGGTGGAACTTACGGCCCTTTCCAAGGCCACGGCTCTTTTGGCCTGCAGATGTCAGTCCACGCATCTCCCTGTGCTTGTGGATTGGTTTGGTGATCCATTGGGTGTCAGGATTTCTTCTGATATCTTTATGGAATGGATCAATGAGAATAACCTCAAAAAATTTGTATGTGGAATCTTCACCAACCCAGTAAGAATTCAGGACTCACAGAGCCCCACAGTGGTGTCCAACTTGCTCCTCTGCAACAGACTGAAGGCATTGAGCAAACTTTAGCTGGTTAATACCATGGACAGGCTTGCTGAAAGTCACACCCTTAGGAACTGGGCGTTTTCAGCCACCATGGCAAACATGAATCCTGTATATAACGCAAACTTGCTTGGCCTCATAGCCCACTCAGCGCACTTTGTCAGGCTGGGTGGGGTGGAGAGCCCTGTGGAGAGCAGAAAGCTGGCGGTACTGCCAGCAGCAGACCCTCAGAAGAAAGCGCATGATGTCAGACTGCTTCTTTCTCCATAGCTCCTAGATGTACTTGTATGCGCCCATCTTGGCTTACCTGATGGCTGCTGCCAGATGGAAAGGCCCATCTCTTTCATTCTCTGTATTTATGTGTATAGATGCTGCTTCTCAGCCCTTACCTAACTTCTTTAGGAAGAAGAATGTTTCAGGTTCTTCTGTAAATTCAACCTTGCCTGGTGCCTGACAATGCATACTGCAGGTGATAGACACTTGCTTACCCAACTAACTTTCACACTAGACCACAGCCTTTGCCTTTAGGTGTTGCTTAGTGGGCATTTCCAGGAAGTTGCGTAAGTTCATGTAAAATTGCGTGGATGGGGAGGGTGTTTTCTTCACGATTTCTAGAACGTAGAGGCAAGTGCTGTGTTGGGGGAGCCTTTTTCTAAATCTTCAGAGAAATGCATTGCATTGTTTATTATCCCTTCAAGGAGTCATACGGCTTGCTATTTTCAAGCTGTGTTACATGGAAAATCGAAGCTTAAATCAAGTTTGCTTCTTGTTTTTGCTCAGTTCCAGTCTCTTGATTTTATTTTCTGAGTTGGAATTAGTAGGCGGAAGGAAAAATGCATAAACTGAGTGAAGACAACAGGATGGACTGTTTACCAGGGTAACTGATGCGTAAGGAGGACTTGACTTCTTTTCAGACTCCTCTTCCCATCCTTGACTTAGATTACTCTTCCCATAGCTCTTGGCCAAGCTACAGCAGAGATAGTCTCTCCTGATTTGAATGCTAATCCCGGGGTTGCTTGGCATTATGTTCAAATAGTTTCCTTAACCTTCTCTAATGGCGCATACCTTTCAGTTTCCTTGAGTCTTGACATTATTTGGGTGGGTTAAGAGGAGAGAATTGTGGTGATGTTAAAAGACATTGTCAAGGTGGGGTGGTGGCTACAATTTGATAGTAATTTGATGTAGTAATAGTACTGTGAGTCATAGATGTGTGTAGCTATAGAAATAGATGTAGATATTGAAGTGGGAGCTCATACCCACCCATACTTCTCTACAGTGACAATTGTCTGAGGGGCCCAGGACTGTGTGGAAATGAGGGGGAGACCAAAGAAAGGGAAGAGTGCAGCCATCTCTCAGGTCAGGCTTTGGGATCGACTGATTGATCAAGGTTTGTGATTTATTAGTTGGAAACAGCCACACTCAAGCGCTTAGCATTGATGGATATTTTTTTCATTACATTTCAAACATAGAAAATGGTCCTTTCTGAATGAGGAATCTGGGGGCATTTTAGTCATTAGTCATTTGAAACTTTCTTTTTCTCCTGGGGTTACAGAGAGAAAAAAATGACAAGAACTACAATGCATTCTTTGCTCCAAATTGCTTGTATCTGGAACAAAATGAAATGCTCAAATTCAGTAACTTTATTGGCCTTAGGGTTTGCTTCTTTTCCTGTTTTCTTTTTCTGTTTTAGTAGCTTTGTTGTATTCAAATCTTTAATTTCGTGGGAACTAAGAATAATTGAATGCATGATGTGCTGGGTACATATGTACACACGTTAACTCTCCAGTGGGCCCTTGTGGCACCTATAATAAAACTTAATCCCCTATCATGGTTCAATAGAGGGGCTCAATTAGAGTTTGATTATTGAACTGAATGAGATAAGGCAATAAAAGCTCAATTCCACATGAATGGAGGTAGATAGTCCAAAAACTTTGAGGAATTTCAAAGGGTTGATTTATCTTTAGATATGTTGGTGTAAGACAGATACACTTAAGATTTATTCTGCTGGCCAGCCATGGTGACTCACGCCCATAATCCCAGCACTTTGGGAGGTCAAGGTGGGCAGATCATGAGGTCAGGAGATGGAGACCGTCCTGGCCAACATGGTGAAACTCTATCTCTACTAAAAATACAAAAATTACAGGTGCATGCCTGTAATCCTAGCTACTCTGGAGGTTGAGGCAGAAGAATTGCTTGAACCTGGGAGGTGGAGATTGCAGTGAACTGAGATCACACCGCTGCACTCCAGCCTGGAGACAGAGCGAGACTCTGTCTCAAAACAAACAAAAAAAAGATTCATTCTGCTATGTGACCTGGTTGCAACCTTGGCCTAGTCTGAGGCTACTCACAGAAGCCATGTACCTACAGCTGGGTGATTTGAAGAGTTATTGACCTCCTGCTTTGATAGGGTACACTGGATTACAGATCTCTCGTGCATTTCCAGTTGACCTGTATAATTTCCATTTGCACTGACTGTCAGAGAGTTGGCTGCTCCTGCAAATGAGCCCAAGCTTAAAGTTCTCAGGGTTAATTTAGTTGAGCATTTCATAAGTTTCCTTATGGAGTCTGTTATGACAGTTATAGGATTGGAGGTAGTGGTAGTAGTCATGGTAGCTGTGATAGTCTGTGAAAGTGGTAGGTGCAGCAACAGCACCTACAGATTGGAGCTTACACAAGCTTTCTCCTGCCTTATCTCATTTTGTCTTCTACAAACCATAGTGGATAGGAGTTATTTTTCTCACTTCAGATAAGGCATTTGAGACACAGAGAGGTTAAGGAGCATATCTAAGTCTACTCAGGACTGTATGTTGTAAAGTTTGAACTGAATTTTGGCCTTGATATGGTTTGCATGATTGTCTCCTCCAAATTTCATGTTGAAATGTGATCCTCAGTGTTGGGGTTTGGATCATAGGGGTAGATCCCTCATGAAGGGCTTGGTGCCCTCCCCACGGTAATGAGGAAGCTCTTACTCTATTAGTTCACATGAGAGCTGGGTGTTTAAAAGAACCTGGCATCTCTCTTCCTCCCTCTTTTGACAGCCATGTGACATGCCTGCTCCCCCTTAGCCTTCCACCAAGAGTAAAAGCTTCCTGAGGCCTCACCAGAAGCCAGACAGATGCTGGTGTTATGTTGTAAAGCCTGCAGAACTGTGAGCCAAATAAGCCTCTTTTGTTTATAAATTACCCAGTCTCAGGTGCTCCTTTATAGCAATTCAAAATGGACTAACACAGGCCTCATACACGAGTACTTTATTTATTCTGGGCAACATAGGAAGTTGGCAAATGGCATCCTTCAGGGAGCAGGTCTATTTACCAAGAGCTGGTGGGCAAATGCAGTGGTTTTTCAAGAGATGTATGTCTGTGGGTTAAATTACAGCTTGTCCGAGGTACAAACTGCTTCCTGCAAAAAAGACTTGGAATCATTAATATCTCAGAGAATACATATAAAAAATAAAATGTCTTTAAAATACACATGTGTATGTACACACACACACACACAGACCTACCTCATTACCTTTTAAAGGCACAACAAACTTATTTAAGGCATCAAAACTTATTTTAAACATTTTAATAGCGATGTTTCAAAAATGAGTTGAAACTTTTCCTGCTTTCTGAAACAGAATGTATGAAACTAGTCTTCAATTTTTTGACGGCAGGAATAGTGTCTGTTTTATTCCAATTACATCTTTAGTACCTAGCTCTGTGTCTATTACACAGTACGTGTTCTATAAACGTTTGTTGAATGAATCAATGAATAAACTGGAAATCACATCTAAATAGAACATAATAAAGTGTAAAGCAGTCATTGTGTTTTTGGTGATTTCATCTCAAGTCAGTGGAGAGCTTGAAGTGTTTGTGGTCCATCTCCATCTTCACTTTGTCTTTTTTTAAAAAACTCATCACTCTTTCCTGGATCTTGTTGGAAGCGCTTATTTAGCCATAAATCCACAGTTGCTAAACTCAGCTAAATCCAAGTTAAAATGCATCTAAACCCCATCTCTGATTTGTGTGGCCTTCTGCACCTTGGATTGTTTTTCTAAGTAAAATGAAACCAGTTTCTTGGTGACAATCCACTAATTTAAATATACCTTCAGGTATGGATTTCCCATAAACTCAGTAACCAACCCAGCCTATTTGTTTGGCTTTTAATTTTGAAATTTATTAGCTCTTCCGAGCCATTTGCAGATATAAGCTCATTCTTAATTGTTTCATTTTTATGTTTGCCCCAAACATAGTAAATCTTAATGGCTGTGCTTCCAAGAATAAGAGGGAAGGTGGTAGCTGTAGGAAAAGTATTCCAAACACATTAAATTAGCAACAATATAATAACATTTCCAAGCTGTTCATAAGAATTTATATTGACTTTCAAAGAGTAATTGTACCGAGACATTTATTGAAGGGACCCTCCAGATGGATACATTCTCCCCACCTCAAGTTATTGTCATAACATGTTTTCCTCGTCCATCTCCGAGTCATTCAGAACTGTGAAAATTCTGTTTTACCACTTTAATTACAGAACTGGTTGAGAATGTATTCTTTTGTTTGGCAGTATTACCAACGCACTCTATTTGTTTATGGCTCTTTGAGAAAGCCATTTTAATAAGGTCAGATTTGCAATTTAAATGAACTTTAATATTTCTTGCAAAGTCTAGGGCTGCTTATTTATGCGAGGGGTGAATACGTTGGAAATTTATGGTTTAAAAATACATTCTCCTGTTTTCTTTTCCAAATGGTGCATCTTAGGTGATAAACGCTTTCAACTATATTTATAATATTTTTTTTCTCCAGGAAAGGGCAGAAAATCCTAATCAGGGAAATAAATCATGACTCTAAATGGGGTTTTTAATACTGTATTTTTCTGCTTCTCCCATTAAAATTTCTATACCAAACCCCTACTGTATTCACGAATAAATATCACTCAGTCACTATCAAATGCGGTGAACTCTTTGTTCTGCTTCTGTCCTTATGACACACGAACAAACAAGCAAAACCAAAATGAAAGTGATTCCCTGAACTTTAATGAGTGACCATTTGTTGAATTTAGTTAATCATACTTTTTTTTTTTTTTTTTTTTTAATTGCATTTTAGGTTTTGGGGTACATGTGAATAACATGCAAGGTTGTTGCACAGGTGCACACGTGGCAGTATGATTTGCTGCCTCCTTCCCCTTCACCTATATCTGGCATTTCTCCCCATGCTATCCCTCCCCAACTCCCCACCCCCCCACTATCCCCCCTCCCCCCAACAGACCCCCGTGTATAGTGCTCCCCTCCCTGTGTCCATGTGTTCTCCTTGTTCAACACCCGCCTATGAGTGAGAACATGTGGTGTTTGATTTTGTGTTCTTGTGTCAGTTTGCTGAGAATGATGTTTTCCAGGTTCATCCATGTCCCTACGAAGGATGTGAACTCCTCCTTTTTAATGGCTGCATAATATTCCATGGTGTATATGTGCCACATTTTTCCTGTCCAGTCTATCATCGATGGGCATTTGGGCTGGTTCCAGGTCTTTGCTATTGTAAACTGTGCTGCAATGAACATTCGTGTGCATGTGTCCTTATAGTAGAACGATTTATAATCCTTTGGATATATGCCCAGTAATGGGATTGCTGGGTCAAATGGAATTTCTATTTCTAGGTCCTTGAGGAATCGCCACACTGTTTTCCACAGTGGTTGAACTAATTTACACTCCCACCAACAGTGTAAAAGTGTTCCTATTTCTCCACATCCTCTCCAGCATCTGTTTTCTCCAGATTTTTTAATGATCGCCATTCTAACTGGCGTGAGATGGTATCTCAATGTAGTTTTGATTTGCATTTCTCTGATGACCAGTGATGATGAGCATTTTTTCATATGTTTGTTGGCCTCATGTATGTCTTCTTTTGTAAAGTATTTGTTCATATCCTTCGCCCATTTTTGAATGGGCTTGTTTGTTTTTTTCTTGTAAATCTTTTTTAGTTCATTGTAAATTCTGGATATCAGCCCTTTGTCAGACGGGTAGGCTGCAAAAATTTTTTCCCATTCTGTTGGTTGCCGATTCACTCTATTGACTGTTTCTTTTGCCGTGCAAAAGCTGTGGAGTTTGATTAGGTCCCATTTGTCTATTTTGGCTTTTGTTGCCGATGCTTTTGGTGTTTTGGTCATAAAGTCCTTGCCTACGCCTATGTCCTGAATGGTTTTGCCTAGGTTTCCTTCTAGTGATTTTATGGTGTTACGTCTTATGTTTAAGTCTTTAATCCATCTGGAGTCAATTTTAGTGTAAGGTGTCAAGAAGGGGTCCAGTTTCTGCTTTCTGCATATGGCTAGCCAGTTTTCCCAACACCACTTATTGAACATGGAATCCTTTCCCCATTGATTGTTTTTTTCAGGTTTGTCAAAGATCAGGTGGTTGTAGATATGTTGTGTCGCCTCCGACGCCTCTGTTCTGTTCCATTGGTCTATATCTCTGTTTTGGTACCAGTACCATGCTGTTTTGATTACTGTAGCCTTGTAGTAGAGTTTGATGTCCGGTAGTGTGATGCCTCCCGCTTTGTTCTTTTTGCTTAGAATTGACTTGGCTATGCAGGCTCTCTTTTGGTTCCATATGAAGTTTAAGGTGGTTTTTTCCAGTTCTGTGAGGAAGGTCATTGGTAGCTTGATGGGGATAGCGTTGAATCTGTAAATTACTTTGGGCAGTATGGCCATTTTCACGATATTCATTCTTCCTAACCATGAACATGGAATGTTTCTCCATCTGTTTGTGTCCTCTCTTATTTCGTTGAGCAGTGATTTGTAGTTCTCCTTGAAGAGGTCCTTTACGTTCCTTGTTAGTTGTATTCCTAGGTATTTTATTCTCTTTGTAGCAATTGTGAATGGCAGTTCGTTCTTGATTTGGCTCTCTTTAAGTCTGTTATTGGTGTATAGGAATGCTTGTGATTTTTGCACATTGATTTTGTATCCTGAGACTTTGCTGAAGTTGCTTATCAGTTTCAGGAGATTTTGGGCTGAGGCGATAGGGTCTTCTAGATATACAATCATGTCGTCTGCAAATAGAGACAATTTGACTTCCTCCTTTCCTAATCGAATACCCTTTATTTCTTTTTCTTTCCTGATTGCTCTGGCTAGAACTTCCAGTACTATATTGAATAGGAGTGGTGAGAGAGGGCATCCTTGTCTAGTGCCAGATTTCAAAGGGAATGCTTCCAGTTTTTGCCCATTCAGTATGATATTGGCTGTCGGTTTGTCATAAATAGCTTTTATTATTTTGAGATATGTTCCGTCGATACCTAGTTTATTGAGGGTTTTTAGCATAAAGGGCTGTTGAATTTTGTCGAAGGCCTTCTCTGCATCAATTGAGATAATCATGTGGTTTTTGTTTTTGGTTCTGTTTATGTGGTGAATTACATTTATAGACTTGCGTATATTGAACCAGCCTTGCATCCCCGGGATGAATCCTACTTGATCATGGTGGATAAGCTTTTTGATGTGCTGTTGTAGTCGGCTTGCCAGTATTTTATTGAAGATTTTTGCATCTATGTTCATCATGGATATTGGCCTGTAGTTTTCTTTTCTTGTTGAGTCTCTGCCGGGTTTTGGTATTAGGATGATGTTGGTCTCATAAAATGATTTGGGAAGGATTCCCTCTTTTTGGATTATTTGGAATAGTTTCAGTAGGAATGGTACCAGTTCCTCTTTGTATGTCTGGTAGAATTCGGCTGTGAAACCATCTGGGCCTGGGCTTTTTTTGTGTGGTAGGCTCTTAATTGCTGCCTCGACTTCAGACCTTGTTATTGGTCTATTCAGGGTTTCGACTTCTTCCTGGTTTAGGCATGGGAGGAGACTACTGTTCAGGAATTTATCCATTTCTTCCAGGTTTTCTAATTTATGTGCATAGAGTTGTTTGTAATAATCTCTGATGATCATTTGAATTTCTGTGGCATCTGTGGTGATATCCCCTTTATCATTTTTTATTGCATCTATTTGGTTATTCTCTCTTTTCTTTTTTATTAGTTTGGTTAGTGGTCTGTCTATTTTGTTGATCTTTTCAAAAAACCAGCTCCTGGATTTATTGATTTTTTGTAGGGTTTTTCGTGTCTCTATCTCCTTCATTTCTGCTTTGATCTTATTTATTTCTTGTCTTCTGCTAGGTTTTGAGTTTTTTTGATCTTGCTCCTCTAGCTCTTTCAATTTTGATGATAGGGTGTCAATTTTAGTTCTCTCATTTCTTCTCATGTGGGCACTTATTGCTATATATTTTCCTCTAGAGACTGCTTTAAATGCGTCCCAGAGATTCTGGTATGTGGTGTCTTCATTCTCGTTGGTTTCGAAGAACATCTTTATTTCTGCCTTCATTTCAGTGTTTATCCAGTCAACATTCAGGAGAAAGTTGTTCAATTTCCATGAGGATGTGCGGTTCTGGGTTGGCTTCTGAATTCTGAGTTCTAACTTGATTGCACTGTGGTCTGAGAGACTGTTTGTTATGGTTTCTGTTCTTTTGCATTTGCTGAGGAGTGATTTACTTCCAATTATGTGGTCAATTTTAGAGTAGGTGTGATGTGGTGCTGAGAAGAATGTATATTCTGTGGATTTGGGCTGGAGAGTTCTGTAAATGTCTATTAGGTTTGCTTGTTCCAGGTCTGAGTTTAAGTCCTGGATATCCTTATTAATTTTCTGTCTTGTTGATCTGTCTAATATTGACAATGGTGTGTTGAAGTCTCCCAATATTAATGTGTGGGAGTCTATGTCTCTTTGTAAGTCTTTAAGAACTTGCCTTATGTATCTGGGTGCTCCTGTATTAGGTGCATATATATTTAGGATCGTTAGCTCTTCTTGTTGTATTGATCCTTTTACCATTATGTAATGTCCTTCTTTGTCTCTTTTGATCTTTGTTGCTTTAAAGTCTATTTTATCAGAGATGAGAATTGCAACTCCTGCTTTTTTTTGCTCTCCATTTGCTTGGTAAATCTTCCTCCATCCCTTTATTTTGAGCCTTTGTGTATCCTTGCATGTGAGGTGGGTTTCCTGGATACAGCACACTGATGGTTTTTGGCTTTTTATCCAATTTGCCAGTCTGTGTCTTTTGATTGGGGCATTTAGTCCATTTACATTTAGGGTTAATATTGTTATGTGTGAGTTTAGTCCTGTCATTTTGATGCTAGCTGGCTGTTTTGCCCATTGGTTGATGCAGATTCTTCATTGTGTTGCTGCTCTTTACCATTTCGTGCATTTTTGGAGTGACTGGTGCTGGTTGTTTTTTTCTATGTGTAGTGTCTCCTTCAGGAGCTCTTGTAAAGCTGGTCTGGTGGTGATGAAATCTGTGAGTACTTGCTTGTTCACAAAGGATTTTATTTTTCCTTCACTTATGAAGCTTAGTTTGGCTGGATATGAAATTCTGGGTTGAAAGTTCTTTTCTTTAAGGATGTTGAATATCGGCCCCCACTCTCTTCTGGCCTGTAGGGTTTCTGCTGAGAGATCTGCTGTGAGTCTGATGGGTTTCCCTTTGTGGGTAACCCGACCTTTCTCTCTGGCTGCCCTTAGTATTTTCTCCTTCATTTCAACCCTGGTGAATCTGATGATTATGTGCCTTGGGGTTGCTCTTCTAGAGGAATATCTTTGTGGTGTTCTCTGTATTTCCTGGACTTGAATATTGGCCTGCCTTGCTAGGTTGGGGAAGTTTTCCTGGATGATATCCTGAAGAGTATTTTCCAGCTTGGATGCATTCTCTTCATCACATTCAGGTACACCTATCAAACGTAGATTAGGTCTTTTCACGTAGTCCCATATTTCTTGTTGACTCTGTTCATTCCTTTTTACCTTGTTTTCTCTAATCTTCCCTTCTCGTTTTATTTCATTGAGTTGATCTTCAACTTCTGATATCCTTTCTTCTGCTTGGTCAATTCTGCTGTTGAAACTTGTACATGCTTCGCGAAGTTCTCGTGTTGTGTTTTTCAGCTCCATCAATTCATTCATATTCCTCTCTAAGTTGTCCATTCTCGTTAGCATTTCATCAAGTCTTTTTTCAAGGTTCTTAGTTTCTTTGCATTGGGTTAGAACATGTTCTTTTAGCTCACAGAAGTTTCTTACTATCCATTTTCTGAAAGCTGATTCTGTCATTTCATCACACTCATTCTCCGTCCAGTCTTGTTCCCGTGCTGGTGAGGAGTTATGCTGCCTTGTAGGGGGAGAGGTGTTCTGTTTTTGGGTGTTTTCATCATTTTTGCGCTGGTTTCTTCCCATCTTTGTGGATTTATCCGCCTATTGACTTTGTAGTTGCTGTCTTTCTGATTTTGGTAATTTTAAGTCTGCAGCAGCTGAACTCATAAACCCCCTTTTCTTCTCCCCAGGTGTTCTGGCCCAGGGGTTTAGCACTTTATGTTTTTCAGCTGTGTTGCTACCGTTTTCCCTGCCCACAAGGTGGCAGTCTAGTCACACTCAGCCTGCAGAGGCTTCGCTGAGCTGCTGTGGGCTCCGCCCAGCTTCCGTGTGAGCTTCCCTGCAGTCCTGTGAGTGTAGTTAGAACTGCTTCCGCTATGCTGGCCCGCCCCTGTAGTGACGAAGTCTCTGTAGTGGCGGGTTGTCTTGGTTACGGAAAATTGCCCCGGAACTGCAGGGTGTTTCCCGATGGAGGACGCCCCTCCCCCACAGAGCTGGACCGTCCCGGGTTCAGCCGTGTTTCCAGAGGGGCCCTCTTTGTCCGGTAATCTCTTGGCTTGCCTCCTTGCCACAGCTCCCCTTGCTGGCCCAGAGGGGACACAGTCTCGTTCGCTTTGTTCAAGGAGCCGCTGCTCCCCGCCCCCCGTGCAGGCCGAGCGGCTGCTCCGGTCCAACCAGCGGCGCTGGGAACCCGGGGAGCTTTACCGCCTGTGAATCTCCTGGTCTGTGGGCAGTTAAAATCTGCTGCCCTGTGTGCCGCTGCGTCAGCTGAAGCAGCGGCTCTGAGATTCCTGGCGCTCCCTTGCCCGGGGGTCTCCTGGCTTGGCTCCCTGCTTCAGCTCCCCTTTCTGGCTCAGAGGGAACTCTGTCTCTCTCGCTCTGCATAAGAAGCCACTGCCCCCCGCTCCAGGGCGTAGGCTGAGCGGCCACTCCACTCAAACCAGCGGTGCTGGCGACCCGTGGGGCTTTTCCTCCTGTGAATCTCCTGGTCTGTGGGCAGTAAAAGTCCGTCTGGAAATGCGGCGTCCACTCACCCTCTGCGCCTTCTCTCGGAGCTGCAATCCCGACTTCCTCCTAAGCGGCCATCTTGGATCGATCTTAATCATACTTCTTGATACAAAGGTTTTAGGCAAAGAATTGAGCCCTGTACATTTACCCATCGAAAGAATCTGTAACTGACAGTGTCAGGCAGGCCACTTTATAGTTGAATCCCTTCAACGCAATTTTCTCTAGGAGGAGTGGATGTTAGATAAATTCTTTCGTTAATTTGCTGAGATGTTGTTTTTTGGTTGGAGTGCTATCCTTTCCCTGGCTTGAACTCTGCTGTCCACTTAATAACAGCTTTAAAGATGCTTGTTGGAAACACAATGAAGGATAAAACAAGGATTAGAAGATCGGAAGGAAACTAAGTAGTAGAGGTTTTCAGCCACTCATGTTGCAATATTTGACCACCTTGGAATATGATGCCTCTCATGTATTTTTTTAAAGCAAGGTAAGACTAACATTAGAGATGACTTATGCAACTTTTCTATTATCTTAAAAGGTGCAAATTTGCCTGCAGAGACATAGTCTACCAGGAGCTAAATCTCAATGAAATGCTAATCACTTTTTCCCCTCCCTCCCTCCTCCTTCCCCCTCCCTCCCTCCCTCCCTTCCTTCTTTCCTTCCTTCTTTCTTTGCTTCCTCCCTCCCTCCATTCCTACTTTCCCCTTCCCTTCTCTTCCTTCCTTCTCCTTCCTTCCTTTTCTTCGCTTCCTCCCTCCCTCCCTTCCTACTTTTCGTTCCCTTCCCTTCTTCCTTCCTTCTCCTTTCTTCCTTCCCTCCTTCCTTCCTTCCCTCGCTCGTTCTTTCTTCTCTTCTCTCTCTCCCTCGCTCCCTCCCTCTCTCTCTCTTTCTTCTTTCTTTCTTTCTTTTTCTTTCTCTCTCTCTCGGAGTCTTGCTCTCTCACCCAGGCTGGAGTGCAGTGGCATGAACTTGGCTCACTGCAACCTCTGCCTCCCTGGTTAAGAGATTCTCCTGCCTCAGCCTCCCAAGTAGTGGGATTACAAGTGCCTATGACCAGGCCTGGCTAATTTTTGTATTTTAGTAGAGACAGGGTTTCACCATGTCAAGCTGGTCTCGAACTCCTGACCTCAAGCGATCCACCCACCTCAACCTCCCAGAGTGCTGGGATTACAAGCATGAGCCATCACGCCCAGTCTAACTCTTGTTTTTATTGCTGTCTTGTTAAATATAATTGTCAAAAAATATGCGAAGAACTTGGTCTGTATAATACTGAGTCTATGGAATTTGTCTAGATCCCATTTTGTGGACTTGTACAGGATAATTTTTAAAATTAGATCAATGTACACTTGAAAAGAATAATTTCCTATAATTGTTTTTATTGATAAAGATTAGAAGTCACTTTAATTTTTCAATCTGGGAACTTAAATTTTTCTTCAATTCTAGGAAATTCAATGTTGCCTTTCCTTCTTTATGTTCTCCTGTAAGTTAAAGTTATTAGATATAAATTAGATGGTTTCATTCAATTCTCTATGTTTTTGACCCTCTTGTTTATATTGCCCATCTCTTTATATGCCTATGCATATCCTGCAGTTACTTAGCAATGCCTTCTAGTTGATTAATCTATTGTTTAATTTGTGCATTGCATCTTTCATTTCACTGCCTGTCTTTGCATTTTTGCAGTCTTATTAGATTCTACTAGAAATCCATTTTTTTAAAAAACCTAATGTCCTATTCCACTGTTGTGATTTATTTTTTCTATTGTTCTCTTTAATGATTTTAAGCACACCAAATTGTAGTTATTTAGGTATTATAGGCACTTACAGTTCTTGGAGTGCCAATTCTACTATTTATTGCAACTGCTGATTCTGCTTAGGTTGGTATATGTCTTGGCATTTTAAAGTTTTGATTATGCACTCTTTCCAGTGGGGGTTGTTTCTCTGTTTGAGTCCTATGTATTGAATATTGTGAATATCACCTCCAGTTTTTTCTAGGGAACCCAGAAGTTTCACTGTTCCATGACTAGTTTTGATGTTAATTTCTCAGTTTGATATTTCTGAACCATGTACCTAAAGTGAATTTGGATTCCACACTTGTCACAGTACAAGCTGGGTGGTATGATTTCTCGCAGAAGACATTATCCTCCACCCAGAACTGGTGTGGCAGTGACAAGGAGGCAGAAATCCAAACTATTTAGCCTAGTGAATAAGACACTTCCTCACCTGGCTACTGTCACCTCTGTAGTCTTAGCCTTTGTTTCTCCTACACACAAGCCCTTCCCTACTTCCACATTAAACTTCAAGGACAATGCTTCAACACACTGCTGGACCTGTTTATACTGCTCCCAATGTTGGGAATGCCATTTTCCTTCTTCCTTCTCTACCTGGTGGCTACACATTCTTTAGCATGAAGATAGAATGTCATCCTTCTTGGAAATCTTCAGTTGACTCTCTAGAAAACTGATGTTGACACACTCAGACTGGGGTTGAGAGAGAGTATGGACTTCACAGATGTTTGAATAGCAGTATCAGTAGCATATGGGGTTAAGGGAGAAGTAGGGTTCAGAATATTTCCCATATCTTTAGTGTGAACACTGTAGTGTGCAGTGATATTGTTAATTAAGACAGGGAATCACACAGAGAACAGGGTCAGGCAGGGGTAGATTTTGGAAGGGGACGAAAATGACCTTGGTTCTGAACATACTGCTTTTGAAGTGTCTACCAGTGGCTGTAGTTAGGAGTCACTAGAAAATGTCAGTCAGAGGTCAGAGGAGAGGTTGATACCAGACAGCAGTTTTTGCCATGTAAGTGGTGGTTGAAGCTGTGGAAATAGAAGAACTTCTTCAAAGGGATCATGAAGTATAAAAGGAGAAGGGGCAAGGGACGAGTTCTGCAGTGGACTAAGGTATAAAGGCAGGCAGAGGGACAAAAAAGGAGGAAGGAGACAGGGAAGGGTATTCAAGGACACCAGAGGAGAGCCAGAGGAGAGTGTCCTGCTAGAAGGCAAAGGAGAAGAGGATGTCAGTAAGCAATACAGGTTCAGCTGGGTTAAATTCTACATGTGCTGATCTCAGCCCTCATTGGCTGACCCTGAGTAAGGTTGAAGGCAGAATTTATATGATTTGCCTTTGTATAGGTTCCCTCGTGGCACCTTTCACTAACGTGCTATCAAATTATGCATTCGTGAATGAATTCATAAAGGGCATAAAGAGCAAAATTTTACACAGGATTTGGAAAACATGTTCAACAGGTCAATTCTAAAGACAGACTAAATTACACACCTTCTCAAAGGCATTTATGCCTGTTGAGTGAAACTCAAGCTCAGCCTGACCTTCGAGGCCTTTCAGATCCCTGCCCTACTCATTCCCCTTAATGGCACTCATTCAAATTCAGGCCACTTCATCCGCCTTCTCACTGTTCTCTGAGTGGATTCAGAGTCGACGTGACCAACAGCCCTCTAGCTGCAAAACTTTCCTCCCCACCTCAACTTCCAGATTGCTCCTTTAAATATCACCTCCCTCATGAAGCCTAGAGGGATTTCCCAAAACCAGTTATGATCTCTTCATCCTCTGAATGCTCACAATCTTGTGTCTGCAATACTCACTGCACCATATGTGGCAGTGTGTGTGTGTGTGTGTGTGTGTATGTGTGTGTGTTTATGTGTATTTGTGACATATGAGGTTTCTGACCTTCACTCTCACTCCTGGAGGGTAGACACAAAAGCATGTTAATCTTTGGGAGCTCAAAGGGTACTCATATTCTACTCATCTCAGAGTTTCCCAAGGATGGGTTGAAGCCCCACAGCTCTGCGTCATGGATTATAGAGAAGCCAATGTGAGAGTTCATTTTATGTGTCAATTTGACTGGGTCACGGGGTGCACAGATTAAACATTATTTCTGGGTGTGCCTGCAAGGGTGTTTCCAGATGAGATCAGCATTTCAATCAGTAGACTCAGTAAAGTACATGACTCTCCCCAGTGTGGGCAGGCATCATCCAATCCATTAAGGGGTTGAATGGAACAGAAAGCAGAGGAAGGGAGGATCTGTCTCCTTCCTACCTGCCTTGTTGAGCTGGAACAATGGTGTTCTTCTGCTCTGGGATTAGGACTCGCACTATCAGCTTCTCTGGTTCTCAGGCCTTCAAACTCAACTGAAATGATACCATTGACTCTCCGGGGCCTCCAGTTCACAGATGGCAGACTGTCAGATTTTTCAGCCTCCATAATTATATGAGCTACTTTCTCATAACAAATTAGACAGAGAAAGAGAGAGAGAAAGAGAATCAGAGAAACAGAGGCCATTAGATTATATTAGTCTGTTCTCATGTTGCTAATAAAGACATAGCCAAGACTGGGTAATTTATAAGGGAAAGTGGTTTAATGGACTCACAGTTCCATGTGTCTGGGGAGGCCTCACAATCATAGTGGAAGGCAAAAGAGAAGCAAAGGCATGTACATGGTGGCAGGCAAGAGAGTGTGTGCAGGGGAACTCCCATTTATATAACCATCAGATCTCATGAGACTTATTCACTACCACAAGAATAGTGTGGGGAAACCACCCTCATGATTCAGTTATCTCCATCTGGCCCCACCCTTGACACTTGGGGATTATTACAGTTCAAGGTGAGATTTTGGTGGGAATGTAGCCAAACCCTGAATAATTTACCAAGCTAGCTCAAAAAAGCATTTAGGGCAGCTCTTACCAAATGCCTGCTGGAGTTTGATCTTTGCAGGTGTATATGGGAAAACCTGTACCTGTGTCCACAAGTGCTTGAGTCAACTACCTGGGAGATGTAATTTGGATCATCTCAGAGTGTTTTTTTGGAAATCATTGAAGCCCTACCAAAATCCACTTTGAGTTTTGGTGTATTCATGACAAGCTGTTCCTTCTCGCAAGCGTGTCCAACCAATGGCTGCTTCCTTTTATCTCTCTTCACTTGCAAGCTTTTCCCACTCTTATTTTCCACTTTTTTATTTTGAGACAAAGGAGACATTTGGATAGAAATTGTTCATGTTCATACTTAGGTCTTATTCTCTGTCAAATACCCTGTCAATGGCAGTGAAGGTGAGGAGTCACAGCCAGGGACAAATGAGCAAGAAGTGCAAAAAACCATGATGCTGTATGGGCTCAGGATACATTATGATTCTTAAGCAGCAGGTTTCTAGTCCTGATCACTTGCACTTGGATTCATTTGTGACCCTAAAGCAGCATTTAGGGTCACTAGCTGGTAGTGAGGTACATTGGCTAGATTATTTCACAATGTACACTATCTGCACCTGGGGCTGAATTAATGAGGAAATTCCAAGATAGAGGTGTATTTGCGCCTAAGGAGCACCCTAAAACATGATGTTTTATCCATAAGGAGCAAGGTTGGTGGAGGCACCTAACTACCTCGTAAAAGCTGCCAGTCAAGGAGAAAAGGAATTGCTTTTTAAATTACTTCATGTATTTGTAGGGATCACAGAAGTTCATGCTAACAACAAATGTGTTCACCTATCTTTTCAAAAGAGGAATGATCTCTGGGATTAACTCTAGTAAGTTTAAGTGTATGGAGGAAAATAGCCCAGAACATGTAAGAAGTAATAGAATCATGAGTGAATAAGCCGCTTGGTGTTGCCACAGATAAATCATCCAGGAGCAACCTGAAAGCTATTTAACATTCATAGTGGAGGGGAACAAAGTCCCTGCAATACATCTTGATTTTGGTAATGCCTTTGATACCACATCACAAAATTTTACTTATGAAATTAATTGACACTGGCTTGGATGTGAACACTGTCATAGGGATTGATAATTTTCAGGGGGTCTGTAAACAAGGCATGATGATGAATAGTGTGACATCCGGTGAGGGGTAGTTGATTAGTAGGGGTGCCAAAGAGATTGGTGTTAAGCCTGATCATATGCAACAATGTTATTAATGGTTTCCAGGAGAAAAGCAAAGAGAATGTTAATGAAATTTGCAAATTATACAAACTGGGGTGGTGCTGGAATAAATCCAATAAGAATGATGGATAGAATTTATTCCAAGAGATATAGACAGGCTCAATATATGGGTAATAAACAGCAAAATGAGATTCATTTGCAAAAAAATGCAAACTAGGAGAGATCAGGTGGCAAAATAAAAGAAAAAAATGATTCCTATAAGGGCACTAACAACTGATTTAATTTGCAAGATGCTCCAGGGTCCTTTTTAGTTGGTACCAATGTAGCTCTCCACCTCTTTTTTCTATCATCCTTTCCTCTTTGTTGCCATCCACCTCACATCCTTTTCTGTAACCTCCTTTACTGGTCCATGCCCTTCCTCAATACTATGCTTTTGCAAATATCAGTCCTTTTCCTTTTATTACCATTTGTAAAATCTAGTGCATTCTCCAACACCCTGCACATTGTTCATCTTCTTTGTTATATGGTTCTCTTCTCCCCTAGAAAGCCACTTTCTCCACTGTAAGGCTATCTTGCTTGGTACATGATTTTATTGGGGCTCTTTAATTGCATTATGACCCTGGAGAGGAAGTAAGGGCAGTGGCTCAGTACATGGTCTTCAGGGTCAAACAGAGTCAGGAACCAGGATAAGTCTCACATCAACCACTTACGGCTTGCATGACCTTAGGGAAGTTCTTTAGATCTTGCCAAGCCTCAGTTGCTCTGGCTATAATATGGGTACTGTTTCAGGGATTCAGTGACATACTGTAAAAAACTTGGCCAGTTGACAAGCCAATTTTCACTGTCCATTATTGTTCTCAGTAGTAGCCTTTGCTTAAGACTTTTCACTTTTTTTAATCCATGAATCTTCGAGGTCAGGGAATTTGGTGGTTTTAAAAAACATTCCACCTAGTGCCAGGCACAGTGTCTGATGCATAGCAGGCTTTTCAGGGAGCCAGTGGGTAGTACATTAGCATGGGTTTTTTCTGAAGCTATAGGAGCCTTTTCTTTGGCTGTATGGATTTCAGGCTCAGTAGAAACATGGAGGAGCTAGGTAATTTACATATATTTTCCATTTCTTTTACAGGTGTTTCAGAGGGAAAGCATGTGGCATTTCACCAGAGTTATGCATTGTTTCAAACATCCAGTGGAGGGTTTCTGGTATCTCTCTTGAACTCTGGTGAGCTCATGTCTGAAGCAGTATGGTGAAGTGTGAGCCAGATGGAGCCAGATGGGTTGGGAGCTACAGAGAAGGCAGGCAAAAGCGCTGTGAAGAATGCTCAAGGGCCAGCCAGTGTGACTTATAAAGAGAAGCATTGAAGGTATAAAGGCATGTATACAAATACCTGCAGTTATCCAACACATGGGGACCCTGAGGAGGAAGCAGGATCTTGGCACTTTATAACACTTGGAATTAACAATTTGGACAACAAAGAAAAAGAAAAACATGAATCCAGTATTTCTGATGCCAGCAAAATCTCCTTGGCTTTGGAATAGTAATTTTTGATGAAGTGCAGGGTTCTCACATGCACAAACTTGCTGAAAACAGAGCGATGAAGCACCAGGAAGCTTACTTACAGCCAGTCGTTTTCTGAGACACTGGTATGTGTTGTCTGATATGCTAGGAATCACCCCAGCCTGCCTACATTTTTTCACCAGCCCCAGCCGCTGAGTCCCACACATTTGCTAGAAACCTAGTATTAGTCAGTTTTTGCTGAGAAACAAACATGTCAGCTGATGCTGTGTGACAAACATGGGCCAGCAGGTCAGCCACAGTTTGGCTGATCTAGGCTGAATATGGCGAGGCCAGGCTGGACTCCATTTGGGTTCAGGTTGACTCGTGGATCCTTGGGACATGCTGTCCCCATGGGAGATCATAGGGCCATAGGCCATCAAGCCAAATCACACAAACACACTTAAAGCCTCTGCTTGTATCGCATCTGCTAATAGTCCATTGGGCCAAAGCAAATCACATGGCCAAGCTCAACAACAAAGAGACAGAGAGGTAGAGTCTGCCTACATTATAATTATTGGGAGATACTGTAAATGACAATGCTTAAGATACCCCCCTTCTCTCCAATATGGTGACTTCAAGGAAAGGTGATTTTCAAGCTTTATCTTGAAAATATCAAGCATGGCAGTGCTTAAAATTCTCCTCCTTCTCTCCAATATGGCAATGCCTGGCAATGCTTAAGACACCTGGCAATGTTTAAGATAACCCTCCTTTTCTCCAATATGGTGATTTCAAGGAACTGTGATAGTCAAGCTTTATCTTGGCATTAGCACCGGGCGTAGGCTGCAGAAGAATCAGTATCTCTGACAGATGGAATGTTATATGGAAACACACAGAAGTTTCAGGAGGTTTCCTAGGTTTTAACTTACATTAAGTATATCTGTTTAGCCTACACTAGTTGAGGGGAGGAGTCAAAAAATGGGCCAGCACTCAGTTGGTGGGAAGAAAAATCTTTGTTTGATTTAGGATTTAGGTAGATCAACGGCCCCTGAGAACATCTCCAAACTCATTTTGCTCTTCCACAACCTCATCCACTGGTCCTGCCCCACTGACCTCCTTTCTGTCTCTTGCCACACAGAGGTTTTTCTTCCTCAGGACCTTTGCACATGCTGTCACCACTGTCTCAAATGCCCTTCCCTGACTTCTCTCGGTTGGTTCCTTCCCAAATTTTTGTCCTTCACTTACAGGTCTGCTTTTCCAAAGAGCCCTTCTTGACTGCCTGTGTTGGATATTTTGTAAATGCACTTCAAATCCACTTTTCACCCTGCCCTGTGTTCAGAGAGGCATTGACAGGTCTTCATGACCCAAGCTGCTTCTTGGGGGCAGAAGGGCAGAGGCTGAAGTCAGGGTGTTTATCCCCTGGGCTCCCTCTCTGAAGAGTCATGTTGGTGGCCTCTGCACCTCTACTGAAAGCTTCTATCAAGAGGATGCTCTCTGCCATCCCAGCTTCCTCCTCTCATCCTTTGAGGTTGGAAAAGACTCCCAGCAATTGCTAGCTTTTCTCTTGCACTGCTCCAGGGAACCTCTACACACCTTTTCAGTGAACAGTCTTTCTTTAAGTTATAACGTTTGAGTTTGCCATCTCTTCCTGCCAGGGCCCTAATTAACACACCACCCTATCTAAATATGTCTCTTCATTACTCTCCTTCACTGCACCTTATTTTTCTCTTCATGCACTTAGAGTTACATAATTGTAAACTTTATTTATTTGCTTATTTTCTGCATATGTACCTTGGTGATTGTGAGTTCCATGAAGATAGGGACAAGGCTTATTTCATTTATTGCTACATGCTCTTCACATAGTACTTGTATGTGGCTCAAAAAATATTTGTTTTATGAACATATAAACAAATGAATGGATAACAAGATACCAGTCAGATTCCCAGAGAAGAAACATCTTTAGTTGAGCCATTGCTATTTTCCAGGTACTAGGTCCATGCATTACTTCATTTATAATACCCTATAGGTAGATTTAATTAATGTCTCTGTGATATAAACAGACTTTGAGGAGACTGAAACTTTCAGAGCTTAAATAGCTTTCTAGAAGACATACAGCTAGCAGGTAGGTGCTCAAGGATTTAAATCCAGTTCTGTCTGACTCCAGTTGCCCTGCATTTAGTCACTGCATTGACCTAAATGGCTGGGCATTGGAAAGTAATATAGGGCCCGGTAGCCATTCCCAATCTTCCATTTGGCTACAATGAAGAATGTAACTAATAGTTGGATCAAGACTCCTGGTCCTTCTAGGGCTACCAGGTGGATGGATCAATCAGATTCAGACTGTGCAGCTGATAAAATACCTCCATCATTTATTTTTCTGTTATTAATGAATGATGGAGTTTGACTTAGGACTGAGGCAGGGTAGTTCTCACTTAGTGGATTCTGCCTCTTTGTTGTCTGTGTGTACCAAGGATATATTTAATGATTTGCTCTTATGTATGTATACGATGTAAAAAGAGGTTAATTCCACACCAAGCAGAACACCTGTCAGAAAATTAGGGCCTTGGTTTTACAAATCCCCAGTCTCCCTTTGATTATCGCTGTAACTCACACAGACAGAAGATAATCTCTAAATTATACAGGACTTCATGATTAAAATATTTTGGCCCTTTGTATAGTTTGGGAAGAATGAAATGTGGTGTTAGGGGGTTGGTGTCAAATTAAGCGATAACAGAGCCATAGAGGAACATAATAAATATGCATAAAGGGACTAAAAAAAGCATTTCTAATAGGTCCATACTATAGGAATTTGCTATGTGTGAAATTGAAAGACTTCCTAGGGAAAAACCTTGGCCCATTTGCTTTTAAATTTACTTTTTATGCTCTTTTGTTAAAAAAAAAATATTTTAAGTTCCATTATCCCCTTGCAAAGGAATTTGATCAAAGGAATAGTCTTAGAACTCTGGAGCTCCCAAAATGCTGGCCTGGAGAATACCTTTGCTGAGGACAGGTGCCTTCTGAACCCCCTGCCAGCCCAGGGTTAGGGCGGGAAGCAGCCTTGTTCTGATCTTTTTCTCCAAAGACCAAGGCTACAGCTGCCCCAGGCATAATCAATCAATGAAAAGAACTCAGAAATATTTATTAAGACTAACTAGGCTAGGCTTAGCAGGTAAGAGAATGAAAGCAACAGGGCTAAGAAAGCTTGTGGTTCAGCTGGGGAGATTGGGCACACCTGTACTGTAATGGGCAGTACGGCAGATTGGTTCAAAGTGTAAAATGTGGGGAGTTCTGAACACAAGAGTAGATGGCACATGGGGGTGACTTTTAGGGTATATGAGAATTACATCCAGTTGTAATCTGATGATCCAGAGTGGCAAAAAGGAAGTCAAAGGATCTTCAAGTGGAAGAATGTCACTAGCACAGGTTTGGAATTTGGTCTGCAATGACAAAAGCTTCTAGCTGGAGTGAAGGCAGTAGAGAGGCTAGAAAGTGCTCTCCGAGTAGATTTAAATTCTGATGCTGTCTTTGCTGCTTACAAGACTCATGTCCTTGCTTTTTCCTTCAACTCTCAATTTTCATCTTCCCAAAATAAAAGAGGAGGAAGGAATTCTTGGAAGAAACAATGGAGAATGAAAAACAATCCTTTTATTTTTCAGAACAGTCTGTCTAAATCTGTGCAAGAAAGCTTGCAAATTTGCATGTGGTTCAACCTCTTTGCCCAAGATTTATAAGAATAGTGGAACTACTCCCTTGGAGAAGCAAAGCTTCCAGAATTTTTCTGCATATTCTATAGGTGTTTTGATAACTTTGTATCATTTCAATAGCTTTAAAAACTTAGGAGGTTTTGTGGATTTAATGTTGCCTCCATCTTAATCTAAACATTACAGTTTTGGAAAGGTGCTTTAGATTATTCAGATATCTCCAAAATGTACATATAGATACTAAGAAGGGAACAACAGATACCAGGACCTACTTGAGGGGAGAGGGAGGGAGGAAAGTGAGGACAGGCAAACTGCCCATCAGATACTGTGCTTATTACGTGGGTGTCGAAATAATTTTATACCAAAACCCTAAGAGACACAATTTACTTATGTAACAAATCTCACGTCGTCACCTGAACCTAAAATAAAAGTTAAAGAAGATTTTCAAAATGACATTTAAGGGTCATTTGAGTTTTGTTGAAGTCTGAGAATTTGAGTGATGTAAAGGACAACTCAGCAAACAGATTTGATTCTCAAGATAAATATGTGTTTATTTTGTTTGAGATCTTTCATGAAGCAGGTTGATTTTTGGCTCTTGTGAATCAGATCACATTTATATAGCAACAAAGAAAATAAATGAGCTAATATAACCCCTATATTTTTCATCTCACAGACCATGAGCTGAATTTTTACCACTAATGTGTTGCTGAAGTTTGCCTATTTTATTTTTTTCTAGAGGCAAGGGAGTGAGAAAATAATGATTTATTGAGCTCCCTCTCCATGCTCTGTGCTAGGGGGTTTACAAGTGTTTTCTCATTTAGTTCTCAGTATGACAATCAAGGCAGACATCACTTTCATCATCTATAAAATGGGATAATAATAATGACTCTGTCTTTGGGAAGCTATTAGGATACAAAAAGATAATGTATATATAATACTTAATGTCTTTCTTATAGCTATAACCATTATCATTATTATGACCGTTTTAATTTTATTTACCTCACTAAAGTTATCCAATCAGTAGAAGCTAGGATTAAAGCATTCTTATTAAAAGGCCCCGAATGACCCATGTCTGTAAATAAGATGGGAAATAAGTTGACCTATTTATTACCACTTATGTGTAAGAAATAAGCTTATATTCAAACACTTCTTAAAATTTTTGTTGTATTTGGATAAATCTGAATTTATTTGGAGCATACCTACTGCCTAAATCTTGGTTTCTAGTACTATTCTCCAGTAAAAAGAACCAGGGCTCTTTGGATAAATGGCTTATTCTAGGACGGGAGAGGAGATACAGAGAATGACATAGGTCACCTTGTAGTATTAGAAAGCAAGGGAGTGACTAAAAAAACAAAGCAAAAGAAAGAGCCCACACCATTATGATGAGAATGTGTCAAAGGGACACAGCCAACTGAAAGAACTCCCAATGGCCAAAGCTGGAACAATATGAACAAAAAATAACTAAAGGACTGGCCAAGTGAGGTGGCTCACGCCTGTAATCCCAGCACTTTGGGAGGCTGAGGTGGGCGGATCACAAGGTCAAGAGATCAAGACCATGCTGTCCAACATGGCGAAACCCCGTCTCTACTAAAAATACAAAAAAAATTAACTGGGCGTGGTGGCGCACGCCTGTAGTCCCAGCTACTCAGGAGGCTGAGGCAGGAGAATTGCTTGAACCCAGGAGGCGGAGGTTGCAGTGAGCCGAGGTGGTGCCACTGCACTCCAGCCTGGTGCCTGGTGATGGAGTGACACTCTGTCTCAAAAAGAAAAAAAAAAACTAAACTAAAGGACTATTGGATCATAATGCAAAGCTTAAAATAAATATTTGTGGGCCCATACTGACATAAATAAATGATTGAATAGTTAAATAAATGGGGAAGAAGAGATAAATTGCCCATAGAGAAGGAGGTAGGTGGAATATAGAGCTTCTCGTTCCCTAAGTGTGGGCCATGCACAGTGACTTCCATCCAAAAAGAAAGTGATGGAAATGGGGGTAAAGAGGATTTTACAGTGGAGAAACTCGACAAACATTACCCCAGCCAGGTGATCAAGGCCAACATCAACAGTGATAAGTCATGCTAATAGCAATGACGTGAGAAAAATGGCACTTGGCTTTTGTGGCCTTCCTTCAGAAACCTGTAACACCAGTCTAACCATCAGCAAAACATCAAACAAATTCCAGTTGAGTGGCACTCTACAAAATACCTGACCAGGACTCCACAGAATCACTAAGGTCATAAAAAACAAGGGAAGTCTGAAAAGTTGTCACAGCCAAGAGGAAGCTAAGAAGACACCTGATCCAGTGTGATATCCTAGAAGGGATCCTGGAACAGAAAAAGCATAGTAGATAATAACTAAGGGAACCTGAATAAAGCATGGGCCTTAGTTAGTCATAGTTTACCAATGTTGTCCCTTAATTTTAACAAATGCACCATGTAAGATGTTAATTATCGAGGAAACTGGGTGTGGTGTATATGGAAACTCCATATTAGCTTTTTAATTTTTCTATAAATCTAAAACTGTTCTAAAAATATGAATTATTTGCATATAAACTTTCTGCAGTCCATTGTGAGTTTTTCTAAATTAATTGAAGGTGAAGCAGCAAGAGAAAAATGGGGCATGATAGCAGTAGTAATTATTTTTCTTTTTAGGTCATGCTTTGTAAATAAAGAGTATCATATATAGTTAAAGCTAAGTAACTTGTAAAAGAAAAGCTTATTATTCCCCCCACGTTGTTGATGGGGGCTATGCTGAGAAGAACAAGAAACTTTGAGAGGCCTGGGCTTGAGACCCTACTTGAATCCCTTATCCTCTCAGGGTTGTTAGTGGAGTGAATGAGGTCATGGCTGTGAGAGTGATTTGCAGGCTGCAGCTTGCTTCACACAAATCATAGAACTCCTGTATTCAGGACAGGAGACTAGGAATTCCAAACAGAGAGGAGCTGGGCCAGATTGTTAGAGCTCTCAGCTCCCTGAGTAAGAATGCTGAACTTTGTTTCATGGACAGATGGGATTTGTGGTTGAACTTTTTGAGCAGGTGGATGTCATGGTCAAGATATGCTTCTGTACAAGTTCGCTTGGGAATGGGAAGAGGGCAGAGGCAGTGGAGGAAAGGGAGCTCTTGGCCAGTACTATAGTTTGGGTGTTTGTCCCCTCCAAATCTCATGTTAAAATGTGATCCCATGTTGGAGGTGGGATCTGGTGGGAGGTATTTGGGTCATGGGGATGGATCACTCAGGAATGTCTTGGTGCCATCCCCACACTAATGAGTGAGTTCTCACTCTATTAGTTACTGTGAGGTCTGATGATTATAAACAGCCTGGCACCTCCTCTTTTCTCTCTTGCTCCCTCTGACACTATAAGGAATGCCTGCTCCCATTTTGGCTTTGCCATGAGTAGATGCTGGTGCCATGCTTCTTGCACAGCCTGTAGAACTGTGAGCCAAATAAACCTGTTTTCTATATGAATGATCCAGCTGCAGGTACTCCTTTATAGTAATGCAAAATGGACTAATACAGCCAGTGTGCTAGCCTTGAAGAGAGAGAAAGGAAGGATACCAGTGTGGGAGACCTCACTAAAGAAAAGTTGTAAGGGGTCAGATGGGGACTGTAGATAAAAGAAGAGGAAAAATCATAGATAACTTTAAGGAGGGTAAATGAAAAAAACATTGAAAAGAAATAGCAATCCAGAGAGGAGTGTATTGTGGGAGAGAGTGAGTTCAGTTGTAGGCAAGTTGAAAATCGAGGTACTGTTGGGACATTCAAGTAGGAAAGTCCTGTGGACATAAGGCTGCAGGGCTGTCACTAGGGAGGGAGACTGGAAATGTGGCTAAGGAGTAGTGACACAGAGTTGTGCAGTGGGTACTGGTTTGGATAAAATACATGGTGGCCCTATGATTTGTCACTCTCCAATGGAACCTTTGTGGGCATTAGGCTCTGAAGCAAAACAATGACCATCCTTAGGGAATTGGGGGCTCACTTTGGACAAGACTCCCTGGATGGCTATACTTTCCGGCTTATGGCCGGATATATCCAAACAGTCTCAGTAAGGCAACAGCGAGAAATGCATGGTGACTGTGCTAGGTCATGACTTGGGTTGTATAAGTAGGGAGTGCTCTCAGAGAGAAAGGACAGCAAAAGTCAAGGCAGTACCCACTGAGGGACCCTCACACTGGGAAGACAGAAGAAGTGAAGCTTCATGAAACAGTTCATTTCATGGTTCTTTAGTTCTCTCCACGTCAGAAACCTAGCACCGTCACCACACATTTCTTGCTGTTGCCTTACTGAGACTGTTTGGATCTATCTGGCCATGAATAGCCAGAAAGTATAGCCATCCAGCGGGTCTTGTCCAAAGTGAGCCCCCAATTCCCTAAGGATGGTCATTGTTTTGCTTCAGAGCCTAATGCCCACAAGGGTTCCATTAGAGAGTGACAAATCATAGGGCCACCATATATTTTATCCAAATTAGGACACCTTGAGAGTGATATGCAGCTCTATTAAGAATTACAAAGGGAGTGCACAAGTAAGCTAGGGCTCTCCAGACAACCCATCATGCAGATGCTGTCTACATATCAGGACCTTCATAGGGCCAAGGAAAGTTTTGACCAAACCATCTCATTTCTTTCAGGATCTTTTGGATGAGCTAATGGCCTGTTCAACCCTCCTTTCTCTTTTCATATACCTTGATCCCTGCCTATATTTACCTGACAATTATTTTTAATGATCTTGCATTTACCCACTGTTGAATACACTTATGTTGAATCTGTAAACAAAATGGGCATCTCTAACTATTGATTATTTTTCTATTTCATAAAGAAGTTTCAAAGTGTAAGTACTTGGAGGATGAAGAAAGTAGTTTTATGTGTGGGGATGGAAGACATCTAGAATATTTAACGGGAAGAAGGTAATGAGCACAGGGGAGGATGTTGGTTTTCTCTTTTCCCATTTTGCCAAAGTCTCAGACACTTTCGGCTTGTAAAGCACGAGTATAATTATTTTCTGATAATTCACAAAGTTCCCACTCAAGGCTTCCTTTATGAAGCTCCATATATGACACTCAGCCATGTTTCATGGGCTGTGATTGGTATAGCCATTACCATAACACATGCCAACCCTGAAGGGAACTGACTGCTAAAAATACGTGGAATAAGCTGAGCTGACAGCGTGCTGACAAACCACTGGGACATGTGGAATGGATAATGGCTTTGTGAATTGCCCTCTTCTGCAGTGAGGCATACATCCAGTTGCTGAACAATGACTTTAATTCAGAATCTCCTTTCATTCCTCATAAATTGCACTATATTAGAGGAAAGAGAGTGAAGCACGACCTTAAAAAGTGAAGTTCCTCCAAGCATTGCCCTTGCATGAGAGCTTGACCCATAGGTTGGGTACCTTTGATGCATCCTGATGGGGTCAGAATCAGAAATTTACAGTTACTGGCAGGCAGGATGGTTGCACTTGGAACTTTGTATAATTTGCTAGTATAATCCATGGATGTTTCTGGCATCAGGGGTGACTCTATTTCCTATGCTGCATCTAATACGCATGTTGAGACCCTGAATGGGACTTGGTTTCAATAATGTGGGTGATTAAGTGGTTAATAGCTCTCATGTTTAAGATGGTATGGTGGCCAATTTTATGCATAAACTTGACTGAGCCACAGGGTGGCCAGACATTTGGTCAAACGTTATTCCAGTGTGTCTGTGAAGGTGTGTCTGGATGAGACGGCATTTGAATGTATGAATATGTGGGTGGACCTCAGTTGATCAGGTGAAGGCCTGCATAGAATCCAAAGGGTAGGAGGAAGCCCCTCTTGCCTGTCTTTCAGCGAGGACATGGGTTTTGTTTCTGCCTTTGGACTCTAAGTGAAACACTGACCCTTCCTCTGGGTCTTAAACTTGCTGACTACAGCTCATCCTATTATTTCAGTTTTTCTGGAGAACCCTGATTAATACAGATGGCATTAGTTTTCTAGGGCTGCTAGAAGAAAGCTTAAATGACAGGAACTTATTTTTTTACAATTCTAGTGGCTGAAGTTCAAGATCAAGCTGTCGGCAGGGCTGGTTCTTCCAGGCTTCTCTCCTTCGCTTGTAGATGCTCACTTTCTCCCTGCATTCCCACATCGTCTTCAATTCTGTACATATCTGTGCCCCAGTGTCCTCGTATAAGGATACCCAGTCATACTGGATTAGGGCCCACCCCAGTGACCTCATTTTAACTTGATTATATCTCTTTAAAGGTCCTAGCTCCACATATAGTCACATTCTGAGGTACTAGGGGTTGAGGGGTGGGAGTAGGGACACAATTCGGCCCATAGCTAAGACACTTTGCATGAAGTCCAGAGTCTTTCAAAGTCAGGCCTTGATGCTTTAAAAGTCAATACTGGAAATGGTCTACATCAGGGCGATTATGAGGCCAAACACCCTTCTCTTTAAAAGTATCTGCTATTTCCCCTAATGGAAACAGTTGAAAGGATAAGGGTTGTTGAATGACTCTAGGGATACATAGAATGTGAGGAGGGGATATAAAAAGATTGCCTTTAGATTCCCAAATTGTAAGAGGGGAAATGGTAGCAGATTGCTCAAGGGCATCTCAAAAGTAAAGTAAAGGCTTTTAAATATGCAGTTTTTCTGTGAACTTTGTGTCATAAGGTTCTTCTTAAATGGGACACATACATTAACCTCTTGTAATAGGACTCCTTGATTAAAGGTGACAGAAAGCAAAATCTGCTTAAGGACAAAGGGGGAATTTATTGGCAGGAATCTGGTTATTTTGTGGCAGATATGAATGGTCAAGTGACAGGAAAGATAGGGAGGCAGCTAGGCTCAGAAATGATGAGCAGCAGGAATTCAAAGGTCACCAGAGCTTTCTCTTCATCTTCAGTCTTTGCTTCTTGCTGCCTTTGGCTTCATTCTTTACTGTTTCCCTCTACTTTTCTCTCCTTCCCCTGTCTTTCTCCATTAGGTCAGAACCCGATCACAAACAATTCCAAAGCTTTATACTTTAGAGCTTTCAGTTACCCAGAGAATCAAGGACTCTCTTTAAGACTCAATCGATAAATTTTTGGGCGGGACTTTTGTTTGCTCTGATTGGCCCAAGCTATGCTGAGTATCTGCGTCTAGACCAATCAGTTGTGCCCATTGGACAGGCCTTAATTTTAAAAATGGCTGCTTTCACAGTAGGAGTCAGGAGGAGAAGTTTGTTATAAAAGAGGGAAGCAGCAGACAAGCCTATTGGTGTCCTCTAAACCTTGTGTTAGCAGTTTTTATGCCTTTTAGAAAAATGACTAAATTATCTATGGCTAGAGATTTGACTAGATTATCTACATAGCTTCATTTGGGGCTGATAGACTTTTGGATAAAGAGTTCAAACAATAAACAATTTCCATTCCTAGGGAAATGGTGATTTCCACAAACTAGGGAATGTTCTGGAATAGTTTTGATGGATAATGAAGACACCTGGAAAGTTCCACATTAAAAAAAAAAAAACAAAGTAAAAGAACCCAAATCAGCTGCAGTAGAGGTATCATGGGCTGGTAACTTTATCACCTAGTACTCAGCATTGATATGGACAGACGCAGATGGGGAACGAGTTGCCCTTCGCACCATATAGATTGCAAAGGTCCTTTTAGTAAAAAAGACTGAGGGGTTTTCTACTTTCTTCTCTAAGTGTCCAGAATCATGAGTATAATTCAATGGGCTTTCAGAAAGCAAAACTGCATTAAATGTTTTCAGAAATAAACATCTGATGTCTGTGACATACCAGTAGGGTGAACATATATTTTATTACCCAATCCAGGATAGGTTTGGAAGTGAAAGGGGACATTATTAACAATTTTTTATGGAGATCAGTTGTCCATGTATAGTCACTCTGCATTTCGAGACATTCACAGGGCCAAGAGAAAGTTTTTGCTCAAACAGTCCCATTTCATTCAGCTTTCAGTGAGGAACAATTCTGCAAGAGGACTTTAGGGGTTATCCCAGTATGAAGACCCCAGTTTGGATACTGAAGGCAACTAGGAGGCCTGGCATAACTTGGAGAAAACACACCAGTCTCATTTGGAGAATCACAGGATATTTTATTATTGCTTGTCATATCATAGAAGCAAGTAAATGGATGTCTCTAGGCTTGATTACAGGGCATATACATAGAAGAAGTCTCCCAGTCCCTTTCATAGCACTTTGCCAAGTTTAGTCCCTATTCCCCAATCACTCTAATAGCTTATGGTTCTTGATAAACTTGACACTGGCCAGAAGTGATGGAGGAATGACCTCCTCCTTCCAAATTTGGCCTTGTAAGTCCCATTGTATCATCTTTCTGTGAGCCCTAATCAACTTGTGTTCTACCCATAAATACTGACATGTGCAGGCTATATTTGCTATCATGAGATAGCTTTTGACTTTCCCATGTCCAACATCAAATCAGACAAATACAAAATTCTGTGTTTTTACGTCTTGGGAAAGATGATGAATGGGGAAAAAAAAGGCCACAGAGAAGTAGTCTGTTACACTATTTAATAGATAATCTATGCAGAATCATAAGGACTTGTATTAGTCTGAATGCCAAAGAATAAAAGATTATGACTGTCATCCAGTCTGGCCTTGGTTTTGTATCACTATCACTAAGGTACCTGCAGCCCTTCTGTTCTGTTCTTGATCCCTCCATTGGATTGACCTCATCAGGTTCATATCACATTGTTCCCCAGCCCCTCACTGCTTTTGGTGAACTGTCTTCCAAGATAGCCAGCTGGGTAAGACAGTACCTGGAACTGACATACGGGAATCTACATATACATGGGGGCAGGGTGCATTTTTTATGTAAAAAGTTGAAAGAAAAAAATATTTCCATAAGAATACTAATTATCTAGATTGGATTCCACCATTCAAACATTCTCTACTCATTAACACTTCAAAATACCTTAAACAATATTGAAATTACATTGGATAAGCCATAAAGAAATAATGATGGACTTGTGGAATCATGCTGCCTTTATAAATGTCAAGTCTAGGCTTGGTAGAAGAATTAAGGGGACATAATAGGGCCAAAAGTCAATGGCCTTAATGGGGAGGGAGTTGGGCATAGGGTTGGCTGTGTATAAAGGTATCATGGTCATGTAACTCCATCACCTGGTACCCAGCATTGATGTGAGCACATGTTGATGGAGGATGAGGAGTTGCATCTTACATCACATAGGCAAAAGTGAAAAAAGACTAAGGAGTTCTCCACTTTCTGCTGTGTGTGAGTGTCCAGATCATGTGATTATTTACTTGGTGCTCACTTTGTAAACTACTGCTTTGTAAACTATTGCTGACATAAGTGGGAGATACAGTTTATATAAAGTGCTACTTGTTCAAATTAAGTGGGAACCTATGTGTAAAGGGTTGGTGTGTCCTATGAAACCACTCTGTCTGTATTATATGATGTGAGTGATGTCAGTCACTCACAGAAGCCCCATTGCTGAGGTATGTCAGTGTCATGGCCCATGCCTTTTGAAAAGGCAGTTGGGTCTAGGAACTGAGAGCACAGTCTTTGAAGATCGACAGATGCAGTTTCAAATCTTACTTTAGCAATATACTAGACCTGTGGTCTTGGCAACTTAAGAGTTTCAGGCTGTCTCTTTCTTCAGCTACATAATGGAGATGCGTGATTTTTACCCATGTAGAGTGTATTGCATGATGCTTGGCACATAGAAAGTGCTCAAAAAATGGTCATCATCACCACCATTGTTGCCATTATTATCTTTCCTATTGCTTACTTCCTTCTACCTTAAGTTTGATATGAGAAATTGCTTTTATTATTTTTAATTTTAAAAATTTTTAAATTTTTGAGACAGCCACCACTCTGTCACCCAACCAGGAGTGCTGTGGTGTGATCTTGGCTCACTGTAACCTCTGCCTCCCAGGTTTAAGAGATTCTCCTGCCTCAGCCTCCCAAGTAGCTGGGATTACAAGTGCTTGCCACCACGCCTGGCTAATTTTTGTAATTTTTAGTAGAGATGGGGTTTCACCATGTTGGCTAGGCTGGTCTCAAACTCCTGACCTCAAGTGATCCACCCATCTTGTCCTCCTAAACTGCTGAGATTACAGGTGTGAGCCACCGTACCAGAAATTGCCTTTAAAACTCAGTTTTACAAAATGATTTATCCCACCCCACTTTAGAACTGGTCCTCAGGATTATGTAAGTGGCCTGTTCTCCCATTTTCCTTAGCATCTAAGAAATTAAATTGGAAATCGGGACCATTAGGCTGATCTCCATGGCTCACTCATTATGCTGTATTGTTCCATGACTTCTACTTTATATTTTCATGAGTAAAAATTTACTACTTATAGATCATCATTTCTTTGTTATATAAAATTTGAAATGTCATTTTCTATGCTGTCTCCTGTTACCAATGATTTGGGTCTCTTACCCTAAAAGATACAACAAAAGAAGTTGAAGTTCAACAGCAACAACATATGAGGGAAGTGAATAGCTACTCCTATAGTGTTTACTCATGTATCAGAAGGGTCTAGTCTCCCTTTTCTTCCAAAGACTTCCTTGGTAATCTAGTTGGCAAAAAGAGGGCTGCTGTATATTGACCTCTTATAGGTCTACCACATGGCTTGTTCCTCCCTCCTCCTCCTAATTCTTAACTGGCTCGTTTTGCTGTGACTTTGATTCTGCTCACTCCGCTGCCATTCACTTCCCAGAACTTTAAGACCATCTGTGCCTTTACAACCACACTGATCTTGGAGAAAGGAACAATGTAAGAAAAACCACACTCTCCTTTTGACCTGGACCAAAGCATGGTCTTATCATGTCATTTCCCAACAAAAAGTTGACACAAGGATGTAAGAAAGTTAAGAGACTGTTTGCACAAATAGAGTTGCATAAGGCAGAGGAACATTTTGTGAGCCACCTATTTCAACAACTTACTTTTTCATTTATCAATGTAAAAGTCGATAAATAAGGACAACCTAAGATTTAAGAAAAAAAAAGATTCCCCAAAAAGAAGACAGAAATGAACAAACAAAATAGCTGACTCAGAAGAAACAAAGTAATTTAGGAAACAGAAACCAACTTTTAAAATACTCTAAGATGTCAGATCCATAAAACATGAACAAGCTGTCTAAAAGAGGAATAATCAGAAAATAAAATGATTTTTTGAAACTTAAAATTATCAGTGTAAAATATAGATCAGTCTGGAATTCCACTACGCAGGGAATAGAAAGGACTTACAGAAGGAGCAAATGGAGAAAGCAAAGAGGAAGAGATGATGATGATGACGACAATAGTGATGAAAATGATGTTAATAATAGTAGCAGTAGTAATATTAGTAGTAATAGCAGAAGATGATGTTGATAACAGTAGCAGTAGTAATATTAGTAGTAATAGCAGAAGATGATGTTGATAACAGTAGCAGTAGTAATATTAGTAGTAATAGCAGAAGATGATGTTGATAACAGTAGCAGTAGTAATATTAGTAGTAATAGCAGAAGATGATGTTGATAACAGTAGCAGTAGTAATATTAGTAGTAATAGCAGAAGATGATGTTGGTAACAGTAGCAGTAGTAATATTAGTAGTAATAGCAGAAGATGATGTTGATAACAGTAGCAGTAGTAATATTAGTAGTAATAGCAGAAGATGATGTTAATAGTCATAGTAGTAGTAGTAATAGTAATTTCAGTGGTAGCAATAATAACGAATCAATAATATTTTCCTGAATTGAAGAAGAATATATGTTTTCAGATTGAATGTTCTCAGCACTGAATAGGGTACATGAAAAAATATCCATTAATACATACATACTATTAAAATTTTAAAGCTTCAAGAATAATGAGAAAAATGTGAAATCATCTATAAAGACTTAACACATTGTCTATAAAGGAACACAATTTTGATTGACATAAGACTATCTACCTGGACCATTTGTGGCTAGAATAAAATAGAACAACACTTTTTAAATTCAATGAGAAAATTATTTTGAATCTAGAATTCTTACAACACTAAACGCTTCATTCCATTCTCTTCTTGCTTGCATGGTTTCTTATGAGAAGCCTGCTATTAATTTTTGTCCTTGTTTGTCTATAGTTACCATGTTTTTGTATTTGGTTTCTTTCAAGATTTTCCCTTTGTCTTTGGTTTTCTGCAGTTTGAATATGATACATCTATCTGTACATTTTTGGGGCATTTATCTTGATTTATGTCTTCTTAGTTTCCCAGAAATGTGGTTTGATATCTGTTATTAATTTTAGAAAGTGACCAGCAATTATTTCTTCAAATATATCTTCTGCTCTTTCTTTCGTTTCTTCTGCTATTCAAGTTACATGTATATTATACTTTTTGAAAATTTCCTGCAGTTCTTGGATGTTCTGTTCTTTCTTCTTTTTTCTTTCTTTCTCTCTGCATTTTAATTTGGGAACTGTCTATTGACCTTTTATTAAGCTTACTGGTTCTTTTCTTGACTGTGTACAGTCTACTGATAAGTACGTAAAGGATATTATCCACTTATGTTATGATGTGTAGTGAGTTAAACACTGTTCCTCCAATAATATATGTCCAAGTTTTAATCCCCCAGTACCTATTTGGAAATACAGTTGCTCCTCCATATTTATGGTTTCTGCACTGGTGGATTCAACCAACTGTGGATCAAAAATGTGGAATAAAACAATTCCACAAAGCTCCTGAAAACAAAACTTGAATTTTCTACACACTGAGTAATACATTGAATCCACATGAATGAAGTGATATATAGGCATTGTATTAGGTATCATAAATAATCTAGAGATAATTTAAAATATGCTGGAGGATATGCATGGTTATATACAAATATTATGACATTTTATAGAAGAGACTTGAGCATCTATGGATTTTAGCATCCATGGGAGTCCTGGTACCAATTCCCTATGGATAATCAGGAACAACTGTGGCAGATGTCTTTGCAGATGTAATTAAATCTTGAGATAAATGCAGTGATTTGTGCTTTTAGAAGAAGAAGAGAAAATACAGAGCGACACAGAGGTGACCACCATATGAAGACGGAGGTAAAAACTGGAGAGACACATCTAAAGCTATGGATTATTGGCAACTACCAGATGGAGGTAGGTAAGAAAGAGATTCTCAGAACCTCCAGAAAAACAAAAACCTGAAAATAACTTGATTTCAGACTTCTGGCTTCTGGATTGTGAAAGAATAAATTCTGTTCTTTAATGCCACAAAATTTTTGATAATTTATTATGGTAGCCCTAGCAAATGTTTTGACTTCTAGTATTTAAAAAATTCTTCCTTACCATTTCTATCTCTTTGCTTACATTACTCATTTCTTCTTGCAAGTTGTCTATTTTTTCCCATTAGAGTTCTTAATATATTAATTGCAGTGATTTAAAAATATGTGTTTGATAATTCCAACACCGATGTCATGTCTGAATCTGGTTCTAAAGTTTGCTTTGTCTCTTCAAACTGTGTTTCCTCTTGCCTTTTGGACTTGTAATTTTTTGTTGAAAGCTCCGCATGTTGGATATAGGAAATAAGGTACATAGGCCTTTCATGGGAAATTTTATGCTGATTTGGCAATGAATTGTGTTTAATGTTTGCTGTAGCTGCAGGTGCCAGACTTCCAATGCCTTTAGTGACCTTGTTTTGTCTCCTCTGTTGGCTTTGGGCTCACCTAAGTACTCCTCAGGAGGAGTCTGCATCTTGCTGCTCTTTCAGCTGTAATCCATTCTTTGTACAGAAGCCCTTTTGGTCTGTTGGCAAAATGTGGGGAGGGGAAGCATTCTGTAATCTTACGATTAAATCTCTTTCTTTAGTAGAACTGTGTCTCAGGGCTGTGACCTTCACAGGTGTTTCTTAGTTTTTCTAACCTCCCTGACTTAGGTGAGATAAAATAGCTAGAGGGGACTGGAGTGGGAAAAAATGCCCTTCCTCCAAGTGGAATAACACTCTGGTAAAATCCTCTGGCCTTTGTTATGAAGAAAGCTGACAATGGTTCCTTTTCCCTTCTCCCCACCAGAATAACTAGAGGATCTTTCTTGGCGTTTCACCATGAAAACTGGTCGAACTCCAGGATGTAAAACTTAGGAACATGACCCTTAGGAGGCTGTCATTCTCCTGCTAGTCTATTCAGCATTGAACGACATGTCAAAATTACCATTTAAGTGTTCCTACCTGTTTATGTCTCCAGTGACTTGTCTTCCAAGCAAACAGATCTCTGCTGGGACTTGGATTTATTCATCTCTCCAGGTTTCAAGGTGATAATTTGCCCTGAGATCTCAGTTCTCTGGTGGGTCCAAGACAAGTCATTGATTTCAGTTTTTTCAGCTTTTTCGTATTGTAAAGATGGGAGTGACAATTTCCAAGTTCTTTATACGTTAAAGCTGAAACTAGAGGTCATTCTACCTCAAAGTCTTTTTTATTCTCATGACAAACCATGTTTCTAGTGAGGGCAAAGTAGAAACCTTTTCTTGGACATGGAATGACTCAGATATTTTACCTCCAAGAGTTACTATCTGAAAATAATATATATACTCCAGAAAAATTAAAAAAGAATTTCAGACTTTCATTTCTCAGAAGATGGAGTGACATGCCTTTTTCCTTTTTCCTCCACTAAGTACAACAAAAACCCTTGGACATTATATATCAAACAAATTTAAGAAGATTCTGGAAGCTGGAGGAAAGTAGACCAGCTAAGGAGTTCAAGAATTTTTTTTACTTGGAAGTGAAGAAGCTGGAAACCCAGTAACATATATAGAACAGACAAAATAGGCCCCGACCAAAGCCTGCTCTGTCTAGTCAAAGGACTGGAAAGGCAACCAAATGTGACGGGAAACTTTTAGACAATAACTGCTCTACCTGAGCCAAACACCACAGGAATAAACACTGAGGCCCCACCTCCACCCATGCCAGCAAAGAGCCTCATGGGGGGCGGGGGGGTGCGGAGGGCCAGATTTTCACCTTTGTTGAGCTGTAATGAGGTAACCCAATACTCCACCAGGATGGTGTCAGAGAAGAGCAAGTAGGGAGCAAAACTTTCACCACCATTCTGTGGTAATGAGACTTCATTTGTTCCCCCCACCCTACCCATGTGTTAAGGAAGCCATGTGGTGAAACAGCAATAAGGCACTCCTGTTCCTCCTGAACAGGACAATACCCCTGGAAACCTAGTGGGGAGATGGAGTTCCCACTCAGCTCAGCAGTAATGAGGAACACACTTTTTCAGGTGTCACTGGAAGCCCCGTAGGAAATTTGGACTTTACTCCCACTTAGCAGTAATAAAATTTGGTGCTCCCCAGTCCCATGCCAGAGTGATGGTGGAAGAAGCCAACTAAAATGGAATATTTAAATAAGAACCAGTCTTATAATACTATAACCAAAATATCCGGATTTTAAGTAAAAAACATCTATACCAAGAACCAAGACATTCTCAAACTGAATGAAAAAAGACCATCAATAGATGCCAACAAAATGATACAGATATTGGACTTACCTAAGATTTGAAAGGGGCTAGTATAAAAGTGCTTCAGTGAGCATTAGCAAACATGCTTAAAGCAAATGAAAAGATAAAAAGTCTCAGCAAAGAAATAGAACGTCTAAAGAAGAGTCAAATGAATATTTTAGAATTAAAATATATAATAAGCAAAATAAAAAGTTCAGTGGGCAGACTCAGTGGCAGAATAGAAGGGAGAGGAAAAAGTGAATGAAAATATCTCTATCTCCTTTATAAAGTGGGTAATTTCTATTGTTAAGATAGGATGATAGAAATGACCTTGTCTGAAAAACAGAAAACAGACTAAAAATAAAAATAAATAAAACTTTAGGGACCTGTGAGACTCTAACAAAAGATCTAATTTTTGTGTCAATGGATATCTAAAAGGAGAAAAAAGAGAGCAGGGCAGGGCTGAAAAAGTATTCAGAGAAAGATGGTTGAATTTTTTCCAAATTTGGCAGAAGATATAAATCTACAGCTTCATACAGCTTAGCAAATTCAAATAGAATAAACATAGTGAGATTCACATAAGGAAGAATTAGCATCGCTACTGCACAATCTCTTCCAGGAAATACAAGAAGAATTCACACTTCTCAATTTATTTTATGAAGTTATTTTTCAATGATACTAAAATCAGACAAAAAAATACCAAAAAAGAAAACTGAAGACCAATATTTATAATAAATATATATGCAGAAATTCTTAACAAATTATTAGCTAATAAATTCAGCAAGACATATAAAAATGACCACATAGGCTATATTCCAGGGATGCGAGGATGACTCAATATTTAAAAGTCAATCAACATCATCAATCATTAGTAGCAAGCTAATGAAGAAAAAAATCATGATCATATCAATTGATACAGAAAATTCAACATATCTTCATGATAAAACTTTCAGAAAAGGCCGGGCATGGTGGCTTACGCCTGTAATCCAAGCACTTTAGGAGGCCAAGGCAGGTGGATCATGAGGTCAGGAAATCGAGACATCCTGGCCAACATGGTGAAACCCATCTCTACTAAAAGTCCAAAAATTAGCTGGGTATGGTGGTGTGCACCTGTAATCCCAGCTACCTGGGAGGCTAAGGCAGGAGAATCACTTGAACCCAGGAGTTGGAGGTTGCAGTGAGCTGATTGTGCCACTGCACTCCAGTCTGGCAACAGAGCGTGACTCCCTCTCAAAAAAAAAAAAAAAACCTCTCAGAAAACATAAATAGAAGAGAACTTAACCTGATAAAGACCATCTACACAAAACCTACAGCTAATGTTATGAATAATGACACAAGACTGATACATAGATACCATGAAACGCTATTCAACAACAAAAATGATCAAATCAAACTGTGGATATATACTTAGAAAAGTATGCTGACTGTAAAAAAATCAGATTCCAAAAGGTTACATACTGTATGACTCCATTTGTATAACATGCTTAAAATGACCAAATTCCAGAAATGGAGAACAGCTTCTAGCTGCCACAGGTTAAGGTGGGAGAGAAGAGTGTGGCCAAAAAAGGGCAACATGAAGGATCTTTGTGATGGTGGGAAATGTGGTGAGCCTTAACTGTGTTAATGTCAGTATGCTGGTTTTGATATTGCATTCTAGTTTTGTAATATTAAGTTATCACTGGGTTAAACTTGGTACAGGGTACCTGGGATCTCTCTGTATTATTTCTTACAACTGCATATAAATATATAATCTTAACATCAAACATTTAATGAAAAAAATCCAAGAAAATCGCAGACATGGATGTAAGAAAAAGTGGACACAACCCAGGAATACAATAAAAACAAATCCCAGGATGAAAAAGATGCAGTAGGTATGGAAATAAGTTAGTCCACAGTAAAACGTGGAGTAGAAAGACCCCTGGAAAATATGTCCAAGAAGAAAATGATATCCTTCAACCAACAGAGAGATGAAGACACTGAGTGATCTTAGTAATACAGTGGAAGTATATGGTTTAATTATTATGTATATATATTTGAAATATGCTGCTGCTCTATTTCTACTCCTCCAAGGTTTTGATAATTACTTTCTCCTTTGAGCAGAACAGGTTTAGTGATTTAGTATTACAGTGTTTTCTCTGCTGGTCCAATTATATACTTCACGGCCTGCAGTGAATAGTATATACATAATCATGTGTTGTTAATGCTAGCTATTGACTTTCAGTTTAGAATCACCTTATAAGCAAAGCATGAAGCCTTAGTATGGTTTTAACATTAATATGAATGTTATAAACCTTGATATTGAGCATATAAAGTTAATGACATGTTGGAATGAGGGGCAGATGGGAGGCAGGAGCTAGAAGGCTATGAGGAGATATTAAGGCAAATGTAGGGGCACTAATTTCCTCATCCTAACATATTGTCTAAAGTTAATGGGTCAAAACATTGTGTAAAGTCAATGGTTTCAGGACTAAAAATTCATAATTTAGACATGTGAATGTAACTTACAGAATTTAAAAAAAATGGCTGGCAGAAATATAAAAGAGTATGAGAGGTGGTGTAAATGAATTGAATTCCTCATTTTTCAAAGCATGCAGTTAGTATCTAATGCTTCAAGTTATGAAATTAGAGAAATAAAGTATGCGTACATTTTAATATCATGGAGTAAGTCAGTAAGAGCTACAAAAAGGAAGCATTTATTTGTGGTTACTTCTGAGCAGTGGGACTCTTGGTTGCAGAGAGGGAAAGAAGATTTATTTTTCATTTTGGGCCATTTAGTACTATTTGAATTTGTGCTACTATACAAATAATTTTTTTACACTTATAATTAATGTCATTAAAATAGAAGTGAAAACATTTCCATAAAGATTTCCAAGATCTTGAAAAAAATTTATGTATAAGGGCCCAAAGTCAAAGTATTTGACAGGCAGATTTTTGGAAAAAAGTGTTTCATAAGTTCGTAGGTTTAGCCCTGAAACAATGGCAGTAGGATGGATATTCTGACTTCAGAGTTAATTAACCCGAGGATTTGAAAATTCTCCCCTTCTTCACTATGATATACATCAACATATGGAGAAGCTAATCAGAAATTCATTTAGACCTCCAAAGAAATCAATCCTTTGAAGATTCATAATTTAATGCTGAAAAATCAAAATGAATTTGCTGCTAAAAATTGAGACAGATAGAAGGAAGATCTCTGGCTGCACGCAATCCTGATTCCAGAGAAAGGAAAGGCCTGTCTTCTCTAATGTGGTCAGCTTCAGAAGGCTAAGGTATTGCATAAGCATCATTGCCTGGAGAGGAGAATCTACATACAGTTAAGGTTCAAGCAGGCCCCAGGGAATGGGAGAGATGGAGAGAGACTGCTGAAGACTCTACCAAGTCGGCGGAAGTGCTTGCTCCTAACCTGCCAAGCAGACTGTGACTCTTCTTCTACTGGGCAGACTGGGTAAAAGGATAGTAAAAAGGACAATCTCTTTCTCCCAAGTTCTTTCAAAGGAAAGACATTCCTGTTTTAAAAACCTAGGCAGGAATCTAGGGAAAGAGATTGGTTCTCTCTCTGTATGCTGTGTCTTAAAGCTCACCTGGGCTATTGTCCATAGGCACTATATATAAATCAGCTAAATTAATTGGCAGAAAACATTCATTCTTTTCCCCAGAAAAAAAAAAATCTTAAGAAAAGCTGAATATTTTTTAAAAAAGGAGAATAGCTAAGCTAGAATTGGATTTTAAAATGCCATATTTTTTTCTCTTAGGCTTGAATCAATCAAACTTGAGTCAGTTAAAAAGGAGATACTCCCCCAACCTTTATTTTTATATTTTAATATAAAAAATTAAATGCTTATTTTTATATTTTAATCTAGTAAAGGAAATGTAATTACATAGTATTTACTTAACACCTCTACATTTGGAAGGTCAATTCCCAAAATGTATAATTCAAGGCCATTACCTAAATGGAGAGGTGATGAAAAAAAGATTTCTGTTGGCTTGCATATAACATTAAAGCCTTTTATATACTTTTAAATGTTAATTACTTGGGTTGATGATATGATAAATATAAAATACATGTTAACATTTAAGACAGGAAAAACATTAATTTTTGAACAGCAATGGTAAATAAGTTTGTCTTACATGTCAACTTCAATCAAGTGTTAGCAGCTTACTGGAACACTGTGTTGAGGAGTCTGAGGCCACATCTGGGATCGATTACTTATGCCTATCAACGCTGGGAAAGGCGAGCACAAATGTCATGTTATTTATTATCTGTGCTTTGGAAGAACCACATGAAATGATTGCATAAACTGTTTTTTTCTGACATTTCAGATCAGATTCCTTATTTGTAAGATGAGAGTTAGACTATATAAGGGGTTTTAAACTGTGGTGTGAGAAGCTTTAGTGTGATGAGGGGAGCTAGGGAAGCCCGGGGAGCTATGGAAGCCCAGGGAGCAGGTTCTTGGCTTCCTGTCCTTTCTTCAGCCAGAGAAGTTTCCCTTTGTATGTCTTACTGACTGGCTTCCATATCAGCTTTTGGTTGATCAAGGGTTTTTTCGCTAAAAAAAGTTTGTAAAAAGTGGTTCTTTAAGATTCCATTAATTATTCTATGGTCTCCTTTATTCACTCTGCTCTCCTGCATAGTACTGGCTAAGCAGAAAAAATTCTCAGAGGTGTAACATTTTAAATATTAGTATTTTAAATACTAATATATGGCATTAACCACACACACACACACCCCTCACAGAGAACTCCTACTCATCCTTCAAGGCCCAATTAAAATGGGCCTTGAGCCGTGAAGGATGAGTAGGAGTTCTCTGTGAGGGGTGTGTGTCTGTGGTTAATGCTGTATATTAGTATTTCTAAATGATTTATAAACAAGAGATAGAGGAATTTGGTCTCTAGTTTATCAATTCGGAGAGACCTGTTACTGGCTACCCATCCACTAAGGATGGACCTCAATGGATCACCACAGTTTGGTGGATTTGCAAAAGCCTAGAGTTATTCTTAGAGAAAAGCTGTTCTAACATCAGATGTATAAACCAAAATCCAAGGTTATTCACTTGCAGATAATATACCTACCAATTTCTAGATTATTTGAAACTCTTCCCCAAATCCATGAAGCTAAATTGGTAATCAGAAGCCTATTTGGTGAGCATAGAAAGGATGCTTTTGATAAAGCATTAGAAGGTCATTGGAAGGGATGCAAATCTCCCTGGACCAGGAGAGAGGGCACATACCTCTCTCATCTGCTAGGCACTGTCTCTCTGCCCTGGCCAGGCCTAGCTAAACCTTCACAGCTTATCACCTTGGGCTACCCTTTCTAGATGCACAGAGGTTGTCTACTTTAGCATCATCCTGTTTTCAGCAGTTGCCTAGATTTTCGCTTTCTTTAGGTGCATCTGAGGCCTGAGGAACCTCCCTGTCTCTCTGATTACTTTTGAGTATTTCCAGAGCCCCTGCAGCTGGATCCTGGCTTGGGTGGGGCTGCTGCTATCCATTCTGTCTGACTTCACCCAGTCCCCTCTGAGAAGGTGGCTTTATTCCTGTGTTCAAGAGGCCCCTTATTATTTCTCCATATTTGACTCTTAATCTTTCATGTTGCCCTCTTCTCCTTTTCCTGTAAGAAAATAAAAAGTCTGCTGTGATCAGCTGACATGTCCACTTTCCTCTTTCAGAAGCCCACACACACGGGGGCCCCACCTTTGGTTCCAGCTGAGCCGAGATTGAATATGACGGTGGCTGGAGGGCACTGCTGCCCTGATTGTTCTTGGAATTCCTGAACACTCGCCTCTCTCCCAGGAATAGAAAACCTACTCTAATTCGAGTGGTTAAGCCCATTTAAAATCAGAGATGCAAACTCTGCCTTATAAATTTTGATGGAGCTACCTTCTCAGGGAGCTTTGTGTGCCATATGTTATAAGGTATAATTATACAATTCTGGAGTTCAGGGTGAAAACATTGACTACAATTTAAAAGGGAATTAGAGAGGGCCTGTGTTTGGCAAAAGTTTCCCCTGAATTGGAGAGAGCAGATCTGGTTGGCCACTTTGAATGAGGGCTGCTTCCACTTGGAATCATACTTGGCGCCCAGTTCCTGTGGGATGTTGACAGGTGCGTTCACTGAACATTCATTTGTTACATATTCATGGTATATCAGGCACTGTGCTGGTGCTATGGATGTACAGAAGAACAAAATGGGGTTTCTGCCCTCCTGTTGCTCAAAGTCTAATGAAGAAGGTAGTTAGAATAGAATAATAATAACAATTATAATCAGCACGTTGAACTAACATACATTGTGGGATGTAGTCAGAAAACAACTTTCTTCCTTCCCTCCAACATCCATTTATACCTACTCTGTAGAATTAGATGAATCCAGGAAAAAAATCTTGAATGAAATCCAGGAAAAAAATCTCATGCCTTTTTCTGATCATAAAAAGACCTTCCGCCGGGCGCGGTGGCTCACGCCTGTAATCCCAGCACTTTGGGAGGCCAAGGCGGGTGGATCACGAGGTCAAGAGATCGAGACCATCCTGGTCAACATGGTGAAACCCCGTCTCTACTAAAAATACAAAAAATTAGCTGGGCATGGTGGCACGTGCCTGTAATCCCAGCTACTCAGGAGGCTGAGGCAGGAGATTTGCCTGAACCCAGGAGGCGGAGGTTGCAGTGAGCCAAGATCGCGCCATTGCACTCCAGCCTGGGTAACAAGAGTGAAACTCCGTCTCAAAAAAACAAACAAACAAACAAAAAAACCTTCCAAGATCTTCCACACTGTGTCAGTGTGACATCAGCATATACCTTGATTCCCTACCCGATTCCCCCTTGATGTGTGTGAATGTATCTTGCTTCTAACTACCCACTTACAGCTCCTACCTCAGCCCTTAGGCATTTCCAAGTTATTTTCCTGAGGTCTTCATTGACAGTGACATAAGTGGGTCCTCTTGCTGGCTCCTTCTTGCATTTGGCCTAGATGTGGCCAATAGGAAACACTCATGCTTTTTTTTTTTTTATATATATAGCAACAAACCCCTGAGACCCAGGCCAATAAGGTACTGTGTTTCCTCTCTACCAGCGGAGGGGAAGAGTTTGTGGTTTTAGCATTTCTCGGGGCTGAATCAGACACCAGGCCCATCCAAGTAGTCCTTATAAAGCCCCTTTCCCCACCTTGAGGTGAGGGGCACCCATCCCCTTGGGACGGTAGACCAAAAGCACACCCACGACCTCTTAAAAGAAACCTTTTCCTCCAGGAATGGGGTACTCATTATTCTTTCCTTCCCTCGGGATGAGTGAGGACTAGGAGTCGCAAAGTGTCTATTTACACCTTCCTGGCTAGTCCTGCTTGGTGGCCTCCATGTTCACTTTGGAATGTGCAAATAGTTGTCCTTTTAATCTTCTAGCACACAATAATAACAACACCAAAAAATACTGGTCATCCTTACAGGATGCTTACTGTGGTAAGAACATCATAAGAATTACCTCAGTACAGCAGTATAGCCTTTCAGACAGGTACCAATATGATCTTGCTGCAGTTAGGGATGAGAAGGTGTCCAGAGGTTACGTAATTTGCCAAAGGCCATGCAGCCAGTAAGTGATGAAGCCAGACCAGTGTGCAGAGAAGTCATGTACGAGCTGCTTCCCTTGTGGGCAGGAAATGCTTGTTTTTCCCCCTCACGTCCCCAACCCTCTCTGTCCTTCAAAGCCTCATCCAAGTACATCCTTTTTAGAAACTTCCCTGATGACTGACCACTGCTGCATTTTCTCTTCTGAATTTCTGTCTCTACTTGTCATGGACAGTTTGCTAATTGCTTTATGTGGATTAGTCTGCCTCCTGACTTAGAATCAAAGTGCAAGTAAGAATAGAGTAGTCCCCCTTAGCCAGGGTTTCATTTTCTATGGTTTTAGATACTTGCCATCAACTGCAGTCTGAAAGTATTAAATGGAAAATTCCAGAGATAAACAATTCCAAAGTTTTAAATGGCGCACCATTCTGAGTAGGTCGATGAGATATGGAGCCTTCCCACAGGGAAGTGAGTTCTTCCTTTGTCCAGTGTCCTCATGATGTTTACACTCCCTGCCTGTTAGACACTTAGCCATCTCGGTGATCAGATCAACTGCTGCAATACAGCGGTGTTTGTGTTCAAGTCACCCTTGTTTTACTTAATAATAGCTCCGAAGTGCAAGAGTAGGAATGGTGGCAGCTTGAACTGCCAACGAGTGCTTCCTTTAAGTGAAGAGGTGAAAGTTCTAGACTTCAGGAAAGAAAAAAAGTCATATGCTGAAGTTGCAAAGATATATGCTAAGAATGAATCTTCTATCTGTGAAATTGTGAAGAAGAAAATAGAAATTTATGCATAGTACGTATAGGATTTGGTAGTATCCAGGATTTCTGGCATCCACTGGGGGTCTTGGAATGCATCCCCTGTGGATAAGGGGGACTATTGTACAGATGTCTCCTGAAGAACAAGTGACAGCTCACAGCCCCCATGACATCTGAATCCAAACAGACCAAACCGATGTTTCTCCCCCGCCAAAGCCACCTAGTGAAGCACTGTTCTGGCTCAAATGCACACAGCAGTCTACATCACCAGGCAGAACATTTAGCTGGGCCTCTAAAATGTCTGTTCCAATTTGTGTGGCTTTATTGTTTTTTTAAAAGTATTTTTATTTTTTAAATTTACAGATAACATGTTTTTATCATGTGTATAATGTGATACAGTGTGTGTATATATACACACTGTGGAATATGTAGTACATATATACATAGTATATACATATACACATCGTGTGCATATATACATTGTGTGCAGATATACATTGTGATATATACACATTGTGGAATGGTTAAATATAGCTGATTAGCAAATGCCTTACCTCTCATAGTTATTTTGTAGCAAGAGCACATAATATACTCTCTTCACATTTTTCAAAAATACAATATATGAGTATTAACTATAGTCTTGCTGTACAATAAATCTCTTGAAATATATTCTTCCTAAGTGTAATAATGTATCCTTTAACCAACAAGTCCTCATTTCCCCCTCTACAATGACTTTATAGTTTTCCTCAAAACAAAGAAACAAACAAACAAAAAAAACCAAAACCCTCATGGTTTTATTCAAAGAGAGAAATGGTTTGCTTCAAAGGGGTATTCAAATCTTCAAATCTGCTAAGGCAGACTACTGCCTGGAGACTGGAAATAGTCCTCTTGCCTGGACCTCTGTTCACACCGATGGCCTTGCCAGACCTCTGTTTAACCTCCTGTGATATGGGTAAAAATAATTTCATAAAAACCAAGAGAACTTTGGGAAATAATGAGGCTCAGACACCTGTGCTGAGACTGGGTAATTTATAAAGAAAAAGTGGTTTAATGGATTGTGGCTGGGGAGGCCTCACAATCATGGCAGAAGTCAGAAGGCAAAAGGCATATCCTTATATGGTGGCAGACAAGAGAGAATAAGAGCCAAATGAAAGGAGAAAACTCCTTATGAAACCATCGGAATCATGAGACTTATTTACTACTACTGGAACAGTATGGGGGGGACCACCCCCATGATTCAGTTATCTCCTACTGGGTCCCTCCCTCAACACGTGGGAATTACAGGAGCTGCAATTCAATATGAGATTTGAGTGAAGACACAGCCAAACCATATCGCCTGGTGTCTGCAGAACTAACTTCTTGCTGAAATCTTTCAGATCCGTTCTTTTACTCTCTGCAAAGCTCTGCCCCCTCACTCTCAGCAGGAAACAAAGCATCAGAAGGCACCTTCTTCTCATGCAACTCACTGCCTCCATCTCTCCCACCTCTGTTCCTGTTACAACAGAGGACTGTCTCTCCTCCTGCCTTGAGCTGATTCCACCACCTGCAAACTGAATTTCATCCCGTCCTTCCTTCTCTCGAACCTGATGCTGTTGATGATCCCTTTCCCTCTCATTTAATCAAATTGCTCCCTCAAATACATTCTCTCACTGGCTTATGAAAACTTTTTTTTTGTGGCATTAGAAAACAAAAATAAGCCAAAGCAACAACATAATTGGAAACAAACGCACCAACAGACTCTCGTCAACCCCACATCCTTGCAGCACCACACTCTATCTTCCCTCCCCATGGAGCCCACTCCAATCCGGCTTCTGCCCTCGTTAACCACGTCCCCTGAGGAGCTCAGTTGCAGCACCTTCAGGCCACTAAAACCGATGATGTCCAGTCTCCACCTTCCTTGCCTCCTCAACTCCATTCACTCACCACATGCTTCCTGTCAACACACTTCTCTGGACTGCGGTGACCCCACATTCTCCTGGTTGTCCTCCCGCTGCTGCTGCTGCTCCTTCTCTCTCTCCTTTGTAGTTAGATCCTTCTTTATCCAGCCAGATGATGCTTCTCCAGGCTTGGTTTGGGGCTCGTCTCTTTTATTCCACTGTCTTCTTTCCCTTCGTGGTCTCATCCATATCTAAGACTTCAGTTACCAAATTGATGTCTTCATTTCAGAATCCTCTTGTCCAACCTCTCTCTTGACATCTTTATTTGGATGCTTCAAGGTCATTGTGAATTCAATAAGTCCCAGAAGAGGCTGAAACTCATCAACCCTCCCCTCCCAATCCAGAGAAACAGGTTTTCTTCCAGAGTTCTACACCCCAGTTAACATATCATTATTCAGCAGTACAACCCAAATGATCCAGCAGTTTTCTGTCTTAGTTCATTTGGGTTGCTATAACAGAATACCATAGACTAGGTAGCTTTTAAAGAACATAAATTTGTTTTTCTTAGTTCTTGAGGCTGGGAAGTCCAAGATCAGGGTTCTGGCAGATCTGTTGTTTTGGGAGGGCCTGCTTACTGTTCATAGACAGGTTTCTTCTTGCTGTGTTCTCACGTGGTGGATGGGGCAAGGCAGTTCACTAGGGCCTCTTTTATAAGGGCACTAATCTTATTCTGGAGGGATGCATCCTCATGACCTAATGACCCCCCAAAGACCCCACAACTTTTTTTTTTCTGAGACAGGGTCTCACTTTATTGCTCAGGCTGGAGTGCAGTAGCACAGTCACGGCTCACGGCAACCTCACCTTTCGGCTCCAATGATCCTCCCACCTTAGTCTCTTGAGTAGCTGGGACTACGAGCATGTGTTGTCACGCCAGGCTAAGTTTTGTATATATCTTTTGGTAGAAACAGGGTTTTGTCATGTTGCCCGGGCTGGCCTAAAACTCCTGTGCTCAAGCGATCCACTCACTCTGGCCTCCCAAAGTACTGGGATTACAGGCATGAGTCACCACACTGGGCTGGCCCCACCTCTTAATACCACATCCTTGGGGTTAGGGTGTTAATGTATGAGTTTTGGGAGACATAAATATTCAGCCTCTAACATTATCCTTGACAACTCTTTTGCCATTACTTCCCACAGCCAACTCTGCAACAAGTATGAGGATTTTACTTTTGATGTCTCTTTGTCTCTGCAATTCTTTTCATTTCTTTCCCACTGCTCCCACCACCCACCACACCACAGCCACCATTTTCCTGGTCTCCCTGATAGCCTGCAACTTGCATCTTCTTACACACCCCTGCTTTGTCCTTGCCAACTGCCATAGTACAGCCAGAACATTTCTTAAATAGACATCCGATCATGTCGTTACTCTTATCTGTGCTCTCACCCTGGCTCAACACGCAGACTAACTTGTTCTTATAATAAAGGCTGAACATCTTCACAGGGCTCATGGGGCTCTGCATGGTTGGTTTGCCTTCCCAGGCTCATTTTATACCAACGTCTTCCTCACTCTCTGTGCAGCTGCTAATTTACCTTCTCTCAGTTTCTTGGAGATAACAATTTTCTTTCTCTCTATAACACTTCTATCCTCTTAGCCTGGAAAATTCTCGTCCTACTTCTCTCCCCTCTGCCTAATTAATTCTCCTTCTCTTTCGATCACGACCCTACTATTGCTTCCTCAGAAAACTCTCTGCCTTCATCAGATCTCCCACCTGTCCCATCTTAAAACTATGTAGCTTCGTATCATTTAAATGAGTCACGACATCACAATTATTTAGTAATTATTTTATTAGTATTTCTGTTCTCCACTATACTTTGAACTTCTTGAAGGTAAAGATTGTGCCTGTGTCTAGTGTTGGTGCATGATAGGTGTTACATTATTTTGACTAATACATGTTGAGCTTCTATTACGTACCCTGTAAATTATTACTGCTATTGGATATACTATGAAAGATGGGGCGAATTCAAGATTTTGAGGCCTGAAACATCTACAATTTTGGGAGCCCTCTTTAAGAAAAATAATAACAGATTATGGATATAAAATGACTGCAGCCCCCTAGAGAGAGTCCCTGCTATTCAGGGCCCCGAAGTTTAAGTCTCGTTAGCTTTATGACACATATGCTTCTGCACAGAAATAGACCATTTTTGCAAAAGCAACTCCTGGCTGAGTTGGGCTAGGTTCAGCTGCTGAGAAAAAAGGATTTGGCATTAGAGCCAGAATAGGTCTGGAGAAAGCAGAATCAGGGGGAAAAATGCAGATTGGTTATTTCAAAGTTACTTTCCTTTTAAGGTGAAAACAGAGAGGACTTTTTAAATTAAACTGACTCAGGTTGACTGGGATCTCCTGGGTTTTTCTTTCTTTTCTTTTTTTTTAAACTGACTCATTTCAAAGTTCAGTTTAATTATGTGCAGCTTAGCACAAGTGACTCCAATCTCCTTGGGTCTGATGCTGGGGCCTCAGGCAGGTGGTTAATCTAAACTAATTGCCTCCCATAAAATTTGTTGAACACAGGTGTTTTTATAAAAGGGACGCAAAAGAGAGACGCAGAGAGAAGATGAGAAGACTGAGGCAGAGTTTGGAGTGATGCAACCGGGAGCCAAGGAATGCCTGCCTCACTTTGATTTCGAGTATTTCACCTCCAGAATTGCAAGAAAATCAATTTCTGTTGTTTTAAGCTATCAAATTGTGATCATTTGTTACGGTAGCCCTAAGAAACAAATACGGGAAGTACTGAAATGGGAGAGTTCCCTGATCCCCCTTGCAGGACGTGAGACAGGGGTATGGCTCACCTGGTCTGTTGCTGCTGCTGCTCAAACCTCTGAGAAGAGAGGGAGCACGAAGACGGGCCGATGCAGGAGCTGGGGTAAGTGCTTTGGGCTCCGGCCCCATGGTAGTGTCTAAGGGTGGGGGTCTGCTGCCCCAGTGTTACAATGCTCTTTTGGTTTTGCCGGCGGACCAAGTGTTAACCAGCTCAACGGACCCTCTTCCTTTTTACAAAGTCATTGTGTCAGTGTAACAGCTTTCTGTATCCTGAGCTCTTGCCCAGCATCCTGGAAGACTCAGGTCACACAGGGGCCTGAAGGATGAATGTGGAGATTTTTCTTGAGTGAATGTGGAGGTTTTTCTTGAGTGGTGGAGGTGACTCTAAGTGGGATGGATGAGGAGCCAGAAGGGAGGACAGAGTGGGACGATGATCTTCCCCTGGAGCCTGGGCGTCCAGTGGCTGACCCCCTCTCCAGCCGCCCCCAGCTGAACTCCTGGCATTCAGATGTTCCTCCTCTCTGTCTGCCGCGTGCTTCCGCCATTGGTCTGCTTGTTTTCCATCTTCTCACCTGCTTGTCTGCTTGTGGAGCCTGGGGTTTCACGTTCATATGGGTCCAGGATGGGAGCCATGGTGGGCCAAAAGGCAACATTTTGGGTGCAAAAGCAGAAATGCTTGTTCCCACTTAGGGCCGCGGGCCTCCAGGCTGGAGTGTGGGGCCTTTGCCAGGGAACCGCCCTCTTCTACCCACTATTCCCATCTCCTGTTCGTATCAGTTTCTCAAACTCTAACTTGCACGTAATATTTTCAACTCCCTTTTCAGTCATTATTGTTGCCAGCTTACAGAGTGAATGTGTGTGTCTGTTAATGAATACAAAGAATATGAACAATACATCATAATTCTCATTTGCATCAGTCTCTGCTCACAAGAATTATTTTCTCAGCATTCCTGAATCTGAAGGAGAGACGTTACAGTATGCTGAGTAGAAAGCAGAAACTGGGAGTTATGTTTGCTGAGTCTCTGTAATGAATATGCTGCTATTTAGGAAACACTAATACATTTTAGTAATTACGATTTGGTAACTATTTGATAAATGTAATTCTTTTCAGGTAGCGTACCTGGCAATTACTTGCATAAGTAGTAGTTTAATCATTATGTGATGTGTCTTGTGGATGTTTTGGTTCAGCTGGACCAGGGATGATGGCTCTTAGGACGTGAGATTGGAAGATATAAGCTGCTTTTTCTGGGGAATGTGTCTATCGAAGTCAGGACGTAAGACGGCAAACCCCTTCCTTTGCCTGTCACCATCCGCATGGAGAGAGTAGTGATAAATCATTGTAATAACAGTGGCAGTGGACTGTCAGCTCGGTGAGGGAATCCAGATGAATTTTCCTTTTCAAGCCATCAGTTTTAAGCAAATGAGAGGCCTAAAGCAAAGAGTAAAAATAACTGCTGTAAACCAAGAGAATGACTGTAGATACAGGAGATATTAACTGACAGAATTTCCTTTTTTCTGCTTGCTCTTCAAGGATGACTGGACACTGTAAAACCTCATTAAATCAAAGGTTTTACATCTGCGATTTCTTTTCAGTTCCAACAAGGGCTACGCTTGCAGTTTCTGATTTACCTCCGCGTCCCCAGTGCCTGGCACGTGGTAATAATAACGATAATGACAACAATCACAAACATTTGTGGCACATTTACCTTTTAGTCTGGCTGTATTCTAAGTGCATTGTGTAAAATTTATCCTTAGAACAACCTGAGAGGCAGGTGATCTTATTATTTGCGTTTGCACATTGACGAAACATGTGCAGAGAGTTAAGTCACTTGCCCAAGCCACACTGTTAACATGAGTGAAGGTGGGATTTGAACCCAGGTGGTCAAACTCCAGAGCCCTTGACCTTTCCAGGTTAAGAAAGATCAGAAATACTCAGTAAATAACAATGAACTCACTCTTACTGAGCACTTACAACATGCCTGGCACTGTCTGTCTTTTGCATGTGTCTACACATTTAGTATCTGTAAGTACTTATTTATAGGTACTTTTATATCTGATTTACACAAAAGAAAACTGAGGCACAGGGCAATTTAGAAAATTGTCCAGACTTTATATTAATAGCTATTATGTGGCAGTAGCAGACTTCCAAGACAGATTATCTCAGCTAGTCTCCATCCTTCTAATTACTAAGCACTGCCACCTCTCCTGTGAACACATCATAAGATGCATCTTCATCGTAGTTGGGGGAAAGAGCCCTCCTGAAAATGACAATTTCAGTATTGTAAAGGCAGTTTAGAGGCAACCAGAACGTTTTTGGAAATGCAGAATCTTGGGCCCATTTAAGACTCATTGAGCCAGAATCTGCATTTAAATAAGTTCTCCAGCTGATTTAGTTGAAATTGAAATCTGAAAAGTACTTCTCTAGACCAGAGTTCTCCAATTTTGCTGCATAGCAGAATCATGTGAGGAGTAGAGACTTTAATTTATTTGGCCTGGGGGGTGTCGCCTGAAAACTGGGATTTAAAAAAGCCTCCCCCCACCCTGCCGCCCATCCAGGTGATGTTAATGCATAGCCAAGGTTGAGAACAACAGGTATAGAGACCACAGTTTTGGAGTCCTTTGTCCCTGTAATTATTTATTCAACAAATAACACTCTTCAATAATACAGGCATTGTTGTGGGTGCTACGACTATGTAACAGCAACCAGATACAGTCCCTGAACTTGGGGAGTGAGCTGGGCAAGTTACTTATCCTCTCTGAGCCTGTTTCCTTATCTGTGAAATGCAATAGACAGCTTTCTGTTGCATGATGACATTTCTGTCAATGATGGACTGCATACATGAGAATGGTCCCATGAGATCATAATGGAGCTGAAACATTCCTATCCTCTAGTGATGTCGCCATCATAATGTCCTAGTGATGGTGACGGGAGGTTAGAAAAACCCAACAACAGCTAAAATAAGAACTAGATAAATAAACTACAGGATAACAGAAAACTCAAAATAAGAGAGAAAAAAACATCCAAAACCCTGGTCAGAGTGACATGTCCATGATGCTTCGAGGCAAACCCAAATAGGAAAAAGTTTGGGTTAGTAATCAGGGGTCCCTGAAATGCTCTTTTTTTTCCAGAATATCTAATGATTATTTCACTCCCTAATTTAAAAAAACGCCCATAAAATAGAAATGCTGGGTGGTTTCAGGAGAAGCAGGAAAATATCAAGCAATAGTTTTACCAACAGCAGGAAAGGAGCTGTTAAAATTAGCTACAAGGACAAAGATGAGCCTGGGCTGATAAGACCCTAGCTAACAGGATGGGGGCTAAGCTGATTGAAACCAGCTAAGACCAACACGGCATTGGATTTGACCCAGGTCGTACCCAGACGTGATTATACACTCATTACTCTCCCAAATCACTCACTCACCTGTGCCATGACAGATCTGATCATGCCCATATTTAGTATAAAAATGGGTGGCACTCCAAGTCTAAGATATCGCCACCTTTTTCCTAGAAGCCTTCATGATTCCACCTTTTAATTAGAAGAGCTTATTAAATTAGAAACCCAAACTCCATTGTGTGCAACTCACTTTTCCAAGTTCACTCACACTCTTGCTCTTGAGTGGGTACTTTCACTTTGCAATAAAAGCTTCTTGCCTTTTGCTTTACTCTGACTCATCGCTGAATTCTTTCTTGCAACAATGTCAAGAACCTGGAACACTGGCTGGGGCTGGGGTCTCACCAGCATCTGGAGACCCACACAAGCCCTCCAATGATATTGTAACCGGTAAATACTGTTTCCTAGAACTGGGTTTATGACTAGAGGATACCCATAGTTTGTGAGAGCTTGTTTGCTCACTAGTAAGCTGACCTTTCTGAAGCTGCCTTTCCCAGGATGCCTTGCAGGAAGATGTATGCCTGCAACGTACAGCAGCTGGCTTGGCAGATGCCTGGAGGACAGCGTTTTGGCTCGAACGGGCAGACAATGCACTATGGCTTGCTTGTCTCACTCTTGAGGTTTTCACAAATGAATTCAGCAGCTATTTATATCAGAAAGATTATTGATATTCACTCTAAAACAATATGTTGGTAAATACTTATTGTCTATCAGGGTTCTATATAGTATTAGGCATATTTAAATCCTTGTAACTTTGCAAGGGAAATTCCCCCCAATTCCCCTTGGAATCCGGTACCAAGGAGGCATCTGCCCAAGTTCACAGCATAAATCCAAGCCTGTCTGATTCCAGAATCTGTGCTCTTTTCGCAACCATATGATATCTTCATATGGCTCACACTGTGAATTCAAGTCTGTTTGATTCTGGAATCCGTGCTCTTTTTACAACCATATGATACCTTCTATACTTTTCAGTTTGACTTCTTTAATTTATGCTTTTAACAGCTGATTACCATTTTGCTCCAGATAATTTCCTAAGGATTCTTTTTTCCTGCTAAGTTTCTAGAAAAGTGAGCATGTACATCATTGTTATGACCTAGAGAGGTTGTCCTCCTTTTTCCTCAGGATTGTATTTACCTGTTACTCTAAAAATTCTCCTAGAAATGGAAATTACCTTAACTTTAAGCCAAAGTAGGATCAGTTCTGTGCTTTGTATTTTTTTTTCCTTAGGCTTTTTATTTTTATCTTCACAATGATATCATCTGAAGGCATAGGAGGCAGTCTGTGTGATTTGGAGAATGCTAGAGGCGTTTGATGGATTGCCATAATTCTGGAAATTTTTAATCAAGGCATTCTATACCCCTGTTAATGACAATATATTGAATTGAAAGTGAATCTATTTCATTGTTCGATTGATTTATTGAACAGAGTAGCTAATCACTCAAAACATGGAATAGTCAACTGGGTGCAGTGGCTCATGCCTGTAATCCCAGCACTTTGGAAGCCCAAGGCAGGCAGATCACGAGGCCAGGAGTTTGAGACCAGTCTGGCCAACCTGGTGAAATCCTGTCTCTACTAAAAATGCAAAAAGTAGCCAGGCATGGTGGCGGGCACCTGTGATCCCAGCTACTTGGGAGGCTGAGGCAGGAGAATCACTTCAACCCAGGAAGCAGAGGTTTCAGTTAGCCAAGATCACACCATTGCACTCCAGCCTGGGTGACAGAGTGATACTCTGACTCAAAAAAAAAAAAAAAAAAAGGAATATTAGAGAAGTTACAATTAAGTAGAGAGGTGCTATCCAAAATGGTAGTCATGGTTACATATGGCAACCAAAGACTTGGCATGAGTCCTAGTTTGAATCGAGATGTGCTGCATGTGGGTGTAAAACACACATTGGATTTCTGTAACAACAACCCAAAATGTGAAATATTTTGTTAAATTTTTTTTTATATTTATTAGATGTTGAAGTGATATAATTTTTGACATAGTTAAATAAACAGTATTTGCATTAGTCTGTTTCCATGCTGCTGGTAAAGACATACCTGAGACTGGGCGATTTAGAAAAGAAAGAGGTTTAATGGACTTACAGTTCCACGTGGCTGGGGAGGCCTCACAATCATGGTGGAAGGTGAAAGGCATGTCTCACACGGTGGCAGACAAGAGAAGAGGGACTGTGCAGGGAAACTCTCATTTTTAAAACCATCAGATCTCATGAGATCCATTCATTATCATGAGAACAGCACAGGAAAGACCTGCCACCCTGATTCAGTCATGTCCCACTGGATCCTTCCCAAATTATAGGAGCTACAAGATGAGATTTGGGTGGGGACAAAGAGCCAACCTATATCAGTGTTCAAATGAATTACATCTGTTGTTTTTAGTTTAATTTGGCTAGTAGAAGATCTAAAATTCCATATGCAGCTTGCGTTATTTTTCTACTGGACTAGGCTAACTAGAGCATGTAGGCAAAGCCTTCACATGTGCGTACTCCCTTTCTCTCTTTCTCTTTCCCTTGCCACCATGGGAGCAAGCCCTTGTAGAGCTAATGCTATGAAAGAGTTGGTGGTAGAGCTTAGACAGGATGAAGGGAAGCAAAGAAATGGCCAAAAAAAGTGTTAGAAGTGTGTCCTATTTCACATTTTTTGCTATTGTATAACTTAGTTTGTCCAAAGGGCAAAAGGTCTTCTTGTAAATACAACCTAATATTGAGAAATATACTTATATTATTTTCCATTATTTCTGCTGCAATAAAACTCCGCTATCCCCAAAATTTAACTGACACTCCAGCTGATGATTTACTAGAGACCCCATGACTCTCTATTGGCTGCTATGGTGGGTTGGTGCTGAAACTAAAGCCTATTGAGAACACAGTCTCTCCTGAGGCCCTAGGAAGGGCTTCTCAAGTAGGATGGGGAGGCTGTTCTGATGTGGTTGATGTGCTCTGACCTGAGTCAAGCCCACCAGACACTGACACTTCCAGGTCAGAGCTGGAGGTTACGCTCAGCTCTGGGTAAGGCCCAATCCTGACAGCCCTGCTTGGAATGGGTCTAAATATTGGCTCCAATTTCTTGCATGTTCTCTAGAGTCTTCAGAACTTCCTCCTAGGGTTGATCTGGACTGAATCAGAGAATCCCACAGCAGCCCTGGAGAAAACTTAGGCTCGACAGTTTGGGATGTGTGTGGGTGATTTCAGACAGGGTTGCTAGGAGCCTTTTTGGCTTGGTTTTATCACAGTGATGTACTATATATCTTCAGAGGTATAAAGTTGGGTTATTAATATAAGGATATACTCTTCCTCGAAGAGATATGATATACTGACATTTGTTCTTATGGTATAAAGATGAGGGAATGATTATTTGCATTAACCTGTGATGAATCTTTTCATATTTTAAAATGATAATTGCGGTGTCCAACACTTCAGTTTCGAGTTAAGCAAGGCCTATCTTACTAGCTGTGATGGTTAATTTTATGTGTCAACTTGACTGTATCAGAAGATGCTCAGATAAAAATTATTTCTAGGTTTTTTGAGAATGTTTCCAGAAGAGATTACTATTTGACTTGGTGGACACAGTAAAGCAGATTACCTTCCCCAAGGAGGGTGAATAGGCCCTGAATAGAGCAAAAGGCAGAGGAAGGAGGAATCTACCTCCCTCCTTTCTTTCCTGCCTCACTTCTTGAGCTGGTACATCTCATCTCATATCCTGCCCTTTGACTTAGATTCATACCACTGGCTCCCTGGTTCTCAGGCCTGTGGGCACAGATGTATTGTACCACTAACTCCCCTAAGTCTTCAGCTTAGAGAGGGCAGATCATGGGACTTCTGAGCTTTCATAATTGGTGAGCCAATTCTTCATCATAAATCCCTTCACTATATGTTTGTGTGTGTGTATCTGATTGGTTTTGTTTCTCAGAGGATTCCTGAGTAATACACCAGCTTGATGGATATGATTTGGCTCTGTATCCCCACTCAAATCTCATCTTGAATTATAATCCTCATGTGTCAAGGGAGGAACCTGGTGGGAGGTGATTGGATCATGGGGGCAGTTTCCCCCATGCTGTTCTCATGATAGTGAGTTCTCATGAGATCTAATAGTTTTACAAGTGTTTGGCAGTTCCACCTTCACACTCTCTCTCTCTCTAGCCACTGTGGGAAGACATGCCTTACTTACCCGTTGCCTTTTGCCATGACTGTAAGTTTCCTGAGGCCTCCCCAGCCATCTGGAACTGTGAGTCAATTAAACCTCTTTCACTCATAAATTACCCTGTCTCAGGCATTCTTTATAGCAGTGTAAAAACAGACTAATACAATGATATAAACTTGTCGCTTGTTTCAGCTATCTACTGCTGCAGAATAATTTACCCCAAAGCATAGTGGCCATAAACAACAGCCATTTTATTTCTCAGGATTCTGTGGATCAGGAATTTCATTAAGCCATAGCAAGGACAGCTTGTTTTTCTCTGCTCTCTGATATCTAGAGTCTCAGCTGAGATAGCTCAAAAGGGGCTTGCTGGGGTGACTTGACTACAGCCATTCGATTGGCGACTTAGTTTTTGTTTTCAGCTGGGATTCATGGTTTTCTTTGGCATGGTTCATCCATATAGCTAGTGTGAGCTTTTTCCTGGCATGGTGGTCTCAAAATAGTTGTACTTTTTACACTGTGGCTGTCTTATCCCAAGTGAAATTGGAAGTTGTCAGGCCTCTAAAGTTTATGCTCTTACAAAAGAGAAACAGTCTTGACATGGAATGCCAGCTGGGTACTATCAGCTAAATGGTGGTATTACTAGGAGTTGTCCTTGTATTCACCATTACACCATGGATTTTTTTTTTGAAATTTTTTTTCTGGTAAACATAAACATTTTCACTGAAGAATGACATCAGGCAAGGTTATTCTGTGACGACCAAGATGGAACAAAGATCATTCCATAATCATGTCCGAATACAGATAAAAATGAGAACATTATGACTAATATGAATGGCTACTGTGTCTTTACCAATTATACTGTGTCTCATTCCATTCTTTCTGCCTTCCAGACAAAAATTAAGATACCCGCCCAGGCATGGTGGCTTACGCCTGTAATCCCAGCACTTTGAAATGCTGAGGCGGGCAGATCACGAGTTCACGCAATCGAGACCATCCTGGCCAACATGGTGAAACCCCGTCTCTACTAAAAACACAAAAATTAGCTGGGCATGGTGGCTGGTGCCTGTGGTCCTAGCTATTTGGGAGGCTGAGGCAGGAGAATCACTTGAACCCAGGAGGCGGAGGTTGAGTGAGCCGAGATCGCGCCACTGCACTCCAGCCTGGCTACAGAGTGAGACTCCGTTTGGAAAAATAATAATAAAAAAAAAATAATTAAGATACCCAATTACAGAATTACCCCCACTGCCTGACAGTGTCCATTCCAGAAAAAAGAGCCACTTCCTGAACTCTCAAAACCGCCTACTACGAGCCCAAGCGCTGTTAAGTCTAACACCCTCTCACTGAGACACTGCACAGCGCCCGCTGGTGCACATTCCTCCTCACTACAGCTAGTCAATAACCAATGTTGTCTGACTACAGGTAGGCTACTGGTAGTCTTTGTCTAGGGGTCATAGGCACCCATTTTGCCACAGTGTCGCTTCCACTGCATTCCTTGGTCAAGGCAAGTCACAAAGCCACTCAGATTTAAGGGAAGAGGAAAAAGAATCCGCCTTCTGATGCATGGTGCAGCATGAGCTTACAGGTAGAGAAACTCTGGTACTGGCCACCTAGTTAGGCCATAGCTGTGACTAGGCTTTATTCAGATAATAAAAGGATTTAGCTTCTCTTTACATGTTCACAATATGACTTCCCTTCTGTGTTTTTCTTTTCAAAAAACAGAGGTTTTCTCACATCTTTGCCTTCATCCAACATGCTGCACACAACACCTCTGCTCTTCCCTGGTCATTGATGGCTGCTTTCTGCTCGGCCGTGGGGTCTGTTTGCTGGTCACATTTTGGAACTCTGGGAAAAACATCTCTGCTAGTTGTGCTACTGTTGCTACCATTGTTCCTTGGAGGAGAATTGGTGGAACCAAAGCTTTCCTACTTTCATGGCTTTCATCATTCCTCCAAGGCATCATTTACTGCAAGGCTGTTAGATACAAGACTTAAACCATGGTGAGTTGTCACAGAGAGACTGCAGTGCAGAAAGGAAATCTGACAAAGCAGTGCCTATACTCTCAGTACTGCTCAAGTCCTCTATATCTTCCAACCTAGGGAAAGGTCCTTGTTCATCTCGTTCCTGACTTTCTCCCCCAGTGGGAAAATCACCCTTGGATAGTACTTGTTAATGCCCCCTTTATCTTGATATATACAGTACCCCCTACACCCTCCCCCCTCCACAGTAACGATTGCTGCCTCACTTCTTGAGCTGGTACATCTTTGTATCTCCTGCCCTTAGGCTTGGATTTACACCACTGGCCTGGCTCCCTGGTTCTCAGGCCTTTGTGCACAGATAAATTACACTAACAACTTTCTTACATCTCCAGCTTGGAGAGGGCAGATCATGGGACTTCTCAGCCTTCATAATCCTGTGAGTTAGTTCTTTATAATAAATCCTCCACTATAGCCATATGTGCCTGTGTGTGTGCGCCTATGTGTGTGTGTATCCTATTGGTTCAGTTCCTCTGTAGATTCTTGACTAATACACCAACATAATAGAAACTTGCTTGCTACTTTTTCCAGCTATCTATTGCTGTGGCACAACTTGCCCCAAAGCAGAGTGCCATAAATTTATATATATATTTTATGTATAATTTACCCCTAAGGTTAATCATGAATTCCTATGGATTCCCTACTTGTGTGTAAAATTGTTAGTGTTTTTTCCTTCTTTTGCCCTATCTGTATTTATTTTTCTACAATGAACATGTATTTTTTTCTGTAATATGATAAAAAAAAGTCTAATTTTTATTACAAACAAAAGATGGGGCTTTAAACTGAGTACCCTAATGATTCAGGTCTTTCGAAAGCCTTTTCCCCTGAGTTTTAGATTTCTCATTACTTTCTCTTTAACCTTGACAGCAAATGTTTAGAATGTAGCACAGAACAGGACAGTGTGGTTTCCAATGTCAATGCCTTATGACTTTTTCAATACTTTTAAGACACGTGATCAGAGACCAGGTCCTAATAAAGACATGAGGTGGTGCCCAAATTAGTAGAAACATCAATTTAGTTAGTGAGCAACTTGAGGAAGGAAAGAGCTGAATTTCTTGGCAGGCAGAAAATGCATAGATTATACTCTGGAGCCTCAGAAAATGGCATTGTAGGAGTTGTCTGTGGAAACAAGATAAAGATGATGTCATCTTATAATAAGATCCTCGAGGGCTCTATAAAGACCCAACACAGACTGATTCTACTTGAAGCAAGAGATGTCCTGATTCCAATGTCAAATGCATTTTTCTAACGCCTAGCTTTTAAACTTCGAGATGACAATAAAGTGGGCATCCTGGCTGCCTCTTCTCAAACACCTTGTTTTTTTAAATTCACTTCCTTCCTGATTAGCTTTTTGACGTGTTAGGTAAGAAGGTTGAATGAAATGTGTGAAGATCAAGGGCAAAGATTTCGTAGTTTAGGAATATATGTAGGCACTGTCTACATACCTCATTCTGTGCTATACACTTTCTCACATGTTAGAAAAGACATGGTAATAATGACATAACCACTGATTGAGTACCCACTGTGTCCCAGATGTAGTGTTATATCCATGTGTCGGTCAGTCCTTAAAAAAATAGGCCAATCCTATTGCCTCTTATTTTACAGATGAAGTAACTGACACTCAGCAAGTTTAAGTGATTTGCCTAAGGCCACGTAGCAAATACAAAGCCATTCTAGGATATTAAACACAGTATTAAAGTCTTTTTACCCTCAATCCTGAGATATTGCCATTGACTTTATTGTGAAACCTCCTTGATGTTGATTATTAAATGTGTCTTTTCCTCTGAGCAAGTGATTTTTGCTGTTTTTTCATTCTGATTTTTTACTTGAGAACCAATCTTGGTGCAAATGTGGTAAAAAGATTACAGTGGAATCTACCTATAATATTCTTGAATTTTTCTTCATCTGACATTTATCTATTAAATATCTGGCTTAATGCAAGCATATGTAGTGATTTCCACTGTTGAATTTTCTCTTCTTGACCCTTGGGAGCAAAATTATAAAAGATTGTTCAGGGCAAGCATTTATAAGAGCAAGACCACTTAAAGACGTGAAGGATCATGTCAGCCTTCAGTGTTGGCCTGACATGTTTTTCTCCTGGGGTGGGGGAGGCACAGGAGAAAGCAACACAATGATGAAATGTTTCAAAAACAAGATCCTTGAGGAAGAGGGAAGTGAATTGAACATGTTCAGCCTTGGGTTAAGAAGACTTAGGGGATAAATAACTCTATAAATATGTGTGTAGAGGTAATGGACAAGGTAAAAGGCAATTATTCTCATTGTAAAGGAAGCAATGGAAATAAAATGGGTTAAATTATAGAAAGGAAAATTTAACTTAAGATATGATATTATTTGTTTTTTTCTTGTAAATCTGTTTTAGTTCATTGTAAATTCTGGATATCAACCCTTTGTCAGATGGGTAGGCTGCAAAAATTTTTTCCCATTCTGTTGGTTGCCGATTCACTCTATTGACTGTTTCTTTCACCGTGCAGAAGCTGTGGAGTTTGATTAGGTCCCATTTGTCTATTTTGGCTTTTGTTACCAATGCTTTTGGTGTTTTGGTCATAAAGTCCTTGCCTACGCCTATGTCCTGAATGGTTTTGCCTAGGTTTCCTTCTAGGGTTTTTATGGTGTTAGGTCTTATGTTTAAGTCTTTAATTCATCTGGAGTCAATTTTAGTGTAAGGTGTCAGGAAGAGGTCCAGTTTCTGCTTTCTGCATATGGCTAGCCAGTTTTCCCAACACCACTTATTAAACAGGGAATCCTTTCCCCATTGCTTGTTTTTATCAGGTTTGTCAAAGATCGGATGGTTGTAGATATGTTGTGTTGCCTCTGACGCCTCTGTTCTGTTCCATTGGTCTATATCTCTGTTTTGGTACCAGTACTATGCTGTTTAGATTGTTGTAGCCTTGTAGTATAGTTTGATGTCCGGTAGTGTGATGCCTCCTGCTTTGTTCTTTTTGCTTAGAATTGACTTGGCTCTGTGGGCTCTCTTTTGGTTCCATATGAAGAAAAAAACAAACAAGCCCATTCAAAAATGGGCGAAGGATATGAACAGATACTTTACAAAAGAAGACATACATGAGGCCAACAAACATATGAAAAAATGCTCATCATCACTGGTCATTAGAGAAATGCAAATCAAAACTACATTGAGATACCATCTCACTCCAGTTAGAATGGCAATCATTAAAAAATCTGGAGACAACAGATGCTGGAGAGGATGTGGAAATAGGAAAACTTTTACACTGTTGGTGGGAGTGTAAATTAGTTCAACCATTGTGGAAGACAGTGTGGCGATTCCTCAAGGACCTAGAAATGGAAATTCCATTTGACCCAGCAATCCCATTACTGGGTATACATCCAAAGGATTATAAATCGTTCTACTATAAGGACACATGCACACGAATGTTCATAGCAGCACAGTTTACAATAGCAAAGACCTGGAACCAACCCAAATGCCCATCGATGATACACTGGACAGGAAAAATGTGGCACATATACACCATGGAATATTATGCAGCCATCAAAAATGATGAGTTTGTGTCCTTTGTAGGGCCATGGACAAACCTGGAAACCATCATTCTCAGCAAACTGACACAGGAACACAAAATCAAACATCGTATGTTCTCACTCATAGGCGGGTATTGAACAATGGGAACACATGGACACAGGGAGGGGAGCACTATACACTGGGGACTGTTGTGGGGGAGTGTGGGGGACAGCAGGGGGTAGGGAGTTGGGGAGAGATAGCATGGGGAGAAATGCCACATATAGGTGAAGGGGAGGAAGGCAGCAAATCACACTGCCACGTATGCACCTATGCAACAACCTTGCATGTTTTTCACATGTACCCCAAGGCCTAAAATGCAATAATAAAAAAAAAAAAATCGAACATTAAAAATAGCAAAAAAAAAAAAATATATATGATATTAATACATACGAAAGTACCTTACTAAAAATTCGATTTCTACCCATTATCCCTGAGGTGGCTACGTGAACAAAGTATTTACCCAATTTGAATCTCAATTTTCTCATTTTTAAAATGAGTAATAAACTACCTTATTAACTGATTATAGTTTTACAAAATGGGGTGATAAGTGGCTTCCTTACTATGAGCCAGACAATGAGAACACTCTGGCTACATTCTTGTTCTCTTTACAAGAATGTTATGAAGCTGGTTGTCTTATCACCTTGTTACAGAGGTGGGAGCTGAAGCTCAAAATACTAAATGGCTTGTCACAGTTTTAATCATTGTGTGTAGTCTTCAATAATTCAGCGCTGTTTCTTAACTCATACGTAGTCTCCTTCCTACTCCTGCCTACTGCTTTGGGGAATCTTCTCCTGCACTCCTTTCTCTTTGTGAATGAAGTAAAATCAGAAAACTTCTCTGAACCTCCTATTTTTGTATCTTTACTTTCAGGATGACGAAGATAATGGCTAAAGCACTTGTTCCAGGGGATGCAAAAATAAAAGTTGTTTGACTCCCACCCTAAGAATAATTTGAGAGGGGTTTGGATGTTGGTTTAGGAAAGTTGGTTATGGGTGTCAGTATTCCTAGAGATGAGCAGGTTATATAGAGGGTATCTTGTTTCTAAGATACCCCTTCCTGCCTAGAGACAGGGGAACATAATAGGGGGCCATTCAGACTGAGCTTGTAGTCTTGACTGGTGGCCCTACGGGTCACCAGAAACAAAGGGAAACTAAGAGGAAAGCAAAAGCTAAATAACTTTCTAGGTAACATGAACAATATGAACTGGTAACATGTGTTGGACAAAAAACATCTTAAAAGGGAGAAAAAAATGGGTTTTATTCTTCTCAATAGACTGACTTGAGCAGGTCTCTTTGCAACACACACACTCACACACACGATTTTATAATTTTCACCAAGTTGAAAATTGTGTTTCTGCATTAATAATAACAATAGTAATAATAGTTAACATTTATTGACTACTTCTTGGTGCCAGGCATTTTGGTACATGCCTTGCATGCCTTCGTTCATTTAATTCTCACAATAAATAATAATTATATTATAATATGATGAGTATTAATTATTAATTTATATTGTTATTACAATGGAATCCACCTATAATATTCTTGAGTTTTTCTTCATCTGACATATATCTATTAAATATCTATAACATAATAAATTAATTATAGTAATTATAAATTATAATTTATATAATTATAAATAAATGATTAAAAATAATTATTTTTAATAAATGATATCCTACTTAAATCATATAAGTAGGAATTATTTATTATTCATTCCCTCGCAGTGAGCTGGGAGTTAGTTTCCTCATATGAGAAGTCTGTTTGATAGCCACGGAGGATCTGGGAGTATTACAAATATTTGGCAAATGGAGGCCAGGCATGTTCTGTGCCCTGCAATGCGTGAGGCAGTTTCCTCAAAGCTGAAGCTGACCAGCTGGAAATGACAATAGAATCCCTCCTGAGAAATGTTTTAGCTCCAAATAAACCCTAAAGTTTCTGAGAGGCACCTTACCCACCTCCCATGTGACGTACTGTTTCCTGTAAGATAGACCATTTGGATCCCTCCAACACGTGTTAGTTGCTGTAAATACTGAAGGATCGTGTTACACACTTGTAACAGGATCCTTAACGATGGCAGTAACTAGAATGTAAATTGAATGGAAAGTGATTATTGAAGCTGAAGTGGCCAGAGTTTTATCTATAGAGTCCAGTGGTTCTCAGACCTGACTGATGTTCAGAATCTCCTGGAAATCTTTGAAAAAAAAAAAAAAAAAAAAAAACAGATTCCTGGGCACCAGCCCTGGAAATTCTGATTCAATAGGTCTGAGGTGAATATAGATGGCCCAGAAATCTTTGTTGTTGTTCTGTAAGTGATTCTGATGGTTATCCAGGTCTGAAACCAATACCCAGCCCAACCTATTCATTTACAGATGGAGGGTGTGAGTGGCAAGATGGTAGAGCTAAGTCTACCACGCTCATCTTCTGCTTCTTCATTTCCCGACACGACACTCTGCTCACTGCTCATTGCGAAAAGAAAGAGGAAGAGACAGAGAAAGGAAATAAAGAATATCCTGAATTGTTAAGATGAGTTAGTAATGATCACATGCCATTTTCCCCAGGGACCTCTGCTGGGCCTTTGCTGTGCATTTGGAATGCAGGCTGTTAGGTTTTATGATGATAATGCAGGCCCAGGATTGATCATGGCACAGGTGGAGTTTGCAACCACCCAGATAATTAGGAAAGCTCAGTAAATAAAACTTATAGCTTTAGTACTTAATTTCTAGATGGGCTTGTGACTGTCAAGGAGTAAAAAGAGTTTATTCTTCTTTAAGGGAATGAGGTGATGTTGGAAAGAGGAACAGAGTCAAAGGAGCCACTTCCAGCTGGGGAGCTAAACCCTGTCTCCTTGGTGGAGCCTGGAGGAAGTTGTTTTTGTTTTACCCAGCATTTCCAGAGCTCCTGAGTCCCTGAAAAAAATAGTCGTGGTTGATAGGTATTGTGTGTGTGTGTGTGTGTGTGTGTGTGTGTGTGTGTGTGTGTCTGTCTGTCTGTCTGTCTCCGTGTATGTGCGCAAGTGCAGGCATGTGATAACTTTAAAAACTTAGAGTTGGGAGAAAGTTTACCACATTTTAGAAATAAGGAAACAGAGGCACAGCAAGACGTTAAGTAATTTGTTAAGGTCAGGAGCAGACCAGGGATTTAACCCATAGTTGTCTGACCTTGAAGGGCGGCTGACCTCAGAAGGGCAGCTCGCTCTTTGTGCTGGGTCAAGCCAGGGCAGCACAAAGAAACAGCTCATTCAGGGTCAGCAGCCACATGTGAATCTGAAGGGCATCTTTCCAGCCTCAGGCTCAGAACTCCAATATCCTGTTCCCATTTTCCTGGTTTACGGGCTGGCCCAAGTGTCTGGGCTGTTGGATCTTGCCTCTGTCTCACCACCTTCCCCATGCCCCTGCCCCCAGCTTAGCCTGGAATCTGGAGGTGCCCCCAGCTTGCAGCGTGGGACGCATAGCCTTATCTGTAGCTTCCAGTCTGGCTTCAGCCTTCTTGTCAGAATTCCTGAATAGTCCCCATCCTATATTAACCTCCTGCTTTCCAATCGTTCTTCAGCCACACAATTTCTGAAATGCCCTGTTTTGGGGGGAAAAGAAGATGAGGCCTGAGCCAGAGGAGACTCAGTGGGAGGTCGTTTGGGACTGACTTGTGTTCGCACCAGGGCTGGTCACAAAGCATCCCTCGTGGCCCCTGAAGGGAGTGGCATGATAGAAGACATCACGAAATAGCCACATTTTTGGCTTCTGAGTCTCAAAGACCTTGGGCCTGAGGGAACTCAGCAGCAAAACGGAGATTACCAGCTTCATGGTACCAGAGTGCTGGGTTGAGGTGAAAGGTGGAAGAAAAGGAAAAGAAAGAGTCCCACTGGGGCCTGAGGCTTGCTGCAGGGGAGCAGGTGGGGAGCTTTCCATAAACTGCAATTAGGTTTGGAGGATCTGAGAGTGGGGAAAAAGCCTGTAGTCTGATGTTTCAGTCTTAGGTAGAGACTTGGGAAATTTTAAACCCCTGTAACAGAGATGGTCTCACCAATATATACTAAGTGGTCCTCAGCCAGCCTCACTCAGCCAGCCCACCATGCCCCTGCAGGGCTCAGCACCAATAGAGTCATCTTTTTGTGCCAGAGAATAGGGTGTCAGAGGCAGTGGGTCCTAGCCTCAGTTTCCCCTACCCCCAGCATGATGTGAGAGCAGTAAGATGTCCCACTACTGGAGAGGAAGGCAGGGAAAATGAGAGAGAGGAGGACCCAAAGTACCCTGTTGCCCAGGCTGGAGTGGTGCAGTGGCGTGATCTCAGCTCACTGCAGCCTCTGCTTCCCAGCTTCAAGCGATTCTCCTGCCTCAGTCTCCCGAGTAGCTGGGGTTACAGGTGCGTGCCACCATGCCTGGCTAGTTTTTGTAGTTTTAGTAGAGATGGGATTTTGCTATGTTGGCCAGGTTGGTCTCGAACTCTTGACCTCAAGTGATTTGCCTGCCTTGTCCTCCCAAAGTGTTGGGATTACAGGGGTAAGCCACTGAGCCCAGCCAAGATGATTTTTTTTAAAGTTACTTTATTTTCACTTTTTGCAAACACAAAATTCCAAATGGAGAAGCTTTGTCCTCTTGCTGTTACAGGACTTCCTTCACCACAGGTCTTATCCCCATGAGGCTTCCTCTGACTTCTGGGTCAGGGAAACAGACAGTTTCTCCTGGAGCCTGGATCTGCATCCAGCATCCCCCTTTCCTCCCACTTCTCCACTGAGTGCTTTGGTAGTAGGTGGCCGCCTCTGACATCGCAACATCCTCCTTTTGTGAGCTGCTATGACTTAATCTCTGCAAGATTAGCCTTATTGTTATCGCTCTGGTTTATCTGGTGTGATCACAGCATGCAGCAGCTTGCTGAAAGGTATGGTCTATTAGGAGACGCTTGTTATAACAGTGGGAGGAGAGCAATAACACGTACGGCCGAGCAGCTTAGCATTTGACTGATAGGTAGGTAAACAGGAAAACACCCGGCTGGATTCTCATGCTTCTGAGGAGTCCAGAAGCAAAAAATGCTATGCTGTCAGTGTCATAAATGAAGTTAAATTAATTGATATAAATTAAATCAATCAATTTATTGTTCGGGACTTGTAGAGGACTCACGACGTGCCTGATTCTGGATCAGATACAAGGGATACAGAAATGAACTCCTCCATCCGTGCATCCCAGGTGCTCATGTTTTGATGGCAATACAGGCCAAAGGGCCAGAAATATTTAGTTAAAAATGTATTAAAAATTACTGAGTAGTTACTGTGTGCTAGGCTCTGTGATAAGCATCAAGGAGAAAGCATATATTTTCTGGACTTAAGAAACTCTCACTTTTTCATTCAAGGTGATAGGTGCTTTACTAGAAGAATTGACCAGGTTCACCTAATTCAGTTTGTTAAAGCAAACTGAATATGGCCTGAGAAGGACTCTGTACTTCTATATTTGAGTCCTTGTGGACGAACTGCAACCTAACTTAATAGGTAGACAAGACTGAAAACCTAACTTAGGAGTAGGCGCCTGTAATAATAGCTGTCTTGGCCAATCCCAGAAGCATATGTCAACCACTTATACATTGCTGAGTGTTCAAGCAGTGTTCAAATAAGACAAATGCCACCCTGTAACCAATCCATCCATTCCTGTACCTAACTTCCGATTTCTGTACATCACTTTAGTTTTTTTGTCTATAAATTTGTTCTGACCATGAGGCGCCCCTGGAGCCTCTCTGACTCTGCTGTGATTCTGGCTGTCTGATTTGCAAATCATTTATTGTTCAATTAAATTCCTTAAAATTTAATTCAGCTAAAGTTTTTCTTTTAACAAGTTCAACAATTATTCTAGGACACTAAGTCTTGTCTTGTTTTTTTTTCTTCTTCTTCTTCTTTTTTTCTGAGACAGAGTCTCATTCTGTCATCTGGGTTGGAGTGCCCTGTTACAATCACAGCTCATTGCAGCCTCAAATTCCTGGGCTAAATAGATCCTTCCATTTCTGCCACCTGAGTAGCTGGGACTACAGACATGCACCACCATGCTCAACTAATTTCCCATATTTTTCATAGAGATGCGGTTTCGCAATGTTGCCCGAGCTGCTCTCAAAATTCAGGGCTGAAGCTATGCACCTGCCTTGGCCTCCACGTCTGGGATTACAGGCGTGAACCACTGCTCCTGATCCTTATCTTGTCTTTGTGTGTGTGTGTGTGTGTGTGTATACACACACACATATATAGCTATATACACATATATAGCTATATACACATATATAGCTATATACACATATATAGCTATTTCTGAGGGTTGTGGAGAGGAAGGGAGGAGAGAGAGAGAAGAATCCATCAGAGGAAGTTTTCTGAACCAGCTCACTAGTTTATTTCCATATTATTTTTGGATTCTGAGTGTTATCTGTTTCCCTTCAATTTAACCATATACGTCTGTAATAGAAAGAGCTAATAATATTCTTCCCCTGGCAGCTTTTAATCTCCTCTTTAAAGGTATTAATGATTGTTATTGTTTATTAACACTTAATATGTGCCAGACTCTGAAGGTGGCACTTTCTACATTGCTTTATTTATTTATTTTAATTAATTTTTTTTATTGTATTTAAGGTTTTGGGGTACATGTGGAGAACATGCAAAATTGTTGCATAGGTACACACATGGCAGTGTGCTTTGCTGCCTTCCTCCCCTTCACCTATATCTGGCATTTCTCCCCATTCTATCTCTACCCACCTCCCCACCCCTCGCTGTCCCTCCTCTGTTTCCCCCCAACAGACCCCAGTGTGTGATGCTCCCCTCCCTGTGTCCGTGTGTTCTCATTGTTCAACACCCACCTATGAGTGAGAACATGCTGTGTTTGATTTTCTGTTCTTGTGTCAGTTTGCTGAGAATGATGTTTTCCAGAATTTACAAAGAACTAAAACAGATTTACAAGAAAAAAAAACAAATAAGCCCATTCAAAAGTGAGCGAAGGATATGAACAGACACTTCACAAAAGAAGACATACATGAGGCCAACAAACATATGAAAAAATGCTTATCATCACTGGTAGTTAGAGAAATGCAAATCAAAACTACATTGAGATACCATCTCACTCCAGTTAGAATGGCGATCATTAAAAAATCTGGAGACTACAGATGCTGGAGAGGATGTGGAGAAATAGGAACACTTTTACACTGTTGGTGGGAGTGTAAATTAGTTCAACCATTGTGGAAGACAGTGTGGCGATTCCTCAAGGACCTAGAAATAGAAATTCCATTTGACCCAGCAATCTCATTACTGGGTATATATCCAAAGGATTATAGATCATTCTACTATAAGGACGCATGCACATGAATGTTCATAGCAGCACAGTTTACAAAAGCAAAGACCTGGAACCAACCCAAATGCCCATCGATGATACACTGGACAGGGAAAATGTGGCACATATACACCATGGAATATTATGCAGCCATCAAAAACGATGAGTTCGTGTCCTTTGTAGGGACATGGATGAATCTACATTGCTTTATATAAAACTCATGAAAAAACTGATAAAATAGAAATTATTAATTTAAGAATACAATAAAATAATTCTTGGAGAGGTTTATTTGCCCCAGGTGACATAGCTGGGAAGTGACAGAGTCAGGATATGAAATGTGAGCTACTTCGCTCCGTGTACTCAGCTATTTTTACATTTATTGATCCTTACTGTATGTCAGGCCCTATTCCAAGGCATCCCACATTTAGTCCTCATTGCAATACTTTGAGTAGGTAACCTTTTTGTACATAGGGAAACTGAGGCTCAGAGACAGTGAGTAGCTTGCCCAGGGATGCATAGCAAGTAGAATTTAAACCTTGGTCTTTCTGATTTCAGGAGTCCTCATGCCATACCTTCTACTGTATATTTAGCTAATTGTACCCAAGTGGGAAGAAAGAAACTAATACTTATTGAATTTCTCCTTAGTATCAGGATCTAATTTTTGTCCCCCCAGAAACAGCACTGTAAGGTAGGCATTCTTTCATTTTACTATGAGAGAAGTCTCTCTGGGCAGATTGATTTTTTTTTTTTTCCCATTGTCATAAAGTTAAATGTAAACTTATTTATTTATTTTTTTTTTGAGACAGAGTTTCGTTCTTGTTGCCCAGGCTGGAGTGCAATGGCACGATCTTGGCTACTGCCACCTCTGCCTCCCGGGTTTAGCGATTCTCCTTTCTCACCCTCCTGAGTAGGGGATTACAGGCACATGCCACCATGCCCAGCTAAGTTTTGTATTTTTAGTAGAGATGAGGTTTCATTATATTGGTTAGGCTGGTCTTGAACTCCTGGCCTCAGGTGATCCACCCACCTCGGCCTCCCAAACTGGTGAGATTACAGGCGTGAGCCACTGTGCTCAGCCTGAACTTGATATTTTAACTGGTTTATTTATTCCCATGACTTCCCAAAGAAATAAAAAGTCATATACAAAAATTATTTTATGCATTAAATAGCTTTTTTTAAAAAAAAAAAATATATATATTTTATTGCGTTTTAGGTTTTGGGGTACATGTGAAGAACATACAAGATTGTTGCATAGGTACATACATGGCAATGTGGTTTGCTGCCTTCCTCCCCATCACCTATATCTGGCATTTCCCCCCATGTTATCCCTCTCCAACTCCCCACCCCCTGCTGTCCCTCCCCTAGTTCCCCCTGACAGACCCCAGTGTGTGATGCTCCTCTCCCTGTGTCCATGTGTTCTCATTGTTCAGCACCCACTTATGAGTGAGAACATGCGGGGTTTGGTTTTCTGTTCTTGTGTCAGTTTGCTGAGAATGATGGTTTCCAGGTTCATCCATGTCCCTACAAAGGACACGAACTCATCGTTTTTGATGGCTGCATAGTATTCCATGGTGTTTATGTGCCACATTTTCCCTGTCCAGTCTATCATCAATGGGCATTTGGGTTGGTTCCAAGTCTTTGCTATTGAAAACAGTGCTGAAATGAACATTTGTGTGCATGTGTCCTTATAATAGAACGTGTAATTCCTGGAGCACTAGCAAGGAAAAACACTCATGACCAGTGTGCATTTCACCACTGATTTGTTCTTCCCCTTGTGTTTCTAAGCATGTTTTAATTCACACACATGAATGAGTTGTAATACTTGTAATCCTTGTTGGGTTTACTTAAAAAAGTGTTTTTTATGGTGTGAGGGAGGCATGTAGTTATCTCCCATGTCCAAGACATATCCAAATGCCCATGACATGAAAGTGTCATATGTAGGTTGATCATGTGCCTAAATAGAGGGTGAAAGTGATTTTACAAGAGGTAATTTTTTTTATATGTATACTTTATGTTCTGGGTTACATGCATAGATTGAGCAGGTTTGTTACATAGGTATATGTGTGCCATGGTGGTGGTTTGCTGCATCCATCACCCCATCATCTACATTAGGTATTTCTCCTAATGCTATCCCTCCCCAATCCCCCTACCACGTGCTATTTCTACCCTAGGCCCCCACCCGCTAGGCCCCAGTGTGTGATGTTCCCCTCCCTGTGTCCATGTGTTCTCATTGTTCAACACCCACTTACTTGTGAGAACATACAGTGTTTGATTTTCTGTTCTTGTGTCAGTTTGCTGAGAATGATGGTTTCCAGTTTCATCCATGTTCCTGCAAAGGACATGAACTCATCCTTTTTTATGGCTGCATAGTATTCCATGGTATATATGTGCCACACTTCTTTATCCAGTCTATCATTGATGGGCATTTAGGTTGGTTCCAAGTCTTTGCTATCATGAACAGTGCTGCAATAAACATACATGTGCATGTGTCTTCATAACAGAATGGTTTATAATCCTTTGGGTATATGCCCAGTAATGGGATTGCTTGGTCAAATGGTATTTCTATTTCTAGATCCTGAGGAATCGCCACACTGTCTTCCACAATGGTGGAGCTAATTTACATTCCCACCAACAGTGTAAAAGTGTTCCTATTTCTCCACATCCTCTCCAGCATCTGTTGTCTCCTGATTTTTTTGATGGTCACCATTCTAACTGGTGTGAGATGGTATCTCAATGTGGTTTTAAGTTGCATTTCTCTAATGACCAGTGTTGATGAGCTTTTTTTCATGTGTTTGTTGGCTGCATAAATGTTTTCTTTTGAAAAGTGTCCATATCCTTTGCCCACTTTTTGATGGGGTTGTTTTTTTCTTGTAAATTTGTTTAAGTGCTCCGTAGATTGTGGATATTAGCCCTTTGTCAGATGGGTACATTGCAGAAATTTTTTCCCATTCTGTTGGCTCCCAGTTCACTCTTTTGATAGTTTCTTTTGCTGTGCAGAAGCTCTTAAGTTTAATTAGATCCCATTTGTCTATTTCGACCTTTGTTGCCATTGCTTTTGTTGTTTTAGTTATGAAGTCCTTGTCCATGCCTATGTCTTGAAAGGTATTGCCTAGGTTTTCTTCTAGGGATTTTATGGTGTTAGGCCTCACGTTTAAATCTTTAATTAATCTAGAGTTAATTTTTGTATAAGGTGTAAGGAAGGGATCCAGTTTCAGCTTTCTGCATATGGCTAGCCAGTTTTCCCAACACCATTTATTAAATAGGGAATCCTTTCCCCATTGCTTATTTTTTGTCATGTTTGTCAAAGATCAGATGGTTGTAGTTGTGTGACATTCTGAGGCCTCTGTTCTGAGGAACATTGTTTTAATCTACCCAGAAAAAAAAATTAGGGACTGTACCGTGTGAGTGGGGAAAAATAAAAGTGAAAGAGAATTCAGACAAGGTAATGAGAAAGGATTGAAAGTGCTGAAAATGTGTGGAGAGACCAATATGTATAGGAAAAAACACAGGGGTTGGCAGCCCCAGAACCCACATGCATGAGTATAGCCAACAACTTTCCATAATCCAGCCACAGGATTAATTCCTCCAACTAAAAAATACTATGCAAATTCCATTATTATAGTATTCAGGGCTAGAATGTCTATTTAGAATGTAGGGGACCATGAATAAACCCCTGAGATTTTAAGAGCCCAGAGAAAGTTAGGAAACTTACAACTGTTTTCTGAATCTTCCAAGAGCCTATTAAAAAAATTTATGCCTGTGAGTCAGAGAAATTAAAGCCTAATCAAAGCAGACTGTTTTATTTATTTTCCTTTTTTTGTTGTTGTTTTGAAGGAAAAGCCTGTATTTAGTGACTTTAGTCAAACGTATTCTTTTTATTTGCTGCTTCCTTTTATTGGATTCTGAAACAAGCTGATACAGCCTCTGTGTGTGTGTGTGTGTGTGTGTGTGTGTGCACGCGTGCACGCTGGTGGGGAGACTATATTGCCACAATAAATATTACAGTGCAAAACCCTGCCAGACCATTTCCCCCAGTGAAAGCTGTTTGAGCGTGTACTAAGACTTGGTTACTGTGAATTCATGCCTCGTGTATGTTATTGTAAAATGAACATTGTGATAATCCATTGTCTTAATATGTCTGGAATTGGCAGTAAGAGAAGCAGGCTAAGTGAAGGGGCCAGGCTCAGTAGTTGTTAAGGGACTGGGAGCTGCAGCCAGTTTGTCAGGAGGCCATCTTGGGTCTTTATACTGTGCTTTGCCTGAGCAAAAGGGGTACCTGTCCTGGGTCTCCATGCTTCAGAGGGTCCTTTTCTGCAACTTTTCCAGCTGTGTCAGAGCCCAAAGGGCAAAGGCAGGTGTTCATGTACCATCCATTCCCATTTTTTCTATAGAACATCTCCTAGCAACCTGGTAAGCAGATTTCCTTGCCAAACTAGCCTGACCCTACTTCCATGGGCTCTTGTTGGAGTCCATTCTTCTGAGAGGAAGTTACTCTGCAGGTGAGAATCCTCAGAGCCCTGAGGCAGCCAAGGGGAGGCTGTTATAGAGGTGTGGACAAAACTTAGATGCCGGATGGAGTGGGCTCACGTGAGCCTCCTTCTGGTGCAACAGGGACCTGGAGATAGAAACAGAAGTGGGATGGGCTCTAGGCTCAGGACTCAGCCAACTTCATCCACACAGCCACCACATTCCTGCATGAAGCATCAAAGAGTTTGACACTGGTAAATTTGAACTGGCCTTCCAGGTCAGTATGAAGGCATACTTGTTAAGGTAAAAAGATACAATATGTTTTATACAGAATTTGCTAGCTCAGTTTATAACATCTAAAAGTATAGGAATACAGTACATGGGTCTTCATTTGTATTCATGCCACAGGTCCTGTGAATATTAGATCTAAGACTGACAGGGACTGGCTGCAGTTGTGGGGGATGGATGAGGCTTCGAGAGAGAATTTGGTCTACTGTTAGTTTTGAGATGTTGGATGCCACCAAAGATGACTTACCTGTTCTTTAAGAAGGACAGAATAATGGTAGTCCATGTCAGGGAGAAGTGAAACAGAGTCCAGCTCTCTTTTGGAAAGCTCATTTACCTTTCCCTAAGCATGTGGGCTCTCTGTATTTCTTGGGGATATATTCTGTTTGGGCAGGAACTAGATGTAGTGGAAAGGGTGTTTGGAGTCAGACTGATAAAGAAACATTCCATTCAGTGGTACCAATTATTAACCTCAATTTCCCTATTTAAAATGGGGATAATAATATTGGCTCTTGGGATTGTTTTGAGGATAAGATGAATTAATGTAAATGACTTACTTATTCTTAAAGTTCAATAAGTTTTCAACCAGGAGCCTCTCTCTCTCCCCTTTCTGTTTTGATGAAAGAAACAAACCTCTGTGTTTTATTTCCTTGGATACTTGCCAAAAGTCTTGTTGACTATTTAATATAATTCTTGCTAATAACATAGTATGAACAGTCTCAGAAATCATTTTCAAAAGAAATGACTGGAAACAGTGTGCCTTAAGGCAATGGAACTACTTTGGGGCAGGAGGGCCCCTTAATTCCTAGCCACTGAGTGACCAACACCCAAACCCAAAGGCTTAACTAGCTTCAGATTCCAGTCTCATTGCTCTAGTGTTGCCTTTGACAGATCAACATTGGCTTCATCTCAGTTATTGGATTTTGATTTATTTCCAGAATTACCTGGACTGAATTCAATGGCAGAGCAGTACTTGAAATGATGGACTATCATATGGACTTCATTTTCTAGAAATGTCACATGTTCTAATGTCCCAATTTTTCTGAGCAGACAATAGCATGATGTTTAGTTGTATGTGTCAACTTGGTTAGGTTCTAGCACTTACTTACTCAATTAGACACTCATAAAAGTGTTACTGTGAATATATTTTGAAAATGTGATTAACGCCCACAAATAAGTGACATTCAATAAAGGATAATAGCCTTAATAATCTGGGTGGGACTTATCCAATCAGTTGAAAGGATTTAAGAGCAAAACAGTTTTCTCTGAACCAAAAAAAAGAAAAAAAAAAGAGGAAGAAATTATGCCTTTGGACAGAAGCATCAGAGCATGGCTGATAGTTTCTAGCCTGCTGGCCTGGCCCATGGATTTCGGACTTGCCAAACCCTACAACAACAATCATATAACTGGTTTTGTTTCTTTAGTAAAACTCTGAGTGACAGAGAATTTGATACCAAGAGTGGTTCTAGAGAGACTGACGAATATAAATTTGTTCTCAAATCTGATTAGATTTCAAGGCACTAATGACTCTATTTCCAGTTAAAAAGCAGGCACTGGTAGTCCATGGTACGGTGTAGGAATAGATATACATAAAATATTGTCATTGGATACTCCTGATCAAATGCAGATAAAAGGCAAAATTCTGGTTGATTGCATATTTGATATCTTAGAATGTTTTAGTCAAAGTAAGGAGTATAATGAGATTGACTAGTTTTCTACTAACTGCTGGGGAAAGAGGAACAAAGGATGAACTAGGAGCTTGAAATTTTTAGCTCAAGCTTGAAAAAAATGACCTAAAAACTTTTATGTCTTCCCTAAAAGAAACTGTCTTAATTCATATAGGTTGCTATTAAAAAATGCCATAAACTAGTATTTTATAAGCAATAGAAATTCATTTCTCACAGTTGTGGAGGTGGAGAAGCCAAGATCAAGGCACCAGCAGATTTAGTGTCCAGGGAGGGCTCACTTTCTGGTTCACAGATGGTCATTTCCTGTTTCCTCACATGGTGGAAGATGTGAGAGTGGCCTCTGGGGTTTCTTTTATAAGAGCAGTAATCTCATTGAGGAGGGCTCTGACCATCACATATCACCTTCCAAAGACCCTCCCTCCTAATACCTGTTACCATCACACTGAGTGGTAGCATTTAAACATATGCCTTTTGGGGGTTTACATAAACGTTCGTTCTACAGCAGAAACTCTTACCTCCTATAGTCCCAGGGCTGAAATTTCTGAAAGCCAAACCCTGAGTCTTATCCTGGGAGTGGTTTTAATACAAGAACAATTGAATTATCAACCTCACAAAGTTTCTTCTGTTAAAAGTGAGAGCATTGGCTGGGGAGAAACGGAATTCAGAAAACTGTGATGGAGATATATAGAAAGATCCCAATAAACTTGAGAATACTGAACCCTTAAATTCACCAGAACCTTTTTGTCAGTAAGGAAGTCCTGGTGAATGGAAGCAGCCCTTCCATCCCTGTTGAAGGAAGTTAACTCTACTCTGTCTGAAGGATCTGTAAAGACCTTTCCTGGTGTAGTTGCCTGGCAAGACACCACTGATTCTCTTAAAAACACACCCTCCACCCACTTGGCTTTTAAAAGTATAACTAGACTCAAGTATCAAAGGGTAAATGTACAAAGTGTTACCCAGAAGGAAAGGCACTACACACCAAACTGCATAATTAAAAAATTTATACAGACAATAATCTGTGCTTGAATGGATATCAAAAGTGTGGCATAATAGAAGAAATCCAAAATTTCATCCTTTCATATTTATTGACATGGGCCCATTAAGCAGAGACTCTAGATTCAATTTTTCAGCTTGAGAATGTAGAAAGGGTTCTTAGAGTGTGGTGTTAGCTGAAACGTGGACTGAAAGTTTTCCTAAATTAAATGCAGTTGATGTGTCAGAACTGCTGAGTATACTGCAGAGGAAGTATCTCAAGGCATAGGGAGATTGGAATGTTAGGGTAGACTTATCATGTAAGACTTGCCCATCCTCCCAGGGAGAGTCTAGAGGACTCTTCTTCCACCTTCCACCACCCACCACAACGATGAAAAATGAGTTTGTGAGAACAGCCCCCTGCCGTTGAAGAGCTCTGTGGTCACTCTTCTTTGGAGGTCAGTGATTACAGTGGGAACTGCTACTACCAAAGCAATAATCAGAATACTCTGACTCTCAGTGATCTCTAGTGTTGGCTAGTTGATCATGGTGTCCCTAGAAGAGAAATAGAAGGGCTTTCTACCAAATTCTCACTTGATCTATATAAGTGGAGGAGCTCTAGGTCAAGGGGACTGAAGTCTACCTTAAATTACCAAAATAGAGTATTATGGAGTAAATTGTGTCCCCCCTGCAAAATTTGTATGTTGAAGACTGATATGATTAGGCTTTGTGTCCCCACACAAATCCCATCTTAAATTGTAATCCCTAGGTATTAAGGGGGAGACCTGGTGGGAGGTGACTGAATCATGGGGGAAGATCCCCCCTTGCTGTTCTCATGATAGTGAGTTCTCAGGAGATCTCATGGTTTTATAAGTGTTTAGTAATTCCTCTCTTACTCACTTTGTCTCTGTCCTGCCACCTTGTGAAGAAGGTGCCTGCTTCCCCTCCCACCATGACTGTAAGTTTCCTGAGGCCTCCCCAGCCATGTGGAACTGTGAGTCAATTAAATCTCCATTTAAAATAAACTACCCAGTCTTGGGTTGTGTCTTTATAGTAGTGTAAAAATGGATTAATACAAAGCCCTAACACCCCACATGACTGTATTTGGAGACAGGCCACTTAATGAGGTAATTAAAGTTAAATGAACTCTTACGCTTTGAGGCCTAATCTGATATGACTAATATGTCCTTATAAGGAGAAGAAGAAACACCAGGGATGGGTGAGCATATAGAAAAGGCTATATGGAGTCAAACCATGAAAACAGGCCTCACAAGAAACCAGACCTCCCAACACTTTGATCTTGAACGTCTAGCCTTTAGAACTGTGAGAAAATAAATTTCTGTTGTTTAAGTGGTAAGTCTGTGGTATTTTGTTATGGCAGCTCCAGTGAACTAAAACAGAGTCATGGGTCTTTAATTAATTCCCAGGCTTGAACAAATTTACAAGCCCAGAGCCCCTTGAGTAAAGGGCAGGGGTGCTGGTGCCCTTGAGAAAGGATCTTGCTTTTCTGCCATAGATTTATATTGTTAATTTTGATTCCAGACTTCCTCAAAGGGACCTATGGACTTTTACCAGGGTGACTGTGCAGTAAGGAACAGGAAGTAACTTTCTGAGGATTACTGTATACTGGTTTTGGACTTACACTAATACTAGAAGACACAAAACATCACTGTCTACAAGTCAGAGCAGGGTGTTATGGAGGCCAGGTGATAATGAAGTTTGAGCTCAGATTCATATCACTGTGAATCCCACTGAACCCATCCTGTAGTTATTTCCTCAGTTCTGGTAGAATAGGCAAACTCCATAAATGGTAAAATCCATACATTGGTTTCTTGACCTGTGAAGTGAGGGTATTATTATGGTAGGAAAATTCAAGTAGAAACTTCTAGAACTTCCTCTACCTAGGAAAACAATGAACCCAAAACAACGATGAATTCTTAGAGGGATTTCAGAGATTAGTGACACCCTCTAGGACTCGAAAGGTACAGAGGTGGTGATTCCCTTCATAGCCCCTTTTACCTTTTTTATTTTGCTGTGCAAAATACAGATGACTCTTGGAGAATGACAGTGGACTATTGTAAACTTAACCATATGGTGACTCCAATTATGGCTGCTGTTCCAGATGTGCTTTCATTGCTTGAGTAAATCAACAAATCTCCTGGTACCTGATATGCATCTCTGGAACTGGGGAACACTTTAAAAAAATACTTGCTAGTAAAGACTCTCAGAAGCCTTTTGATTTCAGCTGGTAGGGTCATCAATACACTTTTACTCTAGTAGTATATCAGTTCTGTGTCCCTAAGTATAATTTAGTCCACAGAGACCTTGATTGTCTTTCCCTTCCATAAGCCCATTACATTGAAGATACTATGCTGATTAGACAGTGAAGATCCCTATGACTTTGAAGCAAAACACTGCCATCCTCTGTAGATAACAACTCTCCTTTTGATAAACAGCTTTTGGCTTGCTACTGGGCCTTAGTAGAGAAAACTTAATCAATGACCACCAATTTCTATGTGACCTAAACTATGAATCACGAACTTGCTGTTTTTCTGACCCATCCGGCCAAGTTGGATGTATACACTGTCATTCCCTTATGAAATGGAAGTGGTGTATGTAATATTGAACTTGAACAGGCCCTGAACATACAATAAATTACTTGAGAAAGTGACCAAAATGCACAGTCCCTTCTCTTGCCATATCATTTTCTCTTTCCAAACCTACACCTCTGGCTTCATGGAGGAGTTTCCTATGACCAGTTGGGCTAAGGAGGAAGAAACTCAGTATTGGTTTACAGATGGTTCTACATGCTAAAGTGGACAGCTACAGTGGTATGGTCATTTTCTGGGACACCCTAAAGGACAGTTGTAAGGAAAATCCTTTCGGTAGTTGCTCATTTTGCTTGGAAAGAGGTATGAGTCTATACTGATTCATGGGCCGTGGCCAGTGGCTTGACTGGATGGTGAGAGGCTTGGAAAGAACATCATTGGAAAATTGGTGACAAGGAAGTCTGGGGAAGAGATATGTGGATGAACTCCAAATGGGCAAAATCATAAAGGTATTTGTATCCTATATGAATGGTCACTAAGAGTAATCACAGCAGAGGAGGATATTAATAACTAAGTGAACAGATCTGTTCTGTGGATTCCAGTCCATTTCCTTCCCCAGCCATCCCTGTTATTACTCAGAGGGCTCATGAACACAATGGCCATAGTGGCAGGCATGGAGGTTATGCATGGGCTCAGCAACATGGACTTTTACTCACTAAAGCCAACTTGGCTGTGGCTACTGCTGAGTACCCAACATGCTAAAAGCTAACACTAAGTTCCTGATATAGCACTATTCCAAGTTGGTAAGCCAGCTACTTGGTGGCAGATTGATTATGCTGGACCAGTTTCATCATGGAAGGGGCAGTGCTTTGTTCTTAGTGGAACAGATACTTACTTCAGTTATGAATTTGCCTTCCCTACATGCAACATTTCTGCCAAAACTATCATCTGTGGACTTACAGGATGCCTTATCTCCCATAAAAATATTCCACATAGCATTGCTTCTGATCAAGGGACTCACTTCATAATAGATAAGTGTGGCAGTGGACCCATGCTCATGAATTCATAAGCCTTACCATGTTCCCCATCATCCTGAAGCAGCCAGCTTGATGAAACATGCAACAGCCTTTTAAAGACTCATTTACAATGCCAGCCAGGGAGTAATAGCTTGTGGTGTTGGAGTGAAGTCATTCAACAGACTGTATTTGCTTTAAATAAGCATTTAATATATGGTTCTGTTTCTTCCATAGCCAGGATGCATAAGCCCAGCAAACAAGGAATGGAAATGGACATGGCACATTTTACTATTACTTCTAAGGATTCATTAGCAAAGTGTTTGCTTCCTGTCCCCAGTCCTTATTCTTTGTTGTTCCAGAAGTCTTAGTTCCATAGAGATAAATGCTACTACCAAGAGACACAGCAATGATTCCAATAAACGGGAAGTTAATACTGCCATGTAGCCACTTTGGGCTCCTCATGCCTCTGAATCAATAGGCAAAGAAGGGAGTTACTGTGCTAGCTGGGATGGTTGATTATGATTGCCAAGGAAATTCTGGGCTGCTAGTACGCAATGGAGGTAAGGAAGAATATTTCTGTAATACATGAGATTCCCTCATGGCATCTCTTAGTACTGCCATGAGCTGTGGTTAAAGTCAAGAAGAACTACAATGAGCTAATTCAGGCAGGACTGCTAATGGCCTAGACCCTCAAGGAATGAATGTTTGGGTTACCCCACCAGGCAAAACAAAACAAAACAAAACCAAAAAGACATGACTACATGAAGTGCCAGCTGAGAGCAAAGAAAATACAGAATGGGTAGTAGAAGAAAGTAGTTATAAATATTAGTTATGACCACTTGAACAGCTGTGAAAATAACAGCTGTAGTTGTTATTAGTATTTTTCCTAATTTTTTATAAAGTTTTTTAATTTGTATATGAATATGATTGTGTGTATAAAGTATTTTTGTTTTCTTCCCTCATTTGCTTCTCATCTAACATCAGATATCAGTTGATATCAGTTGATATCACACTATTTATGTTATGAAATATTAAGAAGGAGTGTGAATACCACTCAAGGACTTTACAGGGGAAGAGTTAACACATTCTTGTTGGTACATGGGATAGTTGTATTCTGTGATGTGGAAGTATTACTTTGTTTGGAGATTAAGTATAGTTTAAGGAGATGTGTGTAAGTGCCCAGTTGACCTAGGGTGGACTGTGATGGGTAATTTTATGTGTCAACTTGCCTGGGCTGTGGTACCCAGTTATTCACTCAAACATGAATTTCAATGTTATTGTGACGGTATTTCTAATTGTCGTTAACATCTACAATCAGTTGACTCTAAATAAAGGAGATTGTCCTTAATAATCTGGATGGGCTTAGCCAATCAGTTGAAAGGGCTTAAGAACAAAGGAACAACATTTAAGAACAAAACTTAAGAATAAAATGGAGTTTTCCCTGAGGAAGAAGAAACTCCACCTCTGGATGGAAACACCAGGTTCTATCTGAGAGTTTCCAGCCTGCTGGTCTGTGCTAGGAGTTTGACTTGCTACCCCACAATTATATAAGCCAAATCCTTATAATTTATATATATATAAATATATACACATGTACTATGGATATCTCATAAATATATTTATATACACATACTACGGATATCATATATATGTGTATGCGTATATATATGTATCAACTGTGGATATCTCATATATATATCTCATATATTTTAAGTGTATAGTGTATCTATATATATATTTCAAGGATTTGGCTTACATAATTGTAGGGTAGCAAGTCTGAAACTCCTTGCATAGGCCAGCAGGATGGAAACTCAGATAGAACCTGATGTTTTGCCGGGAGCAGTGGCACATGTCTGTAGTCGCAGCTTCTCGGGAGGCTGAGGATCGCAGCTTCTCAGGGGGCTGAGGTGGGAGGATCGCTTGAGCCCGGGAGTTCTGGGCTGTAGTGCGCTATGCCGATCGGGTGTCCGCACTAAGTTTGGCATCAATATGGTGACCTCCCAGGAGTGGGGGACCACCAGGTTGCCTAAGGAGGGATGAACTGGCCCAGGTCGGAAATGGAACAGGTCAAAACTCCCGTGCTGATCAGTAGTGGGATCACGCCTGTGAATAGCCACTGCACTCCAGCCTGGGCAACATAGTGAGACCCCATCTCTTAAAAAAAAAAAAAAAAGAAAAAAGAAGAACCTGATGCTTCTATAGGAAGGTGGAGTTTCTTCTTTTTCCTCAGGGAAAACTCCATTTTGTTCTTAAATTTTGTTTTTAAATATTCTTTTGTTCCTAAGTCCTTCCCACCACTTGGCTAAACTCACCTAGATTATTAAGGATAATGTCATTTATTTAGAGTCAATTGATTGTAGATGATGGCCACAATGAAAAATACCCTTTTATACATAAACATACTGTGGCTATCTCATATATTATATATATATATATATACACACACATATATATATATGATGCATAAGTGTGCGTGTGTGTGTGTGTGTGTGTGTATGTATGTATTTACTAGAATGACTCACAGAACTCAGGAAAATGCTGTACTTTATTATCGTTAGGTTTAGCCTAAAGCTTCTCCTTTACATATTTTAAATTTGGCCTAAAGGTTCTCCACACGTAGTGAACTGTAACCTAACTTGATGTGTAAACAGATTGTAACCTACTCTTGTGCCAAGCACCTAGTTTTGGCCAATCAAGAATGGCCACAATTCAGTGTTTAAATTAAGCAACCACCAAACTGTAACCAACCTGGCTGTTTCTGTACCTCATTTTCATTTTCTGTACATCACTTTCCTATTTCTGTCCGTAAATCTTCTTCGACCACACAGTAGTGCTGAAGTCTTTCTGAACCTTTTCTAGTTCAAAGCTGCTCTATTCTGTGTGAATCTGTTGTTTGCTGAAACTCTGTGAAGTTTAATTTGTGTAAAGTTTCTCTTTTTAACACTACCGTAGTTTAATATAAAAGATACAAATGGGTGGCCAGATGAAGAGGTACATAGGGTGGGGCCTGAAAGGGTCCTAAGCCCCAGGAGCCTCTTTCCCCTGGAGTTGGGGTGCTCTATCCTTCTGGCATGTTTGTGTGTTCTCCAATGTGAAAACCGTCCAAACCTCCCATTCAAGAGTTTTTATAATCCAACCTTCAGCACTACTCCCTTCCCTAGGGCTTGGGGGCAGGGTGGGAGTGAGAGTGCCTCCCTCTAATCTTGTGTCTGGTCTTGCCAAGGACAAGTCTCAATTCTGAAGCTGTCTAGGAGCCCCACCAGGTGTCACCTCATGAGCATTAACATAGACTCAGGTGTGTTCCAAAGGGGTTCATTACGAATAACAAAGCCGCTCCTATTACTTAGGAAATCCTAAGGGTTTTAGGAACTCTGTGCCAGGAACTTGAGAGCAAGATCAGGTATATATATTTTATTCTACCACTGAGAGCTGTTGCTGTGTTTTGTGCTTCTAGCTTTGGGTCCCTTTGTAGCTCCCTGGTTCCCTACTCGCTCCCAAGCCTGATTCTTCGCCTTCTCCCTGATTGTTAACAGCAGCACCTTCCCCCCGACATCTTTCCAAAGAAATCCTCTTTGGTTTAAATTAGTTGGAATTGGATTTTATTGCTTGCCATTAGGACCCTGGCTGACATGCGTGTCAAGAGCTGATGTGAAAGAACCAGTAGAATGGGGCATGTAGTCTTGTTTGCATATTTTGTTAGGTTTGGTGAGTTGCAATAGTTGATGTGGGTGTAAAATTCCAATTTACTTCTCTAATGAGCTCTTCAACAATGGATCTGCTCCATTTAGCTGTACATGATTATAGCTAAATGGTGGTGGTTACAAAAAGACCTTGTTTTGACCCCATATGAAAACAACATTCAAAATCAACCAGAGGAAAGCAGAACATGTGGCCTAAAGTCAGGAAGAAAAATCAGCGTGTAGGTTTCGGAGCTGGCTGTGTCCTTGCCATCATCTCTTTTCCACTGCCCTAACATTTCTCATCCATTTGGCCACTGTTTAACATGATCAGACAAATGTTATTTTAAAAGGACACGTTTTGAGTTAAAAATTACTCTCCTTCTTGGGTGTGTTTTGTGGTTTCTGCAGCTGGAGGTTACAATAGGCTATTTGATTAATGAGCTGTTTTATTGGGATGCAAATAATGCATAATGTCAAAAGATCCATATGTTGTACATTACAGAGGCATAAAACTTACCTTGGCACAAAATGAAAAATTTAAAGCATCTCTCTTGGAAACATATATTATGCTGAACAAAAAGCATGTGGGTATTTTGGTATTTATAAGCTGATGAATGCTGTGCCAGATTTGTTTAGTTTTTATGCCACCTCTGATTGTGCATGTGTTTGCATGTGTGTGTATTCTGTGTTCATCAGAAATACCTCTATGCTTCTATTTCTATTCAGTGTCTTCAGAACAGTTGAAAGGAGCCAAACAGCTGGTTCTGATAACACACAGTAGCTATAACCTGCATGGTTTAGAGCTAAAATGCTGGATACTGGAATGAAAATGTAGTTATTTTAAAAACTGTACTGGGAGATTAAAGATTGGTTGTTCATGTATCACTAGAGAGGAGGGGCATGAGAGTGCTGTGTAAATACTGTTAATTGGACAAAAATCTCAGAGCAACATAGCCCTTTGGAGTATAGAGACAAACGGTGCAGTGGGTGTGAGTTGTGGTGGAGCAGCAAAGCTTTGGTCAGTGTGGGAGATTTTATATCCAATGAAAACACTTGTGAGGCCAAGCCAGGCTGACCAACCGCCTTCCCACAACCTGCACACTAGTAACTGCTCAAATATCAGCTTCTGCTCAAATATTGTTTCTCAAAGAACTCTTCTCTTAGCCATCCCTCCACCCCCAATAAGGTAATGTGAATGAGAACAGTTCTCATTCACGTTACCTCATTGTATTTTCTTTATGGAATTTTTTACCACCTGAAATGATCCTGTTTTCCTATTGGTTTACTTATTTATTATATATTTCACATGACAAAATAGGCTTCATATCAGACCTGTTTACAGCTGTAAACTCAGATCTGCACCTGGAACACATTAGGAACTCAATATAAATTATATACAGAATGTTGAATTTGAAAAGTGGAGATGATAGTAGTCCCTGTCTCCTTCAAAAGAGTCTGTGAGGCTTAACTGAGCATCAGACTTGTAAGCTTGACATCAAAGCACCTGTCACAGAGTAAGGATTTGGGAACTGTTAGCTGCTATTATTTTTTAATTATTTATATTACTTAGTGAGATGATGATGATGATATTACATTTGCCACAAAGGAAGTGTAATTGATGCCCATAGAAAGTGATTTGAATTGGCTATGTTAATCCATAACTTCATTAAAAAATTTTTGAAAATATATTTTCTTGGACCTAGCGCAAGAAATTGCACAGATTACTAAAATACTCTGTTTGCTGTGGAAGTAGTAATATGCACGCTCAATGAAAATTATGGCTTCATCAAGAACTGGGATGTCATAACCTAGACTTAGCAATAAAATTCTATGGGAAGCAACATAACCTTAGTTGAGCCAGAAAGCTCCTGGGGGTCGTGGGGTGTCTCTTGGTCATCATCAGACACATTATCTATGAGCTTTATGTAAGAGCTTTCTTAGACATTTCTGGCTCAACAGAATTGTGCATATCCTTGCTCATTCGACAGCATGTTACTCTGCATCTTTAATAAAGGCAGTCTTTAGGAAAAAGATGTAACACATTTCTTTTATTTACAAAGCACGTATGTAGGCTTTACTCTTAAGCTTCCTGCAGACAGAGTGATGAGATACACACTTCTTCGTGATTTAAGTCCCACTAGCTACACAAAGTTGTGAATTTATAGCTATTTATTTTCTCCTTGATAGGATTGGGATGCAAATAATGCATACTTCTGTGAAAACAATGAACACTTTCCCACTAGGTCTGTCTGGAGCATGGGGCAGTCCCAGCTGGTAAGGGGTTATTACTGTCATGAAACATTCCCTCACTGGTGTACTGCATGCCAGAACTCCCATTAATAGATATTGATTTTTGCACAGTAAAATTCTGATGGCTTCCTTAAAAGGACCACTTTTTTCAGATTAACAGCTACTCTGTTAATGTCAGAAGACCTGTGTAGTTAAAAAAAGGCCTTCATTTATAGACATCAAAAAGCATGTCTAAAACAACAGGCCCCTCAAATTCAAAATAAAAGGGGTGTAATAAAAGAAAAATTATATTTTAAATGAACTATCCGATTTCAACGTAACACACTTTAGGTAATAAAATCCCAGAGATACGAACACCATTGGTGTTCTTGCTATTGATGTGGTATGGTATGTTTATTTTGTTTATTTTGTGTGTGTGGTTTTTTTTTTTTTTTTCCTGAGATGGAGTTTTGCTCTGTCACCCAGGCTGGAGTGCAGTGGTGTGATCTCGGTTCACTGCAACCTTCGCCTCTCAGGTTCAAGCAATTCTCCTGCTTCTGCCTCTTGAGTAGCTGGGACTACAGGTGCCCGCCACCACGCTTGGCTAATTTTTGTATTTTTAGTAGAGACAGGGTTTCACCATGTTGGCCAGGCTGGTCTCAAACTCCTGACCTTCTGATCCACCTGCCTCAGCATCACAAAGTGCTGGGATTACAGGAGTGAGCCACCACGGTCGGCCTTATTTTGTGCTGTTTTTATATGAGCAATAAAAGTCCAATGTTTAGTGTTCTTGTAAGTTTTATTTATTTAATTTTGTTAGTGAACTAAGCTATAATTTTTTTTTCTTGTTGGAGTAGCAAAGAGACAAGCACTGGTCATCATTTGCATATTATTAGTCTGTGTCCAGCAAGAGTCATGATGGAGAATGAATCTGAATGGAACCAGATATCAGAGCTGAACAGAGACTACCTATTTATCAAAGAACTATCCACTTCTCCTCAAGCAAACAGTGGAGGGGGATTTTGGGCCTGTAGGTTCCATCAGGTTTCTCACTTTTAAATGAAGAGAAGAGGTGAAATGTACTCCAAGCAAGAAGAAAAACGATCCACCTAGATTAGGGAAGAGCTGGACGACATAGGCCACCAACCTGGGCTACCTGGGGTTCTGGGCTGATGGGCTTGTGTGTAATGTGTGACGCAGCATCAGTCCCCACAAACCTGATTAGACTCCAACAGTTTCAAGATTCCAAGGGTAACATTTCAGATCCCAGGTAGCTAGCTACCTGTCACCTCCCTCTCCAATCTTCTCCCCATAGCTCATTCTTAATTTCTAAAATTTAATTTTTATCAAAGTAATACCATAGTCTAAGAGTCAAATATTAAAGGGCTTGTAATGAAAACCAGCTGCAGACACAAATGCAGCTTGAAAACATGGAGTTACTAGGGAAGAAATATGGATCTCTCTCTTCTCTTACCTTGTGATCTTGTATCATTGCCTCCTGTTGGCTGATCCCTACCAGAAACAGGGGCCTTTGGATTCCACAGGGCAGTGAATGAATGCTTAGAATAAAGGACGCTGGGAAATGAAGAACAACCAGCTCAGGAGTTAATACCTATTTACAAGGGCTACTGTGAGAATTAAATGAGATAAACATAAGAAGAACTCAGGCAAAGTAATTGGCTTACAATGGGACCCCAGAATATGTGTTTTCCCCGCTTCTCACCTCTTTCCCCTTCCTCATTTATCAAAATCTCTCCAAAAGTTGTGATTCCTTTATTGCATTAGCTGTAAATACATAAAACAGCATTTTAGCAAGAGATAAGACTCTTTCAAAGCCTTTTGGATATTATAGATGTCAGTAACTCAGTGAATGGTGTTTTGGTGGTGGGTGGTTTAAAAACATCCTTTCATCAGTTTATGCTCAGTGGAGCTTATCTGAGCAATTAAAAACAAAACAAAGCAAAGCAAACCAAAGCAAAAATAAAACAAAAACAATTCATGAATCAGGTAGCTGTCAGAGCCAAAACAGGTTTAGAGAACTGCAGCTAACAGCGTGATCTAACAACATTTATAGAAAACCAAAGTGAGGTATAGAGACAACTTAGTTAGAGCTTAATTGGTTTATTTGTTGCAGAGTCTTCTGAAATCCGCTAAATCTCAGCTACTATGAGTAAGCTCTCCATTGGTTTGGTCTGTTGGGCCCAGTGCAGGAGCCCATTCCAAAGCATTGGCCTCCTATAAATTTTATTTAACAGTAGGTAGGAAAGGGCCCTTCTCCATTTCTCAGAGTTCATGCCAAGGGGCAGTTGCCAATTTTGATTGCTTTGCTTTAGGGGTTAAGGTCCTTCCTGCTCAGGGCCTCCATTCACTTTGTAGTAGGACTCAATGTAGTTCCCACAGGAAGGTACTGAGATCAGCAAACACAGTGCATAAATCTCTCTGGAAGCTGGGAAGTCTGATGGTCCCAAACTGCTGTCCCGCCGGAATGCAAATGGTCCCACTGCAAAGTATAAGCCTTTGCCCTCACCGGTGTGTCTGCAGCAGCCTCATGCCACTCTGTCAGTGCCAAAGACATGACTCTCTCCCTTTCAAATGTTCTTGTACTATCCCTGATGCTGTGGGTTCTCATAGGCCTCCGGGCTCCCTTCCCTTGTCTATTTTTTTTTTTTTTGAGACAGAGTCTTGCTCTGTCGTGGCCCCAGGCTGGAGTGCAGTGATGCAATCTCGGCTCACTGCAATCTCCGCCTCCTGGGTTCAAGCAATTCTCCTGCCTCAGCCTCCCGAGTAGCTGGGACTACAGGTGCGTGCTACCACGCCCAGCTAATTTTTGTATTTTTTAGTAGAGACGGGGTTTCACCATGTTGGCCAGGATGGTCTCAATCTCTTGACCTCATGATCTGCCCACCTTGGCTGCCTATTAACCCTTCAGTGGTTAAAAGCAAAGTCCCAGGGATTCTTTGGAGCAATTGCCTGAATCAAGGAGTTGTGATGTTTCCCTAACAGAGGGAGAAACTTTTCTCTAGTGCAGCACCTGCCTTCATGTCTGGAGGCTGAGGTCAGGGATTTCCATCCTTCTGAGACTTTCCTGGCCTCTCTAAGTGGCTGACCAGCAAAGAGCGCACCTGAGATCCGGGGCTGGGCTTACTATTGGGATGTGAGCCAGAGGGAGAGAAGGTGGGGAGGTGTGTGCAGCCCTTAGACAGCCCCTTACCACATGAGTCCCATGGACTATAGTTTTCTCTCAGGGACTCCCCTCCACCTATCCATAATTCACCCTTCTCAGGTTCCTTGTTAAAGTAAAAATCATCAGCATTCTTTTAATGTGGCTTTTTGTGTTTCATTTCCTTTGTTGGTTTAAAAAAAGTTTCCACTGAAACATTTCATAAGATTTCTATACAGTGCATACATTTTAAACATTTTGTTCCTATTAACATAAAATATTATTCTCATTTCCTCTTATTTTGGGAAGAAAGCAGAAAAAAAAGCATTATAAAAATTAAAAATAATTCTTTATTATGAAGGAGGTATGAATGATTTATGAGCATAATAAAAGCAAGTCTCTCTGGTCAACACTATGAATTTAAAAATAAGACTTCTTTTCAGATTTTTGAAATGACTTGGATGACAGTAGGCACTAAAATAACAAAGAAAGCCAGGTCAGAATGGACATTTTTTCCCCCTTTATTTTTCTTCCCAAGGAGAGACGGTTTGCTTACTTACCCTAGGGCAACAAAGGGATCCAGGTCAGGATCCGGGGAGCTCACATCAAATAGTTTGTTTCAAAATATGTCTGTGGGCCATCTGCGCCCCTGGCAGAGATGCATTTAAAAATTTCCTCTGTCATTTTGATGTGTCCTTAAAGATCATAGCTCGTTAAATCTTACTAGGGAGAGGGAGCAGGGGAGTTCTCATCCCCACCCGACTCACCCCTACTAGGATCTTCCTCCCAGTGACATGGGAGCCCTGGGTCCTCCTGCAGGCTCATGCTCAGCGGGACTGTGATTCTACTCTTGGGCTGTGTGTGTGCTCCTGGTAATTCCTCTCCAACTCCACCAGGTCCTGCCTATTAAATCCCACTCTGTATTTGGTTTTCGGTTCTGGGTCTCATGGTTCCTACCCCAGGGCTCTAGTTCTGCACAAACTAGGTCCATTGGTCATCCCTTATCCTCAAGGGATATGTTTCAAGCCCCCAGTGGATGCCTGAAACCTCAGATAGTACTGAACCCAATTGCCGTCGATAGGAACATGTTTCTGTTCATGTCTTGCCCCCACAAACTTTGCGCCTCTTCCATCTGAACTAAGCACTTATCACACATTGTGGCTGCAATTTTTGCAGTTTGCGGTGTAAGTGCAAAACTGGTACAGATTTTCTTTTCCTTCTTTATAATTTCACCAATAGAAGATTTGTTCTTTCTGTACATCTTAGCAGCCGCAACATTGATTGTTTTTTTCTTTCCTTACTAAGTTGAGAATGTTCACTTTTTACTTTAAAGGAAGGACTTCATGGCCTCTCTTTGGTGTACTCGAATGGCCGACATCACTACTTTTATGCTTTGGGGCCATTAGAAAGTAAAATAAGGGTGACTTGACCAGCAGCACTGCCATACCCCAACAGCTGATCTGGTAACAGAGATAGCTACTGAGTGACTAAGGGGTGGGGAGCACAGATAGTGTGACACATTGAACAAAGGAAACACTCACATCCTGGTCAGGAGAGTGGCAGGTTTCATCAGGCTACTCAGAAAGGCAAGCAACTCAAAATCGATAAATTGTGTGTCTCTAGGATTTTCCATCTAATATTTTAGGGCTGCAGTTACCACAGGTAACTGAAACTGAGAAAAGTGAAACTGCGGATAAGGGGGGCTACTGTTTTATGATTGAGGTTTACATGAAGGGCATGTTAAGCTGTGGGTATCACCAGAGGAGGCTAGCAGGCTGCAAGGGGCCTCTGGAGTGACCTTTCCTAGGTGAATTCACCCTCATTTGAGGTCAGACATCCACAGCAGTGTAGGCTCAGAAACCAGATTCTGTTAGCATGCTGAGAACATGCTAGGGAATGGCCTTATGTCAATGTCAACCAGCTCGTGAGCCTGAGGCAGACTCTATTGCTCTAATTTTTTTAATTTGCAAGAGAAACTCCACCTTCAGAACACTGAGGATGATCTGGTGCGGTGGCTCATGCCTGTAATACTAGCACCTTTGGTGGCTGAGGTGGGAGGGTTGCTTGAGGCCAGGAATTCGAGACTGGTCTGGGCAACAAAGTGAGACCACTGTCTCTACAAAAAAATAAAATATTAGCCAGGCATGGTGCCACATGCCTGTGGTCCTAGCTGTGTGGGAGTCTGAGATGGGATGATCACTTGAGCCCAGGAGTTTGAGGCTGCAGCGAGCCATAATTGTGCCACTGCACTCTATCCTTGGTTAAAAAAATAATTGAGGCTGTGGGACAAAAGGAACTTGGGTTGTGGGGTAGCTCATTGCTTGCTTGGCTGGTGTATGACACTCACTAGGAGGCTAGCGGCCAGAAGTTCAAGTTTTCAACAATTTATTGAGCATCTACTTCAGGACAGGCCCTGTTCTAGGCAATGGGGACACAGCAGTGAACAAAGCAGACAAAAATTCCGGCTCTCAAGGACTTATATTCCATGGACTTTTTGAACCCAGAGGTTGGGTCTTTCACCCCTGGGTGCAGCTAATGTTTGGCTTTCCATTTTCTCTGCTCAGAGCTCTGGAAAGTCACCCCAGAAGTGAAAGCATACTGCTGTAATTCTTGAAGGAATAACATAAAGACAACATGGTGATTGAACCCAGATCTTAAGCCCCAAAATCTCATGCGTTGGAATAAAGACAGGACTTATGATCTTGTTACAGTTTCTGCTCTTCCTTAATTCTGCTAACTTAGTGAATATAACTGCGACACTTAGTGAATATAAGGTTGAAGGAATATGTCAAGAAGGACAGGCTACAGAAGTGGACAAAAAGGGAGGGGTCTGGAGAACAAGAACCAGGTGGGTGGTGCAGAGAATGGAGGGTTTGACTTTTGGTGGTGCAGAGAATGGAGGGTTTGATTGTCAGGAGCAAGGGAAGTGAAGACAAGAGGAAGGATTTGAAAAATGGCCGTGATGGCTTATGAACGGAATTTCCTTTCATGCTTTTTGAATGGAGTTATTTTTGAATTACTTCTGATTATTAGTCTGCAAAGATTAAGCCATAAAAGACTCTGGGATATATTCAAGTTCATGACTTCTGGCTTAGGCTTCCACCTCAATATTCTTGAGCTTTCAGTGTTTTCTCCTCATTTTTCTCCCTGTAATTTACAGTTAAATAACATGAGCCCTATTTCCACGGAGCTTCAGGAAGTTCACTACTTGCTCCAATATTTATAAGATTCCAAAGGTGCTTCAGTTCCCAGGTAGCTGCCTGTCACCTCTCACTTCAATCTCCTTCTAGCCCAATTCTATGCTTCTTTAATTCAATTTTTAATAAAGTAACGCATGTACTAGTTTAAAACTCAAATATCAAATAGCGTATAATAAAAAACAAATGTCCAGTAAGCATTCCCTACTTTACAGTCCAACTCCCCACAGGTAATGACTTTCAGCTCTTTCAGTCCTGCTTCTTTGTACCTTCCTCAGTATTTCTAAATAAATGGCCACATGGCTATTTGTTAGTATATCAACTTTGACATTATGTATTGACATTCTGTTATGATAGATGAGGATTTAGCTCTTTCATTCTTCTTCTACCTTCACCCCACCTACCTTCTCTTTCTAAACTCTTGTTGAAATTACATATAAAATTTTGGTTCAATCAACAGTTAGAATTGACACTACTATGGCTATGAAATAGAATTCCTAGCCAAGAACTATATCATTATTGTTTTGTCTCTTGTATATCATTTCATTTTTCTTCTAGAGTTAATATTTTCCTCTGCTTACTTTTTTATGTGTTTATATATAATTTTTTCTGTGCTAAATTCATCAATACTATTTTCCTAATGCTCAAATAATCTCTACATTGATTGCTTTTGTCCACGGATTCTTCTCTCCCTTCTTATGCTTCCTTCTGCACAGTTGCTCTCATCTGTCCTCCTATCTGTGGATTTTCTTTCTATGTTCTTGTGTTGGATCCGTTGGAAACCTGGTGATGTGGCTTCGCTCTGCGCCCCCACCCAAATCTCACCTTGAATTGTAATAATCCCCATGTGTCAAGGGCAGGACTAAATGGAGGTAATTGGATCGTGGGGGCTGTTTCCCCCATACTGTCCTCATGATGATGAGTGGAGTCTCACAAGATCTGATGGTTTTATAAGGGGCTCCCCGCTTCCCTGGGCACTCATTCTCTCTGCTGCCGCCCTGTGAAGAGGTGCTTTCCACCATGATTGTAAGTTTCCCGAGGCCTCCCCAGCATGCTGAATTGTGAGTCAATTGAATCTATTTCCTTTATAAATTACCCAGTATCGGGTATTTCTTCATAACAGTGTGAGAATGGAATAATATACCTGGGAAACTCTTTTTCAGTCCCTCACTTCACTGGAGCACGTGTTCTTAGAGTCCGAAAAAGTTGTTCATGGTGATAATTATTTGTTTGAAATTTTACTTTTTGGAAAGTGGTTTTAATCTGTCTTTTTACTTGTTGGATAATATGGCTCAGTATATAACGCTGGGCTGCAAATCACTTTGCCTTCGAATTTTAAAGTTATTTTTCCATTGCTTTCTAACATTCAGGTTTGTTGTTGAGAAGTCCGATTTTATTTCATTTCATATCCTTCATGAGGGATGTTTCCTCCCATCCCTAGGAGAATGAGAGGATTTTTTCTTTTACTTCCTACTGCTCCAAAGGTTTATAACGAAGACCCCTTACATTTGCCTTTTATCATTCACTGGGCTGGACACCGTGGGCTATTCCTTTACTTTGAGGATTCTAATATCCTATTGGTTTGTAGAAATATTCTACTATAAATTTTAAGGTTACTTCTTTTCCATTTTTTTTCTATTCCACCAATCTATTGTTGGGTTTTCTAGTTCAACACTCAAAGTTTGTAAAGTCTTTTTTTCTCTGAATTTTATCTTTTTGTTTCATTTATTCTACTTTCTGAGATGTCTTTTCATTTTTGTCTATCAACTTGTGTTTTACATTTTAAAATTTTGACTAATAGGCTGGGCATGGTGGCTCACACCTATAATTCCAGCAGTTTGGGAGGCTGAGGTGGGCAGATCACCTGAGGTCAGGAGTTTGAAACCAGACTGGCTAACATGATAAAACCCCATCTCTACTAAAAATACAAAAGTTAGCTGGGTGTCATGGAGGGCACCTGTAATCCCAGCTACTCAGGAGGCTGAGATAGGAGAATTGCTTGAACCTGGGAGGCGGAGGTTGCAGTGAGCCAAGATTGTGCCACTACAATCCAGCCTGAGCAACAGAGCAAGACTCCATCTCAATAAATAAATAAATAAATATTGACTAATAATATTTGTTTTCTTCTAATTGTTTCTTCTTCAATCTTAGCTATGAAATATCCTGTCTTTAAAAAATATATATCCACAATGTTTTTTCTTATCTCTCCAGTTTTATTATTCTCTTGTATTCACGAAAGCTTATAGTTTCCTTTTATTTTTATTTTTTTCAGTTGCTTTACTGTGGGCTCTTCCCAAATGTTGAAAGCTTTTGCTGTGTTTTGGGTTCTTCTCATGGTGGATTGGGATGAGACTCAATGGGAAGCCCCATTTCTCATATCTGGCTGTCCATTAACTGGTGACAGCGAGGGTTATGAAGCTGATGAGAAGCACTGAAGGTGTAGATGGAACCCAATAATAGGTAATATTCAAGCTACTGGGATTGGCAGCTATGTCTACATCTAATACCAGTGTCTGGAGGCCTTTTATTTGGGCCTCTTAGGTTTCTCAAAAGAGGACTTCTGTAATCTCCTGGCTGGAAGGGCTATTTTTAGAGATAGAAATTTCACATAAACTCCTGTATTCAACTTCTGATCTCTCTGTTGATAAATGTCTTGAGCTTTCTTTATATGACTTCTGAGAATACATCACTGGGTCTCCTGTGTGTGTGTGTGCACATAGGTAGGTAGATGGGGAGGTTCTTCCTTATGTTGCTCTCCTTTGGGTGCTCTGTCTCTGCCCTGGAGGAAGTCATTGTTTCCTGTATCTGCTATTCCTCTATTGTTCAGAGCAAGGGTAGACAAAATTTTTCTATAAAGTGTCACAGAGTGGCTACTTTAGGCTTTGCAGGTCATTTTGCCTCTTCAACAATAATTCAACTGCATACTGCAGTGTAAAAGCAGCCATGGGCAACATAAAAACGAATGGACAAGGCCAGATTTGGCCTGCACACTGACCCCTCCTGAAACCTGTTCTTTACCTCTTAGATGGCAATTCCCTGTTACTAGTTAGTAATTCTTTATTTTCAGTTTTCCCTGTCCAAATTATCAGTGTGATTTCTGTCTCCTGAATGGACTCTTACTGATAAATGATACATCATACTGACATTCTAGGCAAGGGCTTGGCTTGGCTTTGTTGCCTTGGACCAGTGGCGATGATCTGGCTCTGACAATTCTGGCCAGCAGTTATGAGGGAGAGAGGGAGAAGCAGAGGGAGAGGCAGAGGGAGAGGCAGAGGGAGGGTGGAAGGGAGAAAGGGAGGGAGAGAGAGAATAAACAAATTAATGACAGCCCTAAATAATCAAACTAATATTTTAAGCAAGACTTTCTTCACTGAGAAGGAAATTATGACAGCAGTAAAAAAAAAAATTCTTTTTCTTGTCAATTGTAAACCAAAAGTTTCACAGATTTTTTGTCTAATTATCTGCTTTATAATATATTCACATTTATTTTAATTTCCCCAAGACCTTCAGGTAAAATCAAGGAAGATGTAGAGTAATTTTCCTGGGGCTCTCCCTTTTCCTCAGCTCAGGATGGTGATTCTCAGAGGGAAACCTCTTTTCTGGAATTTTTGTCTCTCCATATATTGCCAATACTAAGAACATGCTGTCTGATTAAAAAAAAAAAGGCAGAGAATGCTTAACTGAAGGCTATCCCAAAGACGTGGCTCTGAGATCTCCTGAAATTCAGAACCTTGCTTGAGATGTTTTTGCCAGGCTCTCTGGCTTTTAATTCATGTGATGAGTTAGGGGGAGACACTAAAGGAAGAAACATGCTCCTGGGCAAGCCTGATGTAAAAGCAATAGCAGTTGGCAAAACCTTTGCCCTAACTGCCCATCAATTTTTCTCTTCATTATGATACAAGCAGCGAAGGTTGTAAGATCAAGTGTTTTAAGTGATGAATTAAGACACAGTGATAAGCAGAAAGTGCCTTATTGCTGGTATCAGATTTAAACCTCTGAAGACAAAAAGGATTTAGGGGAAACATTATCTTTCCTTTGCTCAGTTAAGTTGTGGAGTTGAGGGTTGGAAGGGACCTGGATCACCTGCTGAGTGCTTTCTACTGCCCCCGTCCCAGTCTAGACTAACAAATCCTCTTTTGTAGATAGAATGGAGGGACCAAAAAATGCCCCACAAGAATTGAAATACGTAAGATTGTTTTCTGAGAGTGAAGCTATAAAACTGATTTAGATTAGTGTGAAAAAGTACAAAGTCACCTTAGAAATAAAATGCTTTCTAGTCTAAGACACAAAGATGAATGGACTGTAGATTTTGAAACAGGCAAAGAAAGAAAATACTTCTCAGAAAGAAGTTGAAGGGATGCAATGCCTGGCTAGGTCCCTTTATTCTGTAGGAGAGACCTCCACCTGCGAAGCCGTCCCTCCCTCCCTCTCCCCACCGAACTGGGGCTGGGAGCATCAATCTTTAGCATCTTTGCACTCGTCTTGTGCTTTTATTCTATCCTTATCAAGTCAACGTCTGCTTATAACCTTGTTTCCTGTGTGGATTTGTCTACAGAGAGTGGCTTGATTCTCAAACATCCCTATCATATCTGCTGGATGGCTATTTAATCACTGGAAATAAACAAATTAGCAAAGTGGTATCTGTGAACTTGATTGATATCTGACAGTGGAGGTGCTAACAAGTCAGTTGTCTAGCTTATGAGATTAAGGAACCCCATGGGGACCAGCTGGACTCTTATGACACTTTTACGTAATCCTTACATATTTCTGAACCTTTTTCAGATTATGACGTATGTTCATTACTTTCATTGCCTAGAAACTTAATTTTAGGGGAAGAAGTTGATTAAACTAGATCCATTAGGAGAAGAATACTACTGTAATAATTAAGAGCATACACTTTGTGTTTAGACAACATGAATTGAAGCCCTGGTTCTCTCACCTTTCTTGATAATGTCCAGACACCTTCCCTTCCTCTTGCTCCTGCTCTGCCCACGTGATGTGCTTGTTCCTTCACCCTTACCTTCCGCAATGATTGTAAGCTTCCTGAGGCCTCCACAGAAGCCACAGGTCTCTTTGTGTTCAAGTTGTTTCATCTATAAAGTGAAGATAATACAAGTACTTACGTAATAGAGTTTTTGTGAGGATTAAATGAGATTTGCTCATAAAATACTTATCACAATGCCTGGTACTTGGTAAGGGTTCAAAAAATTTTAGCTGTCTTCATAATACTTATCATTATCAACCAGTTTTTCTCCTTTTTAAACGTTATAGTCATGTTACTATCATCAGAGTTTAGATTAGTCCAAGAGAATCAGTATTAATAAATGAGTTGAAAATATCTCTGACCAAAAATAATAAAGTTCTACAAATTTTTATTGAGTACCTACTATATGCTAGGCATTGTTCTAGTATGAATTAAAAGTAACAGAAGAGTGAAAAGAAAATAAGCTAATTGAAATACATAATTTAATTTTGAATAGTAATAAGTGAAATGAAAAGAGGATAATAATTGTGAGATAAAGACTGTGGTGGTCAATGTTAATCAATAGAGTCCCTCTATCAACTTAGAGAAATATCAGATAGACGAGAGTGAAATACTCTTAAAGACAGTGGCTCTGGGCTGAAACCCAAATGGTGAAGAGTCAGCCATTAAAGATCTGGATGAAAGATTCCAGTAAGTACAGACTAGAGGAGGTGCTATGTTTTAAATGTGTCACCCAAAGTCATGTGTTAGAAACCTAACCCCATTGCCACAGTGTTGACAGGTAAGATGATTAGTGTCCTTATGAATGAATGCTGATATTAAGGGAGTGAATTAGTTATTGTGGGAGCGGGTTCCTGATAAAAGGATTAGTTTGGTTCCTCTCTCTCTTTCTCTCTCTCTTTCTCTCTCCTTCCCTCATCTCTATCTCTCTCAGGCTTTCTCACCATGTGATGATTTCTGCTATGTTATGACACAGCAAGAAGGCCCTCATCAGATGTGACCTCTTGTTCTTGGACTTCTCAGCCTCCAGAATCATGAGATAATTCAACTGCTATTGTTTATAAATTACCCACTCTGCGGTATTCTGTTATAGCAACACAAAATGGACTACAAAAGAAGAGAAAGAGCTTGACTTTTTTCTTGGAATAGGAAGAAGGACAGTGAGAATGGAAAACTATAATTGAGTTGGAAGGTGATATATATTGGATATGTGTCTCCACCCAAATCTCCTGTTGAATTGCAATCCCATGTTGGAGGTGAGGCTAGTGAAAAGTGATTGGGTCATGTGGGTGGTTTTCTCATGAATGATGTAGCACCATCCCACCAGATTGTGCTGGACACCGTTTAGTGGACCTCTTATCACAGGTGTGGTGGACCTCTTCTCACAGGTCCACTAGACAGTGCCCCAGCACCATCCCCTTGGTGCTGTTATTGTGATAGTGAGTGAGTTCTCATGGGATCTTGTTTAAAAGAGTGTGGCACCTCCCACACCTCTTGCTCCTGCTCTGGTCATGTGATGTACTTGCTCCTTCTTTACCTTCTGCCATGATGATAAGCTTCCTGAGGCCTCCACAGAAGCCAGGAAGATGACAGTATCATGCGTACTGCACAGGCTGCAGAACTGTGAGCCAAGTAAAAAAATTGTTTTTCAAATTATTCATTCTCAGATTTTTTTTTTATAGCAGTGCAAGAAGGCCTAGTATAGAAAATTGGTACTGAGGAGTGGGGTATAGGCATAAAGATACCTTAAAATGTGGAAGAAACTTTGGAATTGGGTAATGGGCAGAGGTCAGAAGAGTGTGGAGGGCTCAGAAGAAAGCAGGAAGATGAAGGGAAGTTTGGAACATTTTAGATGGTTGTAACCAAAATGCTGATAGTGATGAGGACAATGAAGCCCAGGCTGCTGAGGTCTCAGATGGAAATGATGAACTTATTAGGAACTGGAGCAAAGATAACTTTTCTTACACCTTAGCAAAACACTTGGCTGCATTATATCCACTATGTCCAAGACTTACGGGAAAGTTTGAACTTGAAAGTGATGACCTAGGGTATTTGGTGGAAGAAATTTCTAAGCGGCAAAGTGTTCAAGGTGTGGCCTGCACAGCCTCTGGACACTACTTCCCACATCCAAGCTGCTTGGGCTCTAGGCTCCAGTCAAAGGGGCCCATGTGCAGCTGAACCACAGCTCTAGAGGGTGCAAGCCAAAAGCCTTAGCAACTTCTACAAGGTTTTAAGTGTGCAGGTGCACAGAGTGCAAGAGCTGAGGCTTGGGAGCCTCTACCTAGATTTTAGAGGATGTATGGAAAATTTTGCCTCAGTGCTGTACAGGCAGAGCTCCTCTACTAGGGAATGAGGAGGGGAAGTGTGGGGTTAGAGCCCCAGCATAGGGTCCCCACTAATGTACTGCCTAGTGGAGCTGTGAGAAGATGGCCACCATCCTCCAGACTTGAGAATGGTAGATCCAATAGTAGCTTGCATTCTATGCCTGGAAAAGATGCAGGCACCCAACTCCAGTCCGTGAGAGCACCTCAGGGACTGCATCCTGCAAAACCACAGGGGTGGAGTTGCCTAAGTCTTTGGGAACTTACTCATTGTGCCAGTATGCCCTGGATGTAGGGCATGGAGTAAAAAGAGCTTATATTGGAACTTTAAAACTTAGTAATGGCCCTGCTAGGTTTTGGACTTGCATGGGGCCTGTAGCTCCTTTCATTTGGCAATTTTATCTCTTTTGAAATGGGAATATTTACTAAATGCTTGTATCTCCATTGCATCTTGGAAGTAACTAACTTGTTTTGGACTTTACGGGCTCATAGGTGTAGGAATTTGCCTTTTCTCAAATGAGACTTTGGACTTTGGGTTTTTGAGTTAGTGCTGAAATGAGTGAGGAATTTGGGGGATTATTGGGAAGACATGATTGTATTTTGAAATGTGAGAAGAACATGAGATTTGGGAGGCATCAGGGTTAGAATTATACAGTTTGGATGTGTGTCCTGCCCAAATCTCATATTGGAATGTAATTCCCAGTGTTGGAGGTGGGGCCTGGTGGGAGGATCCTGATTGGATCATGGGGGCAGATTTCACAGTCTAGCACCATCTCCCTTGGTACTGTTCTCGTGACAGTGAGTAAGCTCTCGTGAGATCTGGTAATTTAAGAGCATCTAACACTTCTGCCTTCTCTCTTGCTCCTGCTCTGGTCATGATTGTAAGTTTCTTGAGGACTCCACAGAAGCTGAGCAGATGCCAGCATCATACTTCTTGTACAGCCTGCAGCACTGTAAGCCAATTAAACTGCTTTTCTTTATAAATTACTCAGTCTCAGGTATTTCTTTACAGCAATAAGAGAAAGAGCTAATACATAAGAAAATGGAAGGAGGTGGGGTTGGGACAGGAAGAATTGTGGGCAGAAAACAGGATTTTATGCTAAGGGCAAAGAAAGACTATTGCAAGGTTTGAGGTAATGGAGTCACAGGTTGAAGAATCTGTAGGATGGATTGCCATGGTTTAAATCATTGCTGTCATAATAGGGAGACTGTGGAGGTTAAGGGATTAGGCCAGGTGACAGAGCACAGTGGTTTAGATGGGGTTAGAAACAACGGGAAAGGAGAAAAATAGTTGAATCTGTGATGTATTTGGAAATAAAGCCAATAGGACTTCCTGATGGATCGGAAGTGAAGCATAAGGGTCAGAGGAAACCAAAGATGCATGCTAAATTTTTGGCTCGAACAACTACTTGAGTGATCAATCATTCCACTGAATGAGGGTGAGTGGACCAGGATAAAGTAGATTTAGGGTGAAATTAGGAATTTAATTTCAAGTATGCTTAGAATATTTTATGTCAATTGAAAATGTTATGGCTTAGGTATTTAGGTAGCTTTTGCAGGCAAACTTTATGTTTTCTATAGAGTTTTAAAAACCTAAAGAATATTTTGAGGCATTCTACCGTTCTAGAATTCTTGTGCTGGAAACTGCAACTTTTGTTCAATCCTTTGTTATTTACAAATATGAGTTCCTCAGTGAGTTGGTGATGGAGCTGGCCCTAGGGCTTAAGCCTATTTACTTATATCTGAAGAGCTATAATCCTCATTTGACCTTCTCTCTAGTCCCAAGATTTTCTCCATAATTAGAAAACTCTTAGGAAACCTTAAGCCTAAGAATGCCTTTTGGATAACAGGAGGAGTTTTCACACAAATTAAAGAAAGAATGCAAAAAAGAATGAGGGGTGAAATGGATAAAGTGCCAAGCTGTGGAAGCAGAATAGATTTTCCTAAACTCTAACAGCTTCTTAAGGGATTGTTTGCCCATCTGTGTTTATTGGGATTGCCAGGGAAAAACAGATCATGTGATCATGTCTAAAGAGCAGACCTTATCGGATATGAAATAATTATTTAAATGTGTATTATTAGGATCCTGTCTGAATCCATATTTTGCAGCCTGAGGGGTGAGGAGTGACCAGGGAAGCCGTTAGTGATTACTCGGAAACCAATACTACAAATCCTGCATAAAACTATTCCATAAAAATCTCATTACTTACCCATGTTTTCTCTGATTCAGCATTCTGGGCACTGCTGTAGATATCGTGTAAATTACACACTTGTAAATTACCCATTTATAACATCTGTCAGTGGCAGCTACAGAAGCAGATAATTTTTCTCCCTTTTGCCTCAGCTCTGTAGCAGCTAGCTTTTAGATTTTGTTTTGAGTTTTCTGAGTACTCTTGAAGACCTGAGACATATTATTGACTGGCTTGAAAGTATCTGGTGCTCTGTTGGAATTAATCCAGACTGCCTGTTTGACCCAATTGTGGGAGACATTGGAAATCAACCATGTGCCGGGAATTGTGCTAGGCCTTGGAAATGGAGAAGTGAAAGAGACAATCCTTGACAAAGGTGGCTGCAGAGAGCTAAGAACATCAGTGTAGACAGTACAACAATATAAGAACTATGATAAGGTTATGCACAGGGTATTGGTGAGAATGGAAAAGGTATCTAACTCAGCTTGGGTAACATGTAAGGAAGGAGAGGTCAATAAATGCTTTAGACTGGGTGCGGTGGCTCATGCCTATAATTTCAGCACTTTGGGAGGCCAAGGCAGGTGGATCACTTGAGATCAGGAATTTCAGACCAGCCTGGCCAATGTGGCAAAAACCTGTCTCTACTAAAAATATAAAAATCAGCTGGGCATGGTGACAGACTCCTGTTACCCCACTACTTTGGAGGCTGAGGCACGAGAATCTCTTGAACCCGGGAGGTTGAAGTTGCAGTGAGCCGAGATTGTGCCATTGCACTCCAGTTTGGGTGACAGAGTGAGACCCCATCTCAAAAAAAAAAAAAGCTTCAAAAGTGACATCTGAGCACCCTTATATGCCTCTGGTTGGAACAGAATGATGCAGCCACTTTGGAAAATACTCTGTCAGTTCCCTAAATGATTAAACATAGAGTTACCATATGACATAGCAATTCCAATCCTTGGTATATATCTGAGAGACATGAAAACATAGGCCCACACAAAAACTTGTACACAAATGTTTATAGCAACATGATTCATAGTTGCCCCAGAGTAGAAACAACCCCAATGTCCATCAAGTGATGTATGAATAAAAAAAAAATGTGGTATCCATATAATGGAATATTATTTAAACCTAAACAGAAATGAAGTACTGATCCACGCCACAATGTGGATGAATTTTGAAAAAATTCTGCTAAGTGAGAGGAGCCAGACACAATAGGTCACCTATTATATGATTCCATTATTATAAAATGTCCAGAATAGGCAAATCTATAGAGACAGAAAGTAAATTATTGTTTGCCTCGTGCTGAGGAAATGGGAGGATTCAGGAAATGCAGTTAATGGTGCAGGACTTCTTTTTCAGATTGTGTTCTAAAATGGATTGTGCTGATGGATGCACAACTCTGAATATATTAAAAGCTCTTGAATTATACAGTTAACTGGTGAATTGCACAGTATGTGAATTACATCTCAATGAATTTTTTTTTAAAAAAACGATTACCCCTTAGAATGAGTAGGAGAGAGGATGTTATGGGAAGTGACAATAATGAGTGAATTTACCGCATCACCAAGTTATCTGGGCTTTATTTCCAAAATGCATCTCGGGGCCAGGTGTGGTGGCTTCTACCCATGTCCCACCTACTTGGGAGGCTGAGGCAGGAGGATGGTTTGAACTCACGAGTTCAAGACTGCAGTGAGCTATGACTACACCATCACACACCCCAGCTTGTGCAACAGAGCGATATCCTGTCTCTAAACAAAGAAACAAAGAAAACCAAAATGCATCTCAGCTCTCTCTACCCTGTCTAATTCCACTGCCACTCTCCTCTTCCGAGCCACCATTTCTCATCTTGACCACTATGGTAGGCTCCTAGCTATTTCCCCTCCTGTCTCCCGTGCGGGAGAGTCTAGGGGCAACACAGGACTGTCTTTGCCTCTCTGAAGGGGCTGAGTGTGAGACCTGATTGTTCAGAATTCCTGCTGAGGGGCTCTGGTTGGCTTCGTGGGAGGCTGCAGGGAGGTGGTGCCGAACCTGCTTCTGTGTCCCTGGCAGATGGCAGCAGGGAGGTTCTGATAGAGGCTCCCTATTGTCCTTCTGTGAATCAAACTTCTAGGTGGCATCCCAGGCTACTAGGACCCCTGGGGATGGTCTTCAGGGTTTCCTGCACTTACTGATTTCCTGAAAACTGATGAAGCTTCTCTGACTGCACACTCTGAGACCTTCCGACAGTCCTTTCATTTCTCATTTCACTTCCATTTCTGCTTGAGGTACACAGTATGGTTCCAGTCTTGCTGATTCATGCCACTACCCCTCTATTTTCCATACAGTAACGAGTGTCATGTTTTGAAAATGTCAGTCAAGACATTATACTACCCCCTGCTCAAAATTCTCTAACAGTTCCCGTGAACTTAGACTCAAATCCACGTTCCATGCAAGGCTCTTTGTGTTCTGAACTCTGCCTCCCCTTCCTCCTCATCTACTAGCTCATACCTGTCCATATCAGCCCTTTTCCTTTACCTCCCGTGTCCGGCTCATCCCCATTTGAGAGACTTGGCACATGCTGTCCCTTCTGCCTGGGTCCCTCTGCTCAGTTTTTTGCAGGTCAGTTCCTTTTCTTGCCAGGTCTCCCCCGAGGTGTCTGTCCTCAGAGAATGTTTTCCAGACCACCATGCTCAGTACCACTGCTGTCCTCCATCCCATCCTCTCATGACTCTGAGTTATTTTGTTCATGAATTTCCTTTCTTGTTTATTTTCTGTCCTTTTCCTAGGGTGTAAGCTCCATACAAGAGAGGCCTTTGATCCATCATGGCATGCCAGGCCCACAGTTCCTGGCACCCAGAAACCGCACACTCTCATGCAGGACAAGGAGGCATGACGGAAGGTAGAGCATTGAGAGCACATCATAGTTCATAGTTGGAATTTCACAGGGTAAATGTGGTGGCAGTGGCAGAAGGTGAATGGTGAGGTTAGAGGAAGACAGGTCACGTGAAGCCTTGTTATTTCTTAGCTGCATAATCTTAGAAAAGCCATTTAATCTCTCCAAACCTCCAGTTCTCCACTTCTAAAGTGGAATTTCTAAAACCTAACTTACGGGGTTTATATGGGTGGATTAAAAGTACTCATAGACATGAAAATCTTACAGAAACTACAAAGTGACCTATTCATATATTTAGCATTTAATATTACCATGAATCTACAGAGGTTAGGTCCAGAAAAGTCAGAGATTGAAGAAGGTGTGGTCTCTGCCCTTGAGGAGCCCACTGTCTGGTGAGGAGAGACCCACAGAAAGTCATAAAACATGTCATATGTGATAATGACCTCAAGCCCTCTCAGCCCTGGGGTGTGACCCTAGCTGTTTCTTATTACACAGTGCCAGTTTGCTTTGTGTTTTTATTAGTGCTGGGACCTCCCCCAGGACAGCGAGGTGTCTTCATGCCTTTTCTGCAGGGTCCATGGGGTCTCATCTGGATCTGTATCCTCAGGAGGTCCTTCAAGCTTAACTTCAAAACTGTAGGATTCAAGCGCCCTGGGCCTCCAGACCTTGGGACTTGAGTTTCCTTCTACGATGGGTGGGTTCTTTATTCTTACATCCTCTCCCCTGATGCTTACTCAATGGCCATTTTGATATCACTCAGCTTTTTTTTTTTTGTATTTTAAAAATTTCTATATCAAAGTTGGACCTATTTTGGAAGGTACATGTGATATTCTGATACATGTATACAATGTTTGTAAAAACAATACAGGCAGAGCAAAATTTGACAAATAGAAGAGAGTTTGGAAGAGGAGACATAAATGCATTGGTGAAAAAAGAACGGAGAATGAAACTTGCATATAAAAAGTTAACCAATTACCTTGATTTGATCAGTACAAACTACTGTGACCCTCCATGACTGGAGACTGTTTTAGACCCCTTTACATTCCCAGAGCCTACTCATGCCCACAGGTACTTCCTCTATAGTCCCTCCAGAATTGTATCCCTACCTGGTAATTGTTTGGGGTCCAGTGAATGGCAGCATGCCTGTTTCTAAGCTTGTTTTGCCACTGGATCCAAAACTCTTTTAGGGCTGGGAGTTTGTCTTGGTCACCTTCTACCCTTCATCACTGTGCACATGCCTGGCGCAGAGTGAGAAATCATTGTTTACGGGATGGCTGCTGTGCGGATGGACTGTGATGAGAGGAACTTCAGACCCATCCTCTGCCCTGCATTGGATTGAAGTAGAAAGGTCAAGTAAACAGGCTCTTTCTCTCTAAAACCAGCCAGGATGATACAGCCACCTTCAGGACCCATGGGTAAAGAGGAGGAGATGCTATGCTTCACTGTCAGGTTTACAGCTTCAGGATTGCTCAATGGCTTTATTTCTCTGTTTTTATTGGGGAGTTGAGGGTCTAAGTGAGGTTGGTTATTTTCCCTGCTTCTGACTCAGCCCAGGATTGGAACAGCAGCTGTGTCTGAGTGAGAGGAGACAATGCTGGTGGGGATGAAAGGAGAACAAGGGGATGGGTTTTGATTAGAAATAAAGAAAAAAATCCCATGGAAGTGTTTTCTTCAAAGATTTATAACATGTTCACTCAATAAACCTTTATTTACTGCCCACAGCTGATTTCTTTTGAAAAATTACTTTGGCATATAGTCTATAAGTAAAGGCAACTGAACAGATTGGACAATTTTAAATAAAGAAGAACTTAGAAAGTAGTTGTCTCCTACCCACTCTGTGTGCTTTTTTTTTTTTAAGTGGGGGTTGGAGTGATGCCTGGGAGAACCAATCCTTTTGAAAGCCAGCAGGAGGCTGCTGTTGTAAAATCTTCATCTTTTACCTAATGATGAAGCTAAAATTCTGAGGCTGCTGTTGTAAAATTTTCATCTTTACCTAATGATGCTTCTGATCGGCTCTTCTTTGGAAAGAATTTTTTGTCCCCTTCTAAGTACACATCTGACTGTGCATTTGTCAAAGTGTTGATCAAGGGCTCTTTCTTCTTTTAATAAACATGGCATATCCATTCCAAACATTCTTCTTAAAATTAATAACAATAAAATCTGGTTACCTGTGGAGAGCTGACACATTGAAAAAGACCCAGAGAAAATACAAGACGGTATCAGCAGGCTAACCACAGAGCTCTCTGCCTTCTCTTTCTGCCCAGACTGCACCTGCTACCCAGAGACCTCACCTGCCTTTGGGGGCTGCTTTTCCTCTCAGGGTTCCTCTTGATGCTGTATTATTTGAATAGGAGAAAAAGTTGGATTGCAGTAAGATGATGCATCTCATTTAGGAGGGGAAGAAGTCATTTTGTAGGTTTCCTCTTTCGAACCAAAAATGATTCCCTGTTTGGTGACAGACTGTTGTTGTTTTCACTATTTGTCCAATGTGTCAATAGATACCACTTGCCTATGGTGCTGTGTCCAGAGGCTGGCTCAAAGGGACTCTTCTTTCTAGATGTGAACTAGAAAGTGCCAAGCTCATGGCTGGTACATAATAGGTGTTCAATAAACAGCGAAAAAACAGATGAATCCATTCATCTTTGTCTGGAGGAGAAATTCTTGTGTGTTTGTTGTGATGTGTCAGTTGGGGCGATGTTCTTTTGGCAAATAGTGTTAGTAGAATCATCATCTGAATGTGGCAAGTTAGTCTAGCTTCCTTGATGTCTCAAGTGCTTTTTTTTTTTTGAGTGTTACTTTATTCCCCAGGCTGGAGTGCAGTGGTGCTATCTCAGCTCACTGCAACCTCTGCCTCCCGGGTTCAAGCGATTCTCCTGTCTCAGCCTGCTGAATCGCTGGGATTACAAGCGCCCACCACCATGCCCACTAAAGTTTTGTATTTTTTAGTAGAGACAGGGTTTCGCCATGTTGGCCAGGCTGGTTGTGTGAACACCTGACCTCAGGTGACCCACCCACCTTGGCCTCCCAAAGTGCTGGGATTACAGGCGTGAGCCACCGTGCCTGGCCTCAAGTTTTCTTCTTAAACGTCAGTATGTGTCATGCATTATGGATTGATGTATAGACTCTGATAACAGGTTTATGTTTATGCAGACAGAATGTGTCTGGAAGAATACCTGAGGCATTGGTAACAAATGGTAGTTTCTGCTGGCAAATAAATTGGGAAACTGTAAAGATGGGAAGAAGACCCCATTTCACTGTATAATTATCTTGCATTATTGGGATATTTTCCATGTGACTATAGTGCCTATGCAAAAAAATTACTTAACATAGAGATGTATAAAAGAAAGATTGTAGTGGAAATGTCTATCCACAGACACCCATATTCATTCTTTCTTTTCCCTCTCCTTTGGACTTTCCTATATTATTCCCCACGTGAAGTAGAAAATGACACTCAGTGGGTTTACCTGAAAACTTGAGACATGAGGAAGGCTCAGAGAAGGTACCCCGGGATATTGTCTTGCTTTTGGACAGTCCCACAAAATGAGGAAGAAACCTGGAAGTTACAATCTGCCTGGCTCCAGACAGCATGAGAGGACACAGGTTCCAGTGTAAAGACTTAGGAAATTATCGGTAGAACCACACCATCTGCTCTCCCTGTTCTCAGGCTGTCAGACTCCAGCTGGAACTACATCACTCACCATTGGTTCTCCTGGTTGTCTAACCTACTGAATGCAGGTCTTGGGACTTGTCAGTTTTCATAACCATGTGAGCCAATTCTTTATAATGAATCCCTTTTATATGACCCTTGTTCTTCCAGGTCTATGAGACCAGACCTTGAAGAACAAAGGTTCATTGGTGTTGTCTCCAAGAAAATGGGAAATAAATGTGTTCATCTGTTTGTCGTTTGGTTTGCTTTTTGTCTCAAATAAGAAAAGCGATTGCCTTTTTCTAGAAGGAGTCTAGTTTTCAAGAAGCAAGACCCTTGGGTCAAGAAGGAAATATGTTTCTTTTACTCTGCTTAGAAAAATCCGTGAGAGTAGGACAAATAATCCTACTTGTTCAATGCTTACCCAGACACTCACATCGTTTGTCTTTAATTCTCATAGTAACCCTGGGGAAGGGATTAATGCTGCAATCATTTTCTTTTTCAGATGAGGAAACTGAGGCTGTAGGGAAGTTAGGTAACTTCCCCAAACTAGATCCTACAGTTAGTACTCAATATGATCAGGATTTATACCCAGGCAGGCTGACTCCAAACCCATGGGCTGGACTTAAGGGGCTATTGTTTTGTGTTTATCTCAATGTGCAAGGGTGGACCACCATGAGCTTCTGTGACAGTTTTGGGTGACACATGTGCCTTTGCCACTTTCTAACTGCATCACTTTGAATGAGTTGTGTAACCTCACCCGTCCCGCTTCCCACTGCCTCCTGAGCATGCTGGCTTGCTTTCTGCATCTTCTGCTTTCACCTCAGCCTCTTTGCATTTTCTCTTCCTTCTGCATGAAAAGCCCTTCTTCACCTTCCTTTCATGGCTGGCCTCTCATTGAGAGGCTCTTACTGAGCACTCTACTTAAATGTCACCATCTCTGTCCCACAGCATTCTGACTGAAGCAGTAATAAATCACCCCCTTCTTAGTGTTTATCAATACTTACAATCACATTCTTCATTTGTTTAAATGTTTATTTTTGATTTCTCCTACTAGAATGTCAATTCCTTGTGGTGATGGACTATGCCATTTATATTCACCACTGTTTTACTTGGCATATAGAACCATGCCTGGTTCATAATAGATGCTCAGTAAACATCTATAAACTGCCTGACTTCCTGGCCCTCAATTTATTTACAGTTATAACATCAAGATGATATTACTAACTTCCAACATTGTGATTAGAAATTGTGGGAATCCATACATCTAGCTCAGAGCTCAGTACTCGACAAACAGTAGCTGCCCTGCTGGTCACTGGCTGCTTTTCTTCCCACTACCCACGATCTTGAAAAACTTTTCCACCACATGCAATCTTAGCAGCAAATGGGGTCCCAAAGCATTGCCTTGCCTTTCCTCAGTGTTGGGGAAAACAAATCACATTTTCTATTTAAGGGTGATGTAACACCACCAAAAAAGAACCTTGGTCTGTGTAGACCTATCCATCGCGACTCTGTTCACCCCTTCTCGCATCTCCCTCCCTGGGAAGGTGCTCGCGTTTACCGTGTGTATTATAATCTCTGCTGTATTTCTGTCTGCCATGATGACTGATCTTCAGCTAACAAATCAGCTTGATGGCAGCGCTGCTGCTGTCTCACTCTGCCTTTGATCCAATGTGTGGCTCTCTATAAATCAACACAGGGAGATGATGCAGGCTGAGCGCTGCTTCGGCACAGCTTCAGGAGGCTTCTGTTTCCGCAAAGCTGTGCTCTGTGGAGGAGGTGGCAGCCGCCCCACTACCGCTTTCTTCTTCAGGGGAGCTGGAAGCATTTTCCTTTGCCCTAGGATTAGGGCCAGAGTGGATCTGTGCTTTAATGTCTGGTTACTAGGCCTCCTTGAACTCTCATAAATCAGAACCCAGCACAGCACACAGGTCAGGAAGGGAGGACTTCCTGGGGTCTCAGATTGGCCTTACTGTGACTAATTATAATAATAAAAGGCTTGAAAAAAGGTCTTTGAACATATTTTTGTGGTTAAAATAGTGACACTTTGTTATGGACTTCCTCCTTCCTCCTCACCATTCATGCGGTCAGGGTCATTTATATGATCTTTGGTAGTGCCATAGATAGAACCAGCAACCTTTCATCATAATGATGATGGTGATGAGCCCTAACAGTTACAAAAGCCTACAGGTGCTCTGTACGGTTAATCACTTTACATATACTGATGTATTTAATCTTCTAGGAATGATGAGGGAAGGAAATGGGTTAGAGACCCATTTGGTGTGAAAGTATAAGGCTGTAGAAATAGAATTCTGATTTTAAAATTCAGAAAGGGCAGGGACCAGCATTTGTCTAGTACCTACACAAGATTCAGCATTTTTTCTAGAAAATATTCTGCCCACTCACCCTGCAACTTAGGACACCTCTTATCTAAATGTTCGCACTTAAAAATGGAATCCCGAGAAGATTTAGTAGCATGTCCAAGGTTATACACTGTTGCTAAGTGGTAGAGCTGGGATTTAAGTCACGTTTGTCTGAGTCTACACTTCAGTTTTGGATAGAAATGGTCTAAACAGGGTCAACCTTGCATGTACACGATAGGATAAGAAGTCCGGGTACCAGACAAGTTTCTCCTCTGAGCCTTAAAGTTTTCTTATTAATAAAGAGGAACATGAATCTCCCACATACCCAATTCTAAGAGTAAAATTAGACAAGCTTTGGCAAAGCTCCATGAAGCTGAAAAGATTGAACTATTCAAAGCTTTCACTTTGTCATTATTTTAGCTTCTAAGCTTGTCATCTTTATAGTATATTGAATTAATAAAAGAAGTGAATGCTCGTTGACACTGACATAGTGGTACACTGCATATTATATAAACTATTCTGTGCAACCCCATCTGCTTGCTATAGAGACACAAATTCGTACTTTTTGCCATCCTAACCCATAATCGTAACCTAACATCCATTCAAATTAAAGCACTGTAACTCTTTTTAGGAGTAGGGAAAAAAAAATCCCTGCTGCTTTTTACTGGCTGATTTATTATTACATGACAATATTGGGTATATTAAATTTTAATATTGGTGCTGTCTTTTTCACCATAAGTCTTGTGCTGAGAAGCTGAGAAATTATTTCATTTTAAAACGACATTTATTGCACTGTATAGGCAGGTATGTAATTCCTTCCTCTAAGAGATCTGTAGAATATTTTCCTTCTGAGGTGTAAGAACTTTTGATTTGCACTTGTTGTGTCATTTGGGTGCAGAAGAAGGGTGATTTACTGTTTCCACTGGCACACATAATATTCTGTTTGTTTCTGCATCATTTTCTAACACCCACTATTGACAGTGCCTCACAGTTTACTAGGCAGAGAATTCAACCTTTTACCGTAAATGTCAGGGAGAGGGAATGGAAAAAGAGCTTTGAATTTCAGCCTAATGTTCAAATAGTTCCCCAGTCACACTGGAAAGAGATAATCCAGTTATGGTGGGATAGTGCTACAATGCTGCTGTTCTTTCTAACTCGTTTCTTGGAATCACTAAAACTCTTTGGGGGAAGATGGCAACCTTCTGATCCTTAAATGAGATAATTCTCAAGATAATGTATGCTTTCCTCAAACATCAGGCATCCTCCGCCATTGCTACTTCCCACCTACCTATTTTCTCCTTTCTTCTCTACTCTGACCTTTGCTCATCAATTTAAAAAAGTATAGTCAGTGTTGGCAAATATACTGTGGAGGTTTAGACATACACTTTCTGGAGAACTCTGTAACACAGATATGAGAGAAACTATTGGTTGCTGACCCATATTAATTTTGTTTTTCTTCTTCCTTAGTTACAAGTTTATTTTACTAAGAGTAGCAAGATGCTTGCCTGAGATATGTATTTCCTAGACTCCATTACATCTTGATTTGGCCATTCTGGCTAATGAGATGGCGTAAGGGAAATGGCTGCACTTTCACCAGGAGTAGGCCAGGCCGGCCTTCCGGCACAGCATGAGTCAGTGGGTTTGGAGCACAGGTGCCCAACCCTGCACATTATTTAACCATGCCATATGAAGTGCAGTAGGTGATGACCCATGTGAGCTCGTGCTTGGCTCAAAGCCACTATTGTCTGTAAAAGGTGTAACTACTCTGCTAACGCTGTATATACAGCTTGCTCATGCCCAGAGGGGGAGAGAGAGGGAGAGAGGATAAAGCCATGTTGAAACTACGATTCCTCGAATGTTTTTCCAACTATCTGCCACTTGCCCACCAACTCCCCTCGGACCTCAGTTAGAACCTGAAAGGTGGAAATAGAAATTACTGGGTAGATCCTCTGGAAAACAACTATGAGGCAGACCATTGGTGAGGGCTGTATTTGCCTTTCCTCTCTAACTGCTACTTTATACTGGATTGTGGACAGATGGCTGGGTCTCTCAGCAGCCATGTTGAACAAGGAAGCAACCTTTAGCTGTTTTAATAAGGGTAGTAGAACAGAATTACAGAAGAGATCTGAGCGCCTGATGAGTTAGTGAAGCTACTATTCCAGTCACGAACCGTCTACCTGAGCACTTTTATTAAATAAAAGTACACTCTTCTAATTTATTTAAACAAATGTAGTCACGTCCTATTACTGGCATCTGGGGGAAGCTGATCATCATGTTGTGAGGACATTCAGGTAGCCCTGAATGAGGTCTACATGGTGAGGAAATGCGATTACTTACCAACAGCTGCCATTGACTTGCCACTTCGGAAATGCAGTCTGTCATCTCAGTCATGACTTCAGTGACTGAAACTCTGTCTGGCAGCTTGTCTACAACCTCATGAGAGACCCAAGCTGGCTAAGCTGCTCCTGAATTTCTGACCCTTAGAAACTGTGTAAGAGAAGAGGTTTTAATTCTTACTTTAAGCCGCTATAGCAATATATAAACAATATAGACTTGAATATTAGATATGCATTCTTATGCATGTATTTAAAAACTGATAAATCATGTGAGTAATGCAAAAACCTTGACATTCAGAAATGCTATACATGAAAATATTCACCATGACATTTAAAGTCTCCCCTTTTAAAGGCATCATAGATAAATATGATTATAGTCTTAATAGCTTTTTAGCTACTCTTCTAAATATAGCTGATAATAATCCTCAGGAATTTCACATTCCACTAAATAGGCATTTCAGACTCAGACTAAAAACCCATATTCTCTTCTACTCTATTGCTATTATGCTCACTTCTCAGCTCCGGAAGGCTGGTGCCCCACTGGACACCAGATCGTAGAGGACCAAAGAGTACTTCTCTCTCCTTAATGACACTTGGTGCTTTGCTGGGAAAACCAGCCTTTGGAAAGGAGCAGGCCTTCCTAATATCAAATTCAATTTAATTTGAGGGAACGAACCTGCCTTCCCAATTTAAAGTGAAGCCTGCATGGTTAGCCGCCTGAATTCCTGCAAGGTGCAAACAGTCATCACTTTGCTCCAGACTCCTAGCCATTTTCCTGTTTTTCATAAACACTTATTTAAGTTTCCAGACACCTGACTTAGCTTCACGATGGCCAGCAACATCCTCATAGAGCATGAAACTCAACTTCAGCTCACTGTCTTCTGAAGCTTCTGTAATCTTCCATTCATTACACTCCATCTTGATCCCTATGCATTGTAAAAGTTGCCAGCCCAGCTGGAGAACATGACACATAGATCTCTAGGTTCCTTGAGTTGCAGTATCTTTCAGGTTGGGTGTTCAGTTTCGAGACATGGGTTTTATTGGTCATTTGATTGACTAACGGCCCGTTGTTTGCCCCACTGACAGTCTGTTTGTCTGATACATAAAGTGAAGCTGCAGGAAAAGAGCTATTCAGTTTTCACCAAGGCAGGAAAGCCATGCTAGTGGCAGGGGAAAGGGGACAGCAGAATATTTCTGGGACAGTCTCACCCTTGTCTTAAGACCTGAGGCTGGCCAAGACTGTTATATCCACGGGGCGGTTCATTAACACGCATTTAAAACCTGTCTATTTACTCCAAGAATCCAATTCTGACTACATTCAGTTGGTAAATATCAGAGCCTTCAGCAGAGTAATGGCAAATCATCCAGCTGAATTTACTCAAATTCCCCTGATTAATCCATCTGATTGCCCAACCAAAGCTATCATTATGACTTACACAGTGCCTTTTAATTTTGATTTTGTCATCCTCCTCCTTCTCTTTCCTTTTATAAGTACATGCTTGCAGGTTAAAAGTTGAGGTTTCTGACCCAATTCTTGTTTGATTGGATTTGCCTTTTTCTTTCTTTTTTTTTTTAATTAAAAAAGGGAGTGTTTAACTATGCGATATGCAAACTTCTGGAGAGATTGAGAGAGAGAGAGAGAGAATGAGAGAGAGAGAGAGAATCATCATTAGTTTAACTCCGGGCTAGAGACGTTCAGAGGCTGTGTAGATCTTGCTGTTCTTCTCTCTTTCAAAGCTACCTAGTCAAATGCATTGATAATAGTACTTAATAACTATGTCATGGGGCAGACACTGTTGGATGAGAAATTAGGATTTGGGGTTGAGCAATCAGAGCTCCATCTGCTGGATGGAGGGAGCAGGCCACTTCTGGCCAGTTTGTCTGCTGCCATCCTCAAAGTTAAGCAATCTGGTGGCAAGTCTGTTTGGAAAGGCTTTTTTCTTCCCCCCTCCTTTTGCTGAGAGTGGGATAGGTGTAGTGGACTAAGGAAAGCCTTGCTTTGTTAAGATGCTGCTCTGCTCTTGCCAAACAGATAACATAAAGAGAATCATGTATAAGATATTCTGTTCATTGACATTAAAGGACAGCTGCTTATTTTTCTTTTATAAACAGGAATCTTATTTCTTGCTCTCATCCTATGTCCAAGGTAGCAATCTCAAAGTAACATGAAGTAAATGAGTGAGCAATTCAGATACAATTTATTCTCAAACTCAGTTTATGTGCCTGTATCAACTTCACCAAAGCCACTATCAAAAAATATATAAACACACATATACACACAATGACACATACAAATTAGCATATAAATGCATTTTTTTTTGTTCTTCTATCTCATTTCACCTGCACCTTCCACTCACTGTTAAGGGGAAGGAACTCTAACACACCGATATCTTTTGACTGAGATGACGTCGAGTTAGGACTGGTCCCTAACTCATAACTCGTGAAAGGTTTAAATGCAGTCATTTATGAATTAAACGAAAAAAGAAAGTTGCCGATTGGATGCCAAGCTCTAGGCACTGGGGATAGAGAGGTTGGTGAACAAGTTTTGCCACCAATTATGGAGATGACTGACTGGAGTTGGATGCAGATCACATATGAAGGAATCAGTCAATAAGATGATTTTAAGACTGTAAGAAGTGCCATGCAGAAAATGAAACTCAGGGATGTATAGACAATAATGGGGAGGAAGTAGAGAGAGGGAATGATATGGCAGGAATCTCCAAGAAGGTGATACTTGAGCTAAAAAATATAAATTGCATGGCCCAGTGCCTGGTAGCTGTAAGAGATCCAGTAATACAGTGATACTCAGAACTGTAAGTATAATCATCATTTCTTCTACAGTCAGTAGAATTCACAACCTGAAAGTGATCATAATTACACCCCTGGCCACTTTTCTGTGGCCTCGAAGCAATGGAGCAAACAGTAAAGCAAAGTGCCCAGAGAAATTGCCTTTGTCATTCTTTACCTACAAATAAGACATTGGTGTTGCTAGAAACCAGAGAACTGAACAGCCCACGTATTGAACGTAAACACCAAATTATCCTAGACAGGAGGCTTCTGATGAAGATATTTCCTCCCAAGATCCTGTGATATGCTGCAATTCCCTGGATACTAATAGAGCTGAAATTGACTCATTTCTGGGTAATAGTGAAACGGGACCTTCATTGTGGCCACAAATGCACTTAAGGCATCGTCCCCAGTTGTGAGGAAGGATCATTCCGGAGAGCTCAGAAAGAGAAATGTCCAGGGAGTCATGTAGATGGACTCTGCCTGTGGCCTTGTTTTGGTGAGGGACCCCACCATTTAGATAACAATAGACCCCTTGCTCTACCTCACAACCCACAGCTGGGGCAGTCACCAGCTCCTACAATTGTTCTTTCTTATCTCTCCCATTCTGTTTGCTTTCTCTCCATCCCCACTGCCATGGTTTCTACTAGTCTTCTATTGACCCTCTCTCTTTAGTCTTCCCTGACTGCAGTCATTTAAAAAATAAGATCTGTAAAGGCACAAACCAGACTGTTTTCCCTTTTGTATACCCTGTAGTATTGATCCATAAATTACAGACTGAGGACTCCTGGGGCAATGGCTAAGGAAATATTGCAAAAGAACCTTGGGTCTATTGTCTGTGGAATGGATAAATAATTTTATTAAGGCATATATATATTTTCAAATATATGGAAATGTTATTTGGATTATAAGGTGCAAATTTATTTTAAAGTGTTAAACTCAATTGACTTTTTAAATGTATACTTATTAAAGAAATAAATGTTAAAATAGATTTTTTAAAAATCCCACAGGGATTTGTAATAGTTCCATGTATATGTGGGCCTTCAAACTTAAAAAAGGAGCTTGGAATGCCATCATGAAGCACAAGAGCCATGATTCCAATTAGCACCTGGCACAGACTCCACAGGGCTCAATAAATGCACAAGCCAGTTGAGACCAGGGCCTTGTTTGCAGATTTTTAGTGGGACCAGTGATGCTGCCTCTGCTAAACAGTACTACGATCCTGGAACTAGGTCAAGCAATGTAGAAGCAAGCTACCTGGGCTTCTGCTAGGCCTCAGGTGCTGGGGGATAATCTAATCTCTGTCCCACTTAGGTACTGTTTCAGTCTTGGATGTTTGGTAGAGCAAAGTATGCTCAGTTAATGGAGCAAACACAGGGGATTTTAAATGGCAGTTTTACAAATTTGTATTCCTGTGAAGGGTTGTGTCAGAGCTGTTACCATCGCTGCTTGTTCTGTTTATTCAGCATGAATGTCTGGAACATGCAGTTGTTCTGCCGATTTTGATCAGATATGCTGTCCCAAGGTACCACAGAGAATATCTTCATTATTAACATAATAAGAGGGAAGCCGGCTGCTTAAGGAAACTGCATATTTCTAGAACTTGTGTTGTGTTACATCCTGGCTGCTAATTAGGACCCAGCTAACAGTGGGAGGATATCAAAGAAAGAAATGATCCACATGGATGCCGCAGAATGTTCTGACAGCATCCAGGGTGCCTGCTTATTTCAGAGTTTGCCTGCAGAAGAAAAAAGTTCAGAGGAATGGGACTTAACAAGAGGCCTCCTACTTGTGGATTACAGTGGTTTTTTTGTAGCCTGAGAGCTGAGCAAACATGTGCTTACCTCTGGAGAGAGATCACTCACCTGGGCCCGTCCTTCCTCCTCAATCTCATCCTGGCATGGTGTGATCATTTATTGCTCACTAATGCACCTAGCTTTTTAGAGGGGCCAGAAAAGGACTGTTATAGAGGAAGGGAAGGGATTTTTGCCCCTTCTGGTTTGTCCTTAACATTTTCATTAGTGTGATTAAAAAAACTAGATCCAATGTAAAATACATTATAAACATTCAAATAATTCCCAAGTACGTAAATACGAGGTGAAAGTTCCCCTTCATGCTCCTACCTGATCTCACCTTCCCCTCCAGAGATAAGCACACATCATAGCAGTTTGTGGTGCACCTAGAATTCATTTAGCCATGGCTTCTAATGTATACTATTCTTTTTTCAATATACACAAATGGAGTAACACTGTTCATATTGCTTTTGTTATTTATAGTATCTTAAAAATTTTTTTCTGCCATGAAATGTATTGTCAATATACAACAAAGCAACTCATTTAACTGTTCTTAATATTTCAGTTATAGATGTGTGAATTATAATTTGATAATTCCTTTATTTACAACTTAAAAAAAAATCCCTTGATGAAGAGCCCTAAACTTTTTTTTAATACTTTCTCAGCCTTTTAATTTTCTAGTTCCTGCTTTTCCTTGATATGCCAGGCCAAAAAAGTGAGCTCCCAAATATATCCATGTCCTTGGGACCTGTGAATGTTACCTTATATAGCACAAAGTACTTTGTAGATGTGATTTAGTTAAAATTTTTGAGATGGGGAGATTATCCTGGGTTATTTGTGTGAGCTCTATGTAATCACAACAGCCATTGTAGAGGCAGCAGGAGGAATCAGAGTGAGAGGTGAAAACACTGTGATGATGAAAGCAGAGACTGGAGTGATGAGGCACCAAGCCAAGGAATGTAGGCTCTCCTGGAGGTTCTAGAAGGCATCAGCTGTGCACGTACCTTGACTCCAGTCCCATGAGACTCATGTTGGTCTTCTGCTGTTTTAAGCCACTAAGTTTGTGGTGATTTGTTATGGCCACATAGAACACTGACACACTTGGCTTAACTGGTTATGTCTTTGAATTACTGGTCATACCTTCTTACCATTGCTAAAAGATGCTTTTGGAAAAATAATCTTGACTGTCATACAGTTGTAGAAATTAACACATGCTAGAGAGTCTATTCATGAAGAATCAGGCAGAGATAATTACTGGTTCAAATAAAGAAGGCCAAGCAATACAAATTTACATGGTGTAAGAAATGTTGAATCAAAACTTTATTTTTTTCTTCACAGAGGGAGTGGAGTAGTAAAACCTCTACCAGAAAGGATAGAATTTGCATGTCTATCTCTTACCTACAAGTTACAGAGTTATCAAATATCTCAAAGATAATGAAAGTCAAGAATCAGATAACTGGATGGGTTATCTAGATAATAAATGATTTTCCATTGAAGCACATTTTTTTTCCTATACCATTATCATTTTAAATCAGGGATTGATAAACTGCAAGCTATGGACCTGTGGACCAAGTCTGGCCTGCTGGTTGTTTTGCACAGCAAATAAGCTAAAAATAGTCTTTACTGATAAACATTTACAATTGATCTGATCATAAGGAACACAAACTGTGAGTCCCAAGTTAAGTGAAAGGTTATGCCCAAAACAATCCCATTTTTCTCATTAGTATAAGTATTACAAAAATTTATACTTATCAATTGTTATACTTTGAGTTTTGTTAATAAAAAATCTAATGAAAATGTGTTCTCTCTTGTTATGTATGTATCTATATGGTATTTTGCATTTTGCTTTGTCACCTGAAAAGCCTAAATTATTTATTATCTGGTAATTTACAAAAAAAAAAAAAAAAAAAAAGCTTGCCAGCCTCTGTTCTACATCTTTATTTTGTTATGCTTTTCCTACTTATTTATATCACCTCTCAGTATATTGGTTTGTTGCTTAATTATGAAGCATATTTACCCAAAATGTTGAATGACTTCTATCTATTGTCTTCTTTGTCCCATGAATCTCCAAAAGGCTGTCTGATCACCTGGGGTGTGGTGGTGGGGGAGGGGGCAGGGTCCAGTGAACCCACAGAACAAAAGAGTCAGATTCTTAGCTTTTCAAATATGAGGAAAACTGAAGGGTTTGGAAAAGCACAACATGAAGAATGATCAGTTCTCATCCCCTGGGTTAAAGCTTTGGGCTTGGAGAAGGGGAAGGGTAAAGAGATGATAACAGAGAATATGATTAAAATGCGGGGGCTGATGGCTCCATGGATGGAGGGACTTTGCGGACAGGAGTAAAACCCCTGGCCAGGAACCCCCTAGTCTTCCTTCCCAGCCTGTTTCTGGTGCTAGGGAGCCCAGGGGAGAAAAGTCATTGCTTGTGGATCACCTGGTTTTCACTGTATTTCATTTCTTGCCCCACAAAGTTGAGAAGTGCCTCAGTTATCTTTTTAGTCCATCTCCTCATCCTGCCATCAGTATTCACTCATGAGCCATTAACCATTCAATCTGACCATTCTGTGTGACTATCCCCACCCCTTTTTTTGTTTTTCTTCACAAAGTCCTTCCCCAAAACTGGGGTAGGACTCTTCACATTTTCAGGAGGTTGCGGGAAAGAAAATGTCCATCATGTCCATGGGCTTATCTGAATCAATGAGCTTTTTCCTGACTTCTCAAAAGATAAAAATCCCACAGGGCTGTCCCTCCACCAAGGCTTTCCTATTTTTACTATCTCTATTAGTCAGGGCTCTCCAGAAAGACAGAACCAAGAGGATATGGAGAGAGAGAGAGAGAGAGAGAGATTAGATAGATAGATGATAAGAGTCTTATTAAGGGAACTGGCTCAGTCTACCAACTCACATGCCAATCTCCTCTAGAAACATCCTCACAGGAACACTCAGAAATAATGCTTTGCCAGCTGTCTAGGTTTTCCTTAATCCAGTCAGGTTGACACACCTAGAATCACACTCTCTCTATTCATAACTCTGAGAGGGATCCATTTTACCTGTGGCCTATTGATTTAAACAGAGGGCGAAGGGCAGTTTAATGGATGCTTGCGTTGTAAAGGCCAAGACTTGCCTTTTAACTCTTGTCTCCAAACTGCCAAACAATTTCCTAGTCATTATTTTCCCAAAGACTCATCTTCATACTATATGGAGTGAATGCTTCTTGTTTTGGAATTTCTTCTTCTGTTTTCTTATATTTAGCCTGTCTTTTAGGGTACAGTGAGAAGGCAGAAATCACACCAGTAATTTGAAATGGGAAAAGTTAATGTAAAAATGACGTGGTTAACTACTAAAAGGAATAAAAGAAGGCACTGTGGCATTAGGAATACCAAATCCAGCAAGAGGAGCCACTATCTCTAGAGCTGAGGGAGAGACGCAAGAAAGAAAACGTAGGAGATCCGTCCTCCACCCCCGCGTATATCCATGAAGTTAAGCTTCAGAACTTGATGAAGAGGCATTAGTTACCACAAGACTATGCAGCCTAGTGGCAGTGAAGAAATCTTTCGGAGGGCTCAGGCTAGGGCTAATTTGTAGAAACAGCTCACTAAAGAGGGGGTTGTCTGGAGCTGGTCCACAGGGCCAGCCTAATGGTAGCCAAAAACTTCATAGTAGAGTGCCGGTGGGTCAGAGCTGGTTTGCAAGAAGCATCCTGCGGAGTGGCAGAAAAACTTCTCAGAGAGTGAGCACTTTTGGCCTCTGGTGTACTGGTCCTCTGGAAGCTGTTCTGCTAGGAACAAAAGCACAACAGAATCAGAAATAGAAGCTCCTTCCCTTGCGACGGTCAGGCAGCGGGCATAGGAGACATGTTTACAGGGTCCAGTTCCAGTTTCACAAAGCAGGGCAAAGACAGCTGGGTTGGTAGCTAAAAGACAATATATCGATAACTGTTGCATTCACCCAAAATAAATAACAAAAAATGAGGTATCATGATTAATGAGATAAGATGAATGAGCAGCAGGCTGAAGGCACAGGCAAATGCTTAAGATTTGGAATGCAATTTATTGTTCTACAACTTGCTTTTCTCATTTGAAAATACACTGTGGACATCTTTCATTGTCAGTGGATATAGATCTCTGGCTTTCTTTTAGTAGCTGCAAGGTATTCCACTGTATGGATGTCCTAGAATTTAATTTACTATTTTCTTACTCATGGACATTGAGGTGCTTTCAATATTTTCACTAAAATAAAGAAATGCGGCAAATACATTCTTGTTATTTTACTTAAAACCAATATATATGCATAAAAACATTCTCAAGGGATATATACCTGAATATTTACAGTTGTTGTCATCAGAGGTAGGAGACTTTGAAGAATGTTATTCATAGCTGTACTGATTAAATTTTTTATAAGCATATATCTTTTTTTATAATTAGAACATTTAAAAAAGATGTTTTAATGTTGAGAAGTGCAATTTAATTAAAAGTTGTAAACTGACACTCTGTTTAAAGGCTCAGGTATTCATATGACAACATTATTTTGGCTCTTTTGGAAGGAGCAACAGTTGTTAGCTGTTGTTTCTGGGTCTGATCAAAGCAGACAGACGTGTTTTCAGTGGCTCATTATCAGATACTGTGTTTGGATAGCAGGGAAAATCTTTCCTCTTATTTAGGCATCTTTCCAGGTGTTCAGGATGATGGAATCTGAGGAGAAAGGCTGACTTCATTCACATTTTCTCAACTGCAATTTCTCTTTTTCTTTTGGAAAAAAAAAAAGGCTCAGCACTGTGGGGACTGATTGCCACCTCCCCCTTCCCCAGGAATCTCCTGGAGATCTGGTCGGAGAAGCTGTTCCATCTCCCACAACCTGGTGGCTCAGAAGCAGAGGTGGAGGCTACAGACCTCATGGCAGGACTGGGTCCACTAAAATGAAAACACTCCCCCTAGTCTGGATGCCCTGTGTGCCTGCAATTGAGAAAATGTGAATGAAACCATGGAATACCATGCAGCCATAAAAAGTAATGAGATTATGTCCTTTGTAGGGACATGAATGGAGCCGGAAGCCATTATCCCCAGCAAACTAATGCAGGAGCAGAAAACCAAACACAGCATGTGCTCACTTATAAGTGGGAGTTGAAGAATGAAAACACATGGACACAAGGAGAGGAAAAACACACATGGGGGCCTGTCAGGAGGTATGGTGTCGGGAGAGAGAGCATTGGAAAAATAGCTAATGCATGCAGGGCTTAACACCTAGGTGATGGGTTGATAGCAATAGCGAACAACCATGGCACACGTTTACCTATGTAACAAACCTGCACATCCTGCACATGTCCCCCAGACCTTAAAATAAAAATGAATATAGAAAAATGAGTATTAGATTTGAAAAGCTTTCATCATCTAACAAGAGCTCTTTGAGTCTTACAGATAAACTCAGTTTCCTGACAATCTGCAATGAAAATTCTGCATCAGGGTAGAGTCTGTGTGACTAGCTTTGTTTTGATGAAGGGTTCACTCCCTGCCCCAAAGGGTGATTGAAACACCAAGGCTGGACCTGCGTGTGTGTTCGTGCACCTGTGTGTGTACGAAGTCCTAAAGGAACTGGGATAAATGCAAAAGGAGATTGTGTAGGAGTCGAGGCCTCATGCCAGGGGCACTCACCTCTGCTGGGTGTGCACTGAAGCTGCAACGCCTTTGGGATTTGGGAATTGCAGGTGAGGTAACACTTTATTTCCTCCTTTAACAGACCACTAGAGACATTCAGGGAAGGGGCAGATGTCCCTTCTCCAGCTGGCAGGGGGAACAGACGTTAGGAAGGAGGACCACAGTGGGAAGACAATAAGTACCACGAGGACAGGGTTTTCTTGAGCTAAAAAACATCAGCTGTAGCTAACATAGGTAAATAATAACCATCATTTTGAGATAGCAGTATTTGGCCTTCGGGCCCTTTGCTTTCTCCTTGGCACTGAAAATAGTCCTTTCTGTGTGGCTCGTCAGATGTTTTCAAACATCCTGCAGCTACAAATAGCGGGGCAGTCTGCCTGGTGGGATGGACCTTTAACCTGACCATTATCTTGTTTTGTAAGCATTAAAAAAAAATAAAGAAAAAGGATGAGAAGCACTTGAAGAGACAACCACTTTCCTTTCTGGTATTTCTCTGTTTCATCCAAACTTTCTTTTCAGTGGAATCATATTAAAAGCCTTTTACTGTCAGAAGCATCAGGAAAGCACAGCAATTAATATGAATTAAATGTTTATTTGGGAGCAAAACCTTGGAGAGTCAGATGATTTCAGAGATTTTCTTTCTTTTTCACTCCTCTACCACTCTCAGAAAGGACGCTCCTGATCGTCTTTACGGAAACACTGGGGAATGCAGTGTAATTAACGTTTGCGTGCTAGCTAGACCTGACATTTGGAGCAGAACGTAAGGACAGCATTATTGGAGAAGCAGAACGAATCAAGATAGGATGGAAATGTGTGTGACGCTAATGAAATAGCCATGGATGTTTATTTGGGAGCGAGTGCAGATCAACACTCTTCAGCGGTGCCTCTGGCTGCAGGGTCCCCTCCTCGCCAAGCAGGCTGGGTACAGATATTTGGGCATTTGAAGGAGGCCACGGAGAACTCACCTGTGGAGCTTGAGAAAACAGAGCTGCTGGTTCAGGGGAAGCACTTGGATCTCTGCTCTGTTGTGCTCGCCCATGATTCCTGGCAGCAGCCTCAGGTTAGGGGTGAGCTTCCCATCACAAGGAGGCAGACTGTCCAGCCACCTCTCCTGTTCCAAATTCCGTAGGTCCTGGGTTCCTGTCAGACCTTGGGTTGAAAAATTGCTTCTGCTGTCTTGGCATTTCCCCTGCTTTTTCTGGCTGCACTGGCTTTGCTTTTCTGTTCTACCTCGTTGGGTTATGGGCTACACAGCTGCTCAAAGAAATGCTCTAATTGTGATGAATCACAGCCCCAAATAACAACCACAGTTTTGTTTTAAAGTTCAAAGCTCTTTGGTATTTATTTTTTTCAGGCTTGAGATTTAGCAGCCCTGTGACTTTAGCAGAGCAGCTATTACTATGTGCATTTTAGAGGTACGATGGCAGAGGTTGACCAGAGACGTTATGTGACTCGCCAAAAACCACACAGCCAGTGAATGGCAAAGCAGGAAAGCAAACCTGAATTTGTTTGAAAACCACTGTCTTTCTGTGTCATTCAAACAATCCACCCTAAATTTCCTTTGTACTGAGTTCTTTACAAAGCCCTTCATCTTACCTTACAACAGCAGTCAGTAAGAAAACTTCAGAAAAAAAAACTGTGATGGTCAAGGCGCAGAGCTGGCTGGCACCAGAATCAGAGCTCCAACCCACCTCTTCTGGCTAAGCCCAATGCTCCTTCCTTCCTTTCTACTCAGCTTCCCATCGAGGAAAGCAAAAGTATCTGCACCTCTGTGTGTGCATTAATTACATTTCCCAGAGTCAAATGTGTGATTGTCTTAACAGAGAATCCTCCCGTTTGAGGGTGATGTCCTTAGACAAGTGGTCTTGACGTCCTGATTGCAGAAGGTCAGGATTTTTTGCTAAAGATGATATTTGATGTGATAGAGTATGCCTCCTCGTGCAATTTATGAGCACCTGAAAGAAGGAAATGGGTGTTCTGTTAAAAAAATGCATAAAAGCTGGGAAGAAGGGCCCATCTGTATGACTTGGTATTAGTGATAACTATATTGAGTTCTTATTATGTGACAGGCAGTGGGGTGTGTGTGTGTGTGTGTGTGTGTGTGTGTGATTCCTCATCTAATTCTATCTTCAGCATGAACCCATGCAATGGGTACTATAATTGTTCCCATTTTATAGGCGAGGACCTGATGATACTGAGGCTCAGAGAAATTAAGTAACTGCCCAAAGACACACAGCACTAGAGACAATATTTGACTGCAGCTTTGTCTAACTCTATGTTTTACTTATTAATATACAGGACATTTTCAAGTCTTTCTCTAGGCCTGAGAGGAAACTATTCTATGCTTGATGTGATGTATTTGTGGCTGATCCATTCTTGACGATGTTCCCTGGTTATTTGACTGCAACCGGTGTTACCCTTATCAGAACTGTCTAACAGCTCCTCTTCTCTGCTCCTGATGAGGGGTAGAGTGGACTTAGGCTGACTCAGTGGCAGGTGCACAACCTACATAAGCACAGATAATCCTTCAAACAACCGTGTTGGGTCCAAGGTTTGAAACTCTGTGTCATCCCAATCTTCAAGAAGGTCCTAAGCCTGACCCAGACTCCCGAATCCAACCATTATGTCAGTGCCTAAAACACACAGTAGGCACTCAATTGATATTTGGCACACGAATACAACAAACTGTAATTTTTGACATCTAATGAAGAGTTTGGGGGAGTAGGCATGGACGAGGGTCCCAGACTTTTCCCATGTCTCTGATCACATCTTTATATGTTCCACCGTCCAGAAACAGAACTAATTCTACCCCTACCCCACCCCTTATCTCAATGGACAAGTTCTGCCCAGATTCCTGATTTGTGAGGTCTTCCAAGCACAATCTCTTTTCACACATAGACCTATTCCTTCTGTAAGGAACTCTGCACCAGCTGCAAAGAGGGAGCATGTTCCTTCATATTGTCAACCTATCTGTTGGTGTTATCTGCAGTGTAGGGGCAGAGTTTTCTGAAATTGAGGAGAGAGAAGGACACTGGACTCACCTTTTCCTCCAGGTTTGCCAGGGAATGTTTTCAGAGCAAACAGGAAGGAAGAGTAATGATAAATATTTCAAAGCTGGGATGCAAGTTTTATAGTACCACGGCCTTACAAATGTACTCACACTGCTGCAAATCTCCTGCAGGAGTGCATTAAGGTGATTCATAAGAATGGAAAGTTCATCCTTGTCAGGAGGCTTGAGCAGGACAGATGACCAGTGGACACACTATTACACCTGTTCTTAGTACTTTCAAAATAACAGCTGGCATTTATTTCTAATAAGTCATCGTGAAATAGGTTAGATAGTTTACCTGTGCTATAAGATAGGAAAGTCCTTTGATTTTTTTAAAATTGCATCATTTTCTGTGGGTTTATAATAGATAAACCTTCCAGGAAAGGGAATGTTCTATTAAAGGGCATAAGAAGGCATTTGTTCTGGAGAATCAACACGATTTGCTAATAGGCCATTGCTAGGGAGGCTTTTTCTATTAGGCTGCTTGTAGCTAGTACTCAGGGGATGAAAACCGATAATGCTATTTGCAACTCTCAATGCCAGGATCAATTAATTTCATAGTTTCTAAAATGTGTGAGAGAAGTCTGTTGGTCATGTAACTACCTAATGTTCATGAATGTTTTATGTGTGTATTTGTGTGTGTGTATGTGTGTGTATGTGTGTTTATGTGTGTATGTGTGTGTGTTTCCTCTTTCCTTCTTGACATTCCTTCACAGATTCTTCCTACAATCTGTTTCTTTCTTTCTTTCTTTCTTTTTTTTTTTTTGACACAGAGTCTTTCTTCGTCACCCAGGCTGGAGTGCAGTGGTGCCATCTCGGCTCACTGCAACCTCTGCCTCCCGGGTTCAAGTGATTCTCATGCCTCAGCCTCTGGAGTAGCTGAGATTACAGGCATGCACCATCCCATCTAGCTAATTTTTGTATTTTTAGTAGATACAGGGTTTCACCATGTTGGCCAGGCTGGTTTTGAACTCCTGACCTCAAGTGATCCGCCCGCCTTGGCCTCCCAAAGTGCTGGGATTACAGGCATGAGCCACCGTGCCTGGTCTCCTTTCTTTAATCTTGTTGGAACTTGGCTTGGAACCATACCGCTGGGCTTATGTATACTGTCCTATATCCTAAACTGGCTTGTTAGGAAGGTCAAATGAAAGGAAGGTATAAACCCAAAGATTGATTGTACACAGAGGCGGTGAAGGTGAGGGAAATAGATGCATTCCTGTCCTGCTGGGGGAACCTCTTTATAGAATGTAACTATTCACCCAGTTTATTCTCCAGATTTACTTGTACATATGGGTAGAGACTGAGGTATAATATGGCTTGTCCTAAAGACTGAGTAGAAACTAAATGAGTAACAAGGCGTAACTGGTGTAAGGTTTGTTAGGTTCTCGCCGAGTTTAAAGTGAAGAAACTGAGGCCAGCACAAGAAGATCCAATGCGAAGCGTTTATTCAGGCTCCCGGGTGAGGTTCTGCGGTCCGACAGGAGGGGCCGGAGAAGTCGCACGGACTCATCTCAGATGTGGGGTTTTATAGGGAGTGGAGGTGTTCGATTGGTTGTGGGAGAGCAGGGTGTAGGAAAGACAGGACTGCTATTGGGTAGGGTTACAAGACTTTGTTTGCATACAGACTCGACTGCTATTGGTTAGAGTTATAAGACTTCGTTTGCATACAAGACTTGACTGCTATTGGTTAAAGTTACAAGACTTCGTTTGCATACAAGACTCGACTGCTATTGGCTAGAGTTACAAGACCTCGTTTGCATACTAGACTTGACTGCTATTGGCTAGAGTTATAAGACCTCGTTTGCATACTAGACTTAACTGCTATTGGGTAGATTTACAAGACTTCGTTTGCATCTTGGCGGGGTTTTTAGGGAAGGCTAGGCTGTGGACGTGTCTGAGCTTTTGGAAAAAAAAGGGGGGTGGGTTGTGCGTCCGTGCTCCCGGCGAGGCAACCGGCCTTACAACTGGATAAATAAATTATGGTTTATTCATACAGTAGAAAGCTGCACAATGTGGCCAGGTGTGGTGGCTTATGCCTGTAATCCCAGCACTTTGGGAGGCGGGAGGATCACTTGAGGTCAGGGGCTTGAGACCAGCTGGACAACATGGTGAAACCCCGTTTCTACTTAAAAAATACAAAAATTAACCAGTGTGTTGGTGGACATCTGTAATTGCAGCTACTTGGAAGGCTGAGGGAGAGAATTGCTTGAACCCAAAAGGCAGAAGTTGCAGTGAGCCAAGATTGCACCACTACACTCCAGCCTGGGTGAGAGAGCAAGACTCTGTCTAAAACAAAAACAAACAAACAAACAAAACTGTACAATGGTCAAGTAGAATGACATACATCCATATATGCTGATTTGAAACCATTTTCAAGATACACTATATAAATAGCAAGCTGTAGAACACTGTATATTGTTGGTTAACTTTGTGTTAGAAAAAAGTAAACATAAGTCTCTTTCTCTACCTCTCTCTCCATCTATCCGCCATCTCTGTATATTGAATATGGGGAGACAAGTTCTTGAAGGAAAGCTGTATTAATTTGCTAGGGGTGCCATTAACAAAATATCACTGACTGGGTAGTTTAGAAAACAGAAATTTCTTACCATTCTGGAGGCTGGAAGTCCAAGGTCAAGATGTCAGCCAGGTTGATTTCATTTCTGAGGCCTCTCTCTGTGGCTTGCAGATGGCTACTTCCTCTCTGCGTCTCCACATGGTTTTTCCTGTGGGAGCGTGCATCGGATGTCTCTTATATGTCCTAATCCCCTCTTTTATAAGGATGCCATTCATATTAGATTAGGGCTCACTCCAATGTCTCTGTTTTTACTTAATTATCCCTTTAAAGGTTCTGTCTTCAAATACAGTCATATTTTGAGAATCTGGAGGCTAAGGCATTAGCATATGAATTTTTCAGGGAACTCAGTTTAGCCCATAACAAAGGCCTAAATACCATTTGCAGCAGTTATCTTTGGGGAAGGTGATTGTGAGCCTCAGATAGGAGGGAAATACATTTTTCATTGTGCATTTCTTTTTTTTAGATGGAGTCTCGCTCTGTCTCCCAGGCCGGAGTGCAGTGGTGTGATCTTGGCTTACTGCAACCTCTGCCTCCTAGGTTCAAGCAATTCTCCTGCCTCAGCATCCTAGTAACTGGGATTACAGGCGCCTGTCACCATGCCTGGCTAATTTTATATTTTTATTAGAGACAGGGTTTCACCATGTTGGCCAGGCTGATCTCAAACTCCTGACCTCAAGTGATCTGCCTGCCTTAGCTTCCCAAAGCTCTGGGATTACAGGTGTGACCCACCATGCCCAGCCTCATTGTGCATCTTTTTAAAGGGTCTGACTAGGTCCCATTACTAAATTCACATTAATAATGAGTGATTTCAACACAACATGTTTTCAAATATTTCTCAGATCTATTTCTATTTACTAATCCTGAGTGAACTTTCTTAATTACTGGGACTGTTCCACTATAATTAGTGGTGTCTTCCCATTTTACAGAGGCATATGGTAAGTGATATACTCAGTGTTTAGATTTCTGGCAAATCATATTCCTTCTTACTAAGAAAGCAAGTGCCCAAATTATATATGGGCCATTTTCCCCTTCTTAAATTCTTTTCTTCTTACATTTATTTCTATTTATAAAAATAGCTATTTAAATACATGCATCTTTGTATATATTTAACAATACTAATTTAAATTCACTTCTGATTCTAGCTCCAGGTAGCATTCTCATCTTTAGCTGGTGGCAATATACTTGTTTTCAAGTAAAATTGGTGTGCTGCCAGAATATAGATGATATAAGTGTATGAAAAATTATTCCTTTTGGTTTCCTAAAACATAACATACAAATGCAGAAATTGTGCTACAGTCTTCTTGACTCCCACCTGCTGCCTTATAGTTGACAATTTGCTCATTTTATTAGTCTGTTATTATTACTTCAGACACCTTCATTTCCTTTAGTTTGGTGTATGGGTTACTGAGTAATACACAGTTCATCACCACAACCATTTGCCATGATGTGTATGTATGTGTGTGTGCATGTGTATAACGTGTATTACATGTGCTTCCATAGAAGTCTAGTAGCATTTTATAACATCAAATAAATAAGGTCACCCCGGGGCAAAAATATCTTTATGTGCCAAAAAATCTACATGGGTGACCTGCCCACTTTTAGTGGTAGTGTCTGTGCCCCTCTTATTCCTTCATACTCATGGCCATGTGCTGAATCTGGCTGGCTGCCAGCTCCTGCCAACCTTCAGCTGTGGGTTTTCCTCTGGGCACTGGGGCATACCCAGTCATCAGGTACAGGAAGCTGAAAGAGTGGTGTCTTGACGCTCTAGAGGCAGTTCTTGAGCAAAGATAAGCAGGAAGTATTCATACCTCAACTTCTTAGCTCTTCAACTGCAAAACCTTTGAAGTGTATGATCTGCACCAGGCCCCAGGGGTTTCCGGTAGGATGAGCTTCAGCTGCTCATGATGGCAACTTGCTCATTGACAGCCACTTCATCGATTTCTTTCCCTTACTTGTCTCACTTCCTTACCCCTGCCCTTAGTAGTAGTATCCTGGAATCACCTTTCAAATAAACTACAGTTAACCTTGGCTCAACACGGATTTGAACTGCATGGGTCCACTTTTTTATATGCAGATGTTTTTCAGTAAAAGTTACATTGAGTGTGTCTGTCTCTCCTGCCTCTCCTACCTCCTTGACCTCTTCTGCCGCTGTCACCCTGAGACAGCAAACCAACCCCTCCTCTTCCTCAGTCTGCTCAACATAAGGACCATGAAAATAAAGATCTTTATGATGATCTCCTTTCACTTAATGATTAGTAAATAGATTTTCTCTTCCTTGTGATTTTCTAATAACCTTTTCTCTAGCTTACTTTACTATAAGAATACAGAATATAATATATATAACATACAAAGTATGTATTAATCAATTGTTTATGTTATCAGTAGGGCTTCTGGTCAGTAGTAAGCTATCAGTAGTTAAGTTTTTGGAGAGTCAAAAGTTATTTGCAGATTTTCCACTGTGTGGGTGGTAGGTGCCCCCACAAGCGTCATTCAAGACTCAACTATATTTCCACTCATGTTTTTGTTATAGAATATTTTCTGGGGTACCAAAACCAAATTCCTACTATCTGTACTTCAAAATACCCTCCCCACGACCAGCAAACAAATAACAGTGATGAGAAATACAGTCCATTCCACTCTCTTGGCTTCTCTTCATGCAAATCTTCATATTTTTTTTTTCTGAAACAAAAAGCTGTCATATCCAAAAGAAAAAATTTTAAGGAAGTGTCCTTGGTGATTTATGCTAGAAACCAAAGCAGGGTCATTTTTTATTCATAAACATTAATACCATAGTAAGTCCACAGGCCACCCTGGAAGGCACTGAGCCATCTGCTAGGAGTCCCAGCTTGAGTGGTGTCATACACTGTTGTATTAACAACTAACCTGGACCTTTGCAGAGAAGATCCTACCCAAAGCCAGGTTCTTATTCCAGCTCCTAGTGGCTTAATCCTTAACTGTAAATTTTTTCTTCTCTTTGAATCTGGCCTCCGAGTTAATGCTTTCTAAATACAGCTTTTGTGATGCGAACTTTCTTCAACACCTCTGAAGGGATATTCAAGTAAAAAAGAAAAAGGCCAAGTCGGGTTTCCAAGTGTATCTTTTCACAGTGGTTTATTTCCCTGGGAAAGGCTTAAGCTCAAATGTCATTTCTAGTTCTCATTGCAGCCCCTCTTTGAGCTGAAGGACTAGGGGAACAAAAGACTCAGCTCCAAGGTTATCCAGTGGGTCCAGGTCTTATGCCAGATTCAACTTCTCTTGCATGTTGCATTCTGCAAATGCTAGAGGCTGGTATTTGGTGCAAAGATTAAGCCATGGGACAGGCTAATGAAGGACACTTCCACAGGGATTGGTGACTCATGGGAGAGTGGGCAAGGGGCAGTGCCTGGGTTCCCACAGGATGTTGCCCAGGTGACCTGAAAAACTCCTGGCTACTTGAGTACCAGCTGCAAGGAAGCAGCTAAAGGCTCTTGTGAGTTTTTAAAATCTTCTTTCAATGATTGGATATTCTCCTTTACTAGTGGATTCAGTGGCCATGACTTTGTCTGCCAAGCTTCTTGTCTGATTATTAGAGGCACGTTTCTTCAGAGAGCCTCACTCAATGGAAATTCTTTGTTGGGAAAGATGATATTTAATGTGGAACCAGGGGTGGGATTGGGAGGGGCTCTTTAGATGACATCCTGCTAGGAGCTGGCTAATGTGACTCAGAAGCTTCCTAACCTTGTGTCTACACCTGGGGAAGGGTCCTCTCTTCTCTCATTGCCTTTATCTTCAGATATTAGAATCTTTGTGTCCCAAAGGTTCTTTTTGGCTGAAAATGAACTGCACATAAAAGTCCTTGCTGCACTGTAGTGACTGAAACACACACAAATGTAGCTATTGCCTCGTGAGGTGGGGGTGTGAGGACGTGGTGCATTTTGAGAAAGAATCAGAAATGCTTTGCTGTTTGAGGATTCTAAATCCAGATGCCTCACCTCCTCTCCCTACCCTGACTCATGAGAATATGTAAGTGTGCGTGAGTCTTACTGTGAAAAAATGAAGGATGGGAGGGAACTCTCATACTGACAAGGATGAATGGCCCCTGCTGCCCCTCACATCCTGTCGGTCTCTCTCCTGTTGTTTAGAAGCATGGGAAGGAGAGCACAGTGTTGTCCCTCAAGAGTCCTGGGCATATTTGTTAATTCCCATCCAAGACTTAAAGCCATGCTCTCACAGGAGACACTTGGGTGATTTTCCAGGACCCTGCAGATGTGGGCCTGTATGGCGGTGGCCTGTATTCTCCCGCTGTCATGTTCTTACACTCTCTGTAGTTCTCTGTTTTTTGCTTTTCTACTTCTTTAATATGTATGTTTTGATATAAAAATGAACTAGCAGAAACTGGATGCTATGGTTTGAATGTGTCCCCTAAAGTTCATGCATTGGAAACTCAAATGCAACAGTGTTGGGGCCTACTGAGAGATGATTGATGGGTTATGAGGCCTCTGCCTTCATGAATGGATTAATGTCGTTATTTTGGGAGTGGGTTCTTTATCTTGAGAGTGGGCTTGTTATAAAAGCAAGCTTGGCCCTCTCTTGCTCTCTTGCACGCTGCCTCGCCCTTCCACCTTCCACAATGGAATGACATACAAGAAGGCCCTTGACAGATGTGGGCCCCTCTACCTTGGATTTCTCCATATGAAGAACTGTAAGCAATAAGTCTCAGTGCTTTATAAATGACCCAGCCGCAGGTATTCTGTTGTAGCAACACAAAATGGACTAAGCGCGTTAGCTCCAGCTTTGTCTCTGCAGATGGGTGGAAACACAAGGAAGAGCCTTCCATGTGCAAGAGTAAGAAGCCCCAGCAGAAACATATTCTGCAAGTACTTTGATTTTGTACTTCCAGCCTCCAGAACTGTGAGAAAATAATTTGTTGTTGTTTAAGCCACCCAGTCTGTGGCACTTTGTTATGGCAGTCTGGGCTAAGACAGAGAAGCAGTGCATTTGAGTGCCCAGTATGTGCTTAAATGAAAAGGGTGAACCTGGAAAAGACAGCGTTGGAATTCAGTGATTAAGGAGAACCACATGCTCGTAGCTGTGGTCAGTAGAAAAGGTGTTGGGCTAATGCATAATAAACACATATTTGTGGGATCTACATACAAGTGAAATAGAAAGAATGGGAAGGTAGCCTGCAAGTTGTCGCTCTCAAGTTGTCACATATATCTTCTTTAAAGCATGGTTTGGGAAATTGACAACATCTGACGAAAATCCTGTTCTCTTTCTATTATGTCCACGTGTCCTGTATCTGTGATTCATGACCCCTGTCCTTGCAAAAGCAAGGTGGCAGGCTGTGGGCTCTTTCCCAGGGCACCTCTAATTCAGTCAGTGTGGTATTTTCTGAAAGAGAGTATTTATTGTTTTAACAGCTGTACTTCTACTTTCTTGAATAATAATTAAAAAATACCTGCATCCATGAATGACTTGCAGATATTGGAAAATGTAGCATTGAAATTCCCAATTTAAAAATCCTATAGGTTTTACAAAACTGCCCTCAAACCACGGGATTTTTCCATTATTCTAACTTTCTCTTTTTTTTCCTGGAAGTCTTGAGAAACCAATAGCAGTTTCTAGCAGACAGAGTTTGGCTGGGATTTTAGTCCAAAATGTGCTTGTTTATGGTAATTTCAGCAAGGACCAGCCTTCTTTGGATACCTGCTTGTCTATAGAGAGCCAGTACCTGTGGGATTCAGGACTCTTCGCAAATTCTCATTTAATTTTCTTTAAGGTATTCGTCTTCAAAGAAAGATTTGCTTTTGAAGGGCTGCTGATGATATTGCAGTGCTAAGCTCCATGGGTTATTTGTTTTTGAGATTGTACATAAAGTACTAACAATATTATGACACAATTACCAGTAAGTAATCATCCCATTGCCATAAACATGTCCCTTTCAAAATATTACAAATTAATATTCATACTTTCCTTTAATCCACCATTCTGAGCTAGCATGTGCCTACATAGTTTATAAAAATGTACATTTCATTTTTTCCAGTGAAAGGAATAATTATTGTTCACTTCTCCATCTTGAAGTATGGCAAATCTCTTTTGACTGTAGCATTGGTTGATTTGAAAGAGAATTTCCCTGTTACGATGCATCCACCAGCAATGACCTATGTGATACCAGGTAAATCATCTCTGCTTTCTTTTAGCAGTTTTGCTCAAAAAGCCATTTAATCATTTCATCTTGGCAGTAGTTGAGAAATCATACTGACCTCATGATCATATGTAATAGCAATATATAATGGCTATTGTATATACACTTCTGTGAGCTGATGGTTTGGTCAATGTTAAGGGGAGATCTTGGAATCTCATTGTGAACAAGTAACTGCAGATTCCTCTCCCCAAACTTCATAAGTCTACTAAAAGAAAAATAGCCCCAAACATGCTGTGATTTAGAAACTTAAAATTTACAAAAGTGATTGTAGAGAGAAATATAGACTAAAAAATAATCCTGGGATAAGTCAATATATTTTAAAATAGAATGTAAGTGAGTTTAATTCCATTGTGTATAAAGCATCTGATGATGACATTATTGTTTTCTACTCACCCAACAGGCTACATCCAAGGTGTTAAAAATATTTTATATTAAGCCAAAGCTCAATTCACTCACATTAAGGAAGTGATTTTGAAGTCCTCAACTGACTTGTGTAACAAATGCATATCTATAAATATTTAAACATCAGTGGTATTTTAGTAAATGTTTAACAACCCCCTTTCCCAAGACAAACACATAGAAGCCCCAATTAATAGCTTATCTAAATTTCTGTGGTGTAGATATTCACATCATGGTTGATTTCAAGCTACCAGCTTGTCATCCCTGAATGCAGAGTTGGGGATGAAGTGCACACAATTGGCTCTTGTGAGCCAGTACTGGGTGCAGTGTCTAGCACAGCACCTAGACAGCCCCTATTTTGTTATACAACACAATTTTGGAGAGGAAAATATTTTCCATGGATCACATGTCTTCAGAATTAATAGAACCAAACTAAAACATAACATAGGTTATTATGATATTATATTGAGGATCAGCTTAAAAAGGGAGTTGAAATGAAGTTCTAGTTCAAACTCTGTTACTTACTATATAACCTTAGGTGCCCATTCATTGTCTTTGGAGGCAGTAAGACTTTCTGAGAATTTTGTGAGAAGTGCATGGCATTTGGGGTCAGGCAGGTCTGGGTTTGAGTCTGACCTCTACCACTTAATAGCGTAAGTCTCTGGATAAGACACTAAATCCCTCTCAGCTCCAGTTCTTCATTTGTGAATGGGAATGCTGAAAGTCACTGTCCTGAGGATTAGTTATAAAGCATATGGTGCTTGGCATGTGGTGGTTTTTTAATGTTTTAATTATTTGAGGCTACATTTTCATAATTTATTTTGAATCGTTGGATTACATTTTGTCTTATGTTTCTTTTCAATGTCTAAATCTCTGAAAAATGTTCACTTCAATTATAGATTCAATTAGATAAAAGATGCTAATATACCAGACATTTAAGAAGTACTCAATAAATTTTTATCAAATGGATGGATTCCTGAGATTTATATTATCTCTTGTTTTTTCTTCAAGCTAGAAATCTGTGAAAGATACATTTTACTCTTTTTTAAACATCATCTTCCATATCCAGTATATTACCAAGTATTGATGATTTTCATCTCCTAAGTATATATTTTAATATCTATCCCTCCCTCTTCCTCTATCTATAGTCTGTTGATTTACTCCCTCATCATATCCTAATTGGTTCTCTGCTCCCTGTCTTGAACAGCTCAAAACCATCATCAACGAGATTGTTAGTTACCACACCAACATTCTAAGCTTTTTAAGGACAAAAATTTTATTTGTTTTCATACTCTTAAAGTTCCATATAGCTCCTGGCACAAGATAGATGCTCCATAAATGCTTATTTGAATGTATAAATGAACGAGCCAACTTTTTGGAAAGTAATTGACATAGTTTTCTGTGTTGAAAATTACTTTCCGAAAGTGATATCACCCATATTTCCTTATGTGTTTCCTCACATGCCATCATCCTTGGTAACTTCAATATTCATGCTGCAAGACAGTCCTTTGCCGAAGGCCTCATGTTTCAGGGCTACATTCAGTCTAGACATTTCATGGCACTGCTCTTCCTATGTGAGGCAGAGCATGGTATGGCCCAGCCTGTCCTTGCCCTATCTGTTCCTCTCCTGCATTAATGCCCTTTCTCTCCCTTGGGCTTTCTTCCACCGAGGTTAGAATCTTTCCAACCTGAGGTTACCAATAGAGTAATTAGAATTGAGTTCCCTGAGTTATTGGAGGTTGGGCTAAGCTTCTTCACAGAATCAAGGTTGAACACACTGAGACTTTACATGACCCCAATTGTCAGGAGTGGATTTGCATGGGCCTGAATGAAAGCCCTCATGCAAATATAGCATTGAAATGGGTGCTTCCATTGCTTACCCTTAGAAGGTACCTTCCAGCATGTTGAAATCATGCTGTACGAAGGTGAAAATCCCAGTAGAAGTGAAGTGAGAAATAAGTCTAACTGAAAGATTAGCAGCACATTTAAAGATGGCTTCTTTCCTCCAAATTCTGAGCATCCAGAATTGTTACAACTGAGATGTTTATTAAGGTTGATTTTATTCACACACATACACACACTCACATACATTAGCATTCTTCCTTCGATTTTTAAAATTTCAACTAGTACAATAATTTGGCCATTTTTAATATCATGCTCTTCAGGGTGCTGTATCAGACTTATGAACTTGAACTTCAGGGTAGACACCCATGGTTTGAGCTTGGGCTCTGCTACTTAGTTGAGTCATTTTGAGTAAATCAGGTAACTTCTCTGAGCCTCAGTTACCTTACTTAATATCAACCTTGTGGGTAGTTGCAGGTTTTTCTTGGTGACATAACATACATATCTTTACCACAGGCTCTGTACCCAATTGATGCTCAATAAATATTAGCTTCTTCAATCTTCTCAGTGAAATGTGGGCACTCCATTTTCATTGCCTAAGATTTGTCTTCATTTTTGCCTGCTTCCAGCCCTCAGTAAAATTTTCCTTCCTGTCATTATGTAGCCTTTGTGTTTCATAACCTAAAGACTGTTATATTCACCACCAAATATATTTCCTTATTGTGGACTGTGCATGTGTATCTCTGTCAATGTGTTTGTGCTTACATGCTTTCTCTCTCAATCAGACTTTGGAAATCCTGTTGTATTTATTTCAGTATTGCCCTTACAATGATTCATCAAAACACTCAGTGATTTTCTAATACAAAGTACATGCTAAAATGATACTTGATTGACTTTAAACTTCAGAGTGAACTGGTAGGTGAGGAGTTAACTTTTTAATTTTAGCATATCTTTAAATAAAACAATTTACTCTAGATCATGCTCACCTGATAGAAAAAAAGGAGTAGATCAACTACACATAGGAGTCTTTTCCAATTCTTTTATTCTGTTTCTAGAAATTATACTATATCAAACTGAGAATATTCTAATTTAATTCTTCATTTGACATCCCCATGCCAAGCACCATCCAATTATAGCACAAGTTCTATGTGGCAAAAGGATATAAGCATGATGACCATGGCAAATGGCACACCCCTAATATCTTTGGCTACCCCTTTTTGCCCCATATATGCCTTTTGTATTTGGAAACACATTACTGCTATCAGGAAAATCACTAAGAAGACCCACAATAACATGGTGATATAATCAGCTGATGTACCTATATTTCAAAATAAATAGTTGTTAATTCAGGACACCATAATCATTAGGAGCTGTGGAGAAAGATACAGGCACCTTCCTTTCCTTCAATTTGACATTTTCTTGATCAGACTTGACATTGCAGAATCTCAGATCCAACACATTATAGGAAGGGTTTGGCACCCTCAACTAGAAGAGGCAGAAGAAGGGAGCTGGCATCTGAAATATCTGCCTATGATTATTCAAGGTATGGCAGGATCTGAACTTTCTGTATGCAAGCCAAATGAAATTATTAAGGCTAACCTTCCCACTCAGCACTTAATAGGTAATCAATTTTCACTACCAACAGCGGAGAGTAAAAAGAAGGGAAGGATAATACTGTTTCCTTACATTTGCAAAGGGCTTTAGAGTGTGCAAAATGGTTTTACATGAAATAATTCATTTTGTTTTCTTGCAACATAAAAGTGGTCAGAACACACATGCATGCGTACTGTATATCAACCTGTTTGATAAGCACTGGGGACAGAGTGGTGGAAAAGGCAGAAAAGGTTTTGCTGATTTATTTTTAGGAGTGAGGAAATAAATGCATTCAGAGGTCCTGAGAGATACCCAAGGTCACATGGGAAAATATGAATTTGGAATCTAGTACAGTGGGCTGAACCATGATCCATAAACATGGGTGCCTGGCAAATGGAGATGACTTTACTTTCTACTTCTCAACTTTAATATGAAGTTCCCATCTTAGTGGGCTTGGAGGAGACACTTAATATCAGAGATTTAGCTCTGCTTCTCTTTCTCATTCATGCAAAAGCTCTGGAGATCTTAGGTAGTTCCAGTGCATTGTGGAGGGACCTCTACCTCTGTTCATTTGTCATCTTTTCACAGAGGTTTCGGTGTGGTGATACCACCCGTGCTCTTGTTTGCGTAGAGAAGTCATGGAGGCAATGTTATTCTGGGACCTCTAGCCTGCATCCTTTGAGGTCAGCAAGCAGCATGCAAATTCCTTCATCCCCACTGCACCACTCAACATCCTGTTTTTAGGGAAAGCATTAAAATATTTCTTCAACATGCCTTTTCTATGCTTTCATTCATATTTTCGCTCTCAGGCTTGAGGATTTGTACACAAAAGTCAGGATGTTTATGGTGTGCCTTGCTTCATTCTTCTGCTGGAACCAAGAACATAGAGCCAAGCACCTCTCTGAATGAGAGGATGGGAAAGGACAAACTATTGGAGAAATAGCTGTAGGTTATTATATAAAAGTAGTCTAATGACACACCATAGGAGTGGAAATAGACCTGATGGACATAGATCAACCTGTGATTACCCTATCTGTCTACAATTAGGACTACAAATGCAAAGAAGTCTGAAAATAGGCCCTGAAAGGCCACTGACCCTCTCCATGCAGTGGCAAAGAGAGAACACCTAAAACTCCAAACTCAGCTCTCCTACAAGACAACTCAAGACCAGGAAAATGTTAGCATTAGAGAAATAATTCCAAGTGATTAATAGGATGGAAGCCCTGCCTTATGGTTTGAAATTGAAAACATAAAATGTGCATAGGTTCTCCAACCAAATATTAACTGGGAAAGATGAGAAGTATCAGCAATTCAGAGCAAAGGGTGAAATGAAGTAAGCAAAGGGAAACTTTATATGGGAACATAACTGGAAACCTTTCTCACAAGTGAAAACGTTTAGCTTTTGGAATGATTTTCTTTCAGAGGGAAGGAAGGTCAGTTGGGCAAAAGTTTTATTAAGAGTAATACTTAGTATGATGTGGATATCCCCATTCACCAGCCTGTGGGGACACTTGGGGACATATTGACAGTAATGTACTCATTGTTGTGGCTCTTAATCCCCAGCTGTGAGACTAGAAGGGCTCAGCCTCTTTCTCCGACTTTCTCTTAGTTGGTTATGTGAATTTACAGGAAGAAAATTTTTATGTAAATTCCTGAAAGGTTGACCGTGCACTTGCCTTGAGTTCCTTTTGTTCTAATTTCTCCTGAATCTACTTCACTCAAGAGTTGTCCTGACAACTTGAGGAGGTCACCAACTACATTCATGGGGCTGCAGTAAGGGGTTAATTTTTAGAGCTCAGATTCCTTGGCGTGTCTGCAGCACCTGTTAGAGCTCATCTTCCCTCCCCTTGAAAGATCTCCCTGGGCCTCCAGGATGTGGCGCCTCTTGGTTTTCCTCCTGCCTGACTGGTTCTCTTCTCAGTCTTTGCTCATTTCTCTTTATCTCCTTAAGCTCCTCACAGCGTAGTGTTTTATCATTCTGTCCAAAGACCTCTTCTCTATTTGTGCTCACTCTCATGTCCATAGCATAAAAATCTCGTGTTTTTGAATACCATCTGTAAGCTGGTGATTCTCCAGCTTTAGAGCTTCGGCTGAGACTTGTCCCTGAACACTCCAGACTTGCATATCTGTCTCCTTCGAATCACAGCTTGGGTATCTAATAGGCACCAGAAGCTTTACGTGTTAAAAAATGAATTTCTGAGCTCTGCACACCCCACCTCCTGCTTGCCTGTGAGACACACATGTGCGCACATGCACACACACACACACACTTTTCCTGTGACATTTCCTAACTCCCTAAATAGCTACTTCACCTTTTTAGTTGTTCAGATGAAATTCCATGGAGTCATCCTTTATTCTTCTCTTTTTTTTCATACTTGGTACCCAGTCTGATCAGCAAATCTCCTTGGCTGTACCCTCAAATACACCTGAAACTTCACCATTACTTGTTCTTTGGGGGTGTCTCAATCACCTTTCTCTGCTGATTGGAATATTGCAACAGCCTCCTCACTGGTCCTTACTTCAGCATTTCCCCATATATTGTCTATTCTCAACCCAACAGCTAAAATGTCTCTTTAAAATATAAGTCAGAACATCCTTTTGCTTCAAATCTACTAATACCTTCCCATCTCACTCAGAGTCAAAGCCAATGGTCTATAGGACTTGGTGGGATCTGACCTCAACTTCCTCTTCTAATTCTCTCCCCTCACTCTCTCTGTTCCCATCACGACGGCTGGTTTATTTTTCCAAGAATCAACAGGCATGCTCCACCTTCTAGGCCTCTGTATCTGCTTTCTCTCTACTTGGGTGACTCTCCCTGAGATATTGGCATAGCTGCCTCCTTCACATCTTTCAGAGTTCTGCTCCAACCTCACTATCTCAGTGAATCCTTCCAATATTAGTCTGTTTAAATTCTGTTCAGCTCCCACCACTATCCCTTTTCTTCCCTTACTTCATTTTTCTTCATATACATATCATGATATGGCATATGATTTATTTGTTTAGTTGTTTGATGCTTCTGTTAGACTAGAAGCTCTATGAGGGCAAGTGGGATGTCTGTGTGTGTGTGTGTGTGTGTGTGCATGTGTCCTTTGCTCACTTCTTGGCTCATAATAGGCTTTCAAGGAATATTTGCTAAATGAATGAAACGGTGCATGTGTCTTGGAACATATCTCTTTGTATTCCTCTGCTCCTGCCTCCTCATTGACACCGTGCACCACCAGCTTCCTCATTAAGTGCAGTTGGGCAGAGCAGTCTTCCTGGCTGTTCACTCTGCGATGCTGAGAGACCAACTCTATTGACTTCTCTGTGGGAGAATGGGTTAGATTTTGGGGTTGGAGAGGAGAAGTTAGATTTTGTGTGTGGGTATTCTACCCACAGACTGGCTTACCCTCAGTTCTTCAAAGGCTTTTGTGAAGAGTTTCTCCGATGGCAGGTTTCAACTTCTTCCTCTTTTCAATGGATTCAAAACCAGCCCAGAGCCAAGCTCAACCTTTTCACTGTTCGTAGCACCCGAGCCAAAAATGCCTTTTTCTCTACCAATAAGAAGAAAGTGAAGCTTTCATGCCTATCAAGTCAAATACAAACCTCCTCGAGAGGTCAACCTGCCTCAGTGGCACAGGGTCTAAATCTGAATTCTGTTGAGTCACTCATAAGAGTTATATCTGGACCAGCCAGATGGAATGGAAAGGGATGAGATGGGATGGCCTAGGTGAGGTGGGGGCTGAGCTAGAAATTCATCTCTGTTACTTGCAAGGAGGCAGTGTCTCCAGTGCAAGCCTTTCCCTCGGGGCATCTGAGTTTATTAGAGAAAAAGGCTTGTACTTCTGCTTCCCTTTTACTCTGTCTGTCTGTTCCTTGCTCCTACCATCAGAAGATGGCAGCAGAGATTGCTCTCTCCCCACCACTGCTCCTGTCTCCTATCTGCCCAGCAGGACACAAATGCTCACCAGTGAATGCAGGGCAAAGTCCTTTCCAAAAACATACTGATTTCATTCCAGGAAGATAAATTCATAAACTGTACAACTGTATTCATCAGTTCATTTTGGGGGAATGTGATATAGGAGTCGTGCAAAAATAAAATTGCCAGTAGCAGGCATCATCCGTATCTCTTCCATATGCATAGGCTGTGATGCTCACAAGAGGGGGAATTGCTACTGAATCTGACAGCTGCCTTCCAAGTATCCTTGCTTAACCCATAACCACTGTGTGGAACCAGTACAGGGCTCTTACTGAACCTCTTTTTCATGTAAACCACGTAGTCTAAACCTGGCCTGAAAAGCCCACGTCTCTCAGTTCATCTTTTTCATTCTGGCCCTCAACCTTGTATCTTGGTTCTGAAGCTAAAGGAACCCATTCTTGCTAGATTCTACCTCGAGACATAAAGGTGAATGTGCATGTGTATGTGTGTGTGTGTGCTTGCATGTGTGTGCTTGTGTGTGTTTGGGGATATGAAGTGCTGACCTCCTATTCTTTTTAACCCCTGGGAAAAAAAGATTTACTCTGAATTTTTGTCTGTTTCATTTTTCCTCTGCTCTTTTATTCCCATACTTATTATCCCAACGTGCATTCAAATTATGCAAAGCTGCTACTCATATGTTTACAAAAAGTCCTCATAATAAGGTAATAGGAGATGTAAAGTATAATTTTTAAACTGGTATCAGTTCAGATGCAACCTGGCTAAATTTACTTAAAATGTGGACATAATTATGCCACATATCAAGAAGGAAGGCAGCTGTAGGCTTGGTAATGCAGCAGCTTCATGTTATCTGGGCTCTGGCTAGCTTTCTCCTACCCTTTTGTCTTTCCCCTCCTGGCTATAAGATGGCCGCCATAATTCAAAGTATTGCCAGTTTACACTCTAACATCCAAAAAGAAATATAAAGCCTCACAATGTTATTGTGTGTTTTTAATTTATCGGGAAATGAGAATCTTTCCTAAAAGTCCTAGATTTTCTTCCAGGTCATATTGGCCAGGTCACAAGACTGTCCCTAAATCAGCCACTAGAATATAGGAATAACTTACATGGATAGAATTACACCAATTATGGTCCTTACCCTCATGGATCCCTTGAACATACTGGTGTTCATATCTGAGCAATGTTAGGCTTCTTTTTAGCAAGAAAAGAGTATAAAATAGCTGTTGGATAAGCAAATAGCATGATATATAATACTAGCACTAACTCAAAAGACCATGGCTGCAGCATGGGAGCCCTATTCAACAGTATTCCTAAAAAATAGTACAAAAAGAAATCCTCCCATGGGCAGAACTTTGAGTCACGCGTGTCTTTTATTCACTTTGCCTCAAAGCAGAGATGACCAGTGGTATTATACAACTACAGAGATCCCTGAGTAGTGGGTGATGGTTTGGCTAGTGGTCAAGAACTTGGAAGGAACAAGGTTGGAACTTCAGTAACAAGGAGGTCTGGGGAAGAGATAGCTGAATGGACCTCTCAGAATAGGCACAGAGTGTGATTGTTTCTTTGCCCAAGTGAATGCTGAAGCAAAGGATAACTATTGAATAGGAGGCTTTCAACAATCACAACATGAGTGCTGAAGCTGCCAGCCAAAGAGACTAACACTGAGCTCCTGATGTGTCTGTTTCTTGGGAGACTATCATGGAAGAAGCAGCAATTTATCCTCCTTACAATGTTTCTGCCAGCCTGACCATGTGTGGATTTTTGAAATGCCTCATTTATCATAATGATATTCCATATAGCATCTCTTCTGACTAGGAACTCACTTTAGAATGCAAGAAGTATGGCAATGGGCTCACAGTCATGGAATTCATTAGTCATATATGTACTTCATCCCTCCAAACAATTTGACCTAATACAGCAATAGAATGGGCAGTTGAACACTTGCTTATAACATTGGTGGATAAAAGCACGTTTCAGGACTGAGGTCACATCCTCCAAGATGCAGAATATGCTCTGAGCCAATATGTAATACATAATAGCCTTTCTTTTGCAGGCAGACTAATGAGTCTGGGAGCCAAAAGGAATATGTGATAGTGGCTTTTATCACTGTACCCCCGCAATGATTCAGTAACAAAGCTTTGCCTTCATTAGCAACTTGAGCTCTGCTACTTTGGAGGTGTTAGTTTCCAAAAGAAGGTCCCCTTTCCCAGAGATATAGAATAATAATTTCATTGAGTTGGAACCAGAGACTGTCTCTTGGCCCTTTGAATTACTCATACCAGTGAACCAAGAGGCAAAGAGGAGATTACTACCCTGCACTTGCTGAAATGATGATCCTGATTATGAGGTGGGATTAGGATTGCCACTATATAATTACTAAGGAATTAGAATTGCCACTATAGGATGGAAACAGGAAGGAGTGTGCCTGAGGATTCTCTGGAATATATCTTAATGCTCCCATTCCCAGTGTTAAAAAGTAATGGAAAACTGTGGCCACCTGACACAGGTATAGATCCTGAAGGAATAGGGGCTCAAGTCACCTTGACAGGTAAAGCAGCGTGACTTACTCAGGTGCTGAGTAAGGGCAAAGGGAATATGAAATGGGCAGTGAAAAAAGTGACTTACAAAACCTATCTATGGCCATGAGAACGATTGCATAAACAAACACTGCGGTAGTTGTACTTATTTTATTAGTTGCTTGATATACTTGCTTTGATATATTTGAATTTATTAAACAATTCTTTCTCCCTTTTTTCTATTGCCATAATCCAAAGGATTATAAATCGTTCTACTATAAGGACACATGCACACGAATGTTCATTGCAGCACTGTTTACAATAGCAAAGACCTGGAACCAACCCAAATGCCCATCGATGATAGACTGGACAGGGAAAATGTGGCACATATACACCATGGAATATTATGCAGCCATCAAAAACGAGGAGTTTGTGTCCTTTGTAGGGACATGGATGAACCTGGAAACCATCATTCTCAGCAAACTGACACAAGAACAGAAAATCAAACATTGCATGTTCTCACTCACAGGCGGGTGTTGAACAATGAGAACACATGGACACAGGGAGGGGAGCATCACACACTGGGATCTGTCGGGGGGAAATAGGGGAGGGACAGTGGGGAGTGGGGAGTTGGAGAGAGATAGCATGGGGAGAAATGCCAGATATAGGTGATGGGCAGGAAGGCAGCAAATCACACTGCCACGTGTGTACCTATGCAACAATCTTGCATGTTCCTCACATGTACCCCAAAACCTAAAATGCAATTTAAAAAAAAGTGACTTATTTATAATTAACCCACGATTTGGTATTTTAAGTTATAAAATGTCAAAAATGTATTGTGGCTAAAGTAGAAAAAGAATAAATGTTTCTTAGAGATGGATTAATTGGCATACAGAATGTAGCGTCTCCTCTTTGGGAAACAGGATGTAAGCATCTTCAGTTTTACCATGTGTAGTTGCAAAGCAGAGGCTATCACTTTTATTCAGAAATTAAATATGGGTAAAAGTGGTTTGTACGGATGCAGAGAAAAAAAAGGGGAGAACTGTGCTTTGACTATCTGTTGTCAACTCAGCCGCAACCCCCAGCCCATTCTGTCTCTTCTGTGCCAGAGAAAAGAAGCTTGAAATTAAGTTTCTCTTCACTGTCATTCTAGATCAGACTTTTCCAGTGAGAAAGAGTCATACAAGCTTTGCTAGGCGGAATGTAAGGAGAGACCATTAAGCTTCTGTGGCAGCTGCTGTCCACATACAGGGCATACATGGCAATTTATAGGAACTTTGCAGCAAACTTTTGGAAACAACTCTCTTTGTTGGTGTGGACTGAAAAAGTTGGTGGGAGCTTCCGGACAATCTTGAGAACCCTCGAGGTTTCTCAGTGAGCAGCTTAGAACTTTTGTACTTCAGGCTCAGTTTGCCTGTGGTGGCTTCCACAACTGTAAGTCCCTAATTCCCTCTATGGAAACTTTTAGTTTCTGGAATATACAACACAATTGTTTGTTTTCCTGATCTAATTTTTTGCTTATTTAAAGGTTTAGAAAAGTATAAGTCCTGTATCTATGAATATGGCTACCTTGTATTGTGTGTGCATGCAAACATATGTGCAAAATGGAAAGAGGGGATGCCACGTTAAATTAGAAAATGAGTATGTTATCACTGTGAACAATGAACAAGATAGAAATGGAGAAAACAAACTCCTCAATGACCTCTTTCTTTCCCCAAATCTCCTCTCAGTTTTAGCCACTGTTAACATTTTATAGTTTTTTTTTTGTAGCCTTCTAGCATATTTTTTCAGAGACACACTTCTCTCTACACCTTCTTTAAAAACAAAAATGTGATTATTCTGTATATTTTGTTCTGAAGTTTGTTTTTCTGGATGCAACAATATTTTATAGCTATCCTTTTAAGTATGAATATTTAGATGGAGTTACCTCATTCTTTTTTAGTTTAGTGTTCATTGAATAGTTGGGCCAACATTTACTTGACCTTATTTACCACCAACAGGTGTTCAAGTTATCTCCAATTTTCCCTAATTACAAATAATGTCACTGAATATTCAAATGGGTGGTATATACTTGCATACCTGCATGAGTATTTCAGAAGAAAGATACTTAGACGTAGACTTGTTGGATCCAAGGCTTGTGCATATCACATTGTGAGTATATTGCCAAAGTGTCTGAAAGAAATCTTAATGTGATTTGTAAAAATGATTGGACTTTTTACAAATGGCTCTCAAATCATACATCAGCACACATTTCTACTAAAACAGAAAAGAGGCTTTTGAATTTGATGTCTATTGCTAATTTGCAATAGCAAATTCCCTCTTCAACTGTGAGTATATTTGGAAGGACACTAATTTTAGAGGCGATGGGGGGTACATTGCAGAGGGATGTTTCTAGTTCTCTGAAGGCTGAAGAGCCTCCAGGAGGAATAAGAATGAGCTTGGCTGTCGCCTAAACTTACCAACATTGGCTCAGTCGCTTCTGCCTGTGGACAGCATTCTCAGTCATTTTCCAGAATGTATCATAGATGGTTACTATGTTAGAATATATTTACTTCCATCTTCTTGTTTTCAGACTTAATTTAAACATTCTTGAGACCTCTTCTCCTCAAAAGGCCATTGGACTTATCAGCTGGTTAATGTAGAAGTGATCTGAATATATAAGCACAAATACTTCATAACAAGTGGGCAGAGTTTGGTTCAGATGCACCTGTAAACCCCATCTGAACTAGCCAGATCTCTTGGGGATGAAAAATGTGAGCCAGGCATCTCATTAACCATTTTTTTTTTTTCCCTCATTAGGTCCTTACTGGCTCTTAGTAGAGTCTGGCTTGTCTTGAAAAATTAGAGAATAAGATCCAGGTTGGAAATTAGGAAGAGTTTCAATATGAATGAGTGGGAAATGGCAATCACTTAACACTTATGCTGGGCCAGAGAGTTTATATAGACTGTCTAAATTAATCCTTCCAACAATCCTGTGAGGTAGTTGGCCATATTCCTATTTTTTTTCCCCTAGAGGAGACCGTATAGCAGAGGGTAAATAAGTAGATTTGGCAAATGCCATTAGACCAGTCATTGGCCAGGTGGGATTCAATGTCAGAGCTGTCTCTTGTCAGGAACTGAATGTCCCCCTCACTCACTCTATATCTTTCTGCCCTTCTGTGACTGTGGTGTGACTCAAAGGGAAGATAATAACTAGATACAGGAATGATGAAATATGAAACCAACCTTTCCAGTTCAGGTTGGCCACCATCTGTATTGTTTCAGTCAAGCATTATCTTTACAGGGTAAATTATCTTAATCTTTAAAAAGATCCTTTGGGCTGGGCCCAGTGGCTCACACCTGTAATCCCAGCACTTTGGGAGGCCAAGGAGGGTGGATCACAAGGTCAGAATTCGAGATAAGCCTAGCTAATATGGTGAAACTCCGTCTCTACTAAAAATTTCGAAAAATAGCTAGGCATGGTGGCATGCATTTGTAGTCCCACCTACTTGGGAGGCTGAGGCAGGAGAATCACTGGAACCCAGGAGGTGGAGGTTGCAGTGAGCCGAGATTGCACCACTGCACTCCAGCCTGGGCAACAGAGCGAGGCTTTGTCTCAAAAAAAAAAAAAAAAAAAAGATCTTCTGTATTCAGTTAGGTGGATGCCTGCAACCCACAGACTGATATCTTATTTATTGAAAGCAGCGCTTCTTAAACACAGCACTGTTGGCAATTTGTACCGAATAACTCTTTGCTGTGGTGGGCGGGGGGCTTCCTGTGTACTATAAGATGTTTAATGGCGTGCCTGGCCTCTAGTCACTAGAACTAGAAGCCATAGCACTTCCCCGACGTGAGACAATGAAAGACACCTCCAGACATTGCTCCCATTTGAAGACCACCGATTTAACGTAGAGATCAATCAGGAGAGAGCAAAAAAGAGAGAACCCCCCTCCCACAAAACAGAAGTAAAATCTGTGAAGAATTGTTGTCAGCTTCCTAGTATCCAGTGCATGTGTCTAAACAGATTAGGGAGTAAGGGAGCGTTTTCAGCATGAAATGCAGAAAAAATAGGCTTACACTGATTTGTTGAGCATAAATAGAAAAGATGTATGTGCAGTTAGTGAAAATGCAAAAGTGTTATCCTTATGGGACCTTTGGGTAGGTGCAATAACTTCAGCTTTTTCAAGCTTGAATCACAATCTCTCAGAGATGTAAAATTAGGTAAACGATTTTAATTTCTAATTATTGGGCTATTTCAAATACTCTGACAACGTGATGGCACAAACTTAAAGTTAGATGTGTGTTTCTCTCTACTTGTAATTGTGCTGTGTGATCCCTTGGCTGAGTCACAGGAGTTATTAATTATTTCATGCCAGGCCTACAGGGGGCACAGAGAAATACAGTCTTTTGTGATTGGTGGCTTTTAGGGAGGTAGCATGGTGGAGTGGAAAGAGCATTGGCTTCGAAGTCCAGGTATCTGACTTCTGGCGTGTAGCTATTCCTACCAAATTCTATGCCCTGGGGAAAGTCACATTAACTATTTGGGGTCAAATTATGTAATAAATTAAAATAAAATAAAAGCAAAAACCGACTATGCCCTCTTCTGCCTAAACTAGGGCATGTAGATTCATTACATGAATGGACCCAATCTCCTTGCTCCCACCAACACCTTTTTCTGTGCCATTTTGTAGTCCTCTCTCTCTGATTCTTTGCTCAGCCGTGTGGCTTGCTTT